>NC_086106.1:35865427-37195735 GCF_963921235.1 Mobula hypostoma | reverse complement strand
GCCCACACTGAGCACCAGTGAGACAGAATTACCTGTGTTCAGCCCACACTGAGCACCAGTTAGACACAATTACCTGTGTTCAGCCCACACTGAGCACCAGTGAGACACAATTACCTGTGTTCAACCCACACTGAGCACCAGTGAGACACAATTACCTGCATTCACTGAATATTGAGCACCAGTTAGACACAATTACCTGTGTTCAGCCCACACCGAGCACCAGTGAGACACAATTACCTGTGTTCAGCCCACACTGAGCACCAGTGAGACACAATTAACTGTGTTCAGCCCACACCGAGCACCAGTGAGACACAATTACCTGTGTTCAACCCACACTGAGCACCAGTGAGACACAATTACCTGCGTTCAGTGAATACCGAGCACCAGTTAGACTGATTTACCTGCGTTCAGTGAATACCGAGCACCAGTTAGACTCATTTACCTGCGTTCAGTGAATACCGAGCACCAGTTAGACTCAATTACCTGTGTTCAACCCACACTGAGCACCAGTGAGACAGAATTACCTGTGTTCAGCCCACACTGAGCACCAGTGAGACACAATTACCTGTGTTCAACTCACACTGAGCACCAGTGAGACACAATTACCTGCGTTCAGTGAATACCGAGCACCAGTTAGACTCATTTACCTGCGTTCAGTGAATACCGAGCACCAGTTAGACTCACTTACCTGTGTTCAACCCACACTGAGCACCAGTGAGACACAATAACCTGTGTTCAGCCCACACTGAGCACCAGTGAGACACAATTACCTGCGTTTAGCCCATATCGAGCACCAGTGAGACACAATTACCTGTGTTCAGCCCACACTGAGCACCAGTGAGACACAATTACTTGTGTTCAGCCCACACTGAGCACCAGTGAGACAGAATTACCTGTGTTCAGCCCACACTGAGCACCAGTTAGACACAATTACCTGTGTTCAGCCCACACTGAGCACCAGTGAGGCACAATTACCTGTGTTCAGCCCACACTGAGCACCAGTGAGACACAATTACCTGTGTTCACCCCACACTGAGCACCAGTTAGACACAATTACCTGTGTTCAGCCCACACTGAGCACCAGTTAGACACAATTACCTGTGTTCAGCCCACACTGAGCACCAGTGAGACACAATTACCTGCGTTTAGCCCATATCAAGCACCAGTGAGACACAATTACCTGTGTTCAACTCACACTGAGCACCAGTGAGACACAATTACCTGCGTTCAGTGAATACCGAGCACCAGTTAGACTCATTTACCTGCGTTCAGTGAATACCGAGCACCAGTTAGACTCACTTACCTGTGTTCAACCCACACTGAGCACCAGTGAGACACAATTACCTGTGTTCAGCCCACACTGAGCACCAGTGAGACAGAATTACCTGTGTTCAGCCCACACTGAGCACCAGTTAGACACAATTACCTGTGTTCAGCCCACACTGAGCACCAGTGAGACACAATTACCTGTGTTCAGCCCACACTGAGCACCAGTGAGACACAATTACCTGTGTTCACCCCACACTGAGCACCAGTTAGACACAATTACCTGTGTTCAGCCCACACTGAGCACCAGTTAGACACAATTACCTGTGTTCAGCCCACACTGAGCACCAGTGAGACACAATTACCTGCGTTTAGCCCATATCAAGCACCAGTGAGACACAATTACCTGTGTTCAACTCACACTGAGCACCAGTGAGACACAATTACCTGCGTTCAGTGAATACCGAGCACCAGTTAGACTCATTTACCTGCGTTCAGTGAATACCGAGCACCAGTTAGACTCACTTACCTGTGTTCAACCCACACTGAGCACCAGTGAGACACAATAACCTGTGTTCAGCCCACACTGAGCACCAGTGAGACACAATTACCTGCGTTTAGCCCATATCGAGCACCAGTGAGACACAATTACCTGTGTTCAGCCCACACTGAGCACCAGTGAGACACAATTACCTGTGTTCAGCCCACACTGAGCACCAGTGAGACACAATTACCTGTGTTCAGCCCACACTGAGCACCAGTGAGACACAATTACCTGTGTTCACCCCACACTGAGCACCAGTTAGACACAATTACCTGTGTTCAGCCCACACTGAGCACCAGTTAGACACAATTACCTGTGTTCAGCCCACACTGAGCACCAGTGAGACACAATTACCTGTGTTCAACCCACACTGAGCACCAGTGAGACACAATTACCTGCGTTTAGCCCATATCGAGCACCAGTGAGACACAATTACCTGTGTTCAGCCCACACTGAGCACCAGTGAGACACAATTACCTGCGTTTAGCCCATATCGAGCACCAGTGAGACACAATTACCTGTGTTCAGCCCACACTGAGCACCAGTGAGACACAATTACCTGTGTTCACCCCACACTGAGCACCAGTTAGACACAATTACCTGTGTTCAGCCCACACTGAGCACCAGTTAGACACAATTACCTGTGTTCAGCCCACACTGAGCACCAGTGAGACACAATTACCTGTGTTCAGCCCACACTGAGCACCAGTGAGACACAATTACCTGCGTTTAGCCCATATCAAGCACCAGTGAGACCCAATTACCTGTGTTCAGCCCACACTGAGCACCAGTGAGACACAATTACCTGCGTTTAGCCCATATCGAGCACCAGTGAGACACAATTACCTGTGTTCAGCCCACACTGAGCACCAGTGAGACACAATTACCTGTGTTCAACCCACACTGAGCACCAGTGAGACACAATTACCTGTGTTCAGCCCACACCGAGCACCAGTGAGACACAATTACCTGTGTTCAACCCACACCGAGCACCAGTGAGACACAATTACCTGTGTTCAGCCCACACCGAGCACCAGTTAGACAGAATTACCTGTGTTCAGCCCACACTGAGCACCAGTTAGACTCAATTACCTGCGTTCAACCCACACCGAGCACCAGTGAGACACAATTACCTGCGTTTAGCGAATACCGAGCACCAGTTAGACACAATTACCTGTGTTCAGCCCACATTGAGCATCAGTGAGACACAATTACCTGTGTTCAGCCCACACTGAGCACCAGTGAGACACAATTGCCTGTGTTCAGCCCACACTGAGCACCAGTGAGACACAATTACCCGTGTTCAGCCCACTCTGAGCACCAGTGGGACACAATTACCTGTGTTCAGCCCACACTGAGCGCCAGTGAGACACAATTACCTGTGTTCAGCCCACACTGAGCACCAGTGAGACACAATTACCTGCGTTTAGCCCATATCGCTGCAAGTTTGAGAAGAGGGGATGTCACTTGCGCCCGCTGACCGGGCAGAAAAAGGCAGCAACTCGCGGCAGATTTTCTGGAGCTCTGACCAATAACCAGTCAGCGTTTGGGATTTGATGAGCAGGAGCAAGTTAAAGGAAGGCAGGGGCAAGTGGAGTGACCCTGGTCTGAGTGGACAGAGTTGGGAAGATGATCTTGAGGTTTAGATCTTCAAGGATGCAGCAAAGAGAGGCTTCAGTCAGAGAAGGCAAAACAAAGAAAGAAATGCTCCAGGTTAAGTTTTTTTTTCTCCTCCCTCCTTTATATCGGCTCAGTGAGAACAGTGGAGATGCCAGGTAGGATAGTGGAATGCTCCTCTTGTGGATGTGGGAAGGCAGGGGACCTCCAGTGTCCCTGACAACTGCAACTGCGAGAAGTCCATCCAGCTGCAGCTTCTAACAATCCATGTTAAGGAGCTGGAGCTGGAACTGGGTGAACTCCGGATCAGTCGGGAGGCTAAAGGGGTGATTGATAGATCATATAGAGAGGTAGTTACACCCAGGACACAGTAAACTGGGTGACAGTCAGGAAGGGGAAAGGGGTTAAGGAGCCAGTGCAGAGAACCCCTGTGGCCATCCTCCTCAACAACAGGTGTATCACTTTGGATATTGTTTGGGCGGGGGGTGGCGCGGTGGATTTTACCTAGCAGAGGAAAGTCACAGGGGTCGGGTGTCTGGCACCAAGTCTGGCTCAGTGACTCAGAAGGGAAGGGTTGGGGGGAGAAGAGGCGAGTTGTGGTGATAGGGGATCCATTAGTTAGGGGAACAGAAAGGAGGTTCCTTGGGCGAGAATGAGATTCCTGGTTACCTTCCAGGTACCAGAGTCCGGGCCATCTCGGATCGAGTCTTCAGCAAGCTTAAGTGGGTGGGCGAGCAGCCAGAGGTCGCGGCCCATGTAGGTACCAATGACATGGGTAGGATGAGTGACGAGGTTCTGCGTAGGGAGTTAGATGCTAAGTTAACGGGTAAGACCTCTAGGGTTGTGATCTCAGGATGGCTACCCGTACCACATGCTGTGAGGCCAGAAATAGGAAGATTATACAGTTTAATACGTGGCTGAGGAGTTGGTGTAGGAGGGAGGGCATAAGATTTTTAGATCATTGGGCTCTCTTCCAGGCAAGGTGAGATCTGTTCAGAAGAGATGGTCTGCACCTGAACTGGAAGGGAACTAATATTCTAGCGGGAAAGTTAATTAATGCTGCATGGTGGGGTTTAAACTGGAGTTACAGGAGGATGGGAACCGGAATGCCAGAACAGATAGTGGAGAGCTTGTGGAGACAGATGCTGTTAAGACCTCATACAAAGTCAGGAATCAAAAGGTTGAACATGCTGCGACTAGTGTCCTGAACTGCATATATTTTGATGCAAGAAGTATTATAGGAAAGGTGGATGAGCTGAGGGCATGAATCAACACCTGGAATTATGACATTGTAGCCATTAGTGAGACTTGGCTGCAGGAGCGGCAGGACTGGCAGCTCAATATTCTTGGGTTCTGCTGTTTTGGACGTGACAGAATGAGAGAGATAAAGAAGGAGGGGTGACTTTACTAGTCAGACAATAGACAATAGGTGCAGGAGTAGGCCATTCGGCCCTTCGAACCAGCACCACCGTTCACTGTGATCATGGCTGATCATCCACAATCAGTATCCAGTTCCTGCCTTATCCCCATAACCTTCGATTCCACTATCTTTATGAGCTCTATCCATCTCTTTCTTGAAAGCATCCAGAGACTTGGCCTTCACAGCCTTCTGGGGCAGAGCATTCCATACATCCACCACTCTCTGGGTGAAAAAGTTTTTCCTAACTCCATTCTAAATGGCCTACCCCTAATTCTTAAACTGTGGCCTCTGGTTCTGGACTCACCCATCAGCGGGAAGATGCTTCCTGCCTCCAGCGTGTCCAATCCCTTAATAATCTTATATGTTTCAATAAGATCCCCTCTCAGCCTTCTAAATTCCAGAGTATACAAGCCCAGGCTCTCCAATCTTTCGACATATGACAGTCCCGCCATCCCGGGAATTAACCTTGTGAACCTACGCTGCACTCCCTCAATAGCAAAAATGTCCTTCCTCAAATTTGGAGACCAAAACTGCACACAGTACTCCAGGTGCGGTCTCACCAGGGCCCTCCAGTCTACCTGCATGTTGAAACCCCCCATAACAACTGTAGCATTACCTTTGCGACATGCCAATTTTAACTCTTGATTCAACTTACACCCAACATCCAGACTACTGTTTGGCGGCCTGTAGATAACTCCCATTAGGGTCTTTCTACCCTTAGAATTTCTCAGTTCTATCCATACTGACGCTACGTCTCCTGATTCTATGTCCCCCCTCGCAAGGGACTGAATATCATTCCTCACCAACAGAGCCACCCCACCCCCTCTGCCCATCAGTCTGTCCTTTCGATAGGACGTATAACCTTGAATATTCATTTCCCAGGCCCTGTCCACTTGAAGCCATGTCTCTATTATTCCCATAACATCATACTTACTAATTTCCAAGCTCATCTACTTTATTTCTTATACTCTGTGCGTTCATATATAATACTTTTAATTCATTACTCCCCTCACCTCCCATATCAATTCCTATTTCACTTGGCCATACTGTACGATCCCTTCTTGAGCTTTCTGCTCTGTTGATTCTGCTGTCATTCTTAACTTTTCTTATTCTCACTTTCCCTGTATCTCCATCCTTATGTTTCCAGTTCGTCCGCTCCCTCCCCCCACCCACTACTTAGTTTAAACACACCCGTGTTGCAGAGGCAAACCTGCCTGCCAGAATGCTGGTGCCCCGCTTATTAAGGTGCAACCCATCCCTTTTGTACAATTCATCCTTACCCCGAAACATGCCCCAGTGGTCCAGGAATGTAAATCCTTGCTTCCTGCACCAGTTCCTCAGCCGCACATTCAGATCCATTATCTCCCTAGTCAGGGGAAATGTCACAGCAGTGCTCAGTCAGGACAGACTGGAGAACTTGCCTAGTGAGGTTTTGTGGGTGACACTGACCTTGATAATGGGGCTGAATTACAGACCCAACAGTCCGCAGGATTGAGAGGAACAAATTTGTAAAGAAACTGCAAACCGCAAGAAACATAAGTTTGTTGTGGTAGGTGATTCATAACTTTTCAGATATTGACTGGGACTCCCATACTGTAAAAGGACTAGATGGGATTGAGTTTGTCAAAAGTGTTCAGCAAAGTTTCCTTAGTAAGTATTTAGAGGTCCCAACGAGAGGGGCCATTCAGTACTGGATCCGCTATTAGGGAATGAGGAAGGGCAGGTGACGGAAGTTTTTGTAAGGGAA
The DNA here is from genome assembly GCF_963921235.1 of Mobula hypostoma. Lineage (NCBI taxonomy): Eukaryota > Metazoa > Chordata > Chondrichthyes > Myliobatiformes > Myliobatidae > Mobula > Mobula hypostoma. The sequence goes on along the minus strand of NC_086106.1, from coordinate 37,189,141 downwards.
CACTTTGCATCCAGTGACCACAATGCCTTTAGTTTCACAGTAATATGCAAAAAGATAGGTCTGGTCTGTGGGTTGAGATTCTAAATTGGAGAAAGGCCAATTTTGATAGTATCAGAAATGATTTGGCAAGTGTGGATTGGGACGGGCTGTTTTCTGGCAAAGGTGTACTTGGTAAGTGGGAGGTGTTCAGGAATGAAATTTTGAGGGCGACCCAGGAGGTTAGGCTGGTTCCCCCATTTGACGATACCGATGTGGATCGGTACTTTCTCCATTTTGAAAAAGTTGCAACAAGTCAGGACTGGCCAAGGGATAAGTGGGCTGTTTTGCTTCAGAGTGTACTTAAAGGAAAAGCCCAACAAGCTTACTCGGCTTTGTCCGCAGAAGATGCCCAGAGGTATGAGGTGGTGAAAGAGGCCATACTCAGGATTTATGAGTTGGTCCCGGAGGCGTACCAGCAGAGGTTCCGGAATGCGAGGAAGCTGTGGGACCGCACGTATTTAGAGTTTGCCCGTGAGATGCAGACATATTGTGAGCGTTGGTGCGTCTCGAAGGGGGTAGATGGGGATTATGACAGACTGCTACAGCTGATCCTGATTGAGCAGTTTAAAGGTTGTGTCCCTGACGGTATGAGACCCTACCTAGATGAGAAAGAGGCAGACACTTTAGCAGCAACTGCTGAGTTAGCGGATGAGTATGCGTTGACACATAAAACGAAGTTTGCCCCGAGTAAAGGCTACCAGAAGGGTAGTCAGGACGGCAGGGAGAGTCCGCCAGAAAAGTCAGTAAGTAAACCGGGGACTAGTGAGAAGGATAAGGTAGACCGGGAGCAGTCTGGTAGGAAGTCTCCTGGGGTTGTATGTTATAATTGTGGGAAAGCCGGACACTTTGCGTCCAGGTGCTTTGCCCCAAAGAAGGAGACGGGAAAAGGAAAGGCGGCGGTTCCGACTGGCTGTATTGAGCTGGTAAGCAAACCGCTAGGAGAGAAGAGGGCTTACTAAGTTCAGGAAGGGCGCGAGAGGTTTATCTCGGCCGAATTGGTGTCGGTGAAGGAGGGGTTAAACCCAGTTCCAGTGCGGATCTGGAGAGACACGGAAGCATGTCAGTCATTGATATTAAAGGGTCTGTTAGACTTTAGTTCAGAGACCGAGACTGGGAAAGTCAGGGTGATAAAAGGCATTGGGAAAGGGACTGAGGCAGTGCCCTTGCACCAGATACACCTAAAAAGCGACTTGGTCTCTGGACCAGTCACGATCGGGGTGAGGCCTGAACTACCGATGAAAGGCGTGGAAGTCTTACTCGGTAATGACCTTGCCGGCGGGGAGGTGTACCCAGCAGTGGCCCACAAGATACCCCTCGGTGGACATTTTGGGGGGAGGAAAACAGTCGGTGGAATCATGAAAGAGTTTTACTGGCTGCACAGGAGGACGAAATGTTATTGACTATTGCAGACGTGAGTTAACACAGTTGGAGGATATTAACATGTTAAAAGCTCACCACGATCAGAAAACAGATCTAGCTGATGATATCATGAAAATTAATGAGGCTAGGGTGCCACCTGATAAGGGGAAAACCCATTTTGAAAAGGTAAGTGTGGTGCTGACCAGATGGGAGAACTCTGTTGTGTTGACCGACTTTGCTGTTGAGTTCTCTCCCTTAATCCCCGAACAAAGCAACCCGCTAAGAGAGCTAATTAAACGGCACACACGCGTAGGTCCAGATGTCCCGAGGCGATGCAAAGAGCTGGGACATAGAGTTGTTGTCACATCAGGTCAGCCTAGTGAGCAACACCCCTATAAGATGATTAATTCAGTGACAAAAGGGCTAAAGAACACAGAAGTGTATATTGGCGATGTAGTGGTCTGGAGTGACACGTGGGAGGAGCACATTATGGCGGTAGAGGAGCTGTTTAAATGGCTGTCCGAAGCCAGCCTGACAATGAACCTTGCAAAAAGTGAATTCGGCCACGCGAAGGTCACTTATCTGGGATTTGTGGTAGGACAGGGGCAGCTGGCTCTGATGCAGGCTAAGGTGCGGGCTATCTCTGACGTCCCCACCCCAACAGACAAGAGAGCCCTGAGAAGGTTCTTGGAGATGGTGGGGTACTATCGGAAGTTTTGCAGGAAAAAAAACAACTTTGCGGATAGTACCCACCCTCTTACTAAGCCCTTGCCAAAGAATGCTAAGTTGGTATGGGACGACCCTTGTTATCTGTGTCCGGGGCGAAAACCACTGAGAAGTTACACTGATCACAATTCATTAATGTTTTCGGCCACTATGAAGTTTGTTAAGTTGGAGCCTGGTTTGAGAGGATTATTAAAATAACACATATAAAAGGAACAGAAAATGTGATTGCTGACTGTCTGTCCAGGTGTTGACAACTTAAAATTCTCCGTATTAGCCAAATAGCTGATAAACATGTATATTTGTGTGTATCTAAGAATGTATTACTGCCTATTATTTTTACCCTGGTAAAAATCCTTTGAAGGGTAGGGATGTGACAAAAGAACCAGTTATCAGAAGATTGATGCCGATAAGAGGACAATGGGGGAACATGCAAGGTGCTAATAAGAGAGAGACGAGAGAGATTACTGAAAGGAGACACGGTTCTGAGTATTGTCAGAGACCGGTGGCTTTGAACCCTGAACTGTTTGAAGTTTGATGGACAGGCGATACCCCAGCAGGGGGATAAAAAGGGACAGGTTCACACGACTCCACGAGGCAGAGACACACGACTCCATGAGGTAACGAGACCCTGGAAGCGGTGTGCCCCCACAAGTTGGTGGGAGTTTTGGAGGTCTGGTCGTGGGACCAGCCATAGACGCACAGGGTAGAAAGGTACGGATCGGCGGGAACCTGTTATGTGTGTCCGCCCTTGCCTGGGTGCTGGGTTCACCACAGAAGAACAATCGTATCTGGAACGGAGGGGTCACAGTCGGTGACCTCAGAAGACATTACAAAGGGCTCGCCTGAAAGCTAACTGCGAGGAATATCGAAGGTCTGTGTGGAATCCGTTTTGAATATTCATTCGCTTTCGCTCTCTCTTTTCTCCCCACCCCAACGGCACGACAGCGATTACTGCGAACTGAACTGAACTGAATTGAACTGAACTTTGCGTCACTTGAAACTGATCATTTACCCCTAGACTGCGATAGAGCTTGATTGATCCTGTTATCCTAATTCTGTGTACATGTGTGTTTTATCATTGCTAAACTGTTGCATTTATATCCTTTTGATTAGAGTACTGTGTTGCTTATTTCTTTAATAAAACTTTCTTAGTTCCAGTAATCTGGACTCCAACTAAGTGGTCCATTTCTGCTGGTTTGACAACCCAGTTACGGGGTACGTAACAGTGTGATTCGGAAACTGTTGTTATCTGTTTGTATTGTCGTAATGCGAAAGTTGCTGGAGAATTTGCTAGTGGAAAGAAGCGAGATTATATTTGGAAACTTGACCTTTTGAAGTGTCATTTGGCAAGTAAATCGCATTTGTCAGTGTACAAAAGCTCAACCGAACCTGTCATTACCTGTTACAGGAGTGCTGCGCATGTTACGGTTAAGTGCAAATGAGCAAGAGTGAAAAGGATCAAACCCAGAGGAGATCAAGGTTCTTATCGACAGTGTGTTGTTAGCTGTTAAAATGAATAACTCTTTACATTCAGTTCACTTAATGAAGATATGGAAAAGTATGTTCAACTCCCAGACAGCTGGCGAAGCAAAAATTATGCGTTTGAATTTCTGGAGACTATCAACTATAATTTTCAGAAAGACGTGTTTGAAGAAATAGCATCAGCAGATTTTCACACGTTAACAGTTGATGAAACCACAGACATATCTGTCAACAAATGTCTCATCCTATACTTCAAATTCAGATCTAAAGATTGTACTGATTTTAAAAAATGTTTTTTGGCAGAATAGTTCAGCTGCAAGCATGTGATGCTTCTATTGTTTCAGCGATCAGGCAGTTTTATGAAGAGAAGAAACTTGACTTCCATAAATTGGCGATGTTTACGTCTGATGGAGCGTCAGTAATGTTGGGCAGAGTTAGTGGTGTTGCAGCAAGACTTAAACAGGACATTGCACACTTAGTTCAGCAACGCTGTGTAGCACACCGTGAGGATCTGGGAATTTGTGATGCATGGAAAGAACTCAAGTTAATCAGGGACATTGAAACTTTGATGAGAACAACCTATACAATGTTTTCTCGATCTGCAGTTAAAAGATGCAAATTTGAAGAAATTGCAGAGGCCTCTGAAAATGAAGCTGTTGCTTTCAGACCTCTTAATGAAATCAGATGGTTATCTAGACACTTTGCATTGCAGGCAATAATAAAAAATTACAAGGCACTGATCACATACTTTGAAGAAGATCAGTCAAATGACCCTGTGGCTAAATACTGTCACAAGAAATTGACAAACATCACATATAACCATTACAGTTTTTAAGTGATGTCTTTGATGAGCTAGCAAGATTCTGCAAAAGAGTGGCCTGACACCGACTGATTCACTTCATTTTGTGTGAGGCAAAATTAACAAGATAAGAAAACAGTATCTGGGAGACACAATGTTTTGTGGAGTGACAAAGGTGAAGTTTTGCTAAGCCAACAACGTGAAGAAAACGTCACCGTAGATACAAGTTTGCAGTTGACTTTTATAAATAGTCTTTGTGTTCATTTAGGAGAAAGGTTTCCTGAAGACGAGGTACAAGAATGGTCAGCTTTTGATTTCTCCGCAATTGTAGATTGTGACTTCACATTTTGGCAATTTAACAAGTTAATGCCTAGCTGAAAATACTGTAATAGTTAGACAGTTTAATGATTTCAAATTTTCCATGCAAGAAAAAATTAAATCCAAACTGATTTCAAACTTTGCTCAAATGGTGGTATTTGTATTTCAAAATGAACAGTTTTGCGACCTTGCACAATTGATGGATATTAGGGGAACCTTTCTTGCACCTAGTGCGGACTGTGAGCGAGGTTTTAGCCTAATGAATCAACTCAAAAACAAGCTGAGAAACCATTTAGTCTGAAATTTTTCCACTGTGACTGAAAACCAATTCCAATATTTCCCACTCCCTTTAAACCACTGGGAAATTTATTATACGACTGTGTAACACACAACATAAATGACACACAAGTACTTTTAGATATCAATAGAAGTAACATCCAATAGTCCCGATAACCTGGTATCACCAAAGTGCTGGGATGCTGAATTATCGCAGTTGGACTGTATTTTGTGAAGGAGCTGATGTCGAAATCTGACTTGAATATGAAGATGCTGCTTTACTGCCACAATCAGGCCATTAAGGTTGGAGGAGCAACACTCATCTTTTGTTTGGGTAGCTTACAACCTAATGGCTTGAATATCGATTTCTCCATCTTCTGGTAATCTCTCTCCCTTCCCCCTTCATTCTTTCCCCATTCCCTATTCTGGTTTCCAGACATCCCATCTCTCCCGGAAGTTCCGGGAGTCTCCGGCATATCGATAGTGGCTCCCTGGTGCCCGGAATTATATACAATATCCTGGAAATAGATTTTTTTGGGAGGGAGAGGGCGAGGGAGAGCCAGCATCCTGATTGGTCTCTCTTTATTGCTAAGTGTGGTCTCCAACCACCGGGCCGCGAGGAAACAATATGATTTGGCGATATGAAAGGATATGAGTCAGCTGCACCTTTCCTCACTCCCTGTCACACACTGTTGAATTTTAACGCACGCGAGGTCATCAGTGACCCAAGTCGTGCAAAGGAATGGGTCCGTGACCCATTTGTGAATGTTCCCAGTGAATCATCCATGTCAGCGCGGGAAAAAGATCAACTCCTCGAGCTTGCAAATGACGGTGGGCTGAAAAGTATGTTTGACATAACATGTTTGCTAGCATTCAGGATCAAAGTCAAGGCTGAATATCCTGAGATGGCCACAAAAGCACTGAAAACGTTGCTTCCATTTCCAACGTATTTCTGCGAAGCGGAGTTTTCTGCAATGAATGCAACGAAAACTAAATTGCGGAATAGACTGGACATAGGGAACCCACTTCGAGTATCGCTGTCTCCCATCACCCCTCGATAGGACCGTCTTGTTGCAGGAAAACAAGCCCAGGGCTCCCACTGATTCAGCGATATTGGTGTGTTGCAATGATTTTATATGTTCATAACGAGTTCATAACGTGTGTTTAATATCCAAACATTACTTAAAATGTTATGATGCTATTGACTTATAAGTGACTTATAATTCAGTGGTCCCCAAACTCTGAGCCGCGAAAAATACAGCGGTGGCTGGAACACACCCAGCACATCTTTAAGAAAAAAACCGAAATAAACAAGCTAATTAATTAGGTGCTGCCCGGCAAGTAAATGTCGGCCCAGATCAGAGGCGATTGCCGATTGCGTCGCCTCTGATCTGGCTGGCATTTATGTGCCAGGTGGCACCTAATCAATTAGCTTGTTTATTTTGGCTTTTTTCTTAAAGACGTGCCGGGTGCATTCTGGCTACTGCTGTACCGCTGCAATCTTCGCAGCCCGGAGGTTTGGGACCACTGTTATAATTGACTTATCACTACATTCATGCGAGGAAAATATGCACTGTGTGTTTAATGTGAAATTCGTTAGATAAACCCCTTTAGAAACGAAATTGAGTGTATTAGCCACTTACAAGTGACTTATAGTTGACTTATCACCTATATTCCGGTCGCGTTTAACACCGCCCCCCCCCCACCCCCGGGTCGGCCGGTCCGGAAGAATATTGCCAATATTAAACCAGTCCGCAGTGCAAAAGAGGTTGGGGACCCCCGATTTAAACTAGCTGGCTGGCTGCCAAGGAGCTATGCTCCTACGTGATGAGGCCAAACTCCCTGCAGACTTGCTTAAAGTTGTAATAGAATAAACATGATAATATAATACAGTATAAGTAGATAATTTAATGTCACATTTGCTGCATATACCCAACTTGGTTTACAGATTAGACAAAATCACTCAACAACGTATTACATACACACATAAACCCTTGGAGGTTGACAAGGGGTTGGGGTGGGGTGATATGGGGTTGTGAGGGTCGGGGGTGCTACCCCCCCGAAATGAGTTTTTGCAGGGTGGGATGTCTGGGTTTCGCTCTCAGCTCATCTGCCTATGCCCTCCTTCCCTCTCTTCTGGTGTCTACTGCCCTCTCCTGTCAGATTCTTTCATCTCCTCATCTCTTCCACCTCTCCCCTTCCAACTTCTTCATCCGCCTTCTCTCTCGCCAATCAGCTGCCAGCATGTATTCCTCCCACGCCTGACCTCCTTCCTCCTTATTCTGGCTTTCCAGATCTGATGAAGGAATTTGGCCAAAAACGTTGACTGATTATTCTCCTCCTTCCTGCAGAGTTCCTCCAGCGTTTTGTGTGAGAGTTACTCAAGATTTCCAGTACTACTTGTATTACTGTCGTTGTCTAAGGAGGGTGTATTCCCCTGTCCTGTGCAGTTTGTAGCTCTTCATAGTCATAGTCATACTCTATTGATCCCGGGGGAAGTTGCTTTTCGTTACAGTTGCACCATAAATAATAGTAATAGAAATAGTAATAGTAATACTACTATTAGTAAATAGTCATAGAAATAATAAATAGTAATAGAATAGTAATAGAAAATAGTAATAAATAGTTAAATAGTAATATGTAAATTAAGCCAGTAAATTATGAAATAAGTCCAGGACCAGCCTATTGGCTCAGGGTGTCTGACCCTCCAAGGGAAGAGTTGTAAAGTTTGATGGCCACAGGCAGGAATGATTTCCTATGACGCTCTGTGTTGCATCTCGGTAGAATGAGTCTCTGGCTGAATGTACTCCTGTGCCCAACCAGTCCATTATGTAGTGGATGGGAGACCTTGACCAAGATGGCATGCAACTTAGACAGCATCCTCTTTCTAGACACCACCGTCAGAGAGTCCAGTTCCATCCCCACAACATCACTGGCCTTACGAATGAGTTTGTTGATTCTGTTGGTGTCTGCTACCCTCAGCCTGCTGCCCCAGCACACAACAGCAAACATGATCGCACTGGCCATCACAGACTCGTAGAACATCCTCAGCATCGTCCGGCAGATGTTAAAGGACCTCAGTCTCCTCAGGAAATAGAGATGGCTCTGACCCTTCTTGTCGACAGCCTCAGTGTTCTGAGACCAGTCCAGTTTATTGTCAATTCATATCCTCAGGTATTTGTAATCCTCCACCATGTCCACACTGACCCCCTGGATGGAAACAGGGGGTCACCGGTACCTTAGCTCTCCTCAGGTCTACCATCAGCTCCTTAGTCTTTTTCACATTAAGCTGCAGATAATTCTGCTCACACCATGTGACAAAGTTTCCTACCGTAGCCCTGTACTCAGCCTCATCTCCCTTGCTGATGCATCCAACTATGGCAGAGTCATCAGAAAACTTCTGAAGATGACAAGACTCTGTGCAGTAGTTGAAGTCCGAGATGTAAATGGTGAAGAGAAAGGGAGACAAGACAGTCCCCTGTGGAGCCCCAGTGCTGCTGATCACTCTGTCGGACACACAGTCTTGCAAGCACACGTACTGTGGTCTGCCAGTCAGGTAATCAAGAATCCATGACACCAGGGAAGCATCCACCTGCATCGCTGTCAGCTTCTCCCCCAGCAGAGCAGGGTGGATGGTGTTGAACACACTGGAGAAGTCAAAAAACATGACCCTCACAGTGCTCGCTGGCTTGTCCAGGTGGGCGTAGACATGGTTCAACAGGAAGACGATGGCATCCTCAACTCCTAGTTGGGGCTGGTAGGCGACCTGGAGGGGATCTAAGTGTGGCCTGACCATAGGCCGGAGCAGCTCCAGAACAAGTCTCTCCAGGGTCTTCATGATGTGGGAGGTCAGTGCCACCGGTCTATAGTCATTGAGGCCGCTGGGGCGCGGCGTCTTCAGCACAGGGACGAGGCAGGACGTCTTCCACAGCACAGGAACCCTCCGGAGCCTCAGGCTCAGGTTAGGAGGATAGAGAATTGTACCATCCTCCACACTCAGACCTTTCTCCCCTAACTGAAGAAACTCCACTCTTGGATCCCACATAGTGAGTTGACTAGGCTGGGTTTTGTGGGGGACACAATCTGAGCAAGAATTGCTGTTTTCAGATGAAAAAGGCTGCATGCTGATGCAACTTTGCTGCATCTGTCACAAAAGGGGGCATTTCCTGGTGACCCCCCCCCTTTTAATCTCACTTCCCACTCACATTCCAACATGTTGGTCCATGGCCTTCTCTACTGAAACGATGAGACCCCACTCGAGTTGGAAGAGCAACATGTCATATTCCATCTAGGTAGCCTCTATCCAGATGGCATAAAATTCTGGTAATTTCTTTCCCTTCACCTCTCTCTTTTACATTCCCCATTCTGGCTCCCCTCTTACCCCTTCTCCTCACCTCCCTCTGGTTCCCCTCCTCCTCTCCTTTCTCCCATTGTCCTCTCTTCCCTCCTATTGGATTCCTCCTTCAGCCTTTTACCTCCCACCCACCTACCTAGTTTCATTTACCACCAGGCAGCTGGTATCCCCTCCCTCATCCCCACTCTTTTCTGGGTTCTGCCCCCTTCTTTTCCAGCCCTGACACAGGATTTTGGCCTGAAATGTTGACTGTCAATTGCCCTCCGTAAATGCAATCTGATCTGCTGAATTCCTCCATTTTGTGTGTGTCACACTGTTATGGCCTACAGGCCAACCCAATGAACCTCAGCCAAATGAGGTATCTCTTGCTGTGTGGTCACTGTTAGGTGGATAATGCAGACCCACTGGGGAATCCATATCCTTCTGCAAGGTGGATAGGGGCTAAAATAAAGGTGGCAGTTGTGGCACGTGGCCAAGTGGTAGGGCGTTGGGCTCACGATGTGAAGATCGTGGGTTTGAGTCTTGGCCAGGGCAGTGTGTTGTGTCTTTGAGCAGGGCACTTAACCACACAGTGCTCCAGTCCACCCAGCTGGAAATGAGTACCAGCAAAATACTGGGGGTTAACCTTGCGATAGACTGGCGTCCTATCCGGTGGGGGGGGGGTGGGGGGGGGGAGTCTCGTGCTCTCAGTCGCTTCACACCACGGAAACCGGCATAAGCACCACAAGGCTCGGGACAGACTTTAACTTTAAAGATGGCAGTAGGTGGCAACTTCTTGGAGTTCATCTGCTTTGGGGTTCTAACATTTTTCTGCCATTCATTCTTTGGGATTTTTGTTCTGTTTTGTGGGTGTCGGTGGAGAGTAAGAGTTTCAGGTTGTATGTTGTATATATTCCCTGATATTAAATGGAACCAGCGAACTGCTCTGGTCTGTGAGATCAGTGTGATCTCCCATATCCCGAAGATGTGCCGGTCGGTAATGGACCACTGTGAATTGTCACTTGCACCTATGTTCTCTAACTGGTTATATCACTGGACGGCTTGTCGTGGTGGCTGCACTGTCTTGGAGGAAGCTGCACAGGGTTTGCAAACAGCCAGATCCTTCAAGGGCACAAGCCTCCCCAACATCGAGGGCACCTTCAAAAGGCGCCTTCTCTCATTAAGGACCTTCATCATTCAGGGCATGTACACTCCTCATTGCACAGCAGCCTGAATATACACTCAACACTTCAGGAACAGCTTCTTCCCTTTTGCCGTCAGAGTTCTGAATGGGCTATGAAACTGCAAACACTACTTCAATATTCTTTTTTTTTGGCTCTCTTTTTGCACGACTTATTTGATTTTATATTTTTTCTTATTGTAATTTAGACTTTCCATTATGTATTCAATATCCTGCTACCACAAAACAACAAATGTCATCATATATGCCAATGATATTAAACCTGATTCTGATTATTTTCTTATAAGATTGTTGTAGCGTGGATGAAATCACCAGAGAGACAGAGTCACTGGTAGATACAAAGCAGCTTCTTTAATCGACACAACAAGCTACAGCAGGTATCTTATGGACGGAGACGCTTTCCGCAGAAAGTCTGCTAGCTAAAATGTGGGCTCGATATTTATATGCTAAACACAAAGGCAATCGCTACTTAAAAGTTATAGACAATGCTTAGACAATGCTTCCTTTTGAAGCTACAGATATACAGCACAGCTTCGGATTTCATCCTTTCCTTCCGACGCCAACATGTCTGGGTTGGTATCCACAACCTTCAGGAATGTAAGTTAGGTCTACGATACATTTATTTGGCATTTCCCGTGCTAACATAGAAGACAATTAATATTTATAATGTATAGGTGATACTGCCTTCGAAACTACAGCATCAGGCGCCAGAAGCATCTGGTATTTACACCTTTTAGGAAGCCCATTGTGGTGGACTCGATCCACAGTCCTTTGTCAAACAGTTAAAATAGAAGTCTGGTGGCCAAAGTCATTTAAGTGTTAACAAATCATCTACCCAAAAGGAAATCCACTCTAACAGTCCCTCCTCTTGGCCCTCCTGGACAAATTAAATTTGTATCAGGAAAGGCCAACCTATGAGGATCTGCTCAAATGGGGCAGCAAAAATGCCCTGTCTCGAAACTCCCCCCAACTTTATGTACCTCGATATCTATCCTAGCATTACCGACCAAATGTTAAGCAGAGAGGCTGTTCCAAGTCTTTAGGAATGCAGCTCCTTTGGTGTGTCTGCTCTTCCCCTGCAGGCTGACTGCAGCTTAATTACATTCTTTTGTCTTCAGCCCTTTATCCTCTGGTCGCTGAAACTCCTTCCAGGAACACCAACAGGCTCTCTCATCGATGTACAGGAAGCGGGGGAGGGGTGGTGGCCTCTTCGTAAATGTCTGCAAGGACCTCTCCCCGGTGGCACCCCCTTCCGAACTGTCCGGTCGATCACTGGCTCAACTGCTGAAAGGGGCCCAGCTCCTCAGACTGGGGGTGACTGCTTTCAGATGCCGTGTGCCGTCTGAAATGCCATCAAAGTGCTGGAACTTGCCGTCTCTGCTTTCACTCAAAAATCTCTCCCCGTCTATTTCCCAATAAATTTCTATACTATGCTATAAAATTAATGATCTACCTTCAGCAATAGCCCTCTTTACAGAGTACCATCATCATCACACAGGCTATTCATGGTTTTCCAACACGTTCTCAGTGTCTTCCGCCACGCTCTCAGCGTTTTCTGCCTTTGCGTTTTTCCCGGGTATGTATTCATCAGCTGTGGTCAGGTCTGGCATGGCCGGCTGGTGTTCCTCTCTTAGGTTCTCTGTAATTACATGGTTACTGGGTACACTTGGTTGCCCACTCTGTCTGTGGGAGCAACAAAAAGGTGAGTTGTATGCTTTAACCTGAGTCCAGTGTTTCCACTGGCTGCCTCGCCGAGTCTGTACACAGACGCACGTATCATTCGTTAATAGTACCGTCTGTGGTCCTATCCACCTGGGGGCAAACCCTGGCCTTTCTGGCAGCACCCTCACCATAACTTGGTCGCTGGGCTGTGGAAGAACTATCCCCTTTCCCTCTGGCTCTTTCTGATCAGTGATTCGCTGCTGTTGTTTCACTTGTTTCGCTCGGTCCTTTAATACTTTAAGTTGACAGTAACTTTTCCCCCTGCTTTGTGGCAGGGGCCCTGTGAAGTCTATCTGGATGTTTTCCCAAGGTCCCCTCGGCCGAGGCTGATTTGCCAGCTGTAGCTTTCTGCCCTTACCAGGGTTATGCTGGGCACAAGTGATACAACGGTGGCAGAATTTCCCAACATCCCCGTATGTCCAGCGCCCATCTGGTCCCTTCTTTTCTTCTTTTCTTCTCCATTTTCCCTTCTCTTCTGCCTCTACATATAATTTTACTCAGCTGGCTTCTGTCGTTTCCTCCTGCACACTTGCAATTTCAATTGCCTCTTGTTCCCCTGCTGCTTTATTCGCAGTAACGTCTGCCCTCGGAGGAACTGGGAAAACTTTATGTTCTGGAGTGGCCGCAGTCTCTCCGAGTATCCCCTGGTGTTTTTGTTCCTTCACTATACCCTGAACAACGGTCAGTGTGTCAGTTTGTATAGGGTCCTGCTTAGGGGGTTTATACAGACCCTCCTCTATTTTAACTGGGTTTACCTTCACCTGCCCACAATCTTGCTTGTCTCTAGCCCACACAGCTGGGAACTGCTGACGAGGTAACCCATAGACACCACCCTGGCTCCAGTCTCCGGTGATCGGGGCAGCTGCGACCAGGCTGTGTATTTTGTTGGTTGTGCTTGTTCACTGCCCCTGACTCGTCCATATTATTTCTCCTTTTCCTGAATCTATAACAGCTCCTGCTTCCCTTAGGATGCCTATTCCAGGGATTGTGCCCTCATTATTTGGACATTCCCAGAAATACACTGGAAGCTGCACTCCCCCGATTTCTAGTATTTGCTTCTCGCTTCTTTCTGCTTTTAGTGTTTTCCCTCCTACACCCCTGATATAACTGGCCTGTCCAGTTGTTGGTAAGGGTAAGTCTGTTATCGATACTGATGCCCCTGTGTTCACTAACATATTGCATTGCCGTCCCCCTAACAATGCCGTTATGTTAATCCGTGAGTCATCAGAGCTGCCATGGAGCCCGCTGTCACATCCTTTTCTGCCTTAAGAGGCGCTGTCACTAACTCTTTGATCTGATCAACAGTCAGGCTGGTTGTTGATGGGGTAAGTGACTGGGTGTCTGCCATCTCCTTCGCCTGGGCTTTACCCCTCCCTTTTGGACACTGTCTTCAGCCATGTCCCAATAGGCCACAGCTGTAGCATATCAACTCCTTCACTGCCTTATACCTGGTCCGGCAGTCCTTTGCTAGGTGCCCTGGCTGTTGGGAAGCAAAACAAGCCCTTCGGGATATCACAGCAGCTGCATCCACTATAACCACTTTATGATTTCCCTTGCCTTTTCTTTGGTCTATCTCACTGGCCCACGAAACTATCGCAGAGTAGTTGGACCCTACCGTTATGCCTAAATCTAGAATGTCCTGGTGGGCTGAACTCAGGCCTCCTTTCAGCATTTTTAGGAAGACAGGGTCGTCCCTCCCTGGGTTATCCAACCCAGAATACTCCTCGTACACTCGGTATTTACGTTCTGTGTAATCCATGGCTGTCTCGTCAGCTTTTTGAATCACTGCCATTATCATTCCCCAGCTACTCTCGCCTCCCCCCAGCCACTGCCTCACTGCCCCTTTAAAAGAGTGATATCTTTCTTCATTACAGGCACTCCCGGTAGTTGCCCATGTACCATCCCGCACCCCCTGGGCCATTCTGTCCCACATATTCCTCGGACACTTGGCTTTCACTAACACGTGTATATCTTTAGGGTGCACCTGGTGAATTTCAACCATTTCCTCGAGTTTGCGCCAGAATTCTGAATTCCCACGGGCGACTTTAAGTGAGGGTAACTCGGACAAAATGCTCTGTTTCTCCCCTGGGGAGAAGGGCTTGTGAATAGTCGTAATCAAGCTCAGGGGCTGGCTTGGATCGTCAGGATTCTCAACCTGACGTCGCCTGACCTCAATAGATGCCATTCTAGTAGATCTATCTGGGTAAAACCTCTTCCTGAGATATCTCCATACTAATTCCCACACTACGCAAAATATAAAACCGCAGAGTATGCATTCCACAATCTGCCAATTTTGAGTGCCCGAACTTGTGATGCCTGCTGTATTCCTTTGCATCACACTTGCAAACACATACACTAAAGTGCAGCTCCCCGAACGAGTATACACACCCCAACGCTGACGTCTCGAACCGTACCGTGGGTTACCACCTTTCTCAACTGGTGGTCCAACTCTCACCAAGTCAACATGCAAAGATTCCTCACTTACATAAACACACATGCACACGCACACACTACTTTAATATCTACCGGTTCAGCTCTCCACGTTCGTGTACCTCGTGATCCCGTGTACCACCGACCGAACAGATCCGAGGGTGAGTGTATTTTAGACAAATACTCACCAACTTAGACTGATAGTAACACTGCCCACACGACGGGTCACGAAGGCATCCCACTCCTGACACCAAATGTTGTAGCGTGGATGAAATTACCGGAGAGACAGAGTCACTGGTAGATACAAAGCAGCTTCTTTATTCGACACAAGGTACAGCAGGCATCTTACGGACGGAGACGCTTTCCGCAGAAAGGTCTGTTAGCTCAATGTGGGCTCGATATTTATATGCTAAACACAAAGGCAATCGGTACTTAAAAAGCTATAGACAATGCTTCCTTTTGAGGCTACATACAAAATATCACACCACCCTTTCCTTCCGACGCCAAAATGTCTGGGTTGGTATCCACAGCCTTTTGGAATGTAAGTTAAGTCTACGATATATTTATTTGGCATTTCCCGTGCTAACATAGAAGACAATTAATATTTATAATGTGTAGGTGATACTGCCTTCGAAACTACAGCATCAGGTGCCAGAAGCATCTGGTATTTACACCTTTTAGGAAGCCCATTGTGGTGGACTCGATCCACCGTCCTTTGTCAAACAGTTAAAATAGAAGTCTGGTGGCCAAAGTCATTTAAATGTTAACAAATCATCTGTGGATGGCCAGAGGCTTTTTCCCAGGGCTGAAATGGCTAACATAAGGGGGATAGTTTTAAGGTGCTTGGAAGTAGGTACAAGGGGGATGTCAGGGGTAAGTTTTTCACACAGAGAATGGTGGGAGTGTGGAATGCCCTCCTGGCGATGGTGGTGGAGAGGGTTACAATAGGGTCTTTTAGGAGACGTACGTGGAGCTTGGAAAAATAGAGAGCTGTGCGATAGGGAAATTCTAAGCAGATTCTAGAATGGGTTACATGGTCATCACATTGTGGGCCGAAGAGTCTGTAACGTGTTGTAGATTTCTAAGTTTTAAAAGATGCCACCTCCAGTGTATTGTTACACCTGGTGGCGTCAGCCTGAGTTTTATGATCAGATGCAGAGGCAGTATACCATTGGCTGGAAAGAGAGCCTCTTTGTGTCCTGAAAGGAAGGGTTGTCAAGCTTTCTTTAGTTCAAGGTGTTTGTGCCAGTTATTGTATCTCCAGTGTAATTTGTAAATGTGGGTTTTAGCTCAGAGATGGAGCACCCTGCTCATCCTTCAACTGTGGCTAGAACATTCCCCTGGCCATTAACTCACCCCCTGACACACCAAAGCACATGGCCTTCATTAGTCAGCAAGACCAAGGAGCTGATTATTGACTTCAGCAGGAGGAAGCCAGAGGTCCATGAGCCAGTCCTCATCTGGGCCTTGGAGGTGGAGAGGGCCAGCAACTTTAAATTCCTCGGTGTTATCATTTCAGAGACCCGTCCTGGGCCCAGCATGGCAGTGCCTTCTTCCTTGAAAGTTTGCAAAATATTGACACCCTTCTAGAGATGTGTTGTGGAGAATATACTGACCAGCTGTATCACAGCCTGGTATGGAAGCACCAATGCCCTTGAATGAAAAATCCTACAAAAAGTAGTAGATACAGCCCAGTCCTTCACAGGTAAAGCCCTCCCCACTGTTGTGTACATCTGCATTGAGCATTGTCCCAGGAAAGCTGCCTCCATCATCAGGGACGCCATCATCCAGACATTATGTCTTCTTACTGCAGCCATCAGGAAGAAGGAACCTCAGGTCTCACAACACCAGATTCAGGAACAGTTACAGTGCCTATAAAAATTATTCACCTCCCCTCCCCCACCCCCGAAAGTTTTATTGTTCTACAGCGTTGAATCACAGTGGATTTAATTTGGCTTTCTTTTTTGACACTGATGAACAGAGACTCTTTCGTGTCTAAGTGAAAACAGATCTCTACAAACTGATCAAAATTAAATATAAATATAAAACAAAATAACTGATTGTATTGGTATTCACCCCCTTTAAGTTAATACGTAAAGGTGCACCTTTGGCAGCAATTGAGTCTGTGGATAGGCCTCTGTCAGCTTTGCATGTCTGGAGACTGCAGTTTTTCCCCATTCTTCTTTACAAAACTGCTCAGGCTCTGTTAGATTGCATGGGAATCGTGACTGAACAGACCTTTCCAAGTCCAGCCACAATTTCTCAATTAGATTGAGTTCTGGACTCTGACTTGGCCACTCCAAGACATTAACTTTGTTGTTTTTAAGCCATTCCAGTGTAGCTTTGGCTTTCTGCTTGGAGTCATTGTCTTGCTGGAAAACAAATCTTCTCCCAAGTCACAGTTCTCTTGCAACTACATCAGGATTTTGTCCAGGATGCCCTGTATTTTACTGCATTCATTTTTACCCACTACCTTCACAAACCTTCCAGGGCCTGCTGCAGTGAAGCATCTCCACAGAATGATGCAGCCACCACCATGCTTCATGGTATGGATGGTGTGTTTTTGATGAAAGGCCGTGTTTGGCTTACGCCAAACGTAGCATTTAGTCTGATGGCCAAAGAGTTCAATTTTGGTTTCATCAGACCATAGAATCTTCTTCAGAGTCTCCCAAATGCCTTCCGGCAAACTCTAGCTAAGATTTCATGTGAGTTTCTTCCAACAGTGGCTTTCTCTTTGACACTCTCCCATAAGGCTGTGACTGGTGAAGCACCCAGGCAACAGTTGTTGTGTGTCAGTCTCTCCCATCTCAGCCACTGAAGCTTGTAACTCCTCCAGAGTTGTCACAGGACTCTTGGTGGCCTCCATCACTAGTCCCCTTCCTGCACAGTCACTCAGTTTTTGAGGACACCCTGCTCCAGGCAGACTTACAGTTGTACCATATCCTTTCCATTTCTTGATGACTGACTTAACTGTACTCCAAGGGATATTCAGTGACTTGGAAATTTTCTTGTATCTATCTCCTGACTTGTGCTTTTCAATAACCTTTTCGCGGAGTTACTTGGAGTGTCCTTTTGTCTTCGTGGTGTAGATTTGCCAGGATATTGATTTACCAGTAGTTGGACCTTCCAGATACAGGTGTATTTTTACTACAATCAATTGTAACGCCTTGACTGCACACAGTGATCTCCAATTAATAATTACGTGACTTCTAAAACCAGTTGGCTGCACCAGTGATGATTTACTGTGTCATATTAAAGGGGATGAATACTTAATGCAATCAATTATTTTGTGTTTTGTAGTAATTAATTTAGATCACCTTGAAGAGATCTATTTTAACTTTGACACAAGTCTTTTTCTGTTGATCACTGTCAAAAAAAAGCCAAATTAAATCCGCTGTGATTCAATGTTGTAAAACAATAAAAAATTAAAACTTCCAAGGGGGATGGAGTGAATTCTTTTTATAGGAACTGTATGCAATTCACTTCTTTGCAGCCTGAACAGTGCACAGCAAGCTGCTTGATCTGTTGATCTATCCCAGACCACCAGACAAAGCTTTAAACCAACACTTTCATTTTGTCTATGCCTAGATGACTGGCATTTTGCTCTCTCAACAGTCTAGCTCTCAGCTTGGATGGTACCACAACTTTCAATCCCCACATAAGGCAACCCCTGTCAAGGGCAAGTTCATCCCAGCTCGGGTAAAAATGAGGGACTGGAATTTCTGCTGCATGCACGTTCCAGCTACTTTGGGTGGCCATGTAGACCTGAGACAGTTGTGGGGTGTGGGGGGGGGGTTTCCTTTGGATCATCATTGCTGTCGTCGGGACTTTTGATTTTGCATTAGAATATGTCAAGAGGATGTTCTCGCTTGTAAAATTTTCAGGAATTTCCTTTTCCAAGGGTAAACAGGACTGTGGAGTGAAAACGACACCAGTGGTTGATGATCAGTAATGAGGGTAAACTCTCTCCATGTAAGTGCAGGTTTAAAACAGCACCAGACTCAAGTCCTCTCTCGACCTGAGAGTAATTTTTCTCTGCAACGGTAAGGGAACGTGATGCAAAAGCTCTGGGGCATTCACTTCCATCACTCATAAAATGAGACATGACTGCATCTCCAGAACATAAACTGAGATGTCTCGGTGAAACTTCACTGGACAGTGAGTGAGTGCAGTGTCTGATGTCACCATTTACTTTACCTGTTTGAAAGCTACCTCACACTGCTTTGTTCATTGCCATTTCTTCCCAATTTGAAGTAATGTGTTCAAGGGTGGAGCACAGTGGTCAGGTTTGGTAGGAGCCTGTTGTAATAGTTGTTAAATCCTAAAAGGGACCACATTCTTTGGCCTTGGGGCATCCACCACTACTTGAATTTTCTCAGCGCACTTGTGTAATCCTTAGTTTACAGAATTCACAGTTGTTCCATTGTGCCCTAAGTCCATTAATGTAATATTTTAACACTGTCTTCATTTTGGAGATGTTCCTTGCTGTCCCTACTGGTAACAATGATGTCATCTGGTCAACACTGAGTGCTCGCAGCACCTGGTCCATAGCTTTTGGCCAGAGTGTAGGTGCAGATGCTACTCCAGAAATAAGCCTATTATAGCGACGAAGCCCTTTGTGAGTGTTTATGGTGAGAAACACTTTGGACTCTTCTTCCACCTCCATCTGTAGGTAGGCCTCAGCTGTCCACTTTGCTGAAGTGCTTTCCTAGTGCAAAAATATCCCTGTCCTGGACAGGAGGGTATTGAACTACTTTGAGTACTGGGTTGCTGGTGATCTTGAAATCCTCACAGACCCATTCTTGTTGGCTTCTGGGACCACTGGTATTGTCCACGGGCTTCACTCAAACTTGGAAAGAATTCGTTCAGTGTCCATGCAGTCTAGCTTACTGGCTACTTTATCACAGATTGTATAAAGAACCAGACGGACTCTGTAAAACTTGGTCACGGCGTTTTCGTTTAATACTACTTTACCCTCGATATGTTTGAGTTTTCCAACCCCATCTTGAACATCATCCAGTACCTTTCTTAATTTGCTTTCCGTTGACTCTGTTGTTGGGGACATGACATGGAAATGGTGGATGGATCCCAATCAAGATATAACTGTCTGAGCCAATCATGCTCCACAATGTTGGCCCTCCTGTTTTTACACCATACAAGCCCAATGTGGCTTGTTGGTTGTTGTATATCACTGTTACAAATGTCACTTACACAGGAGTTATCTTTTCTCCAGTATAAATTCTTAGTCAGATATCTGCTGGCTTCAGTTTAGTATCTTTGAAATGCCATTCAAAGTCTTTTTGTGGAATGACTGAAACAGCTGAGCCACTGTCCAATTCCATTTTAACTAATTTTCCATTCACTTCAGGTGTAAATACAGGTGTCCCCCGTTTTACGGATGTTCGCTTTACGCCACTTCGCTTTTACAAAAGACCTACATTAGTACTTGTTTTCGTTAACCAAAAGAGGATTTTCGCGCTGATGAAAAAAGTCGCCCACTTTAAACTTGTGTTTACCCCGAGAAAGACTACCATGATCGTGAAGCCTTGTGCGGGCAGGTGTGTGCGCATGTGTGTACGTGTCGATTTTTTTCTACAAATTGGTTTTGGCTAAATCTTCCCAATTTCTGTTAAGTGAAACTACGCTGTACATACATTATTTCTACTTTATATAGGCTGTGTATTTATCATATCATTCCTGCTTTTACTATATGTTAGTGTTATTTTAGGCTTTATGTGCTATTTTGTATGATTTGGTATGTTATTTTTTGGGTCTGGGAATGCTCAAAATTTTTTCCCATATAAATTAATGGTAATTGCTTCTTTGCTTTATGCCATTTCGGCTTACAAACGGTTTCATAGGAGTGCCCTACCTTCGGATAGCGGGGGAAACCTGTAATATTGCTTGTCAATTGACAGTTTTCACATTATAAATCTCAAGGCTACTCAGTCCTGTGTCACTCTCATTATTATCCAATTTTTCACCAACACCTGGAGATCAGTGCTCTTTCTGAAGTGGCAAGTTGATTTTTTAATCTTTTCCTCTTCCCTATGTAGTCCATTTACTTTTGTCTGCCCGACATGCGGTTTGTATGTGTCCTACTTTGTTGAATTTTCTGCAAGTTGAACCTTTAAACTTGCATTGGTCCTGCCACAACGGTAATACGACTTGTTTGGCCAGCCATGTTTCTGTTTGGACATAGCAGTTCTGTTCATGCTCACTTTCATTCCTGACTACAACTCAATTGTGTCTCTGTCTGCCGTTTCCGTTGATACTGCAATTTCAACTACTTTTTTAAATGTGAGTTGTGCTTCAGTTAGGAGCTGTTCTTGAATGATTTCTTGTCAGACTCCACAATCTAAACAATCTCTCAGTGCATGATTAAGCCAATCTCTGAACTGGCAATGCTCAGACAGTCTCTTCAATTTAGCTACATATGCTGAAATGGAATCCCCTTCCTTTTGATTCTACTTATAAAACCTAAAGCATGCTGCAATCAACAATGGTTTTGGTTCTAAATATTCCTGCATTGGAGCAGTTAAACGTCTAAGCAAATTGTATGCCTTTAAACCCAATGCACTCAGTAAAACTGGCACTTGCTTGTCATTGGCTATTAAAGTATGCTCAATTCACTCCATATACAATATCTTTTGTACACTTGAATACATGTATTTTTTTCCAAAGTAACTAGCCATTCATGCTCTTTTAAGGAAATTATAATTATTACCCAGTACTCGCTGTTTATGAATTCCAGAATTTAGTCCATTTTCTGCCTTACTTTTTAAAACTTGACTGTTTCTCTCTACCCCTTCTGAAGAGGCAAAGCTGCTTCAAAAAGAAATCGTGCTGCACTGCTTTTTTAAAACTCAAATGTATGGCTGTGCTTTTTTATTTGACTGAAATTGTCTTGCTGCTCTTCAACAGTTAGGAGTCATCTTGGGATCATTTAAAACTTCCTCATTGCCAGTGTCACATTTTGAAACTCCAAAATGTAAAACTAATTGTAAGAAAAACGAGGGAGCCAGGACATAACATGTCTTAGTTTTATTTTTTACGTAAAGCGAGGTGCGCGCCTATGGTGTGGAGGCGTCATGACGTATACGATTCACTTATTTTTACATTTAGCCCGTAATTAATTATTTAACTGCACAAGAATGCTTCGTCAAACAATATATTTACAATATTGCTAAAGTATTAAATACACAACACTATCGTCTGCAGCTTTTTCTGTCCCTGTGCATTGGAGCCGCCAAACCAGATGGTGATGCAGGCAGTCAGAATGTTATCCACCGTAGATCCGTAGAAATTTGCAAGAGTCTTTACTGAGGAGGGTATTTCCTGGATAGTGGGGGTCCTAAATGACGAATCCACATTCCACACCAATACAATTCCTTGCACCCTGAACCTGCTTTCTCTTTCTCTCACACATACTTGTCAACTCCCCATTGCCCCTTACTTGCGTGCAAGGGACAATTTCCAGCTGTTAATTGTATATGATAACTCAGAACCTACGCGTCATCAGGGTGTGGAGGAAACCAGAAGTTCAAGTTTAGTACCACAAAGGCATCGGGCTAATTGGATTTGTTGGGGGTGGCTGGAGCGACTTGGCTCGAATGTCCGCAAGGCACTATTCTGTGCTGTATTGCTAAAAATTGCTGCTGGTTCTCTCTGTAGAGAGAGGTTGATGTGGGGAGAGAGGGGGAATAGAGTGACATAGAAGTGGGAGGAGACTCGCGCCAGGTGAGATGAGTAGGTAGTTTTTATTGTGTAATGTGTAAGTAAGTAAAATTAATGAGCTATTGCCTGGCTTTCTTCTGTTTGGAAGTTTGATGTAATGAAAGTGCCTGTCATTGGGGGGAAATAGAGATTTAGGAAGGCTGAGTAATGTGTATTAAATTAATTTAAAATATAGTTTTCCTTACTTGAGGGAAGTTGGTGAACCAGTTATAACGCTAGGTTGCCGAAGACTCTTGTGCGGTATTGTAGTAATTTTTACCACCACTCACAACCTTTCTATCAGCGGATTTGCTTAAACTTTCAACATCATTTATTTTCACCCCAGCTACACTGTCAGCTCTGGCACTCTGGTTCCCATCCCCCTGCAAATCTAGTTTAAAGCCTCCCCAATAGCACTAACAAACCTCCCTGAAAGGATATTGGTCCCCCTGTGGTTCAAGTGTAACCCGTCTCTCTTGTACAGGTCCCACCTGCCCCAGAAGAGGTCCCAATGATCCTGAAATCTGAAACCCTGCCCCCTACACCAGTTCCTTGCCTGGTGCCTCAGGACTGGGTGTGTCTGCACCTGCACCACCCCCTGCCCCTGGCACTCCTCCTGTGCCACACCCCTCCCGTGGTGCTCTACCCTTGCCATTGCCAACATCCTTTGCTCCTGCCAGATTACTCTCTGGTATAGTACTGTATTTGGCAATGTAGAGCAAGGTCCTGGGCACCCTAGTTACATACACAGTATGTGACTAAAGTGTTTGCACAGTACTGTACATTAACAAATTATACAAGAAAGAACACAAACGGAGTCCATGATAGTGCAACGTGGTCACAGTGTCACTGTGATTAGGGTTGTGTAGATCAGTTCAAGGACCAAATGATTGTAGCTGTTCAGAGCCTGGTGATGAGAGGCTTCAGGCTTCTGTACGTCTTGCTCGATGGTAGTCGTGAAAAGGTGGGGTAGCCCGTTTGGTGGAGATCTCTGATAATCATTGCCTTTCAGAGGCAGTGCCCCCTGTAGATTCAGGAGGACTGTACCCGTGGTAGGCTGAGCTGTGTCCACTACCCTCTATTGCAATGTACAGGAACGGAAAAGGCAGCAGTTGTATCAGGCCATGATACATCCAGTCAGGATACTTTCAACATTGCTTCAGTCGAAGTTCCTTAGAGTGTTTAGTGATGTGTGAACCTTCTTTACCTTTAAGAAAGTAAAAATGCCAGTGCTGTGGACCTTTTGAGCCACATGACTTGCTTTGCCATGGCAACCTGCGTTTCCCCTCTAAAATTCTGTTTATCAAGTCCAATCCTGGAATAAAAATGGAAGCATTTGGCCCCTTGTATCTGTTTCACACCTAGTTGATCTTGTACCTCAGTTGCCATTTTTTACACTCATCCCACATCCCTTAATATAACCATATAACAATTACAGCACGGAAACAGGCCATCTCGGCCCTTCTAGTCCATGCTGAACTCTTACTCTCACCTAGTCCCACCGACCTGCACTCAGCCCATAACCCTCCATTCCTTTCCTGTCCATATATCTATCCAATTTAACTTTAAACGACAACATCGAACCTGCCTCAACCACTTCTGCTGGAAGCTCGTTCCACACAGCTACCACTCTCTGAGTAAAGAAGTTCCCCCTCATGTTACCCCTAAACTTTTGTCCTTTAACTCTCAACTCATGTCCTCTTGTTTGAATCTACCCTACTCTCAATGGAAAAAGCCTATCCACGTCAACTCTATATATCCCCCTCATAATTTTAAATACCTCTATCAAGTTCCCCTTCTACCTTCTACATTCCAAAGAATAAAGACCCAACTTGTCCAATCTTTCTCTGTGACTTAGGTGATGAAACCCAGATAACATTCTAGTAAATCTTCTCTGTACTCTCTCTATTTTCTTGACATCTTTCCTATAATGCGGTGACCAAAACTGTACACAATACTCTAAATTTGGCCTCACCAATGCCTTGTACAATTTCAACATTACATTCCAACTCCTATACTCAATGCTCTGATTTATAAAGGCCAGCATTCCAAAAGCTTTCTTCACCACCCTATCCACATGAGATTCCACCTTCAGGGGATATGCACCATTATTCCCAGATCCCTCTATTCTACTGCATTCTTCAGTGCCCTACCACTTACCATGTATGTCCTATTTTGATTAGTCCTACCAAAATGTAGCACCTCACACTTATCAGCATTAAACTCCATCTGCCATCTTTCAGCCCACTCTTCTAACTGGCCTAAATCTCTCTGCAAGCTTTGAAAACCTACTTCATTATTCACAATTCCACCTATCTTAGTATCATCGGCATACTTACTCATACAATTTACCACCCCATCATCCAGATCATTAATGTATATGGCAAACAACATTGGACTCAGTACAGATCCCTGAGGCACACCACTAGTCACCGGCCTCCAATCTGACAAACAGTTTTCCACCACCACTCTCTGGTGTCTCCCATCCAGCCTCTGCTGAATCCATTTTACTACTTTGATATTAATGCCTAACGATTGAACCTTCCTAACTAACCTTCCGTGTGGAACCTTGTCAAATGCCTTACTGAAGTCCATATAGACAACATCCACCACTTTACCCTCGTCAACTTTCCTAGTAACCTCTTCAAAAAATTCAATAAGATTTGTCAAACATGATCTTCCACGCACAAATCCATGTTGACTGTTCCGAATCAGACCCAGTCTATCCAAATAATTATATATACCATCCCTAAGAATACTTTCCATCAATTTACCCACCACTGGTTTCAAACTCACAGGCTGATAATTGCTGGTTTACTCTTAGAACCCTTTTTAAACAATGGAACAACATGAGCAATACGCCAATCCTCCGGCACCATCCCCGTTTCTAATGATATTTGAAATATTTCTGTCAGAGCCCCTGCTATTTCCACGCTAACTACCCTCAAGGTCCTAGGGAATATCCTGTCAGGACCCGGAGACGTATCCACTTTTATATTCCTTAAAAGCTCCAGTACTTCCTCTTCTTTAATAATCATAGTTTTCATAATTTCCCTACCTGTTTCCCTTATCTTACCCAATTCCGTATCCTTCTCCTTAGTGAATACAGAAGAAAAGAAATTGTTCAGAATCTCCCCCATCTCTTTTGGCTCTACACATAGCTGTCCACTCTGATTCTCTAAGGGACCAATTTCTATCCCACACTATCCTTTTGCTATTAATATAACAGCAGAAACCCTTGGGATTTATTTTCACCTTACCTGTCAAAGCAACCTCATATCTTCTTTTAGTTTTTCTAATTTCTTTCTTAAAATTCTTTTTATATTCTTTATATTATATTAAGTAATATAATATTTCATATTATATATGAAAATCTCAGTCTGTCTCTCAAGTACAGCTGTCTCCACAGCCTCCCAGGAAGAATATTCGAAAGATTCCCTGCTGACTGGGTGGATGAATTTGCCCGCTGCCCATATTTTGCGGCTGAAGAGCTGCTGACTGAGGTTCAGTGGGTCTCGGGTGTGAAGGAGGGAGTAGTTCCTACAGAGACATGCCTAAAGTGGAGTGTTTCCACAGAGCTGGAGTGTTGGCCCGTCAGCGGCACCGACTTAAGTTGAACTTCCAATGGCAAAGATTAAACACAAGGAATTCTGCAGATGTTAGAAATCCAGAGGGAGCAGACAAAATGCTGGAGAAACTTTGCACATCAGGCAGCATCTGTGGAAAGGAATGAACAGTCGATGTTCTGGGCTGAGGTCTTCCGAAGGAGTCATACCCAAACAGAAAGAGTAACTTTATCTGTCACTTGTTGTATGTCTGAATGACCAACACAGTCTGAGGGTGTTCTGGGGGGCAGCCCAGACACAGTCTAGCCCAGGAAGTAATGGGGGCAGCCTATGACTGTCTCCACCCTTCCGGCACCAACGTGGAATGCCCACAACTCATATCCCTAACCCGTACGATTTTGGAATGTGGGAGAATGCTGGGGAGTCCTGAAGAAACCAAAATGGTCATGGGGAGAAGGTACAAACTTCTTACAGACAGTGGCAAGAATTGAACCCCAACCGCTGATACTGTAAAGTGTTATGCTGTCCACTATGCTACCGTGCCATCCCTAGACGATCGCACAGCCCATATCGAAGGCAGGGGAAGCCTATTCACCGCAGACTGCATTCCTACACCATCCACTGGTAGTACTGAAGATCAGAGCCAGGAGTTCGATTGGTAGTCCAGAAGCCTTTGTCAGTTGGAGGATTGGCTGCGTGCGTGCATGGTGGGGTGAGGGAGGAAAGAGGCTTGTTTTTCTTGATTGTTTTGTTGTGGTTGTTCTGTCAACATGAGGGGCATGTTATATCAGAGCTGGACTATATGGGATACTGTGAGCTGCCCCGAGGACATCCTTGGGTGTGTTAGTTGTTAACACGAACAACATATCTCACTGCATGTACGTGTGATACATCGGAGCCTCGTTTTCAGACTGTGTAAAGTGTCAGCTTAACCTGCAGCCCTTCCTATATTCCAACCACTGTCTGCTGACTAAAAATCTGCGGGATACTGTCAAGTCAAATGCTCAGTAATGCAGCAAGTGTCAGCTTGCCCTTCTGTTTCAGTGAACATTCTCACTGTCATTTGAGTCAGCTGCTGTCCGATCTGATTACTCATTGTGAAAACATCCTCCGGAGTGCACATCAAGGGGACCAATGCGTCACCCAGCCGGTTGCTGAGTGGGTTTGGTCGCCCTGTGTTAGCGACTACTTCATGCCTCCCTGTTAAAGAGCCGAATGCACTTTGTTTGTTTGTCGGTCTTTATCTGGTCTTATTTGATCCTATTGGAATTCTTTGACTGCTGCATGAGTGGATCTCAAGGTGTATGTGGTAACATGTATGTACTATGATCTTTGGATGGAAATAGTTTGTACTTTATTTCCTCAGGGGCCTAAGGAAATTCGCCATCTGCCCATTGATCCTCACCATTTTTTTAAAGATTCACCATAGAACGTGTCCTATTTAGATGCATGGCAGCTGCTCTGCCCAAGACTGCAAGAAACTACACAGCTCAGCACACCAGAGGAATCAGCCTCCCCTCCATGGACTCTGCCTACACTTCTTGCTTTCTCAGTAAAGCAGCCAGCGCAGTGAAAGACCCCACCCACCCCGGACGTTCTCTCCGAAGATGCACATAAATTGCTGGGGGAGCTACTCAGCATCAATGGAGAGAAATAAACATTTGACATTTTGAGCCAGAGCTGCCTGACCTGCTGAGTTCCCCCCAGCATCCTGTGGGCAGAAGATACAACAGCCTGAAAGCACATCACGGGCTCAGAGATGGCTTCTACCCCACCAGTTATGAGACTCTTCAACAGCCCTCTCGTACAATAAAATGGATTCTTGAGCTCTGAATCTAGCTTGTTGTGGCACAGGCATCTTATTGTGTGCCTGCACTTTGTCCGTAGCTGTGACATTATACTCTGCCTTCTGTTTTGTCAGTTTTGTCCTTGTGTTGGAAAGTACACAAAAATCGCTCAAGACAGTAAGAACACACAGGAAAGGCATTTAGGATAGGATTAGGATTATGAAGACACGTAGTCCTCTTTTATTGTCATTTAGTAATGCATGCATTAAGAAATGATACAATATTTACTCCGGTGTGATATCCCAAAACACAGGACAAACCAAGACTGAAAAAACTAACAAAACCACATAATTATAACATATAGTTACAACAGTGCACAATACCATAACTTGATGAAGAAGTCCATGAGCACAGTAAAGTTCAAAGTTTCTCAAATGTCCCACATCTCACGCAAACGGGAGGAGGAAGAGAAACTCTCCCTGCCATACCGACCGCAATCCGACTCTGAGTCATCCGAAAACTTCAAGCTCTGATCAGCTCTCCGACACCGAGTACTGAGCGCCATCTCTGTCCAAACGATTTGACCTCCTTCTCGATCGCCAAAAGCAGGCAAGGCCGGGGACTTTGAGGCCTACCCTCCGAAAGATTCCCGACCACACAGTAGCGACAGCAGCGAACAGACATTTCAGAAATTTCTCCAGATGTTCCTCTGTGCTTTCACGTCCATTCTCCATCAAATCAGAATTGTCCATGGCCCCTATTTAACAGATACAATATCATTTTTCACCGGAGGACTGTGCACAGGCAGGCGCGCCGCCATCTTCTCTCCCAAATCCCCATAAGTAAAAGGGGAGGGAGCGAGAGGGACACAAACTGGTAGGAACACGTACGTACATAGAGTACTGTGTAAAATTCTTGCACGCTAGGGCACCTAAAACTGGGAGGAGAAGATGGCAGCGTGACGCAGCTCGCAGCAGCCACTCCGGTGAATTATATCTGTTATTTGTCAAGTAGGGTACCGTGCACAATCCTGATTTGATGGAGACAGACGTGAGAGCACGGAGGAACATCTGGTGAAACTTCTGAAATGCCTGCTTCTGTATGATCCAGAATCTCTGGAGGGGAAGGCCCCGAGTCCTCGGCTTTGCTTGTTGCTTGGCGGCCGGGGCAGGGTCAAAGCACTCAGCAGAGGATGGTGCTCGGAGGGCTGGTTGGAGGCTTGAAGTTTTCGGACGGACTCAGAGTCAGCTGTGGTCAGGTGCTTCCAATGCATCGGCAAGTTCCGTCTGCATGAGATGATGGGGCTATCGGGACTTGAGACTTTTTTTTTACTGTGCCCATGGTCTGCTCTTTATCAAATTACGGTATTGCTTTGCACTGTTGTAACTCTATGTTATAATTATGTGGTTTTGTCAGTTTTAGTGTTGGTTTGTCCTGTGTTTCTGTGATATCACTCTGGAGGAACATTGTATCATTTTTTAATGCATGCATTTCTAAATGACAATGATCTAAAAAAAACTTTTGCATGGTACTGTATTTGTCCACATGGAGTGGAGAATGAATTTGTAAATCCGGTGGGAGCAGAGGATGTTAATGGTGAGGATGGGGCACTGCGACAGGTGGCAGAGAACAAGTGCTAGGGTGGGGTGCGGGGGGGCCTTGGTGTGGATGTAAACAGCATGTGATGCAGGGCATGAGTTTCAGGGCCGGAGATTCAGGGCATGAGTTTCAGGGCATGAGATTCGGGGCATGAGTTTCAAGGCATGAGATTCAGGGCATGAGTTTCAGTGCAGGAGATTCAGGGCATGAGTTTCAGGGCATGAGATTCAGGGCATGAGATTCAGGGCATGAGTTTCAGTGCAGGAGATTCAGGGCATGAGTTTCAGTGCAGGAGATTCAGGGCATGAGTTTCAGGGCATGAGTTTCAGGGCATGAGTTTCAGGGCATGAGTTTCAGGGCATGAGATTCAGGGCATGAGTTTCAAGGCATGAGATTCAGGGCATGAGTTTCAGTGCAGGAGATTCAGGGCATGAGTTTCAGGGCAGGAGATCTAAGGTAAGGTCATTGGATTCCAAGCAATTGGTTTATTAATCATTACAGAATGTCTTTCTGGTGCTTCCTGCACCCTCCGCTTTCCTGAACTGTGATTCCCCTCTCCCTGCCCCCTTCCCACTCTCAGTCCACATCAGAGACCCGTATCAGAATCAGGTTTATCATCACTCACATGTCATGAAATTTGCTTTTTTTTTATGCCTCAGCAGTACGGTGCAATATATAAAATTACTCCAGTATGGTGCAGAAGTCTTAGGCATCCTAGCTATATGTTCCTAAGACTTTTGCACGATATCATATGTTGGATTTCTGAATTTTAATTTGAACTTATTGCCATATGTATGCAGAGCAAGATCCTGCGATTCAGGCGTGTAAAACATTTCTTGTCAGAACAGTCACACAAAAAATGTAGTGGGCATGGATGAAATGGGCCAAATAGCCTGTTTCCATACTATATCCCTCAATGACTGTTAATCAGAAAAGAATGCTATTAGAATAAAAAAAATAGAAGTTCAAAGTAAACTTATTATGAAAGCACTTATGTCACCATACACTACCCAGTTTCATTTTCTTGTGGGCATTCACAGTAGATACAAAGAAATACAATAGAATCATTGAAAAACTACAGACAAAAATGTACAAATGACCAATGTGCAAAAATAAATAAATAATAAGTGATAAATAATATTGAGAGCAGGAGTTGTAGAGTCCTTGAATATTTCAGATGATGGGATCTTGTCTATATGTGTAGGGTGTCATAAACTTGGGATGGTCTGTGCCTCAAGTTATGAATGACTTTATTAGAGGTAGAGCTAGACATGCACGACAGCAGGACTGCTAAGTGAATCACATTGTGACGTGTTGTGCTATACAATGTAACCTGGCAGTATTACTTTGTCTGACGATTTGGCTCAGTGCTGACAGCTGCAGTTACTTTAATTAGACGCTGACTCAACCCGTGGTGGCGCATCATTTTGGCTACCCCCACCCTTGAGAGTTGAGGCATTGCGGTCACAGGTGTAGTGTACAAAATCAGAGAATGTCCACTTCTGGTCACGATACCATCTGCGTACACTTCTCCCACAGTCGACATCTTCTGTTTAGACCATGAGACCATATATTTCACTTCCTTTAAGTCCTTTACATTTGTCTTTCGTGCTGATTGTGACTCGGGAACTGTTGGAGTCAGTGATTTGCAGTTTGGAGATTATTTGGGTGTTCTAGCGCTCTGCAGTCTCAGAGAGGATTCTGGGAGGCAGAGGAAACGTGTGCGAATCTCGTGGTGAGAAAGCTGTGGGACTGGACTCCGTTTCGCTGATTAAAGTGACCAGGGAGATTGAAAAATAGGGGCGAATGTGGAAGGTGCACCGACTGCCTGCCTTTTGGTCACTGGTGAGTTTGCTCTTCTGCCAGAGACGGGAGACATCCTTTTGGTCGCCGGTGGGATCGCTCTGCTGCCAGAGAGCGAAGCTGCCGCTGTGCCTGGAGAATATTACTCAGGTTTTCTGCTTTTTGGATGTGGACTTGGACTATGGACTTTTTCAGTCTTATAGCTTGTTTTAATTGTGGTAAACCATATATATAGGTTGTAACTGGGTTACCTGCCTGGACGTGCCCCTCTGTTGACTGCTCCTGTGGCTCCTCCCACAGATCCCTGAATAAAGGTGATTGTGTCACTGCTCCTCCTCTCAGTCCAGGACAGATACTCAGCATGGACGTTGGTTGATTTACTGCTAATAAAAGCCTTTCAGTATTTACTCTACTTCCAGTCTTTTGGAGTAATTGATGGTGCATCATTAATATTTCATTTTTCACTCTATCTTTTTTTGTTTGTGCAGGGAGGGGGGATTTGGGGGTTGATGATCATGCTTGGTTTCTTGGCTATCTGGAGAAGAAGAATTTCAGAGTTGTATACTTTGATAATAAATGAACCTTTGAATGTTAAGGATGGCTTTTTTGTCATCTCGGGAAGAGTATCGATGATCACAGATCTGTTGTTATTTGCTCTTGCCCCACTTGTGGGTTTAAACCATATTTCGAGATGAGTGGAGTACGTACATGTTTGGCACAGCATTGTGGACTGAAGGGCCTGTATTGTGCTGTAGGTTTTCTAGGTTTCTCACTCATCTTGCCTGGACACAACTTCCACAGCAGCTCAATAGGCACCCAGTGGCTTTATGTCATGTGAAGTAGTCAAGGCGATTTACAGCAATGAACCCTTAAAGTATTAGATTCAGGGGTTGGGAGAAATATCACAGTGAAGTTATTGTCGAAGTACTGTACCTTGTCACAATTTTACCATTTACTACCTTGAGGCTCATTGTCTTTACAGGAAAATAAAGGAATGCAATAGAATTTGTGAACAACTGGACATAAACAAAGACTAACAAACAATCAAAGTGCAGAAGACCGACTGTAATAAGTAATACTGAGAACACGAGTTACAGCCCTCATGAGTCGTGGAGCCAGTAGGTTGTGGGATCAGTTCAGAATAGTGAGGGGCATGATGTGATTGTGAATGGGGGGGCTAGATTTGTGGACAGCTGTTGATCCTGGTGATATAATGTTAGTGGAGGGCCTTGTCTTACAGTATAAGAGCTGTTATTTGAGTCTGATAAGCTGGTTTGTGAAAGTATCTCAGCCTCGTGAATGAGGGAACAGGTGCTGATCAGCCTTACCTGGCTCCTTGCCTTTCCAAATGCCAAGCGGATTATATTTCAGGTCTATCTGGCTTTACAGTGGGCTCTTTGTACCATCTTTCCTTGCACATAACAGAGGGAAATGAGATCAAAAGCTGCAAAGCACACTGAGCTGGGTCCGTGATTGACATCATTGTTTCAAAAGTTGGCTACATATAATGAGTGGTTTTGCAGCAGGATATTTGTCAATGAGAATTATTTCTGTGACAGCTTAGGGTTAAATGCCACGCTCAACGGCTCAGGTAACCTCTTTTCTGTCTGGAGTAAAATGGTTAGTGTTTCCGTTCTGGGACCATTGATCCGAATCAAGTTCAAGTTTATAGTCATTCACCGATACACAGTCAAAGGAAACAATGCTCCTCTGGACCAAGGTGCACAACATAGTACATATAACTCACGCACAACACATACAGTAATATTACCGCAAATAGTCCAATATATTCCAGGAGATTAACGTTTAGCATAATGTGTATTCTTGACACAAGTTTAAAAAAAAGTAAACAGTATAACACTACTGGCAGTTCATACACGATGGGGCCTGGGCAATGGCAGGGAGTTCAGTAGCCTCATGGCCTGGAGGAAGAAGCTGTTTCCCATCCTAACAGTCCCTGTCCCATGGCTATAGTACCT
This sequence comes from Mobula hypostoma, assembly GCF_963921235.1. NCBI lineage: Eukaryota > Metazoa > Chordata > Chondrichthyes > Myliobatiformes > Myliobatidae > Mobula > Mobula hypostoma. The sequence continues at coordinate 37,156,006 of NC_086106.1, read as the reverse complement.
CCGGTCAAGGAGATTGTGGGATGGGTGGGAGGGATCCTCGACAATGCCAAGGGCCCTGTGTATGCAGCAGTCCTGATCAATATCCTGGATGGGTGGACGACCCCGCTGATCGTCTCAGCAATCCTTTGTGGAGTTTAGATTAGATTGTGAAGACACGTAGCCCTCTTTTATTATCATTTAGTAATGCATGCATTAAGAAATGATACAATATTCCTCCAGTATGATATCACAGAAACACAAGACAGACCAAGCCTGAAAAACTGACAAAAACCACATAATTATAACATATAGTTACAATAGTGCAACAATACCATAACTTGATGAAGAACAGGCCATGAGCACAGTAAAAAAGTTCAAAGTCTCTCGATTGTCTCACATCTCACGCAGACGGGAGAAGGAAGAAAACTCTCCCTGCCATGCCCGACCACAGTCCGACTCTGAGCTGTCCGAAAACTTCGAGCCTCCGATCAGCCCTCCGACACCGAGTACTGAGCACCATCTCTATCCCAATGATTCGACCTCAATCTCAGTCGCCAGCAGCAGACAAAGCTGGGGATTTTGGGCCTTCTGTCCGGAAGATTCTCGATCGTACAGTAACAGTGGCAGTGATCCAGCATTTCAGAAATTTCTCCAGATGTTCCTCTGTGCCTTCACGTCTGTCTCCATCAAATCAGAATTGTCCACGGCCCCTATTTAATAGATACGATATAATTTCACCGGAGAGCTGCGCGTGGGTCGGATGCTTTGCGATTCCTGCATCAGACAGTGATGCAGTTGGTCAGGACACTGAATGGTGCTCCTGTAAAGACATTCCCTTTGATGAGTTCAGATGCTGTGCCCAAGATCCCAAAGAATGTCAGAGACTTCAAGATTTATTTATTATCAATGAATGTATAAATGATACAACCCTGAGATTTGCTTGCTCACAGATGGCCACAAAGGAAAAAACCCGAAAGAACCTGACTTAGAGAAAGGAAATTAAATAAATAAAAGACCAACTCTCGATGTGCAAGAGAAAGAGGAAAAAATACAAATCATACAAAGAATTGGAGTGAACCAGAGCATTCCAAACCAACACTGAATCCTCAGATCGGAAGCCCAGAGCGGGACCAAAGCCAGTTCTTCATGTCAGACCTTGAATAGTCTGCTAATTAATGCTAAGCAGACTTGATTAGCTTTGCATGTTACATGTCCATCGAAACATACAGGGAAGTGTGTTGTGGGCAGCACAGTCCGAGGGTCTGCTGGGGCAGCCCGCAAATGTTGCCACACTTCTGGCACGCCCACAGCTTCCTTAACCCTGACCTGAATGTGGGAGGAAACCTGTGCGGTCACGGGGAGAACATACAAACTCCTTACAGAGGGTAGCCGGAATTGAACCCTGTCCGCTGATCACTGGCGACTGCACTAACCGCAATAGTACTGTGCCCAGAATGTAGCCGGGTCCATCGTACAAACTATCCTCGCCTCCAATAACTCGGTCTATGCTTTGGGAAAGCAGTCAACATTATCAAGGACTCCTCCATCTGAGTTATTCCCTCATTTCCCCTCTTCTCCTGCTGGATCTCAGATACAAAGGTCTGACAGCACCAACCATCAGATTGAAGCTGAGCTTCTCAGACTGTTGAAGGGACCTCTTGTGCACTATTAACCAGTCAGCACAGTTCCACTAGTCTTAACTTAGTTATGTAGAGGGGCAGATTGAATTAAAGGCAAATTTTGATGGTATTAGACAGAAACTTGCAAAAGCTGCTTGGGGTATGGTGTGAGCAGGCAAAGGGACAGCTGGCAAGTGGGAGGATTTAAAAAGTGAGGTATTGAGAGCTGAAGATCGGTATGTTCCTGTTAGAGTCGCGGGAACCTTGGATGACGAGGGGTACTGAGGTTCTGGTTAGGAAAATGGAAGCATGGGACAGGTTCAGGCAGGTGTGATCAAGTGGATCCCTGGAGGATTTGTGGGGGTAGACAAGAAGGAAATCAGAAGGGTGGCAGATTAGTGCAGCAGTTTGGACAATGCTTCACAGTGCCGGGGTACAGGTTCAGCTATTTGTAAGGAGTTTGTATGTTCTCCCCATAACCGCGTGGGTTTCTTCCAGAACCTTTGGTTCCCTCTCACTTCTAAAGACAGACTGTTAGGTTAGTATATTAGTGCTGAAAGCACAGAAACGGTAATAAACCAAGTATGAAAAACTGAAGCTGCTTCTACAGGTGCTGCCTGACCTGCTGAATCTTCCTAACTATGTCCTGTTACTTTTCAGCTTTTCGACATCTTGCTTTCATTAGGTGACTCACCCTGTATGTCATTAAACACCTTCATAGAAAAAGGTGACAAATTTATTCAAAGACGTATTAAACATTGTGTAATTGTCAAAGCAATAACGGGTAGGAGTTGCACTATTGACTGTGTATCAATATTACTTCAAACTATTTAAAATTGGTGATGAAATACCAAAAATCCACACCCTTTACATTCCATCTCTCCATTCTATTCCATGTACAAACATGTATGTGATGTTTAGCAATTCTATTGAACAGAGATGGGCTCAGTCTATCAAGAGGGGAAAGGAGGGGGAAGATGTCAAAATAAGAAGGTGGGGAGAGGGAGAGGGGAGGACTGCAAGCAGGCCACTGGTAGGTGCGAGTCTTGGTGATCACGTGGTCAGAGAGCAGCTGAGATCATAGAGGGGGGAAAGGTGAGAGAGGGTCTTCACGTCTCACCCGACTCCATTGAAGGGGAGAACGTTTGAGGAAGGATCTAGGCTGAAACGTCGACCGTTATTTCTCTCCATAGATGCTGCCTGTCCTGCCGAGTTTCTCCAGATGAGTGTGCGCTTTGGGGAAAAATTTATACATTAATTTATTTTGTTTTAAGTCGGCCACATTTGGCTCCTTTCTGACTGAGTGCTGAGCAGCAGTATTAGTTTCCTGGTAACAGCAGTAGTGAAGGTCTGGAAGTTAAAAAAAAATGGAAAAGAGATGAAAGAAATTTAGGAAAGGGAAGAGAATTAAGTTTGAACAGGTGGCACAGTTAGTGTGATGCCTCATAGTGCCAGCGACGGGGTTCCCGCCTCTGTGAGGACTTCTACATTGACTCCTTGACCGCGCGGGTTAGGTGAGGAAGTTGTGGAGATGCTTTGTTGGCACCAGAAGCACAGCAATGCTTATTTCAGGCCAATTCCAATTGATCTGCGTATTGTGAACAGACGGATTGGTAGCGTAGCGGTGGGCACAACCCTTCAGAGTGCCGGCTGTAGAGGTGATCGAGGTTCAATCCGCACCACTGTCTATAATGTTCTCCTGGTTGGCTTCCGACAGGTGCTCTGGTTTCCTCCCAATCTCCAGACAGCTGCCGGCTAGTAAGGTGGGTGTGTTACGTTTGGTGTTGGAGTTGTGGCAACACTTGCTGGCTGCCCCCAGCACATCCTCGGTTTGTGTTGGTCATTGACACAAATGACCCATTTCACTGTGTGTTTTGATGTACATGTGACAAATGAAGCTAATCTTTCTTTAAAGATACTTAATGGAAGAACCAGCAAGCCTAGACTAGTGTCTTCTTCTAGGTGAGTTAGAGAGGGAAAGCCTGGACTAGTCAAAGCAATTCAAATCAAGTTATTCAAACCCAATGCATATACAGCTGAGCAAGACCATGTCCTTCTGGGACCAAGGTATAAAACATTCAAAATAGCAAGCTTTCAAAAATAGCGAGTAACATAATTCCAAATACTGAATAAAGAAGCACATTCACTGAAAAAATACACAAATAATCCAAGACCCTGAGCGACAATGTCCGGCAATCGATGATACAGTCTCCCAGCAGTGTGCAGGCACGTGCAACCCAGCCTGTCATTCCACTGCTTGAACACAAGAGGGCAGCACCTGAGGACTCAACCATGCTGTAGCGGTTCCACGTCTCTCACCTGGTCTGAAGCAGCAAGCAAACCTGAGGCTTGGGGCCTAGCTCTCGCTATAGCTGAGGCTACGCAGCTCCCACATCGACTGTCCCACCACCAGACAGGGGTAACAGGCCTGCAGCAACCTACATTATCACTGTCCAGCAGAATCTTGCCATCACGAGTGAATTGTCCGAGACGGACTCCCATGGTTATACTGCGCCAACTCCAATGCTTCCGAGTAGTGGGCAGCAAGACGGTCTGCGGCCAGGTGAGCTCCTTCGTCACCTTGGTCGACCCCTTCGACATCTTGGCTGGCTCTGCCGCCAACAGTGGACCAGCTCCTTCGATCAACGGGACGCTCCCTGATGGAGCAGTCATGCAGTACCCCATGTTCTGGGGGTAGAATTATCTTTCAATCGTAAAAAACTAACAAAATGAATCTTTGGTTAGCCCAAAAGAGGCTACTGCATTTGCAACTTGCCACCATCTTACTAGTGTGTCCATATCGGTGATTTAGAGAGAAGCGTAGACTAGTGTGTCTATATCGGTGATTTAGAGAGGGGAAACGTAGACTAGTGTGTCCATATTGGTGATTTAGAGAGGGGAAGTGTGGACTAGTGTGTCTATATCGGTGATTTAGAGAGGAGAAGCGTGGACTAGTGTGTCTATATCGGTGATTTAGAGAGGAGAAGTGTGGACTAGTGTGTCCATATCGGTGATTTAGAGAGGAGAAGTGTGGACTAGTGTGTCTATATCAGTGATTTAGGGAGGGGAAGTGTGGACTAGTGTGTCCATATCGGTGATTTAGAGAGGAGAAGTGTGGACTAGTGTGTCTATATCGGTGATTTAGAGAGGAGAAGCGTGGACTAGTGTGTCTATATCGGTGATTTAGAGAGGAGAAGTGTGGACTAGTGTGTCCATGTCGGTGATTTAGAGAGGGGAAGCGTGGACTAGTGTGTCTATATCGGTGATTTAGAGAGGGGAGACGTAGACTAGTATGTCTATATCAGTGATTTAGAGAGGGGAAACGTAGACTAGTGTGTCCATATTGGTGATTCAGAGAGGGGAAGTGTGGACTAGTGTGTCTATATCGGTGATTTATAGAGGGGAAGCGTGGACTAGTGTGTCTATATCGGTGATTTAGAGAGGGGAAGCGTGAACTAGTGTGTCTATATCGGTGATTTAGAGAGAGGTGTGGACTAGTGTGTCCATATCGGTGATTTAGAGAGGGGAAGTGTGGACTAGTGTGTTTATATCGGTGATTTAGAGAGGGGAAGTGTGGACTAGTGTGTTTATATCAGTGATTTAGAGAGGGGAGATGTAGACTAGTGTGTCTATATCGGTGATTTAGGGAGGGGAAGTGTGGACTAGTGTGTCCATATCGGTGATTTAGAGAGGGGAGACGTAGACTAGTGTGTCTATATTGGTGATTTAGAGAGGAGAAGCGTGGACTAGTGTGTCTATATCGGTGATTTAGAGAGGAGAAGCGTGGTCTAGTGTGTCCATATCGGTGATTTAGAGAGGGGAGCATAGAGTAGTGTGTCTATATCGGTGATTTAAAGAGGGGAAACGTAGACTAGTGTGTCCATATTGGTGATTTAGAGAGGGGAAGCGTGGTCTAGAGTGTCTATATCAGTGATTTAGAGAGGGGAAGCGTGGACTAGTGTGTCTATATCGGTGATTTAGAGAGGGGAAGTGTGGACTCATCATCATCATCAGGTGCCCTGCCCAGTTTGAGCTTTGACTGCCATAGCCCACACACTCCTGTTTCGGGTCAAGTGGATTAAATCATTGGTATTCATTTCCAGGTCTCTGGCTGCTGTTTCCATCATCATTTGTCTTTGTCACGTGACTGGCAACAATGAACATAAAATTGAGTCAGGTTTTATACAAACAAACATTTATTAAACTCTGCTCAAAAATAGCAAAATGTATTTAAACGACTAACTTAACTGTAAGTTAACTGCTATACAGAAACTCTGGAACAGTTCTTAAAAGCGTAAATGTGAAAACAGTTCTTAAAGTGGTAAATTTGAACACAGTTCTTAGAATGGTAAATTCGAAAGTCCAAGAGATTTATGCAGTCAATTAGGAGATACTTCCCTGAAATAAAGAATTCCTTGAAGATGTGACATTACTGCTGATCCCTCTTGCTTTCTTCCCTTCAATCTTTCCTATAATTACCGTGCATTCTAACTCCTCTTTCCTAATCAAATGTCCAATGAAGTTATGTTGCCTTTTCATGATTTCATACATTATTTCTCTTTTTGTATTTGATCTGTTCATGATATCCTCGTTAGATATTCGTTTTGTCCATGATATTCTTTGCATCCTCCTCAAAAACCACATCTCTGCTGCTTCAATTCGTTTCCTTATGTTACTAGATATTGTCCAACATTCTGAGCCATATAACATAACTGGATAAACGTAACATTTCAGTACTCTGAGGTGGGTTGTCATGCCCAGTTTAGTATTGGTCAGTATACTCTTCATTCTCTTAAAGGTGTCTTTTGCCGTCCCTATTCTTCTTTTGATGTCCATGTCGCACCTGCCACCTGATCTCACCCAGCTTCCTAAGTAGCAAAAGTTCTGTGCTTGTTTTATGTCTTCCCCATTTATTCTCAGCCTGCAGATGGGATTCTCCTTCTTTTTGGATATCATCCTACATTCTGTCTTTTTGCAATTGATAGATAGACCCATTTTTGCACTTTCTTCAACAACTATATCAATTAAGTTTTGTAGTTCTTCCTCCGTACTTGCAATTAACACAGTGTCATCTCCATATCTGAAATTATTGATGTTTTCACTGCCAACTTTGATTCCCAAGATGTCTCTTATTTTTTTGTAATATTGTTTCACTGTACACATTAAGTAAATCAGGGGAGAAAACACACCCTTGTCTAACGCCTCTCTTAATTTTCATAAACTTCTCCAACTATTCTTACAGCGGCAGTTTGTTCCCAGTACAGATTTCTGATTAGGCGGAGGTCTTTCGAATTAGTGTTTTATTTCTATTCTGACATGTTCCAGCACGTATCCAACGAACTTCGCTAATTCCCATGGTGTTAATCTTTAGTCTTTCCATTTCATTTATCACATTGTCCAATTTTCCTGCTTGATATAGGGTTCTTACATTCCAAGTGGCAAAAATTTTCTTTTGTGTTACTTTAATTTTATGAGCAGTAGCTTGATGACAGTCGGGGTTAGCCTGCTGACCACAATCAACCCTACCCAGTGAAGCATCTTCAGAATTGTCCTGAAGATCTTCTTGATGCTGTTGTGTGATACATTTTGTGAGTTTGACCATGGTTTTCTTAGCAAATATTCTCTAGGAAACCAGGTATCTAGCAACGGTGGTTTGCTGTTGCCTACCATAGACTAGTCTGTCTATATCAGTGATTTAGAGAGGGAAAGCTGTTGCTTCATTTGAATGGTGTTTATTCTTGTCATTTTTGTTAAAATGAACTGAAGGTAAAAGGGAAATAAAGTTCATGTTCCATGTACTGGGGTTTGATGAAATACTCACGTGAAGGATTCTCTCACCAGGGTCATTTTTCGGGGTGATTCAGAATGGGTCTTTTGCAACTCCTGGGGTTGGGATGGGTTTGATCTATTGAATCAGAATTGTTTTTTTTATCACTGAAAGACATCATGAAATTGGTTTTGTGGCAGCAGTACAGTGTAAGATGTAAAATTATTGTAATTTACAAAAAATAAATTGTAGAAAAGAGGAATAGTGAGGAGTAGTGCTGGTGGACCATTCAGAAATCTGACGGCGGAGGGGAAGAAGTTGTTCCTGAATCATTGAGTGTGTGCCTTCAGGCTCCTGTACCTGTTTCCTGATGGTAGCAATGGGAAGAGCGCATGTCGTGGCTGATGGGGGTCGTTGATGATAACATCTTCATGACAGACTGCCATAGAAGCCATAGAAACCATAGAAACTACAGCACAGAAACAGGCCTTTTGGCCCTTCTTGGCTGTGCTGAACCATTTTCTGCCTAGTCCCACTGACCTGCACACGGACCATATCCCTCCACACACCTCCCATCCATGTATCTGTCCAATTTATTCTTAAATGTTAAAAAAAGAACCCGCATTTACCACCTCGTCTGGCAGCTCATTCCATACTCCCACCACTCTCTGTGTGAAGAAGCCCCCACTAATGTTCCCTTTAAACTTTTCCCCCCTCACCCTTAACCCATGTCCTCTGGTTTTTTTCTCCCTTTGCCTCAGTGGAAAAAGCCTGCTTGCATTCACTCTGTCTATACCCATCATAATTTTATATACCTCTATCAAATCTCCCGTCATTCTTCTACGCTCCAGGGAATAAAGTCCTAACCTATTCAACCTTTCTCTGTAACTGAGTTTCTCAAGTCCCGGCAACATCCTTGTAAACCTTCTCTGCACTCTTTCAACCTTATTTATATCCTTCCTGTAATTTGGTGACCAGAACTGAACACAATACTCCAGATTCGGCCTCACCAATGCCTCATCATAACATTCCAGCTCTTATACTCAATACTTTGATTAATAAAGGCCAATGTACCAAAAGCTCTCTTTATGACCCTATCTACCTGTGACGCTACTTTTAGGGAGTTTTGTATCTGAATTCCCAGATCCCTCTGTTCTACTGCACTCCTCAGTGCCTTACCATTAACCCTGTATGTTCTACCGTGGTTTGTCCTTCCAACGTGCAATACCTCACACTTGTCTGTATTAAGCTCCATCTGCCATTTTTCAGCCCATTTTTCCAGCTGGTCCAAGTCCCTCTGCAGGCTCTGAAAACCTTCTTCACTGTCTACTACACCTCCAATCTTTGTATCATCAGCAAATTTACTGATCCAATTTACCACAATTTGCCTTTTGAAGATTTTTGTTGAATGATGACTACTGACAAACGCATTGTGGAGAAGGGCCCCACCTTAATGAAATACTGTTCATGTGATCTTTGTCACCCGGCCAAGTGAATGGGTGAGACTTGATGTCAAACGACTGTAATGTTTCATTGAAAAGTTGACACTTGAAACAGTCTCTTTGAACTGCGGTGAATCTAGACAACACTGACATTGATTTCTACAGATTATGTGGATAATATTCTGACTGGGTTGCATCGTTGCCTGATGTGGAGGCTCTAATGCACAGGATTGAAGCTGCACTAAATCATTTGTTGAGTGTGGGTCTTCAGGCCATTGTATCTCCTCCCCCAATGGTACGAACTAGAAAAGGGCAGGTCCTGGACGGTGAAGGTCCTGCCTTCTTAAAGCACTGCCTCCTGGTGCTGGGGAGGGCTGTGCCTGTGATGACTGAGGCTGAAATGACTCAAATGACAACAATTTAACCCAGTGGTGACAAATCTGAATGTTTGGAAAGGGACGCAGAGAGAACAGATGGGAAGCACCTTTTGAGAGGTGCGTGCTGCTACTTGGATGTTCTCTGCTCCTCTGAGCCCGACTCAAACACAAGACTTTGCATGTGTCAGAAGAAACGTCTAATGTCTGGGATATATTCAGGGTACACTCAATGGCCACTTTATTAGGTGCAGGAGGTTTGTGGTCTTCTGTTGTACCAATCCATTTCTAGGTTCAACGTGTTGTGCATTCAGAGATGCTCTTCTGCCGTCCACTGGGTTATTTGAATTACTGTCACCTTCCCATCTGCTTGAACCAGTGTGGCCGTTCTCCTGTGACCTCTCTCATTAATAAGTCATTTTCAACCACAGAACTTCCACTGACTTGGATTTTTTCCGTTTTTCACACCATTCTCTGTAAACTCTAGAGACTATTGTATGTGGAAATCCCAGGAGATCAGCAGTTTCTGAGATACGCAAACCGCCCAGTCTGGCACCAACAATTATTCTATGGTCGAAGTCACTTAAATCCTGTTTCTTCCCTAGTCTGATGTTTGTCTGAACAACAAATGAACCTCTTGACCTTGTCTGCATGCTTTTATGCATTGAATTGCTGCCTGATGGTTGGTTGATTAGATATTTGCATTAACGGGCAGGTCTGTTTAGTAAAGTGGCCACTGAGTGTACAATACTAAAATAATGAAATTAAAAGTTTCTAGAGAGCAGTAAACTGTGGAAAAAAACTCAAATCAATATTTGCTGTGATCACCTTTTAAAGTGCATCAATTCCCTTGGGTAATCTGTTGTGCAGCTTTATAAGAAAATCAGCTGGTAGGTTGTTCCAAGCGACTTGGAGAACTTGCCACAGTTCTTCTGCAGACTTTGGCTGTCTCGCTTGATTCTGTCTGTCCAGGCAATCCCAGACGGCCTCGATGATGTTGAGAGTAGGGCTCTGTGGAGGCCATATCATCTGTTGCAGAACTCCTTGTTCTTCTTTTCACTGAGGACAGTTCTTTATGACCTGGCCATGTGTTTGGGGACATTGTCCTGTTGCAGAATGAGGTTAAGACCAATCAGCCACCTCCCCGATGGCATTGTGTGATGGATGAGAATCTGCTTGTACTTCTCAGCATTGAGGATTCCATTAATTCTGACCAGATCACGAGTTCATTTGCAGAAATGCAACCTCAAACCTCAGAATCAGAATCAGGTTTATTGTCACCAGCATGTGACGTGAAATTTGTTAATTTAGCAGCAGCAGTTCAATGCAATACATAATCTAGCAGAGAGAGAACAAATTAATTAATAAAATAAAAATAATAATAAACAGGCAAGTAAATCAATTACAGTATATATGTATATTGAATAGATTTAAAAAGTGCATTAAACAGAAATTCTGTATATTAAAAAAAAGTGAGGTAGTGTCCAAAGATTCAATGTCCATTTAGGAATTGGATGGCAGAGGGGAAGAAGCTGTTCCTGAATCGCTGAGTGTGTGTCTTCAGGCTTCTGTACCTCCTACCTGATGGTAACAGTGAGAAAAGGGCATGCCCTGGGTGCTGGAGGTCCTTAATAATGGATGTTGCCTTTCTGAGATACCGCTCCCTAAAGATGTCCTGGGTACTTTGTAGGCTAGTGCCCAAGATGGAGCTGACTAGATTTACAACCTTCTGCAGCTTCTTTCGGTCCTGTGCAGTAGCCCCTCCATACCAGACAGTGATGCAGCCTGTCAGAATGTTCTCCACACTACAACTATAAAAGTTTTTGAGTGTATTTGTTGACATGCCAAATCTTTTCAAACTCCTAATAATGAATAGCTGCTGTCTTGCCTTCTTTATAACTATATTTTATACTTTATTGTCGCCAAACAATTGAAACTAGAACGTACAATCATCACAGCGATATTTGATTCTGCACTTCCTTCTCCCTGGATTACAAATATTAAATATTAAAAATAGTAAAAATTAGTAAATATTAAAAATTTAAATTATAAATCATAAATAGAAAATAGAAAAATGGAAAGTAAGGTAGTGCAAAAAAACCGAGAGGCAAGTCCGGATATTTGGAGGGTACGGCCCAGATCCGGGTCAGGATCCGTTCAGCAGTCTTATCACAGTAAGAAAGAAGCTGTTCCAAATCTGGTCGTACGAGTCTTCAAGCTTCTGAGCCTTCTCCCGGAGGAAAGAGGGACGAAAAGTGTGTTGGCTGGGTGGGTCGTGTCCTTGATTATCCTGGCAGCACTGCTCTGACAGCGTGCAGTGTAAAGTGGGTCCAAGGACGGAAGATTGGTTTGTGTGTTGTGCTGCGCCATTTTCACTATCTTCTGCAGCTTCTTTCGGTCTTGGACAGGACAACTTCCATACCAGGTTGTGATGCGCCTTAGAAGAATGCTTTCTACGGTGTATCTATAAAAATTAGTGAGGGTTTTAGGGGACAGGTCAAATTTCTTCAGTTTCCTCAGGAAGTAAAGGCGCTGGTGGGCCTTCTTGGCAGTGAACTCTGCTTGGTTGGACCAAGTCAGGTCATTTGTGATAACTACATCGATATGTTGGGACCAGGTTAGATCCTCAGAGATCTTGACACCCAGGAACTTGAAACTGCTCACTCTCTCCACTCCTGATCCCTCTATGAGGATTGGTATGTGTTCCTTCCTCTTACTCTTCCTGAAGTCCACAATCAGCTCTTCTGTCTTACTGACCTGCAGGAACCTCCGCAGTGCTTCACTGTTGGTTGCAGGCATTCATCCATGTTGCGCTCTCCAGCTCTTTTACAGACAAACTGCCTCCTGCTTGAGCCAAAAATGTCAAATTTTGACTCATTGCTGCAATTGTCCATCACCCCAGTCCTTGTGTCTTTCTGCATAGGTGAATCGCTTGGTTTTGTTTGCACTTGGAGCAATGGCTTTTTGGCAGCATCTCTTCCATGAAGTCTACCTCTGACAAGACTTCTCCGGACTGTAGAGGGGTGTAATTGGGTTCCAGTGGTTTCTGCGACTTCAGAGATGATAGCAGTGCTGGATTTCTTCTGATTTAGAAGGGACCATCAGCTTGATGCATCTTTTGACTGCTGCACCCAGTTTCTGTGGCCAACCACTGCGTTACTGGCATTGCCCGTTTCTTTGTGCTTCTTCAGAAGAGCTTCGACTGTATAGCTTGAAAGTCCTGTCTGCCGTGAAATTTCTTCTCGGGGGTGACCTTGCTGGTGCAGGATGAGTGCCTTATCTGTTTGCTCTTGCTGTGAAGTAAAAATTGATAATTTCAAAGTTAAATTATCATATCTGCCACACCCTATCCTTTCAGTTTGGTTGTCTTTCACCCAGTTTGATTCCTTCTTTGCCCATTTCTGTTTCATTTAATGAGTTGAATTCATCCAACTCATCACGTCACTGATGATAAGCTTTGTCTAATCATGAACTGGGCTAGATATGTATGAAGTCATCAAGTTTTCTTGAAGTGTGGTCTATTGCTTAATGTTACTTTCTTTAACGATACAACCATTTCTCTATAACATAAATTTTTTGGAAAACAAATATTTGGAAATCTAAAGTTTGCTCTTTTCTACTGACACACTAATGGAGAAGACAAAAGATATGCATCTGAAACAAAATTTATGTCAAAAGCTGAGGGTCCCTGAGGCTTTTTCACAGTGCTGTATATGTATGAGTGAGGTGGGATGCTGAGCTGCGGCCTTTCAGCGCTGGAGATACCAGTTCAATCCCGACTTCAGCTGCTGTCTGTGTGGACTTCGCATGTTCTCCTGGTGGCTGAGTTTATTCACCCCATGCTCCGGTTTCCTCCCACATTCCAATGACCTGTGGATCGGCCTCTGTAAATTGCCCCTAATGTGTAAGTGAATGGTAAATCTTTGTGGGGGGGGGGAGCAGGTTGGTGGTCACCATGTACTCGATGGGCTGAAGGGCCTGTTTCCATGGTAACATGGCCCTAACCTTATAGGAGGAGAACCACCTCCTGCCCTTCCTCCAATTGCCATTCTTAATATGAAAGCAATACACCCAGCTGGAGGCCATCACTGTGAATTCGGCTGATCCCTCATCTCATGACCACACGTGTGCGCGCTTTCTGGTAAAGTTGGCAGTCGATAGTCATACACCAAATACAGAAGAGAAACTCATCCAGTGGGTGCCCACCAAGATGCTCAACTAAACTGGTTCACTTCGATTAGATAACATTTCTTTGTCATGGGTACATTGAAACGTAGAGTGAAATGTGTCGTTTGCATCAATGACCAACACAATCGGCGGCTGTGCTGGGGCGCAGCTCGCTGGTGCCGCCATGCTCACAAGATTCCAGATTGTTCAGTGTCAATTCCAGTACATGTTTGTAAAGGACAGTGAAATAGTTGTTACTCCAGATCCAATGCAGCCCAAAAAAAACACAAGTCAAAGAACACAATAATAATTTTAAAAATATATAAATTCATAGTTTATATACATTGATTGTATGTCCATAAAGTGATGCTGGACAGGAGTGTCTGTACGTCAGGTGACTGACAGGAAACGATAAAGTAATAGTGATACTGGATGTGGGGGGGGGTAGGTATTGATCAGCCTTACTCCTTGGGGAATGTAGCTGTTCTCAAGTCTGGTGGTCCTCCTGTGGATGCTATGTGCTTGTCCTCTTCCCTTTCGGTGCCAGCATAACCTGCCCACGGTTTACTAACCTGTCTTTGGAATGTGGTTGGAAAGCAGAGCACGCAGGGGAAACTCATGCGGTCATGGGGAGAATGTACAAACTCCTTACAGACAGGTGACAGGTGAACCCCAGTTCATCTTCTGACTCTTGTTCTTCCTCTTCAGCCCCACACCCCTACTGGGGCATAGTCCACTGGCAGCAGCTCGCCAGAGTCCTGTGTCCTGGGCCAGTCTTTCAAGTTGTCCCCAGGTGTACCCAACTTCCAGGTGAAGGACCTTCCTCTCCCAGGGATGGGCTCTTTGGAGCTTCTGTTGGTGTTTGTGTAGCTCTGGGTTTTTGTGGGATGGAGTTGCTAGCCCTATGTCCATGTTCTCCTTTTGCAGCCGGGACCATCCGTGGGGCAAACAAACGCTGAACACCGGTGCTGTAGGGCGTTTCACTGACCTCGAGCTACCATGGTGTCTTTGTCCAAGTTTAGCCCATATCCGTCTAACCCTTTCCGAACCATGTACCTGTCGTGTTATTGTAGAGACTGATTTAATGAGATTGTGGTGGGCAGTATTGGTTGCAGCGATGGGGTGCTATCACAAAGCCGTCCCCTGCCGAGCAGCTTGTTGTCCGTTTCTTGCTTCTGAACATCCGTTAAGTATGTGAGTGAAGAAGAGAACCTCTGGGGTGGTGCAGTGGCCTAGTGGTTAGACGAACGCTTTACAGCGCTAGCGATCCGTGTTCAAATCCCGCCACTGTCTGTAAGGACTTTGTACGTTCTCAACGTTCCAGAGAAGTACAAGTTGGGTTAGTAAGTTGTTAGCGTGGTATGTTGGCTCTGGAACCATGGCAACACGGGGCAGGCTGTCCCCGGCTCATGCTCAGACTGTGTCATTGATACAAGTGGCGCATTTCACTGTATCTTTCAGTGTATTTGTGATGAACATAGCCAAACTTCTTCCTTCGACTAACCTCATCAAAAGTCCGGAGGACCCTACCTACAGCATCCACTCTTTTGTGTCACTGAGGCTGACGACGTTAACGAAACCTGATAAACCTGAATAAAGTCACTCACTGGAGACATTATTGCAATATTTCATCACAGGACACACCTTGAAAAGTTGCTTATTCAACTGATGTGGGTGGGGCTGTATCCCTGGGGTGTCCAGCTCCTCCCCAGTTCGCTATTTTAGACTCAGAGCAGCAGTGGTAAGACATTCCTGCTGTGGTTTAATAAGCAGCATCTGTTTGAAGCTTTGATTGTACTTGGCTTATTAATCAGTTCAAGCCTCTCGTCGTCACTCCGAAGACTGTTCATGTTGTAAGTTGTTTCTGATTCCACCCCCGCCCCCCCGTTGTTTAGCTGAGAATCTAAAGGAACAGTGGATTGGGATTTCTGTGGAGGAGAGGGAGGAAAAAATGTAGCCTTCCATTTCTCCTCAAAGCTGCGAACTAGCCACCAGTGCTGGGGTCTTTTAAGGGGTTACATTCTTTTAAAGAATGTTAGGAATTTCTGACTCTTTGCCGGTGGCGCTGGGAGATCAGGAGAAAAGGCCCTGTTTCTGAAGAGTTCAAAGGAAGGCAACGTTTTATGAGCTGGGAACTTCCTCAGAGCACTCTGTGAACGCTGTGGTGTGTGGTCGCTAGTGGAACGCAGTAAACAGAGTGAGCAACTTGTACGTAGCGAGTCACTGTGCAAATATCGTTTCTGTCTGTTGGAAAAAGGAATAAATATAGAAGGTGAGAGAGGGAAAGTTGAAAGAAGCGCGGGGCGGGGCAGGTTTTTATTGACGGTGGGGAAGGTGCTGGACGGGAATGGACTACCAGGGGTGACAGAAGCAGGTTCGGTGGTGGCACGTAAAAGACATTTCGGGCCCGGACCCTTCGTCAGGACGGAGAATGATTATTCATTTCCATAGATAATGCCTGACCTGCTGAGTTCCTGTGTGGCACAGAGATTTAGTTTGACTTGGCATCGCGTTCGGCGTTGCAACTGCGGGATTAAAGGCCTGTTCCTGTGCTGTGCCGTGCCGATCTACGAGTCGGTTACGCGGAGGGGGCTAGGATGAGACTTCATCAATATCGGAATAAACACTATTCACAGTAAAAGAATAAACCGTGAACTGGCTTTTCATTTCTGCAGCCACAGTCAACGCAGTCAGTAGTGTTCTATTACATTCCTTGAAGCCTACAGCAGTGGCGCCTCTCATGTGGCTCCCTACCACAATAATGGAGGGGCTTCCTCGCCCCACTTGGCCCCTCCCTCTCCGGTAGGAGAAGAACCCTTCACTGTGGCCCTTCCCCACCGAGTCCTTGCGGTGGCTGTACCGGTCGTCAGCGTTCCTCCACGGTCCTCTCAGTATGCGGGCGGACCAAACGGGAACGCCACGCTGCAGCTACAGGCCGGACGTGGAGAACTGAGGCTACGCCACAGGTTGAAGGTACATCTTTGGCCAAAGGGCATGCACTGTGCCCTGCTCTTCTGTTTATTGACGTAGAACCCCCGATTTAACTCTAGCCTAATCACGGGACGATTTAACCTGCCAACAGCTATGTCTTTGGACTGTGCGAGGAAACCCACATGGTCACGGGCGCAAGGACGTACAGGCAGGGGAGGGAATCGAACCCGGGTCGCTGGGACTGCAAAGCGTTGTGTTAACCGCCACTCTGCAGTGCGTCCCCACGGTAGCATAGTTGTTCT
Source organism: Mobula hypostoma (assembly GCF_963921235.1). Classification (NCBI taxonomy): domain Eukaryota; kingdom Metazoa; phylum Chordata; class Chondrichthyes; order Myliobatiformes; family Myliobatidae; genus Mobula; species Mobula hypostoma. The sequence goes on along the minus strand of NC_086106.1, from coordinate 37,139,425 downwards.
CAGTTCTGTGGATGTATGGCTACAGTCTTAAGGAGGGATTGAATAGGCTGGGTTTTGTCTCACTCAGGCCGAGGGGCGAATTGGATCGGCTTTTGCTTGGGCCGGTGGAGTTGAAAGCCACAGGGTGAGGTGACAGGTGATGGTGGGTATACGGTGTGAGCTGCCAGACAGGGATACAATTACAATGGAGAAAAGGTGTTTGAAAGGCTATTTGGGCCTCATTGTTTTTGCTCTTTTTGCACTATGTTTAATTATTTTACGTATGTATATATTTCTTAATCTATTGCAAAACAACTTTCTTGATATGTGTCAATGATAGGATCAAAGTCAGATTTACTAGTTGGACAGGAAAGGATTAGAAAGATGTAGGTCCAAGCAAATAGGATTAAAGTGGATGGGTTTGCAGTTCAGCATGGTTGGGATGGGCAGAGGGGTCCAATTCTGTCCTGTACAGCTTTATGATTCTAAACTTCAGGTAGTGGTATAGTTGCTTGGAAGGAGAGTGACCATTGTTGAACATCCTCTGACAGTGTAGCACTCTCTCTGACTGACATGCTTAAGACAGGTTCTGGCGCAGCTGGAATTCCCCGTCCAGTTAGTGTATCTTGACTCAACTAACTGCCTAGGCCTAGATGGAGTGGATGTGGAGAGGATGTTTCCATTAGTGGGAGAGTCTAGGGCCAGGGGCCACAGCCTCCGAATAGAAGGACGACACTTTACAGCAGAGATGGGGAGGAATTTCTTTAGTCAGAGAGTGGCCAATCTGTGGAATCCGTTGCCGCTGACGGCTGTGGGAGAAAGCAGAGGTTGACAGGCTTGTGATTAGTCAGGGCACCAGAGAGAATGCAAGTGAATGGGACTGAGGGGAAAAATAAATCAGCCATGATTGAATGGTGGAGCAGACTCAACAGGCCGCAGAGCCTGATTCTGCTCCAGTGTCTTATGGTCACATGCGCTGAGCCCTGCAGTGAACTTTGTATTTTTTGTTCGAATTTCAGGACCACTATTCTGCTGGAGCAGCTGTATCCCCACGGTGTGCTGTACCCCTGTGGGAGGATGGCAGACGACCAACTGGAAACAAGTTCCCCCCGGAGCTCTGCATTTTTGCCTGTGTTGGGTAAGTCAGTCTCCAAGTTGCATGAAATTGAGGTTGCTGGAAGGCTGAAAATGCTGGAGACACTCAGCAGGTCAGACAGCATGTGCAAACAGAACATCGTTTTTTGTTTCAGGTTGATGTTCCCTTAATGTGTGAGAGAAGGTGAGGGCGGGGTTGGCATGGACACGATGGGTAGAAAGGCCTGTTTCCGTGCTGTGGGATTCCCTGACTTTAAGTTTTAAGTTTTAAAGCAGTTCATGCTGCTATCTTACTGCTCCATTAGTCCAAGTTCAGTCCCGACCCTGGTGCTAAGTGGAGTTTACACTTTCTCCCTGTAAATTCATGGGTTTCCCCCGGGTGCTCTGGTACCCTCCCACACCCCAAAGATGAGCTGCTACATTAATTGCTCTCTGTAAGTGAGCCCTTGGTGTAGATTTATGGCAGAAGGGATCCCCTTTGATGTCTTTGGCAGTGTGTAATTAGCATCATTTCTTGTCTCTTAATTTGCTGCTCGATTGTTGTGTACTTAGTTTTCTTGTATTTCATCTTTCCTGTGGTTGCTTATAGTTTGATAAAATCATCTCTGTATGTGGAATTGTTCAGTGAATTTTCCCGTAATAATGTGACAGTTGGTTCTGTAATTTTCTGGAATGGTCATTGTTTTCAGGAGCTGGTGTCATGTTGCTTGAACCTCTCGGTTACTGCAGCTTACAAGTAACACACATCAAAGTTGCTGGTGAACGCAGCAGGCCAGGCAGCATCTCTAGGAAGAGGTACAGTCGGCGTTTCGGGCCGAAACCCTTCGTCAGGACTAACTGAAGGAAGAGTGAGTAAGGGATTTGAAAGTGGGAGTGGGAGGGGGAGATCCAAAATGACAGGAGAAGACAGGAGGTGGAGGGATGGAGCCAAGAGCTGGACAGGTGATTGGCAAAGGGAATATGAGAGGATCATGGGACAGGAGGCCAAGGGAGAAAGAAAAGAGGGAGGGGGGGAAGCCCAGAAGATGGGCAAGGGGTTTTAGTGAGAGGGACAGAGGGAGAAAAAGGAGAGAGAGAGAAAGAATGTGTGTATATAAATAAATAAGGGATGGGGTACGAGCGGGAGGTGGGGCATTAGCAGAAGTTAGAGAAGTCAATGTTCATGCCATCAGGTTGGAGGCTACCCGGAGGGAATATAAGCTGTTGTTCCTCCAACCTGAGTGTGGCTTCATCTTTACAATAGAGGAGGCCTTGGATAGACATATCAGAATGGGAATGGGACACACATTTTAATTCCACATCGCATTCCCATTCTGATATGCCTATCCACAGCCCCCTCTACTGTAAAGATGAAGCCACACTCAGGTTGGAGGAACAACACCTTGTATTCCGTCTGGGTAGCCTCCAACCTGATGGCATGAACATTGACCTCTAACTTCTGCTAATGCCCCGCCTCCCCCTCGTACCCCATCCGTTATTTATATACACACGTTCTTTCTCTCTCTCTCTCCCTTTTCTCCCTCTGTCCCTCTCACTATTCCCCTTGCCCATCCTCTGGGTTTCCCCCCCTCCCTCTTTTCTTTCTCCCTTGGCCTCCTGTCCCATGATCCTCTCATATCCCTTTTGCCTATCACCTGTCCAGCTCTCGGCTCCATCCCTCCCCCTCCTGTCTTCTCCTATCATTTCAGATCTCCCCTCCCCCTCCCACTTTTAAATCTCCTGCTAGCTCTTCTTTCAGTTAGTCCTGACGAAGGGTCTGGGCCCGAAACATCGACTGTACCTCTTCCAGTAGATGCTGCCTGGCCTGCTGCGTTCACCAGCAACTTTTATGTGTGTTGATTGAATTTCCAGCATCTGCAGAATTCCTCGTGTTTGCGGTTACTGCAGCTTAATTGTTTTCTCTAGAATTTGTGTTATCTCTAGGCAATCACAAATGCTCTTTTTCTTTGCCTCTTTGTTTTTTGGTCATGTAACACTTCATAGAATTGCTAGCATTAAGTTTTATGCCTCATTTGTGACTTCCAAAGAGCCTCTGGATGGGGGATGCTTTTGCTATCCGATACTGCCGAATGTATCACTGGCCGAATGGTCCCTCCAGGTGAGGCAACACTTCACCTGCAAGTCTATTGGGGCTCATCTGTTCTACTCAGTGCTCCCGATCCAGCTGCCTCTACATCGATGAGACCCAAAGTAAACTGGGGGACTGCTTTGTTGAGCACCCCTGCTCCCTCCATCTGTCAAAAGCGTGATTTCCCGGTGACTGGCCATTTTAATTCCTCTCCCCATTCCCATTCTGATATGGCAGCCCATAGTCTCCTCATTTGCCGCCCTCAGGATGGAGCAGCAACACCTCGTATGCCATCTGGGTAGCCTCCAACCTGATGGCATGAACATCGATTTCTCCTTCTGGAAAAGAACATTTTCCCCTTCTCCCTTCCCTCCGCTTCTATTCCCCACTCTGGCCTCATGCCAGTCACCACCCCCCGGTGCCCCTCCATCTTCCCATTCTCCCATGGTCCACTCTCCTCTCATATCTGATTCCTTCTTCTCCAGCCCTTTCCAACGTACCTGGCTTCACCTATCACCTTCTAGATAGTCCTCCTTCTCAACCCCTCCGTCTTTTTTTTCTGGTTCTTCCCCCTTCCTTCTCAGTCCTACTGAAGGGTCTTGTCCTGAAACGTTGACAGTTTATTAATTTCCATAGATGCCGGAGCTGCTGAGTTCCTCCAGCATTTTGTGTGCATCGCTATATAGTATATTGCTTTATATTGTGTGCATTGCTATATAGTATATTGCTTTATATTGTGTGCATCGCTATATAGTATATTGCTTTATATTGTGTGCATCGCTATATAGTATATTGCTTTATATTGTGTGCATCGCTATATAGTATATTGCTTTATATTGTGTGCATTGCTATACATTAACAGGGCAGAGTGTAAGGTCGCAGACATTAGCACATAAGGTGAGGTGGCAAGGTGCAAAGTGGATGTTGTGACGATAGCAGGATGCAGGTAGGGTGTTTGAGGGGCTGGAAAGTTGGCAAGTGAGATGTAATGCATTTGGTAAGAGGAATTGAAAGACAGATTCTTATCTGAATGAAGCGAGACTACAATCAGGTCAGGGTATGGTGGGATCGATCCACGAGTCAGAGACATACGTGTCCAGAACAAAGCAGCGGGCTGGGAAAATCATTGTGGGCACTGCAATCTGTCTTTTCCAAAAACTGTGAAAGGGCCATTGAAACAAAAACTTCATTCCATTTTAAAAGTATTTTCCTTCTGGCAGTTAATCTGAACAACCATTCTCGTTAGACACTCCCACATTCCCACAACCTGATACTGATACTGCCCATTCGTGCACTGTAAACACTTTAAACCATTGTTTATAAAGCTGTTTACATTGTAAATACCTGCTGGCATTCATGTATTCTTGCACATTTTATTCCATTTCCGTGCTTAAAGTTTATTTTTATCTAATTCTTCATTCTTTTATAATTATTGAACATTGCTTTTTGTTTGTTGTGAATCGTGCCCTGACCAACACACCTAACATCTGCAAACGTAAATGGTGAATAATGTCGGTCCCTGATCCTTTTAAAGTTAGCAGATGGGTATTATTGAGAAGTGCTAGTGGCACATTAGCCTTCATTGCAAATGAGTTGGAGACTAAAGAGGATAAAACTGAGCCTTTTGTGTCACATCGAAGCAGACGATGACGTGTATCATCAAATCAGCGAGAATTGTGCCCGGGCAGCCAAACAAGAGTTGCCACACTTCGGCGCCACCGTACTAACCCTAACTCGTATGTACATCCTTGGAATGTGGGAGGAAACGGGAGCACCGGCAGGAATCCCACATGGTCATGGGGAGAATATTCAAACTGCTCGCTGGCAGTGAAGGGAATCAAACCCCAGACCCACGTAAAGGGATTGCACATGTACAGGGTACTGCTTGAGGGCATGCCTTGAAAACTGTGCACAGTTCCTAACGAAAAGACATAGTGCATTTCCCACTCATAGAAACATAGAAAACCGACAGCACAATACAGGCCCTTCGGCCCACAAAGCTGTGCCGAGCATGTCCTTACCTTAGAAATTACCTAGGCTTACCCATAGCCCTCTATTTCTCTAAGCTCCCAGGGTAATTGCTGGGAAGAAAAGATGGTCCTGTTGCAAATGCATAGGGAAGTTAGATCTGTATTCTTTGGAGTTTAGCAGAATAAGGGGTGATTTTAGTAAAACTTTTCAGATGCTGAAGAGACCTGACTGGGCACAGAGAAGAGTACAGATCAGGAATGGAGTCTTCAGCCCACAATGTCAATGTTAGAATCAGGTTTATCATCTCTGATGTACTGTATGTTGTGAAATTTGTCCTTTTGTGACAGCAGTACAGTGCAATACAGAAAATATGCTGCAAATTACAAAGAGAAAAATAATATGTGTAGTGCAAAAATAGTGAGGTTGTGTTTATGGGTCAGTTGTCCGTTCAGAAATCTGATGGCAGAGGGGAAAACGTTGAGTGTATGTATGGGGTGTCCAGGGAGGGGTAGCACCTCTGGCGGTGGGCTTGTCGTGGTGCACCCAGGGGCAGCTCGTCCAGCTTTGGTTCCCACCTGCCACCCAGCTCTCGCCTGTGGCTCCAAGTAACTGTTCGCATGGCGAGGGCGGCCACACCCCGGTACTCGTGGGCTAAACCAGGTGAGGGTGGCCGGTAACCTCCAGCCTCGCTGAGACAGGGGTGTGCCTACCCCACCGTGCGAAGCCAGCCCCGGTGGGCTGGGCGGATGAGATCAACTACAAGATCCAACGGCCAAGAACGCGGTGATGCAATGCTTCGGGAAGAGCGAAAGGCATGACAAGGCACGGAAGGTGTCATGGCTGTCTACTGCACTGAGGAAGTCTCCAGTCACGATGATTTTTCAAACCGTTGGACCAAGATTGGAATTGCCCCAGTGCAACGGTTTGTTCACTATAAAATGCCTCCTGCACAGGTTTTGTCATAGTTGGAAACAATTCTGTAACCAACACCTAAAATGCTGAGCGTGCCTCTTCGGGCTGCAGGGGTAGGTAGCAATGAGAAGAGGGCATGTTTTGGGTAGTGGGGTCTGTAATGATGAATTAAGCTAATCTCGTCTGCCTGCCAGTGACTGATATCCCTCCATTCCCTGTATATTCATGTACCTCTCTGACAGCCTCTTGAACACCTCCATCAGTTCTGCTTTCACCAACACCCTGTGTAAAATAGTTAACCTACATATCTCCTTTAAACTTTCTCTTTCTCACCTTAGGTGCATGAAATGTATATCATCTGGTATTTGACATTCCTACCTTGGAAGAAAGGTTCTGACTGTCTACCCCATCTATGCCTTGCATAATTTTATAAAAGTAGATGTTCATTGCCACTGGTGGGAGAATCTCCAATGTGGGGACATAGTTACAAGGGACAGGAAGGGTCAGTGGTTTAAAACTGTGGTGCATGGAAATTTCTTCCAGAGAATCCCTGAAAGTCTATGGCCTGCAGAGTTGTGGAGAATGGATCATTGGGGGGTACTTAAGGGGAAAATGGGTATCTTTGAATAATCAGGGTATTGGGACCAATGGGGGAAGAGAAGATGATCCTTTCGGAGGATCGACAGGGATTTCCTGGTATTTTCTTGTGTTCTTATGATGAGAATATGAGAAGGAAGTGAGACCAGGGAAGTAAGGAGGAAAGTTATAGAATCAGAGAATGCACCAGCCCTGCGCCAGTCTCTTTGGCCCATCCAGTCTGTGCTGACGTGTTGTTCTTCCTTGTCCCATTGATCTGCACGTGGGACATAGCCCTCTTGTCCACGTACTTATCCAAGCTTCTCTTAAATGTTGCAGTTGAGCCCAGATGCACCACGGCAGCTTCTCTACACTCGCACCACCCTCTGAGTGATGAAGTTCCTGCCCGAGGTTCCACTTCAATATTTCACCTTTCACCCTTAGCCTATGACCTCTAGTTCTATTCTCACCCAACCGCAGTGGATAAAGCCTTCTTGCATTTACCCAATCTATGCCTTCAATTTTTTTTATACCTCTATCAAATCTCCCCTCATTCTCCTACGCTCCAGGGAATAAATTCCTAACCTATTTGGACTTTCCTGTGACTCAGCTCCTCAAGTCCCGACAACATCCCTGTAAATTTTTCTTGTACTCTTTCCATCTTACTGATATAATGGGAATGGGACAAATGAGTTTGATCTGCTGGGAGCCAGTGTAGACCTGTTAGGCTGAAAGGCCTCTGGGTATAATAATTGATTTCTTGAACAGTGGTACACGATATACAGCTGGGAGTTGTCAGATAGATGTCCACTTAAAATGTTGGCCCTTGCCCATGGACAATATTGTTCCACACTCGAGGAGGAGGAAGTGGCCTCAAAAATGGTTGCAGCTGGGACTCATTCACTCTCAGCAGGTCTGAACTGCTTCCACAGCCTGTAGACTCACATTATCTACACAAAATGCTGGAGGAGCTCGGCATCTGTGGAAAAAAGTAGAGTTGACGTTTCGGGCCAAGACCCTTCAGCAGGACTGTAACGCCGACTGTACTCTTTGCCATAGATGCTGCCTGACCTGCTGAATTCCTCCAGCACTTTGTGCGTGTTGCTCGGATTTCCAGCATCTGCAGATTGTTTCTTGTTTGTGACTCACATTAGCTGTCTGTTTCTTGTCTTCTTTTGCACTTTGGTTGTTAAGCAGGATTTGTGTGTGGTTTTTAATTGATTCTATTGTATTTCTTTGTTCCTTGTTGACATCTGCAAGAAATGAATCTCAAAGTTGTATTTGGTGACGTTTGTAAATCATGAATTAAAAAAGTGTAAATAAATAATATCAAGATGTGTTGTCAAGCCCTTGAAAGTGAGTCTGTAGGTTGTGGAATCAGTTCAGTGTTGAGGTGGCCGGAGTTATCCTCACTGGTCAAGACAGAGTTATCCACACTGGTTCAGGACGATTGTCGGGTAATAAATGTTCCTGAGCCTGGTGGTGTGGGACATAAGGCTCCTGTACCTCCTACCCGATGTTAGTAGCGAGAAGTGAGCAAGACCCAGATTGTAGGTCCTGTGAGCCACGTGGTTACAGGGAGAACGGGCAAACTCCACACACAGCAAGCACGAGGTGAGGATTAAAGCTGGGTCTCTGGGACTGTGGGGCTGCTGTGTGGTCCCAGGTTGCACTGTCCCTTGAGTTGCTTACTAATATACTCGTGTTTCCTTTCTCCCCCTCAGATTCACAAACGAGTCACCTTCTGCATTCAGAGCAGCAGAAAGTCAACGAAGCAGCGTTTAAACTGGACAAGTTGACTCAGGAGTTGGACTCGATGTGGTTGTCACAAGGCGGCCCCACGTCCCAGGAAGCAGTCCAGGTGTGTGGTCAGAGGAAAGAAGAGCTTGAAAGGAGATTGCGTTTGCATTCTTATAGTACTTTCAGTGTCCCTCTTGGGAAGCCCATTTTGAAGTAAAGCAAGGCCACACCTGTGGGTATATTCAAAGTGGAAGTCGATAGATTCCTGATTGGTTGTGGAGTCAAGGGATATGGTGAGAGGGCAGGTGCATGGGGTTGGGTGGGATCTGGGATCAGCCATGATGAAATGGCGGAGCGGACTCGATGAGTTGAACGGCCGAAGTCTACTCCTGCGTCTGTGGTCTAACATCAGAACCGGGAGAGCCGAATTGTGCACTGTAAGATCTCACAAACACACATTGGCCAAATCTGTGCATAGTGACTTTGACCGGGGGTGGGGGGTGTGGGGGGGGAAGGGAATAGTGGTAAATACTGACTTGGGCACCTGTGGAACTAAAAGGACGTAGAGAAGGTGGTTCCATCAGTAGAAAAGACCATGATCCAAGATCAGTGTACAGCCTCAGCATAAAGGGACATCCCTGTAAAGCTGAAGATGACTGGGGTGACAAGGTAACATAATGGTTATCAAGTCAATGAGTTATAGAGTACTATAGCACAGAAATAGTCCTTGGGTTCGTCTAGTCCGTGCTGAACTATTATTCTTCCTAGTCCCATCGACCTGCACCTAGAACATAGTTCCCCATACCTTTCCCATTCCATCCCTTCCTGTGTATCTATCCAAACTTGTCTTAAGTGTTGAAATTGAACCCACATCCACCACCTCCTCTGGCAGCTCGTTCCACACTCTCATCACCATCTGAGTGAAGAAGCTCCCCTTCGTCTTCATGAACAAGCTGGATCAATTGGTTATGGACTTCAGCAAAGGGAAGTTGAGGGAACACCCCCATTCCTCCTTGAGAGATCAGAGATGGAAAGGAAGAGTAATTTCAAGCAGCTGGGTGTCGTCATCTCTGATGAAGTATTTTGGGCCCAGCATATTGATGCAATGACAAAGAAAGCTTGAGAAAGAACTTGCCCAGGGCAAGTTCACAGAAATGATAACACTGAGGAATTATGCATCTTGGCTGTCAGATATTCAAGTGTTGAGTCAAGAGCTAATTAAATGGCATTTACATCATGTAATTTCCCTTTAAACAAAGTACTTTTGAGTCAATTCAATTTCCTGTTGGAATTCTTTGAGAAGATTACATGTAGGACAGATAAAGGGGATGCAGTGGATGTTGTATATTTGGATTTTCAGAAGTCTTTTGACAAGGTGCCACACATGAGGCTGCTTACCAAGTTAAGAGCCCATGGTCTTACAGGAAAGTTGGCTGATTGGTAGGAGGCAGTGAGTGGGGAAAAAAGGATCCTTTTCTGGTTGGCTGCCAGTGACTAGTGGTGTTCTGCAGGGTCTGTGTTGGGATTGTTTCTTTTTATGCTGTATATCAATGACAGGTGATGGAATAGACGGCTTTGTTGCCAAGTTTGCGGATGATACGAAGATTGGTGGAGGGGCAGGTAGTGTTGAGGATACAGGTCGGCTGCAGAAGGACTTGAACAGATTAGGAGAATGGGCAAGAGAATGCCAAATGAAATACAATGTTGGAAAATTCACAGTCATGCACTTTGGTAGTAGAAATAAATGTGCAGACTATTTTCTTAATGGGGAGAAAATCCAAAAATCTGAGATGCAAAGGGATGTGGGAGTTTTTGTACAGAACACAGGTAGAATCTGTGCTGAGGAAGGCAAATGTAATGTTAGCATTCATTTCAAGAGGACTAGAATACAAAAGCAGGGGTGTGGTGCTGAGGCTTTATGAGGCACTGGTGAAGCCTCAGTTTGAGAACAGTTTTAGAGGGTTCAGAGAAGGTTCAGAAGGATAGTTCTGGGAATGAAAGGGTTATCATACAGGAAACATTTGCTAGCTCTGGGTCTGTATTTGCTAGAATTTAGAGGGATGAGGTGGGGGGGATCTTAAACCTTTTGAATGTTGGAAGGCCCAGACAGAGCAGATGTGGAAAGGATGTTTCCCATGGTGGGGGAGTCTAGGACAAGAGGGCACAGCCTCAGGATAGGCAGGAGTCCGTTTAAAACAGAGATGTGGAGAAATTTCTTAAGCCAGAGGGTGGTGAATTTGTGGAATTTATTACCACAGGCAGCTGTGCAGGCCAGGTCGTTGGCAGAGCTTGATAGATTCTTGATTGGACATGGTGTCAAAGGATACGGGGAGAAGTTCAGGGGGTGATTTGAGGAGGGGAAAAAGGATCAACCATGATTGAATGGCAGATCAGACTCGATGGGCCAAATGGCCAAATTCTGCGCCAATGTCTTGTGGTTTTAGAACTATGGATTTGAATAGATTGAGCAACAGTTATTATTACCTATTAACCATAAGGCTTTTGAACCAGAGGAGATAACTTCACTCAACTCTTCATTGAACTGTTCCCACAACCTATGGACTCATTTTTAAGGACTCTTCATCTCATGTTCTTGATATTTATTGCTTATTTATTATTATTATTTCTTATTTTTCTTTTGTATTTGCAGTTTGTTGTCTTTTGTACACTAGTTGTCCATCCTGTTGGTGTGGTCTTTCATTGATCCTATGATGGTTATTGGATTTATTGACTATGCCTGCAAGAAAATGAACCTCAGGGTTGTATATGGTGACATATACAGTATGTACTTTGATAATAAATTTTCTTCGCACTTTGAAATTTCCCTATAAATCAGGTTCTCAAGTACTGGCAATGTCCTTGTATATTTTCTCTGTACTCTTTCAATCTTATTCATATCTTTCCTGTAGGTAGGTGGCCAGAGCTGCACACAGTATTCAACGTTAGGCCTCACCAACATTTTAACATCCCAACTCCTGTACTCAATACATGGATTTATGAAGGCCAATGTGCCCAATTAACGTGAAATGTCCTTACAACATCAGTTCAATTTTACTGCTGTCAGGAAGGAGTTTCTACATGCTGCCTGTGACTGTTTGGTTTCCTCTGAGTGCTCCGGTTTCCTCCTGTTCCTAAGATGTCGGGGTTAGTAGGTTAGTGGGAGTAATTAGGTGGTGTGCGCTCATTGGGCCATCAGGGCCTGTTACCATGCTGTATATCTAAATAAATAAAATCAAAATAAAGTTATTGCTACCTATTTGTGATCCCCTCAGTTTAAGCTTTCTATGTCGAATTGATTCCTAGACCCCTGTGAAAGATGCTCTGGTGACTGCAGCCGATCCCTTTGGAGTTTCCACCTCGAATAAGTTGGGGCCTCAGAGCCAGCCAGGATCCATCACAGGCGTGACGAGGAGCTCTTCGAAACAACCATCGCAAGTGTACACACCACTGACCTGTGAACGAGTGTCCTCTCCCTATGGCTATGATCCACTGATTTTACCAAAGCAAGACCAGCGATCTCAGTCAGATCGAGCCTCTTTCCCCCACCCGACGTTGGGACCGCAGACATCGTATTCCTTATCAGACTGGCAATCACAGCCAGATCGAGCCCCTTCTCCTCGTGGTTTTAACCTCATTGATCCATATTCCAAACCGGACCAGCAATCACAGTTAGATCGAGCCCCTTCTCCCCGACCAATGTTGGGATCGCAGACACAATATTCCCAACCGGACTGGCAAGCACCGTCAGATCGAGCCCCTTCTCCTCGTGGTTTCAACCTCATTGATCCATATTCCAAACCAGAGTGGCGATCACAGTCAGATCGAGCCCCTTCCCCCCGACCAACGTTGGGATCGCAAACACAATATTCCCAACCGGACTGGCAATCACCGTCAGATCGAGCCCCTTCTCCTCGTGGTTTCAACCTCATTGATCCATATTCCAAACCGGAGTGGCGATCACAGTCAGATCAAGCCCCTTCCCCCCGACCAACGTTGGGATCGCAGACACAATATTCCCAACCGGACTGGCAATCACCGTCAGATCGAGCCCCTTCTCCTCGTGGTTTCAACCTCATTGATCCATATTCCAAACCGGAGTGGCGATCACCGTCAGATCGAGCCCCTTCCTCCCGACCAACGTTGGGATCGCAGACACAATATTCCCAACTGGACTGGCGACCTCAGTCAGATGGTGCCCCATCTCCTCGTGGTTTTAACTCCCTGACTCCTTTGGAAAAGCCTGGCTTCCACTCATACCACGGCCAGTCTCCTGTCTGCGAGCCACAGTCTTTTAGCAGCAGTGGAGTCTCCCAGTCCCCAGGCAACTTCAGCCCAAGCCTGTCACCCTTTTCAGGCCCCGCCGGTTCTCCGGAACACTTCCATGGGTTCAGTCCTCGAGAGAATGTCCCTTTACCTTACTCTAGCAAGCCGAATTTTGACACGGAGGACTCCTCTCTCACAGCAAGGACAAAGCCTGAATTTACCCCTGCACTTGGAGCCTTCAGTACTGACCCAGGTAAAGGTAAGTGAGATGTTACCTTCACTTTGAGGGGCTCCTGTTTTGCTCCCGCATCCCAAAGACATAGGGGTAGGGTTAGTGAGCTGTGGACATGTTGGGTTGGCACTGGAAGTGTGGTGGTATTTGCAGGCTGTCCCCAGCACATCCTCCTAGATTTGATTTGATCCAAAGCATTGCACTTCACATCATGAGTCAATGTACATGTAACAAATAAAGCTAATCTCTCTAAAGCAAGGAATGCCTGTGGAAGATCCCCTGTGCGGCTCCAAGTTATGATGGCAAATGCGCTTGTGTCACAAGTAGCAAGCCCACTTTGCATATTCAGTGCTGGTACCTAAACCTCTGAGTACAAACCCCAGAAGCCAAAGGATGGGGTACACCTGAACCCGGGGGGTGGGGGTTGGGCTGACAATATCCCTGTGGGCAGGCTTTCTCAGGGTGTCGGGGAGGGTATAAGCTAGTTTGGCAGGGTGACGGGCAGTTAGTACACACAAGTAGATGCACTGTGTAGTTGGACTGTGAGGAAGGACGGGCAGATGATGGGGCAAAATTGCAGTCAGTGGGATGAGCTGAAGTGCAACATGGGAGCAAAATGGAAAAGGGGAATGAAGGTGTATATATTTGAGGGGATGAAGGTGTATATATTTGAGGGGATGAAGGTGTATATATTTGAGGGGATGAAGGTGTATATATTTGAGGGAATGAAGGTGTATATATTTGAGGGGATGAAGGTGTATATATTTGAGTGCATGCAGTATACAAAATAAGGTTGATGAACCTGTAGCATTGTTTGAGGTTGGCAGCTATTGTTGGCATCTTTGAGTCGTGGCTGAAAGTAGATCAAACACTACTTCATTGCCACAGGCAGTCATCGAGTGTATTTAAAATTGAGGTTGATAGGTTCCTGATTTGTCAGGGTGTCAAAGGTTACTGGCAGGAGAATGGAATCGAGAGGGATACTAAATCGGCCACACTGGAATGGTGGAGCAGACTTGATGGGCTGAATGGCTCCATTGTTTTATGGTCTAAAATTCACCACACTTGTTACAATGGTCAAGGATGGTTCCATAAATATACAACCATAATATTGTGACCACACCAAACAGACCTGTTCTGAACTATGCATTAATTGGCAGGGTTGCACCAGCAATGGCCGATCCCTGGATCTAAACTGTTTCGTGGAGCTCTTTGTACTGTCGCCTTTGAATATTCAATACTCTAAAAGCCTCTGAGGATAAACTCCAGACACCCGAAATGTATCCCTTTTGTAGCATGGCTTCATGAATATACAATTAAGCAGAAGGTTCTGCAAAAACTGTGCCTTAAGTAGTAGGGTACACCGTTATTTATGAGCTAATAGCAGGAAAGTTTATCTATTGTCTGTCCCCAATTGAACAGAGAATGTTCCACACCCAGTGACTGATTTTACTAGTCATAAAGAATCACTTGGAAGCCAAATTGTGTAGGATTTTATTTCCTGAAGACTGGTTCTCATTTTAGTTGATCCATAATTGAGGCCCCCCATTGGTTGAGATTCACCATGAGTATAGTGACCTTGTGTGTTCGTCCATCGTTGACGTTGATGAGGACCTCGATGGTGTCGAGACTAGCGTGTGATTTGGATTTAAGTGAGGGAGAGTTGCGCAGTGTCAGCCTCACTCTCGCTTCCCAATTCCCGTCTGGATCTAGTGGCAAGACAGAGTTAAGACAGCTGGAGATGGGACTAGGCGCAGCGGATGACCAGGACGTGTTCCATGATGCTTGCAGAGACCGCCTTCTTGACCGTTGGACCTTCCATTGGTCTCGTCTGCTCAGTCCGCCGGAGTCTGTCTTCACATACTGGGATAGACAACTCCCTATCTCACCGAGGGTTTGAGATCCGTCGGCTACCCTCACCTGGTTTAGCCAGCTTGTTGAAGTCGTTGCCCGGGGTGTGGCCGCTGACGCATGCAAACAGCTACGGGGAGCCACAGGTGAGAGCTGAGTGCCAGGTGGGGACCAAAGGTGGACTAACCGCCCTGAAAAGGACACGACATGTTCCCCCACCAGAGCTGCTACCCCTCCCTGACACCCTATACATCCCTGTGGCCTTGTGACCTTTCTGTCTATGTGATACATAAGCCAGGGCAGCATGATGTGGAGAGTGGCTAAGCCACACATGAAGGTCAGGAGCTGGACTTGGTTGTCAGAGGCTATTTGAGATGCACACCATTGGGAGCATTTAATAGGAGTGGGAGCTTATCCCCACTACCACCCCTGGCTATGACATGCTTAAGGAACCTCATCTATACTTAAAATATCTACAATGCCATAACTCCAGGATGAACCAATACCCAGCAGGGGATCCCCTGATGTGGCAGTGTAGGGTAGAATGCCCAGCCCCGAGGCAGCAGTAACAGAACTGATGTTGAGATTTGCCTATCTGTTAACTCCTACAGGTGACAACTTGAAACCCAAGAAACCGGCCAGCGTGTGGGCTGAGGCGGACCTGGATGTTGCTTACGAGAAGAAGCCTTCAAAGACACCAACCCAAGAAAGCAGTACGTGTGTCCTCTTGTTACCTGCTTTGTATCATCACGTGTCCTGAGATACAACCAAAACTCTTCCAGACAAATCATGCCGTATCGCAGGCTCATGGGGCCACAATGATTAGAGCATTTTTTATGTCATGGACCCCTACAATTAAGTGAGGGGTCTGTGAATCCCAGGTTAGGGACCCTGGGTTAGAGGGTATGGGCTCATTGGGCCAGAGTGATTGGGGGAGGGGGGGGCTTGTTGGGCCAGAATGATGGGGGGGGGGTGTGGGCTCCTTTGGGCCAGAATGATGTGGGGGAGGGGTGCTCGTTGGCCAGTGATGGGGGGGGGGGAGAGATGCTCGTTGGGCCAGAGTGATTGGGGGGTAGGCTTGTTGGGCCATGTTGCCTGTTACTGTACTGTATCTCTAAATAATTGTGTTTGTTTTTGTGTTTTGTGACAGAGCGGGATTCGAATTGGAACACAACAAAACAGGGAGGAACCTGGAGGCAGACGGACCTTGATTTAGCAGTACCTCGATCAAATAAGGTAGGACTTCATGGACCCAGACATAGAGGTGCCCACTGTGACCCTGTCTTGCTAGGAAAGGTTAGTCAGACTAGACTGGTGTCTGCTGGAGGTTGCAAGAGGGGGGCTGATGGTGAGAGACAAGATCATAAGAGTTTTTTTTTATTGAGTGCAATTGTGAACAATAGCCAGATCAGAAATGCCGATCGGGTCAACTAGTTCCCAAAGAGAACTCTGATAGGCCAATCAGATGGTTCACTGCTACTCAGTGATAACAGGCACAAGGGTTGCTAGCCCCAGTACCCCAGAAACACACCTGAACAGTGCGGCGAAGATATGCGCTATGCTTGACCTGGTCCTGGAGTTACAGAACTTGGAAACAGACCCTCCAACTGGATGTCTGAACCAAGCTAGCCCCATTTGCCAACATTTGGCCCATAATTTTCTAAACCTTTCCAATCCATTTAACTGTCTATTAGAAGCTGTTTGTACCTGTCTCAGCCAAGTCCCTGGCTGCTTGTTACACATACATACCACATTTTGTGTTTTTAAAAAAGTTCTTGTAAAAGCTTTTAGTCGGAATGTGAAACATACTGATTTAATCAACGACATTTATGAGACTGGAATAATACCAGAAGAGATCAATAAAATCAGTATTTATCACTCTTCCTAAGAAACCTGGAGCAATAGAATGTGAATTACATAGGACCATAAGTTTAATGAGTCATATCACTAAGATGCAGATGATCTACTAGTATATATTTCTAACCCAGGAAAATCTATTCCGGCAGTATTAACTTTGCTTGCTCAGTTTAGTAGTTTTTCTGGTTATAAATTGAACCTAGGTAAGAGTGAACTCTTTCCATTAAATATGTAGGTTCCCACTTACAGAAACTCTCCATTTAGAGTGACTACTGACTATTTTAGTTATTTAGGAGTTAAAATTACTAAGAGACATAAGCATCTATACAATTTTAACCTTTTACCATTAAGTAATCAGGTTAAACAACTGATTACTAAGTGGTCCCATTGTCTCTATCATTGATTGGCTGATTCAATGCTGTTAAAATGATCATTTTACCTAAATTTTTATATTTATTTCAAACGATACCAATTTTTATTCCTAAATCCTCCTTTGATACTATTGATTCTAAAATTTCCTCTTATATATGGCAAAATAAAAATCCCAGATTAAGTAAAAAAAAATACTTACAGAAATCTAAGAAAGAAGGTGGTTTGGCATTGCCTAACCTAAGATTTTATTATTGGGCAATTAATATTTGATATTTAATATTTTGTACACAAGATTGGAATATAATTCCAAGCCCGTATTGGGTAAACCTTGAAGGCCATTCTGTACAAGGGTTTTCTTTAGACTCCATTTTAGGAACTTCACTGCCTTTTGTACTATCTAAATTGAATAAACAAACATTTAACCCTATAGTTAAACATACATTGCGAATATGGTTTCAATTTCCTAAATTTTTTGGCCTGAATGAATTTATGTTATCAAGTCCTATTATATCTAATTTCTTTTTTCAACCCTCAGTAATGCACCAAGCCTTTTTGATATGGAAAACGAAAGGTGTAATATGTTTTCGTGATTTGTTTCTGGATAACTGTTTTATGTCTTTTGAACAGTTGTCTAAGAAATTTGATTTGCCTAGATCTCATTTTTTTAGATATTTACAAATAAGAAATTTTTCAAATACTACGTTGCCTGTCTTTCCGACTTCAAATCCTACTGGCATTAGTGATAAAATTTTGGGTTTAAATCCTTTTCAGAAGGGATTAATAGCAATTATTTATGATATAATTATGAAATTACAGCCAGATATATCTGATAAAATTAAAAATGAATGGGAAAGGGAACTTTAACTTTGTCTACCTATAGAGAAATGGGATAAAATTTTTCAATTAGTTAATACTACTTCTATATGTGCTAAACATACATTAATACAATTTAAAGTAGTACACAGAGCCCACATGTCCAAAGATAAATTATCCCGTTTTTATTCCCGTATAGACCCTACTTGTGATAGATGTCACTCTGAAGTGGCTTCTTTAACTCATATGTTTTGGTCCTGTCCTCTTTTGGAAAAATATTGGAAAGATATTTTTGATATTATTTCAACAGTTCTATGTTTTGATTCAAAACCCCATCCTATTACGGCAATTTTTAGATTGCCAGTGGTAGAACACAGATCTTTGTCTTCTTCAGCCTGTCGGATGATAGCATTTGTTACTTTAATAGCTAGAAGATCTATTTTGTTGAACTGGAAGGAAATCAACCCTCCTACTACTTTCCAATGGTTTTCTCAAACTATATTAAGTTTAAATTTAACCCTTCGGTTAAATTTGAAGAAACTTGGAAACCTTTTATGCAACATTTTCATATGATGTAATCTGACCTTTCCGAATCTTTTTTTTCTAACTTAAATTATATGAATAGGGGAGCGGAGTTGACAACATTACCAAACGTGTCCGATTCAAGATAGTGGTCTAGCCCTGTTTTGTCCTGTTGTTTTTTTTTTTTTTTTTTTCTTTTTTTCTTTTGGGGATTTTTTTTGTTTATATATATATATATATTCTTTTTCTTTTTATTTCTTTTTTTTATGACTAATTTCATTATGAGTTTGGAAATCTGTTATTCCTATGTTACTTAAAATCCTTTTTGTATATTCTGATTAAGATTATTCCAATTTCTTTGTACCAACTTTGTTATTGGCTTTATAATTTTGAAAATTAATAAAAAGATTTGAAAAGAAAAGGAAGTAGGTACAGAGGAGATGTCAGGGGTAAGTTTTTATATGCAGAGAGTGATGAGTGTGTGGAATGGGCTGCCGGTGGCGGTGGTGGAGGTGGAAACGACAGGGTCTTTCAAGAGACTCCTGGTTGGCTACATGGAGCTTAGAAAAACACGAAAAAGGCAACAGATTGTTCAAATACAAAAAAAGGAAGATAAAACACAAAATAGTAATATAGGTAAATAATATTGAGAATATGAATTGTAGAAGAGTCCATGGATTGTGGGAACAGTTTAGTGATCGTCGTTATCCCCTCTTGTTCAAGAGGCTGGTGGTTGAGGGGTGGTAACTGTTCCTGAATCTGCTGGTGTGAGTCCTGATGGCAGCAGTGAGAGGAGAGCGTGGTCTGGGTGGTGGGGGTCCTTGATGACGGATGCTGCTCTACTGTGACAGCGCCCCGTGTAGACGTTCACGTTACAGATGACTGGAAAGCTCGGCCAGAGGAGGTGGTGAATCACATCAGTCTTTCTGTCTAAGAGGTCGGTGTGGAGCAGATGGCCCGAATGGCCTGTAAATTGTGCAGCTGGTGCAGAGCAGAGAGTGGAAGGTTGCGCAGAGAGTTGGGTGTTAACGTTGTACCGTGTCCATCTCCCCCTTTAGGCTGCCAAAGGCCAGAGCAATGCCAATACCATTCAGTTGTACGGGACCCTCCCCAAGAATGGCCAGGCCCTCACTGTCTCCCCCTGGTGGATGCAGGCGACACATTCGAAGCAAAGGAGAGCCAACTCCTCCTGGAACAGCCCGCCGATGCCTGGTCACAGCATGGGCCTGTTCAGCGTCGCTCCAGGAAGCCCCCGGTCTTCGGCCATCAAGGAACGCCGGAACGTCCTGCCCCTGTCCGTCTTCATCCGGCCGACCATCGTGAGTAACTGGGATCATGAGGTGGCTCCGGGCTGGCCCCGGATGGGGCCCCCTGTCTCCTCAGACCCGAGGAGCCCAGCGCAGCCCCAGCAAGGTCAAGAAGGTGAGCTCCAGGAATTGGGTGCAATGCTTTGTGTCGGGAGTATACTCGGTATGGTAGTTAGTGCCCTGTGCTTGGTGTTTCGGTACTATCAGCTCGCGGTATGGGAAGAAGTGCAGCCGGTAACGCCGCTAGCTCCTCCTTCCAACGAGCCAGGTTCAATCCCCACCCATGTGTTGGGGATGTTCACCATGTGACCACATGGCTCCCCCCAGCTATTCCTGTTTCGTCCCACGTGCCAAAGTTGAGCGGGTTGGTCGGTTAACTGGTCACTGTAAAGTGCGTGGGTGAGGGGTAGAACATGGGGAGAATAAGATAGGATGAGAGTAAATGCGTAAGATTGAGGTCGATTGTGAGGTCATCTTGTGCTAAGGGACTGGCTGGTTACAGCGAGATAGAAGTCTGGTGGTTTGTGCTTCAGGCTCTTGTATCTTCTGCCCAATGTCCGGGGGAGGTCAGGTCTGCCTTACGGTGGCAGTGAGAACTGTGGACCGATAGAGGGGAGATTGACGTGCTGAGCTATGTCTGTAACTCTGCAGTTCCTTGTGGTTAGTGTTGGGCACGTGGCCAAGTGGTTAAGGCGTTCGTCTAGTGATCTAAAGATCGCTAGTTCGAGCCTCAGCTGTGGCAGCGTGTTTGTGTCCTTCAGCAAGGCACTTAACCACACATTGCTCTAGTGTCTGTGTGAGGAGTGGCGCCCCACACAGACTTCCAATCTGCACCTTGTAAGGCATGAAAATGCCCGACGCGGGCCTCTCAAGGTCTGAGTCGACGTTCCTCCTTTTGTGGTTATGTGTGGAGCCACTGGCGTAGCAAGCCACCAAGCATCTCCAGACAGGGTGTGTCGATGCAGATTGGAAGGATCAGCAGAGACGAGCCAAATTTCTTGAGCCTGGAGGAAGTAGAGGTGGGGGTGAGCTCAGTGTTGCTGTGCTCTTGGTGAGGAGAGTTGGACGGGAGGGTTTGCATTGGGCTGCAGCGTTCCAGTATCGCCTGGCTTGACCTGTCTTGTCTCTCCTCTCGTTTCAGTGGCTTCCCCCATGGACATGAGCGAGGTTGAAAAGGAGATAGCCAGCATCCTCCCGGCAGGCGAAGGGGAGTGTGAGGAAGGAGCCCCCCCTCGACCGCTCAGCCCCACCCGCCTCCAGCCCATGCTGCTGCCGGGAGCCGAGGGGGTGGGCAACAAGGAGGAGCTGCTGAAGATCCGGGCGACCATCCCGCGGGCCCTGAAGAAGCGGTCGTCCATCGATCAGCCGCCAGAGGAGCGGCTGCCCCTGGAGCGGCACACCCACCAGTACCAGGAGCTGACTCGGATATTCCGTCGCCGCTCCCAGAGGAAGCAGCAGGAGGGGGCCGACGAGTACCCGCACACCTTGCCTGTCTGCACGCCGGAGGATGTCAGCGACATCACCGTCACCAGCACCACCACCCCAGCGGCTTCTCCGGTGAGTCCGACACCTCTCGCCACTCCTGTGGGCCCCAGACCCATTGACCCGTCCTTCCACTATGTCTGGTTGCCCCTTCCTCCTCTCTCCCCCTTCCTCCTCTCTCCCCCTTCCTCCTCTCTCCCCCTTCCTCCTCTCTCCCCCTTCCTCCTCTCTCCCCCTTCCTCCTCTCTCCCCCTTCCTCCTCTCTCCCCCTTCCTCCTCTCTCCACCCCTTCCTCCTCTCTCCACCCCTTCCTCCTCTCTCCACCCCTTCCTCCTCTCTCCACCCCTTCCTCCTCTCTCCACCCCTTCCTCCTCTCTCCACCCCTTCCTCCTCTCTCCACCCCTTCCTCCTCTCTCCACCCCTTCCTCCTCTCTCCACCCCTTCCTCCTCTCTCCACCCCTTCCTCCTCTCTCCACCCCTTCCTCCTCTCTCCACCCCTTCCTCCTCTCTCCACCCCTTCCTCCTCTCTCCACCCCTTCCTCCTCTCTCCACCCCTTCCTCCTCTCTCCACCCCTTCCTCCTCTCTCCACCCCTTCCTCCTCTCTCCACCCCTTCCTCCTCTCTCCACCCCTTCCTCCTCTCTCCACCCCTTCCTCCTCTCTCCACCCCTTCCTCCTCTCTCCACCCCTTCCTCCTCTCTCCACCCCTTCCTCCTCTCTCCACCCCTTCCTCCTCTCTCCACCCCTTCCTCCTCTCTCCACCCCTTCCTCCTCTCTCCACCCCTTCCTCCTCTCTCCACCCCTTCCTCCTCTCTCCACCCCTTCCTCCTCTCCCCACCTTCCGCCTCTCTCCCCTCCCACCACCTTTTCATTTCACTTTTGGCACCTCTGCCACCAGCCTCCATATCCCACTCCTTTCCCCCTCCCTTCCAGGCTTTGGAGACCCTCCTCCCCTCCCCTGGTCTCTATCACCCCAACCCCCACCTCCGTCCCTGAGCCCCTCCCCTGGGCCTGTTGTGCTGCCTCCTCCCCCCATAAACCTGCACCATCGACTTCCTCGGGCTGCTTGTTCCCGTGTGTCCTCTCGTTTCACATCTCTCTGCCCTGGGGTGGGAAATCGACCTTGAGATCCCCTTCATCTTTATCGATTCATAGAACACTACAGCCCTTTGGCCCTGAACTATAAACCTGCCTAGTCCCATCGACTTACTCCAGACCACAGCCCTCCACGCTCCTCCCATCCACCTACCTATCCAAGCTTCTGTTAAATGTTGAAATTGAACCTGAATTTACCATTTCCTCTGGCAGCTCATTCCACATTCACACTGCCATCTCAATGAAAAAGTTCTCCTCCCTCATGTCCTCCTTCAGGATTTCACTTTCCACCCTCGACCCACGACTTCTAGTTTCAGCCATCCTCAGGGAAAAGCCTGCTGGCATCCACCCTGTCTGTAGCCCTCTATCAAATCTCTCTTCATTCTCCTGCGCTCTCGGGGATAAAGTCCTAACCTGTTCAACCTTTCCCTTTGACTCAAGTCCCCAAGTCTCGGCAATATTAGTTTTCTTTTTCAATCTTATTGACATCTTTCCTGTAGCTGGGTGACTAGAAGAGCACACAATACTCCAAATTAGGCCTCACCAACATCTTATACAACTGCAACATAACACCCCATCTCCTGAACTCAATAATTTGATTCTATTGATTGAGATACAATGTGAAGTGGGCCCTTCAAGCCACATCCCCCAATTTGATCCTAACCTAGTCCCAGGACAATTTATAATGACTAATTAACCTACCAACTGGTACACCTTTGGACTTCTCACGGTCACGGGGAGAACGCACAAACTCCTTACAGGCAGTGGCGGAAATTGAACCCAGGTCGCTGGGACTGTTGAGCTACCGTGCCACCCCAATTTATGAAGACCAGTGTTCCTAAAGCTCTCTTTCTGACCCTATCTACCTGTGACACCACTTTCAAAGAATTATGGATCTGTATTCGCAGGTCCCTGTGTTCTACCACACTCCCCAGTGCCCTACCACTCACCACGCAAGTCCCATCCTGGCTTGTCCTCCCAATCTGTGACACCTCGCACTTGTCTGCATTAAATTCCATGTGGCATTTTTCAGTCTATCTTTCCAGCTGCTTCAGATCACACTGCACGCCATAATAGCCTTCCTCGCTGTTCACTACACCCCCAATTTTGATGTCATCTGCAAATTTACTGATCCAGTTAACCACATTATCTTCCAGTTTGTTGATATAGATGGCAAACAACAATGGACCCAGTACCAGTCCCTGTGGCACTACACTAGTCACAGGCCTCCAGTCAGAGAGGCAACCATCTACTCTCTGGCTTCTCCCGCAAATCCAGTGTCTAATCCCATTTTCTACCTCATCTTGAAGGCTGAGTGACCGAGCTTTCTTGACCAACCTCCCACATGACACTTTGTCAAATGCCTTGCTTAAGTTCTCCCTTTCTTTCTTTCCAGGTGAAACGTACCATCCTGAAGAAAGAAGGCAGGCCATCGATAAGTAAGAAAATGCGTGCACGTCTGAGCCCACTGGTGGTGTTGCTGGACGCAGCGCTGTTGGGGGAGCTCGATGTGGTACAACGCATAGTGCACGAGGTAATCACCCGGCCACTCCTTGCCTTTCAAGTTCAATGCGTTCAAAACTTCCAAATATGTGAAATGTTTCTGTCCACTGTCATAAGATGTAGGGGCAGGAATAGGCCATTCAGCCCATCAAGTTGGATCATCATTCCATCATGACTAATTTATTATTCCTGTCAACCCCATTCTCCTCGTCCTCTCCCCGTAACCTTTGACACCCTGACTAATCAAAAACCTATCAACCTCCACTTTAAATACACCGAATGACTTGTCCTCCACAGCCGTCCGTGAGAATGATTCACCATCCTCTGGCTAAAACAATTTCTCCTCCTCTCTGTTCTAAAGGGATGTCCTTGTTTTGCTCTTGTTTTATAGAACAGAACTGCTCAATACAGGCCCTTCGGCCCACCATGTTATGCTGACCTTTTACCCTACTGTGAGGTCAATCTACCCCTCTCCCTTGCATCGCCCTCCATTTTTCTATCATCCATGGGCCTATCTAAGGATTTCTTAAATACGCCTAACGTATCTGCCTTTGCCACCACATCTGGCAGCTCATTCCACATACCCACCACTCTCTGTGCACATAGATAGATAGATACTTTATTGATCCCAAAGGAAATTACAGCATCACAGTAGCATTAGAATTGCACAGATAGACAAATAATAGAAGAGAAATAAGAAAGAATAAAAAATAAGTTACCTCAGACAGTCTAACCGGGGGAGGGGGGGTCATCACTTCTCCGGCAATAGGTTGACTCATTATAGAGCCTAATGGCCGAGGGTAAAAATGACCTCAAGTCCATCACCATCTCCCTTGTCTTACTGATGTTGAGCTGCTGATGATTCAGCTTGCACAAAGTCCTCCACCAGGGCCCTATATTCATCCTCCCGTCCTCCCTTTATTCTCCCAGCTATTGCTGAGTCATCAGAGAATTTCTGCAGATGACATGACAGTGTTGTATCCAAAGTCTGTGTTATACAGGGTAAACAGGAAGGGAGCCAATACAGTACCCTGTAGGGCCCCAGTGCTGCTTATATATGTCTGACACACAGCTGTGAAGCCACACAGACTGCGGTCTGCCAGTCAGGTAGTCCATTATCCAGGATACAATGGAAGTGCCAACCTGTATAGAATGGAGCTTTTCCCCCCAGCAGTGAGGGTTGTCTGGTATTGAAGGCACTTGAGAAATCAAAAACCATGATCCTCACAGTGCTGCTCTGCTCATCCAAATGGGAGTAGGCTCTGTTCAGCAGGTAGACGACAGCATCACCAACTCCAATGTGCTCCTGGTAGGTAAACTACAGGAGATTGAGGGCTGATCTGACCAGGGGGTCAGAGGTGAGCCAGGACCAGGCTCTCTAGGGTCTTCATACTGTGTGAGGTCAGGGCCATTAGACAGTAGTCATTTCAAGACTTTCAGTTGGCTCATCTTGGGTACTGGGACCATGCATGTTTTCCACTCAGTCGGACCCTTTCCAGGGTGAGACTCAGATTGAAAATACACTGGAGAACTCCACACAGCTGCCCAGCCCACTCCCTCAGGACCTTGGGGTTCACACCATCCGGTCCCCATGCTTTGCCGTGACTGAGCTTCCCCAGAGCCCTTCTCACCTGCTCGTAATGAAGTTGAGTCCACAATGACTGGGAAATAAAACCTGCCTCTGACCACCCCCCATACTTTCCTTCAATCATCTTAAAACTATGCCCTCTTGTAACAGCCATTTTCACTCTGGGGGGAAAAGTCCATTCAATCTATGCCTCTTATCATCTTGTACACCTTTATCAAGTGATATCTCATCCTCCTTCGCACCAAGGAGAAAAACAATAGCACACTCAGCCTATCCTCATGTCATGCTCTGTAACCCAGGTAGTTTTGTCTAATTTTTGTCTTTTACTGTACTTCTGCTGCAAAACAACACGTTTCACATCAAATGCACGAAGCTGACTCTGATTCCTGGCAACACACACAAAATGCTGGAGGAACTCAGCATCTGTGGAAAAGAGTAACCAGTCGAGGTTTCGGGCAGGACAGATTCCCAGACTCGCTGGGCGCTCATGGCTCCACAGTGACACCAGCAGGTGCTCAGGAAAACTGCAAGCCCAGTGTAGCTGCAGTCCCCCTGAGTGCCTAATGGGGTCAGTGTGGAGCTGCCCAGAAACCGGCTTACTGTCACTTGATCAACAGGAATTCTGCAGATGCTGGAAATTCAAGCAACACACATCAAAGTTGCTGGTGAACGCAGCAGGCCAGGCAGCATCTCTAGGAAGAGAAACGTCAACTGTATCTCTTCCTAGAGATGCTTCCTGGCCTGCTGCATTCACCAGCAACTTTGATGTGTGTTGCTGTCACTTGATTGTTGCTTTGTGGCAGCAGTACAGTGCAACACTAGAAAACAACTGTAACTCTCAAAAAGAGGAATAGTGAGGCAGTGTTCATAGTCTATTGAGCCCATGTAGCTCGATTACACTCGTGGCCAACAGACCTATCTGTCTTTGGAATGTGGGAGGAAACGAGAGCACCTGGAGGAAATTGATGCGGTCACGGGGAGAACGTACAAGGTCCTTACGGACAGTGATGGGGATTGAGCTCTGGTCATTGGTGATGTAACAGCACCGGACCAATTGCTTTGCCATTGTGCTGACCCAAACATAGAACAGCCGAGCATTACAGATACATGGCACTGAGCGTTACGCGGTTGTGTAATTAAACACCCTCTCCCACTGGGGCCCTAGATCTGTTTTGTGACCTTGTTTGGGGAGTGAGTGGGCTGAGGAATATCCAGTTCCCTTCCCCTTACAATTGGGACATTAGTCAAAGGGGTATTAAAGCCACTGTCGCCCCTCTTGCAGTAACCTGCTGAGCTCTCTCCATCTGCTTCCAGATTGACGACCCAAGCCAATCAAACGACGAAGGCATCACGGCACTCCACAACGCCGTGTGCGGCGGCCACTACAACGTTGTTGAGTTCCTTGTCAACTTTGGAGTCAACGTCAACGTGTCTGACAGTCACGGATGGTTAGTTCATAAAGCAGCTTCCAGGCTGGGCTATCTAACTCCAAATAAAAAAATTTATATGGTTCGTTTGAAGGTGTTCCACAAGAAATATTACTGAACAAATGTTTGGCAACAGCACATGAGTCAGCAGCTGGGAATTGTACCTGAGAGAGCAGGAAGAGGAGTTGGCAAGGTGCGGAGGTGGCAGTGTGAATGGGCACAGTGCCAAGTGAGAGAGGGGGAGGATCTGCCCATCTGTGACGGACCCCATGTACACGCCAGTCTACGGTACCACGTGCCCACATTGCCAACCTCATCGGGGGGTGGGGGCTTGAATGGAAGTCTGGAGTTGGGGTGGAGGGTGGGGGCAGCCTGGGATGGAGGGTGGAGTGAGCTCGGGATAGAGGGAAAGGAGAGGTGATGGTGAGGAAGGGAGCAGTGAAGAGCAGCGTAGGATGTTTGGTGAGGGGGAGCCAGGGCAGGGAGAGGTGAAGATGAAGGGGAGGGATGGAGGAGGAGGAGGAGGAGGAAGAATAGGGAGGGAGGCAAGTGTGATTTGATGCTGCCAAGATGGAGATCTTCACCTGCCGGGTGTCTCTCACCGCCCCCACAGGACACCTCTTCACTGTGCAGCCTCGTGCAATGACCTGTCCATCTGCACGTTGCTGGTGAGGAAGGGAGCTGCCATCTTCTCCATGACGCTGAACGACGGGGCAACGGCAGCGGATAAGTGCGATGCCTATCTAGATGGTTACGAGGAATGCTACAGATTCCTTTTCAGTGAGTGTGTCCTCCCTGTCTCGTACTCAACCCCTTCCCCACCCCCGTCTCCTCGCCCTCTCCCAACCCCCTCCCACAGTATCTCCTCCCTGCACTGTCTCCCTCCCCCATCACCCGCCACCACCTGCATCTTTTCGGTTTCCTCTTCCTCACCCTCTCCCTTCTCCCACCCAGCTTCTTCCCAACCCATATACCTCTCGTACCCCTCCTTCCCTGCCTCTTCTAGTGCCTGTCAATAACCCCAATACCCCATCATGGCTGTCCAGTTGCACCTCCCTGCTTTATCCCTTCTCTTCCCTACCCCGTGCATGTCCCCCTTGCCTCTCCACCCCCCGTGCATGTCCCCCTTGCCTCTCCCCCCACTCCGTGCATGCCCCCTTGCCTCTCCCCCCACCCTGTGCATGCCTCCTTGCCTCTCCCCCCACCCCGTGCATGCCCCCTTGCCTCTCTATCCACCCCGTGCATGTCCCCCTTGCCTCTCCCCCACCCCGTGCATGCCCCATTGCCTTTCCTCCCCCCGTGCATGCCCCCTTGCCTCTCTGTCCACCCCATGCATGTCCCCCTTGCCTCTCCCCCCACCCCGTGCATGTCCCCCTTGCCTCTCCCCCCACCCTGTGCATGCCCCCTTGCCTCTCCCCCCACCCTGTGCATGCCCCCTTGCCTCTCCCCCCACCCTGTGCATGCCCCCTTGCCTCTCCGTCCACCCCATGCATCATGTCCCCTTGCCTTTCCTCCCCCCGTGCATGCCCCCTTGCCTCTCTGTCCACCCCATGCATGTCCCCCTTGCCTCTCCCCCCACCCTGTGCATGTCGTCTTGCCTCTCTGTCCACCCCGTGCATGCCCCCTTGCCTCTCCCCCCCACCCCGTGCATGTCCCCCTTGCCTCTCCCCCCACCCCGTGCATGTCCCCCTTGCCTCTTCCCCCACCCTGTGCATGTCCCCTTGCCTCTCCTCCCCCCGTGCATGTCCCCTTGCCTCTCTGTCCACCCCGTGCATGCCCCCTTGCCTTTCCTCCCCCCGTGCATGTCCCCCTTGCCTCTCCCCCACCCCGTGCATGCCCCCTTGCCTCTCCCCCCACCCCGTGCATGTCCCCCTTGCCTCTCCCCCCACCCTGTGCATGCCCCCTTGCCTCTCCCCCCACCCTGTGCATGCCCCCTTGCCTCTCCCCCCACCCTGTGCATGCCCCCTTGCCTCTCCGTCCACCCCATGCATGTCCCCTTGCCTTTCCTCCCCCCGTGCATGCCCCCTTGCCTCTCTGTCCACCCCATGCATGTCCCCCTTGCCTCTCCCCCCACCCTGTGCATGTCCCCTTGCCTCTCTGTCCACCCCGTGCATGCCCCCTTGCCTCTCCCCCCCACCCCGTGCATGTCCCCCTTGCCTCTCCCCCCACCCCGTGCATGTCCCCCTTGCCTCTTCCCCCACCCTGTGCATGTCCCCTTGCCTCTCCTCCCCCCGTGCATGTCCCCTTGCCTCTCTGTCCACCCCGTGCATGCCCCCTTGCCTTTCCTCCCCCCGTGCATGTCCCCCTTGCCTCTCCCCCACCCCGTGCATGCCCCCTTGCCTCTCCCCCCACCCCATGCATGTCCCCCTTGCCTCTCCCCCCACCCCTGTGCATGTCCCCCTTGCCTCTCCCCCCACCCTGTGCATGTCCCCCTTGCCTCTCCCCACCCTGTGCCCCCGTGCATGCCCCCTTGCCTCTCCCCCCACCCTGTGCATGCCCCCTTGCCTCTCCGTCCACCCCGTGCATGTCCCCTTGCCTTTCCTCCCCCCATGCATGTCCCCCTTGCCTCTCCCCCCACCCTGTGCATGTCCCCTTGCCTCTCTGTCCACCCCATGCATGTCCCCCTTGCCTCTCCCCCACCCCGTGCATGCCCCCTTGCCTTTCCTCCCCCCGTGCATGTCCCCCTTGCCTCTCCCCCACCCCATGCATGCCCCCTTGCCTCTCCCCCCACCCCATGCATGTCCCCCTTGCCTCTCCCCCCACCCCATGCATGTCCCCCTTGCCTCTCACCCCCACCCCGTGCATGTCCCCCTTGCCTCTCCCCCCACCCCATGCATGTCCCCCTTGCCTGTCCCCCACCCCGTGCATGCCCCCTTGCCTTTCCTCCCCCCGTGCATGTCCCCCTTGCCTCTCCCCCCACCCCGTGCATGCCCCCTTGCCTCTCTGTCCACCCCATGCATGTCACCCTTGCCTCTCCCCCCACCCCGTGATTGTCCCCTTGCCTCTCCACCCACCCCGTGCATGTCCCCCCCCCGTGCATGCCCCCTTCTCCCCCCACCCCGTGCATGCCCCCTTGCCTCTCCCCCCACCCCGTGCATGCCCCCTTGCCTCTCCCCCCACCCCGTGCATGCCCCCTTGCCTCTCCCCCCACCCCGTGCATGCCCCCTTGCCTCTCCCCCCACCCCGTGCATGTCCCCCTTGCCTCTCCCCCACCCCGTGCATGCCCCATTGCCTCTCTATCCACCCCGTGCATGTCCCCCTTGCCTCTCCCCCCGTGCATGCCCCCTTGCCTCTCCCCCCACCCTGTGCATGCCCCCTTGCCTCTCCGTCCACCCCGTGCATGTCCCCTTGCCTTTCCTCCCCCCATGCATGTCCCCCTTGCCTCTCCCCCCACCCTGTGCATGTCCCCTTGCCTCTCTGTCCACCCCATGCATGTCCCCCTTGCCTCTCCCCCACCCCGTGCATGCCCCCTTGCCTTTCCTCCCCCCGTGCATGTCCCCCTTGCCTCTCCCCCACCCCATGCATGCCCCCTTGCCTCTCCCCCCACCCCATGCATGTCCCCCTTGCCTCTCCCCCCACCCCATGCATGTCCCCCTTGCCTCTCCCCCCCACCCCGTGCATGTCCCCCTTGCCTCTCCCCCCACCCCATGCATGTCCCCCTTGCCTGTCCCCCACCCCGTGCATGCCCCCTTGCCTTTCCTCCCCCCGTGCATGTCCCCCTTGCCTCTCCCCCCACCCCGTGCATGCCCCCTTGCCTCTCTGTCCACCCCATGCATGTCACCCTTGCCTCTCCCCCACCCCTTGCCTCTCTCCACCCACCCCGTGCATGTCCCCCTTGCCTCTCCCCACCCCGTGCATGCCCCCTTGTGCATGTCCCCTTGCCTCTGCCTCTCTATCCACCCCGTGCACCCACCCCGTGCATGTCCCCCTTGCCCCTTCTCCCCCCACCCCGTGCATGCCCCCTTGCCTCTCCCCCCACCCCGTGCATGCCCCCTTGCCTCTCCCCCCACCCCGTGCATGCCCCCCCTCTGCCTTTCCTCCCCCCATCTCCACCCACCCCGTGCATGCCCCCTTGCCTCTCCCCCCCGTGCATGCCCCCTTGCCTCTCCCCCCCCCGTGCATGTCCCCCTTGCCTCTCCCCCACCCCGTGCATGCCCCCTTGCCTCTCTATCCACCCCGTGCATGTCCCCCTTGCCTCTCCCACCCCTGCTCTTGTCCACCCCGTGCATGTCCCCCTTGCCTCTCTGTCCACCCCGTGCATGTCCCCCTTGCCTCTCCCCCCACCCTGTGCATGCCCCCTTGCCTCTCCGTCCACCCCGTGCATGCCCCCTTGCCTCTCCCCCCACCCTGTGCATGCCCCCTTGCCTCTCCCCCCACCCTGTGCATGCCCCCTTGCCTCTCCCCCCACCCCGTGCATGTCCCCTTGCCTTTCCTCCCCCCATGCATGTCCCCCTTGCCTCTCCCCCCACCCTGTGCATGTCCCCTTGCCTCTCTGTCCACCCCGTGCATGTCCCCTTGCCTTTCCTCCCCCCATGCATGTCCCCCTTGCCTCTCCCCCCACCCTGTGCATGCCCCCTTGCCTCTCTGTCCACCCCATGCATGTCCCCCTTGCCTCTCCCCCACCCCATGCATGCCCCCTTGCCTTTCCTCCCCCCGTGCATGTCCCCCTTGCCTCTCTGTCCACCCCATGCATGCCCCCTTGCCTCTCCCCCCACCCCATGCATGTCCCCCTTGCCTCTCCCCCCACCCCGTGCATGTCCCCCTTGCCTCTCCCCCCACCCCATGCATGTCCCCCTTGCCTCTCCCCCCACCCTGTGCATGTCCCCCTTGCCTCTCCCCCCACCCCATGCATGTCCCCTTGCCTCTCCTCCCCCCGTGCATGCCCCCTTGCCTTTCCTCCCCCCGTGCATGTCCCCCTTGCCTCTCCCCCACCCCATGCATGTCCCCCTTGCCTCTCCCCCACCCCGTGCATGCCCCCTTGCCTCTCCCCCAGCCTGTGCATGTCCCCCTTGCCTCTCCCCCCAGCCTGTGCATGTCCCCTTGCCTCTCCACCCCCCGTGCATGCCCCCTTGCCTCTCCCCCCACCCTGTGCATGCCTCCTTGCCTCTCCCCCCACCCCGTGCATGCCCCCTTGCCTCTCTGTCCACCCCATGCATGTCCCCCTTGCCTCTCCCCCCACCCCGTGCATGTTCCCCTTGCCTCTCCCCCACCCCGTGCGTGTCCCCTTGCCTCTCCCCCCACCCCGTGCATGCCCCCTTGCCTCTCTGTCCACCCCATGCATGTCCCCCTTGCCTCTCCCCCCACCCTGTGCATGTCCCCTTGCCTTTCCTCCCCCCGTGCATGCCCCCTTGCCTCTCCTCCCCCCCATGCATGCCCCCTTGCCTCTCCTCCCCCCCATGCATGCCCCCTTGCCTCTCCGTCCACCCCGTTCATGCCCCCTTGCCTCTCCCCCCACCCCGTGCATGCCCCCTTGCCTCTCCCCCCACCCCGTGCATGTCCCCCTTGCCTCTCCCCCCACCCCGTGCATGTCCCCCTTGCCTCTCCCCCCACCCCGTGCATGTCCCCCTTGCCTCTCCCCCACCCCGTGCATGCCCCCTTGCCTCTCTCCCCACCCTGTGCATGCCCCCTTGCCTCTCCGTCCACCCCGTGCATGCCCCATTGCCTCTCCCCCACCCCGTGCATGCCCCCTTGCCTCTCTCCCCACCCCGTGCATGTCCCCCTTGCCTCTCCCCCACCCCGTGCATGCCCCATTGCCTCTCTATCCACCCCGTGCATGTCCCCCTTGCCTCTCTGTCCACCCCGTGCATGTCCCCCTTGCCTCTCTGTCCACCCCGTGCATGTCCCCCTTGCCTCTCCCCCCACCCTGTGCATGCCCCCTTGCCTCTCCGTCCACCCCATGCATGTCCCCTTGCCTTTCCTCCCCCCGTGCATGCCCCCTTGCCTCTCTGTCCACCCCATGCATGTCCCCCTTGCCTCTCCCCCCACCCTGTGCATGTCCCCTTGCCTCTCTGTCCACCCCGTGCATGCCCCCTTGCCTCTCCCCCCCACCCCGTGCATGTCCCCCTTGCCTCTTCCCCCACCCTGTGCCTCTCCTCCCCCCGTGCATGTCCCCTTGCCTCTCTGTCCACCCCGTGCATGCCCCCTTGCCTTTCCTCCCCCCGTGCATGTCCCCCTTGCCTCTCCCCCACCCCGTGCATGCCCCCTTGCCTCTCCCCCCACCCCGTGCATGTCCCCCTTGCCTCTCCCCCCACCCTGTGCATGCCCCCTTGCCTCTCCCCCCACCCTGTGCATGCCCCCTTGCCTCTCCCCCCACCCTGTGCATGCCCCCTTGCCTCTCCGTCCACCCCGTGCATGTCCCCTTGCCTTTCCTCCCCCCATGCATGTCCCCCTTGCCTCTCCCCCCACCCTGTGCATGTCCCCTTGCCTCTCTGTCCACCCCATGCATGTCCCCCTTGCCTCTCCCCCACCCCGTGCATGCCCCCTTGCCTTTCCTCCCCCCGTGCATGTCCCCCTTGCCTCTCCCCCACCCCATGCATGCCCCCTTGCCTCTCCCCCCACCCCATGCATGTCCCCCTTGCCTCTCCCCCCACCCCATGCATGTCCCCCTTGCCTCTCACCCCCACCCCGTGCATGTCCCCCTTGCCTCTCCCCCCACCCCATGCATGTCCCCCTTGCCTGTCCCCCACCCCGTGCATGCCCCCTTGCCTTTCCTCCCCCCGTGCATGTCCCCCTTGCCTCTCCCCCCACCCCGTGCATGCCCCCTTGCCTCTCTGTCCACCCCATGCATGTCACCCTTGCCTCTCCCCCCACCCCGTGCATGTCCCCTTGCCTCTCCACCCACCCCGTGCATGTCCCCCTTGCCTCTCCCCCCACCCCGTGCATGCCCCCTTGCCTCTCCCCCCACCCCGTGCATGCCCCCTTGCCTCTCCCCCCACCCCGTGCATGCCCCCTTGCCTCTCCCCCCACCCCGTGCATGCCCCCTTGCCTCTCCCCCCACCCCGTGCATGCCCCCTTGCCTCTCCCCCCACCCCGTGCATGTCCCCCTTGCCTCTCCCCCACCCCGTGCATGCCCCATTGCCTCTCTATCCACCCCGTGCATGTCCCCCTTGCCTCTCCCCCCGTGCATACCCCCTTGCCTCTCCCCCCACCCTGTGCATGCCCCCTTGCCTCTCCGTCCACCCCGTGCATGTCCCCTTGCCTTTCCTCCCCCCATGCATGTCCCCCTTGCCTCTCCCCCCACCCTGTGCATGTCCCCTTGCCTCTCTGTCCACCCCATGCATGTCCCCCTTGCCTCTCCCCCACCCCGTGCATGCCCCCTTGCCTTTCCTCCCCCCGTGCATGTCCCCCTTGCCTCTCCCCCACCCCATGCATGTCCCCCTTGCCTCTCCCCCCACCCCGTGCATGTCCCCCTTGCCTCTCCCCCCACCCCATGCATGTCCCCCTTGCCTGTCCCCCACCCCGTGCATGCCCCCTTGCCTTTCCTCCCCCCGTGCATGTCCCCCTTGCCTCTCCCCCCACCCCGTGCATGCCCCCTTGCCTCTCTGTCCACCCCATGCATGTCACCCTTGCCTCGCATGTCACCCTTGCCTCTCCCCCCACCCCGTGCATGTCCCCTTGCCTCTCCACCCACCCCGTGCATGTCCCCCTTGCCTCTCCCCCCACCCCGTGCATGCCCCCTTGCCTCTCCCCCCACCCCGTGCATGCCCCCTTGCCTCTCCCCCCACCCCGTGCATGCCCCCTTGCCTCTCCCCCCACCCCGTGCATGCCCCCTTGCCTCTCCCCCCACCCCGTGCATGTCCCCCTTGCCTCTCTATCCACCCCGTGCATGTCCCCCTTGCCTCTCTGTCCACCCCGTGCATGTCCCCCTTGCCTCTCTGTCCACCCCGTGCATGTCCCCCTTGCCTCTCCCCCCACCCTGTGCATGCCCCCTTGCCTCTCCGTCCACCCCGTGCATGTCCCCTTGCCTCTCCCCCCCCCCTGTGCATGCCCCCTTGCCTCTCCCCCCGTGCATGCCCCCTTGCCTCTCCCCCCACCCTGTGCATGCCCCCTTGCCTCTCCCCCCACCCCGTGCATGTCCCCTTGCCTTTCCTCCCCCCATGCATGTCCCCCTTGCCTCTCCCCCCACCCTGTGCATGTCCCCTTGCCTCTCTGTCCACCCCGTGCATGTCCCCTTGCCTTTCCTCCCCCCATGCATGTCCCCCTTGCCTCTCCCCCCACCCTGTGCATGCCCCCTTGCCTCTCTGTCCACCCCATGCATGTCCCCCTTGCCTCTCCCCCACCCCATGCATGCCCCCTTGCCTTTCCTCCCCCCGTGCATGTCCCCCTTGCCTCTCTGTCCACCCCATGCATGCCCCCTTGCCTCTCCCCCCACCCCATGCATGTCCCCCTTGCCTCTCCCCCCCACCCCGTGCATGTCCCCCTTGCCTCTCCCCCCACCCCATGCATGTCCCCCTTGCCTCTCCCCCCACCCTGTGCATGTCCCCCTTGCCTCTCCCCCCACCCCATGCATGTCCCCTTGCCTCTCCTCCCCCCGTGCATGCCCCCTTGCCTTTCCTCCCCCCGTGCATGTCCCCCTTGCCTCTCCCCCACCCCATGCATGTCCCCCTTGCCTCTCCCCCACCCCGTGCATGCCCCCTTGCCTCTCCCCCCAGCCTGTGCATGTCCCCCTTGCCTCTCCCCCCAGCCTGTGCATGTCCCCTTGCCTCTCCACCCCCCGTGCATGCCCCCTTGCCTCTCCCCCCACCCTGTGCATGCCTCCTTGCCTCTCCCCCCACCCCGTGCATGCCCCCTTGCCTCTCTATCCACCCCGTGCATGTCCCCCTTGCCTCTCCCCCACCCCGTGCATGCCCCCTTGCCTCTCTATCCACCCCGTGCATGTCCCCCTTGCCTCTCCCCCCACCCCGTGCATGCCCCCTTGCCTCTCCCCCCACCCCGTGCATGCCCCCTTGCCTCTCTATCCACCCCGTGCATGTCCCCCTTGCCTCTCCCCCACCCCGTGCATGCCCCCTTGCCTCTCTATCCACCCCGTGCATGCCCCATTGCCTCTCTATCCACCCCGTGCATGTCCCCCTTGCCTCTCCTCCCACCCCGTGCATGTCCCCCTTGCCTCTCCCCCCACCCTGTGCATGCCCCCTTGCCTCTCCCCCCACCCTGTGCATGCCTCCTTGCCTCTCCCCCCACCCTGTGCATGCCCCCTTGCCTCTCCCCCCACCCTGTGCATGTCCCCCTTGCCTCTCCTCCCCCCCATGCATGCCCCTTGCCTCTCCATCCACCCTGTGCATGCCCCCTTGCCTCTCTGTCCACCCCATGCATGTCCCCCTTGCCTCTCCCCCCACCCCGTGCATGTTCCCCTTGCCTCTCCCCCACCCCGTGCGTGTCCCCTTGCCTCTCCCCCCACCCCGTGCATGCCCCCTTGCCTCTCTGTCCACCCCATGCATGTCCCCCTTGCCTCTCCCCCCACCCTGTGCATGTCCCCTTGCCTTTCCTCCCCCCGTGCATGCCCCCTTGCCTCTCCTCCCCCCCATGCATGCCCCCTTGCCTCTCCTCCCCCCCATGCATGCCCCCTTGCCTCTCCGTCCACCCCGTTCATGCCCCCTTGCCTCTCCCCCCACCCCGTGCATGCCCCCTTGCCTCTCCCCCCACCCCGTGCATGTCCCCCTTGCCTCTCCCCCCACCCCGTGCATGTCCCCCTTGCCTCTCCCCCCACCCCGTGCATGTCCCCCTTGCCTCTCCCCCACCCCGTGCATGCCCCCTTGCCTCTCTCCCCACCCTGTGCATGCCCCCTTGCCTCTCCGTCCACCCCGTGCATGCCCCATTGCCTCTCCCCCACCCCGTGCATGCCCCCTTGCCTCTCTCCCCACCCTGTGCTGCCCCCTTGCCTCTCTGTCCACCCCGTGCATGCCCCATTGCCTCTCCCCCCACCCCGTGCATGTTCCCCTTGCCTCTCCCCCACCCCGTGCATGTCCCCTTGCCTCTCCCCCACCCCGTGCATGTCCCCTTGCCTCTCCCCCCACCCCGTGCATGCCCCCTTGCCTCTCCCCCCACCCCGTGCATGCCCCCTTGCCTCTCCGTCCACCCTGTGCATGTCCCCCTTGCCTCTCCTCCCCCCCATGCATGCCCCTTGCCTCTCCATCCACCCCGTGCATGTTCCCCTTGCCTCTCCTCCCCCCCGTGCATGCCCCCTTGCCTCTCCTCCCCCCACCCTGTGCATGCCCCCTTGCCTCTCCATCCACCCCGTGCATGTCCCCCTTGCCTCTCCTCCCCCACCATGCATGCCCCCTTGCCTCTCCTCCTGCCCCGTGCACACCCTCTTTGCCACTGCCTCATCCTGTTGCCTCCCCTTTATCCGACAGGTGCTGAGCAGCAGGCGGGAATGGTGAATAGTGCGGTTCTCTACGCCCTGTGGGACTACGAGGCAGAGAACGCAGACGAGCTGTCGTTCCGGGAGGGCGAGGCCATCACCATCCTGCAGCGTGGCAACAAGGACGAGACCTACTGGTGGTGGGCGTCCCTGTACGGCCGAGAGGGTTACGTCCCCTACAACCTGCTTGGGGTAAGTGGATCCCTTCCTCTGTGCCCCCCAGCTCGCACTCGCTCCCTCCCCCTCCTTCTCCCCATCCCCTCACCACTCCTCCCCTTAACTAACACTCCCCCTCACCCTTCCTCTGCCACTCCCAGTCCTCAACCCTACCTTTCCATTCCCCCTCTCCACCTCCTCATTCCCCCTCCCCGGGGGGGCTCTAGGTACCGGGAGTGTTTTCGCCTGGAAATTGCTGGTGAACGCAGCAGGCCAGGCAGCATCTCTAGGAAGAGGTACAGTTGACATTTCGGGCCAAGACCCTTTGTCAGGACGTTCACCAGCAACTTTGATGTGTGTTGCTTGAATTTCCAGCATCTGCAGAATTCCTCGTGTTGGACTGTTTTCTCCTGGGTGCTTTCGTGACTGGGTGTGCTTTCCTGGCTTTCCTGGGAGGGGAGGGTGGTACAATCTGGGGGTAATTGACAGGAATGTGGGCTTAATAGAATGGTGTCAATATGATTGGGTGTTTAATGGCTGAAGGACTTCCCTTGTGTAAATAACAGACTGTTGGGTGAACTCAGATTGAGCCCTGTCTGTGGTTGGCAATGAATGATTGAAGTTTCAGGTGAAGACCCTCCATCAGAACTAGAAAAAATACGACATCTCTGCTCATCCCACAGTCACCGGGTCTGTCCAGCAGGCTGCTGGTACCTGTCCAGCAGGCTGCTGGTACCTGTCCAGCAGGCTGCTGGTGCCTGTCTCTGTACGACGCTCTGGAGGCATTTGCCATCCCAGCCCCTTCCTGCAGGTGGCGGCAGAGTTCCACCAGCAGCTCCCTCCCGCTCACTGGGAACCGGGAACTTGACAGGATCCCGGTCAGTGACCTCACCTGCCAGGCACCCTCAGCACTGTTCTGAGGCACATCCACCCACAGGCCGTAGGCCAAACCTGCCTGCCTTAACCTGAGCTGGACTCGACCCAGTTTCGGTGATTTGCCGTCCTGATGAAGAGTCTCGAGCCCCAACATCAACCGTTCTGATCTACTGAGTTCCTCCAGCAGTTTGTGTGTTGCTGTAGTTTCCAGTCCCTGTAATCAGTCCCTTGTATCCCTCTCTGTTCTCCTTCCTATCCCTTTCCTCCTACACCCACCCCAGTCCCTACTACATTTCCATGTCTCCTCCTTCACCTCCCTGTCACCACACACTCCCCCACCCACTGTTCCCATCTGTCCCTCTCCCCGCCACCCTTATTTGGTTCCATTCTCCATCTTCCTCTCCTGTCAGATTCCACTATCTGCACCTCTTTGTCACCCCCACCTCTCTCCCCTCCTCCATCTCCGTATCACTCTCGTCAGCAGCACCCACCCATCACCTCCCGGCCTCTGTCACTATTCCCACTCTCCCCTCCTCCATCTCCCTGTCACCTCCCGGCCTCTGTCACTATTCCCACTCTCCCCTCCTCCATCTCCCTGTCACCTCCCGGCCTCTGTCACTATTCCCACTCTCCCCTCCTCCATCTCCCTGTCACCTCCCGGCCTCTGTCACTATTCCCACTCTCCCCTCCTCCATCTCCCTGTCACCTCCCGGCCTCTGTCACTATTCCCACTCTCCCCTCCTCCATCTCCCTGTCACCTCCCGGCCTCTGTCACTATTCCCACTCTCCCCTCCTCCATCCCCTCAGCTGCTTCCACCCCCGCCTGGTAAACTTTGCTTTTGTCTTCCTCAGCTCCTTCTGCTGGTTACAGAGCCCTGTAGCTCCAGACCCCAGTGAACCAAACGGGTTGAGGTGAGGGGTCAGCCAGCGTCTGTGGAGGTTGAGAGACGGTCAGCGTTCTGGGAGGGACCCTGCGCCAGGGCCCTGGGACGTCGACCATCCCTCAGCGCTGCAGACCCCACTCAGGCCTCTGAGTTCCTCTGGCTGTCACTTCCTGGTGCACGTTCCAGCATCAGCCGGTGTTGTTGGACACTGGGCTTCTGGGACAGTTTGCGGTGTGTGAGATGGTGCTGCCCAGCGCGGTGGCCCTTTTGCCAGCTGCTTTGACAGCTCTCGCCTTTCTTTCCTCAGTTGTTTCCGAGAGTGCGGCCGACTGCCTAGGGAGACGAGAGCCGGGCGGCGTCTATGACTGACCGGAGGTGTAGCCTCGGACTGCCCGGTGGGTTGCTGGCCATGGACAGCACCTCCAACTGGAGCCGCTTCACCTGCACTTGGGCGATCCAACACCACACGGCGCTCCTCTTCCCGAAGTATTCCCAACGCGAAGAATATCCCACCACAAAAACACGTGCCTGTCAGGTACCATTTGGAATCGGAACTACTCCTGGGAGACGACACCTTACCTTGTCCTGCAATGAATTCACCATGCATCCTGTCCTGCACCTTCAGGGTTCTCCGTGTACTCGCCCGAAATCAGTGGAGATGGTGAATTGGACCTTTCCGGGAAGGGCAACAGGCCTCTCAGCTGCTTCCCTCGGCATAACCGGCAGCAAAGAAGGTGACAGGAACTAACTGCCAGCTCCACCATGTTACAAAATGCAAACTCTTCAGTTAAACCTACTTTTTATAAGCTGATAAAATCGATCTGGAATTTGGTGTGGACCACCAGAAGATCTAGATCCAGATCCCATGTGCATTCCGAGTCTTTATGCTTCAACATTTCTAAGTCTTATTAAAGTATTATCTGTATTCATGTGGAATCTTGCTGTGTGTGTGTGTGTGTGTGTGTGTGTAAATGATCCACTTTGGACCTGCCCCGCCAGGCAACTCTGTCTGATGCAGAGCTGTGATTGAATGGGATGGCAGGATAACCTCTCGGGACCAAATAGTTGACTTTGTCTCCAAGGTGTCCTTGACCGGCTGCTGGTTGCCAGGGTGAGTGGAAACCTGCCCTTGTTGAAGGTACACTGTCACTCATTACTGGAGATGGGTCAGTTGCTTGAATGACTTAACCCAAGCTGTCTTTACTCAGGAAGTGTGTGATGGGATGATGTGGAGGGAGCTTCACTCTGTATCCATCCCCATCCCTGTTCCTGGAGTTTGTGATGGGACAGTGTGGAGGGAGTTTCACTCTGTATCCATCCCTGTCTCTGTCCATGGAGTGTGTGATGGGATGATGTGGAGGGAGCTTCACTCTGTATCCATCCCCATCCCTGTTCCTGGAGTTTGTGATGGGACAGTGTGGAGGGAGTTTCACTCTGTATCCAACCCCATCCCTGTCCCTGTCCATGGAGTGTGTGATGGGACAGTGTGGAGGGAGCTTCACTCTGTATCCTACCCTGTCTGTGCCCTAGAATGTTTGATAACAAAGTACAGAGGGCACTTTAATTTGTATCATAGAGAGAGATAGAACAGTAACAGGCCATTCAGCCTACTGAATCTGTGCTAACCATTATCGACACTAATCCAACTGTTACCCATCCCTCACCGCGTTCTCATCCACTGTGTGCGGATTCTACCCTCAACAACTGACCGGCGACAATTAATCCACAAACCCTCTGTGGGAAGAAACCGGAGCGTCTGGTAGTGACCCACCTGGTCACAGAGAAAGCATGCAAACTCCACATGGACAGAGCCGGAGATCAGGATCGTTTCCGAAGAGAAGTTACCTCCTTTGCTGCAAGTCCCGTGATTAAACTTTCCCCTCTGTCTCCTCTGCTCTGTGGAGAATGAATTCAGATTCTGTCCCTGAGCACGGACTGTGGTAGAGACCACAGGACCTCTGGTGTACGATGTTGTGCCACAATGGCTATTTTGCTTGACTCTAGCTTTATATTGGCTGTTGGTAATTAGTTAATCATCCAATCAATTATCAACTAAGTCGCTGCTGTGTCTCTTTACTGTCCTGCTACCTGGAACAGACTAGGGTTCCTGAAGCTCTGCTTCTTTATACATCTCCTGCCTCACACAGCGTTGTACTCACTCCAGCTTCTGTCGATCACAGACCATCGTGGATCTCTGGACTCCAATGCCAAGCTCCCTCTCTCTAAGACT
The DNA here is from genome assembly GCF_963921235.1 of Mobula hypostoma. Taxonomy (NCBI): domain Eukaryota; kingdom Metazoa; phylum Chordata; class Chondrichthyes; order Myliobatiformes; family Myliobatidae; genus Mobula; species Mobula hypostoma. Next base: position 37,098,267 of record NC_086106.1, on the reverse strand, counting down.
CCACCCATCGTGGTGTAGGTCCTAGTCTCTTTAAGCTTCCAAAATGCATCAGCTCACATTTGTAAGGGTCCATTCAACTCCAGCTGCCACGTTTCAGCCGATTTCACCACCACATCGCTACCTCTCTCACCTTCGCCATCAACAATTCTTCCAACTCTCTCTCTCGTTCGTGAGCTTACTGATCTAGCTTCTGCCACATCCACGTCTGAGTCATTGCTAACGAGGGTCCCAGCAACGACTTGCAGGCAATCAGTGAAAGAGAAAAGATTTTATGCACACAGTTGAATCATAAGACATAGAAGCAGAATTAGGCTGTTCAGCCCATTGAGTCTGCTCTGCCATTCCATCAGGGCTGTTTGATTATTCCTCTCAACCCCATTCTTCTGCTTTCTCCCTGTAATCTTTGACGTTTTTACTAATCAAGAACCAATCAACCTCCCCCCATCTTCCCCATCCCTGTTCCTCACTAGCTCCGGCCCGCTTTTCCCCTCGGGGTTCACAGGGGCAGTCAGTGGGTAGAAACCTGGTAACCCTGCATTCACCCCACCTATTCTTACCGGACAGTGTGATGGCTCTGTGGCCAGAGTGTTCACAGGCAGTGAGACTGGGCCCTCATCTGTCCTCCACTACTATCCTGAACACTGGTACGCCACAAGGCTGTGTATTGAGTCCCATACTCCACTCCCTCTTCACTTACGACTGCGTACCTGCACTTAACACCAATACCATCGTCAAATTCGCAGACGACACAACAGTGATCGGGTCAATCTCCAACAGAAACGAATCAGCGTACAGAGCGGAGGTACAGAACTTAGTGAGCTGGTGCTCAGAGAACAACCTGTCTCTTAATACAGCAAAGACTAAGGAGCTAATTATCAACTTTGGAAAGTCACGGGATGACGAGTACGCTCCAGTCTACATTAACGGAGACATAGTGGAGAGAGTGTCCAGTTTCAGGTTTCTGGGAATACACATCTCAGAAGACCTTACATGGTCCACTAACGATAGTTGAGAAAGCACAGCAATGCTTGTTTTTCCTCAGGACGCTGAAGAAAGCTGGTCTACCTGAATAAATGCTAGTGACCTTTTACCGCTGCACTATAGAGAGCATCGTAACATACTGCATCTCTGTGTGGTATCTTGGTTGTACAGCAGCTGATAGGAAAGCACATCAGCGGGTTGTCTCTAGTGCATAGAAGATCATCGGGACACAGCTCCCAGCCCTGGAGGACACCTGCATCTAACCTGTCCAATCCCTTTAGAATTTCATATGTTTCATTAAGATCCCCCCTCAATCTTCTGAATTCCATTGAGTATAAGCCTAGTTGATCCAGTCTTTCCTCATATGAAAGTCCTGCCATCCCGTTTTAAGATTTTCCATGCCCGCACTTCCAGACTGAAAAATAGCTTTTCTCTCCAGAGCTATAATTGCTCTGACCCAATCGATCAGGCATCATCCATAAATTTGTTATATTGATACTTTAATACTGATTTTATGACTCATGCATCTGAGTTGTGCTTTTGTACTGCTGGACATTGCTTGTACTGGCTGGTGACTTGATTTTATTTATTGTTTATTTATTTTATTTGTTGTTTTATAGCATTGAGTACGAGAGTTGCAAACTCATTTTCGCTGTATTGGTGCGTGACAAATTGTACTATGCACTGACAATAAAGACATTTCATTCTATTCCCAGGTGGGAATATATGGTGAATGGGGCAGATGCTTTTGTCTGGAGACAGAGCCACGTGATGCAGAGTGTTTCGGAGGAAATGGCAGTATGCAGCTGTTTACCTCAAAGTTAAAACTGAATTCTTGTCAGGTGGTGAGGAGGAAATAAAATTCTTCCTTCTCCCCTCCAGCCCCCAAGCCCATGTCATCCCTACCACATGCTCCTGGTCTCTCTCTCTCTCCTCTCTCCTCTCTGTGTTAGGCTCCTTGGATAAGTTAACCATTTCGATGCTGCCATTCAGTCACCGAAGTGACCTTGGACCAAGTCTGACTGGGAGGAACAGCAGACAGGCACATTCAGTGCGTCAGTAACGGGAAGAGTCAGTCCTGCTTGTTGATTGGACTGCAGCCGACGAAAATTAATCTCTTCTTTGCCAATGCTACCCTGTTTTGCGTGATGCTCCCAAGATACCTTCCAGGAAGGTTAAGGGTCGACACCTGATTACTTTGGGAGATTCCGGGAAGTGAAAAGCCCAATCTAAGGGTCCACTGGATACCTGCCCTGGGGTGGGGGACTGGGTGGGTGGATAGGAGGGAGGAAAGGGCCTTGTTTGCTGATATTGTTTTGTTGCTGTTGTTGCCTGTTTTATTCTGCCAAGCATTGTGGGCACGTTACATTGGCACCAGTATGTGTGGTGACACTTGCCGGCTGCCCCCAGCACATCCTCGGGTGTGTTGGTTGTCAATACCAATGACACCTTTCACTGTGTGTTTCGATGTACCTCTGATAAATAATGTACCTGAATCTGAAAGCCTGCTTGTTTTCTCCTAAACGAGAAAACATCTGCAGGAGCTGGAAATCTGTCTATATAATACTAAAATTCTCATGCTGTGTCCGTCTGTTTGTCTGTTTGTGACCTCTGATTAGTGCAAACGGTGAATTGCAGCGGCACTTCTTTTGGCTAAATTGAATTAAGATGCGCTAACTTACAGAATGTAGGCAAAGCTCAGGGTTATATATTCGTATAAATTTGCTCTTTCGCAAAAATCAACGGGCTCCCTTTTAACCCGAGAGCCGATTGGCCATCATGGAAATCGGGACGCGACAGCCGGACACATGCACACGGCCAGTCTCAGCAGCGACACCTATCGGAGAAAAAGGGCAGGGCAGCTCTATTTCGAGGGTCACATTCTGCTAATCACCATCAGCATTTGCAGGATTAGGACAGATCTAACTGCCTAATAAGAGATAATTAAATCTTATTGTAATGACATACTTCAAGACGCCCATAAAACCCTTTGCTGCAGTTAAAGGACAGCGGTGACAATATCACATCCACTTAGGAGAGCGCCAACCACATCATCGAGAATAATCAGCATCCTTTGGTGTTACTGCTTCGTATCTTCTATCCAGCATTCTAGGCATCCGTTAGTCTCGTGAGACCATGGACCTGGAAACCTTCCAAGGCGCAGGCCTGGGCAAGTTTGTATGGAAGACCAGCAGTTGCCCATGCTGCAAGTTGCCCCTCCCCACGCCACCAATGTTGTCCAAGGGAAGGGCATTAGGACACAACACGCTGCCTCAGCCAAGGCTTGAACTAGCGACCTTCAGATCACTAGACCGACGCCTTAACCACTTGGCCACGTGCCAACACTATCCAGTATTAGGGTAAAATAAATGGTCAGCCTAATTATGCTGCGTGGAGAGGGCCATTATGATCAAGCGATGACGCCAAATGTCATCGAGAAGTAGCAAGAAGAGGGAGAGAATGAGAATCAGATGAGGCCAGGGCTGTACGACTCCAGGATCAAAGAGTCAGGACAAAAAAAGATGAGAGAAGAAGAGACAGAGGAGGAGAGGCATGTACGTCTCCAGGATCAGAGACAAGCAACAAACATCAGAAGAGATGAAGAGATGAGGCATGAAAGGGATGCAGGTCTCCAGAATGACAAAAACAGGCACAGAAGGAGGAGAGAGGAAGAGACAAATGAGCTGAGAAGTGCACGTCTCCAGCATCATAGACAAAGAACAAACAGCAGAAGAGATGAAGAGACAGGGGATGAAAGGACTATATGTCTCCAGAATGACAGAGAGACACAAAGGTGGCAGATAAACCTGAAATGATGCCATCAAAAGTGCCCTTTGTCAAATGAGGAGGAACTATATTTGCTTTGCTACATGTTGTTTTTCTTTAATAAACTGAGATTTTCTACTTCAGTTTCCAAAGCAAAGTGATACCAATAGCATTCAAGAAAATTTAATGTTAATTCTGGTCACATCAGACTGCACTACCCTTCTCTCAAAGGGTGCCCCAATGGAAAATGCTGCAAACTCTCATTGGGTCAGGCAGCAGCTGTGGACAAAGGGATAGTTTAACATTTCAGGTTGATGAGACTTCATCACAACTAAATGATATTTAAAAATCAGAAAAGTGCAGATGCTAGAATTACTTCATGACATAGACTGCCAGTGATAATTTCTGAAATAAAGAGAACTTTTGGCCTTCATAAATCAAATTACTGAGTACAGCACTTGGGATGTCACGTTTGAAGTTGTGTAAGATGTTGGTGAGGTCAAACTTGGAGAACTGTGTACAGTTCTGGTCCCCAATAGGTATGATATCAATAAGATTGATAAGGTAGAGAGAAAATTTACAAGGATATTGCTGGGACCTGAGTTATAGGGAAAGGTTGAATTGGTTAGATTTTATTCCCTGGATAATGAGACGGGTATGCAAAACTACCAGGGGTATAGATCGGGCGAATGCATGCAGGCATTTTTCCTTGGGTCAGGTGAGATGAGAACCAGAGGTCAAAGGTTTAGAGAAAAGGGGAATCGGGGGGGCGGATTTCTTCACTCAGAGGGAGGTGAGAGTGTGGAATGAGCTGCCAGTGGAAGTGGTGGACGTGGGTTCAATTACACCATTTAAGGGATTCATGGATGGGAGGGGAATGGAGGTCTATGGCCAGGTGCCAGCCAATGAGACTAGACAGAATAGCAGTTTGACACGGACCAGATGGGCTGAAGGGCTTACTTCTGTGGTTTAGTGCTCTATGACTCTTGAAAAACTGCTGAATAAACTCACCAATGGAAACAGTCAAAAGCAAAGGTTATAGACCTGAAAACAAGTTTCTCTCTCAACAGACATTGCCTGCCATGCTGAATTTTTGCAGTTCTTTTTTATATAAAACCTGTTTCCTCTCTTTCCTAGTTGTGATAAGATCCCAGACTCTCAGAGGGACACAGCACAGAATTGGGCCTTTCAGCGCATCAAGTCCATCCTGACCACCAGCCTATTTACATTAACCTCCCCACATTCTTGTCCTAGATTTTACCTCTCACCTACGCATGAGGGGGCAATTTAGCCCACTCACCTGCCTGGGTTGAAACCGGAAATTGGAGTCCACAAACAGAATGTGCAAAGGCAGAGATCGGGATCGAGCCTGGGCCTCCGGTATTGTGAAGGAGATGTTCTACTCTCTGTGCCAGTGCTGCCCACAGTACACAGGGTTGGAAGTTGGGTAGTTTACATGACCACAATGGCCTTTTGCCTGTGATTCTATGGGTGCCACATGCTCATCCCAGTTTATTTCCTCGTCCGTTGACTCAAAGATGTGTTCACACATTCTGTGTTCAACGGGTGAGCAAGAGGGGCAGTGAAACTGTGCTTCAGGTGGGTTTATACCTCCTTCATCTGCTACCCCAAGTTAATGTGAACAGGGACAGAGGCCAAGGAATTACTAAACTTATTCATTTAGATGGCAACATGCATGGCCAAGTGGTTAAGGCGTTTGTCTAGTGACTTGAAGGTTGCTAGTTTGAGCCTTGGCTGAGGCAGCGTGTGTGTCCCCGAGCAAGGCACTTAACCACACATTGCTCTGCGACGACAGTGGTACGAAGCTGTATGGGTCCTAATGTCCTTCCCTTGGACAACATTGATGGCATGGAGAGAGGAGACTTGCAGCATGGACAACTGCTGGTCTTCCATACAACTTTGCCCAGGCCTGCACCCTGGAAACCTTCCAAGGCGCAAATCCATGGTCTCATGAGACTAACGGATGCCTATAAAAGATGGGAACAGGTCCTTCCTGCCGAACAAGCCCATGGTGCACTATTACACCCTGGGGATCAATTAATCCACTAACCTGTAGGTCTTTGGAATGTGGGAGGAAACCCATGCTGTAATGGGGAGAACATACCAACTCCTTACAGGCAGTGGTGGGAATTGAACCTGGGTCACTGATGCTGTAATACCATTAGACTTACTATGATACCTTGTCGCTCAACTCTGACCCACTTCAGGTTCAAGCTTGTTGTCACAGATGTAAATGCACAGGGTGTAAATACCATGAAAAACTAGCGTGTCCTCCAGCTCAAGCCCATTCTCTTGCCTTCTCCCCATAACCTTTGATGCCCTTACAAATTAAGAAACAAACCAATCTCTGCTTTAAATATACAACAAACAACCTCACTCCTTCAGAACGCTCTGCTCTCCACTCCCTCCGCACTAATCCTAACCTTATTATTAAACCCGCCGATAAGGGGGGTGCTGTTGTGGTCTGGCGTACTGACCTCTACCTTGCTGGGGCACAGCAACAACTCACGGATACCTCCTCTTATTTACCCCTCGATCGTGACCCCACTAAGGAGCACCAGGCCATTGTCTCCCACACCATCATCGACTTTATCCGCTCAGGGGATCTCCCATCCACTGCTATCAACCTTATAGTTCCCACACCTCGCACTTCCCGTTTCTACCTCCTACCCAAGATCCACAAACCTGCCTGTCCTGGCAGACCTATTGTCTCAGCTTGCTCCTGCCCCACCGAACTCGTTTCTGCATACCTCGACACGGTTTTATCCCCCCTTGTTCAATCCCTTCCGACCTATGTTCGTGACACTTCTCATGCTCTTAAACTTTTTGATGATTTTAAGTTCCCTGGCCCCCACCGCTTTATTTTCACCATGGATGTCCAGTCCCTATATACTTCCATCCCCCATCAGGAAGGTCTCAAAGCTCTCCGCTTCTTTTTGGATTCCAGACCTAATCAGTTCCCCTCTACCACCACTCTGCTCCGTCTAGCGGAATTAGTCCTTACTCTTAATAATTTCTCCTTTGGCTCCTCCCACTTCCTCCAAACTAAAGGTGTAGCTATGGGCACCCGTATGGGTCCTAGCTATGCCTGCCTTTTTGTTGGCTTTGTGGAACAATCTATGTTCCGTGCCTGTTCTGGTATCTGTCCCCCACTTTTCCTTCGCTACATCGATGACTGCATTGGCGCTGCTTCCTGCACGCATGCTGAGCTCGTTGACTTTATTAACTTTGCCTCCAACTTCCACCCTGCCCTCAAGTTTATCTGGTCCATTTCCGACACCTCCCTCCCCTTTCTAGATCTTTCTGTCTCTGTCTCTGGAGACAGCTTATCCACTGATGTCTAATGTAAGCCTACTGACTCTCACAGCTATCTGGACTATTCCTCTTCTTACCCTGTCTCTTGCAAAAACGCCGTCCCCTTCTCGCAATTCCTCCATCTCCGCCGCATCTGCTCTCAGGATGAGGCTTTTCATTCTAGGACGAGGGAGATGTCTTCCTTTTTTAAAGAAAGGGACTTCCTTTCCTCCACTATCAACTCTGCTCTCAAATGCATCTCCCCTATTTCACGTACATCTGCTCTCACTCCATCCTCCCGCCACCACACTAGGAATAGGGTTCCCCTGGTCCTCACCTACCACCCCACCAGCCTCCGGGTCCAACATATTATTCTCCGTAACTTCCGCCATCTCCAATGGGATCCCACCACTAAGCACATCTTTCCCTCCCCCCCCCCGCTTTCCGCAGGGATTGCTCCCTACGCGATTCCCTTGTCCATTCGTCCCCCCCATCCCTCCCCACTGATCTCCCTCCTGGCACTTATCCTTGTAAGTGGAACAAGTGCTAACCATGCCCTTACACTTCCTCCCTTACCACCATTCTGGGCCCCAAACAGACTTTCCAGGTGAGGTGACACTTCACCTGTGAGTCGACTGGGGTGATATACTGCATCCGGTGCTCTCAATGTGGCCTTCTATATATTGACGAGACCCGACGCAGACTGGGAGACCGCTTTGCTGAACACCTATGCTCTGTCCGCCAGAGAAAGCAGGATCTCCCAGTGGCCACACATTTTAATTCCACATCCCATTCCCATTCTGACATGTCTATCCACGGCATCTTACTATTATACACACATTCTTTCTCTCACTCTCCTTTTTCTCCCGCTGCCCCTCTGAATATACCTCTTGCCCATCCTCTGAGTTCCCCCCCCCCACCTTGTCTTTCTTCCCGGACCTCCTGTCCCATGATCCTCTCGTATCCCCTTTTGCCTATCACCTGTCCAGCTCTTGGCTCTATCCCTCCCCCTCCTGTCTTCTCCTATCATTTCGGATCACCCCCTCCCCCTCCCCCTCCAACTTTCAAATCCCTTACTCACTCTTCCTTCAGTTAGTCCTGACAAAGGGTCTGGGCCTGAAACATCGACTGTACCTCTTCCTAGAGATGCTGCCTGGCCTGCTGCATTCACCAGCAACTTTGATGTGTGTTGCTCTGCTTTAAATATACCCAGTGACTTGGCCAAGGTCATGACAGTAGGGTAAAAGCTGTTCTTGAGCCTGGTGGGTGCTGTTTTCAAACTTTTGTATCTTCTGCCTGGTGGGACTGGGGACAATAGAGAAGGTCTGGGGCGGGTGGAGTCTTTGATTATGTTGGCTGCTTTACTTAGGAAGCAAGAAGTATAGACTGGGCTAATGGAGGGGAGGCTGGTTTTCTTGATGCCCTCCATTGACCCATTTCCCACTCCCACTAGGCAGAAGATACAAAACCACCTTGCCCCTCCACCTGTCTTCATATCATCTGCAAACTTTGAAACAATGCCATCAGTTCCATCATCCAAGTCATTGACATATAACATAAAAAGAATTGGTCCCAATACAAACCCCGTGGAACACCACTAGTCACCGGCCGCCAACTATAAAAGATACCCTTTATTCCAACTCTTCACTTCCTGCCAATCAGCCACTGCTTAATCCACGCTAGAATCATTCCTGTGATAGAATGGGCTCATAACTTATTAAGCAGCCTCATGTGTGGCACCTTGTCAAAGACCTTCTGAAAATCCAAGTATGCAGCATCAACTGATTCTCCTTTGTCTATCCTGCTTGTCATTTCTTCAAAGAATTCCAAGAGGTTTATCAGGTAAGATTTTCCCTTGAAGAAACCATGCTGACTATGGCCTATTTTATAATGTACCTCCAAGTACACTGAGACCCCATCCTTGACTCCAACATCTTCTTGACCACTGACATCAGATTAACTGGCCTATAGTTTCCTTTCTTCTGCTTCTCTCCTTTCTTGAAGAGTGCAGTGATTTGCAATTTTCTGGTCTTCCAGAACCATTCCAGTATCTAGTGATCTTGAAAAATCATCACTAATGCCTCCACAACCTTTTCAGCCACCTCTTTCAGAACTCAGGGCTGTACACCATCTGGTCCAGGTGACTTATCCACCTTTAGACCTTCCAATTTCCCAAGAACCTTCTCTCTAGTAATGGTAACTTCACACACCTCATGATGCATGACATCTGGAACTTCCTCCATACTGCTAGTGTCTTCCACAGTGAAGACTGATGCAAAATACTTACTCAGTTCATCTGCCATTTCCTTGTCCCCCATTACTACCTCTCCAGCATCATTTTCTAGCTGTTTCATATCCACTTTCGCCTCTCTTTTACACTCTATGTATCCTCTTTAATATTATTGGCTAGCTTACTTTTGTATTCCATCTTTACCCTTTGTAAAGGCTTTTTTAGTTGCCTACTGTTAATTTTTAAAAGCTTCCCAATCCTCTTAACTTCCCACCAATTTTTGCTCTACTATATGCCCTCTGTTTGGCTTTGACTCCTCTTGTTAGCCACACTCACGTCATTTGCCCTCAGAATATCTCTTCCTCTTTGGGATTTACATAGTCTGTGCCTGCCGAATTGCTTTCAGAAATTCCAGCCATTGTTGCTCTGTCATCATCCCTGCCAGTGTTCTTTTCCAATCATTTCTGGACAACTCCCCTCTCATGCCTTTGTAATTCCCTTTACTCTACTGAATACTAATACATCTAACTTTAGCTTCTCCTTCTCAAATTTCAGAGTGAATTCAATCACATATGGTTACTTGCCCCTAAGGGTTCTTTTGCCTTGAGCTCTCTAATCGATTCTGCCATTGCACCACACCCAATCCAGAATAGCTGATCCTCCAGTGGGCTCAATCACAAGCTGCTCTAAAAAGCCATCTCATAGGCATTCTAGAAAATCCCGCTCTTGGAATCCAGCTCCAACCTGAAGTTCCTAATCTACCTGCATATTAAAATTCCCCATGACTATTGTAACATTTCCCTTTTGGCATGCATTTTCTATCTCTCTTTGTAATTTATAGACCACATCCTTACTACTGTTTGGGGTCTGCATACAACTCCCATCAGGGCCTTTTACCCTTGCAGTTCATTAGTTCTATTCAGAATGATTCAATACCCTCTGACCCTATTCACATCTTTCTGATGATTTGATTTCATTTTTACCAACACAGCCATGCTGCCTTTGTCTGCCTTCTTGTCTGTCCTTTCACTACAATGTGTATCCATGGACATCAAGCTCCCAACTACAATCTTCTTGCAGCCATTATTCAGTGATGCCTACAATATCATACATGCCAATATTTAACCATGCTCAAGTTCATCTACCTTATTCCGTATACTGTGCACATTCAAACATAATGCTTTCAGGACTGTATTTATCCTCCTCGACTTTGTCTGCCTTTTATGCCGCAATTCACCCTGTTGACCGCAATCATTACTGACTGGGGTCCGCAGGAGAGAAAATCGAGGATCTAATTGCACAAGGAGGTATTGAGGCCAAGGTCTTGAAGCATATTGATGAGCTTTAAGGGTATGATGGTATTGAATGCCGAGTTGTAGTTGATAAAGAGCATCCTGATGTATGCACTTTTGCTGTCCAGTTGTGCCAGGGTTGAGTGAAGAGCCAGTGAGGTGGCATCTGCTGTGGACCTGTTGCGCTGGTAGGCAGATTGGAGTGGATCCAAGTCACTCCTCAGACAGGAGTTAATATGTTTCATCACCAACCTCTCAAAACATTTCGTCACTGTGGATGTAAATGCTACCGGACAGTTGTCAATGAGGCAAGTTACCACCTTCTTCTGTGGCACTGGTATAATTGAAATCCACTTGAAACAATTGGAACAGGTGGGTACCTCAGAGTGCCAAAGCAAGAGGTTAAAGATCTCAAAGTGAACACTCCAGACAGTTGACAGTTGATCAGCGCAGCTTTTTAGTAGTTGACCAGGTGGCCCTTTGGACCAGATGCTCTTCGTGGGTTGTCTCTCCTGGAGGCTGTCTGCACATTGGCCTCATGGACTGAAATCACAGGCTCATTGGGAGCTGTGGGAGTCCATGATGGTTCTTCCAGGTTTTGATGATCAAACTGAGCATAGGAGGCATTGAGCTCATCTGGAAGAAAAGCTCTGTTGTCACCTATGTTGCTTGATTTAACTTTATAAGAAGTGGGATGGTATTCATATTCAAGCCTTATCACATCTGTCAGACATCCTTCATTGACTTGAACCTGGTCTGGAGTTGCCACTTTCCACTTGAGATGGCTTTCTGGAAATTTCAAAGACTCAAAGTGCTTTTATCATCAAAGTATGTATGCTGTATACACCCTGAGATTCATCTTCCTCACAGTCAGCCACAAAACAAAAATAAACAATGGAATCCATTCAAAGAAAAACATCAACCCCACCCCCACACACAAAAAACAAATTGCAAAACTGGCAGCAAGAGTATCACCCCGCAGCACAAAAAAATTATGCAAACGACTTTCTGATTGCAGTTTCTGAGAAAGCTTAAACAAGCATCACTCCTCACTAATATCTTAACTACATTCTGCAGAGGCGTGGTTGAGAGCGTGCTGACCTTTTGCATCACAACCTGGTACTCCAGCTGCAGTGCTGTCGACAAAAAAGCCTTGCAGAGGGTGGTTAGGGGAGCAGAGAAGGTTATTGGGGTCTCCCTACCTTCTGTCCAAGACCTCTTTCAGAGTCGATGCCTCCAGAAGACACGGTACATCATTAAAGACCCCTCACACCCTCTCCATGAACTGTTTGTTCTTCTGCCATCAGGCAAACGCTACAGGAGCATCAAAACTAAAACCACCAGGCTATTAAACAGCTTCCTCCCACAGGCAGTCAGATTGCTAAATAGCTGCTCCACCTGACTCTGCTTTGGACACTTTTAACTTGCACTGGACACTTATAACTGATTTTAACTGACATGTGGCTGTTGTGTTTTACTATTTATTGTTATGTTTATTATTTAGTGTTGCGTTTGTTATGTTATGATTGCTCTGCTCCTGGGAAATGCTGTCTCATTCTGCCCTGCAGAGCTGATGTATGGTTAGAATGACAATAAAGTTTTTTGAATCTTGAATTTGAATCTTGACGACAAGAACATCAATTCCCCTCACGCAAATCTCAAAATGAACATCCACCTGCTGACGCGCAAAAAAATAACCAAATCGCACAAACAGCAACAAAAGCATCAACCCTGTCCCCCTCATACAAAAAACAAATTGTGTAAACAGCAGACAGAACGTCAACTTCCCCCATGTGTAAATAACCAAATCCCACAAATGGCAAAAGGAACATCAAGCCCCACCCCACGTGCAAAGAAACAAACTGCAGAAACAGCAACAAGAAGAACAAGCTGAAAAGCCTAATATAAAGCCCCAAATCCAAGGAGTCCATATTCCGTTCAGATCAGTGAGATCGGTGAGAAATGGAGTCAATCATGGGCTCACACCCTGTTTCTAAGCTTCTTGATCTTCAAGTTGCTCACTCCTGGAACCTCCTCAGAGACAGCAAAGCAGCAGATTGCTCAATCACCCTGAAAACACACCTTCAAACTGTAGATTACAGGCTCTAACAGTACCATAAACACAGTTTTAAAAAAAGACATAAAGACCATAAGGCACAGGAGCAGAATTAGGCCATTCAACCCATTGAGTCCACTTCACCATTCTATCATGGCTAATCCCAGCTCACACTCAACCCCATACACCTGCCTTCTCGCCATATTGTTTGATGCCCTGACCAATCAGGAAACTATCATTTTTCACTTTAAATATATACATGGCTTTGGCCTCCACAGCTATCTGTGGCAATGTATTCCACAGATTAACTACTTTCTGGGAAAAAAAATATCCTCCTTATCTCTGTTCTCAGAAAAGATGAGCTGCCATTGGAAAGAGTCCAGAGGAGATTAACCAGGATGGTTCCAATAATGAAAGGGTTATCATACGAGAAATGTTTGCTGGTCTGGGTCTGTACTCGCTGGAATTCAGAAGGACGAGGGGTATCTTTCGAATGTTGAAAGGCCTAGACAGAGTAGGTGGAAAGAATTTAAACGCAAATAACAGGAATTCTGCAGATGCTGGAAATTCAAGCAACACACGTCAAAGTTGCTGGTGAACGCAGCAGGCCAAGCAGCATCTGTAGGAAGAGGTGCAGTCGACGTTTCAGGCCGAGACCCTTCGTCAGGTGGAAAGAATGTTTCCCATGGTGAGAGAGTCTAGGACATGAGGACACAGCCTCAGGATGGAGGGGCACCCTTTTAAAACAGTGTTGTGGAGAGATAACCTTAGCCAAAGGGTTATGAATTTGTGAAGTTTGTTGCCACATGCAGCTGTGGAGGCCCGGTCGTTGGGTGTATATAAGGCAGAGATTGATAGGTTTTTGATTGGACATGCCATTAAAGGTCACAGGGAGAAGGCCGGGAACTGGGGTTGAGAAGGAGGGAGAAAAAGTATTAGCCATGATTGAATGGCGGAGCAGAGCTGATGGGCCAGATGGCCTAATTTTGCTCCTATGTCTTAATCAAATCTGGTTTCTTACACGACTCTCAAACACAAGCGGTACTGAAATCACTTGTGTTTTTTTACGTATCCCTACCGCATGCAAACTTTTCCACCAATCCCAAGAATGATAGTCCTCCAAATGAGTTAATATGGTGTTCAATCTCCTCTCTCGAATCCGCAAAGCAACCACTACCAATAGTTTGCGATACACACAGTGGATTGTCTCCTTCAGGTCTGGTCTACACAAGTCCGTACTGGTCTGTACAATGTAGACAGCCTGCATTGTCTGTCGGTTTTGATATTTTTGTTTGTGGCAGAGTGTCTTGATCTTTGTCTTCTGGTATGCATGCAGAGAGACAGATCTGCTCTTCTCTGGCCCCAGTACCTGGAGTTAAAGTGAGGAATTCGAAAGGTACAGAATAGATACCAAGAATGATGAAGAAATATTCTAAAGGAGATGAGGCAGCCGTGGCTGACAGAGGAAGTCTGTTACACTAAAATGGATGGCATAAAATATGGCAATAAATATTGGGATGGGAAATCAGAGAATGGGGAACTGGTACACACCAACAGAAGGAAAAATAAGACTTAAAGAGAGAAAAGGTAACATACAAAGGTAAGCTAGCCAAAAATATTAATGGACTAACAATGGTTTACTTCAGATATAAGTATAAGACAGGCAACAGTGGATATAGCACCGCTGGAAAATTATGCTGGGGAAGTACTAATCGGATAGAAAAAAAATGGCAGACAAAAATAAGTATTTGGCATCAGTCTTCAATGTACAGGACACAGGCAGTACAGCAGGAATTTGCAAGTTGTGGTTGCTATTACTAATTAAAAGGGTGTTTGTGAAGTGGAAGTTTTGAAGGGCGTTGAGTCATCTGGTCAGATCAATTACGCACCATTCGGAAAAGAAATAGTTTAAGAGATTTTGGACAAATTCGTAATGATCTTTGAAGTATCACTGCTTTAGGAAGACTGGAAAATGTCAAACCTTTCACATCTTTTACGAATGCCGAGAGGCAGAAGTAAGGAAATTATAGACCGACCACAATTTTTGCCTGACTTCAGTGGTTGGAAAATGTTGGGGTCCATTATTACTGATGAGGTTTTGGGGATACTTGCAGGCGCATGCTTAAGTACACAAAAGTCAGCATGGTTTCCTAAAGGGAAAATATTACCGGACAAACCTGCTGGGGTTCGCTTGGGGAATAATAGGTAGCATGGGCAAAAGAGAGTCTGGGTGTTGTTTATTTGGAAGGCATTTGACAAGTGCCGCTCGTGAGGATGCTTAACAAGACAGGAGCCCATGGTATGAGAAGGAAACACACCAGCGAGTTATGAATACCGGCAGGCACAAAGTCGGAAAAAGTGGAAGTGAGGGAGGGGGTGTGGTTGGTGGGTGGTGGCGGGGAGATATCCTGGTGGGCTGTAGGTGACTGTATCGTTCAGCGGGGGTCGGTTTCGGACCAATTCTTTTCACACTATATTTTAACGCTTTGCATGATGGAATTAATCGGTTTGTGGACAGGTATTCAGATTTCACAACGTTTACATGGTATCAAATCAAAATCTTCTCAATGTTCAAAGATACCATCTTGTTCCTTTGTGTTCGATCAACATCTTCTATTACGTTAATTTCATGATTTAACAGTTCGTTGTTAAATTGAAGAGCATTACTGATTCGCGTTCCCCGTTTTCTAAATCGTCTTGATTTTCTCTGCCGCTATTTAAGTGTTCTTCTATTAGAAATATGAATATATTTTCATTATGTTCAATGTAAGGTTTGTTCGTTAATAGTTCTTTGTTTTCGCTTGGAATTCCTTTTAAAAATACAAGGATTTGATCATCTAGAATTCACCTTTGCACATAGAACTCTAGTAATCAACAAGCAATGTATCTGCGTTGTGTAAATTCATCTGAACATCATGTGTTTTGAGATACGGATGGGCTGGA
The DNA here is from genome assembly GCF_963921235.1 of Mobula hypostoma. Lineage (NCBI taxonomy): Eukaryota > Metazoa > Chordata > Chondrichthyes > Myliobatiformes > Myliobatidae > Mobula > Mobula hypostoma. The sequence continues at coordinate 37,082,684 of NC_086106.1, read as the reverse complement.
GCCGCGTAAATATTGGCCTTCCACCCCCGGTTGAATTCCTTGACACGTTACACTGCTGAAGGTTACAGTTGAATAGGGAGATGCTGGGGAGGAGCGGATCTGTTCCATGTTGTATCTCTAAATAAATAAAATTAGACGGCGATGCTGTCTGTAATAATTAGTTAAATGCTGAACAAAGTTAACTTCCACTCTTGGGAGATGTGCATACGAGTAAGTGTTACATAATAAAATTACCAGAATGTTCTGTGATCCTGGTAGCACAAAGAGTGCGCGTTTCTCCTGCCGGAGTTAGTAATTTCAAGTGTTTCAAAATGGTCAACATGGCCATCGTCACGTATTATAAATAACAGACACGAGGAAAGAGAGAAAAATGACGCCATGTTGTAAGTGCCACAAATAACTAAATAGACTAAATCTGAGAATTAAAGTAGCTCCTGCCTAACTGTGCGTCAGCACCACAAACCGCAGATAAATCGGACTTGTTTCATGACGGCAGCATGAGATCCGACTGGCGGAACGTACAGGCGTTTTCATCGGTAACGCACACCACGGGCACAACAGGCAATCCGCCGACCATGTGTCACAAGATATCAGGGCAGCGCATGCCGGCAGCCGATATGAATGCAGCGGATACCGGCAGTACACGGACCACAGAGAGGGGAAGCTTTGATTAGCTGGGATATCGAATCAAGTGACGTACAGGTCGTGCTACAACTTTATAAAACATCCTTTAGGTCCCAGCTTCACGTAAATGTGCTAGCTAATCGAATCCACTCGAGCGGATGTACAGGGTATTCTGAAAGATAATGATGGGTATAAAGTTTTTCAAAACCACACATAAGTGGTCACAGCGCAAGACGTCAACTACATATTCATTTCCATGGATGCCGGCTGGCGTTGAGTTCCTTCAGCATTTTGTTCGTGTTGCCAAGGATTTCCAGCATCTGCAGATGTTCTTGTGCTTGTGATTGAATTTTTCATTTATGAGGAATGATCGTATAGTGTGTGTCTGTCTCCGAGTGGAAGCAAAAATAAATAATGGCACACTCAACTCAGAGACAGAGATACAGTGAGGAGTGGGAAACATTCTCCAATACTGGAGATATCCATCATCAGAGGCCCCATATGTAAATAAGTAAAGGGTCAGGGGATTTCTGAGGAAAGCAGACACGCTAAACAGAATGTTGGAAGTACAGTAGATCCAAACCTTATCTACCCAGTGTATTCCTGTAGCTACAACACTTCATCTCGGCTGACATTCCGGTGAATATCCCCCGCAATTCCTTCAGTGCAAGCTCTCCTTTCCTCGAACGTGACGACTAGATTTGTACACTTACTCCAGCTCTGGTTAAACTGGAGTTACATTTATGAGGTGGACAGCAGACATCGTATTAATCAATTTGTCTCCAAAACTCAAGAACTTTTTCCATCTGAGTCTTCGTTGGGTCTAGAAAGCACTGTCTGAGGGTGTGATGGAGACGAGGTGCTCTGAACATTTAAGGAGAACTTAGACAAGAATCATTGACACGCAGAAAACTGTGGACCAGCTACCAGTAAAATTGGTGTCGATATGCCTTTAGCGGTCGGCAATAGGATCATAACCAATGAGGCTATTTTGGTGCGATGTGCATCAGTGGCTCTGTTGCGCTAATACTGTTTCACTGAGTACAGTTTGAGAAAAATTAAACAATAAATAAAGACAAATGCACAATTCTATGAAAGAAATGAATATCTAACCGCTGGGGCACGGCGTACGGAGTCATTATTCCATCCCGTGAGGCGGCATACTTAGAACTGTCCAGATTTCTGATCTTCTCATTGAAGATCAGATTTGAGAAACTTTATACATGGTGCAAAAGTGATTCATATGTCACCGCCACAAGCGCGGCCTCGCCACTGATGCAGCTGTAACACCGCCCACCGCAAATACACACAGATGAAACAGGCAGAGATGAATAACACACGACCTGCAGGCGCATTCGTCCCGTGCGACAACGCTGCACGTCGGAAACAATCAGGATACTTGGGACTACCTGTCCAAGTGTCTTACATCCGAGATCCTTTCTGCAAATGTGCCTGACACGCGAAGCTCTCCGGCGTTTTACCATTTCATTTCCTCCTTTACGGGACGGTAAAACTGGCGTTGCAAGCACACAAAAAGACTGGCAAAGTGACTGGCAAAACTTCATTCTTACCTGACATTTCATACCTAGAGATAACTTAACAGAATGGAGGGATGAACTCGCCATAAACATTGACCCTGCGCTTTCTTCACAAAAATTAAACAATCAGAAAAACGGAATTGCATACACACACACACACACACACACACACACACACACACACACACACACACACACACACACACACACACACACACACACACACACACACACACACACACACACACACACACAAACACACACACACACACACAAAAACACACACACACACACACACACACACACACAAAAACACACACACACACACACACACACACACACACACACACACACACACATGGAATTTTCATGTCACCAAAGACATCTTGCAAATCATGTGAATGAACTCTGTATTGGATAAGACGTGCTGGTACGCACAGTATGCAGTTTATACCGAACAAAAAAGTCGTAGATTGTTTCATAAACGGACAGCGAATTCAGAAATCCGGGGAGCAAAGGGACTTGAGCGTCCCAGCGCATATTCGCTGAAGGCTAACCTATGATGAGTTGGTATGAAGGAAGTCATAGTCATAGTCATACTTTATTGATCCCGAGGGAAATTGGTTTTCGTTACAGTTGCACCATAAATAATTAAATAGTAATAAACCATAAATAATTAAATAGTAATATGTAAATTATGCCAGGAAATAAGTCCAGGACCAGCCTATTGGCTCAGGGTGTCTGATCGTCCAAGGGAGGAGTTGTAAAGTTTGATGGCCACAGGCAGGAATGACTTCCTATGACGCTCAGTGTTGCATCTCAGTGGAATGAGTCTCTGGCTGAATGTACTCCTGTGCCCAACCAGTCCATTATGTAGTGGATGGGAGACATTGTCCAAGATGGCATGCAACTTGGACAGCATCCTCTTTTCAGAAGGAAGTGGCTCAGGAGACTGTGGAGGAATTAGTAATGATCTTTCAAGAATCACTAGATTCTGGAATGCTTGCAGAAGACTAGAAAATTGCAAATTCCTCTCCACTCTTTGCGAAAAACGCTCTTCCTTTTGTTTGAATTGCTAACACGCGAGCTTCAGACACCACCGTCAAAGAGTCCAGTTCCATCCCCAGAACATCACTGGCCTTACGAATGAGTTTGTTGATTCTGTTGGTGTCTGCTACCCTCAGCCTGCTGCCTCAGTACAGAACAGCAAACATGATAGCACTGGCCACCACAGACCCGTAGAACATCCTCAGCATCGTCCGACAGATGTTAAAGGACTTCAGTCTCCTCAGAAAATAGAGATGGCTCTGACCCTTCTTGTCGACAGCCTCAGTGTTCTTTGACCAGTCCAGTTTATTGTCAATTCGTATCCCCACGTATTTGTAATCCTCCACCATGTCCACACTGACCTCCTGGATGGAAACAGGGGTCACCGGTACCTTAGCTCTCCTCAGGTCTACCACCAGCTCCTTAGTCTTTTTCACATTAAGCTGCAGATAATTCTGCTCACACCATGTGACAAAGTTTCCTACCGTAGCCCTGTACTCAGCCTCATCTCCCTTGCTGATGCATCCAGCTATGGCAGAGTCATCAGATAACTTCTGAAGATGACAAGACTCTGTGCAGTAGTTGAAGTCCAGGGTGTAAATGGTGACGAGAAAGGGAGACAAGACAGTCCCCTGTGGAGCCCCAGTGCTGCTGATCACTCTGTCGGACACACAGTGTTGCAAGCACACGTACTGTGGACACACAGTGTTACAAGCACACGTACTGTGCAGATAAAAATGAAGATATTTTATCTGCAATTGGTGTTAGTTTATTGCTTCCTCATGTACCAAGATATAATGAAATACGTGCCTTTTATTGAAATGAAATCATCACACAATGATGATCTAGAATATGCCAAAATAATTTAACCATATAACCATATAACAATTAAGGCACGGAAACAGGCCATCTCAGCCCTTCTAGTCCGTGCCGAACTCTTACTCTCACCTAGTCCCATCGACATGCACTCAGCCCATAACCCTCCATTCCTTTCCTGTCCATATATCTATCCAATTTAACTTTAACCGACAACATCGAACCTGCCTCAACCACTTCCTCTGGAAGCTCGTTCCACACAGTTACCATTCTCCGAGTAAAGAAGTTCCCCCTCATGTTACCCCTAAACTTTTGCCCTTTAACTCTCAACTCATGTCCTCTTGTTTGAATCTCCCCCACTCTCAACGGAAAAAGCAAATTTCGGCATCTTTGCTGGAGTTGTTCGGGAGTATTTAGCCTAATTTATCAGGGAGAGAGAAACCGGAGTGATGGTGCTGAGGGTGAAGTAATAGGATTACAAACAGAAGCAGTGTGTAATGACACTCCCAGCAAGGAGAGGCTTTTGGTAAGGCAGACAAGCAGTCATCAGGATGATTTGTAATGTAAAAGGTGAGCAAAATCGAAACGACTGAATTAAAGGATGAAGGTGTTAAACTTGAATGTACACAGTACAGGAAATAAGGCAGTTGAACTTGTGGCACAGTTACAGGTTGGCATGTACGTTTTGGGCATCACTGAAGCATTGCTGAAAGAAGAGATAATAACTGGGATCGTAACGTCCGAGGATACAGATTGTATTGAAAGTGTGCAGAAGCGGCCGGGAAGCTCTATTGGTAAAATAATATCAAGTAATTAGAAAAAGATGAGATAGAGTCGGAAGGTGTAGAATCATTCTGGGTAGAGCTACAGACATGCAAGTGTAAAAAGCCCTTGCCTGGTGTTAAATAGGAGGGGAGGGAGGAGGGAACGTCGACTCAGACCTTGAGAGGCCCGCGTCGGGCATTTTCATGCCTTACAGGGCGCAGATTGGAAATCTGTGTGGGGCGCCACTCCTCGCACAGACACTAGAGCAATGTGTGGTTAAGTGCCTTGCTCAAGGACACAAACACGCTGCCACAGCTGAGGCTCGAACCAGCGACCTTCCGATCACTAGACGAACGCCTTAAGCACTTGGCCATGTGCCCAACACAACTTGGGTGTTATATACATACTCCCAAACACAAGCAAGGGTGTAGTCTACAAATTACAGCGGGAAATAGAAAATGCACGCCAGAAGGTCAATGTTGCATTTCAATATGCAGGCAGATTAGGAAAATCAGGTTGGTGCAGGACCCAAGGGTGAGAATTTCTCGAATGCCACTGAAACACTTTCTTAGAACAGCTCGTGTTTGAGCCCACTCGTGCATTCTGGATTAGATACTGGCCAATGAACCAGAATTGATTAGAGAGTTTAAAGTAAAGGGACCCTTCAAGCAAACTGATCATAATATGATACAAATCAGCCTGAAATTTGGGCAGCAGAAGCTAAAGTCCGATTCGTTAGTATTGCAGTGGAGGAAAGGGAATTACAGAGGCACGTGAGAGCACCTGGCCAAAGTTGATTGAAGAAGAACACTAGTAGGGTTTACGGTAGGGCAACAATGAATGAAATTTCAGGAAGCAAGTTAGAAGACGCAAGATATACACGTAACAAAGAGGAAGAGGTATTCTGAAGGCAAGATGCCAGAGCCTTGGCAAACAAGAGAAGTCAAATCCAACGTTAAAGCTAAGAAGTGTGCACATAACAGAGCAAGAATTTGTGTGGTTGGAGGACTGGGAATCTTTTTAAACCAACTGAAGGCAATTTAAAAAGTCATTAAGTACAGTATTCAAAAACGGAATACGGAAGTAAGCTAGCCGATAATATGAAACATGATGTCAAAACGTTGCTCAATGTAAAAGAGAGGCGTGTGTGGATATTGGAGCCTTGACATAATGCTGGACCAGTAGTAATAGGGGACAAGAAAATGGCAGAAAGTCAGGACAAGAATATTGCATCAGTCTTCACTGTGGAAGACACGAGCAGTATGCTGGAAGTGTGGGGAATGTCAGGGGCGAAAGGCCTGCGAGTTTGCTATTACTGGGGAGAAGGTTCTTGGGAAACTGAAAGGTCTGAAGGAGGATTTGTCAACAGGCCCAAATGGTTTACGCCCCAGTGTTCAGAAGGAAGTGGCTCAGGAGACTGTGGAGGAATTAGTAATGAACTTTCAAGAATCACTAGATTCTGGAATGCTTGCAGAAGACTAGAAAATTGCAAATTCCTCTCCACTCTTTGCGAAAAACGTTCTTCCTTTTATTTGAATTGCTAACACGCGAGATTCTAGGAAAACTGATTGAACAGCTGAACAATAAATATCAGTGGTTGCATTAATGACAGTTGAGGTTTCTTTCCGTATCTGCTCTGTATCAGAGCGCGAAAATAAGAATAGAGTGTTCGATAGGGAAAGAACAGTTGTCGAAGCTGTCACAGTAAATATAAACAAATGAGAGAGGCGGGGGTGAATAATACACGACCTGCAGGCGTATTTGTCCCGTGCGACAACGGTGCATGTCGGAAACTATCAGGATATTTGGGACTGTTCGGCCAAGTGTCTTACATCCGAGCTCTTTTCTCTAACGGTGCCCGATACGCGAAGCTTTCAGGTGTTTTACAATTCCATTTCCTCGGTTACGGGTCGATAGAAGTGCCTTTGCAGGAACACAAGACGGACTGGGAAAGTGACTAGCATCCATACCTGACATTTCACACTTGTAGATAACTTATCAGAACGGAGGGACGGAAAAAGCCATAAGCATCGACCTTTCCAGCAGTTCTTTTCAAATTCCTAATTGAGTAGAATGACAGGTCATTTCCTATAGTTAGATAGGAAGAATATCAGTAAGATTGAAAGAGTGCAGAGAAGATTTACTAGGATGTTGCCGGGTCTTCAGGAGTTGAGTTACAGGGAAAGATTGAACAGGTTAGGACTTTATTCCTTGGAGCGTAGAAGAATGAGGGGAGATTTGACAGAGGGTTTACAAAATTATGAGGGGTATAGACAGAGTAAATATGAGTAGGCTCTTTCCACTTAGATTAGGAGAGATAAATACGAGAGAGCATAGCTTTAGGGTGAAAGGGGAAAGGTTTAGGGGGAACATTAGGGGGAACTTCTTCACTCAGAGTGGTGGGAGTGTGGAATGAGCTGCCATCTGACATGGTAAGTGCGGGCTCACTCTTAAGTTTTAAGAATAAATTGGATAGATACAGATGGGAGATGTCTGGAGGGTTATGGACTGGGAGCAGGTCAATGGGACTAGTGGAATGAAGTTTCAGCACAGACTAGAGGGGCCGAATGGCCTGTTTTCTGTGCTGTAGTGTTCTGTGGTTCTACCGCTTCATTGCTTCAAGGACTGCTGTTAGTCGTACTTCAAGTTCTTGGAAGGAGTTAGCTTGTGTTGCTCTGCATAGGTCGTCTGCATAGATAAACCTGCATGTGTTATGAAAGGTTGGTTGGTCGTTTGTGTAAACATTAAATAGTAGAGGTGCCTGGGCTGAACCCTGTGGTAGTCCGTTCTTTTGTGGACGCCACCTACTCTTAATTCCATTCATTTCTATATAAAGTCTACGATTTTCTAGGAGTCTTCTTATAACTTTGACTGTGGTTTCGTTCTTTAACATCTTAGATGATTTCAGTAGAAGCCCTCTGTGATTTACCATGTCGTATGCTACTGTTAAGTCAACGAATGGTACCCCTATAATTTGTCGCATTTCAAAGTCATCCTTAATATATTGGGTTAAGTTCAGGACTTGACCGCAGCAAGAGCGGCCTGGCCTGAACCGGGCTTGGTCAGGTGTTAAAAAATCTTCGACTAAGGGGATATTCATTTCAGTATGAGTCTCTCATAGAGTTTATACAGGGTGCAGAGCAAGGAAATCGGTCTGTAATTTTTAGGAAAGTTGGGCTCTTTATTGGGTTTTAGGAGAGCAACAACTTTGGCTCTTCTCCACTTTTTAGATATTTTTAGTGATCTTAGGCAACAGTTAAAAAGGGACAGAAGCCAGTGGAATGCTTTAGGTCCAAGATGTTTAAGGAATTCATTAAGAATCCCATCTATGTCAACAGCTTTGTTGAATTTTAGCTGTGATACTTCATCCTTTAATTCTTCTAGGGTGAGAGGTGGGATGTTGTGATTCCCGTTTGAGAGAGCAGACTCCATCTCCTGACGTTGCTTTTTCTTTCGCCTCTGTTCCTTGTTGGTCGACCATTTAGTATTAGTTGGTGGGCAACCTGATTGGGTGTTACGGCAGCAATTCTCTGTGGTGGTCCATTGTCTGAGTTGAGGTTCCGAACATTTGCCCATTCCTTCTTACTGTTCTTGGTCATGTCTGTGTTTTCTATCAATTCCTGCAAACGCTGTTGTGTCTCTTGGCTCAGTATGGACAGAACTGATTCTCCCATTTCAATTGTGTCTTGACCAACCGGGTCTTGGTCATATAAATTGACATACTCATCATAACTTTGCTTGATATTACTAGTCAATCCCTGAATATATCTGGTTCTGCAGCCTCTAGGTATGTTCTGCTGTGCTACTTTCCAGATTAGTCGGACAAATTCATTATAATGATCAGGTTCTGGTGGTATGGTATCGATAAGTTGATCAAAGGATTCTGCGAAAGATGTCCAATTCACTTTTCTCAAGTTAAATCTTGGTGCAGGTCTCAGAACTGGAAGGGATTCTATCTGGACTGGACGGTGTTGGGGTTTGGGTATATTTTGAAGGACTGTTCGTGTGAAGAGGTTGGAACAAAGGCAAGGTCTGGGTTGTGTCCTTTTCTCCATCTGGCACTTGTGAAGGCAGGGGTGTCCTTTGACTCGCATAGTAGCTCAAGGCTGTTGTTTAGAGCCCATGATACAACTTCATCTCCATTTACATTGTCATCCTTGTATGTTATCGTATGTATCTGTATGACAACAACCTTCCCCTCAATGTTTACAAAACAAAACATCAAAACATACAGTCAGAGAGGGGGCGGTGCGCACGCTCTTCTCTGCCTCAAAGGTGTCGGTTTGAAAGGGGTGAAAGTATCAAGTTCCCAGCAGTAACATCGCTAATAGCTTTCCCTGGCCATGTGAACAACATAGCTAAGAGAGCTCAGCATTCCCTCTGATTCCTCAGGAGACTAAGGAATTCTCATGTCACCGGAGACATCTAACAAATGCTGTTAATGCGCCGCAGAATACATTAGGCTTTCTGTCTGGGGGCATTACGGCCGATATGGCGACGGTTCTGTCCGTAGCACAAGAAAGTGCGAAGAGTTGCGGACTCAGATCAGCACGTCACTGGAAAGCGATATTTTCTCAGTCTCCATACATCAAAGTTGCTGGTGAACGCAGCAGGCCAGGCAGCATCTCTAGGAAGAGGCGCAGTCGACCCTTCGTCAGGAAGGGTCTCGGCCTGAAACGTCGACTGCGCCTCTTCCTAGAGATGCTGCCTGGCCTGCTGCGTTCACCAGCAACTTTGATGTGTGTTGCTTGAATTTCCAGCATCTGCAGAATTCCTGTTGTTTGCATTTTCTCAGTCTCGCTGACTTAGTAAAGAAGCCGCCATAGTCAAATGCGCCCCCAGTGCCTGATGTTCTCTTCTTTCTCTTCTCCTATCGGGCAGAAGATTAGAAACCCTAAAAACACACCCAAAACTCCTCAACGTACCTCTTTTACATGAGATGAGCACGGAGATTTACAAACTACGTTATCGTCTTGCACTTAATCGATTCTCTGCACTAGACGATTTCGGTAGCTTTCACTGTAAGATATATAAAAGCAGAATTGGACCATTTGGCCCATCGAGCCTGTTCCGCCATTTCCTCGTGGCCGATTCATTCTCCCTCTCAGCCCAAATCTCCTGCTTTCTGCCCGGACCCCTTCGTGCTGTGACTAATCAGGAATCTATCAAACTCTGCCTTCAATATGCACAATGATTTAGCCTCCAGGGACACCGGTGGCAACGAATTCCACAGATTTACCAAACACTAGCTGAAGTAATTCCTCCTCATCTTTGTTCTGAAATGACGTCCGCCATTCTGAGGCTATGCCCAGTGGCCTTAGACACCCCAGAATAGGAAGCATCCTCTCCACCTTCACTCTATAGAAGCCTTTCAACATTCAAAAGGTTTCACTGAGCTCATCCCTTATTCTATGAATTACAGTGAGTACAGCCCCAGGGGCATGAAATACTTTCAATATATCAACCCTTTCAATACCAGGATCGTTTTCGTGAACATCCTTTGAACCCTGTCCCAATGGTAACACATCCTTCTTAGGTAAGGGTCCAAAAACTGCTCGCAATGCTCCACGTGAGGCCTTACCAGTGCTTTTAAACCCCTCAATATTACATCCTTTCTTTTCTATTTTAGTCCCCTTGAAATGAATGCAAAGTTCGCAATCGCGTACCTCACCACTGGCTCAACATGTAAAATAACTTCAAGGAATCCTGAACAGAGACAACCAAACATCAGTGTTTTGTATTTTTTTCTCCACTTAGAAAATAGGCTACCCTTTTACTTCTTCGACCACAGTGTTTGACCATACACTTCCGACATTATTCCACCTGACACTTCATTGCCAATTCTACTTAATCTGTCTAAGTCCTTCTGTAGCCTTTTTACTTCCTCGGAGCTACCTATCTCTCCACCTATCTATATATCGTTCGCAAAATTTCCAACAACGTCATCAATTCCATCATCCAATTCATTGATATATAACGTAAAAAGAAGCGGTCTCTACACAGACCCCTGTGGGGCACCGCTAGCTGCCGGCAGCTAATCAGAAAGTGATTCCTTTATTCTCACAGTTATTGGAGAACGTTTCCCACTCCTCACCGTATCTTTGTCTCTAAGATGACGTGCACCACTGTTTTGTTCCAGCAAGGAGCCAGATCCAAACTACAAACAATCCCTCATAACTGAAAACTTCAATCACAAGCACGAGAAAATCTGCGGATGTTGGATATCCAAGGCAACACGCACAAAATGCTGACGGAACTCACCGGCCAGGCAACATCCATAGAAATGGATATATCGTTGTTGTTTCGGGCCGTGATCCTTCATCAGTGTGTGTTGCTTTGAAAAACTCTATACCCATCATTATCTTTCAGAATACCCTGTACATCCGCTCTAGTGGATTCACTTCTGTCATTTCAATTAGCTAGCACATCTAGAAGCAGCGCGCCAGCTGTGACCTAAAGAATGTTTTATAACGTTGTAGCACCACCTGTATCTCATTTGATTCGATATCTCAGCTAGTGAAAGCTTCCTCACGTTGACATCAAGAAACAAGTCTGATTTATCTGTGGTTAGTAATGCTGACGCACAGTTAGGCAGACCTATTCAAATTCAAAGATTTAGTCCATTTAGTTATTTGTAACACTTGTAACATGGCGTAATTTTTCCTCTCTTTCCTCATTTCTGTTATTTATAATACATGATCATTATGTCCTGTTTAACTTTAGAGAAAATAAGAGGTCGGACATTTGATACATCCTTTAAATTTGAGCAAATCTGGCGAACTTTTATTCAATATTTTCATTTAATTTGATTTAATACTCTTCCAATTTTTTTTCCGAAGTTTTAGATTTGATCAGGAAGTCTTTCTTTGTTTTTGGTCGTATCCTCAGAGTAGACTGCCCAACCCCCTTTTTTTTTGTTTCTTTTTTTTTGTATGGTGTAGTGGTTTTTGTTCTTCATTTAAAATTCAAAGTTTTTTCTTTCCTCTTCATAAGAGGAGAATTGCTGTTTTCTTTTTCTATTATATATTATATACTAGCTTAACACTATATATAATTTTGATAATGTCTATCTTAATCTCGGTTTGTATTGTTATTGATATATATATTTGAGATAATTCTCCTCTTGTTTGTATTAATAAAGAAAAGAAAGAATAATACATGACGATGGCCACCTTGACCATTTTGAAACACTTATCACGTACCCCGTGACGGGGATAAAGAACCAGCAGAAATAGAAACCACTTTGGAGTCTCGTATTGCTATAAACTAATAATATTTATTAGTAACTACGCAATACAGTAATGTCAAAGTAAATAAATCACACAGGTTAGTAAAGATTATATAATAAAGTAAGTGTGGAATATATATGTATGAAAAAACCAAGCTTCTTTAAGTCTAGGGGTAAAAAGATACAGTCTTACGATGTTGAGTAAAGTTCAGTTCAGTTCAGTTTGTGGTATTTAGTTGAGTAGTGATGGAGAGAGAGAGAGAGTGAGTTGAGTCTTCAGGTGAGCTGATGCCGTCAATCTTCTCGTCGTCCTCCGAAATCCTTTACAAGTCACCGACTGTGACTTTAACCGGGAGACTGGTCTTCTGTGGTGGAGCTATCACCCAGGCGAGAGTGGACACATAGACAACTCCCCACCAGTCAACAATTTGGATCGATCCGGCTGATCGATCCTCCACAACCCACTTTCTCTGCGGGTACAACAATGCTCATTCAGTGTCCAGATCATGTGTCTGAGGTCTGTATCATCTGACCTCCCATTTATTTCACCAGGCTGAGCATCACCAGTCATTCAAAGAGTCCCTCCCTCCTTTGTCTGTAAAGGAGTGCAAGCAGGCAACAAGTCCTTGAAAGTAACATCAATAATGTGCTGTCGGTCACCATAGCAACTTACGAGCTGCTCGGTGCTGTCTCCAAACCCAACTCAGTAGAAATCTAAAGTTACTTCCAATGCCTTAAAGTGACAGTCCACTGTTAATCTTCGTCTCTCTCTCCTTTCCAAACAAACCATCAATGATGAATGTCTCTCTCTGTCTCTCTTCAAACAGCACTCCAGGATCCCCTCACACACTTGAAATTAACTAACTCCGGCAGGAGATACGCGTGCTCTTTATGCTACCAGGATCACAGAACATTCTGTTAATTTTATTACGTAACCCTTACTACTATGCAGATCTCCCATAAGTGGAAATTATCTCTGTGCACAATTTAACTAATTATTACAGACAGCATCGCTGTCTTATTTTACTTTATTTAGAGATACAACATGGAACAGATCCTTCTGGCTGTTTGATCCGCACCTCCCCAGCAACTCCCTATTCAACTGTAACCTTCAGCAGTGTAATATGGCAAGGAATTCAACGGGTGTTGAAAATTACAGTTCATTTGGAAGGTCAACATTTACACGGCTCCAAACCATCCGTATCTCAAAACACATAATGTTCAGATAAAGTAGACAAGGCTGATTCATTGCTTGTTGATTACTAAGGTTCTCTGTGCAAAGGTGGAGAAGCCAGAGCATGAATTCTAGCTGATCAGTTCCTTGTATTTTTAAAAGGAATACCGAGCAAAAACAAAGAACTATTAACAAGCAAACCTTACATTGAACATGATGAAAAAATATTCAATTTCTAATAGAACACTTAAACAGAGCAAAGAAAATCAAAATGATTTAGAAAACGTGGAATGTGATTCACTGATGCTCTTGAATTTAACAATGAACTGTAATTTTAATCATGAAATTAATGTAATAGATGGTGACAATGGAACACGATGGTAGCTTTGAACATTCAGATCTTGAATCGTTGTGAAATCTGAAGTAATAAAACAATAGGAGGTGTGGCAGTAGTTTTTTTCCTAAAGAAACACATATCAGAAACAGTCCCTTCTTGCCCAATGAGTCGATACAGCCCTGAGGATGGTGGAAACCATAGGACTCGTAGGAAACCATAGGAGCAGGTGGAAACCATAGGACTGGGTGGAAATCATAGCACCCGGTGGAAACCATAGGACTTGGAGGAAAGCACATGTGGAAATCAAGTTTGCTACAACAGGGTTGCTGGTGAATGCAGCAGGACAGGCAGCATCTCTAGGAAGAGGTACAGTCGACGTTTCAGGCCCAGACCCTTCGTCAGGACTAACTGAAGGAAGAGTTAGTAAGAGATTTGAAAGTGGGAGGGGAGGGGGAGATCCAAAATGATAGAAGAACACAGGAGGGGGAGGGATGGAGCCAAGAGCTGGACAGATGATTGCCAAAGGGGATATGAGAGGATCATGGGACAGGAGGTCCGGGGAGAAAGACAAGGGGGGGGGAACCCATAGGATGGGCAAGGGGTATAGTCAGAGGGACAGAGGGAGAAAAAAGAGAGTGAGAGAAAGAATGTGTGTATAAAAATAAATAACGGATGGAGTACGAGGGGGAGGTGGGGCATTAGCAGAAGTTAGAGAAGTCAATGTTCATGCCATCAGGTTGGAGGCTACCCAGACAGAATATAAGGTGTTGTTCCTCCAACCTGAGTGTGGCTTCATCTTTACAGTAGAGGAGGCCGTGGATAGACATGTCAGAATGGGAATGGGATGTGGAATTAAAATGTGTGGCCACTGGGAGATCCTGCTTTCTCTGGCGGACAGAGCGTAGGTGTTCAGCAAAGCGGTCTCCCAGTCTGCGTTGGGTCTCGCCAATATACAGAAGGCCACATCGGGAGCACCAGACGCAGTATATCACCCCAGCCGACTCACAGGTGAAGTGTCACCTCACCTGTAAGGACTGTCTGGGGCCCTGAATGGTGGTAAGGGAGGAAATGTAAGGGCATGTGTAGCCACACTCAGGTTGGAGGAACAACACCTTATATTCCATCTGGGTAGCCTCCAACCTGATGGCATGAACATTGACTTCTCTAACTTCCGCTAATGCCCCACCTCCCCCTCGTACCCCATCCGTTATTAATTTTTATACACACATTCTTTCTCTCACTCTCTTTTTTCTCCCTCTGTCACTCTGACTATACCCCTTGCCCATCCTCTGGGTGCCCCCCTCCCTTGTCTTTCTCCCCGGGCCTCCTGTCCCATGATCCTCTCATATCCCCTTTGCCAATCACCTGTCCAGCTCTTGGCTCCATCCCTCCCCCTCCTGTCTTCTCCTATCATTTTGGATCTCCCCCTCCCCCTCCCACTTTCAAATCTCTTACTAACTCTTCCTTCAGTTAGTCCTGACGAAGGGTCTCGGCCTGAAACGTCGACTGCACCTCTTCCTAGAGATACTGCCTGGCCTGCTGCGTTCACCAGCAACTTTGATGTGTGTTGCTTGAATTTCCAGCATCTGCAGAATTCCTGTTGTTTGCTACAACAGGTGCAGGTATGATCTCCGGGAAGCCATCTCTTGGGTGAAGTACAGATTCTGAGATAGACCAGAATCAACGAGGGATGCTTAACAGTATTAGCAGGATTTGAATGCCATAACCTTCAACAAAGGTAAACCTTGCGACATAGGGGACAGCAGAGCTTTGCATCCAGATTTTGTCAATGCCTTCTATGCTCACATTGACCACCAGAAGAAGGTAGAACCTTCGTGCACCCCCATGTCTCCCAGTGATCCTTTGGTCTTAATATCTGAAGATGATGTGCAGGCTGCCTTCAAGAGAGTGAATCTAAGGAAAACAACTGGTCTGGATGGAGTACCTGGCTGAGTACTGAAGACCTGTGCTGACCAACTGGCTGGTGTATTCACGGATGTCTTCAACCTCTCACTCCAGCAGTACGTTGTACCCACCTGCTTCAAGTAGAGGCTGGTGTTGAAGCTCCTGTCTGAATGGTGACTTGGATCCACTCCATTTCACCTACTGAAGCAACAGGTCTACAGCAAATGCTATCTCATTGGCTCTTATCACAACCCTGGAACACCTGGACAGCAAAGATGCATACATTAGGATGCTCTTTATCAATTACAGCTCGGCATTTAACACCATCATTTTCTCAAAACTAATCAGTAAACTCCAAGTCCTGGGTCTCAATACCCGCTTGTGCAATTGAATCCTGGATTTCCTCACTGTAGACCCTAGCCAATGTGCATTGGTAAAAACACCTCCTCTACAATCTCGCAAAAACGAGGAAATCTGCAGATGCTGGAAATTCAAGCAACACACATCAAAGTTGCTGGTGAACGCAGCAGGCCAGGTAGCATCTCTACGAAGAGGTACAGTTGACGTTTCGGGCCGAGACCCTTTGTCAGGACTAACTGAAGGAAGAGCTAGTAAGAGATTTGAAAGGGGGAGGGGGAGGGGGAGATCCAGAGTGATCGGAGAAGACAGGAGGGGGAGGGATGGAGCCAAGAGCTGGACAGGTGATTGGCAAAAGGGATATGAGAGGATCACAGGACAGGAGGTCGGGAAGAAAGAAAGGGGGAAGGGGGGAAAAGCCTAGAGGATGGGCAAGGGGAATAGTGAGAGGGACAGAGGGAGAAAAAGGAGAGAGAGAAAAAGAATGTGTGTATATAAATAAATAACAGATGGGGTATGAGGAGAGGTGGGGCATTAGCAGAAGTTAGAGAAGTCAATGTTCATGCCATCAGGTTGGAGGCTACCCAGACAGAATATAAGGTGTTTTTCCTCCAACCTGAGTGTGGCTTTATCTTTACAGTAGAGGAGGCCGTGGATAGACATATCAGAATGGGAATGGGACGTGGAATTAAAATGTGTGGCCACTGGGAGATCCTGCTTTCTCTGGTGGACAGAGCGTAGGTGTTCGGCAAAACGATCTCCCAGTCTGCGTCGGGTCTCTCCAATATATAGAAGGCCACATCGGGAGCAGTATATCACCCCAGCCGGCTCACAGGTGAAGTGTCGCCTCACCTGGAAGGACTGTTTGGGGCCCTGAATGGTGGTAAGGGAGGAAGTGTAAGGGCATGTGTAGCACTTGTTCCACTTACAAGGATAAGTGTAAGGAGGGAAATCGGTGGGACGAGTGGACAAGGGAGTCGTGGAGGGAGTGAACCCTGCGGAAAGCGAGGGTGGGGGGAGGGAAAGGTGTGCTTAGTGGTGGGATCCTGTTGGAGTTGGTGGGAGTTATGGAGAATTATAAGTTGGACCTGGAGGCTGGGTGGGGTGGTAGGCGAGGATAAGGGGAACCCTATTCCTAGTGGGGTGGCAGGAGGATGGAGTGAGAGCAGATGTGCGTGAAATGGGGGAGATGCGTTTGAGAGCAGAGTTGATGGTGGAGGAAGGGAAGCCCCTTTCTTTAAAAAAGGAGGACATCTCCCTCATCTTGGAATGAAAAGCCTCATCCTGAGAGCAGATGCGGCGGAGACAGAGGAATTGCGAGAAGGGGATGGTGTTTTTGCAAGAGACAGGGTGAGAAGAGGAATAGTCCAGATAGCTGTGAGAGTCAGTAGGCTTATAGTAGACATCAGTAGATAAGCT
This sequence comes from Mobula hypostoma, assembly GCF_963921235.1. NCBI lineage: Eukaryota > Metazoa > Chordata > Chondrichthyes > Myliobatiformes > Myliobatidae > Mobula > Mobula hypostoma. The sequence goes on along the minus strand of NC_086106.1, from coordinate 37,065,474 downwards.
GTCTCCAGAGATAGAGACAAAAAGATCTAGAAAGGGGAGGGAGGTGTCAGAAATGGACCAGGTAAACTTGAGGGCAGGGTGAAAGTTGGAGGCAAAGTTAATAAAGTCAACGAGCTCTGCATGCATGCAGGAAGCAGTGCCAATGCAGTCGTTGATGTAGCAAAAGAAAAGTGGGGGACAGATACCAGAATAGGCACGGAACACAGATTGTTCCACAAAGCCAACAAAAAGACAGGCATAGCTCGGACCCATACAGGTGCCCATAGCTACACCTTTAGTTTGGAGGAAGTGGGAGGAGACAAAGGAGCAATTATTAAGAGTAAGGACTAATTCTGCTAGGCGGAGCAGAGTGGTGGTAGAGGGGAACTGGTTAGGTCTGGACCCCACCCTCGTACCCCATCCGTTATTTACTTATATACACACATTCTTTTTCTCTCTCTCTCCTTTTTCTCCCTCTGTCTCTCTCACTATTCCCCTTGCCCATCCTCTGGTTTTCCCCCTCCCCCTTTTCTTTCTCCCTAGGCCTCCTGTCCCATGATCCTCTCATATCCCTTTTGTCAATCAACTGTCCAGCTCTTGGCTCCATCCCTCCCCCTCCTGTCTTCTCCTATCATTTCGGATCTCCCCCTCCCCCTCCCACTTTCAAATCTCTTACTAGCTTTTCTTTCAGTTAGTCCTGACGAAGGGTCTCGGCCCGAAACGTCGACTGTACCTCTTCCTAGAGATGCTGCCTGGTCTGCTGCGTTCACCTGAAACTCTACAATCTCCATCAGCACAGGAGCACCACAGAGATGTGTACTTAGCTCCCTGTTCTACTTGCCTTACACCTATGACCGTGTGGCTAAGTACAGCTCCAACACCATGTACAAGTTTGCTGATGACACCCCTGTGGTGGGCTGTATCAAAGGGGGTGATGAATCAGCATGGAGATTGAATTGGCTGTGTGGTTTAATAACAACAATCTCTCACTCAATGTCAGTAAGACCTAGGAAATCATTGTAGACTTCAGGAGAGAGAAACCAGAGGTCCTTGAGCTGATAATCAGAGGATCAGAGGTGGAGAGGGTCAGTAACTTTAAATTCTTGGGTGTCACTATCTCAGAGGACCTGTCCTGGACCCATTATTTAAATATAAATGTGAAGAAAGCACGACAGCACCTCTACTTCCTCAGAAGTTTGTGGAGGTTCAGCAAGTCATTGAAAATGTTGGCAAACTTCTAAAACTCTGTGGTGGAACATGCACTGATTGCCTACTTTACAGCCTGGTAAAGGGACACCAATGAGTGGAAAATACTACAAAGGTAAAACCCTTCCAACCATTAAGCACAGCTACATGAAATGTTGCCGTAGAGAAGCATCAACCATGATCAAAGATTCTCACCACCCAGGCCCTGCTCTTTTCTCGCTGCTGCCATCAGGTAGAAGGTACAGGTGCCTCAGGACTCACACCACCAGGTTCAAGAACTGCACAAGATAATGAGAGGCATTGATCGTGTGGATAGTCAGAGGCTTTTTCCCAGGACTGAAGTGGCTAGCACGAGAGGGCATAGTTTTAATGTGCTTGGAAGTAGGTACAGAGGAGATGTCAGGGGTAAGTTTTTTAGGGGGAGAGTGGTGAGTGTGTGGAATGGGCTGCCAGCGGCAGTGGTGGAGGTGGAAACAATGGGGACTTCTAAGAGACTCCTGGATAAGTACATGGAGCCTAGAAAAATAGAGGGCTATGACTAAGGTAAGGACATGTTCGGTACAGCTTTGTGGGCCGAAGGGCCTGTATTGTGCAGTAGATTTTCTATGTTTCTGTGTTTCTAACGGTTACTACCCATCAACCATCAGGCTCCTGAACAAAAGAGGATAGCCACACTCAGTTAAGGACTCTGTGATATTGTTATTTCATCTTGTTATTTATTGATATTTATTTATATCTGCATTTGCACAGTTCATTTACAGTTAATAGTTCCTGACCTTTACAGTCAATCAAAAGATTTGTTGGGTTTGCTCACAGAAAAAGAATCTCGGGGTTGCATGTGGTGACATGTATGTACTCTGACAATAAATTTTCCTTTGAACTTTAAATCTTGATCTCTCTGAGTGAAATAGTTTCCACTCAGATCCCCTTTACTCTGAATCGGTCTTTTTGTTTGATCGCTATTCCCCCTCTGATTTGGGGAAAAGATTTCTGATTTCATCTCCTGATTATATCTCAATCATGTCTCTTCTGACCTCCTCCATGTTGAGATAATGAAGCTCAACGTCAAAAGTCAACGTAAATTTATTATTGAAGTACACACATTTTACCATATCCTACTCTGAGATTCGGTTTCTTCCAGGCATTTAGAGAAAAATCAAGAAATACAATAAACCTTATGAAAAACTATACTTAAACAAAAAACAACAGGGATTCTGCAGATGCTGGAAATTCAAGCAACATACATCAAAGTGGCTGGTGAACGCAGCAGGCCAGGCAGCATCTCTAGGAAGAGGTACGGTCGATGTTTCAGGACTGACGAACGGTCTCGGCCTGAAACGTCGACTGTACCTCTTCCTAGAGATGCTGCCTGGCCTGCTTAAACAAAAAACTCCGGGGATGTCAAAGTCTTTATTCATCACAGCCTGGTAGAGTCTCCCAAACTCAAGATTATATACCCTTCAGGTCAAAAGTAACAGCAGGTGATTCAGTGGTTACAATGACATAACTTACTTCAATATCTTGAGTCTGACAAAGTGTCCATTGAGTTGTATATCTGTACACGGGTCATCTCTGAAAGTTCAAACACCTTTCAAATCTCTTACTAGCTCTTCTTTCAGTTAGTCCTGACGAAGGGTCTTGGCCCGAAACGTCGACTGTACCTCTTCCCAGAGATGCTGCCTGGTCTACTGTGTTCACCAGTAACTTTTATGTGTGCTGCTTCAAACACCTTTGCTGGGGCTAAGTAATTCACAACTATGGTCTGAAGCTTCTGCAGAAATGGATCTCAGTCTTTGAAAATTAATGCTGTGAGGGCTGGCTCTCTGGGTGCACAACCATCCCAACTATTCTTAGATCAAATCTGCCTGTGACCATGCTAGGTGACAGCATCAGTCTGGTCTGCAAGCTTCCTTGAACTCAATTTCAATGGTACAGAATATGTGAGCCAGTAATTTATTTGAGCCTCTACTGCCACCCTCAGGCCAAATAATGCAGAGTCAGTGGGGCTGTAATGTACTGGAGCCTCTACTGCCACCCTCAGGCCGGATGACACAGAATAACTGAGCCAGAGATTTATTGCATCTCCTGCCATCCTCATGCCAAATTATGTAGAATGACCAAGCCAGTGTTTTTACTGCAGCCTTTCTGCTACCCTCAGGTTAGAGGATGTAGAATAACTGAACCATTGATTCACTGCAGCCTGTATTGCCAACCTGAGGCAGAAGGTGCAGAATCACCAAGCCAGTAATTTACTCCAGCCTCTGCTGCCACCCTCAGGTTTGATGATGCAGATTAACCGACCAGTGATTGACTGCAACCTCTACTGCCACCATCACGCCAGATGATGTGGTAACTGAGGTAGTAATTTACTGCAGCCTCCACTGTCACCTTCTGGGCAGACACCTCACACTTGTCTGCATAACTTCCACCTGCCATTTTTCCTGCTGGTCCAGATCCCACGGCAAGCCCAATAGCCTTCCTCGCCGTCCACTATATCCCCAATCTTGGTGTAATCTGAAAAGTTGCTAACCAGTTAACCACATTATTACCTAGCTCATTGATATAGATGACAAACAACAAAGGGCCCAGCACCAACCTCTGCGGCATTGCACCGGTCACAGGACTCCAGTCAAATGGGCACCCATTGACTACCACTCTCTGGCTTCTCCCACAAACCAAACATTGAATCTAATTCACTGCTCCTTCTTGAATGCTGAGCGACTGAAACTTATTGACCAACCTCCCATGTAGGAGCTTGTCAAGTGCCTTGCTAAAGTCCCTGTAGACAACACCCATGGCCTTGTCTTCATCTACTTTCCTGGTAACTTCCTCGCAAGACTCTAAAAGATTGGTTAGACATGACCTACCACCCACAAAACCATGCTGACTATCCTTAATCAGTCCATGTCCTTCCAAACTTATCTATCTGGTCCCTTAGAATATCTTCCAGTACCTTTCCCACCACTGTTGTCAGACTCACCGGCCTATAATTTCCTATTTTATCTTTGGAGCCTTTCTTACGCAGTGGAATAACTTTGGCTATTCTGTAGTCCTCTGGTACTTCTCTTGTCATTAAGGATGATTTAAATGTCTTTGCTAGGACCCTGGCAATTTCTGCACTTGCCGCTCATAGGATCCAAGGGAACACTTTGTAAGACCCTGGGGATTTATTCACCCTGATTTGCCTCAGGGCAGCAAACACCTCCTCCTCTGTAATCAGTACAGGATCCAGGAAGTTGATGCCTCACTTTTATTGGCTCTGTGTCTGTTTCCTGAGTAAATACAGATGCAAAAAAATATATTTACCATTTCCCCCACCTCTTTTGGCTTACACATGGATTACCATTCTGATCTTCCAGAGGACCAATTTTCTTCTTTGCAGTTCATTTGTTCTTAACAGATCTGTATAATCCCTTAAAATTCTTCTTGACCTTGTCTTATTGGACACTCTTGTGCCTTCTTTTGGCCTTTCTTAAGTGTTCTGTTGCATTTCTTATACTGCATAAGCACCTCATTTGTTCTGGGCAATGTAGCTGAGCTACTGAAAAGTGCTGATGAAATTCACCAAGACATTACGTAGATTGTAGAATTTCAGTTCTGGGAAGTGATTAGATAAGCTGTTCTTGTTTTCCTTGGAGAACAAGAGAATGAGAGGAGACCAGGTAGAAGTGTATAATTCTATTAGAAATAGACCATACAGTCATAGAACAATACAGCAAGGATACAGACCTTTTGGCCCAACCAGTCAATCCTCATAGATAGTTCCAATTTCCTGCATTTGGCCTAGATTTTTCGCAGTACTTCCCCTCCATTAACCTGTCCATGTATTTTAATAATGCTATTGCATCTGCTTCAACCTCTTCTTCTGACATCTGTGTTGGTGCAATGCTATTACAGTGCCAGCAATTGATGGGAGTTCAACTGCCATGGTCTGTAAGAAATTTGTACATTCTCCCCATGATTGCGTGGGTTCCCTCTGGGTGCTCCAGTTTCCTCCCACATTCCAAAGATGTATGGTTAGGGTTAGTGAGTTGCAGGCATGTTACTTTGGCACTACAAGCATGGTGACACTTCTGGGGTGCTGCCGAGCCCCCAGCACAATCTTCGATGATTTGATTTGTTGAAAAGGTTGCAGTTCACTGCATGTTTCGATATCTTAATGTATGTGTGACAAATAAAGACAATGTCTATCTCTTTTCATACACTCGTTACCATCTGCATGGAAACATTGCCCCTCAGATCCCTTTTAAATCTTTCTCCTACCCTAAGGCAGTACCCCTTAGTTTTGGGGAAAAGTCTGTTACCAGCCACCTTATCGATCTCTCTCATAATTCTGAACACTTCTGTAAGGTCGCTTCTCATTCTCCCACATTTTAAGAATCAGAGAGATAGCCTGACCGAACTGCCTTGATAACTCAAGCCTTCTTGTAAATATTCTTAGCCCTCTTTCTTTTCACAGATGTGACATGCATATGAGGTGCTAAGCCAAACATCAGTGGCTTGGAAATTACTGGCGGAAATAGAGATAGGATTTAGTTACCTTCTGCAGTGATGACAAAGTTGATTGACGTGAGTGGGGCAGTGGATTTTGTCTACACAGATTTTTGTAAAGCTTTCAACACTGTAAGAAAATGGTGTTCCTAATGCCCATTCCCACTGGGGGGAGAGGATGTTCCATCTGATGCACGGTTGCAAGGGCTGGGAACACTTTGAAATCACAGAATGAGAGACATACCGGGACCTTTGTGAGGTCACGATGGGGGAGAGCATGAGGGAGGGAACCTGAAACTTTGCTCCTTAAAACTAGTCCTGCTCCTTGGACCCTAACCATCCCTTTCTACAGCTTGTCCACATATCACAGCATGGGACGGAGCAGGTGGAGGGACCTCCTGCCGCTCTCTTCACCAAGAAATAAAGATAGTGAATATATGGTTAAGGAGCTGGAGTGCCAGGGATTGCTGGCTCCCTCTGGGACAGGTGGGAGCTATACCAGAGGGATGGTTTGCACCTAAAATGGAGAGGAACAAATATCTTCACAGGGAGCTTCATTGATGCTCCTCCCAATTGGGAGAGTTTAAACTAGAGCGTGAGGGTGTAAGAAGGTGCTGGGACACAAACAGCTGATCAGTAGATGGAGGGATTATTGATAAGTCATAAAGCCATAGACTCATAGTTATAAAGTGCAGGTATGGTCAGGAACAGGTTCAGTAATGTGTTGGGACTGATGGGTGGAAGGAAGTTGATCTCAGTCCAAGGAGTATTCCAGGTCAGGCAGATGAATTTAGTACCTGTGTCAGTGCACAAGTCTATGATGGTGCGGGCATTACAGAGATGTGGTTGTGAGGGGGATAGGACTGACAGCTCAGCGTTCCAGACATCCATGTTTTAGACATGATGGAGAGAGAGGTAAAGAGGTAAAGTAGTTGCATTCCTCACCAGGAAGGATGTCAGAGCTGCACACTGGAGGGCTCTTCCATTCAGTCAATATGGGTAGAACTCAAAATAGAAAAGGTGTAATCACTCTGACAGCATTATATGAGACACCTTACAGTAACCACGAGAGGAGCGGGAACTGATATATAGTTGCATTATAGAAAGATCTAAAACCAAGTTGATGTAGTGAGTGATTTTAACTCCCTCAGTTTTGACTGGAATTTCCTTAGTGTAAGAAGCTTAGATATGGCAGAATTTATTGGGTACATCGAAGAGGGTTTCTTGAAACAGTACAAGGATGGTCCAATGAGAAGAGGGACAGCACTGGACTCTGTATGGGGAAATGAGCCTGACCAGATTTCAGTGGGAGAGCATATAGGAAAGAGTGATCACAATCTATTAAAGTTTTCTAATAGTTGTTATTAAGTCTGGAATGGGAGAAGGTAGAGTACAGAAATGCAAATTACAGCATTTTTAAGCAAGAACTTGGTAGAGTGAATTGAGAAGAGTTGCATTGGGTAAGTCAACATCTGACATATAGGAGGCATTTAGAAACTAGCTGATGAGAACTCAGGACAGACATGTTCCAGTGAAGAGGAAGGACAATGCTGGTAAAGGAGTAGATGATGAGAGAGATGGTGAATTTAGTGGGAAACCCTAGTAATTTCTAAGGTAGGGACATGTTCGGCACAACTTTGTGGGCCGAAGGGCCTGTATTGTGCTGTAGGTTTTCTATGTTTTAGTCAGAACAGCAAAGGACACACATAAGGTTTAGGAGGGGCCTTGGAGGAAAATAAATAAATGCTGTGAAGAACAGAAACAAGGAATTAGGAAGACAAAAGTGGGACATTAAATAAGAATCCAAGGCATTTTATGTGCATTTATACAAGAGGCTAACTTGCCAGAGGGTCAGACTGTTCAAGGATAAAGGAGGGAATTTATGTTTGGAGTGTGAGCATGTTGATGAAGTATTAAACAAGTACTTTGCAGCTAGAGAGTGGGAATGGGTATTTTGAGATCAAGAAAGTGATGTTGGGTCTTCTGATAAGAATTAATGTAAAAAACCTCTATTTTGATGTCAGCAAGGCCCTGCATGGGAGGCTAGCCTGGAAGGTTAAATCCCATGGGATGCAGGGAAAGATGACTAGTTGGATTCATAATTGGTTCAACGTGGGAAGCAGTGTGATGGTGAAAGTTGTTTGTTGCACTGGAATCCTGTGACTTTTTGATTTTTGATATCAATGATTAGTGTGGGATTGTAGAATGAATAATTAGTAATCTTGTAGATAAAACTAAAATAGATGTACCAAAGAAATTGATGAACGTTATCATTAATTACAGGAGGTTCGAGATCAGCTGGTTGTACGTGCCAAAGTTTGGCAAATGACATTCAATTGGGGTAAGTGGAAGGTGTGGCATTTTGGGAATTGTTGAGCTCCGGAGAGCCTGGAAATACAAGTCCATGAATCCTTGAAAGCAGTGACAGGTAGACAGGTGGTGAAGGTGGCAGGCCAATCATCAGTCAGACCATTGAGAACAGAAGTACGGACTTTTATGTGGTAGCTCTATACAACATTGTTGAGTCTGTATTTGGAATATTGAGTACAGTGTAGCGGTGTGCTACACACAGCGCTAAAATAACCACACATAGTCGGTTAAGGAGCCTTTGAAAGACGCTCTTTGATCGGCCAGAAACTTGATGATCTACCAGCACATGGAGATGTCCGTGGGAGAATGCTGCCGACTGGCACATTCTCGGTTGCAGGAGTACGTGCTGAGGGACGCACTGAAACTCGGTGCAGCCACCGCAAGGGCCCGGTGGGGAAGGATCACAGTATAGGCTTCTCCACCCGTGGGAGTGGGAGGGGTCGGGGAGTATACCCCTCAACAATGATTATAAGCTGAACTACTGGAGTGCCACGTGGGTGGCTATAAATACGGATATGTACTGACTATAATGGAAACGTATGTAAAGGCTGGAAAGTTATTGAATGGTTTATTGTATATATTTATTTTTGAATAAAGTATATTTTGAAATTAAAAAAACCACACGTAGTCGGTGAGTTAGAGTTGCAATGAAAGAGATGTATTCAAACTTCGCGGCCTGCTTTAAAGCCTTCCCGTTCCCGCCCTCCCCGGGCGGGACTACTGTGGGGAATGCTTATTCGCAGACCTTTCCCGCGCGCGGGATTTTCCCCCTGCTGGTGAAGATGGCCTGGCGCCCTTTTTGGGGCCGACCCTCTGCCTGCGTGCGCTGTTTCGTGAGCCGGTTCGTGTGTGCCAGAAAGTGGGTCGCCACATAACCCCCCCCCCCAGAACCGGCGATACCTCCCCCTATGTCCTCAGTCTGGATCGGCCTCTGTCTGGGAGGTCTGCCCCTGCGCCGCGGTGCCTGAGTCTGGATCGGCTGCGCCAAGTCCACATGGGCCGGTTTGAGTCGGTCCACCGTGAAAACCTCCTCTCCCCCCCCAATGTCCAGCACGAACGTGGACCCGTTGTTCCTGATCACCTTAAACGGCCCCTCGTAGGCCAGCTGTAGCGGTGCCCGGTGTCCGCCCTGTCGTACAAAAAGAAACACAGTTCTGCAGGTCTTTGGGTACGCAGGTCGGGCTCTGTCCGTGCTGTGAAGTGGGTATGGGGGCCAGGTTACCGAGCTTCTCACGTAGTCTGTCCAGGACTGCTGCGGGTTCTTCCTCTTGCCCCCTTGGGGCTGGTATGAACTCTCCTGGGACGACCAGGGGTGCGCGGTACACCAACTCGGCCAACGAGGTGTGCAGATCCTCCTTGGGTGCCTTGCGGATTCCGAGCAGGACCCAGGGATGTTCGTCCACCCAGTTAGGCCCCTCCAGGCGGGCCATGGGAGCCGATTTCAGGTGACGGTGGAAACGCTCCACTAGTCCGTTCGACTGTGGGTGGTAGGCAGTTGTGTGGTGTAGCTGCGCGATCCTAAAAAGTTGGCCATAGCTGACCACAGGCTGGAGGTGAACTGGGCGCCCCTGTCGGAGGTAATGTGGGCCGGTACCCCGAAGTGGGCTACCCAGGTTGCGATCAGTGCTCGGGCGCAGGATTCGGAGGTGGTGTAGCTGAGCGGGACTGCCTCTAGCCATCTGGTGAATCAGTCTATCATAGTTAGGAGGTACCACGCTCCTCGTGACACTGGCAGGGGCCCCACGATATCCACATGGATGTGGTCGAACCTCCAGCGGGTGGGTTCGAACTGCTGTGTCGGAGCCTTGGTGTGCCGCTGCACCTTGGCCGTTTGGCACTGCATACACGTTTTGGCCCATTCACTGACCTGTTTACGAAGTCCATGCCACACGAACCCTGTTGGAGACCAGCCGGACAGTTGTCCTGATGGAGGGGTGCGCTAAGTTGTGAATGGATTCGAAAACCCGCCGGCGCCAGGCTGCTGGGACGACGGGGCGGGGTTGGCCAGTAGCTACGTCACATAGTAGGGTCCTCTCACCTGGGCCTACGGGGAGGTCTTGGAGCTGCAAACCGGAGACTGCAGTCCTGTAACTGGGGATCTCAGCGTCTGCCTGCTGTGCCTCTGCCAGCGCTGCATAGTCCACCCCCTGGGACAGGGCCTGTATGGTAGGTCTGGATAGCGCGTCCGCCACGACGTTGTCCTTTCCCGAGACATGCCGGATGTCCGTCGTGTACTCGGAGATGTAGGACAGATGTCGCTGCTGGCGGGACGACCAGGGGTCGGACACCTTCGTAAACGCAAAGGTAAGCGGTTTGTGGTCTGTGAACGCGGTGAAGGGCCTACCTGAAATGTCGGATTGCTAGGTATAGTGCCAATAGCTCCCGGTCGAAAGCACTGTATTTGAGTTCGGGTGGTCGTAGGTGTTTGCTGAAGAACGCCAGGGGTTGCCAGCGACCCTCGATGAGTTGTTCCAGCACTCCACCGACCGCTGTGTTGGATGCGTCCACCGTGAGGGCAGTAGGAACGTCCGTTCTGGGGTGCACTAGCATCGCGGCGTTTGCCAAGGCTTCTTTGGTTTTAACAAAAGCGGCTGCGGCCTCTTCGTCCTTGCCCTTACCCGACATCAGAGTGAACAGGGGGCGCATGGTTCGGGCTGCTGGGTGGGCGGGGGGAGGAAACGGTGGTAGAAATTCACCACACCCACGAATTCCTGCAGGCCTTTGATTGTGTTGGGTCGGGGGAAGTGGCGGACCGCGTCTACCTTGGGGGGCAGAGGGGTTGCCCCGTCTTTAGTAATCCTGTGGTCCAGGAAGTCGACGGTGTCGAGTCCGAACTGGCATTTGGCTAGGTTGATTGTGAGGCCGAATTCGCTCAGGCGGGAGTAGAGCTGGCGGAGGTGGGACAGATGCTCCTGACGACTACTGCTGGCTATGAGGATGTCGTCCAGATAGATGAATGCAAAGTCCAGGTCGCGTCCCACCGCGTCCATTAGCCGCTGGAAAGTCTGTGCGGCATTCTTTAGACCGAACGGCGTTCGGAGGAATTCGAAAAGTCCGAACGGGGTGATGAGTGCTGTTTTGGGGATGTCGTCCGGATGTACCGGGATTTGCTGGTATCCCCGGATGAGGTCTACCTTGGAAAAGATCCTTGCGCTGTGTAGGTTTGCTGCGAAGTCTTGAACGTGCGGCATAGGGTAGCGGTCTGGCGTTGTAGCCTCGTTTAGTCTGCGGTAGTCACCGCATGGTCTCCAGCCCCCCGTTGCCTTGGGCACCATGTGCAGGGGGGAGGCCCATGGGCTGTCGGACCGTCGTATGATCCCCAATTCCTCCATCTTCAAGAACTTCTCCTTCGCCAGTCGGAGCTTGTCCGGGGGAAGGCTTCGAGCACGGGCGTGGAGGGGTGGGCCCTGGGTCTGGATGTGGTGCTGTACTCCGTGTCTGGGCATGGCTGCCGTGAACTGCGGTGTCAGAACTGATGGGAAAGCTGCTAGGACCCTGGTGAATTCGTCGTCGGACAGCGTGATGGAGTCCAGATGTGGGGCTGGCAACTGTGCTTCACCCAGGGAGAATGTTTGAAAAGTCTTGGCGTGGACTAATCGCTTCCCTTGCAAGTCGACCAGCAGGCTGTGGGCTCGCAGAAAATCCGCCCCCAGGAGTGGTTGGGCCACGGCGGCCAGTGTGAAGTCCCACGTGAACCGGCTGGAGCAGAATTGTAGCCGCACCGTGCGGGTGCCGTAGGTTCGTATTGTGCTGCCATTAGCGGCCCTCAGGGTGGGTCCCGGTTCTCTGTTGCGGGTGTCGTAACTCGTTGGAGGTAAGACGCTGATCTCCGCTCCGGTGTCGACCAAAAATCGGCGTCCAGACTGCTTGTCCCAGACGTACAGGAGGCTGTCCTGATGGCCAGCCACCGTAGCCATCAGCGGCGGCTGGCTCTGGCGTTTCCCGAGAATTTTCAGGGTGTGTCGTGGTTTCTCGTTTCTCACAAACGACAAGGAGACGCAGAAAACTCGTCAAGACGGTTTAAACTTTAATTTGCAAATCAAAGCTGAGACAATCAGAAAGCTACACACAAAGTTGCTGGTGAACGCAGCAGGCCAGGCAGCATCTGTAGGAAGAGGTGCAGTCGACGTTTCGGGGTATCCAGTCGGCCTGTGATTACATATCATTAATATATCCACTCCCGACTTTCCACTATTGTTTTACTCCCCAATTTAATTATGTCCTAGTTTACATTTTAGACTATGTGTCCTCTCATCCCTAACCACAGTTATTTCTTAATTAGTCTTGTGTTGACATACTGCCCCATATTTCATCACCTTACTCGCCACCGTTATCTTTCTACTTGGTTTCATTCTAGTTTTCTTCATGAATTAATAGTGAGCAGGTCAAAAGTCATGGCTACATAGTGAATACATTCTATTGAGCTAGCAGTGGTTACATAGTAAATATAGAAAATACAATGTGTGCATTTGAGTAAATACTATAATACATAGAAAATACAATGCATGCATTTGCATTTTCCAATAGGTGGTCTGCAGCGGCGGGCCTCTGTGCCGCACCGCTGGTGGTAGAAGCACCATTGTTCGTTGGGCTCCTCACTCCCGTCGCCGGGTTTTGAGGGCTCTGCTGCCGACCTGAGTTAAAGGGAGAGGTTGGGCAGGCAAGGACTTTATTCTTTGTTGAACTTCTAAATTAGTTTTTCTCTACTTGATCTTTCACAATATTTGTACACCCGCTTTATACATAGCCTCACTCTAAATCCATTTTACTATGCTGACGGTTTCAAGACCAGTCCGCAAAAGACAATGGCCCTCCGGTGTGCTGGTGAGAGTATGGATTTATTTTGTGTTTTGGGGGAGTTGACAGTTTATGTAATCTGAGATAAAACCTAATTTGCAGTTAGCCTAGAAATACCTACATATTAATTCATCATAAAGGTTTATGTTAAACAGCAGTAGAATAAAACTGATAGGAAACTACAGGCCAATTAGTCTGGTCTCGTGGTTGGGAAGATGTTGGAGTTGATTATTAAGGATGAGGTCTTAGGCCACTTGGAGGTACACGATAAAATAAGCTGTAGTCAGCATGGTTTCCTCAAAGGAAAATCTCGCCTGACAAATCTGTTGCAATTCTTTGAAGAAATAACAAGCAGGATAGACAAAGCAGAATTACTGGATGCTGTGTACTTGGATTTTCAGAAGGCCTTTGATAGATGCCACACATGAGACTGTTTAACAAGCTACAAGCCCATGGTATCACAGGAACAATTCTAACATGGATAAAGCAGTAGCTGATTGGCGGGAAGGAAAAAAGTGGGAATAAAGGGAGCCTCCAAGCCTACTTCTTCGGCAAGGACTCTTCCACCCCCACCGATGACCCCTTCTCCCATCTTCAACCCCCCTCTTCTTCATGGACACCCCGCTCTGGTCTTCTGCCTGCTCTGGATCTCTTTATCGCTAACTGCCGATGGGACATCAACCGTCTCGACTTCACCGCACCTTGTTCCCATTCCAACCTCACTCCTTCGGAACGCTCTGCTCTCCACTCCCTCCGCACTAATCCTAACCTTATTATTAAACCCGCCGATAAGGGGGGTGCTGTTGTGGTCTGGCGTACTGACCTCTACCTTGCCGGGGCACAGCGACAACTCGCAGATACCTCCTCTTATTTACCCCTCGATCGTGACCCCACGAAGGAGCACCAGGCCATTGTCTCCCACACCATCACCGACTTTATCCGCTCAGGGGATCTCCTATCCACTGCTACCAACCTTATAGTTCCCACACCTCGCACTTCCCGTTTCTACCTCCTACCCAAGATCCAGAAACCTGCCTGTCCTGGCAGACCTATTGTTTCAGCTTGCTCCTGCCCCACCGAACTCGTTTCTGCATACCTCGACACGGTTTTATCCCCCCTTGTTCAATCCCTTCCTACCTATGTTCGTGACACTTCTCACGCTCTTAAACTTTTTGATGATTTTAAGTTCCCTGGCCCCCACCGCTTTATTTTCACCATGGATGTCCAGTCCCTATATACTTCCATCCCTCATCAGGAAAGTCTCAAAGCTCTATGCTTCTTTTTGGATTCCAGACCTAATCAGTTTCCCTCTACCACTCTGCTCCGTCTAGCGGAATTAGTCCTTACTCTTAATAATTTCTCCTTTGGCTCCTCCCACTTCCTCCAAACTAAAGGTGTAGCTATGGGCACCCGTATGGGTCCTAGCTATGCCTGCCTTTTTGTTGGCTTTGTGGAACAATCTATGTTCCGTGCCTATTATGATATCTGTCCCCCACTTTTCCTTCGCTACATCGACGACTGCATTGGCGCTGCTTCCTTCACACATGCTGAGCTCGTTGACTTTATTAACTTTGCCTCCAACTTTCACCCTGCCCTCAAGTTTACCTGATCCATTTCCGACACGGACCTCCCCTTTCTAGATCTTTCTGTCTCTGTCTCTGGAGACAGCTTATCCACTGATGTCTACTATAAGCCTACTGACTCTCACAGCTATCTGGACTATTCCTCTACTCACCCTGTCTCTTGCAAAAATGCCATCCCCTTCTCGCAATTCCTCTGTCTCTGCCACATCTGCTCTCAGGATGAGGCTTTTCATTCAAGGACGATGGAGATGTCCTTTTTAAAAGAAAGGGGCTTCTCTTCCTCCACTATCAACTCTGCTCTCAAATGCATCTCCCCCATTTCACGCACATCTGCTCTCACTCCATCCTCCCACCACCCCACTAGGAATAGGGTTCCCCTTGTCCTCACCTACCACCCCACCAGCCTCCGGGTCCAACATATTATTCTCCGTAACTTCTGCCACCTCCAACGGGATTCCACCACTAAGCACATCTTTCCCTCCCCCCCCCTCCGCTTTCTGCAGGGATCGCTCACTACGCGACTCCCTTGTCCATTCGTCCCCCCCCATCCCTCCTCACTGATCTCACTCCTGGCACTTATCCTTGTAAGCGGAACAAGTGCTACACATGCCCTTACACTTCTTCCCTTACCACCATTCAGGGCCCCAAACAGTCCTTCCAGGTGAGGCATCACTTCACCTGTGAGTCGGCTGGGGTGATATACTGCGTCTGGTGCTCCCGATGTGGCCTTCTATATATTGGCGAGACCCGCCACAGACTGGGAGACCGCTTTGCTGAACACCTACGCTCTGTCCACCAGAGAGAGCAGGATCTCCCAGTGGCCACACATTTTAATTCCACATCCCATTCCCATTCTGACATGTCTATCCACGGCCTCCTCTACTGTAAAGATGAAGCCACACTCAGATTGGAGGAACAACACCTTATATTCCGTCTGGGTAGCCTCCAACCTGATGGCATGAACATTGACTTCTCCAACTTCCGCTAATGTCCCACCTCCCCCTCGTACCCCATCCGTTATTTATTTTTATACACACATTCTTTCTCTCACTCTCCTGTTTCTCCCTCTGTCCCTCTGACTATACCCCTTGCCCATCCTCTGGTTCCCCCCCCCTTGTCTTTCTCCCTGGACCTCCTGTCCCATGATCCTCTCATATCCCTTTTGCCAATCATCTGTCCAGCTCTTGGCTCCATCTCTCCCCCTCCTGTCTTCTCCTATCATTTTGGATCTCCCCCTCCCCTCCCACTTTCAAATCTCTTACTAACTCTTCCTTCAGTTAGTCCTGACGAAGGGTCTGGGCCTGAAACGTCGACTGTACCTCTTCCTAGAGATGCTGCCTGGCCTGCTGCGCTCACCAGCAACTTTGATGTGTGTTGGTTGAATAAAGGGAGCCTTTTCTGATTGGCTGCCGGTGACTAGTGGTGTTCTGTAGGGCTCTTTGTTGGGACTGCTTCTTTTAACATCGTATGTCAATGAATTGGATGATGGAATTGATGGCTTTGATACAAAGTTTGTGAACGATACGAAGACAGGTGGAGGGACAGGAAGTAGAAAGGCTGTTTGGCTGGCGGTGACTAGTGGTGTTCCACAGGGTCTATATTGTGACCAATTATTTTGACGTTATATGTTAATTATTTGTATGATTGGATTGATGACTTTGTTGCAAAGCTTGCAGCAATATGAAGATTAGGAGAATGGGCAAAGAGGTGAAAATTCTAAATTACTGTGTCGGGGAATGTATGGTCTGTTGCACTTCAGTAGAAGAAATGAAAGGGTTGACTATTTTCTAAATGCAGAGAAAATAAAAAGCATGGAGGCACAAAAGTACATGGGGGGTCCTTGTACAGGATTCCCTGAAGATTAATTTGCAGGTTGTCTGTGTGAGGTAATCAATTCAAGAGGACGAGAATATAAAAGCAAGGATTTAATGTTGAGACTTTTTAAAGCTCTGGTGAGGCCTCACTTGGAGAATTGGGAGAAGGTTTAGGCCCTTATCAAGGCAGCGGAGGTTTGAGATCAGAGTTTTCCTTTTCCTAGATGAGCTGCCAACCACAGCTGACAAGTGCCACCTGCCAAGTCAACTGATTTTAAGGCACCAGTAACCTACCTTTGCCTCAGTAGAAAGGGTTCCGCCAGACTTAGTAGCTAAGCTGTACGTGAAGGTCAGGAGCTGGACTTGGTTGTCAGAGACTATTTGAGGTGAATGCCCTTGGGAGCATTTAAAAGGTATGGAGAACCTGTCCCCATAACCACCCCTGGCTATAACAACCCTAAGGAGATGGCGAAAGGAGGAAGAACTACAGATTTTTGGATCATTGGGTTCTATCAGAGAAGGTGCAACCTGTATAGACAGGACGATTTGCACCTGAACTGAAGGGGACTAATATCCTAGTGGGAAGTTGTGCTAGTGATGTAAGGTGGAGGGAGGGGTTAAACTAGAGTTGCAAGGGGATGGGAATCAGAATGCCAGAGCAGACAGTGGAATGGTTGTGGTAAAAGATCAGAATAAGGTTTAATAGCACTGACAAATGTAATGAAACCTATTGTTTTGCAGCAGCAACAGAGTACAATTAATAATTAAAAAATTTAAATGACCATATAATCAGGACTCAAGTACATTTATTGTCAAAGAATGTATAAATTACACAACCTTGAGATTTGTTTGTTCACAGGTAGTCACAGAGGAAGAAACCCAAAATAACCCACTTAAAGAAAAAAAGAATAAAAATAAAAAGACCAATACCCAATGCACAAGAGAAAATAAAGAACACAATTCATGGTTTCTAGTCCCCATCACCCTGCCAAATCATGGATCCCTTGCTTTATGGTATTTGTCTACAGCATTAAAAAATGTTGGGAAACCCTAGTTTGTTAGAGCTGTTGAGGTCTCCCAACAGCTCTAGCAAACCTGCCTGCAATTATATTGGTCCTCCTCGAGATCAGATGCAACCCATCTTCTTTGTACGGGTCATGCCTTCCCCAGTAGACATCCCAATAATTCAGAAATATGAAAACTTGCCCCCAGTACCATTTTCTCAAGTGACACATTCATCTGTGAAATCATTTTATTCTGACCCTCACTTGCGCGTGACCCAGGCAGCAATCCAAAGATTGCTACCCTGGAGGTCTTACTTTCCATCTTTCTACCTCCCTAAATTCTCTCCTGAGGACCTTCTTGCTTTCCTACTTGTGTCATTGGTGCCAATATGTAACAAGACTTCTGGCTGCTCACCAGCCCCTTTAGAAATACGTAGAGGTTAGCAGACAGTTGCAAAAACATCAGGTTGTGATGGTAGGTAATTTTAACTTTCCATATATTGACAGCGACTCCCATATTGTCAAAGGACTGGGTGAGATAAAGTTTGTCAAATGTGTTCAGGGAAGTTTCCCTAGTTAACCAGCTCTGAGGTCAGAAATGCCATCAGACTTAAGAGTGTTGTGAGAGGCTGCACCAACATCTGTGTAAGTTTACGCCTGTGTGTATGTCGGCATGTTCACATGTGGCAGGTGGTTGTACATGCTTCATGGTGTATGTGTACGAGTGTCGATATGTTGGGGTATGCATGCATGTGTGTGCTTATCAGTGTGGAGGTAACGTAGGGGAAGAAGACTTGCCAGTCGACATTGGGTACAGGGAAAGTGGGAATGTGCATCCCAGGAATGGAGGGGGTTTAGGGGATGTGCTAGAAACAGGAGACGTACACAATGTTCAGAGATGCGAGGTTTTAGAGGAGGAAGGGAATATCACAGGGACGGTAAGGTGGGATCTTCTCAGCCAGGAAGGAGAAAGAGGTGTAACATAGATGAGTGTACAGAACAAAGGGGGAACAGGGGATTATAGTGTTGTGGAAAGTGGGCGTCCCTGAGGACGGGGCTGAGGTGGGAAGATAGCATCCCAGAAATAGGGCAGCTGATTTGGTGTGGGCATTGAAGAGACAGGGGAATGAGGTGTGATGGTGAAGTGGTCATCTCACACAAGGTAGGGGCATGACAGAGACTGAGAGTGAAAAGGATGGATAAGGAGGATGGAATGAGGGATCATAGAGATGGGTGTTGGAGGGGAGAGAAGGGGGAATTCAAGAAATGGAGTGGGGAGAGAGAAAGGGGCATCCCACAGATGGACGTGGAATGGAGCATCACAGAGAACAGTGGGGAGAAACGGGTGTCCTAAAGACAGGGAGCAGAGGAGAAATGCTGCATCAGAGTTGGAGGTAGATGGGTTGGAAGTGTGGAAGAGGAAAATGGGGTTGAGGGAACATGCTGAGGAGGGGGGAAAGCAGACGGATGAAGGGGTAGGGGATGACCCAGAAACGACTGGATGGGCATCTCAGCAGTGGGGGCGAGGGTGTGAGGATGGTGTGTTGAGATGTGGTATAGTCTGGGTAATAGGACTTCCCAGAGTTGGAGGAATGAGTGTAGGCAGGGTGTCCCAGATACGGAAGAATGGGAGTGGGCATCCCATAGATAGAGGGCCACAAGAGATAAAGTGAAGATGGAAAGCTATGTACCACAGGCGACGGTGCAGGGGCAACCCAGAGATGGGACCCTAGTTGGAGGAAAGGTAAGATAGTGATCCAGAGATGGTAGAAAGGGAGTGGGGGAGGGGAATGCAGGTGATTGAAGCCAGAGACAGGAGAAGGGGGTGAGTAAGGAGGTATTCAAGGGTAGGATGATGAGGGAATGGTACGTCACAGAGAATGGGGAACTGGTAGGAGCAGTGGGAAACGGGGCTTCTACATACAGTATGTGGAAAGTAATGATGTATAGGGATGGGGGCGCCCCCGGCCAGGTATTATGAATGGTGGAAGATGATTATAGGTTGGGTGAAATACAAATGGTGGGTGGGAGGGGGTGCTGAAGGGAGAGGAAATAGGCATCACAGGCATGGATCGGGGGGAGAAAGGGATGTCCCAGAGACGGGCGGGGGAGAAAGAAAAGGACAAATACAGAGACGCAGGGAAGGAGTGATGGTAATGTCCCAGAGATGGGGAGGGGGTTGCGTCCTGGAAAAGGAAGGTGCTTGGTAGTCTCAAGAGAGAATGAGGTTCCAAAAAAAAACAGTGGGAGTGGTCCTTTCCTAAGATGGGAAGGGATTCAGTGTCCAAAGATGGCATTAGGGTTAATAGGAGGAGGAAGGGGACATTCCATTGTCAGTGGGAAGGGGTCACCTGGAGATAAGGAGGGAGTGCAGAGAACATGGAGTGAATGTGGGGAAATGGGATGGGGTGAAGGGGCCATCTCAGAGACTGTGGAAGGAGGGAGACTTGGAGACAGGGGAAAGGGGAGGGAGTAATGGGAGACCATGAGTAATGTGTGGAAGGATGAGTAGCAGAAAGGGGAGAAAAGACGTGACCCAGTGACATTGGGGAAGAGGCCAACACAAAGGTGGGGGAAGAATGCAGCAATCCAAATGCAGTGGGTCAGGTGGGAGTAAGGGCAGATGGAGGGAGAGGGCAACTGTGAGTTAGGGGTGGGAAGCGGGGTACCAAAGGATAGGGAGGTGACTATCCAAAAAGAGCTTGAAGGATATGGCTGTGGGATACAGGATGGAGCCAAGAGGAGGAGGGGTGAAGAGGGTAACACTGAGTGGGAGTGGGGTGACTGATTAAAAGGGGATGGGGAGGGGTGACCCATAGTCAGGGGTAAACATGGATTTAAAAGTGGTAGGGTAACCCAGTGGTCGAAGAGATGAAGGCAGTGGTGAAGTGGTTGGGGAGTCCCAAATTCAGTGGGCATGCTGGAACTGAGCAATCTAGTGAATCGAGGATGGGTGAGAAAGAATGGGGGCAGCCCAGAGGCAGGAACTTGGGGGGCATCCAGAGATGTGGGGGAGAGGAAAATAAGCAACCTGAAGAAAGGGCTGGGAAGAAATCTGAAATGTGAGGCATGGACTGGCAAGAAGTGTAACCAAGAGGCTGAGGTGAAGTGGGAGAACAAGGAAACCCAGAGAGCAGGTGATGAAGGGTCTCAGATCAAAAGGTCAAACTGCTTATCGCCCTCCATATATGCTGTCTCCAGCAATTTGCATGTAAATTGTGCACAGTTTTGTTTAGATTTACATGCAATTTAAAAACAACAGAAAGAACTGATTTAAAGAATGAGGTTTAAAATATAAATTATTTATTTATGACAGAACCACAATATTAAACTCCAGTCCAATTAAGGCTCATGTCATGAAAACAAATCCCTCCTGTGCTCAGTGACCAGGGTTCAGTTCCAGGTGTGATGAACAGCAGCAATAACTGGCACCAACAGTCACTCTTGAACTTGCAAATGGATTCACTGAACGTGATGGTTAAATATTTAACATAGAGTTCTTTAAACTCAATTTGTTGGCGTTAGAGCAGGTGGGATGATTGAGCAAAGCTGTTTGCTCACAAAGGACAGGTGTGCAGCCTCTCAGTGTGAACTCGCTGCCTCATGCTGTGAGATAACTGTGCGAATCTGTTCCCACAGTCTGAGCAGGAGTACGGTCTCTCCCCAGTGCATATCAACAGAGGACTGAGTGAGTCGCTTCCCATAGACGGAATAGATAAACAGTCATGCCCCATTGTGAACTTGCTAGTGTATCTGCATGTGGGAAAAGTAAGGAAACTCTGTCACACAAAGAGCAGCCAAACAGCTTCTTCCCATTGTAAACTCTGATGTGTCAACAGCTCAGATAACTGAGTGAATCCCATCCTACAGATGGAGCAGGATCATGGCTTCCCTCCAGTCTGAACTCTCTGAAGTGTCTTCAGGTTGGACAACCAAATTAACCCCCTCCCGCAGTCACAGCAGCATACTCTCTCTCGGTGGTGCGAACTTCTAGATATACCTTCAGGTAGGATGATTCAGTTTATGCCCAGCCACACAACTAGCAATAGAATAGCCTCTCCGCAGCATGAACTCGCTGGTGATTCTGCTAGACGAAATACTGAATTACATCCCTTCCCACAGAGCAGGTGAACAAACTTTTTCCCACTGTGAACTCACTGTAGGTCTGCAGGCTGGATGAACACTGAACCCCTTCCCACAATCTGAACAGATGAATGATTTTTCCTTGCTATTAACTCTCTAGTACATCATCAGGTAAGATGACATAAAGAATTTCCTACCCCAGTGCTTCAAGGAGTTAAGTGTCTGATCACTGATGAAGTTATGCTGGAGTGTTCTCAGGGATCCAATGGGTTTCATTGAATAGTTGTGAGAGAAAACTTCATTTCAGACACAAAGCAGATACACGTTTCAAGCTGGGATGAGATATGCCCACTTTTCCAAGGATCATCAATTACAGGTCATTTGTTACACAAGACAGAGGGGTCGATTATCATTATACAACCAGAGAGAATAGGTGAAACAAAAGTCTCGCTTGGCAGAAGGATCCAGAACTAGATGACATTCAGCAAAAGTGTTTTGCTAAAGAACCAAAGTGAAGGAAGGAGTTTGCATTTTCCCCTTTCAGCTCTAATTGACATTTTAACTCATGGAAACATAGAAAACCTACAGCACAATACAGGAACTTCGGCTCACAAAGTTGTGCCGAACATGTCCCTACCTTAGAAATTACTAGGCCTACCTATAACCCTCTATTTTTCTAAGCTCCATGTACCTATCCAAAAGTCTCTTAAAAGGCCCTATCGTATCCGCCTTCACCACTGCCGCTGGCAGCCCACTCCACGCACTCACCACTCTCTGAGTAAAAAACTTACACCTGACATCTCCTCTGTACCTACTCTCCAGCACCTTAAACCTGTGTCCTCTTGTGGCAACCATTTCAGCCCTGGGAAAAAGCCTCTGACTATCCACCCAATCAATGCCTCTCATCATCTATACACCTTTCTCAGGTCACCTCTCATCCTCCGTCGCTCCCAAGGAGAAAAGGCCGAGTTCACTCAACCTATTCTCATAAGGCATGCTCCCCAATCCAGGCAACATCCTTGTAAATCTCCTCTGCACCCTTTCTATGGCTTCCACATCCTTCCTGTAGTGAGGCAACCAGAACTGAACACAGTACTCCAAGTGGGGTCTGAACAGGGTCCTATATAGCTGCAATATTACCTCTCGGCTCCTAAATTCAATTCCACAATTGATGAAGGCCAATACACCGTATGCCTTCTTAACCACAGAGTCAACCCGTGCAGCTGCTTTGAGCGTCCTACGGACTTGGACCCCAAGATCCCTCTGATCCTCCACACTGCCAAGAGTCTTACCATTAATACTATATTCTGCCATCATATTTGACCTACCAAAATGAACCGCTTCACACTATCCATGGCCTCCTCTACCGTAAAGATGAAGCCACACTCAGGTTGGAGGAACAACACCTTATATTCCGTCTGGGTAGCCTCCAACCTGATGGCATGAACATTGACTTCTCTAACTTCCGCTAATGCCCCACCTCCCCCTCGTACCCCATTCGTTATTTATTTATATACACACATTCTTTCTCTCTCTCTCTCCTTTTTCTCCCTCTGACTTGCCCATCCTCTGGGTTCCCCCCTCCCCCTTTTCCTTCTCCCTGGGCCTCCTGTCCCATGATCCTCTCACATCCCTTTTGTCGATCAACTTCCCAGCTCTTGGCTCCATCCCTCCCCCTCCTGTCTTCTCCTATCATTTTGGATCTCCCCCTCCCACTTTCAAATCTCTAACTAACTCTTCCTTCAGTTAGTCCCGACGAAGGGTCTCGGCCCAAAACGTCGACTGTACCTCTTCCTGGAGATGCTGTCTGGCCTGCTGCATTCACCAGCAACTTTGATGTGTGTCACTTCACACCTGTCTGGGTTGAACTCCATCTGCCACTTCTCAGCCCAGTTTTGCATCCCATCAATGTCCCGCTGTAACCTCTGACAGCCCTCCACACTATCCACAACACCTCCAACCTTTGTGTCATTAGCAAACCTACTAACCCATCCCTCCACTTCCTCATTAGGTGCTGAATGCAGTTCTTCTTTCAGGCCTTAGTTTTAACTATTCTAGTTATCTACCGAGGTACGGACATCAGCTGCTTCTGGACAACAGACCTGATTGCTATGTTCCATTTCAAATGGGAGAAAATTATGTATCTATTTATCTGAAGGATAAATATGAGTTCCGGATGCAAGGTAAACTCAGAACTATTATCTTTCATCTGAGTCCCAATTCCTAAGGTTTTGATAGCAAGATCTCAGCTGTGCTAGGAGGTCCATCACACTGATGTGTGGATCCTTTTGTCCACTGAACGCATGATTTGATAAGTGATCTTGAAGTAAAGGAGCCATTAGGAGGTAGTGACCATAATATGATAAGTTTTTATCCGCAAGTTGAGAGGGATAAGGGCAGATCAGAACTGTCAGTATTGCAGTTGAACAAAGGAGACTATGGAGCCATGAGGGAGGAGCTGGCCAAAATTGACTGGTCGGATATCCTAGCAGAAAAGACAGTGGAACAGAAATGGCAGGTATTCTTGGGAATAATGCACAAGGTGCAAAATCAGTTCATCCCCCAGAGAAGGAAGGATTCAAAGGGGGGAAAGTGGCCACAGTGGTTGACAAAGGAAGTCAGAGATAGCATAGCATTAAAAAAGAAGAAATATAAAAGAGCTAAGGTGAGTGGGAAGACAGATGATTGGGAAATTTTTAAGGAGCAACAGAACTTAACTAAAAAGGCAATGTGGGGAGAAAAAATGAGGTATGAACGCAAGCTAGCTAGGAATATAAAGGAGGATAGCAAAAGTTTTTTTAGGTATGTGAAGAGAAGGAAGATAGTTAAGAACAATGTTGGGCCCTTGAAGAATGAATTGGGAGAAATTGTTATGGGAAACAGAGAAATGGCAGACGAATTTAATAAGTACTTTGGATCTGTTTTCACTAGGGAAGACACAAGCAGTCTCCCAGATGCATGGATGGGCCAAGGACATAGGGTAACAGAGGAACTGAAACAGATTGACATTAGGAAGGAAACGGTGATGAGTAGACTGATGGGACTGAAGGCTAACAAATCCCCAGGTCCAGATAGTCTGCATCCTAGGGTACTAAAGGAGGTGGCTCTGGAAATTGTGGATGCATTGGTGATCATTTTCCAATGTTCCTTAGATTCAGGATCAGTTCCTGAGGATTGGCGAATGGCTAATGTTATCCCACTTTTTAAGAAAGGAGGGAGGGAGAAAATGGAGAACTATTGCCCTGTTAGCCTAACATCAGTAGTGGGGAAGATGCTAGAGTCCATTATTAAAGATGAAATAGCGGTATATCTTGATAGCAGTGATAAGATTGGGCCGAGCCAGCATGGATTTACCAAGGGCAAATCATGCTTGACTAATCTATTGGAGTTTTTCGAGGATGTAACCAGGAAGATAGGTGAGGGAGATCCAAGGGATGTGGTGTACCTTGACTTTCAGAAGGCATTTGATAAGGTACCACATAGGAGATTGGTGGGTAAAATCAGAGCTCATGGCATTGGAGGGAGGATATTGACATGGATAGAAAACTGGTTGGCAGATAGAAAGCAAAGGGTAGCAGTGAATGGGTGTTTCTCGGAATGGCAGGTGGTGACTAGTGGGGTGCCACAGGGCTCGGTATTGGGACCACAGCTGTTTACGATTTACGTCAATGATTTAGAGGAAGGCATTGTAACACCAGCAAGTTTGCTGATGATACTAAGCTGGGTGGCAGTGTGACATGTGATGAGGATGTTAGGAGAATTCAAGGTGACTTGGATAGGCCGGGTGAGTGGGCAGAAACTTGGCAGATGGCGTTTAATGTGAATAAGTGTGAGGTTATTCACTTTGGGAGCAAGACCAGGAAGGCAGATTATTATCTGAATGGGGTGGAGTTAGGTAAGGGAGAAATACAAGGAGATCTAGGAGTACTTGTTCACCAGTCTCTGAAGGTGAATGAGCAAGTGCAGCAGGCAGTGAAGAAGGCTAATGGAATGTTGGCCTTTATTACAAAGGGAATTGAGTACAAGAGCAAGGAAACCCTTTTGCATTTGTACAGGGCCCTGGTGAGACCACACCTGGAGTATTGTGTGCAGTTTTGGTCTCCAGGGTTAAGGAAGGACATCCTGGCTGTGGAGGAGGTGCAGATAGGTTCACTAGGTTAATTCCTGGGATGTCCGGACTGTCTTATGCAGAGAGGTTAGAGAGACTGGGCTTGTACACACTGGAATTAAGGAGATTGAGGGGGGATCTGATTGAGACATATAAGATTATTAAGGGATTGGACAAGGTAGAGGCAGGAAATATGTTCCAGATGCTGGGAGAGTCCAGTACCAGAGGGCATGGTTTAAGAATAAGGGGTAGGTCATTTAGGAC
The DNA here is from genome assembly GCF_963921235.1 of Mobula hypostoma. NCBI lineage: Eukaryota > Metazoa > Chordata > Chondrichthyes > Myliobatiformes > Myliobatidae > Mobula > Mobula hypostoma. Next base: position 37,039,775 of record NC_086106.1, on the reverse strand, counting down.
AGAGTTGAGGAGGAACTTCTCCCAGAGAGTTGTGGAGGTGTGGAACGTGCTGCCTCAGAAGGCAATGGAGGCCAATTCTCTGGATGCTTTCAAGAAGGAGCTAGATAGGTATCTTATGGATAGGGGAATCAAGGGTTATGGGGACAAGGCAGGAACCGGGTATTGATAGTAGATGATCGGCCATGATCTCAGAATGGCGGTGCAGGCTCGAAAGGCCGAATGGTCTACTTCTGCACCTACTGTCTATTGTCTATATACGGGAGCTTAGTGTAAAGGAACCCTTAGGAGGTAGTGATCATAATATGGTTGAATTCATACTACAATTTAAGAGGGAGAAGCCTCTCTCTCTCTCTAGTCACACGTGTCAATATCACAATGGAATAAAGGGAATTACAGAGGCATGACAGGAGCTTGCCTAGGTGGATTGCAGGAGGATACTGGCAGGAATGATGGCACAGCAGCGGAGGCTGAAGTTTCTGGGAATAGCTCACAAGATGCAGGATAGATATGTCCCACAGAACAAGTAGTTCTCAAATGGCAGGGGTGGGCAACCGTGGCTGACAAGTAAATTAAGGACTTCATAAAAGCCAAGGGAAGGGCATATAATATAGCAAAGTGCATGGGAGGTTGGATGATTGGGAAGCTTTTAAAATCCAACAAAAGGAAACTAAAAGAAATTTTAAGAAAAGGTGAAATATGAGGGCAGACTAGCCAATAATATAAAGCAGGAAGCCCAAAATTTTTTTCAGTTATATAAAGAGTAAAAGGGTGGTGAGAGTTGGTATCAGACCACTGGGAAATGATGCTGGTGAGGTAGTAATGGGGAACAAAGAAATGGCAGGTGAACAATGGATACTTTGCATCTTTCTTTATTGTGGAAGACACTAGCAGTGAGCCAGGGTACGTGAATATCAGGGAGTAGGAGTGAGTGCCATTGCTATTACAAAGGAAAACATGCTAGGCAAACTTAACGTGGATAAGTCACCTGGACCAGATGGACTACATCCCAGAGTCCTGAGAGAGGTCGCTGAAGAGATAAAAGATGCCATGGTTATGATCTTTCAAGAATCTCTTGATTCTGGCACTTGATTGAGGACTGGAAGGTTGCAAATGTCACTCCACTCTTTAAGAAGGCAGGAAGGCAAAAGAAAGGAAATTACAGGCCAGTTAGCCGAACCTCAGTGGTTGGGAAAGTGCTGGAGTCTATTATCAAGGATGAGGTTTCAAGGTACTTGCAGACTAATGGTAAAATAAGTCAAAGTCAGCATGGTAAAGGGAATTCCTGCCTGACAAATCCGTTAGAGTTCTTCGAGGAAGTAACAAGCAGAGTGGACAAAGGAGAGGCAGTGGGTATCATTTACCTGGACTTTCCTACTGTGTTACAGGAAAGATACTGGCATTGATAGAGGAATGGCTGACAGGCAGGAGGCAGCAAGTGGGAGTTTCTTGTTGGCTGCTGGTGACTAGTGGTGTTCCTCACGGGTCAGTATTGGGACCCCTAGTTTTCACATTGTTTGTCAATGATTTGGATGATAGAAGTCTTAGGAGTCATCATTGTGCAAAACTCCCAAAAGGTTAACTTACAGGTTGAGTCTGTGGTAAGGAGGCAAATGCAACATTGGCATTTATTTCAAGGGGAAGAGAATATAAAAGCAAGGAGACAATGCTGAGTCTAAGACACTAGTCAGGCCACACTTGGAGTATTGTCAACAGTTTTGGGCCCCATATCTCAGAAAGAATGTGTTGTCATTGGAGCAAGTCCGAAGGAGGTTCACAAGGATGATTCTGGGAAAGGGGTTAACATATGAGGAGTGTTTGGCATCTTTGGTCCCATACTGACTGGAATTTAGAAGAATGCGTGAGGATTTCATTGAAACCTACCAAATGTTGAGGACTTAATAGGGTGGATGTAGGGAGGATGTTTCTTATGGTGGAGGTATCCAGAACTAGAATGCACAGCCTCAACCTTTTAGAACTGAGGTAATGAGTAATTTTTTTTTAGCCAGGGTAGTGAATCTGTGGAATGCTCTGCCACAGAATGTGGTTGAAGCCAATTCTGTGGGTATATTTAAGATGGAAGTTGATCATTTCCTGATTGTCAGGACATCAAGGGTTATGGCAAGAAGGCAGGTGTATGGGGTTGAGTGGGATCCAGGATCAGCTATGATGGAATGATGGAGCAGACTCAATGGGCTGAATGGCCTAATTCTACTCCTATTCCTATGGCAGGGTGACACAACTTGGGACTCTCGGCACCTGCACACTCGATTTGCAGTGATAGTACATTCTGAAGCTCAGATTTCTGGGTAAGAACATTGCTATTGAAAGCATTTGCAAGCATTGACTCCCCTTTGTCAAATGGTACCAATGCAGTCAATATGTTTATGAGAACCCATTCGAGTACAGGAGCAGGGAGGTACTACTGCAGTTGTACAAGGCCTTGGTGAGACCACACCTGGAGTATTGTGTGCAGTTTTGGTCCCCTAATCTGAGGAAAGACATCCTTGCCATAGAGGGAGTACAAAGAAGGTTCACCAGATTGATTCCTGGGATGGCAGGACTTTCATATGAAGAAAGACTGGATGAACTGGGCTTGTACTCGTTGGAATTTAGAAGATTGAGGGGGGATCTGATTGAAACGTATAAGATCCTAAAGGGATTGGACAGGCTAGATGCAGGAAGATTGTTCCCGATGTTGGGGAAGTCCAGAACGAGGGGCCACAGTTTGAGGATAGAGGGGAAGCCTTTTAGGACCGAGATTAGGAAAAACTTCTTCACACAGAAAGTGGTGAATCTGTGGAATTCTCTGCCACAGGAAACAGTTGAGGCCAGTTCATTGGCTATATTTAAGAGGGAGTAGTTAGATATGGCTCTTGTGGCTACGGGGGTCAGGGGGTATGGAGGGAAGGCTGGGGCGGGGTTCTGAGTTGGATGATCAGCCATGATCATAATAAATGGCGGTGCAGGCTCGAAGGGCCGAATGGCCTACTCCTGCACCTATTTTCTATGTTTCTATATTAATATATTCACTGTTAACAGGCATTGTGTGTCAGTAGTCAAATTAACCAAGTTTTTTGCCTCTGTCAGCCTCCAAATGTTGCTACTCCATCTCTCATTGCCACACCTTTTCCCCCACCCCCTGGCTGTTTCCACACTCCTCATCACATGCCCAAAAACTCTGCCCTGCACTGACTCGTCTCTGATTTCTGGCCCTGCTCCATTCAATATCCAGCTGAAGGTTCCCCAACTAATGCTTTCAGACATTAGAGGACAATGATGTATCCTAACAACTCAGCAGTGTGAGATACACCCTTTAGAAGCTTAGAGAATGACCTATAACATTGAAAAGAGCAGGGAATAATGGGGTTCTTTACCAATGTAATTTTGCCTCAGCGCAGAGATTTGAGGGATGAAGAACATTTCAGGCATAAATGCAGTCAGCTCATCTTCTTCAGTCCGCAGAAAGACATGCAGGAAAATAAAGGAAAATTAAAATTCTTCACCCACAGAGTGGTGAGCATCATCATAGCTAGGAGTGAACAGTAGGGAAGGATTTAAAAGGACTATCGTGGAACAGATCCAGATCCAGAAACTCCACTCCCACTGAAGGTGAACATTATCAGAACAAACTTGTTTTGTGCCCAGTGGCCAAGGTGCAGAAATGGGTGTGTTGAACAGCAGCAATAATTGCAGAGTGCAACACCAGCAGTCACTTCTGAAGTTGCTTCTCCATTGAGCAACTGTGATGGTCAAATATCCAGCGTGCAGCTTATTTAAACTTTGCCCCCGTGTGAACTCTATAGTGCATCACAAGGTTGGATGAATGAGTGAATCCCTTCCCACACTCAGAGCAGGTGAATGGCTTCTCCCCAGTGTGAATTCGATAGTGCGCCACAAGGGTGGATGACTGAGTGAATCCCTTCCCACATTCAGAGCAGGTGAATGGCCTCTCCCCAGTGTGAACTCGCCAGTGTATCTGCAGGCTGGATGACTGAGTGAATGCCTTACCACAGTGTGAGCAGGTGAACGGCCTCTCTCCAGTGTGAACTCGTTGATGTACCTTCAGTTGAAATGACCGAGTGAATCCCTTCCCACATTCTGAGCAGATGAATGGTCTCTCTCCAGTGTGAACTGACTGGTGTGTCTGCAGGTGAGATGACCGAGTGAATCCCTTCCCACAGTCTAAGCAGGTGAATGGCCTCTCCCCTGTATGAATTCGCTGGTGTATCTGTAGGTGAGATGACCGGGAGAATCCTTTCCCACAGTCTGAGCAGGAGAATGGCCTCTCTCCAGTGTGAATTGACTGGTGTGCCAATAGGTCAGATGAGCGAGTGAATCCCTTCCCACAGTCTGAGCAGGTGAACGGCCTCTCCCCAGTGTGAACTGACTGGTGTGCCAATAGGTCAGATGACTGACTGAATGCCTTTCCACATTCGGAACAGGTGAACGGCCTCTCCCCAGTGTGAACTCGCTGGTGTAGTTTCAGTTGAAATGACCGAGGAAATCCCTTCCCACATTCCGAGCAGGTGAACGGCATCTCCCCAGTGTGAACTGACTGGTGTGCCAATAGGTCAGATGACCGAGAGAAACCTTTCCCACAGTCTGAGCAGGTGAATGGCCTTTCCCCAGTGTGAACTCGTTGATGTACATTCAGCTGAGATGACCGAGCGAATCCCTTCCCACAGTCTGAGCAGATGAATGGTTTTTCCTCAGTGTGAACTGACTGGTGTGCATGTAGGTTGCATAACTGAGTGAATCCCTTCCCACACACGGAACAGGTGAATGGTCTCTCCTTAGTGTGAACTTGCTGGTGTCTCTGTAGGTGGGATGACTGAGTGAATCCCTTCCCACAGTCTGAGCAGGTGAACGGCCTCTCCCCAGTGTGAACTCGCTGATGCACCTTCAGCTGAGATGAATGAGGAAATCCCTTCCCACAGTCTGAGCAGGTGAACGGCCTCTCCCCAGTGTGAACTCGCTGATGTACCTTCAGTTGAGATGAGTGAAGAAACCCCTTCCCACAGTCTGAGCAGGTGAATGGCATCTCCTCAGTGTGAACAGACTGCTGTGTCTGTAGGTGGAATTAGTGAGTGAATCCTTTCCCACAATCTGAGCAGATGTACGGCCTGTTCCCAGTGTGAAATGCGTCAGCAGATCAGATGGCTGAGGAATCCCTTCCCACACACGCAACAGTCCCTCTCCCTTGTGAACTTACTGGTCTGTCTGTGGGTAGAATGAGTGAGTGAATCTCTTCCCGGACATGGAACAAGTGAACAGCTTTCACCGGTGTGAATTTTCTGATGTATCCTCAGCTTGGATGACAGAATGAATTGCTTCCCGTAGTCAGAACAGGTGAACAATCTCACTATGGAGTGAACTTGCTGATGTGTCTTCTCGGCAAATGACTGAGTAGATCCCTCCCATACAAAGAATAGGTAACTGATATCTCTCTACTACCAATTCTCGGGTGATTCATCAAGTCTGATGTCAGATGCAGTGAATCCCTTGCAGTGTCAATGCAGTTGAAGAACCGATCTCCAGTGAACAAGTGCTGGTGTGTTCTCAGCACCCCGGTTCCAGTGGATTTCACTGAGTTACAACATAAAACTTCATTTCAGACACAGAGCACCTTCCCATCTGGGATGAGGTAGTTCTTCTTCTCCAAGGATCGACAACATTTATATTGGCATTTCAAAGGAAGTATCTGGACGGAGACAGCAAAAGTGATGTGCTGTGATGTTTGATGTTCCCATGGGCAAATTCTTTGCCATTTCTAACCTGTAAAAAGATTTACAAAAGGCATCAATGAGTGAAGGATTGCATTTCAGATGAGATCATTTTAGCCTCTGTGGTGTGCTCTGACATCACACTGTTTTACTGAGGTTCAACCCAAGTTAGAGGAATTGCTCCTGATCTTCTAACTGGGCACAGCACAGGCATCCAGACTGACCATTGAGTTATCTACATTTCTGACTATATCAGAATGGGCCTTTTTTCCCTCTTCAAACTGTGACATTGGCTCAGTTTGTCTCTCACCATTAATATTGTTTCAAGTACTGCTCATGACCCACAGCACTACAAAAGAGCACATATTACATACAAGAGCGACAGAGGATGAGACTTGACCTGATAGAGGTGTATAAGATGATGAGAGACATTGATCGTGTGGATAGTCAGAGCCTTTTTCCCAGGTCTGAAATGGTTGCCACAAGAGGACACAGGTTTAAGGTGCTGGGGAGTAGGTACAGAGGAAATGTCAGGGATAAATTTTTTACTCAGAGAGTGGTGAGTGCGTGGAATGGGCTGCCGGCATCGGTGGTGGAGGCAGATATGATAGAGTCTTTTAAGAGACTTTTGGATAGGTACATGGAGCTTAGAAAAATAGAGGGCTATGGGTAAGCCTAGTAATTTCTAAGGTGGGGACATGTTCGGCACAACTTTGTGGGCTGAAGGGCCTGTATTGTGCTGTAGATTTTCTATGTTTCTAGTTAAGGAAAAATCTGCAGATGCTGGAAATCAAAGTAACACACACAAAATGCTGGAGGAACTCAGCAGGCCAGGCAGCATCCATGGAAAAGAGTAAACAGTCGATGTTTCAGGCCAAGACCTTTCACCTGGACTGATATTACATCCTGGAGACTTTGTAACTACCTGACCTCTGCTTCCGGCGACTTATGGCAGTGAACTAATCAATGGCAATGCCAATGAAACTGAAGGGAAGGGCAGCAGTGTTTTTCAATGGAATGTGGCACTTTGGTGATGTGAAAGCTGCAGGTCACTTGTTACCCAGGACAAAGATGGTTGATATCATTATATCAGAGAGAACAAGAGGAGCTAAGACAAAGATGATTATCTCAAGAACTAAAGCTGGTGAAAGGCTTTTTTCCCTCATGACATTCGCATTGTTTGGAAGTAGCTTCTTCATCCGAGATTAACACAGAATTGTATTTTTGTTTCGAGTTCCTAATCCTTGGATTTAGGTAGCTGAAACTCGGTAGGAGAAGACAGATACAAGCACTCCCATTCCTTCCCCCTGCGCTTCAAAACAAGCCTTATAAACAGGACAGCAAAGAGCCATGGCTGCCTATGTACCCAGAAATCCCCACGAAGGAGATACCCATCTAATCGCTACCCATCGATGCGCATGCGCCCCACAAATGGCGCCAGCATCTACGCCCAACGCAGAAAGCTACCTGGGGCCCGACTGTGGGTCGTAGCCTTCGACAGAAAAAAAGACCATCACTACGCCGGGTTTGACAGACCACAGTGTGTGCGAAGCTCGCAGCAATTGTCCCTCAAACACAGTGCGGAAGCGGGTGTTAATTTTATAATTTAAGAAAAATCGCCACCCGAAATCCCACTCCTACCTACTGCCGATTCTCCAGAGCCTTTTTTTCCGCGGTGCGCACGCGCATTTCTGTACCTACGGCGACGCGCCTGCGCATTTGATCGCTGGGTCATTAACGGCGAATTATGAAGCATGGAGGTTCCTGGGTAAGCAAGATGCCATTAATGGATTCTGCAAACACCGGTTTCCTCATGCCTCATGTAGACATCCCACCCTGCAAAAACTCATTTCAGGGAGGTAGCACCACCACCCCCGCTCCCCGCAACCCCCATATCCCCTCCCCCAGTCGATCTCCAAGGGTGTATATATACAGGACATTTGATTATGAAAGAACAAACAATATATTTGATTACATATTGAAACTATTTACACACACACACACATATATATTCCTTGTTGAGTATTTTGTTGGCAGTCTCAATGCAAATAGCGTTTCTATTTCTTTTGCAAACTTTCCTTGTACTGTGATGTGGCTTACTTGGCAGATTTGAGCATTTTGCTAGAAGTCTCAACCTCATAGCAGTCTGTATCAATGAATTTGTTAATTTTGCAAGACATCAGATTCACAAGTGTTTTATGAGACAGCTGCCTTCTGAATTCTGTCTTAATGTGACACACCATGCTGAATGCCCTTCCTTTTTTTTTGTAATTTATTTTTTATTGAAGTTCATCATCAAACACATTTCCATATGATGTATTTCAGACACTGTACATATATATCATATATTCATATTTGTCACAAATCTCCACATAATATTTATCTGAGGTATATACTTATAGAAAAGAAAGGAAAGAAAGAACAAGCAAAAAGAGAAAACTGTGTACAAGTAGGGAGTGATCTTTTATTTTTACAACATATTCATTGATTTGTGAGAATAAAATCAGGCCCATGAGGTGTTATGTAGTTAATCCACCTTTCCCAGAATGAATCAAATTGTTCCAACTTACGATTAGCAGAGGCTGTTATCTTCTCCATTTTGTAAATGTCCATTGTAATTTCCATCCATGCGTTTAATGTTGGGCTCTCTTGTGATAACCATTTCCTGGTAAGAGCCTTTTTACCAGCCACCAGCAGTATATTCGTTAAATATTTATCTCTTTTCAACCATCCTTGAGGTATATACCCAAAATATATGGTCTTACTTTCTAAGGGTATTTCACATTTAAAAATGTCTTGTAGGACATTGTGTATCCCACTCCAATAGTCTTTGATAACAGGGCAATCCCAGAAAATATGATAACGGTTTGCATTTTGATTTCCACAATTTCTCCAGCAAACAGGGAGGTTACCATCATAATGGAATTTCTGGGAGGGTGTAATAAAATATCTTAGCAAGTTTTTCCATCCAAACTCCCTCCATTTCTGTGAACTGGTATACATCCTACCTCAAAAATAGAAGCTGCACTGTCAACATAGGCAAATTTTCCTCTTCTCCAGATAGTTTTTCCTGTGGGGTCCCACAAGGTTCCAACCTAGGTCCCATTCTTTTCTCTATGTGTATACATGCTTCCCTTCAGCCAAATCATTCAAAAACATGACATTTCCTTCCATTGTTATGCTGACGACACACAGCTTTATCTCCCCTTGAAACCAAACAACAGTCAACTCTAGCCAGCCTCATGAACTGCCTTGAGGACATAAAGTGTTGGATGGCACAAAATTTCCTGCAGCTGAATGAAGGCAAGTCTAAAGTTGTCCTATTTGGCCCCCCTGACTCCATCAAAGTGATTACCAACAGTCTTGGTAACCTGTCCACCCTCGTCAAACCCCATGTCAAAACCTTGGTGTCATATTTGATTCCGCCTTTAGGTTTGACAAGCAAGTTAATGCAGTAGTAAAAGCCAGTTTTTTCCAGCTTTGTACTATTGCTAAAATCAAGTCGTTTCTCTCTTTCAAAGATCTCGAGGAAGTCATCCACGCCCTTATATCCTCCCGTTTGGACTACTCCAACTTCCTGTATACTGGGATTAGTCAGTCGCCCCTGTCCCGTCTGCAACTGGTCCAGAACGCCGCAACCAGGCTCCTGACAGGTGCCCAGAAGAGGGATCATATACTCCTATCCTGGCCTCCCTCCGCTGGCTGCCAGTACGGTTCAGAATTGATTTTAAGGTTCTCCTGTTTGTTTATAAAGCCCTAAATGGGCTGCCCCCCCCTTATATCACAAACCTTCTAACCCTTTATTCTATTTCCAGGTCCCTCAGGTCAGCTGACTTGGGGCTCCTGGCTGTCCCGCGATCTAAATTTAAGTTCAGGGGTGACCGTGCCTTTGCTTTTGTAGCCCGTAGACTGTGGAACAGCATTCCCCTCCCTATCAGATCTGCCCCCTCCATCGACTCTTTTAAATCCAGGCTCAAAATTTACCTTTATTCACTAGCGTTTGAGTCTTCCTGACGTGGCCAAATTTTGGCTTGTGCTTAGGCTCATGTGTTGTTTATTTTATGCCTATAAGCTGTGTGCTTTGTTGTTTATATGTGTGTTTCTTGTATTTGTGATTTTAGCTACCTGTTATGGATTGTACAGCACTTTGGTCAACATGGGTTGTTTTTAAATGTGCTTTATGAATAAATTTGACTTGACTTGACTTCCATTGATGCCTCCATATTATTGTCCATTCTTCCTCAGATATAATTATCCCTCCTTCCTTCTCCTATTTTGTTTTAATGTATGAAATCGAATGTTTTAAGATTTCACAAACCCTTATACACGCTCGATTTTACTACTATTATCTGAATTATATGCTTTTCTAAATAGCTCTATCAAACATGTAGATTAGATTAGATTCAACTTCATTGTCATTGTGCCAAATACAGATACAAAGCCAATGAAATGCAGTTAGCAGCTAACCAGAAATGCAAAGAATAGTGTTATTTACAAAATAATTGTGAATAAAAAGTAAGTGCTACAGCACACAAATGTAAAAGTACTGAGACAGTACAATATGGGTGCAATACTGCTTAGCGCTGTGATGTGAGGTTCAGCAGGGTCACAGCCTCAGGGAAGAAGCTCTTCCTGTGCCTGCTGGTGCGGGAGTGGAGGCTCCTGTAGCACCTACTGGATGGGAGGAGAGTAAAAAGTCCATGGTTAGGGTGAGATGCATCCTTGATAATGCTTTTTGTCCCACTTGCCTTGGTTATATTTTTAACCCTTCAATGAACATACTGTCGCATCTGCAAATACCGATAAAAGTCTTGTTTTTCTAATATGTGTTTCTCCTTAAGCATTTCAAAACTGAACAGTGTTCCTTCTTTCATTAAATTGCAAAGAACTGTTATTCCTTTAGTTGTCCAGTCCTTAAATCTAGTATCCAGTTTATTCAGCGTAAAATCTGAGTCATATGCACGCCATTTAAGAATTGCAATATCTCCCTCTAGTTTATATTCTTTTATAATAGTTTTCCATGTTTTAAGAGTCCATTTCACCCATGGGTTATCAATAGTATTTATGTAACTTTGTAGGTTGTTGTCAGCCAAAATTGCCTGTATGGGGATGGAAAGTATCCTTTCCTCAATGTTTTTCCATTGAGCATCATATGATCGGTTGCATCAGCATATCACAGCTCTCATCTGCGCTGCAAAATAATAATCTCGAAGAGAAGGTAGGCCCCATCCCCTCTTTTCCTTGGCTAACTGCAAAGTTTTGAGATGAGCTCTAGGCCTTTTACCTTGCCATATATATCTTGATTGCATCTTGTTCCATTCATTGAATTGATTTTGGTCAATCTCTGTTGGTAGGGTCTGAAAGAGATATAGTAGTCTGGGCAGTATATTCATTTTAATAGATTCAGTCCTTGAACTGAGACTAAAAAAAGGAATTAGGTTCCAGCTCGTTATTTCTTCCTTAATTTTTTATATATAGGCAGATAATTGCATTCTGATAATTTTGCCAAATCTTTTGGCATAATGATGCCCAAATATTTGACGGACTCTGTTTGCCATGCCCAGGGATAACTACTTTCAATTTCTCTTGGTGGGCTATAGCTATATGAAAGTAATTGGGTTTTATCTATGTTGACCTTGTATCCTGATAATTGACCCTACTGTTCAAAGGATTGCATCAATTTAGGTAAAGAGTGTGTTGGTTGCCATAGATAGATCAAAATATCATCTGCTTAACAAGCCAATTTATGCCCTGTCCCTTTAATAGTAATTCCCCTGATATCTTCATTTTGTCTGATGTATTGAGCTAATGGTTCCAGATATAATGCGAAGAATAGCGGTGACCATGCACAACCCTGTCTCGTGCCCCTTTCTAGGGTAAAACTATTTGATAAATATCCATTGATTTTAATCATAGCAGTAGGATTGTCATTATAGTGCCTGTATAGTTTGAGTAATTGTATCATGTAAACCAAATCTATGTAAAACTCTGTAAGGAAAATTCTAATTAACCGAATCAAATGCCTTTTCAGCGTCCCACGTTTATCACTACTGCTTCAATTTTTTTTGTATATGATCCATAATGTGAAGTGTCCTTCGTATATTGTCTTGTGTTTGGCATTGTTGTATAAAACCTGTCTGATCGTTATATATCAGTGTGGGTAGAAACTCTTCTGATCGTTTTGCCATGATGGAAGTAAATAATCTATAGTCTACATTAAGAACAGATATTGGTCTAAGTGATCCACATTCCATTTTATCCTTGCCTTCTTTCGGTATGGCTGAGAATATCGCCTCCTTCCAGCTGGGAGGCATTTGCGGCTTTTTTAGAGCCCAGTTCAGTGTGGGGAGTAAAACAGGAATTAACTCATTTTTAAACCCTTTATACCACTCTGTTGTATATCCATCTGATCCTGGTGACTTGCTTAATTTAAGCCTACTAATTGCAGTTTTTAGTTCAGCTTCAGTTATGTCAGCAGTCATCTTTCTATTTTGTTCTTTGCTTAAAGTGGGTAACTCTATAGAAATCAGGAAGGTGTCAATTTGGGTTGTGCTTCCCCCGGAACTTTGGAATATAGAGTTTTGTAAAACATTTCAAAAGCTTCTTGAATTTCACTTAGCTTATTTTTTTTTATCACTTTTGTTCTTAGATCCCTAATTCTATGAATTGTATTTTCTACTATCTTTTTTTTCAGTTTCCACGCCAGTATTTTCATAGATTTAGATCCTCTTTCATAGTGTCTCTGTTTCAGAAACATTAGATTTTTCCTGATTTCTTGTGTAGCCAAACTATTAATTTCAATCCTAAGTTTTTAAATTTCCTCTAACGTATCCTGTGCCAAACTCAATTTGTGTTTTTTTCTAGTTCCTTCAGCTTATTTTGTAATTCCTGTAATGTTTTATTCCTTTTTTTTATTATATGAAGATATTGCTATAATTTTCCCTCTTAAGACAGCCTTCAGAGTATCCCAGAGAATGGGAGGTGAAACCTCTCCATTATCATTGCATTCTAAGTAAAGACCAATTTCTTTTTTAATTTGTTCCTTAAAATAGGGATCATTGAGTGGACTTGAATTGTTTCCAAATAGTATTCTTTGGTTGTAGGTCAAAATCAACAGATAAATATATAGGTACATGGTCACTTACATCTATTGTCCCAATTCCACAGGTGTTTATTTTGTCTTTTCCAAATGTTTTGAAATAGTCTTTTCCTGTATATAAAGAATGGGGGGTAGAATAATGAGTGTAATTCCTTCCGTCGGGGAAAAGGTCCCTCCATATATCAATTAGACCAACATCCTCAAAAAGTGTGTTAACTTTCTTATGTAAGGACTTTGTTTCATAGGTTTTTCTATTGGAAGAGTCTAACTTTGGTTGTAATTGTAAATTTAAGTCTCCCCCACATATCAAGAGACCTTCTGTTTCCGTTACCATAATATTAGTAATTTTCTGGAAGAAACTAATATCACTTCCCGGGGGTGCATATATATATTCAATAGAGTAACTGAATTTCTGTCTATATTCCCCCTTACCAGAATATATCTGCCCTCCTTATCTCCCATTTCAAATCTATTTTCAAAATTTAGCTTGCTTGAGATGAGAATAGCAACTCCTCTCCTATGTCCTGATTTATATAAGGAGAAAAACAAATTAGTGAAGCCCATTCTCTTTAATTTTCCATGCTCATTATCACTAAGTGAGTTTCCTGTAAATATACCACATGGGCTTCTTCTTTTTTCATTTTTGATAGAATTTTACTGCGTTTGACTGGATTCAACAGCCCATTGACATTAAAAGAATGAATTTTACTTTGTCCCTAGCCATGTGTATTTATCTGTCAGTATATCGTTGAAATTAGATTAGATTATGAAGACACGCAGTCCTCTTTTATTGTCATTTAGTAATGCATGCATTAAGAAGTGATACAATATTTCCTCCGGTGTGATATCACAAAACACAAGACAGACCAAGACTGAAAAAACTGACAAACCACATAATTATAACATATAGTTACAAAAGTGCAACAATACCATAACTTGATGAAGAAGTCCATGAGCACAGTAAAAAGTTCAAAGTTTCTCAAATGTTCCACATCTCACGCAGATGGGAGAAGGAAGAAAAACTCTCCCTGCCACGCCCGACCACAATCCGTCTCTGAGTCATCCGAAAACTTCAAGCCTCCGAATCAGCTCTCCGACCCCGAGTACTGAGCGCCATCTCTGTCCGAACGATTCGACCTCAATCTCGGTCGCCAACAGCAGGCAAAGCCAGGGATTTAGTGGCCTTCCCTCCGGAAGATTTCCAACCGCACAGTAACGACAGCAGCGAAGGAGCATTTCAGGAATTTCTCCAGATGTTCCTCTGTGCTTTCACGTCCATCTCCATCAAACCAGAATTGTCCACGGCCCCTATTTAACGGATACGATATCCTTTTTCACCGGAGGGCTGCAGACGCGCGGCTCTCTCTCCTCCCGCCAACTATAGCAGAATAAATCAGCAGAATAAAACTTAATCAATCTACTCCCTGAACAAATAAGAATCAAAAAACACGAATGAGGAAAAAGGAAACAAAGGTGTGATTCCAAGGCTGAGGTCTCTAGTAGATAACCCTGAGTTGAGCTAGAGGAAAGGTCTAGCCGTGGGGGTTAGCCTCTTCTACCTGTGAGTTGAGGGCCCCCACTGCAGTACCCATAAAAGTAAGTGAAAAAAAGCAGTGTTCATTACACAGAAAAGACTTCCCTGTGTATTCCTCCCATGTATATATTCTCATTTAGGTGGGGAGAAAGGAGTGAATGAATGAATAAAAAACAAAATAATTGAGTAATATAAAACCCACATTGTAATATGTGCTTCTTGAGGGTGGAGAGCAGGCAAGGAGTTATAGTGACAGGGACAGAGGGAGAAAGAAGAGAGACAGAGGAAAAAAGGGGGAAAAATAAAAAAATATATAAAAATGTATTAAATAAACAAATAAGGGATGGGGTTTGAAGGGGAGGAGGGGCATTTATATATATATATAGTTTTATATATTTTTTCACCCTTTTTTTCTCTCTTTCTTTTTTCTCCCTCTGTCCCTCTCACTATAACTCCTTGCCTGCTCTCCATCCTCCGGGCTCTCCTCCCCCCTTCTCCAGCCTGGTATCCCTTTTCCCATCAACTTTTCAGCTCTTAGATTCACCCCTCCCCTCCTGCCTTCTCCTATCATTTCAGATCTCCCCCCCCCCACTTTCAAATCCGTTACTATCTCTTCTTCAGGTTAGTCCTGACGAAGGGTCCCGGCCCGAAACGTCAACTATACCTCTTCCTAGAGATGCTGCCTGGCCTGCTGCGTTCACCAGCATTTTTTATGTGTGTTGCTTGAATTTTCAGCATCTGCAGATTTCCTTGTGTCTGCACTCTTTCTTTCTGTACCATCTTTTACTCTTTCTGCCACTATCACTCATTGCCCTCCTGTCTCTCTGTCTTCCTCTCTGTCTGTCCGCCCCCTCTCTCTGCCTCTCCCTCTCTATCTCTCTTTGCTTCTCACTCTTTCTACCCCTCTCTCTTTCTGCCGCTCTATTTCTGCCTCTGTGTCTTTGACTCTCTCTCTCTTTCTGCCTCTTTCATTCTATCTGTCTGCCTTCCTTTCTCTTTGTGCCTCTCTCTGATTTGTGTCACTCTCTCTCGATCTCTTTCCACCTCGCTCCCTATCTTTTTCTGCCTCTCTCACTCTCTCTTTCTTTCAGCCTGCCTCTCTCTATCTGCCCTCTATCTTTCCCGTCTCTCTTCCTGTCTCTCCCTCTGTCTCTCTCTTTCTCCCCCATCTCCCTTTATGCCTCTACCCCTCTCCCCCTTTCTCTGTCTGCTCCCCCACCTGTCTGCCTCCCATTGCTTCTCTATCACCTTCTGCCCAGCTTTCTCTCTCTTTCAGCCTCTCTTGCTCTCTCTTTTTGCCCCCTTCTCTCTTTCTGCCTCTATCACTCCCTGCCGGCCTCTGTGTTTTCCTCTCTCTCTATGCTTCTCTCTCTCTTTTTCTACCTTCTCTTTCTGTCACTCTCCTTATCTATTTCTCCCTCTATCTTTCTCTCTTTGTTCTCTTTTTCTGCCTCTGACACTCTTTTCTGCCACTCTCCCTCTTTTTCTGCCTCTCTTTCTTGTACTTTCTGCCTCTCTCTCATTCTCCCATCTCCTTCTGTCTCTCTATTTCTGCCTCTCCCTTTCTCCTCATTTACTCAGAAATTTTGTGCCTCTCGTTCACTCTTGCTCTTTCTTTCTGCCCCCATTTTTCTGTTTCTGCCTTCTTCTCTTTCCACCTCTCTCTCTTTCTGCCCATCTCTTTCTTTCTTGCTCTGCCCCACTCTCTCTCTTTTTGCTTCCTCCCTCTCTCCATCTTCCTCACTCACTCAGTCCATCCCCTCTCTCTTTCTTTCTGCTTCTCCCCCCGTCTCTCTGTATTTCTACTACTGACTGTATTTCTCTCTGCCTCTTCCTGCCCCTTCCTCTTCCCACTTCCTCCCACTTCCTGCCTCTCATGCTCTCTTTCTCTGCCTTTTGCTCCGTCTTTCTGCACCATCACTCTTTCTTTCTGCCTTTCTCTCTCCCTCTTTCTTTCTTCTTGCCCCTCTCTTGTGCTCTCCTTTCCACCCCCATTTCTATTTGCCCTGCCTGTCTTCCTCTGTCTCCGTCTGCCCCCCTCTCTCTGCCTCTCCCTCCCTATATCTCTTTGCTTCTCTCTCTTTCTACCTCTCTCTTTCTGCCACTATCTATTTCTGCCTCTCTGTCTCTCTCTTTCAGCCTCTCTCCTCCTTTCACTTTGTGCCAGTCTTTCTTCACCCCTTCTCTCTTTCTTCCTCTCGTTAACTCTTTCTTTCTGCCTCTCACTTTGTTTCCACCTCTCTCACTCTTACTTTTCCTCTCACTCTTTCTTTCTGCCCAATATCTCACACCTTCTGCCTCTCCTTCTCTTTGTACCTCTCTCTGATATGCCTCACTCTCTCTCATTCTCTTTCTGCCTCTCTCTCTCTCTCTGCCTCCCACTCTTGATCAGCCCCACTCTCTCTCTCTGTCCCTCTCTCTCCCTCTCTTTCTACAAATCTCTCTCTTTTTCAGCCTTCTCTCTTTCTTATTCTGCCTCTCTCCCTTTCTGCCTCACTCTCTGAGGAGGAGAAGATGGCGGCGTGATGCAGTGCGCAGCGGCCACTCCGCTGAATCATGTCTGTTATTTGTCAAGTAGGGTGCCATGCATAATCCTGATTTGATGGAGACAGATGTGAGCACGGAGGAACATCTGGTGAAACTTCTGAAATGCCTTCTTCGCCGCTGCTGTTACTGTGTGATCCAGAATCTCTGGAGGGGAAGGCCCTGAGTCCTTGGCTTTGCTTGCTGCTCGGCAGCTGGGGCAGGGTCGAAGCGCTCGGCAGAGGGTGGTGCTTGGGAGGCTGTATCAGAGGGGCTGGTTGGAGGCTGAAGTTTTCAGACGGACAGACTCAGTGTCGGCTGTGGTTGGGTACTTCCAATGCATCGGCAGTTGTCAGCGCCTGGAGGTTTATGGCAGGGAGAGTTTCTCCCTTTTGCCGCCTGCTATCGCGGACTATCGGGAGTCAATCGGAACTTTGAGACTTTTTTTTACCATGCCCATGGTCTGCTCATTATCAAATTATGGTATTGCTTTGCACTGCTGTAACTATATGTTATAATTATGTGTTTCTGTCAGTGTTAGTCTTTGGTTTGTCTTTTTTTTGTGATATCATTCTGGAGGAACATTGTATCATTTTTTAATGCATGCATTTCTAAATGACAATAAATGAGGACTGAGTGTCCTCATAATCTAATCTAATCTTTCTCTCTCTCTCTCTCTCTCTCTCTGTGACCCCATCTCTCCCTCTATATCTGTCTTCCTCTCTCTCTCTCTATCTCTCTCTCTCTCTGTGACCCCATCTCTCCCTCTATATCTGTCTTCCTCTCTCTCTCTCTATCTCTCTCTCTCTCTGTGACCCCATCTCTCCCTCTATATCTGTCTTCCTCTCTCTCTCTCTCTCACTTTCTATCTCTCTGCTTCTTTCTTTCTACTGCTATCTTTCTGCCTCCCGCTCTCCTTACATCTCTCTTTCTGCATCTCACTTTCTCTAACTTTGTGCCTCTCTTTCTTTGTCCCCTCTCTCTTTCTGCTTCTATCTGCTTCCTCCACTATCCCTCTTACTCTGTCTTTCCACCTCTCGCTCTCTTACTTTCTGCCCAATCTCTCACATTGTGCTGCTCTCTGAATTGCCTCACTCTCTTGTTCTCTTTCTGACTCTCTGTCCCACTCTCTCTCTTTCTGATTCTCTCTCCCATCAGCTTTCTCTCTTACACTGCCGCTCTCTCCCTTTCTGCCTCTCTCACTTTCTGCCCATCTCTCTTTCTGCTTCTATCCCTCTCTCTCTCTGTCTCTCTGCCTGCCCCCTCTCTCTCAGTCTACCTCCCCCTCTGCTTCTCTCTCTTTCAACTACTCACTCTCTATCCCTTTCTGCCCATGTCTTTCAGCTTCTCTTCTTCTCTTTCCAGCACCTATCTCTCTTTCTGCCTCTATCACTCTCTGCCGAATTCTCTCTCTCTGCCTTCTCTCTTTCTACCCCTCACTTTCTGCCACTCTCCTTGTCTATTCCTGCCTCTCTTTCTGCCTTTCTCAATCTCTCTTTCTCTGCCTCTCTCACAGCCTCTATCTTCCTGCCCCTCTTCCACTCTTTTCTCCTCTCCTGTCATAGGACGGTGGCTAGGAATGGACCCAAGTGCAAGACACAGACACTGAAGTACTAGGGACAGGACTAGGATACAGGGTGAGAGCAAGGACATGGACACAAAAACTGGGAACCCGGAACAGGACTGGATAAGAGAGCTAGGAGCCCGGGCTTGGACTCCGAGTCAGAGACTGGACAAGGACCCAGTACCTGGATCTTGCCTCTGGCTCGGACCCCAGAACTAGGCAAGGATGAGGCTTGAGTCTTAAGGCTTGAGGCTAGAGGCTAGAGACTCGAGGCGAGGCTTGGCAGGAGGCAGGAGGCTGGAGTCTTCAGGCTTGAGGCTAGAGGCTAGAGACTCGAGGTGAGGCTTGGCAGGAGGCAGGAGGCTGGAGTCTTCAGGCTTGAGGCTAGACAGGAGGCAGGAGGCTGGAGTCTTCAGGCTGAGGCTAGGCTGGAGTCTTCAGGCTGAGGCTAGGCTGGAGGCTGGAGTCTTCAGGCTTGAGGCTAGGCAGGAAGCTGGAGGCTGGAGTCTTCAGGCTTGAGGCTAGGCATGAGGCTGGAGACTGGAGGCGAGGCTTGAGGCTGGAGGCTCCTCCTGGGCAGGGCGCGGTACTCCACCAGACGGAGGCAAGGGACAGGAAGGGACAGAACCAACGGCAGGTAACGGCAAGACGGCCTGGCCTACCCGACGGAGGCTAGGGACAGGAAGGGACAGAACCAGCTGCAGGGTAAGGGCAAGACAGCCTGACTTACCCGGCGGAGGCAAGGGACAGGAAGGGAGCTAGGTACAGGGTGGCTCCAGGACAAGACAGTATGACAAGGCAAGGCTTCAGGCAATGCAAGGCAAGACAGAACTTCAGGCGAGGTGAGAGTTACTGGCAAGACAAGGCAGGGCTTCAGGTGAGGAAACAGAAGGCAGGGGAAGGGATACAAGGAGTAAGGACAAGAACAATCCAGCAGCCACGCCCTGGCCTCTGAAGGTATTTATGCAGCTAGCCCCAACGAGCATCAGCTGCCTCAATTAGCTCAACAAGAACAGAAACAGGGTAGACAGGAAAACCTGGAGCAACTGTCGATGGACCGGACCGTGAATCGGAATGCAGACTTCACGGACTGGACCAAGACATCTCCCTCTTTTTCTGCCTCTCTCTTTCTCATACGTTATGCCTCTCTCATTCTCCCCCCCCATGCCTCTCTCTTTATTACCCTTTCTCTCTCTCTCTCTCCCCCATCACTTTTTGCTCCAGTGTTTTCCACTCTCTCACAGTGTTTCTCTCCTCCTCACACTTTATGCTTTCCTCTCATTCTCCCCCTCTCCTTCCGTGTCTCTCTCTTTTGCCCCCCCCCCCGAATTCCTATCTCTCTCGTATTGACCTCTCATCCCTTTCTCTCTTTGGTACTCTTTCTCTTTTTCTGCTACTTGTCTGTTTCTGCCTCCCTCTGTCTTTCTTTCTCCCTCTCTCTCACTTCCTGCCTGTCTCCCGCTCCCTTTATGCTTCTCCATCTCTCTTTCCGCCACTCTTACTTTCCCTCTCCCTCATTATTACCCTTGCCATCTCCTTCTCCCTCTTGCCATCTCCCTCCTGGCTCCCTATCTCTGTCTGCCCCTCTCCCTCTCTTTCTGCCTCACTTCTTTCTGCTTCTCTACCTCTCTCCCTTTCTCTGCCTCTTGCTCTGTCTTTCTGCCTCAGTCGCTATCACTTTCTTTCCTCCTCTCTCTTTGCCTCTCTCACTTGCTGCCCCCCCTCTCTCTCTCTGTCTGCCCCCCTCTCTCTAATATTTCCTCTCTATCTCTCTTTGCCTCTCTCACTTTCTGCCTCCCTCTCTCCACCTCTCTTTATCTCTGCCTCTCTCTTTCCTACTGTCTGTTTCTCTCTCTTCTGTCTCTCACTCTGTTTCTGTTGCTCTCTATCTCCCTCACTCGCTTTTTCTGTCTCCCTCTCTCTTTCTGCCCCTCCTCTGTCTCTGCCACTTCCTCTCTATCTCTCTTTGCTCTCACTCACTCTCTGCCTCCCTCTGTCGATCTATCTCGCTCTGTCTCTCTCTTTTCTGCACTCTCTCCCTCTCACTCTCTCTTTCTGTGGCTCTCTATCTGCCTCACTCTTTCATTTTCTGCTTCTTTTCCTCTTTCTTTCTGCCCCTCCCTCTATTCAACTCTCTTTATTTTTCTGCCTCACCCCCCCTCAGCCTCTCTCTGTGTCCCCATTTTTCTTTCCCTCTCACTGTCCATCTTCCTCTATTTGTCTGTCGCTCTCTCTCTCTGCTGCTCCCTTTCTATCTCTCTTTGCTTCACTCTCTCTCTTTCTGCCTCTCTCTTTCTCACCCTGTGCCTCTCTCTCTCTCAGCCTCTCTTACTCACTCCCTTTCTTCCTCTCTCTTCCTGTCTCTCACCCTCACTCTCTTTCTGCATGTCGCCGTCTCCTTCTGCCCCTTTCTCTCCCTCTCTTTCTACCGATCTCTGTCTCTGCCTCTCTCTCTTCCTGCCCTCTCCCTTTTTCTGCCTCTATTGTTCTCTTCATCTTCCTGTTTCTCTTTCAGTCTGTTGCACTCTCTCTCTTTCTGCCTCTATTTATCTCTCTCTCTTTCTGCCCTTTTCTCTCACTTTCTGCTTCTCTCTCTTTCTTCCTCTTGCTCTTTTTCTTTCTCTCTCTGCCTCAACATTTCTGTTTCTGTCCAACTCTCTCTTTGTGCTCCCTCTCTCTTTCAACCCCTATTCTCTATCTCTTTCTACCTCTCCATTTCTCTCTCTCTCTCTCTTTCTCTGCCTGCCCTGCTCTCTTTTTGTTCTCTCCCTCTCTTTCTGCCTCACTGTTTCTTTCTGCCTCTCTACATCCCTCTCTCCCTCTCACATTCTTTCTGCCTGTCTCCCCTTCTCTTTTTGTTCTCCCCCTCTCTCTCTACCATTCTCTCTCTCTCCCTTTCCACACTCTCTCTTTCTGTCTTTCTCTATTTCTCTCTCTCCCTTTCTAGCAACCCCCACCCTCTCTTTCTGCCTCTCTCTATCTCTCTCTCTTTCTGGCTCTCTTTCTTTCTGCCTCTCTCTCTGTCTGCCTCTAACATAAGAACATAAGAAATAGGAGCATGAGCAGGCCATCTGGCCATTCAATAAGATAATGGCTGATCTGGCTTTGGACTCATCTCCCCCTGCCTGTCTTTTCCCCGTAACTTTTTAAATTCCCCTGCTGTTCAAAAAT
The DNA here is from genome assembly GCF_963921235.1 of Mobula hypostoma. Taxonomy (NCBI): domain Eukaryota; kingdom Metazoa; phylum Chordata; class Chondrichthyes; order Myliobatiformes; family Myliobatidae; genus Mobula; species Mobula hypostoma. Next base: position 37,018,161 of record NC_086106.1, on the reverse strand, counting down.
CTATCCAACCTTGTCTTAAATATATCTGCTGAGGTAGCCTCCACTGCTTCATTGGGCAGAGGGTTCCACAGATTCACTACTCTCTGGGAAAAGCAGTTCCTCCTCATCTCTGTCCTAAAGTTACTCCCCCAAATCTTGAGGCTATGTCCCCTTGTTCTAGTCTTACCTACCAGCGGGAACAACTTTCTTGCCTCCATTTTATCTATCTCTTTCAATAATTTAATATGTTTCTATAAGATCTCCTCTCATTCTTCAGAATTCCAGCGAGTACAGTCTCAGGCAACTCAATCTCTCCTCATAGTCTAGCCCGCTCATCTCTGGAATCAACCTGGTGAACCTCCTCTGCACCACCTCCAAAGCCTCATGATATCGCTGCATCCCTTTATGTAGCACATAAAATATTCCTGCATTATCATCCCACTTGGGCTTTGATTCCTAAGGTTTTTCCAGGCAGTCAGACGCACTCTTACAAGCAATGCATTGCTCATACAGAAACACACAAAGACACATGCGCACACACAGAGACACATGAAAACAGATACACAGTCACATGCTCACATTTAGACAAACACGCGCACGCACACACACACACGCACACACACACACGCACACACACGCACACACACACACACACACACACACACACACACACACAAACACAAACACAAACACACACACACACACACGGTTCAGAGAATCTGTCCAGGGAACCAACACGTAGGTGCCATCACAATGAAGGCACAACGCCTCTACTGATTTGGAAATTTGCACAGATTCCGCTTGTTACCTAAACTTTGACAAACTTCTACAGATGCGCGGTGGAGAGTATTCTGACTGGTTTCATCATCTGGAATGGAAGCACCAGTGCCCAAGAATGGAAACAGCTACAGAAAATGCTGGACACAGCTTAGCCCATCACAGGCAAAATAAGCACATATAGAATGCTGCCACAAGAAAGCAGCATCTGTCATCAATGACACCACCCCCCCACCCACCCTCCCCACCACCACAACGGCCATGCTCTCTCCTCGCTGTTAGTATTTTAGTATTGGGAAGGAGGTACAGGTCCCACACCAGCAGGTTCAGGGACCCTTAAACCCTTAAACCATCAGGCTACTGAACCAGCGTGGATAACGTCACTCACCTCAACTCTGAACTAACTCCACAATCTAGGGACTGATTTTCAAGAATTCTACATCTTGCACTCTCAATATTATTAGCTTGACAAACTCTGTGTGAAGTTTTTCATTGATTGTATTGTATTTCTCTGTTCTACCATGAATGCCAAGAAGTGAATATCAAGGTCGTATATGGTGACATATGAGGGGTGATTGATAAGTTTGTGGCCTAAGGTTGAAGGAGTCAATTTTAGAAAACCTAGCACATTTGTTTTTCAACATAGTCCCCTCCTACATTTAGACACAATCCAGCGGTTGTGGAGCATACGGATCTTGGACCTCCAGAAAGTGTCCACAGCAGGGGTGATTGATAAGTTTGTGGCCTAAGGTGGAAGGAGATGAGTTATACAGCTCTCGTTACATGCACATGCAGTTAAACTCTTTAAGTGATTATGCAGAAAGTTTGAAGTTAATAACTCATCTCCTTCTACCTTAGGACATGAACTTATCAATCACCCCTGATGAGAAAGGATCTAAAGAGCCTGGATTGGGACAGGTTGTTCTCTGGCAGGGATGTGATTGGTAAGTGGGAGGCCTTCAAAGAAGAAATTTTGAGAGTGCAGAGTTTGTATGTTCTTGTCAGGATTAAAGGCAAAATGAATAAGAATAAGGAACCTTGGTTCTCAAGGGATATTGGAACTCTGATAAAAAAAGAAGAGAGAGATGTATGGCAAGTATAGGAACAGGGAGCAAATATGGTGCTTGAGGAGTATAAAAAGTGCAAAAATAATACTTAAGAAAGAAATCAGGAGGGCTCAAAGAAGATGAGGTTGCTTTGGCAGTCAAGGTGAAAGATAATCCAAAGAGCTTCTACAGGTATATTAAGAGTAAAAGGTTTGTAAGGGATAAAATTGGTCCTCTTGAAGATCAGAGTGGTCGGCTATGTATGGAACCAAAAGAAATGATGGAGGTCTTAAATGTGTTTTTTGTGTCTGTGTTTACTAAGGAAACTGGAATGGAGTCTATGGAAATAAGGCAAACAAGTAGTGAGGTCATGGAAACTACACAGGTTGAAGAGGAGGTGGTGCTTGCTATCTTGAGGCAAATCAGAACATAGAACATAGAATAGTACAGAACAGTACAGGCCCTTTGGCCTACAATGTTGTGCCAACCCTCAAACCCTGCCTCCCATATAAGCTCCCACCTTAAATTCCTCCATATACCTGTCCAGTAGTCTCTTAAACTTCACTAGTGTACCTGCCTCCACCACTGACTCAGGCTAGTGCATTCCACGCACCAACCACTCTCTGAGTAAAAAACCTTACTCTAATATCCCCCTTGAACTTCCCACCCCTTACCTTAAAGCCATGTCCTCTTGTATTGAGCAGTGGTGCCCTGGGGAAGAGGCGCTGGCTATCCACTCTATCTGTTCCTCTTATTATCTTGTACACCTCTATCATGTCTCCTCTCATCCTCCTTCTCTCCAAAGAGTAAAGCTCTAGCCCCCTTAATCTCTGATCATAATGCATACTTTCTAAACCAGGTAGCACCCTGGTAAATCTCCTCTGTACCCTTTCCAATGCTTCCACATCCTTCCTATAGTGAGGTGACCAGAACTGGACACAGTACTCCAAGTGTGGCCTAACCAGAGTTTTATAGAGCTGCATCATTATATCGCGACTCTTAAACTCTATCCCTCGACTTATGAAAGCTAACACCCTATAAGCTTTCTTAACTACCCTATCCACCTGTGAGGCAACTTGCAGGGATCTGTGGACATGTACCCCCAGATCCCTCTGCTCCTCCACACTATCAAGTATCCTGCCATTTACTTTGTACTCTGCCTTGGAGTTTGTCCTTCCAAAGTGTACCACCTTACACTTCTCCGGGTTGAACTCCATCTGCCACTTCTCAGCCCACTCCTGCATCCTATCAATGTCTCTCTGCAATCTTTGACAATCCTCTACACTATCTACAACATCACCTACCTTTGTGTCGTCTGCAAACTTGCCAACCCACCCTTCTACCCCAACATCCAGGTCGTTAATAAAAATCATGAAAAGTAGAGGTCCCAGAACAGATCCTTGTGGGACACGATTAGTCACAATCCTCCAATCTGAATGTACTCCCTCCACCACCACCCTCTGCCTTCTGCAGGCAAGCCAATTCTGAATCCACCTGGCCAAACTTCCCTGGATCCCATGCCTTCTAACTTTCTGAATAAGCCTACCATGTGGGACCTTGTCAAATGCCTTACTAAAATCCATATAGATCACATCCACTGCACTACCCTCATCTATATGCCTGGTCACCACCTCAAAGTACTCTATCAGGCTTGTTAGACACGATCTGCCCTTCACAAAGTCATGCTGACTGTCCCTGATCAGACCATGATTTTCTTAATGCCTATAGATCCTATCTCTAGGAACCTTTTCCAACAGCTTTCCCACCACAGACGTAAGGCTCACTGGTCTATAATTACCCAGACTATCCCTACTGCCTTTTTTGAACAAGGGGACAACATTCGCCTCCCTCCAATCCTCCGGTACCATTCCTGTGGACAACGAGGGCATAAAGATCCTAGCCAGAGGCTCAGCAATCCCTTCTCTCGCCTCGTGGAGCAGCCTGGGGAATATTCCGTCAGGCCCCAGGGACTTATCTGTCCAAATGTATTTTAACAACTCCTATTAGATATTGGTTTATCAGAGTAGATAAATCTCCAGGACCTTATAGGGTATTCCCTCGGACCTTGATGGAGACTAGTGTTGAAATTGCAGGGGCCCTGGCAGATATATTTAAGATGTTTGTATCTCCGGGTGAGGTGCCGGAGGATTGGAGGATAGCTGATGTTGTTCTGTTGTTTAAAAAAGGATCTAAAAGTGATCTGGGAAATTATAGGCTGGTACGTTTGACGTCAGTAGTAGGTAAATTATTGGAAGGAGTACTAAGAGATAGGATCTACAAGCATTTGGATAGACAGGGGCTTATTAGGGAGCGTCAACGTGGCTTTGTGCATGGTAGGTCATGTTTAACCAGTCTATTAGAGTTTTTCGAGGAGGTTACCAGGAAAGTGGATGAAGGGAAGGCAGTGGATGTTGTCTACATGGACTTTAGTAAGGCCTTTGACAGGGTCCCGCATGGGAGGTGAGTTAGGAAAATTCAGTCGCTAGGTATACATGGAGAGGTGATAAATTGGATTAGACATTGGCTCAATGGAAGAAGCCAAAGAGTGGTAGTAGAGAATTGCTTCTCTAAATGGAGGCCTGTGACTAGTGGTGTGCCACAGGGATCAGTGCTGGGTCCATTGTTATTTGTCATCTATATCAATGATCTGGATGATAATGTGGTAAATTGGATTAGCAAATTTGCTGATGATTCAAAGATTAGAGGTGTAGTGGACAGTGAGGAAGGTTTTCAAAGCTTGCAGAGGGATTTGGACCAGCTGGAAAAATGGGATGAAAAATGGCAGATGGAGTTTAATACAGACAAGTGTGAGGTATTACACTTTGGAAGGACAAACCAAGGTAGAACATACAGGGTTAATGGTAAGGCACTGAGGAGTTCAGTAGAACAGAGGGATCTGGGAATATGAATACAAAATTCCCTAAAAGTGGCATCACAGGTAGATAGGTTCGTAAAGAGAGCCTTTGGTACATTGGCCTTTATTAATCATAGTATTGAGTATAAGAGTTGTAATGTTATGGTGAGATTGTATAAGGCATTGGTGAAGCCGAATCTGGAGTATTGCGTGCAGTTTTGGACACCAAATTATAGGAAGGATATAAATAAGGTTGAGAGAGTGCAGAGAAGGTTTACAAGGATGTTACCGGGACTTGAGAAACTCAGTTACAGAGAAAGATTGAATGGGTTAGGACTTTATTCCCTGGAGCGGAGAAGAATGGGGGGAGATTTGATAGAGGGTTATAAAATATAACCTATAGGTATAGATAGAGTGAATGCAAGCAGGCTTTTTCCACTGAGGTTAGGGGAGAAAAAAAACCAGAGGACATGGGATAAGGGTGAGGGGGGAAAAGTTTAAAGGGAACATTAGGGGGGGAGGGGGCTTCTTCACACAGAGAGTGGTGGGAGTGTGGAATGAGCTGCCAGATGAAGTGGTAAATACGGGCTCACTTCTAACATTTAAGAAAAACTTGGACTGGTACATGGATGAGAGTGGATGTGGTCCGTGTGCAGGTCAGTGGGACTAGGCAGAAACGTGCCTCGGCACAGCCAAGAGGGGCCAAAAGGCCTGTTTCTGTGGTGTCGTGTTCTATGGTTCTATGAGTTATTAACTTCAAACTTTCTGCATTTTCACTCAAAGAGTTGAACTGCATGTGCATGTAACGAGAGCTGTATAACTCATCTCCTTCTACCTTAGGCCACAAACTTATCAATCACCCCTGCTGTGGACACTTTCTGGAGGTCCAAGTTCCGTATGCTCCACAACCGCTGGACTAAGTGTGTAAATGTAGGAGGGGACTATGTTGAAAAGTAAATGTGTTAGGTTTTCTAAAATTGATTCCTTCTACCTTAGGCCACAAACTTATCAATCACCCCTCGTCTATGTACTTTGACAATAAGTTTAATTTCAAATGTGAGCAAACACACTGACACATACACATGCACAACAACATATAGACACAGACACCCACATACACACACATGGAAACGATCTACATACACACAAGCGCCACTGCACTTTCTCATCTGCCTTTCTAGCTCTCCACTGTGTTCTTGTGCTTTTAATATTCGATAAGTATCCCCCCTCAAGTCTCCTAAACTCAGCAAATAGAAGCCCAGAGCTATCAAGTGCTCCTCATATGTTAACTGCCTCAACTGTATTATGTAGAGACTCTCTGAGGTGTCTGCTCTTCAGAATTAAGTCCATAATATTGCTGTATCCCTTACAAACAATGCATTGCTATATAATTCCCCAGACCAGTATACACATATCCCTCTGGTGTCCTGAATGGTCTGTTCCACACTAGCCAACTGTTCTCTCTAGCCACACCGTCTTGAAAAAGACTGTCTGCTTGCTGGTCTCTTACAGAAACACACACAAAGACACACACACACACACACACACACATACACACATAAATAAACACACAGGCGCAGACACACATACAGGAGACACACAATACACACTCACACAAAGGCAGACATGGACATATACATACGGGCAGATCCACACATATATATACACAAACGCACACACATGCAGACACTCAAACATGCAAGCACACAGATGCAGAGACAGACATACACATGCATAGACACAGACACAGACACACACACACACACACTGACATGCACACATCGAGATACACACACACTGACATACACACATATACACACGCGCACAGACATATATCCACACACTCACTGACACATACCTACACAGACATACAAACACAGACTCCGTCTTGCACAGATATATGTACATACAAACATACATACCACCACACAAACACAAACAGATATGCACACTAATACCCACACACAGAAACGCGTGCACACTCACACACAGACACAGAAGACAAACACAGAAATACACACACAAGATACATGCAGATACAAATATCCACCACACATATGCACAACATTCAGACACAAACACCCACAGACACACAGTTGATAAACACTGAAACACAGTCAGATGCACACACATACACACACACAATGACACATGCATGCACACATACAGAGACACGCATACAGATGGACAACACAAAGATACATACACACACACAACTCTGTGAGAGTTGACACATGGATAGGTAAGGAACATAGGGAGATGGATCATGTGTCTGCAGGTGGGATCCGTTTAATATGGTGTCATGACTGGCACATACACTGTGGGCCAAAGCTCTTTTCTCAGAGCATACATTCTCTCAATGGTGAAGAACGTAGACATGTTTTTGACTCAGGACAAAGTTTGGCACACTTCACACAAAAAACTGAGGGTGGTTACTGGTAATCAGGAAAGAGTGACGAGGTTGCAGTCAGGTGAGCTGCGATCACAACTGGTGGAGAATCAGAATGGAGTGGCCATTTTATGCTCAGTGGATCTGCTATATAAATTCCTCAACTGATGGACAAAAGTTGCACTGACACAGCACGAGGTGAAACTGCGGTCTGATGGTGATTGAAACAATATTCCCATTGCTGAAAGAATGCCTCTCGCAATTTACACCCCACCAGTACCATCACAATTTCCAGTGTTTTCATTTCACAATTAATTCACTAAATTAATCACAGTCTGTCACTATAGGGATAGCAGTTGTCTGACATAATCGGTTGGTAAATAATTTAAAAATCCTTATTTTTAAATCTGTCTCTGAGGAGTTGCTAAATGATATTAAAAACCCTAGGCATGTACTGCCTCAACATTTCAATTTGAGAGATTGTCTGTAGCACAGGGGAACAAATCACTGGACAGGGAAAGCGTTTGCAATGTGGAATAGGTACAGGAATGTGGAGAAAACATTGTACGTGTTCATTGCCGTCATTGGAGTTCCTGGTGAGTGAGCAAAGCAATTTATGTTTGGTACTTATGTGTGTTAACTGGTGTGAGCCTGTTTATGATCATTTTACAAGCTTCCAAATTGATGCTCATTGCACAAATATCCATCAGTGATATCAATCCCGTTAATTCAACATTCTGATTTTTCATATTTAATGACAAATGAAACTAAACCTTTGTCTCTCGTCTAACTCATGGGATTGACTCAAACATTATTTTTGCCTTAATGACACCTTGCCCAGGGTGGTGCCAGTGCTGGGGACAGGCAGTTCTCCGGGAGGTGTGATTGGGAGAGTCAAACATTGTAGTGTTGACTGTTTCTGAGTGAACACCTGCTCCTTTAATGGCAATTTGTCGAGAGTTGTACCAGTGCTGGGGACAGGCAGTTCTCCGGGAAGGTAGAATGGGACTGCTTCCAGTGTTGTACGAGTGATGGGAACAGGCAGCTCTCTGGGATGGTGTGGCTAGAAGAGTTATAAATTTCTGAGTTATTGATCACATTGGTCCTTTAAGGACAACTTTTCCGGCATTGTACTGGTGCTGGAGACAGGCAGCTCCCCGGGAAAGTGTGACTCAGAGTGTATTAGTGGGACTTTGTCCGGATTTGTACCAGTGCTGTGGACAAGCAGCCCTCTGGGAAGTCGTGACTGGGAGAGTTTTACATTGTGAAAGTCATTGTTTCTGAGTTATTGATCAGAGTGAACACCTGGTCCTGTGTTTCACGTCTCCCTGTGGAGTCTGTCACTTTCGGATTTCACTGCCTGTGGTCAATAGTTGGGTCTGAACAGCTGAACCAATGTCCATAGGTCTGCTGACTTAAAGAAAAGCTTTTGGCACACTGGCCTTCACAAGTAAATGCATTGAATACAGAAGATGGGATGTTATGTTGAAGTTGTATATGACATTGCTGAGGTCTAATTTGGAGTACTGTGTGCAGTTGTAAACAAGGTTGAAAGAGTGAAGAGAAAAATGACAAGGATGTTGCTGGGTCTGGAGGACCTGAATAATAAGGAAAGATTGAATAGGTTTGGATTGTATTCTTTAGAATGTAGAAGATTGAGAGGAGATTGGGGTATAGGCAGAATTTTTCCACTGAGTACGAGCAAAAGCAGTGAGACCTGCTGAAGGGTCTCGGCCCAGTATGTTGACTGTACTCTTTTCCATAGATGCTGACTGTCCTGCTGAGTTCCTCCAGCATTTTGTGTGTCTTGCTTTTTCCATTGAGGTTGGGTGGGACTACAACCAGAGGTCATGGGTCAAGGATGAAAGATGAGAAGTTTAAAGGGAACATGAGGGGAAATTTCTTCTCCCAGAGGGTCGTGAGAGTGAGAAATGGGTTGCCAGCACAAGAGGTCCATGTCAGATCGATTTCAATGCTCAAGGGCAGTTTGGATAGGTACATAGGTAGTAGGGATATGGAAGGCTTTGGACCTGGTGCAGGTCAATAGGAGTAGGCAGTTTAAATGCTTTTGGCATGGACCAGATGGGCCTCTTTCTGTGCTGTACTTCCCTATGACTAAGATTCTATATTTTAACTGTGCTGTAAAATTAATCCATTGAGGGAGCCACTCAGCTTCTGGTTACTAAGTTGCCCCTGCTTTCCCTCTGACACATAGTAAAATAGGGGCAATGCATCCTGAAGAAATGTTGAGTGTTTGTACAGTTCCATGAATGCTGCTGGAGCTGCTGTTCAAAATGCTTCTCTGGCATTTTGTGTGTGTGTTTCTTCCCTCTGGATCCCTCCTCAGCCCCATCAGATGTTGAGTATCCAGAGGCCTGGTCAGTCACAGTTACATCATTGAGACCGATCCCATCAGCGACTGGAATCAGGATGTGTTCCGATCGTTGTTGTTCCTGCTGCTTGATTTTATCCCCGACAGTTACCCACACGTCATATTATCTCCACAATGAAGAAGGCAGGTCAGAGACAGTGGGCCTGTGCCTAATGTTAGATTAGCAGCCGTTCACTGACTCTCGCACTCCTGCTCTTTAGCTGAAACCCGAATTCCACGAGAATGTGCCCAGTAATACCCAGTGTCTATTCTCTTCTCTCTCTCACTCCAGTGAATTTAGTGGCGATTGTGATCCTGTCCCAGGGAAAGTGTGGCCTCGCTACCTGCACCACTCGCTACCTGCTGGCTATGGCAGTGGCGGATCTACTGACCATTGTCACTGAGGTCATTTTCGTTCGAATTAAATCGTATTACTTTCCATGGAGTTTTCTAAACATTACCCCTGTGTGCAGAGTTATCGAGATACTGAGGTTCACAGTCCCAGATTGTTCTGTCTGGTTCACCGTCACTTTCACCTTTGATCGGTTTGTCACCATTTGTTGTCAGAAGCCGAGAACAAAATATTGTACCGGTAGAGTTGCGGTTATGGTTCTAACAACAACCGGCGTATGTTCTGTCTGAAAAACGTTCCCTGCTACTTCATGCGGGAAACCATAATGATCATCGACAATGTACCATGGTTCTGTTGGATCGTGGACAATTTTTTCACTGACCCCGGGTGGATAGGATATGATTGGCTCAAAACTGTTTTAACTCCCTTCCTCCCTTTCACTGTGATTCTTTTGCTCAGTGCTCTGACTGTCAGGGACATTTTAGTAGCCAGTCAGGTCCGTAAGGGGCTGAGGGGTCACAGCAAGGGGGAGAACCGCAGTGACTCAGAGATGGAGAGCAGGAGGAGGTCTGTGGTTTTACTCTTCACCCTCTCTGGCAGTTTCATCCTCCTGTGGATGACATACGTTGGACATGTCATATATTATCAGGTCTCGGGAAAAGGATTCGATTACATGATTCTGAAAAGATCTTTCACTACGTTGGGGCTTTGCTGATGAATTTCAGCTGCTGCACAAACACATTTATTTATGCGGTGACTCAGTCGAAATTCAGGGAGCAGGTGATCAGCGCGGTGAAATATCCAGTCACCTCGGTGCTTCAGTTCATTAATAACGCTGTGACCTGAGCACAACCCAGAGGTGACCGCAGTATCTCCAGTCCTGGGCTTCAATTCCTTACATTCACTGCCTGATCTCCCAACAAATTCCCCCATTACAATTGTGTCATTACCCTTATTACATGCCCTTTGCAATCTCAACCCCACATCTTGGCTACTATTTGGAGGCCTATATATGATTTCCATAGTTTTTTTACCCTTGCAGTTTCTTAGCAGCACCCACAATGATTCAACATTCTCTGACCCATGTCACCTCTTTCTAAAGAGGTGATTCCATCTCTTACCAACAGAGCCACACCGCCGCCTATGCCTTCCCACCTGTCATTTTGGTACTTTGATGTTAAGTTCCCAATTACAGCCTTCTTTCAGCCACAGTGCAGTGATGTCTACAACAACATACTGACCAATCTCTAATTGCGCCATGAGTTTGTCTACCTTATTCTGAATGCTACGCGCATTTTAATACATTACCTTCAGCCCTTTTGAATTTGCCTCTGTGGTACAATTTAACTCTTTGCTCTGTCTGCATTTGTACCCAATCATTGGCTTGTCTTTCCTTACATTCATGTTACACCCATCATCTGCTTGTAAACCTGCTGGCTCATCCTCAGCTCTATCATCCTGGTTCCCATCCCCCTGCCATATTAGTTTGTCCTCACCAACATATTATACAACCTTGACATTTATCTATCTATCTGTTTATTTGTTTATTTGGGAGTAAAAATCTTTATGTTGCGTCTCTGTCTCAATGTACAAGCAATAAAGAGGGGAAATGTGGGAGGATATTGCCCAAACACTAAGATTGTATACATAATTGTTTTGTATACATGTATATACAGTCAGATATGCAATCAGATCAAAGTGCATTGATACATCTGATGGCCTGATGAAAGAAGCTGTCCCTCTTCTTTGGTCCTGGCCTTAATGCTACGGTACCATTTGCCAGACTGAAGCAGCTGGAACAGTTTGTGGTTGGGGTGGCCTGATTCTCTGATGATATTCCGAGCCCTTTTTATGCACCTGCTGCTATAAGCGTCCTCAACAGAGGGAAGTTCACATCCACAGATGTGCTGGGCTGTCCGCATCACTCTCTGCAGTGCCCTGTGATTCCTGTACCAGGCGATGATGCAGCCAGTTAGGATGCTCTCAATGGTGCCCCTGTAAAAAGTCCTGAGGACTTGGGGACTCATGCCAACCTTCTTCAGCCACCTGAGGTGACAGAGGCACGGTTGTGTTTTTTTCACTACACAGCCAGTATGTACAGTCCAGGTGAGATCCACTGTGACGTGTATACCAAGGAACTTGAAAGTACTCACCCTCTCAGCTACAGTCCCATTGATGTCAATAGGGGCTAGCCTGTACCTCCTGTAATCTATGAAAAACTCCTTAGTTTTTACAACATTGAGTCAGAGTGTTGAGTTCTCCTCTGTAGGCTGCTTCATCACTGTTGGAACAACATTCCAATTTGTACTCAGTACTTTGATTTATAAAGGCCGATGTGTCTTTATGACCCTCTCTAAGAATTATGGAATTGTATTCCCAGATTCCCTCAGTTCTCTGCACAGCACAATTCACTACCATTCACTGTGTAAGTCCTACTTCGGTTGGTCCTCCCAAAGTGCACCAACTCACACTTGTTTGCATTAAATTCCAACCTGCTGTTTTTTCTACCCATTTTTCCTGCTGCTCCAGTCATGCTGCAAGTTTTGAAAACCTACTTCGCTGTCCACTACAGTCTGAATTTAGGTGTCATCTGCAAATCCAGTTTACCATATTTCCATTGAAGTCCAAATACTTATATTGCCTTAGAATGCCTTCCAATAAGTTACCCAGGACTGATACCAGGCTCAGATGCCTATAATTTCTCAGCTTACTCTTAGAGCCTTTCTTGAACAACAGAACAACATTACCTTACCGTGGCTAAGGTCATTTTAAATACCACTGCAAAGGCACCTGAAATTTCTGCACTAGCCTTCCACAAGGGTCAAGATGACACCCTGTCAGGACCTAGGCATTTATCTGCCCTAATTTGGCTCAAGTCAGCAAGTGCCTCCTCCATAATCTGTATATGACCATAACCTCACTACTGTTTTGTCCTATTTCTTTTGTCCATGTTCCTGTCTCCCAAGAAAATATAGATGTGAAGAATATTTAACATCTTACCGCCTCTTTTGGCTCCATCTATAGATAACCATTCTGATCATCACGATTATCATTTCGGTCACTTGCAATCCTTTTGCTCTTCATACAGTATATCTCTAGAAGACCTTGGGATTCTCCTTCACCCTGTCTGCTCAAGAAAAGTCTTCTTTTAGCCCTCTTGAGATTCTCTCTTGTGTTTCATGTATTTCTTAAACTTCTGAAGGGACTCATCTTATCCTCAGTGCCTATGCTTGACAAGCGCCTCCTCCTTCTTAAGTGAGGCTACAATATTCCTCAAAAATCAAGATTCCCTAAAGCCTTGCTTTTTATTCAGTACTCTTAATATCTCACTTTTGAAAGTTTCCTTCTTACTAAGCATCCTAACCCAGTCCACACTGGCGTGAACTCTTCTGATGCCATCAAAATTGGCCTTTTTCAATCTAGCGTTTTAATCCAAGGATTTTTTTTATAATTATCTTGAAAGTAATGGAATTGTGATCACTTGATCCAAAGTGTTCCCAGATATACACTTCTGTCACCTGTAGACTATGACCTCTGGCTTCTCATTCACTCCTTGAAGAATGTTTTGTTTTTGATCCGAGATGCAATGGAGTCTCATTTTCGTCTACAGAATCCAAAGTCCACAGTCCATCTCCATAACAAGTGAATCCCCTATTACTACTGCTGAAAGGAAAACAGTATGTTGTACAACTGACAAAAAAGTACTCAGCCACTATTACAAACTACAACAAAGGCATTGTCTCAAAAATATCACACCAACACTGTGATTTCAAATTTGTTGTTTTTGAGAAAGTAAAGACTGGTTCACTTAAGACATTCACTGATATGTTCACTTGCTTAGTAATGAGGGATCTGAAGAAATGTTCATTCTTGTTGACATTGTTGGGACATTTCAAGCTTCCAATGCTGGAACATGGATTCAGCTATATGAAATTAATCAAACATAAATCCAAAAGCAGACTATGAGTGGAACATTTGGATGAGCTAATGGGGATTAAGACATATGTATCTTTCATCTGAATTTGGAATTAATCTGGACAATGTTTACAGACAATGCATTTGTAATAAACACAGATAAGAAAATGTTTACAAACTTCAATTTCATTCTAAATATTCATAGTAGGCATGTTACAAAAATATTTTAAACTACCACACAGTTCTCAGGCAGTGTAACAATTTCCTTCTCGGAGCAATGGCTTGTCTGTATAGCTGAGAAAAAAAAGAGGGAACGTTGTCTCTACATCTGTCCCCAAACCCTAATCTCATCTCTAAGTCTCCACATCCCCAACCGTAAAACCTAATCTGATCTATGAGTTCCCCCATATCCCTGCCCCTACATCTTAATCTGAGGTGTAACTCCCTCACATCCTGAAGAACTTCTGCACTCTCACCAAATCATCAATATCTGTCCCATAATGGGTGACCAACTGAGTGCAATGATCCAGATGCGGCCCAAGTAGAAATTTATTTGGCAGCAGTACAACTTCCCAACTCTTGAAATCAGTTCCTCAACTGATAAAGACAAGCATGTCATATATGGTCAACATACTATCAACTTGTGCAGCTACATTCAGGGAGTGGTGGGCTGGGACTCCAAGATCCCTCTGCTCATCAACACAGTTAAGGGCTTGTCTCTTTATATTTAATTTGTCCAAGTTTAACACTTCACATTTGCGCCAGGTTAAAGTCCATCTTCCATTTCACCGCCCATAGGAATGGAACATTGCAAATATCACTCAACTCTTCAAGAAGGGAGATTGGCAGAAGAAAGGAAATTGTAGGGCAGCTAGTCTCACCTCAGTGGTTGGGAAGATGTTGGAGTTGATTGTTAAGGATGTAGTTTCAGCTTACTTGGAAGCACTTGATAAAATAGGTCGTAGTCAGCATGCATTAGGATTAGGGTTAGCTTGTAATGATGTGTGCAGTGGGAAAATTATCCCTTGTGTTTCTTGATTTCCTTATTTGAGGTTCAGTGTCATGCAACCCTGCCACTTTGATCTGGCCCATACCTTCATTAACCAGCCTTTATTGGGATCTTCCTCCTCACACAATTTTAAGGTTTCTGGTATAAATATGCTACAGTGATGGGATTATCACTAGAGTTTGGTGTCGGGGGAAGGGTGATGTTGTATTATAGAGAACGAGTGCTCAGGTGTCTAGGCAAGGATAGTGGCGTGTGACAGCCTGATTTAGATTAGTGTCTCAGTTGTCAGAGTGTCAAGGCAAGGGTTTGTGGGGGTGTGAGCTTTAGGATTTGGGGTAAGGTTAGTAATTATGTGGGCATTGGGAAAGTTATCCCTCTTGTGTTTCTTGATCTCATTACATGAAATTTAGTGTCACTAACCCCAACCAGTTTGATCTGGTCCACAGATTTCATTAAGCTGGTTCTACTTTACTACTTTACTTTATTAACCTGACGTGTACTCGGACACATCATCTGCAATGTAACCTTGTGTCTTGGGTGTTTTGGGTCCTTAGGCATTGGACACCCTCACTCCAGATGACCCAACCAGGGTTGATCAAGCCTGTCCTGTGTTTTCCCATGGATCAAGATAATGAAAGGTACATCACTTTGAGGGTCACAGACCCTTGTTTAGACCTTGTTACTTGGTTTTATTTTTGACCATTTGGGAAGTAGGATGTTTTGAGACCTAGTTATTAGGCTTCATCTTAAAGTAAGATGTAACTTCCCTACTTTAAGTTTACACTGATCGTTATTTTTTATCTGGGTGTGTGGGGATCTCCAGGATTTAACTAAAAGGGTTTACTGGAGATTCAGCATCACTCAACCCTGTCATTTTGAATTTAGTAGTGACTTGTTTTCTGTGGTCTCAGCTTGGGTTTAATTTACTGATTCCTTTTCACCCTCTTGATATCTTGACTTTTTTAATGGCTTTTCATGGACCGGGACAATGAAAAGTATGTCTCTTTATGGTCACATTGTAATTATGCATGCAGTCGGAAATTATCCCTCCTGTGTTCTTGATCTTGTCACTTGAGATTCAGTGTCACACGACCCTGCCACTTTGATCTGGCCCATGTTTTCATTAACCGGGTCCAACAGTTGCTTTTAAGCAGGAGAAAATCTGCAGATGCTGGAAATCATCGCATGCTTTGCTCCTCCCCGCCTCCCAGTTTCACCTATCACCTCCTACCTTGTACTTCTTCTTCCCCTCCCCCCACCTTCATATCCTGACTTCTTATCTTTTTTCCCAGTCCCGATGAAGGGTCTCGACCAAAACGTTGAGTGTTCACTTTTTTTCCATTGATGCTGCTTGGACTGCTGAGTTCCTCCAGCATTTTGTGTGTGTTGTTTTTAAAACAGAGTCCATCAGCCTTTGGAAAGTCTGTGCTGCATTTTTTTTCAGCTCAAATGGCACACACAGAAACTCAGAGGCCAAACAGGGTTAGCACATCTGTTTTGGAAGTACAATGCCACATCTTTCCATGTCAGCAATCTCAGCCTTCTGGGTTGCCAGCTTTTCTGGGTCCAGAAACTGGCTGGGCAATTATAGAACTGTGGTGCTTGAAGCCATATTTTGTGACTGTAGTGGATAATGTGGGCTTGATGAGGTTTGGAAATTCACCCAGCAGCTGAGTAAGCTCACATGTGATGTTTATATGCGCTTGACAGTGTCTTTATGGTGAACCTACTGAGGGAGCAAAGTAAAGACCCAAAGTCTTTGATTTCTGGTCAACATGGCACCAGTGTACAACGCTCCCTCAATTGACATCTTCCAGATAGCTCATGAAAAATTCTTTTTTACTTCTCTTGGTCCATTTTTCACCTTAAATGTTTTTCTGGGACTGTTGAGTCTACAATTTACTAATTTGAGTGACCCAGGTTTTGCTGTCTCTGAGAAGATACACAGACAGTCTCGATGCAAAGAAACTTTGGGACATGGTGTGAGCCGATGCTCGATCTCATTTTGCTGGTTAAAGCGACCAAAAATTGCCGATTAAAGTGTCGAGAAAGATTGAGACATCGAAGCAAATGCAGAAGGTGAAAGAGAGTTCAGAGCTGACTGCTTTCCTTTTGATTGCTGCCACAGAAGGAGGCTGTGAATGGCCTATCACTGTGCGGTCCCCTGTGGCAAGCGGATAAGCCTCTGCCTCCTGTGGTGTCCCTCTGTTTCGATGAATGTTGGTGATATCGCAGAATAGTATCGTGGTTCTGTGTTTATGGACTGTGGACCTTTTCAAACTTATGCTTTTCAATATTCTGTTTTTTTTTTAAACAAAAAATCACTGTTCCTTTACATAGAAACATAGAAAATAGGTGCAGGAGTAGGCCATTCGGCCCTTCGAGCCTGCACTGCCATTCAGTATGATCATGGCTGATCATCCAACTCAGAATCCTGTACCAGCCTTCCCTCCATACCCGCTGATCCCTTTAGCCACAAGGGCCATATCTAACTCCCTCTTAAATATAACAAATGAACTAGCCTCAACTGTTTCTTGTGGCAGAGAATTCCACAGATTCACCACTCTCTGTGTGAAGAAGTTGTTCCTAATCTCGGTCCTAAAAGGCTTCCCCTTTATCCTCAAACTGTGACCCCTCATCCTGGACTTCCCCAACATTGGGAACAATCTTCCTGCATCTAGCCTGTCCAATCCCTTTAGGATTTTATACATTTCAATAAGATCCCAACGAGTATAAGCCTAGTTGATCCAATCTTTCATTATATGAAAGTCCTGCCATCCCAGGAATCAATCTGGTGAATTTCTTTGTACTCCCTCTATGGCAAGGATGTCTTTCCTCAGATTAGGGGACCAAAACTGGACACAATACTCCAGGTGTGGTCTCACCAAGGCCTTGTACAACTGCAGTAGTACCTCCCTGCTCCTGTACTCGAATCCTCTTGCTATAAATGCCAGCATACCATTCGCCTTTTTCACCGCCTGCTGTACCTGCATGCCCACTTTCAATGACTGGTGTATAATGACACCCAGGTCTCATTGCACCTCCCCTTTTCCTAATCGGCCACCATTCAGATAATAATCTGTTTTCCTGTTTTTGCCACCAAAGTGGATAACCTCACATTTATCCACATTAAATTGCATCTGCCATGAATTTGCCCACTCACCCAACCTATCCAAGTCACCCTGCATCCTCCTCACAGCTAACACTGCCACCCAGCTTCGTGTCATCCGCAAACTTGGAGATGCTGCATTTAATTCCCTCATCCAAGTCATTAATATATATTGTAAACAACTGGGGTCCCAGCAGTGAGCCTTGCGGTACCCCACTAGTCACTGCCTGCCATTCTGAAAAGGTCCCATTTATTCCCACTCTTTGCTTCCTGTCTGCCAACCAATTCTCTATCCACATCAATACCTTACCCCCAATACTGTGTGTTTTAAGTTTGCACACTAATCTCCTGTGTGGGACCTTGTCAAAAGCCTTTTGAAAATCCAAATATACCACATCCACTAGTTCTCCCCTATCCACTCTACTAGTTACATCCTCAAAAAATTCTATGAGATTCGTCAGACATGATTTTCCTTTCACAAATCTATGCTGACTTTGTCCGATGATTTCGCCGCTTTCCAAATGTGCTGTTATCACATCTGCGATAACTGACTCGAGCATTTTCCCCACCACCGATGTTAGGCTAACCGGTCTATAATTCCCCGGTTTCTCTCTCCCTCCTTTTTAAAAAAGTGGGGTACATTAGCCACCCTCCAATCCTCAGGAACTAGTCCAGAATCTAAAGAGTTTTGAAAAATTATCACTAATGCATCCACTATTTCTTGGGCTACTTCCTTAAGCACTCTGGGATGCAGATCATCTGGCCCTGGGGATTTATCTGCCTTTAATCCCTTCAATTTACCTAATACCACTTCCCTACTAACATGCATTTCCCTCAGTTCCTCCATCTCACTACACCCTCGGTCCCCTACTATTTCCGGAAGATTATTTATGTCCTCCTTAGTGAAGACAGAACCAAAGTAGTTATTCAATTGGTCTGCCATGTCCTTGCTCCCCATAATCAATTCACCTGTTTCTGTCTGTAGGGGACCTACATTTGTCTTAACCAATCTTTTTCTTTTCACAAATCTATAAACGCTTTTACAGTCAGTTTTTATGTTCCCTGCCAGTTTTCTCTCATAATCTTTTTCCCCCTTCCTAATTAAGCCCTTTGTCCTCCTCTGCTGAACTCTGAATTTCTCCCAGTCCTCAGGTGAGCCACTTTCTCTGGCTAATTTGTATGCTTCTTCTTTGGAATTGATACTATCCCTAATTTCCCTTGTCAGCCACGGGTGCACCACCTTCCTTGATTTATTCTTTTGCCAAACTGGGATGAACAATTGTTGTAGTTCATCCATGCAATCTTTAAATGCTTACCATTGCATATCCACCGTCAATCCTTTAAGTGTCATTTGCCAGTCTATCTTAGCTAATTCACGTCTTATACCTTCAAAGTTACCCTTCTTTAAGTTCAGAACCTTTGTTTCTGAATTAACTATGTCACTCTCCATCATAATGAAGAACTCCACCATATTATGGTCACTCTTATTCAAGGAGCCTCTCACGACAAGATCGCTAATTAACCCTTCCTCATTGTTCAAAACCCAGTCCAGAATGGCCTGCTCTCTAGTTGGTTCCTCGACATGTTGGTTCAAAAAACCATCCCGCATACATTCCAAGAAATCCTCTTCCTCAGCACCCTTACCAATTTGGTTCACCCAATCTACATGTAGATTGAAGTCACCCATTATAACTGCTGTTCTTTTATTGCACACATTTCTAATTTCCTGTTTAATACCATCCCCAACCTCACTACTACTGTTAGGTGGCCTGTACACAACTCCCACCAGCGTATTCTGCCCCTTACCGTTTTGTTACGTGGGGGAGAGGGTTTGTTGGGGGGGGCTGATTTTCTGTTGTGTTCTGTTATTGGTGGGGGGGGGTCGATTATTGAGACGCTTTTATTTTTTTGCGCAGGGGTAGGTTTGATGTCTCTTTCTGAATGACTTTCATGTTCTTTCTTTGTTTTGTGGTTATCAGAAGATGAATCTCAGATTTGTTTATGGATACGTGCTTTGATAATAAATGAAGCTTTAAACCTTTGAACATGCCCAAGCTGGCAGTTCTTAAGATAGAAGAATAATCCTTGGGCACACAGGATATCTGCACTGAGCAGAGGTCTAGCCACTTTCGCTAGGACAATGTCCCATGTTTAACATTGCGTACTGAAGCAGAGGGTCACCAGACATGCCCCACAAGTCTGGATTTTGCTGCTGTTGGCCGTCTCCAGTGAGGTTTCATCTCTCTTTGCCTTCTCATTCAATAGGTGATGCTGGCAGCACATTTACTTAAGCACGTGTCACACAGGAAGTGTTGCCCTGAAAGGGAGTCCGTAATGAACAGTAGATGACCCTAGTAACTGGAACTCACAGTGTTTACAGAGCTCTGATGTCCCGATGTGCTGGCACTGTTGAAGCTGCAAGTCGGCTAGCACTTCCTACCAAAGCAAGTGTGGTAAAAGCACAGGCTCAGTGTCATCCGTTTCATCAGCCGCGGGTGCCCTCGCCAGCCGCGGGCGTCCTCACCAGCCGCGGGCGCCCTCACCAGCCGCGGGCGCCCTCATCTGCCGCGGGCGCCCTCACCAGCCGCGGGTGCCCTCACCAGCTGCGGGTGTCCTCATGTTGGGGGCTTTGCTGACCGGGCTTATTGAGGTAGAGGAAGGAGGAGGAATGATGCACCGCTACACCGCTAATGTGGACTATTAGGCATTTTCGCAAGCTTCCTATAGTCCTTCTCACGTGCATTAGCGAGGGCTATGCGAACTTGATCAGGCATTTGCTGCATGAAGAGTTATTTAAAAATAAAACAAGGATAGTGATTTCCCAGGAGAGACAGCATGTGGTCCATTAGCTCTGATGGCTTATTATTGCTGAGGCTGAGCAAGGAGAGCAACTGTTTGGCATGCTGAGTCTCAGATAGTCCAAACGCCTGTAAAAGGTGAGTTTACAGCACTCAGCATTTATCCTGTTCAGCCGGGTGTTCTCATGTACTCATCACTCTTGCAGCTGTGGAGTTTCCAAGTGATGCTTCCACGTACAAATATTTGGTGCTTTTGGCAGAGATCTCTCACAGCGCAAATTGGGGCTTGGCTTGTACTGCAGGTTAAAGTATCTTTGAGAAATGCACATAATTCACAACCACCTACATTGGGTTGGGGTTTCACTTTGAGATTGGTCCAACGTGATGATGTGGATACGTAATGATTTTTAGCATGTTTTTGTGTTTAAGTTCCGGAGTTCAATAAAATGTGATATGGGTTTCATTAAACACAAAACGCCTCACTTCATTTTATTTGTGAAAACCTAATTTGGTGACCCCAATGCTCTAAGAAGTTTCTAGTTATTGAACATGTCAGCCAACGCAGTTGCTCTGAAACTGCCGGAGATTTGGGAGCAAAATACCATTGTTTGGTTCATACAAACAGAGGCTCAATTCGCCCTCCGGCAACACCACCAAATTTTTCTATGTGGTAACGCTGCTCAGCAGTTCCATGGCTGCGAGAGTGATAAGTCTGCTTGAACACCTGCTGAACACTTTAAATAGAGATCACTTTTCCAGGTTTTTGGACTATCAGAGTCTGAGTGCACCACACAGTTACTCCCCTCACCTGATCTCAGTGGTGCTAAGCCATTGGAGCTAATGGACCATACCTTGTCTCTGCTGGGAAATCACTATCCTTGTTTTATTTTTAAAGACTCTTCACGTAGCAAATGCCTGACCAAGTTCGCATAGCCCTCACTAACGCATCTGTGAAGGACTATAGGGAGTTTGCTAAAATAGCTAACTGTCTACACTCAGGACCCACAGCATAGTCTGAAGCATCAGTAGTAAGGGGATGTTGGTTTGCATCATGGCAGACAAAAACAAACGAGGCACAATGTACGTCAACAGGTATACAAAACTGCTGTACACCATGATGGGAGGTAGGAACAGGTGCAAAGAAATTGAATTTACTGAGGGGGATGGGACACTGCTGAGAGGCTGACCAGGCTGTTTGTGGCATAAGGAATGAAATCACCTGACATCTGTAATGGCTATCACAGTCAGACCCCACTTGGAGTACTATGTTCCATTCTGGCCACCTCATTACAGGAAGGATGTGGATAATATAGAGAGAGTGCAGAGGAGATTTACAAGGATCTTGCCTGGATTGGAGAGCATTCCTTATGAGAATAGGTTGAGTGACCTTGGCCTTTGCTTCTTGGAGTGATGGAGGATGAGAGGTGACCTGACAGAGGTGTATAAGATGATGAGAAGCACTGTTCGTATGACTAGTCAGAGGCTTTCTCCCAGGGTTGAAATGACTATCACGAGAGGGCACAGTTTTGAGGTGCTTGGAAGTAGGTACAGATGAGATGTCAGGAGTAAGTCTGTCTGTTTGTTTTTTGCTTGTTTTTATGCAGAGTGGTGAGTGCATGGAATGGGCTGCCGGCCATGGTGGTGGAGGTGGGTACAAAAGCAGACATTCTACCTCTCCTGGAAGTTCCGGGAGTCTCCTGCATATCGATAGTGGCTCCCTGACGCCTGGAAATTATATACAATATCCCGGAAATAGATTTTTTTTTGAGAGGGAGAGGGAGAGTGAGCATCTTGATTGGTCTCTCTTCGTGTTGAGAGTGGTCCCCAAACACCGGGCCGTGAGGAAACAATATGATTTGGCGATATGAAACGATATGAGTCAGCTGCATCTTTCCTCATTCCCTGTCACGCACTGTTGAATTTTAATGCACGCGAGGTCATCAGTGACCCAAGTCGTGTAAAGGAATGGGTCCGTGACCCATTTGTGAATGTTCCCAGTGAATCATCCATGTCAGCACAGGAAAAAGATCAACTCCTCGAGCTTGCAAATGATGGTGGGCTGAAAAGTATGTTTGACATAACATCTCTGCCGGCATTCTGGATCAAAGTCAAGGCTGAATATCCTGAGGTAGCCACGAAAGCACTGAAAACGTTGCCTCCATTTCCAACATATTTCTGCGAAGCAGTTTTCTGCAATGAATGCAACGAAAACTAAATTGCAGAATAGACTGGACATAAGGAACCCCCTTTGAGTATCACTGTCTCCCATCGCCCCTCGATGGGACCATGTTGTGCAGGAAAACAAGCCCAGGGCTCCCACTGATTTAGTGATATTGGCATTGTTGCAATGATTTTATATGTTCATACGAGGAAAATATGCGCTGTGTGTTTAATATCCAAACGTTACTTAAAATGTTATGATGCTATTGACTTATAAGTAACTTATAATTCAGTGGTCTCTACCCTCCGGGCCGCAGCGAACACAGCGGTGGCCGGAATGCACCCAGCACATCTTTAAGAAAAAAGCCAAAATAAACAAGCTAATTGATTAGGTGCTGCCCGGCATGTAAATGTCGGCCTAGACCAGAGGCGATTGCCGATTGCGTCGTCTCTGATCTGGGCCGACATTTACGTGCCGGGCCGCACGTAATCAATTAGCTTGTTTATTTCGCCTTTTTTCTTAAAGATGTGCTGGGTTCGTTCTGGCTACCACTGTACTGCCGCATTCTTCGCGGCCCGGAGGTTTTGGACCACTGTTATAATTGACTTATCACTACATTCATGTGAGGAAAATATGTGCTGTGTGTTTAATATTAAATTCGTTAGATAAACCCCTTTAGAAATGAAATTGAATGTATTAGCCACTTACAGGTGACTTATAGTTGACTTATCACCTATATTCCGGTCACGTTTAACACCCACCCCTGGGTTGGCCTGTCCGGAAGAATATTGTCAATATGAAACCGGTCCGCAGTGCAAGAAAGGTTGGGGACCCCTGATTAAAACTAGCTGGCGAGCTGCCAAGGAGCTACGCTATTGCTGTCCTATGTGATGAGGCCAAAACTCCCAGTAGACTTGCTAAAAGTTGTAATAGAATAAACATGATAACGTAAGTACATATTTTAATGTCACATTTGCTGCATATACCCAACTTGGTTTACAGATTGGACAAAGTCACTAAACAAAGTATTACATACACACATACACCCTTGGAGGTCGATGGGGGGGGTGGTGCTACCTCCCTGAAATGGAGTTTTTGCAGGGTGGGATGTCTGCAATAGGGTCTTCTAAGAGACTCCTGGATAGGTACATGCAGCTTAGAAAAATAGAGGGCTATGGGTAATCCTAGGTAATTTCTAAAGTCAGTTCATGTTCGGCACAGCACTGTGGGTCGAAGGGTCTGTATTGTGCTGTAGTTTTTCTATGTTTCTAGTACAAACCAATCAACAGCATTTTGCTCCAATAACACCAGCAGTTTCATGCATGGACTGACAAGTTCAATAACTCTGGAGTCATCCAAGAGCATCAGGGTCACCAATGTAGGATTTCAGAAATAAAAACTATGGAGGTGTTTTATGTTTAAGAAAAACCATATCAACTCATTTATTGTACTTCAAAACCTCAACACAAAGTGTGGTAAAAATATTTTATGTAATTACCTCATCACGTCAGACCAGCCTCTTGAAGTAAATGCCTAATTCAATATTGGTGGCTGTGAATTATGTACGTTTCCACTGCTTACATTGCCCGTGGGGCATGAGGAAGACCATGGGGAATGTGGAGGTGTTTGGAGTTTTGGCGTATGTGGATGATCGCCTAGGGTTTGGATTCACCTTGGAATGGTGGAAAGAAGACTCCGTTAATCGAGCTCCCACTGTTGTGCACGAAGTGGTTGAACTTTGATAAGTTTGGCGCCTTTTATTTTCCTTTTATATTTTATCTCTATTAATTACATAGTTCCAGTAAGATCTATAAAGTGTAATCATTTAATCTATGATGTGAGGCGAGTGCCGGAGCTCGGGACAACCACTGAAGAACTGGAGTTCACGCTCGTCAAAGTGGAAACTGGGAAACGTAATTCCGATCCGAAACTGCGGTCATGTACTGATGAATTAATCCAGAGAGATGAAGCAATGACCAACCTTCAAAAGGATCAGTAGAATCTCGAGAAATCGATCCAGAACAGATTGGAAGAAGCTGGTGATGTAATTGCGTCCCAGATGGAGATTGACACGAAGCGTGGGTCAGAACTGCTGAGACTGGAGTGAGAGTTGGAGGAGTCAGAGAAGAAGCTGACGTCTCGACAGCAGGAGGCTGAAGAGGCTGCAGAAGCAGCCCAGGCTAAGTGCTTCAGTTTGGAGAAAATCAAACAGCAGCTACCGATCGAGGGAATGAAGAAGAATACTGCTTCGAAGGATGATGTGCGGGATGTGTGGTACATGTTGCCTTTCACTAACTTCCCCTTGATTGAGGAAGAGACTTTTGGCCCATCCCCCACTGAGTCAGGTGTAGTGGGGAGGGCTAGCTGTGGGCAGCCTGTGTTACAGCAGGACCCTGAAGGAAAAGCGGGTCCCCGGACACAGGACAGGGGGCTCTGAGTTGCAGTGGGAGCACGAGTGAGAGATTGAGAGAGGAGTTGGCAAGCAGACCCGAGGTATCCCCAGTAGTGTCCGAGCCTTCAGGGTTTAGCTGAGGAGGTATGGAGGTCTTGGAGGATTAGGAAACTCCCAGATAGGTTGGCCTATGTAGTGCCTGTAAGGTCTACTGTTTGGGGAGCAATGTGACCATTTGTACCTAGATTGGGTTTTTGTGTCTGCAGGAAGGGTTGGCGAGTTACTTAGAAGTCATGAGGACATGACTTTATTTGGAGGGGGGAAGAGTGTAAGGGTTTTTTTTATGTTACTGCGTAGGCTAACAAAATGGCTTCTTTGTTATGTTATAATTAAAATGGCTTTTCTGTAATAATAACTGCAATGTAAGGAGTTCTCGCTCTCTCTGCTTGTTTGGGTTAAATTATTGATAAGAGCAAGAACGAACCAATTGGGATAGATGTTATTCTTTCTTGTGTGTCTGTAAGCCATTGTGTTTTGTGGATTTTGGCGCAGAAGGCAGATGGAGACAGAGTGAGGAGATGTGATGCTGTAAGCTGGGCGATGGGACGGACCCCGAACGGGAGTCCAAGGCCCAGGGTCTTCGGCGAGGAGAGGAGACAGACTCGTGTGGCGTGTCTGGTTGACCACCGTTATTGGTCCCAGGAGGTCGGAGGGGATCGAATGGTGGAAAGAAGACTCCGTTAATCGAGCTCCCACTGTTGTGCACGAAGTGGTTGAACTTTGATAAGTTTGGCGCCTTTTATTTTCCTTTTATATTTTATCTCTATTAATTACATAGTTCCAGTAAGATCTATAAAGTGTAATCATTTAATCGCATATGGTGTATTGTCTGTTATTTGGCAGAGTAGGGTACATCACACAGCATCCACACAAACTTGATTACCCAGTTTGGCGGGGCTGAAGGCTGCTCCCCCTAGACGAAAGCGAGTTGAGCGAGTCTGAGGCTTACCGGGGGGCTACGCTACATATCTATGTGTCCATCTGCATTTGTGCCCGTCCATTTATCTACTCATCCGTCTGCACGCCCACATGCCAGTTATCTACACCTCCGCCAGCCCGCCCATGCATTTCTCTGTCATCTATCCACTTTTTTACTTGTCCACCTGCCACCGTCACATTCATATATTCGTCCATCTGCCCAGTTGCCTGCTCATTTATCTACTTGTCCGTCCGGTCTCCCATTCCATTTGTCAGCATGGATGCCCTCCTGTCTCTTCATCTACTCAACTGCTTGCCTGCACTTTGCTCTGTGGGTCCAGGTGCATATCCACCCATACGTTGCTTCATCCGTCCACCCACCTGCCCATTGGCTTTCTGTCACTAGCCCACCCATTACTTCATCTGTCTGTCCGTCTGCCTGCCCATTGCTTCACCTGTCCATCCACCCCCACATTTATATATCTACTTGTCCGTCAACCCACCTGCCTGTTCATTTATCTACTTGACCGCACTCCCACACACTTCTCTGCCCGCCCAGCTGTCCATTTACTGACTCATTTATCTACTTGACCGCACTCCCACACAATTCACTGCCCGCCTACCTGCCCACCCAGCTGCCCATTTACTGACTCTTCCTTCTGCCTGCCTGCCTGCCAGCCTATCTCCCACACTATTCTCCACTCGTCTGTCTAGTCGCCCGCCCATTTCTCCACTTGGCTGGCTGGCCGGCCAGCCATTTCTCCATTCTTTCTGCTCACCCGCCCATTTCTCCACACATCCATCAGTTTGCCTGCCCATTTATCTAGTCATTCGTCTGCCCTCCCACCTACCCACTTATCCTCTCGTCTGGCTGCCTGTCCCTATATCTAGTCATGCGTTTGCCTGCCCATCGCCCATTTATCTCATCGTCCACCTCCCTGCCTATTTAATTGTTTGTCTGCCTGCCCATCCGTCTGTCCATTTCTCCACTCGTCCAAAGACACTTGGGTTAATAAGTATATTAGGTATATGCTTGCAGTTGGGGGTGCAAGCTCATTGGGCTGGAAGGACCCATTACCATGCCGTGTCTCTCAAAAATATGCAGTATATGGAATAAGTTAGATAATCTTGTAGCACAGTTAGAGATTGGCAGGCACGATGTTGTGGGTGAAAGAAGATCATAGCTGAGAGCTTAACATCCAAGGGGGACACCTTTATTTAAAGGACAGGTAGGTAGGCAGAGGGGGTGGTGTGGGCTCTGTTGGAAAAAAGTGAAATCAAACTCTTTGAAAGCAGTGACACAGGATGGGAAGATGTGGAATCCTTGTGGATAAATTTAAGAAACCACAAGATATATATCCAGACCCCTGAACAGTAGCCAGGTTGTGGGATATACAATAAATTTCAATAGGAAATAGAAAAAGCATTTATTAAAGCCAATATTTAGAAAAGCATTTAATGAGGTCGATGTTATGATAGTCCTGAGGGATTTCAATATGCTGGAAAATTGGGAAAATCAGGTTAATGCTGGATTCCAAGAGACGGAATGCCTATGGGATGTCTTTTTAAGAGCACAGAGTTGAACCCACTAAGGGGAAGGCAATTCTGGAATGGGTGTTGTGTAAAGAGACAGATTTGATTAGGGAGCTTAAGGTGAAGGAACCCTTAGAAGTCAGAGATTATAATATGGTAGAATTCACCCAGCAGTTTGAGAGGGGGGAGAGAAACTCAGATGTGTCAATATTACAGTGAAGTGAAGGAAATTACAGAGCAAGGTTGATTGGAAGGGGAAGGGGTTGATTGGAACAGAGATAATGGCTGGAGTTTCTCGGAGCAATTCGGAATACGTAAGATAGATACAACACAACCAAAGATGAAAAAGTTTCTAAAGGAAAGAGGCAATGTGGCAGACAAGTAAAATCAAACAGCATAAAAGAGAAAGAAAGAGCTTATAATATTGCAAAAATTAGAGAGGTTAGAAGATTGCAAAGCTTTTAAAAACCAACAGAAGGCAGCTAAAAAGCCATTAGAAGATAGAAAATGAAATATGAAGATAAGCTAGTCAATAATATCAAAGGATATCAGAAGGTTTTTCCCCCCCGGATATATGAGTAAATGAGAGACAACAGTAGATATTGGACCTCTAGAAAATGATGCTGGAGAAGTAATAGGGAACACAGAAACAGCAGACAAATTGATTAAGTATTTTGCGTCAGTCTTCACTGTGGAAGACATCAGCAGTATGTTAAAAATTTGAGAGTGTTAGGGGCCGTAAGTGAGTGTAGTTGCTATTATTAAGGAGAATGTGCTTGGGAAGCTGAAAGGTCTGAAAGTAGATAAGTCAACTAGTCCAAATGGACTACACTCCAGGGTTCTGTATGAGGTAGCTGAAGAGATCGTGGAAGCATTAGTAATGATCTTTCAAGAATCACTAGATTCTGGAATGGTTCCAGAGGACTGGAAAATTGCAAATATCACTCCAATCTTTAAGAAGGGAGGGAGACAGAAAAAAAGGAAATTATAGTCCAGTGAGCCAGTCTTCAGTGATTGGGAAGATATTGGAGTCTATTATTAAGGGTGAAGTTTCAGGCTACTTGGAGGCACACGAAAAAGTAGGCCAAGTTTACTTAAGGGTAAAGTATGGTTTCCTTGAGGGTAAATCTTTCATGACAAATCTGTTGAAATTCTTTGAGAAAATGATGGTCAGGATAGACAAAGATGAATCAGTGGTTAGTGGTTACTTTGATTTTCAGAATGCCTTCAACAAGGTGCCGCATAGGAGGCTGCTTAACAAGACAAAATTCTGGGTTGACTGGCGGGAGACAAAGTGTCGGAATAAAAGGGGCCTATTCTGTTTGGTTGCTGGTGACTAGTAGTGTTCTGCAGGGGTTTTTATTAGGACTGCTACTTTTCGTGCCATGTTAATGATTTGGATGACACAATTGACAGCTTTGTTGCCTAGCTTGCCAACAATATAAAACAGTGCTGTAACTTAATTCACAAATACATTGAACCTATAAAATGTTTCAAAGTAAAGGTTATGGTGTGTTTATTATTTAGAAAATGTATAATTATATTCATTAACACAATCAATTACAGGGTGTTTCACCATTATATTAGCATAATTTCAGAATTATTAGAATTATATAAAAGAAAATTCCAGCTGCTGCCAACAAAGGCTATGTGCACAGAAGCACTTCAGTTACTGCGGGGCCATGCACCAATGCAGCTGAGAGGGAACAGTGGTTAATGCACCGGGAGCATTTGATGGTTCTGGGCCTGTACTCACTGGAGTTCAGAAGAATGACAGGGGATCTCATTGAAACCTACTGAACAATGAGAAGCCTAAATAGAATGGATGTGGGGAAAATGTGTCTTTTAGTGGGCGAGTCCTGGATCAGAGGGCATAGCCTCAGAATAGAGGGATGTCCATTTAGAACTGAGATGAAAAGGAATTTCTTTAGCTAGAGGTTGCTGAACCAATGGAACTCATTGCCAAGGATAGCTCTGAAGGCCAAGTCATTGAGTATACTTAAAGCGGAAGTTGATAGGTCCGTGGTTAGTCAGGGCGACAAAGGTTACGGGGAGAAGGCAGAAGAGGGATAACATATCAGCCATGATGGAATGGTGAAGCAGACTCGATGGGCCAGTGCCCTAATTCTGCCTGGTCTTACAGTCTAACAATAAAATCAGACATTTTCAGTTGATGCATTGCTTGCAAGAATAGATTGTAGGTTTCCTATCAACACGTTTCCAGCATTCCTCATTATCTTTCCCAACTTTAAACTAGTGGCAAAGGAGTATTCTTTCCCAAGGCAGTGAGCTCTAAATTACAGAGTAGGACAGCTAGAATGCATTGCTCAAGCACCTCAGAGTCAGCCCTCAACCATGCCAACAGGAAGCAAGGATGAAGTGTCTTTAACCACTCTAGAACATAGAATAGTACAAACAGTACAGGCCCTTCGGCCCACAATGTTGTGCCGATCCTGAAACCCTGCCTCCCATATAACCCTCCACCTTAAATTCCTCCATATATCTGTCTAGTAGTCTTAAACTTCACAAGTGTATCTGCTTCCACCACTGACTCAGGCAGTGTATTCCACGCACCAACCACTCTCTGAGTAAAAAACCTTCCTCTAATATCCCCCTTGAACTTCCCACCCCTTACCTTAAAGCCATGTTCTCTTGTATTGAGCAGTGGTGCCCTGGGAAAGAGGTGCTGGCTATCCACTCCATCTATTCCTCTTAATATCTTGTACACCTCTATCATGTCTCCACTCATCCTCCTTCTCTCCAAAGAGTAAAGCCCTAGCTCCCTTAATCTCTGATCATAATGCATACTCTCTAAACCAGGCAGCATCCTGGTAAATCTCCTCTGTACCCTTTCCAATGCTTCCACATTCTTCCTATAGTGAGGCGACCAGAACTGGACACAGTACTCCAAGTGTGGCCTAACCAAAGTTTTATAGAGCTGCATCATTACCTCGCGACTCTTACACTCTATCCCTCGATTTATGAAAGCTAACACCCCATAAGCTTTCGTAACTACCCTATCTACCTGTGAGGCAACTTTCAGGGATCTGTGGACATTTAACCCCAGATCCCTCTGCTCCTCCACACTACCAAGTATCCTGCCATTTACTTTGTACTCTGCCTTGGAGTTTGTCCTTCCAAAGTGTACCACCTCACATTTCTCCGGGTTGAACTCCATCTGCCACTTCTCAGCCCACTTCTGCATCCTATCAATGTCTCTCTGCAATCTTCGACAATCCTCTACACTATCCACAACGCCACCAACCTTTGTGTCGTCTGCAAACTTGCCAACCCACCTTTCTACCCCACATCCATATTGTTAATAAGAATCACGAAAAGTTGAGGTCTCAGAACAGATCCTTGTGGGACACCGCTAGTCACAATCCTCCAATCTGAATGTACTCCCTCCACCTTGACCCTCTGCCTTCTGCAGGCAAGCCAATTCTGAATCCACCTGGCCAAACTTCCCTGGATCCCATGCCTTCTGACTTTCTGAATAAGCCAACTGTGTGGAACCTTGTCAAATGCCTTACTAAAATCCATGTAGATCACATCCACTGCACTACCCTCATCTATATGGCTGCTCACCTCCCCAAAGAACTCTATCAGGCTTGTTAGACATGATCTGTCCTTCACAAAGCCATGCTGACTATCCCTGATCAGACCATGATTCTCTAAACGCCCAAAGTATGACTATGACTATGACTAAGAATCTTTTCCAACAGCTTTCCCACCACAGACATAAGGCTCACTGGTCTATAATTACCCGGACTATCCCTACTACCTTTTTTGAACAAGGGGACAACATTCGCCTCCCTCCAATCCTCCGGTACCATTTCCGTGGACAACGAGGACATAAAAGTCCTAGCCAGAGGCTCAGCAATCTCTTCCCTCGCCTCGTGGAGCAGCCTGGGGAATATTCTGTCAGGTCCCGGGGACTTATCCAACAGAATGTATTTTTAACAACTTCAACACCTCCTCTCCCTTAATATCAACATGCTCCAGAACATCAACCTCATTCATATTGTCCTCACTGTCATCAAGTTCCCTCTCATTGGTGAATACCAAAGAGAAGTATTCACTGAGGACCTCGCTCACTTCCAGAGCCTGCAGGCACATCTTCCGACCTTTATCTCTAATCGGTCCTACCTTCACTCCTGTCATCCTTTTGTTCTTCACATAATTGAAGAATGCCTTTTGAGGTTTTCTTTTACCCTACTCACCAAGGGCTTCTCATGCCCCCTTCTTGCTCTCCCCAGCCCCTTCTTAAGCTCCTTTCTTGCTAGCCCATATTTCTCAATAGACCTATCTGATCCTTGCTTCCTAAACCTCATGTATGCTGCCTTCCTCCATCTGACTAGATTTTCCACCTCACTTGTCACCCATGGTTCCTTCACCCTACCATTCTTTATCTTCCTCACCGGGAGAAATTTATCCCTAACATCCTGCAAGAGATCTCTAAACATCGACCACATGTCCAGAGTACATTTCCCTGCAAAAACATCATCCCAATTCACACCTGCAAGTTCTAGCCCTATAGCCTCATAATTTGCCTTTCCCCAATTAAAAATTTTCCTGTCCTCTCTGATTCCATCCTTCTCCATGATAATGCTAAAGGCCAGGGAGCGGTGGTCACTGTCCCCCAGATGCTCACCCACTGAGATCTGTGACCTGACCTGGTTTGTTACCTAATACTAGATCTAGTATGGCATTCCCCCTCATCGGCCTGTCAACATACTGTGACAGGAATCCGTCCTGGACACACTTAACAAACTCTGCCCCATCTAAACCCTTGGAACTAATCAGATGCCAATCAATATTAGGGAAGTTAACGTCACCCATGATAACAACCCTGTTATTTTCGCACCTTTCCAAAATCTGCCTCCCAATCTGCTCCTCGGCATCTCTGCTGCTACCAGGGGGCCTATAGAATACTCCCAATAGAGTAACTGCTCCCTTCCTGTTCCTGACTTCCACCCATACTGACTCAAAAGAGGATCCTGCTACATT
Organism: Mobula hypostoma; assembly: GCF_963921235.1. Taxonomy (NCBI): domain Eukaryota; kingdom Metazoa; phylum Chordata; class Chondrichthyes; order Myliobatiformes; family Myliobatidae; genus Mobula; species Mobula hypostoma. The sequence continues at coordinate 36,985,488 of NC_086106.1, read as the reverse complement.
ACCTGCCCTTTCTGTAGCTGTACTAGTATCCCTGACCAGTAATGCCACCCCTCCTCCCCCTTTTCCCCCCTCTCTATCCCTTTTAAAGCACTGAAATCCAGGAATATTGAGAATCCATTCCTGCCCTGGTGCCAGCCAAGTCTCTGTAATGGCCTCTACATCATAATTCCATGTATGTATCCAAGCTCTCAGTTCATCACTTCTGTTCCTGATGCTTCTTGCATTGAAGTACATGCCCTTTAGCCCTTCTACCTTAATTCCTTTACACCCTTTATTCTACTTCTCTTTCCTCAAAGCTTCTTTTATATGTTAAATCTGGCTTTACTCCACGCACTTCTTCCACTGCTCTATCGCTCTGGGTCCCATCCCCCTTGTAAATTAGTTTAAACCCTCCTGAACCATGCTAGCAAACCTACCTACAAGGATATTGCTCCCCCTCGAGTTCAGGTGCAACCCATCCAATTTGTACAGGCCCCACCCTCCCCAGAAGATCATCCAAATCTCTTGGATCCAAAAATCTAAAACCCTGTCCCCTGCACCAGCTCCTCAGCCACGCATTCAACTGCCATCTCCTCCAATTCTTACCATCACTGTCACGTTGCACTGGCAGCAATCCTGAGAACGCCACCCTTGAGGTCTTGTTCTTCAGCCTTCTGCCTAATTCCCAAAACTCACACTTCAGGACCTCATCCCTTCTCCTGCCTGTGTCGTTGGTACCAACATGTATCATGACTTCTGGTTTCTGATGACCACTTTCATCATACTATTGGAGCCAGGTTGAACTTGTCTTCGAGGACACAATTCTACCGATTAGTTCCGATTCCAGACAGGCACGGGACCTCAGGTGGAAAAGATAAAAACACATTATTGTTACTAACTGCTTTGAAGATGGGGGTGAGGGGTTATTCACTCCAACAAGCAATCAAATCCTTGTCAAATGCAGTAGAAGAAAGCAGTAATTGGATCTGGATTAAAAGGAAAGACAACAACTGGGCTGCAAGATGACGACAGGAGGGTATGGAACTGAGGGGGGTGTATCTGGGATGCCAGGTAGCACCATTGAGCCCTCTGGAGACGTCGTGGGCTTATCAATAAAACGTCAAAGGAGGGTGCCCACCTGATGACCCCGATGAGGTACCTACCCTCCCTGTCACCACTCCAGGCCCGCTGCCAACATCGAGAGTGCCGACTTATCATAGGGATTGAAACATCAAGTCCTATTAGCTCTACTATTCAATGTTTAAACAAGAATCTTAAATTTCAGTCCAGTGGAATTAGAAGACAAAAGCCAAATGAAGAGCAGTCATTCCTGTGTGAAGAACAGCAGAATCCAATCTCAGCAACTATTTGTGAATTTGCTGGTGTCTCAGTAGTGTGGAGGACTGAGCAAACCCTTTCCCACACACAGAGCAGAAGAATGGTCTCTCTCCCGTGTGAACTCGTTGATGCTTCTGTAGGTGGGAGGAACGAGCAAATCCTTTCCCACAAGCAGAGCAGATGAACGGCCACTCCCCGGTGTGAACTTGCTGGTGAGTTACCAGAACCTTTTTGCTTTTAAAACTTTTCTCACAGCCAGAACATTTAAAAGGCCTCTGGTCAGTGTGAACTAATTGATGAGCTGTGAGCTGGGACGACTGAGGGAACCCTTTCCCACACTCGGAGCAGGTGAATGGCCGCTCCCCAGTGTGAGTACGCTGATGCACAGTGAGGTCGGATGATCGCCGGAAACCAGTCCCACAGTGAGAGCATCTGAACGGTCTCTCGTCAGTGTGAATGCGCTGATGGCATGTAAGTTCTCCTGAACTTTTATAGCATTTCCCACAATCTGGGCAGTTGAAAGGTCTCTCATCAGTGTGTACACGCTGATGCTTCAGGAGGGCAGAAAAATGAGTGAATCCTTTACCACAGACCGAGCAGATGAACGGCCTCTCTCCAGTGTGACTGCGCCGATGAATTTCCAGTTCAAAGGGGTAACTGAATCCCTTCCCACAATCTCCACACTTACATGGTTTCTCCCCGACATGACTGTGCCTGTGCCTTGACAGACCAGATGCTCGACTGAAGCCTCGTCCACATAGTGAACATGAATACGGTTTCTCCCCACTGTGAATGGGGCTTTTTGCTTCCATGTTCACAGGATGATGACAACATTAGAGTCTCAGTGGATTAAGTGAGAATGTCGATTCTGTCCACAAATCTTCACCTTCTGAAACCCTACAGAGTGAATTTAAAGCAGGAGGAAAAAAAAGAGAACAAGAGTTTGAACAAAAGAACAAGGACTCAAATGAGCAAAAAGAATGTGATCATATTGTGATGATGACAGATGCCAAATTCTCAAAAATAATGAAGAAAAAACTGACCAATGCTCTTCAGGAGGACGAAACAAGTTGGAAGAGCGTGGAGAGGAAATCTACTCAACAACGAAATCAGAATTTTTACTGTTTCTTAAATTGGCAACTTCCAATCTAAAAGAGATGGTGCAGGATAATAATGGCCATTGTGTAAAAGGTGGTAGGTGATAAGTGGAACCAGATTAAGGAAGGGAAGATGAGCAGTTGAAACCAGATGGGGAAAGATGATGCAAGGTAATGAGGGCAAAGAAAGAAAAAGGTTACTAAAGGAGAAAGAACCTTGGTGGACTGGGTTAGCTGAAAGTGGAAAATCTATTATTCATCCCATTACGCTGCTGGAATAGGTATTCTTCTTCTAGTTGTGTTTGACTTCACACAAGTGGATAAGACCAAGGACAGACAGGGGATAGACAGGGTAATTGAAATGGCATACAAACGGAAGTTCAAGATGACCAATACAGACAGAGCCCAGGTACACTGTATAATAGTTGCATATTCTGTGTTGGTCTTACCAATGCAGAGGAGGTCACTGGGTTACAGAGGGTGTAGGTGACTCTTCACCTCACCTGTAAGGGCTATATAAGGCCCTGGATACCAGTGGGGGAGGAGGAATAGGGGCAAGTGTTTCACTTCCTAGAGTTGCAGGGGAAGTACCAGGGGACAGGGAGGGGTGGTGGAAGGAATTCAGGTTCAGAAAGGTTTCCACAGAAAGAAGAAAGTGGGGAGAGGGTGGTGAAGAGGGGAAGGTATGGCGGGTGGTGGGATCACTTTGTAGATGGTAGAAGTGGCAAAGGATGATAGGCAGGATGTGAGACATAAAGGGGGGAGTTCTTTTCCTTACCATCCTATTCTTTTTCCCAGCTGGCTCCATTGCCTCATCACCCCTCCATTACGTGTGTCCACCCATCACCTGCCAGCTTTATACACTGCTCAACCTGCCCAAAAAAATGTGTTTTTAAAAACGCAGACACAAGGGAATCTGCAGATGCTGGAAATTCAAGCAACACACACAAAAAATGCTGGTGAACGCAGCAGGCCAGGCAGTATCTATAGGAAGAGGTACAGTCGATGTTTCGGGCCAGGCCGAAACGTCGACTGTACCTCTAAGTATAGATGCTGCCTGGCCTGTTGTGTTCACCAGCATTTAAAATGTGTTTTTCCTCTCTTTTGTTTTCCAACCATCACCTATAAATCTGTCTGTACCCCCACTCCCCAACCCCTACCTGCCTCTATTTATCCATTGACCCTCTCACTTCTCTGCTTTCACCCATTACCTAGCCATCCCCAACTCACCTCTCCCTCTCACTTCTACACGTGGAAGATAACTAGCGGTTATCTTGTGTCTACACTCAGTCCGACATGGGAATAAGACCCACTGAGCTCTTCCAGCTGTTTATCGTTTACTATAGATCACAGTATCCATCACATTGCCATGACGTTTTTCCTCTTGCTGGCAATTTCCACACTGCTCTCAACGTCACATAGCACATTTCTTCTTCACCCTTTCTCGATAGTCATCTCCACCTCAGAGGGTAGACAGCAACAAACATCCATTATAAACATACAGGCTGACAATTAACTTAAGACCATAAGAGTAGAATTGATCCTCGCTGCCCATCATATAATAATGGCTGATTCATTTTCCCCCTCAGCCCCGTTTTCCAGCTTTCTCCTCACAACCTTTGATGCCCTTACTAATCTCGAGCCCATACTTTAAAAGCCTCTGTTTTAAATATACCCAAATGACTCAGCCTCTCAGCCATCTGTGGCAATGAATTGCAGATTCACCACCCTCTGGCTAATGAACTTCCTCCTCATGTGTTGTGAGGGACATCCTTGTGTTCTGAAGATGTGTCTTCTGCTACTAGACCCTCCCACTATTAGAAACATCCTCTGCATATTCAGTCTTCTATGCCTTTCCATATTCAATAGATTTCTATGAGAGTTCCCCTGGTTCTTCTAAACTCCAGTGAGTACAGGCCCAGAGTACAGATGCTCTTCATGTTAATCCTTTCATTCCTGGGATCATTCTCATAAACCTCTGCTGGACCCTGTCCAAGGTCAGCACATCCCTCAACATTTCCTCCTAACCGACCTCGTACAACAAGTCCATTTATTCTGCTAGATCATTCATCTCTGGTATATTTGTCCTACAAAACCCTAGCTTGGCGCCTCACCGTGGTGTAGGAGTGACACTGGCCGAACATCAGCGAAGTATGGCGAAGCTTCGTTCTCTGGCAGGTCTAACCTAGCCGTGAAGGTGATGTTCCATTGGTATACTACTAGACTAGATCTAGCAGTAGGATCGTGGCTAGCTAATTCAAGGAGGTAAGCAAGTCTTTGCTACTTTGTAGGTTATGCCTCTTCGGGCAAAGGCTGCACCCAGTGAGGACACCGGTAGCAGGGCGTCCGATAGTGTCTGTGGCAGATGGATCCAAAAGGGTCAATAGTACAGCCACCTTGGTGGCATGCGGAGGTACCAGAGTGCTGATCAATGGATGGCATCAGTAGACTAGTTAGTTGTCACTGCCGGGCAGCTTCCTTATCCGCTAAGTCTGTTACACTCCTGTGTACCACTTACCATCAGATCTGGAATCCCAGAGAGACTGTATGGTGGGGACACGACACCGTCTGTCTTATTACAGGATGCAGAAGTGGGCTGAGAAGTGGCAGATAGAGTTCAACCTGGAGAAGTGTGAGGTAGTACACTTTGGAAGGACAAACTCCAAGGCAGAGTACAAAGTAAATGTCAGGATACTTGGTAGTGTGGAGGAGCAGAGGAATCTGGGGGTACATGTCCACAGATCCCTGTAAGTTGCCTCACAGGTGGATAGGGTAGTTAAGAAAGCTTATGGGGTGTTAGCTTTCATAAGTCAAGGGATAGAATTTAAGAGTTGCGATGTAATGATGCAGCTCTATAAAACTCTGGTTAGGCCACACTTGGAGTACTGTGTCCAGTTCTGGTCGCTTCACTATAGGAAGGATGTGGAAGCATTGGAAAGGGTACAGAGGAGATTTACCAGGATGCTACCTAGTTTAGAGAGTATGCATTATGATCAGAGATTAAGGGAGCTAGGGCTTTACTCTTTGGAGAGGAGGATGATGAGAGGAGACATGATAGAGGTGTACAAGATAATAAGAGGAATAGATAGAGTAGATAGCCGGCGACCCTTCCCCAGGGCACCACTGCTCAATACAAGAGGACATAGCTTTAAGGTAAGGGGTTGGAAGTTCAAGGGGGATATTAGAGGAAGGTTTTTTTTACTCAGAGAGTGGCTGGTGCGTGGAATGCACTGCCTGAGTCAGTGGTGGAGGCAGATACACTAGTGAAGTTTAAGAGACTACTAGACAGGTATATGGAGTAATCTAAGGTGGGGGCTTATATGGGAGGCAGGGTTTGAGGGTCGACACAACATTGTGGGCCGAAGGGCCTGTACTCTGCTGTACTATTCTATGTTCTATTACCGTGCAAGGCGTGAATTCAGTCAACATCAAAATCGATGGACAGCCGAAGAAGATTTGTTCAGAGAATGACACTTTCTGTATATTTGCACCTGAGACATCTTTCTCTTGGGCAGGGCAAGAATACAGTTTGTGCAGTCATTAACTCTCAAATCACCAGTTTCTGTATTCAACTCACTGCACAATTTCCACCACTTCCAGCAAGATATCACCTGAGACCTATTTTTTTTCTTCTTGACTGTCTGCATTTTTTGAGGTGACCATTCCCTTTGTGACCCCCTGGTCCTCACTTCAGCCTCGCCAACTACTTCACACCTTACAGATCCCTGCATAAAAACAAAGTGAAACAACTGTACTTTCTTCTCTTCCCTTCCTACGACCTGAAGACAAACTCTCCTCTGTTAAGGCAGCAATTCATCTGCACGACTACCCACCTAGTGTACTACATTCAATATTCACATTCTGGTCTCCACTCTCTGACTTGCATGCGATCTACAGTTGCAACCCAGAACTTTTGATTGCCTGCTTCTTGAGTACACCATCCTTCATCTATATTAACCTGAATCTGTGGTAAAGAAGGCAAATGCAATGTTGGAATTTATTTCAAGGGAAACAGAATATAAAAGCAAGAAGATGATGCTGAGGCTTTTTAAGACACTAGTCAGGTCAAACTTGGAGTAATACCAACAGCTCTGGGCCCCATATCTCAGAAAGGATGTATTGTCATTGGGGAGAGCCCAGAGCAGGTTTACGAGGATGATTCTGGAAACGAAGGGATTAATATATGAGGAACATTTGGCAGCTTTGGGCCTGTACTCACTGGAACTCAGAAGAATGCGGTGGGGGATCTCATTGAAACCTACCGAATGTTGAAAGGACTAGATAGGGTGGATGTGGAGAGGATGTTCCCTATGGTGGGGGTATCCAGAACTAGAGAGCACAGCCTCAAAATTGAGAGGCAACCCTTTAGAACAGAGGCAAAGAGGAATTTTTTGAGCCAGAGAGTAGTGAATCTGTGGAATGCTCTGCCATAGACTACGGAAGAGGCGAAGTCTGCGGATATATTTAAGGCGGAAGTTGATAGTTTCCTGATTGGTCAGGGCATCAAAGGATATGGCAAGAAGGCAGGTGTATGGGGTTGGCTGGGATCTGGGATCACCCATGATGGAATGGCAGAGCAGACAAGATGGGTTGAATGGCCTAATTTGCTCCATTGTCTTACGGTCTATATGGCTGATCTGTTTATGACTTCAAAGGAAGTCTGAGAAAGAACGCTTCTTGTCTAGGCACATTGCAGCCTTCCAGGCATAATGAAGAAGTTTAACTTTATGTAAATTTCTATCTCTGTCATTATCTAATCTGAATATTTTCAGTGCAAGTCATCCATATGTAAGATTGGTTATTTCACTCTGTATTGTACAGCATAACATGCTGACATGTTTCACAGCCCTACAGTAACTCTTAAAATGGACCAAGAAGAATAATCAATGCATAGTGCCCTCATTAACCCGGCCCAGCTTGTTACAACTATTCCCTTTGACCTTCCTGAATCTGCAAGCTGGAAGTTTACTTTTCTCCTCTCTTTCCCAATTCTGACAAAGGGAGTTCGACCTAAAATTGCTCACCTTTCCACAGATGCTGCCCAACTTGCCAAGTGTCTCCAGCATCTCTGTCATTTGTCAGTCTGTTTAACTTTGGTGGTAGACAAGTTATTGGAATTAATTTTGATGGATTAAAACATATAACAGTACAGGCCCTTCAGCCTACGATGTTTTGCCAACCTTGCCACCTTCTCTTAGATCAATATACTCCTTCCCTCCTACATAGCCTGCTGCTAACCACTCAATAGATATATGCCTATTATCATATTGTACATCTCTGTCGGGATTCAAGTCTATTTGTTACACATACTTTGAACATACAGTGAAATCCATCAACAGTATTAACAACCAACACATCTGAGTCTGTGCTGGGCTAGCTGCCAAATGTCGCCACACATTCCATTGGCAACATAATATGCTCACTATGTTCAGCAGAACAAGCAACAAACAATAGCAAAAACAAGCCCCATTCCTCCCATCAAATCACCTCTTTCAAAAATCATTGGACTCTGGCATGGTGCCAGAGGACTAGAAAATTACAAATGTTACTCCACTCCTTAAGAAAGGAGGAAGGCAGCAGAAAGGAAATTATAGACCAGTTATAGATCAGTGGTTGGGAAGATATTGGAGTCAATTGTTAAGGATGAGGTGATGGAGTACTTGGTGACACAGGATAAGATAGGATACAGTCAGCATGGTTTCCTTCAGGGAAAATCCTGCCTGACGAACCTGTTAGAATTCTTTGAGGAGATTACAAGTAGGATAGATAAAGGGGAGGCAGTGGATGTTGTATATTTGGACTTCCAGAAGGCCTTTGATAAGGTGCCACACATGAGGCTGCTTACCAAGTTAAGGGCCTATGGTATTACAGGAAAGTTACTAACATGGTTAGAGCATTGGCTGATTGGTAGGAGTCAGCGAGTGGGAATAGAAGGATCCTTTTCTGGTTGGCTGCCAGTGACCAGTGGTGTTCCGCAGGGGTCGGTGTTGGGACCACTTTGTTTTATGTTGTATATAATGACTTAGGTGATGGAATAGATGGCTTTGATGCCAAGTTTGCACATGATAGGAAGATTGGTGGAGGGGCAGGCAGTGTTAAGGAAACAGGTAGGATGCAGAAGCACTTAGATTAGGAGAATGGGCAAGAAAGTGGCAAATGGAATGCAATGTTGGAAAATGTATGGTCATACACTTCAGTAGAAGAAATAAATGTGCGGACTGTTTTTTAAAACGGGGAGAAAATCCAGGAATCTGAGATACAGAGGGACTTGGGAGTCCTTGTGCAGAACACCCTGAAGGTTAACTTGCAGGTTGAGTCAGTGTTGAGGAAGGCAAATGCCACGTTTGCATTCATTTCAAGAGGTCTAGAGTACAAGAGCAAGGATGTGATGCTGAGGCTTTATAAGGCATTGGTGAGGCCTCACCTTGTGAACAGTTTTGAGTCCCTCCTCTTAGAAAAGATGTGCTGGCATTGGAGAGGGTCCAGAGGAGGTTCACGAGGATGATTCCAAGAATGAAAGGGTTATCATACGAGGAACATTTGATGGCTCTCGGTCTGTACTCACTGGAATTCAGAAGGATGAAGGGGATCTCATTGAAACCTTTTGAATGTTGAAAAGCCTACACAGAGTAATGTGGATAGGATGTCTCCCATGGTGGGAGAGTCTAGGACAAGAGGGCATAGCCTCAGGGTAGAGGGGTGTCCTTTCAAAACAGAGATGCGTAGAAATTTCTTTTGCCAAAGGGTGGTGAATTTATGGAATTTGTTGCCACATGCAGCTGTGGAAGCCAGGTCGTTGTGTGTATTTAAGGCAGAGATTGATAGGTTCTTAATTGGACATGGCATCAAAGGTTACGAGGAGAAGGCTGAGAACTGGGGTTGAGAAGGAAATAGAAAAAAAGGGATCAGCCATGATTGAATGACAGAGCAGACTCAATGGGACAGATGGCCTAATTCTTCACGTGTGTCTTATGGTCTCTCATGCCCATCACTGAGCACAGCGACATAGAGTGCTTTTGCAGGAAAGCAGCATCTGTCATCCAGCACACCTACCAACCAGCCCATGCTCTCTTCTCACTGCTGCAATCAGGGAAGTGGTACAGGAGCCTCAGGACCAACACCCAGATTTAGGAAAAGTTATTACACCCCTCAATCATCATGCTCTTGAACCAGAGAGGATAACTTCACTCACCTCATCACTGAATTGTTCCCACAACCTATGTTTTTCTCTACTGGCCCATCCATCCACTGAAATATCATGTTCTTGATATTGCTTAATATTATCATATCCTTTGTGTTTGCACACGTTGTCTTTTGCACATTGGTAGTTTGTTGGTCCTGTTGGGGGCTGTTTCATTGATTATATTTTGTTTTTTGGATTTACTGTGTATACAGTACCCGCAAGCAAACAAATAGCAGCATTCTATATGGTGACATACATGTAATAGAACACTACAGCACAGAAAACAGGCCATTCGTCCCTTCTAGTCTGTGCCAAAACTTTATTCCGCTAGTCCCATTGTCCTGCACCCAGTCCATAACCCTCCAGACCCCTCCCATCCATGTATCTATCCATTTTATCTTAAAACTTAAGAGTGAGCCTGTATTTACCATGTCACATGGCAGCTCGTTCCACACTCCCACCACTCTGCGTGAAGAAGCCCACCTAAATCTTTTCCCTTTCACGTGGCATCCTCTCTTATTTATCTCTCCTAATTTAAGTGGAAAGAGCCTACTCGCATTTACTCTGTCTATACCCCTCATAATTTTGTAAACCTCTATCCAATCTCCCCTCATTCTTCTACGCTCCAAGGAATAAAGTCCTAACCTGTTCAATCTTTCCCTGTAACTCAACTCCTGAAGACCCGGCAACATCCTAGTAAATCTCCTCTGCACTCTTTCAATCTTACTGATATCCTTCCTATAGTTAGGTGACCAGAACTGCAGACAATACTCCAAATTTGTCCTCACTTTGAACTTTGAAATAAGACCATATGATGTCGGAGAAAACTTAGTCCTTCTGGCCCACCAAATCTGCTCCACCATTTCAACGTGGGCGATCCATTTCCCTCTCAGTCCCAATCTCCTACCTTCTCCCTGCATGCCTTCATGACCTGACTAATCAACATCTGCCATGAACATACCTAATGACTTGGCCTCTACAGCTGCCTGTGCCAACAAATTCCACAGATTCACCACTCTCTGACTAACGAAATTCTTCCTCATCTCTGTTCTAAATGAACGTCCCTGTATTCTGAGGCTGTGCCCTCCAGTCTTACCTTTTCCAACCATAGGAAACACATCCGCTATTGAGGTCTTTCAACATTTTCAATGAGGTCACCCCACATTCTTCTGAATTCCAGTGAGTACAGGCCCAGAGCCATCAACACTCCTCATATGATAAGACTGTCAGTCCTGGAATTATTTTTGTGAATGTCGTTTGAAACCTCTCAGGTGGCAGCACATCTTTTCTGAGATCAGGGGCCCAGAACTGCTCATAATATTCCGAGTGAGGTCTCACCAGTGCCTTATAAAGCCTCAAAATTACATTGCTGCTTTTATATTCTTGATGACTCAAAATGAATGTGTACATTGCATTTGCCTTCATTGCCACCAACTCAACCCAAAAATTAACCTTTTGGGATTCCTGTATGAGGGCTCCCAAGTCCCATTGTACCACAGATTTTTGAACTTTCTCTCCGTTTAGAAAAGAGACTACGCTTTCAGTTCTTCTAACAATACAATTCCTGACACTGTATTCTATTTGCCTCTTCTTTGCACATTCTACTAATCTGTCTAAGTCCTTGTGTAGCCTCCCTACTTCCTCAACACTATCTGCCTCTCCACCTATCTTCATATCACCCACAAACTTGGCCGCAAAGCCATCAATTCCATCATCCAAATCATTGACATACAACTTAAAAGGCAGTCCCACTCTTTACCAATCAGCCATGTTAGGATTTGCCCCATAAAAACATGGGCTCTTAACTTTTTAAAGAAGCCCATGTCAAAGGTCTTCTGAAAATCCAAGTACATGACATCCTGCTTGTTGCAACAGATATATCACATAAGAATTACCATGCTGACTTTGGCCTACTTTATCATGTGCTTCCAAGTAGTCTGAAACCTTATGCTTAATAATCGACTCCAACATCTGGCCTATAATGTCCTTTCTTCTACTCCTCTTCCTTCTGGAAGTGTGGAGTGACATTTGCAATTTTCCAGTCCTTCAGAACCATGCCAGAATCATTTGATTCTTGAAAAATCATTACTAATGGCTCCATAATCACTTCAGCCACCTCTTTCAGAACCCTGTGGTGTAGACCATCTGGTGCAGGTGACTTAATTACCTTTCGACCTTTCAGCTTCTCAAGCACCTTCTCCCTATTGATGGCACCTTTACTCACTTCTGACATACTGATAGTATCAACCACAGTGAAAACTAATGCAAAATACTTATTCAGCTCATCTGCCATTTCCTTGTCCCCATTACTACCTCTCCAGCATCATTTTCCAGCAGTGCAATGTCTACTCTCACCTCTTGTTCACTTTAGATACCTGAAGAAACTTATTAATATTATTGGCTAGCTTACCTTCATATTCTATTTGTTCCTTCTATATGCCTTTTTAGATGCCTTTTGTTGGTTTTTAAAAAGCTTCCCAGTCCTCTAACTTCCCACTAATTTTTGCTTCTCTTTTGCTTTTATGCTGGACTTGACTTCTTGTCAGACATGGATGTGTCATCTTGCATTTAAAATACTTCTAACTGTTTGGGATGTATCTATCCTGTGCCTTCTGAATTGCTCCGAGAAACTCCAGCCATTACTGCTCTGCTATCACCTCTGTTAGTGTTACCTTCCAAACTATTTTAGGCCAGCTCCTCTCTCATGCCTCTGTAATTACTTTTACTCTTTTATAATACTGATATATCTAACTTTAACCTCTTCTTCTCAACTGCAAGGTGAATTCTATCATATTCTGATCAATCCCTTAAGTGTTCCTGTATCTGAAGCTCTCTAATCAATCTGATCCATTGCACAATACACAATCCAGAATAGCTGATCAGCCATGAGCTATTCTAAAAAGCCAGCACGTAGGCATTCTACAAAGTTCATGGTACATTTATTATCAAAGTATGTATGCAGTATACACCCCTGAAATTCGTCTTCTCCACAGCAAGTCACAAAGCACTGAAACCCTCTTGGGATCCAGCACAAACTTGTTTTTTAAACATAGCAGAATAAGGACTGCTTATAAGATGGGTGCTTTGCATTAATAGATAAGCAAACAATAAATGGCGGGCTGATTTTTGTAGGATTCTATATAACATTAGTTAAAACACAACCTAATCATAACATACATTTTTGGTTACATTACATGAAGAATGAACACGGGTAGAAATTTTGTTTGATAAAGATTTGTCATAAAGTTTTGTTGTGAGAAAGTATTTATTTAGATCACATTACTTCCATTGGAACACAGGAAATGGAAAGAGAAAATTACTTGGATTGTATGCCTAAAGAGCCATTAAATACAGAATAATCACTAGTCCTAACTCTCCATTATGTCTTCCAATCCCTCAAACCACTTGGTAAAAGTCTTACAGCTCTTTAATATACAAGTAATCTCACGTCATGAATTGAGGCAGTGGAAGGCAATGGAAATCAATGTTGGTTTTGTTACCCATGGCTTTAAAAGTATTGAATCACAAGTCTCTGAAGAGAGGCTTAAACGATGTATGCCCTTTTAAACACTATCTGGACTATTCACTAGCCTCGTCTTCAGTCTGCTTTTGGCCCATCGTATTTATTTCTTCCCATAGTGACTCAAACCAAGCCGGTACCTCCCGTCCAGTCCTTCCCACTTACATCCATATTACTTTCGGGCACCTGCCTTGATTATTTGAACTATTACTACAATTTATTGATTCTGCTCTAGGCACGGTATAGGAAATAAAACATGAGAAAAAAACTTCTGGGAATACAAAATGAAGGCAAGAGGAAAGTTATATATAATTTGCAGATGATGCCATCGGAAAACAGGAACAACATCCAATGAAAAACATACCAAGCCATGGATTAATGGCTATCACAGAATCCACAATTCTCTGCGCGTAGCAACCGCTCATATTGATTCTCCTGGCGGAAAGTGCGCATGCTTCCCGGGGTCGCGGTGCATTCTGGAAGCGCCTTGGGCCGGTCTTTTGTTGTGAGTCGGACTCAGTGGTAACAGGAGAAGAAACTAGGAATTGGTGGGTAGGATGGGAGAGGTGCTGCAGCGTAGATTGAATGATACCGGGGAACTCATGGACAGTCCGCCTGCCCCTGCCGCCCTGTTTAAAGACGTGAAGTCGCGCGCTCGACATTGCTAAGAGCCACAGCCGCTCCGCTTTGTTTTTTTGTAGTCACAGTGCGCATGCTCCACGTAGGGGGGCGGGGACTTTGGCGGCAAGCTGTTCTGCGCCTGCGCGTTTCCATCTTTTACCTCTGGTACCCGGTGTTGGGTTGGGCGTCACCTGGGTGGTTCTTTGTGTTAATGTTCAATGAATAGTAGCAAGGATCGGCTCTTTGATCCGTTTGCTAATGAATTACAGCTGATCTTTTAGCTTACTAACTATGAAGTACAGGATTCGATAGATAATAAAAAAAACATTTACTGTACCAGTAAAAACCAGAATGCACAGATTTGAAGCGAGACGTAAGCAGTTTAGAGGGAATCTAAGGAATACTTTTTGAACCTAAAGGGTAGCTGGAAATCTGCAAAGTACTGCCTGAGAAGATGGTGAAGGCAGGTATTACCAGCATCTGGCAACCACTGTAATTACTGAGGCAAGGTAGGCTACAGAACACGCAGAACAGCTCATTTCTGTGCTGTGCGGCTGTGTGATATCATATGTGATTATCATTTACTGACTCTGGTACTGCTTAGAAACTAAATTTTCATTTTGTGCTTTTTATCTTTTCTAATGTTTTGCACTTTCCCCCCTCAATTTCAGTGCTATCCACCAGACCCTCTAGAAAATGAGTTTAAACCTTCTCCCACAGCACCAGCAAACTTTCCTGTAAGAACCTTGACCCGCAACTCTATGAACTGCAGCCCTTCCAGCATCTACATACTTCATCCATCTTATTTCCCTCCCTCCACCTCCTCTTCACCCAGACATTTACCTACACCAGCCTCTTTTCCTGTACCAGTTAAAATTTCCAAATTTGAGTTTCTGATTCTTAATCTCTTTTCCAACACCTTAAAATTTGCTTGCAGCATTCCACATCATTGACCACAGAATGTTCAAAATAGTACAAAGTGTTATCTATTATCAAAGTATGTGAGTGACACTGTAGATTGAGATTCAATTGAGTTGAGATTGGTTTTGAGATTCATTTTCTTGCAGGCATTCACAGTAGAACAGAGAAATACAATAGAATCAATAAAAAAAATACACAAACAAAGACTGACGAACAGCAACGTGCAAATAAATAAATAAAGCTGAGAACATGAATTAATGAGTCCTTGAAAGTGAGTCAATAAATTGTGGGATCCATTCAAAATTGAGGTGAGTGAAGTTGTCCACACTGGTTCAGGGGCCTGATGATTGAAGGGTAATAACTGTTCCTGAACCTGGTGGTGTAGGGCATAAGGTGCCTGCTTCCCAATGGTGCATGGCCTGGATCGTAGGGTTCTTGATAATGAGTGATGTTTTATTGTAGCAGTGTTCCTTGCAGATCTGCCCAGTGGTAGATTTACCTGTGATGGACTGGGGTGTATTCACCGCATTTTGTCAGCTTTTCCCATTCACGTGCATTGGTGTTTTGATACCAGGCCGTGATGCAGCTAGTCAAGTTTGGCTCAGCGGTCACTCTATTAGGTACCTCCTCTTCCTAATAAAGTGGCCACTGAGTGTATATTGCTGGTCTTCCACTGCTGTAGCACGTTAATTTCAAGGTTCAATGTGTCGTGCGTTCAGAAACGCTCTTTTGCGCACTACTGTTGTAACACGTGCATATTTGAGTTACTGTCACTTTCCTGTCAGCTTGAACCAGTTTAGCCATTCTCTTCGGACCTCTCTCATTAACGAGGCTCCCCCGCCTCCCCCCAGAGAACTGCTGCTCACTGGATGTTTTTTTTGTTTTTCACACCATTCTCTCAAAAGAGTCTATTGTCTGTGAAAATCCCGGGAAGTCAGCAGTGTGTGAGATACTCAAACCACCCTGTTGAGCAGCAACAATCATTCCACAGTCAAAGTCACTGAGCTCACATTTCTTCCCCGTTCTGCTGTTTAATCTAAACAACAACTAATCCTCTTGCCCATGCCTGAATTAAGTTGCTGCTACGTGATTTGCTGATCAGATATTTGCATGAGCTGGTGTACAGGCGTACTTAGTAAAGTGGCCACTGAATTCACTTTCCACTGTGCATCTAGAAATATGTCAAAGTTTTAGATGACTTTCTGAATCTACGCAAACCTCTAAGGTAGTAGAGGTGTTGCCGTGCCTCCTTAGTGATGGCACTTACTGGCTGGTCCCAGAACATACCCTCTGATAGGATAACGCTAAGAAATTTAAAGTTACCGACCTCCACTTCGATCACCTGATGAGGACCGCTTTATGGACCTTACGTTTCCTCCTCCTGCGGTCAATAATCAGCTCTTTACTGACTTTGAGTGAGAGGCTGTTTTTGTTGTACCATCCAGCCAGGTTTTCAGTCTCCCTCTGATTCATCACCACATCTGATGTGGCTAACAACAGTAGTGTTATTAGCAAACTTAAATGTGGCGTTGGAGCTGTACTTAACCACACATTATAAATTGAGTAGAACAGAGAGCTAAGCACACGCCCTTGTGATGCAGGTTAATCAGGAAGCAATGCCTCATCTTGGAATCAGTTCTGCAACCACAGGAATACCTGTCTTTCCCCCTCCCCCCATGTTTAGAAGCTTCTCTAATCATTGCTCTACTGACCGTTCTCCTTCCTCCCATTACAGCTCAGCCACGCATGGCGCTATACACTTGACTGGTTGTATTTCATTAAGGAAAAACTCTCACCGCTGCAGCTTGGAATTGAATACAGTAAAGCACTTTGAGTAACGGAAAATCAAAGAAAGAGGCAGAAACAGATGCAACAAGTGTCAAAAAGGTGGAGGTAAGAGAGGAAGGGGTGTTGATTTCTTGGCTAATGAGAAGATTATGGTAATACATAGGGAGGATATTCCTGGGGGATCATTCAGTGAGACTCTGTGGGTGGAAATAAGAAATAAGAAGAGGGTGATCATTTTGGTGGACTGTACTATAGCATCCTCCCCCAACAGTTAGAGGAATTAGAGGAGTAAATATAGAGGAGATTGTGGATAGCTGGGAGAAAAGTAGGGTTGTACTAGTAGGAGATTTTAACAACTCTTAATATTGACTACAACTGCCATAGTGTTAAGGCCATGGATGGGGAAGAATTTATTAAATGTGTCTTAGAAATCTTTGATATAGAAAAAGTTATGAATGGTCCGCAAGTTAATGTTCTTGAATAGGACAAGGTAAATTTTGAAGTCAATATATAGGATTCACAAAAAGATGTCTGTTGTATAAGGTCATCTGATTTCAGCCATATATTAAAGTCATTTTCCACCTTTTGACATCCTTCTCACAGTTAGACAACCAGAGCTGTGCACAATATTTCAAGCATGTCAAACCAACATCTTGTGTTGTTAGAACATGACATCCCAATTCTTCTTCTCAGTGCTCTTGCTGATGAAGCCATGCATGCCAAACGCTTTCTCACCACTCGCCTACCTGTGTCACAAATTTCAGAGAACCCTTAGACCTTATTGTTGTACTGCACTCTCCATGGCAATGTAATTTACTGTGTAAGAGCTGCCCTGATTAAATTTGTCAAAGTGCTCCAATTCATACTTGTTGGACTTTCCCAGTTGATCCAAAGCCTGCTGTGATCATGGATTACCTTCATCAATGTCCACTACACCACCAATTTTTGTGTCATCTGCAGAAGTACCAACCATGCAACTTTGGCCTCATCCAAATACAGTTTGTAGTTAATGAAAACAACAAGCAATAGTTGACCAGTCACCCATTCTTGCAGTGCACCACATGGACTTCATTAGATTCTGTATGATAGGCTGTTCTGGAAGGTTAGATCACATGACATACAAGTGAACAGGACGACAGAATTGGCTGGATGTCCAGAAACAGAGGATGGTGGTGGAAGAATATTTCTCAAACTGGGGCTCTGTTGCACACTAGTGTGTATCGATACTGGGCCTGTTGCTATTTAGACCATAAGACATAGGAGTAGAACTAGGCTACTCACCCCATCGAGTGCTCTACCATTCGATCATAGCTGATCTGTTATCCTTCTTAACCCTAATCTGCCTTCTCCATGTAATCTTTGGTGCCCGCAGTAATCAAGAAACCTTTCAACGTTTCCTTTAAATATACCCAATGACTTGGCCTCCATAGCCATCTGTAGCAATGAATTCTACATTCACCACCCTTTGGCTAAAGAAATTTTTCTATTTTAAAGGGATGTCCTTGAATCCTGAGACTGTACCAAGTAGTCCAAAGTCCTCCCTCTATTGGGAACATTCTCTCCATGTCCACGGTATCTAGGCTTTGCAATATTCGATAGGGTTTAATGAGATTACCCCCTCATTCTTCTAAACTCCAGTGAGTACAAGCCCAGAGCTTAAGTACAGGCGTAACTTATCTCCTTCATTCCTGGGATCATTCTCATGAAGCTCCTTTAGTCTCTTTCCGATGACAGCACATCCTTTCCAGTTCATGTTCAAGTTTACTGTCATTCAGCCTTATAAATGTTTACTGCTAAATAATACAACATTGCTTCAAACCAACATTCACAACACAGTATATGTATAACACACACAACATATAAAGTAATTCTTAGATAAGGGGCCCAAAACTACTCACAATACTCCAAGTGCAGCCTGTCCAATGCCTTGCAAAGCTTCATCATTACATTCTTGTCATTACATTAATGGTTTGGATAAGAGTATAAGAACAGTAATTGGTAAAATTTGCAAATGACAGTGAAGGTGAAGGGTAGTATCAATGACTGCAGCAGGATCCTTATGGCTGGGTGGGTGGGCTGAGGAATGGCAAATGGAATTTACTTCTGATAGTGAGGTGTTATGTTTTAGAAGGACAAATCGAATTAGATTTAACAATGAATGAAAGTGCTCTGGGTACTGTTGTAGCACAGTAGAAACTTGAAATACAGGTGCTTTGCTCCCTTAAAGCAGAGTCACAGGTAGATGGGAGAGTAAAGAAAATTTTTGACGTTCTGGCCTTAATCAGCGCACTGGGAAAAACAAAGATGGGAGGTTATTTTGCCATTGTACAAGATTTTCGTGATGTCACACTTGGACTATCATGGGCAGTTTTGGTCACCCTGTTAAAAGGAAGCGCATTCCGGGCATCCATGACTCTCTGAGTAAGAAAGTTACTCCTTACATCCAATTTGAACCCAACCCCTCTCACCTTCAATGCGTGCCCTCTGGTATTAGACATTTCAACCCTGTGAAACAGATAACCTATGTACACTCTTATCTATGCCTCTCATAATCTTGTAAACGTCTGTCAGATCTCCCCTCAACCTCCGACACTTCAGAGAAAACAACCCAAGTTTATCCAGTCTCTTATGATAGCACATGGCTTTAAAACAGGCAGCATCATGGTAAACCATTACTGCACCTCTCCAAAGCCTCAACATCCTTCCTATAGTAGTGACCAGAACTGTATGCAATACTGCAGAGTTTTATAAAGTTGCAACATAACCTCCTGACTTTTGAACTCAATGCTTCAACTAATAAAAGCAAGCATTCTATAAAACAGGAACATCTGCAGATGCTGAAAATCCAAGCCACACACTAAATGCTGGAGAAACTTAGCAGGCCAGGCAACATTTATGGAAGAGTAAGCAGTTGATGGTTTGGGCCAAGGCCCTTCATCAGGACTGGAAAAAAAGATTAGAAGTTAGAGCAAGAAGGTAGGGAAGAGGAGGAAAAAGTGCAAGGTGGTAGGTGATAGGTAAATCCGGGAGAGGGGAGGGGTGAAGTAAAGAGCTGGGAAGCTGATAGGTGAGAGAGATAAAGGGCTGGAGAAAGGGACATCTGATAGGAGAGGGTTGAAGACCATGGAAGAAAGGGAAGGGGCAGGAGCACCTGAGGTAGGTGATGGGCAGGTAAGGAGATGAGGTGAGAGGGGAATGGGAATGATGAGGGGAGGGGCAGTTACTAAAAACTGGAGAATTCGGTGTTCATGCCATCAGGTTGGAGGATACCCAGACAAAAAATATAAGGTGTTGCTCTTCCAGCCTGGACGCAGCCTCACCGCAGCAGTGGAGGAAGCCACGGACTGACACGTCAGACTGGGAATGGGAAATAGAAAATTGAAATGAGTGACCACTGGGAGATCCTGCTTTTTCTGGCGGACGGAGCATATGTGCTTGGCGAGGCAGTTTCCCAATCTACATTGGGTCTCACCAATATACAGGAGGCCACACCAGGAGCACTGTACACGGTAGATGACCCCAACAGACTCTCTGGTGAAGTGTCGCCTCACCTGAAAGGACTATTTGGGCCCTGAATGATAGTAACGGAGGAGGTGTACGGGCATCAATGAGGAGGGATGAATGGACAAGGGGTTGCGTATGGAGCGATCCCTATGGAAAGTGGAA
This sequence comes from Mobula hypostoma, assembly GCF_963921235.1. NCBI lineage: Eukaryota > Metazoa > Chordata > Chondrichthyes > Myliobatiformes > Myliobatidae > Mobula > Mobula hypostoma. The sequence continues at coordinate 36,965,375 of NC_086106.1, read as the reverse complement.
AGTGGGAAGGAAAGATGTGCTTGGTGGTGGAATCCCATTGGAGATGGCAGAAATTATGGAGAATTACATGCAGAACGGGGAGGCTACTGGGGTATTAAGTGAGGACAAGAGGAACCCTATCCCTTGTGGCGTGGTGGGAGGATGGGATGAGGGCAGTGTTGATGGTGGAGGAAGGAAAGGCCCTTTCTTTGCAGAAGGAGGACATTTCCTTTGTTCTAGAATGAAAAGCTTCCTGAGAGCAGATGCAGCGGAGACGGAAGAACAGAGAAGGGGATGGCATTTTTACAAGTGATAGGGTGGGAGGAGTTATTGTCCAGGTAGCAGTGAGAATCGATGGGGTTATTGGATATCAGTAGATATGCTGTCTCCAGAGATAAAGACAGAGAGATCGAGAAAGGGGAGGACCAGGTAAATTTGAGGGCAGGGTGGAATTTGGAGGCATGGTTGATGAAGTCGATAAGCTCAGCATGGGTGCAGGAAGCAGCCCCAATGCAGTCGTCGATGTAGAGTAGGAAAAGTTGGAGAGTAATATGGTGTATGTTTGGAACATAGACTGTTTCATGCACCCAACAAAAAATCAGGCATAGCTGGGACACATGAGTGTGCATGGCTACACCTTTGGTTTGGAGAAAGTGGGAGGAGCTGAAAGAGAAATTGCTGAGGGTGAGGACCAATTCAGCCAGATGGAGGAGAGCGGTGGTGGAGGGGAACAGGTTGGGACTGTGTTATCTGGAAAGAAGCAGAGAGCTTTAAGGCCCTCCTGATGGGGGATGGAGGTGTATTGAGATTGGACATCCATGGTACAAATGAGATGATTGGGGCCAGGGAACTTGAAGGCATTGAAAAGGTCCAGAGCATGTGAAGTGTCATGGTAAAAGGTAGGAAGGGACTGAACCAGAGAACAAGGGGGAATAAAACAGTTGATAAATAAAACTGGTCAAGGTCTAGGCTGGAGTCAGAGTTGGAGGTTGTGCAATAGGCACTTTGAAAATGTCTGGGGTCATTAGAACCTGCATCGATGGTGGTGGAGTTTGGGTTCTGAATCTGCTCAGGATTGTTAGAACTGTTGAGGTCGGCAGCAGGGATCATGGTCTAAGGACATCTATGCCTGCCAGTGTTGGAGATGGTAGGTCCTGTAGTCTGTAGATGGGGGATCTGACGATCCTTGCTGGACATGTGAAAGGCTAAGAACCGGCAATTGAAAGCATGGATCTGATGGAGGGTAAAGTATCGGACAGGCGGCAGGAAGAGAACCCCGGTTGTGGAATCGACTTGGATAGGGTCCCCAGGTACCTCCTCATGACAGAAAGTATGATGTGTAGAACATGGCGGGAGAAGCAGTCTATTGCATGCAAGTACCTGTGGTCCTCAGAGGGTCCAAACTGAGAAGCTGCAAAACTGGTCTGGAAGCCATGTGATACAAGATGGTGGCAAAGACATGTACCCAGGAAGGATACGTGGCTGTGATAGCAGATGTGGTTGAGCACATTGTCTAAGAGTTGGAGGGCAGCAGGGATACCTACAAGCCTTCTTAACCACCTTATCGATCTGTGTAGCCACTTTCAAGGAGCTACGAACTTGGATTCCGAGATCTCTTTGCTCAGCAACACTGTTGTTAAGGCTTGTACTTATTGTACTTAGCAGTGTACTGTCTCCTTGTATTTGCCCTACTGAGGTGCAATACGTCACATTCATCTGGGTTAAACTCCACCTGCCACTTCTCAGCCCATATACGTAACTGATCTATATTGTGCTGTATTCTTTGCCAGTCTTATATACTATCCACAATCTTGGCATTATCAGCAAATTTACTAACCACACATACACATTTTCATTCAGGTCATTTATATAAATCACAAAACAGCAGAAGCCCCAGCACAGTCCCTGCAGAACTCCACTAATTACAAACCTACAGCTTGAATAAGTCCCTTCAACCACTACCCTCTGCCTTTTATGCGCAAGCCAATTCTGAATCCAAACAGCCAATTTGCCAAGGATCCCATACATCTAAATCTTCTGGATTAGCCTCCCATGAGGGTCTTTGTCAAACACCTTACTCATACTTTGTCAAAAAACTCAAGATTAAGTCAGTAAGGCCTGACCTGCCTCGCACAAGCCCACGCTGGCTCTCTCTGGTTAGGCTGTGGGTTTCCAAATGCCTGTATATCCTATCCCCATGAATTTTCTTCAGCAATTTTCCTACACTGACGTGAGACTCACCAGTCTATAGTATTCAGGATTTTCCCTTGTTCCCTTCTCAAGTCGAGGTACAGCATTAGCCACTCGCCTGTTCTCCGGGACCTAGCCTCTGGCTAGAGAGGACAAAAGATACTATTCAAGGGCCCAGCAATCGCGTCTCTTGCCTCATTCAATAACCTGTGGTAAATCCCATCAGGTCCTGGGGCCTTATCCACTTCAATACTCATTAGGAGGCCTGACACTACCTCCATCTTGACCTGTAAATGCCCTAACGTATTTATGCACTCAGCATTGATCTCCTGGTCCTCCATATCCTTTTCCTTGATAAATGCTGAAACAAAGTACTCATTAAGTATGTCACCTACATTCTCTGAATCCAAGCAACTGTCTCCCCCCTTTATCCTTGAGTTGATCCAGTCTCTCCCTAGTTATCCTTTTACTCTTGATGTATCCTCACAGGGGGATCAGAAGTGGAAAGTGTGAGCAATTTCAAGTTCCTGGGTGTCAGTACTTCTGAGGACCTAACCTGAGGTGGACCCAACGTATCGATGCAGTTATAAAGAAAACGGAGCAGCATTAGGAGCTTGAGGAGATTTGCTATGCCACCAAAGGCACTCACAGTTGTCCCACAGTGAGCATTCTAACTGGCTGCCTGACAGTTTGGTATGGGAGGGTCATCTGCACAGGTTCAAAAGAAGCTACAGAAAGTCGTGAACTCAGTCCACTCCATCATGGGCACTAGCCTCCGTAATATCCCGGCGATGCCTCAAAAAGACGGCATTCATCATTAAAGATCCCCATCACCCAAGACATGCTCTCTTCTCATTGCTATTATCAGGAAAGAAGTGCAAGAGCCTGAAAGGTTCTTCCCCTCTGCCATCATGTTCCTGAGTGGACATTGAACCCATGAATGCTACCTCAGTACTTTTTTTGCACTATTTATTTAACTTTTATATATACTTACTATAGTTCATGGTTTTTATTATATCGCATTGTACTGCTGCTGCAAAAACAACAAATTTCATGACATATGCTGATGATATTAAACCTGATTCTGATTAATAGAGAGAGGCTGTTTATAGGTAAACCAACAGCTGATGTTGTGGCTTTTAAAAATCAGATACATTCTTCAGGAAGAGTTCAAGTTAAAGTTTACTCTTGGCTTGGGCTCAGAGTGTAAATGCCATGGAATTTGCTTTTTGCAGCAGGAGGACAGTATTTTACAAAGCTGACAAATGTGAGTTAACTTACACTTGGAGCAGCTAGCTTAAATTAGACATAACATACAAGTGTGCAAAAAAAACCAAAATTCACATCACAACACTAGCGTAAAACAGTATGTTCCTGTTGGAGTGAAAGGCCAGATTGGCAGGATTAGGGAACCTGGGTTGATGAAGGATTACAAGTTTATCGTCAGAAAAACAGAGGACTTTGATATGCTTTGGCATCTGGGAGCAAGCAAATTCCTTGAGTTACTATAAGGGAAATGGTGAAAGTGCGATATGAGCTGCAAGCAGAAATTGTGGATGCAAGCTTGATTGCAAAATTTAAGATAAGTTTGGATAAGTGTTTTGAGATATTGAGTGCTATGGTCCAGGTGCAAGTTGATGGTACTGGGTAAAATAACAGTTTGGCTCTAAGGATAGAAACATAGAAAACCTGCAGCGCAATACAGGCCCTTCGGCCCACAAAGCTGTGCTGAACATATCCCGCCCTTAGAACTACCTAGGCTTTACCCATAACCCTCTATTTTTCTAAGCTCCATGTAACCATCCAGGAGTCTCTTAAAAGACCCTGTCGTTTCTGCTTCCACCGCCGCCGCCAGCAGCCCATTCCACGCACTCACCACTCTCTGAGTAAAAAACTTACCCCCGACATCTCCTCTGTACCTACTTCCAAGCACCTTAAAACTATGCCCTATCATGCTAGCCATTTCAGCCCTGGGGAAAAGCCTCTGACTATCAACATGATCAATGACTCTCATTATCTTGTACACCTCTATCAGGTCACCTCTCATCCTCCATCACCCCAAGGAGAAAAGGCCGAGTTCACTCAACCTATTCTCATAAGGAATGCTCCCCAATCCAGGCAACATCCTTGTAAATCTCCTCTGCACCCTTTCTATGGTTTCTACGTCCTCCCTGTAGTGAGGCGACCAGAATTGAGTACAGTACTCTAAGTGGGGTCTGATCAGGGTCTTATATAGCTGCAACATTACCTCTCAGCTCTTAAACTCAGTCCCACGATTGATGAAGGCCAATGCACCGTATGCCTCCTTAACCACAGAGTCAACCTGCGTAGCAGCTTTGAGTGTCCTATGGACTCGGACCCCAAGATCCTTCTGATCCTCCACACTGCCAAGATATTAATACTATACTCTGCCATCACATTTGACCTACCAAAATGAACCACCTCACATTTATCTAGGTTGAACTCCATCTGCCACTTCTCAGCCCAGTTTTGCATCCTTGCAATGTCCCGTTGTAACCTCTGACAGCCCTCCACACTATCCACAACACCCCCAACCTTGTGTCATCAGCAAATTTACTAACCCATCCCTCCACTTCCTCATCCAGGTCATTTATAAAAATCACAAAGAGTAGGGGTCCCAGGACAGATCCCTGAGGCACACCACTGGTCACTAGCCTCCATGCAGAATATGGTACCGTCTACAACCACTCTGCCTTCTGTGGGCAAGCCAGTTCTGGATCCACAAAGCAATGTCACCTTGGATCCCATGCCTCCTTACTTTCTCAATAAGCCTTGCATGGGGTACCCTATCAAATGCCTTGCTAAAATCCATGTGTACTACATCTACGGCTCTACCTTTATCAATGTGTTTAGTCAGATCCTCAAAAAATTCAATCAGGCTTGTAAGGCATGACCTGCCTTTGACAGAGCCATGCTGACTATTCCTAATCATATTATGCTTCTCCAAATGTTCATAAATCCTGCCTCTCAGGATCTTCTCCATCAACTTACCAACCACTGAAGTAAGACTCACTGGCCTATGATTTCCTGGACTATCCCTACTTCCTTTCTTGAATAAGAGGACAACATTCGCAATCCTCCAACCCTCTGGAACCTCTCCTGCCCTCATTGATGATGCAAGGATCACTGCCAGAGTCTCAACAATCTGCTCCCTCGCTTCTCACAGTAACCTGGGGTACATCCTGTCCAGTTCCGGTGACTTATCCAACTTGATGCTTTCCATCAGAAGGGAGGAAGGCAGAAGAATGGAAATTAGAGGCCAGTTAGCCTGACTTCAGTGGTTGGGAAGGTGTTGGACTCTGTTATTAAGGATTATGTTTCGGGGAACTTGGAGGTATATGACAAAATAGGCCAAAGTCAGCATCATTTCCTTAAAGGAGAAATCTTGCCCGACAAATCTGTTGCAATTCTTTGGGGGAAGTAACAGGCAAGATTGACAGTCAGGATATTATTTACATGGATTTTCAGATGGGTACACATGAGGTTACTTAAGAAGAGTGGGAATAAAGGGAGCCTTTTCTGGTTGGCTGCTGGCTATGAGTGGTGTTCCTTGGGACAGCACTCTTAGGACAGCTTCTTTTCAAGTTATAGGTGAATGATTTTGTAAATGGAACTGATGTCTTTGTGGACAAGTTTGCAGCTGATCCCAAGAAAGGTGGAGAGGCAAGTAGTGTTGAGGAAGCAGCAACTCTTCAGAAGGGCATATATAGATTGGGCAAAGAAGTGGTAGATTGAATACAATGGCATGCAAAAGTTTGGGCACCCCTGGTCAAAATTTCTGCTACTGTGAATAGCTAAGCGAGTAAAAGATGACCTGATTTCCAAAAGGCATAAAGTTAAAGATGACACATTTCTTCAATATTTTAAGCAAGATTACTTTTTTATTTCTATCTTTTAAAGTTTCAAAATAACAAAAAAGGAAAAGGGCTTGAAGCCAAAGTTTGGGCACCCTGCATGGTCAGTACTTAGTAACACCCCCTTTGGCAAGTATCACAGCTTGTAAACGCTTTCTGTAGCCAGCTAAGAATCTTTCAATTGTTTGGGGATTTTCGCCCATTCTTCCTTGCAAAAGGCTTCTAGTTCTGTGAGATTTTTGGGCCGTCTTGCATGCACTGCTCTTTTGAGGTCTATCCACAGATTTTCAATGATGTTTAGGTTGGGGGACGTGAGGGCCATGGCAAAACCTTCATCTTGCTCCTCTTGAGGTAGTCCATTGTAGATTTTGAGGTGTGTTTAGGATCATTATCCTGTTGTAGCAGCCATTCTCTTTTCATCTTTAGCTTTTTTTTTTCACAGACAGTGTGATGTTTGCTTCCAGAATTTGCTGGTATAAAATTGAGTTCATTCTTCCCTCTACCAGTGAAATGTTCCCAGAGCCACTGGCTGCAACACAGGCCCAAAGCATGATCGATCGACCCCCATGCTTAACAGTTGGAGAGGTGTTCTTTTCATGAAATTCTGCACCCTTTTTTCTCCAAACATACCTTTGCTCATTGTGGCCTAAAAGTTCTATTTTAACTTCATCATTTCACAGGACTTGTTTCCAAAATGCATCAGGCTTGTTTAGATGTTCCTTTGCAAACTTATGTCGCTGAATTTTGTGGTGAGGACGCAGGAAAGGTTTTCTTCTAATGCCTCTTCCATGAAGGTCATATTTATGCAGGTGTTGCTGCACAGTAGAACAGTGCACCACCACTCCAGAGTCTGCTAAATCTTCCTGAAGGTCTTTTGCAGTCAAACAAGGGTTTTGATTTGCCTTTCTAGCAATCCTACGAGCAGTTCTCTCAGAAAGTTTTCTTGGTCTTCCAGACCTCAACTTCAGCTCCACCGTTCCTGTTAACTGCCATTTCTTAACTACATTACGGACTGAGGAAACGGCTACCTGAAAACTCTTTGCTATCTTCTTATAGCCTTCTCCTGCTTTGTGGGCATCATTTATTTTAATTTTCAGTGCTATACAGCTGCTTAGAGGAGCCCATGGCTGCTGATTGTTGGGACAAGGTTTGAGGAGTCAGGGTATTTATGAAGCTTTGAAATTTGCATCACCTGGCCTTTCCTAACGATGTCTGTGAACAAGCCATAGCCCTAACAAGCTAATTAAGGTCTGAGATCTTGGTAAAAGTGATCTGAGAGCTCAAATCTCTTGGTGTGCCCAAACTTTTGCATGGTGCTCCTTTCCTTGTTTTCACTCTATAATTGTACAAAACAAAAACAATACACTAATCTTGCTTGAAATGTTGAAAAGGATGTTTCATCTTTAACTTTATGATTTTTGGAGATCAGTTCATTTTCTACTCACTTAACTATTCACAGCAACAGAAATTTTGACCAGGGGTGCCCAAACTTTTGGATGCCACTGTATAGTGTAGGCAGAAATGGCTGGCTACATCAGAAAAATAGGTATGTTCAATTGGACAACAGATAGCTGGATGATGCATACACTGAACGAATTGAACGGTATTTTGAAGCAAATGAAATCGCCAATGAAAAGTGAGTGCCAGTGTTACTGAGTGCAATAGTGGAAAAGCATTCAACTTGCTTAGAGGTTTAACTGCTCCAAACAAACCATCCGTAATGATCTTTGCTGATATCGTGACCATATTCAGGAATATGTAGAACCGAAACCATTATTGATTGGAGAATGCTTTAAGTTTCATAAGCGGAATCAAAATGAAGGGAGGTCTGTTTCAGCTTACGTGGCTCAATTGTAGAAATTGTCTGAGCATTATCTGTTCTGTGATGGACTTAATGATGCACTGAAAAATCATTTAGTTTGTGGAATCTGGCTAGGAAGTATTGAAAAACTGCTCCTAATTGAAGCAGAACCCACATTTAAAGAAACAGTTGAAATTGCTGTACAAATGGAAACAGCAGCCAGAGACACAGTTGAGTTGCAGTCAGGAATGAAATTGAGTTTAAACAAAATTGCGCCCTCTAAGCAGAACTGAACAAATTGTTTTATTGTTGGGTCAGGGGCAAAATCAGACTAAAAAGTGAAACTTACAGAAGATGCAACAAAGTAGGATACATGCAAAGAGCATGTCAGGCAGACAAAAATAAATGAACGACACAGGGAAGAGAACAAAAAATAAAAATAGTCAAAGCAGATTCAAAAAGAACTGATTGAAAAATCTATTAATAATGAGGGTGAATTATGAGGATTGGGTAGCCTTGACATTTGTACAATGTAAAAACTGACAAAAGACAAGTAATATGATTTGCACCAGAAGTGGATGTCAAATTAATTAAAATTGAATTGGACATTGGTTCAGCTGTTTCAGTTGTTCCACAAAATTAGTTTGAACAGCATTTCGAAGACATTGAACTGAAGCCTGCAGTTATCCAACTAAGAACTTATACTGGAGAAAAGATAACTCCTGTGGGAATAACATTAATAACAGTAAAATACGACAACCAACAAACCACATTGGGCTTGCATGTGGTAAAAATAGAAGGGCTAGATAACTATACAGGTTTCCCCCGTCATCCGAAGGCAGAGTGTTCATATGAAACGGTTCGTAAGCCAAAATATTATAAAGCGAAGAAGCAATTACCATTTATTTATATGAGAAAATTTTGTGAGCGTTCGCAGACCCAAAAATAACCTACCAAATCATGCCAAATAACACATAAAACCTAAAATAACAGTAACATATAGTAAAAGCAGGAATGATATGATAAATACACAACCTATATAAAGTAGAAATACTTTTCCACAATCATTACTGAACTGTTCTCCGTAGCGAAAATCTCACGCAAGCGCTGTTGGTAAAAACACTCTCTCCAGTAACTTTTAAGCGATGAAACTGCCAAATTATACCAAATAGCACGTAAAAATACACAGCCGATATAAAGTAGAAATAATGTATGTACAGTGTAGTACCACTTACCGGAACCGGGAAGACAGCGCCGAGCACACGGATGATGGTCTGTTAGACTGAGTTGTCGCAGGTTGGGGTGGTGCAGTGGCCCCCACCCTCCAGGCCGCTGACCCATACATTGCTGTGAAGCACGCAGGAGTCCAGTGGTAGCCGGGAGGCACACAGCACATCTTTAAGAAAAAAGCCAAAATAAACATGCTAATTAATTAGGTGCCGCCGACACATAATTGTCGGCCTAGATCAGAGGCGACACAATGGGCAATCGGCACTGATCTGGGCCGACAATTACGTGTCGGTGGCACCTAATTAATTAGCATGTTTATTTCGGCTTTTTTCTTAAAGATGTGCAGTGTGCCTCCTGGCTACCTTTGCATTCTCCGTGAATTGGTATCTGTCCGTGGCCTGAGGGTTGGGGTGGTGGGACACTGGGCTGTCGGGGTGGTGGGACACTGGGGTGTCATCTCGTCGTCTGTTTCCATTAGAGCAGGCAGCTCATCTTTGCCTATGACTGCTCGCCCCGATGTCGAAGGTCGAGGTTCGTCGTCTGCTGTGGCTGATGTGGAAGGCTTGCTTGACTGCTGATCCTCGCGCATTTTTCTATCATACAGTTCTTTGTAAACACTCAAACCATCCTGCAAATATCCCCTAAACCTACGTACCCTTTCAAAATTAAAGTCGTACTATATCATTACTCATTCGGTTTTGATTGTTATCCTTTCCTCTTCCAATTGCATCAGCTCTTCATCTATCAGTTCTTGGTCATGAGATGCTGACACCTCTTCAACATCATGTTCGTCAGCTTCCACAAGCCAAACTCACTTAGTCCTTACTTCGTTCACCACGATCGAAACGCTTAATTATGTCTAGTTTTACGCTAAGTGTAACACCCTTACGAGCTCTCTTAGGCTTTTCCGACACCATAGAACTCATCTTGCAAACGGCTGCTCACAGGCATGTGTTAAAGCAACGCCGTTCCGAATCCGGGGAGAGCGGCTGCTTGAAGCGCGTGTTGCCTTTTATTGCGCGCTGATTTTTTTTCCTAACAGTGAAAACACCTTCTGAAAGTGAAAACAGGGTACTAATGTAGGTCTTTCATAACAGTGAGGTTTCATAAAGCGAACATTTGAAAAGCGGGGGACACCTGTAACCAGATAGGAGATACATAAATTATTTACATGCCATATCTCCTGCAATAGAGTCAACTGAAAGTGAATTAAACAAGGTACTGGGTGTTACCACATCAGCTGAAAGGATTACTTTGTAAAACACAAACATATGAAGGGTAAAGTAGTATTAAATGAAAATGCCACACCCAAGTTTTACAAAGCCTGTCTGGTTCCTTATTCTATCTGTGATAAAGTAGTCAGTGAACTAGATCACACAGAAGGTGAAGGAATTCTTTTCAAGGTTGAACGGAGCTCATGGGCAATGCCATTGGTCCCAGTAGCCAAGAAGAATAAGTCCGTCAGGATCTGTGGCGATTGTAAGATCATCATCAACCCAGTACTGAAAGTAGATTACCTATCCTTTGCACAGAGTGGAGGATATCTTTGCAAACGTTTCTAGAAGGAAACATTTCAGCAAAGTGGACTTGGCTAAGGACTACCTCATAATTGAGGTGGAAGAATAGTTTAAACTGTTTCTCCTCATAAACACTCACAAGGGAGCTTTATCACTAAAATAGGCTTATTTTTGGAGTAGCATCTGCACCTGCAGTCTGGCAGAAACCTATGGACCAGGTGTGCAAGGCTGCCCAGGCACTCTGTGTACCTGGATGACATTGTTTTTATTTGTGAGAATGACCAGGAGTATCTCAGAAATTTCAAGGCAGTGTTTTAAAAAAAAACAAGATTATGGGTTCAGAACGTGGTGCAACCAGTGTAAATTCTTTAAACCAAGCATCACTTACTGTGGTCATACCATTGACACACAAGAATTGCACAAGTGTGCTGAGAAATTTCAAGCAGTAGTAAGATGCCCCAATGCCAAAGGACACATCACAGTTCTGGTCCTTTTAAGGATATGTCAATTATTATGACAGGTTCCTGCCAAACATGGCTACTATGCTGCAATCCTTGAACTAATTTCTACAAGCTGGGAAGAAAGGACAAAAAAGCAAAGTGTGGTGGCTTTCCAAAAGGTGAAGGAAATGGTGACATTAGAGGGTGAACTGGCATATTATGATCCACGTCATCCAGTGAAGCTTGCCTGTGACACCTCGCCTTGTGTGCAGGTGCAGGCATGTCACAAGTTATGAGTGATTGAAGTGAATACCCCGTAGCCTTTGCATCACATTCCCTTACCGCTAGTTATAGAGATTGATAGAGTCTGGTTTGACGTGTAAAACATTTGAACCGGTACTTGTATGGGAGAGAGTTTACCCGCATTACTGAACATCAACCACTAGTGTCTATTTTCAATCCACAGAAGAGTATTCCATTACCAGCAGCAGCATGAATACAGAGATGGGCTCTGTTTCTTGGAGGACACAATTACAAGATTGAATTCAAGAAGGCAACTAGTCATGGAAATGCTGATCGATTGTCCAGTTACCCTTGAAAAAGGAAATACCTGAAAAACTTACAAAAGAGGACATTCTTCTGCATGTGTTTTCCGTAATGTAAATTGAAAGTTTCCTTTTTGCGGCACAAATGATCCAAAGGGAAACCAGAAAAGACCCCTCACTGAGCCAGGTCTACATAGCTGCCCAAAATGCCTGGAATGTGGAGCAGAGGTTCCGACTCCCCCATTTTTACCAGGATGAACTTGCCCTTGACGGAGGTTGCCTAATGTGGGGATTCAGATTTGTTGTACCATTTAAGCTGAGTGCTAAAGTGATGGAGGAGTTACATGTCGGTCATCTCAGCATGGTCAAAATGAAACCATTAGCCTGAAGTTCTGTCTAGTGGGCTGGAGTAGATCAGTAGATAGAGCAGCTTGCCATGCACCGTTCTGGATGCCAGTACTTCCCGAAGATGCCAAGAGCACCACCTTTCCATCTCTGGGAATGGCATGGATTGCCCTGGCAGAGGAGTTAAGGAGATTTTGCCAGACCATTCATGGGCACAAATTTCTTGGATGCAGCTACAAAGTGGCCAGAAATGTTCCCAATAGCCTCCATTACAGCCTCACAACTTGTTGATGTGGTGAGAAACCTTTCCTCAAGGATTGGTGTTCCAGAATACATAGTCAGTGACAATGGACCATAGTTTGTTGCGGAACATGTTTGGAATGAGAGATATTACATCTATACTGTACCATCCAGCTACAAAAGACTTGGTGGAAAGGTCAAAGAAACACACTGTGAGCAATGTCAGCAGAACACTACACTGAATCAGAAGCTCGCACATTTCCTCTTTATGTATTGCTATGCAATACACTCCACAACCAACAACTCACACACTCTGCTATTTCTGGATTGCTCAAGCTTGGACCTTCTCAAACCCTGTCTCAGAAGGAGTATGCAAGACAAGCAGCTGAGACAATTTGAGGGCTCCTCAAACAAGGAGGTTTGATTTTTCACTCTTGGACAAGCGGTCCTGGTGAAGTACTACAGAGGTGTTCAAAAGTGGGTACTTGGAAACATTAAGGACAGACTGGACCACTCTCCTACACGGTGGAGATTGCTTCTGAAGTCATCTGGAGATGACATGTTAATCAGTTGAGGAGAGCAAAGAGAAAAAAGGTGTCCAGAGCTGTCAGAACCTCTTCCTGCAGTCTCAGTGTCAACTCCTACAGCCACCAGAGAGAAAGCCCCAGAGCCTGAAATGGGTTCACAGCCACAAGTCTTACCCGCCAAGCAGAGTGACCCCCGTCTCGAAAGGTATCCCACAAGAGTAAGAAATCCTGTACAGTGTTTAAATCTTTAGGCCTGATTGGGACAGTTTAAAATTTACTATGCTGCTGATGTCTATATTGTAGTTATATAGTATACTATATAAGTGTTTGTAGTTGAGATGCATCTTATTTTGAGTTGATAGCTAAACAAGGGGGAGTGTAGTGTATATAACATTTGAGTAATAAATGATTAATATTGTAAATATGTTGTTTGAGCATTCTTTGTTTTCATAATTTATTGTGGATTTTATGTAAAAGTACTTGAATGGCATACATCATTACGCCATCAGGTCATATGTGAGTGCCTCACTAAAAGAGAAATTAAGTACACACATCCCCAGGATCCTGTGTTTTTCTATTTATTAGTTTCTGAAGTTACATTACAGAGCAGAAGGCAAATGCAAAGCCAACAATCCTTCCGCGAGAGCTAGAATATAAGAGAAAGGATGTAATTCTGAGGCTTTATAAGGCATTGATCAAGCTGTAGTTGGAGTATTGTGAGAAGTTTTAGGCCCTTTATCTAAGAAACAATGTGCTGGCATTGGAGAGGGTCCAGAGAAGATTCACGAGAGTTATTCTGGGAATGAAAGCGTTAATGTGTGAGTAGTGTATGATGGCTCTGGGCCTGTACTCACTGGAATTTAGAAGAATGAGGGGGTACTTCATTGAAACCTATTGAATATTGAATGCTCTGGATACAGTGCATGTGGTGAGGATTTTTCCTGTAGTAGGTGAATCTATGACCAGAGGGCACAGCCTCAGACTAGAGGGATGTCCAGAGATGAGGAGGAATTTCTTTAGCCAGACGATAGTGAGGCCCTCCGTTGGTCAGAGTGGACCATGGTTATTGGGTCCGAGCTGTCTATAGGAAACGCAAGCCAGAGCAGTACGATACGAAGAGTAAGCTGCTGCCCTCGCCCCCCACACACAACTGATGGATCCAGAAGAATGGCAGAGACGTCACCAGTGGCGTCACAGGAGTAGCTAGTCAGTGTTTAACTCAATGTAGTTCTTACTTAGGGACTCCGCTCCGGATTTTTCCTTGGGATTTACTCCCAAGGCCTTCCCCATGAGTGAGTATAGCTGCAAGGCAGCAGAATCAGGTTTATTATCATTGGCATGTGTCATGAAATTTGCTAACTTAGCAGCAGTTCAATGCAATACGTAATATAGAAGAAAAAAATAAATAAATCAATTACTATATATGTATATTGAATAGATTAAAAATTGTGCAATCACAGAAATGATATATATTTAAAAAGTGAGGTCATGTTCACGGTTTCAATGTCCATTTAGGAATCGGATAGCAAAGAGGAAGCTGTTCCTGAATCACTGAGTGTGTGCCTTCAGGCTTCTGTACCTCCTTCCTGATGGTAAAAATGAGAGAAGGACATGCCCTGGGTGCTGGGGGTCCTTAATAATGGACGCTGCCTTTCTGAGACACTGCTCCTTGAATATGACCTGGGTACTTTGTAAGCTAGTACTCAAGATGGAGCCAACTAAATTTACGACCCTCTGCAGCTTCTTTCGGTCCTGTGCAGTAGCCCCTCTATACCAGACAGTGATGCAGCCTGTCAGGATGCTCTCCACGGCACATCAAAATAAGTTTTGGAGTGTTTTTGTTAATATACCAAATCTCTTCAAATTTCATGAAGTATAGTCACTGTCTTAACTTATTTATAGCTGCATCGATAACTGTCGGAATAAGGCCATATTTAGGTTGGAGAGATAACACCTTATATTCCATTTGAGTAGCACGAACATCAATTTCTCAAACTTCCAGTAATACCTAAACCCCCCCCAACCCCGCTTCACCATCTCCCATCCCTTTGTCCCTCTCTCACCTCATCTCCTTGCCCACCCATCACCTCGTTCTGGTGCTTCCCCGCCCCCCCACTTCTTCTTTCTTCCATGGCCTCTGTCTCTTTCATCAATCAACTTCCTAGCTCTTTGCTTCATCCCTCCCCCTCCAAGTTTCACCTATTGCCTGGCATTTCTCTCTCCCCATCCACACCTTTCAAATCTTCTCCTCGGCTTTTTTCCTTCAGTCCTGCCAAAGGGTTTTGGCCTGAAACATCAACTGTACTTTTTCCATAGATGCTGCCTGGCCTGCTGAGTTCCTCCAGCATTTTGTGTGTGTTGCTTGATATGTTGGGACCAAGTTAGGTGTCCAGAGATCTTGACACCCAGGAACTTGAAACTGCTCACTCTCTCCACTTCTGATCCCTCTGAGGATTGATATGTGTTCCTTTGTCTTACTGTTCCTGAAGTGCACAATCAGCTCTTTCGTCTTACTGATGTTGAGTGCCAGGTTGTTGCTGCGACACCACTCCACTAGTTGGCATATCTCGCTCCTGTCTGCCCTCTCATCTCCATCTGAGATTCTACCAACAGTGGTTGCATCATCAGCAAATTTATAGATGGTATTTGAGCTATGCCTAGCCACACTGTCATGGGCATAGAGAGAGTAGAGCAGTGGGCCAAGCACACACCCCTGAGGTGCACCAGTGTTGATCATCAGCGAGGAGGAGATATTATCACCAATGCTCACAGATTGTGGTCTTCCGGTTAGGAAGTCCAGGATCCAGTGCAGAGGAAGGTACAGAGGCCCAGGTTCTGTAACCTCAATCAGGATTATGGGAATGATGGTGTTAAATGCTGAGCTATAGCTGATGAACAGCATCCTGACATAGGTGTTTGTATTTTCCAGGTGGTCTAGGGCCATATGAAAAGCTATCGAGATTGCGTCTGCTGTTGACCTATTGTAGCGATAGGCAAATTGCAGTGGGTCCAGGTCCTTGCTGAGGCAGGGGTTCAGTCCAGTCATTACCAACCTCTCAAGTTATTTCATCACTGTAGATGTGAGTGCTACTGGGCGATAATCATTAAGGCAGCTCATATTATTCTTAGGCACTGGTATTATTGTTGCCTTTTTGAAGCAGGTGGGATCTTCCGCCCGTAGCAGTGAGAGGTTGAAAATGTCCTTGAATACTCACGCCAGTTGGTTGGCACAGGTTTTCAGAGCCTTACCAGGTTCTCCGTCGGGGCCTTCCACCTTGCGAGAGTTCACCCTCTTTAAAGACGGCCTAACATTGGCCTCCGAGACAGAGACTACAGGATCACCGTGTGCAGCAGGGATCTACACGTCTGTAGTCATATTCTCCCTTTCGAAGCTGGCATAGAAGGTGTTGAGTTCATCTGGTAGTGAAACATCGCTGCCAGTCATACTATTGGGTTTTGCTTTAAAGGAAGCAATGTCTTGCAAACCTTGCCAGAGTTGTCGTACATCCATTTCCAACCTTGTTCAAAATTGTCTCTTCGCCCTTGGAGTAGTCCTCTACAAGTCATACCTAGTTTTCTGGTACAGACCTGGGTTGCCAGCCTTGAATGCCACAGATTTAGCCTTCAGCAGATGGCGTACCTCCTAGTTCATCCACGGCTATTGGTTTGGGAATGTACAGCAAGTCTTTGTAGGCACACACTCATCCACACAGGTTTTAATGAAGTCAGTAACAACTGCAGCATACTCATCCAGATTCAAAGATTAGTCTTTGAATACGGTCCAGACCATCGATTCAAAGCAGTTCTGTAGGCACTCCTGTGTTGCTCTTGTCCATACCTTCTTGGTCCTCACTACTGGTGCTGCAGTCTTCAGTCTCTGCCTATACTCAGGGAGTGGAAGTACAGCCAGGTGATCAGACTTTCTGAAGTGAGGGCATGGAATAGCACGGTAGGCATTCTTGATGTTAGTGTAGCAATGGTCCAGTGTGTTGTTTCCTCTGGTATTACAAGAGATCTGTTGATGGTAATTTTCAGACTGGCCTGGTTAAAATACCCCAAAATGATGGTGAAGGTGTTAGGGTGTGCTGTTTCATGCATGTTGATCCCATTGCTCAGATCATCTAAAACCTGATTGACATTGGCCTGAGGTGGAATGTATACTGCTACCAGAGTGATCATGGAAATCTCCCATGGTAGGTGAAATGGATGGCACTTAACTTCAAGATATTCCAGGTCTGGTGAGCAGAATTGGGCAGCACTGATGTAATTGTGCACCAATAGAAGTTGATAATGAGGCATACTCCTCTGCCTCTGCTTTTGATCTATCCTGACCATGTATTAGATTAGATTAGATTCAACTTTATTGTCATTGTGCCGAGTACAGATACAAAGCCAATGAAATACATTTAGCATCTGACCAGAAATGCAAAGAATAGTGTTATTTACAAAATAACTGCGAATAAAAAAAGTGCTACAGCACACAAATAGAAAAGTACTGAGACAGTACAATATGGATGCAATACTGCTTAGCGCTGTGATGAGAGGTTCAGCAGTGTCACAGCCTCAGGGAAGAAGCTCTTCCTGTGCCTGCTAGTGCTGGAGCGGAGGCTCCTGTAGCACCTACCGGATGGGAGGAGAGTAAAAAGTCCATGGTTAGGGTGAGATGCGTCCCTGATAATGCTTTTCACCCTGCCCAGGCAGCATTTATGGTAGATGTTCTCAATGGTGGGCAATTGGGTGCCGATAATCCGCTGGGCAGTTTTCACCACGCGCTGGAGTGCTTTGCGGTCCGATATGAGACAATTGCCATACCACACTGAGATGCAGTTGGTGAGTATGCTCTCAATGGTACAGCGGTAAAAGTCCGTTAGTATCCTGAGACAGAGGTGAGCTTTCTTCATGCTCCACAGGAAATAAAGGCACTGTTGCGCCTTTTTGATCAGGATGGAGGAGTTCTGGGACCAGGTGGGATCCTCGGAAATGTGGACACTAAGGAATTTGAAGCTTGATACACGTTCCACTACAGTTTTGTTGATGTAGATGGGGACGTGAGTGTGACCCCTGGCATGCCTGAAGTCCACAATGATCTCCTTGGTTCTTAGTAAACCCGTCGATCTGAATCACTACATTGTGTACAGAAGGGGTTAACCAGGATTCCATGAAACAAAGGACACACGCGGTCCTAATGTCCCTCTGAATCAACACCCTAGCTCTGAGATCATCGTAAGAAGCTTGAGATTATAGTTTTTCTTCTACATGAGTGGCTAATCACTGCTGACGAGCCCCATCCACCCAAAGTGACTGGTTTTAAGGCACCAGTAACCCACCTTTACCCCTCAGTAGAAACAGTTCCACTGGGCTTAGTAACCATGTGCAGTTGGACTTTGTTGTCAGAGGCGCACACTATTGAGAGCTTCTTGATTAGTCAGGGTGTCAAAGGTTATGAGGAGAGTGCAAGACAATGGGGTTGAGAGGGTTAATAAATTAGCCATGATGGAATTGTGGAGCAGACTCAGTGGGTCAAATGGCCTAATTCTGCTCTTAATGTCTTACGGTTTTATATTGTTTGCAAAAAAAGTAAAGGAGAATCTCAAGAAATTATAAATACATTAATTGAAAGAAAGTAACGAGTAAGAAAATCAGTTCATATACAGTGCTGTGAAAATGCATTCTGCCCCCACAACTGTTTTCACATTTTACTGTCTCATTTTCTAAATTTAAACTATACAGAAGTAGGATTTTTTGAGCTAATGTACAAATGGTTATGCATAATGTTAAATCAAAAGAAAAATTCCAAAACCTGTCAACAATTTACTAAGAATTAAAAACCAAAATTGTGAAGCATCATCATGTTGTGCAAAACTAATAAAGTCATATCCAAAAAGACTACTGGCTGTAATAGCTGTGAGAAGTAGTTCAGCTAAGTACTTGTTTTTCCCAACTCTGGATGTGTGTGAGATATTGAAAGTAAACCACATTCTTGATTTGCTAATGTCCTTTAGGTTAATGTAGGTAGTTCCAGGATTTAGATCTATTGGCAACTACTACCAGATCAGGACTGTGTGTGACTTGGTGTCTGGACATAGATCCATGCAGCACAGCAACTTGTCCCATGGCCAGCAAGCATTCAGTCCGTAGCTTTATATGCTGCGACATTTAAAGTACTCATCTATAAAATTCTTAAATACTTGCTTCTACAAAATTTCTTAAATATTTTATCCTGTGGTAGGTGCAGCTAGATGAGTTGAGGTGAGTACTGCTGGGTGTTTTGTAGATGGTACTCACTGCATAACTGCATGACTTTATGCAGAATAACTACATAAAGTTGTTGATGGGTACCATTTAATTTGGCTGCTCTGTTCTGGGGGTTGTTGAGCTTCTTGACTGTTGTTGCAGCTATACTCATGCAGACAAGTAGAAAGTATTGCAACACACTAATAGCTTGCCCCTAGTAACTGGTAAAAAGGATTTCGGGTGTTATGTTATGAGCCACTGCAGTGTATTTGCTTCAGACCTGCTTCTGTAACATAATATTTAGGTGGCTGGTCCAGATGAGTTCCTTGTCAATGATAATACCCAAGATGTTAATTATACTTCTGGCAAGAAGACACCAGTGAACAACTGCACCATCTTTCAGACAGCTTACAAAACTACTGGATATTGTATTTCTTTTTCTTCCAAACTGAGATTGATTGCAGCCTTTAATTTCCCTTTTAAGAATCTATTTTTGGGCCAACTGAATGACCTGGCACTTCTGCGGTCTCCTGAGGGTGAGATTCTACGTCTATTCCTAAAGGCGGAAAACAAACCTGTGGTGGGCTCCATTACTCCACGCTGATTTAAGTGTTGAGCAAGATTAAAATGATCAAAGGTGAGAATAGCGCCATCTGCCTGCATTTCACCAGTCCCTCTTGCTGCTGTCTGCAGGAGTCTTGGGTCCCTGCAACCATCGGTCTTCTGGACAGGTTTGCATCAGCATTGAACAAGCTCCGCAGTTGTGGACATGCTTCAGGGACTCCGCAGTTCATGTTCCTTGTGTTCTTTTTTACTTCTTTTTGTAGTATTTGTGTGATTTGATCAGGACATTTCAGTGCTGAACTAACTTTGCGCCTGTGGCCACTTGCACAGTGCTGAGGACTCACTTTTGGGGACTCTGTGGTTAATGTTATTCGTTTACTTGTTATTGTTTGTTCAATTCCTTTTTTCACACATTGTGTGTTGATGGTTGTGTGTGGGAGTTTTCTTTGATAGTTCTGTTCTGTTTCTTTGTTTTGTGGCTGCCTGCAAGAAGATGAACTCCAATGATGTGTGCTGTATACGTACTTTGTAATAAACGTACTTTGAATGTTGAACTTGAACTTTAAACTTCTGAATGAATGTCAAAGGGAGATGATTAAGTTTTCACCTATTTAGGGTGGCAAGGTGAAAATGCGTCTCTACCAATGGAGGTATAAGGTGCTCCTTCTCTCTGCTAGCCTGCAGGTCACCCTTGGGAAAGGAGTACCACCCACTCCTTCTGATCAGGGTCACATGATGCCATGGAGCAGATGCTGGATGATCGTATCACAGTCCTGGTTATGTGATCACTGACGCCAGGCAAACATTCTCTGAAGAATACTGATAATGGCTGGGGTTGCCTGTCTTGTAAAGACACTAACCAGAAGAAGGCAATGGTAAACCACTTCTGTAGAAAAATTTACCAAGTACAAACATGGTCATGAAAGTCCATGGTCACCTACATCATTCAATATGGCATATAGCGAATATAACAAATTAGGATTGGTTATTACCTGGCACTTTTGTGATAGAAATCTACTGGTAACTTTGCAGCCCATGTTTGAATAACATCAAGGACTGATGCATGTTGGGGTGGATTTGTGAATAGATATTAACATCCTGCAGTTATTAATGAATATCTCCATTTCAGACCACAAGACATAGGAGCAGAATTATGCCATTTGGCCCATCGAGTCTGCTCCACCATTCAATCACGGCTGATTTATTATCCCTCTTAACTTCATTCTTCTGCCTTCTCCCTGTAATTTTTGATGCCCTTACTAGGACACATCATGTGGAAAGATGAACTAGAAAAACTCATACTCTCTGGAAAGATTGAGGGGAGTAAACCTAGACGAAGACCTTGGCTTACGTACATCAAAAGCATAGCCAGGTGGCTACTCATTGAGGAGATGGAAGTCAGCCAAAAAACGAAGGATAGATCTATATGGAAAACCATGGTCATCAAAGTCCGCATTGAATATGGTACCGGGACAGACAGTCTAAACAAGAAACTTACCTCTGCTTTAGAAATATCCAATGACTTGGCCTCCATAGCTGTCCATATATTGATGCAGCATTTTCTGGGCTTAATGCAAAGAATTCAAAATATTAGGACTGACCCATTCTGGGGAGTTAATTTAGTGAGAAAGGCTGCCTAGTTATGCACTTTAATGAGCATTTGATGGTGCTGGGCTGTGTACACTGGTCAGAAGAATAAGGTGCAATCTCTTTGAAACCTATCGAATATTGAAAAGCCTCGATAGAGTGGATCTGGGGAGGATTCAAATGGTTCAATTTACTATCAGAGAATGTATTCAACATACAACCTGAAATTATTACTCTTCGCAGGCATTCATGAAACAGAAAATAATGAATGACAGAAACATTAGACCCCTCCCCCAACATCTGTACCTCCACGCACAAGCATCAGCAGAAGTATTGACACTCCCCTCCCCCAGCCTCACTTGCTCCAGCAAAAGCACTGACCCCAAACCTCCCACCATGCAAGCAATATCAAAAGCCCCAAAGAGACATTGATCTAGAGTCCATCAAAAAAACTACTGTCCGTATGTTTCCAATAGTGGCAGAGTCTAGGACTGGAGGTCATAGCCTCAGAATACATATCCTCATCTCTAGAACAGAGATGTGGAGGATTTGTTTTTCACCCTCTAGAAGACAAGTCAGTACTGAGGATGTTCGGAAATGAGAGATCGCCCTGATGAAATCCTAAGGTGATGATCTGGGGCTAGGATGATTGACTTTGAACAACAACAATAACAACTCACCATCTTTCTTTGTGTGGAATGTTTTCTTTGTGTTTCTTTGATGTCAAGGGCTTAAATGAATTGGTTGAGAAGGTGTCGCTTGAGAGCACTGTGAATGACACCTTTTGTGACTAAGAGTGAACTACTTAGATGGTGCATAGAATATAGAGAAGTACAGCACAGGATAGGCCCTTTCAGTCCATGATGTCTGTGCCAACCATGATACCAAGTTAAACTAAAACTATGTGCCTGCATTTATCTTTTATCTACTGCCTATCCTTCCTCACAGTCTCTCTACACAAACCATTATTTAACCAATCACTCTGGATCCCAATCCCTGTGAACCTATTTTAAACACTTCCCAACAGCTGTAGCTAATCTGCCCACAAGGACATTATCCCTCATCAATTCAAATGTAACTCAATCCTTTTATTAACTATAACTTTTATCTATGTTCCTTCATTGTCTGCGCGTTCATGTGCTGGTCTGAATGCCTTTTAAATCACACTTTCATTTATATATGTTTCCCTTACCACACCAACAGTACATCCCCTACTCTGATCATCCCCTACTTTAATAAAATCTAACCCTACACATCTCATTTACATTTTACCCACACATTTTAAAGCCATGTCCTCTAATATTTGAATTCCTACAGTGGGAAAAAGGATTTTCTTTCCTAGCTGTGTTTTGAAATTTTATGAGCCACTGTCAGTTTTCCCCTCAGCCTCTGACATTCCAGAGAAGATACTCCAAGTTTGTCCAATCTCTTCCCTATTGG
Organism: Mobula hypostoma; assembly: GCF_963921235.1. Classification (NCBI taxonomy): domain Eukaryota; kingdom Metazoa; phylum Chordata; class Chondrichthyes; order Myliobatiformes; family Myliobatidae; genus Mobula; species Mobula hypostoma. The sequence goes on along the minus strand of NC_086106.1, from coordinate 36,942,861 downwards.
TAATACCCCAATCTGGACAGCATTCTGGTTAACTTCTTCTGCACACAAATAGAATTAGATTTGTCCTGCTGTTTGTGAGCAGGGTATACCTAGGCAATTTTCCATGTTGTCAGGTGGATCCCAGAGTTTTAACTCTTCTGGAATAGCTTGGGTCGAGGCACAGTTAGTTCCGCAGTAGCAATCTTCAGTACTACGTCTGGGATGTTGCCTGCTCCTACATCTTCTGCTACATCCAGTACCCTTGCCCGTTTTGTGACACCATTTTGGCCGACAACTGGTTTCTCAGTTGAATTAGTCACATGAAAGAAGCTGGGCACGACACCCCACTTGTGCATTGTGGAATCTTTACTTTATTGTCGCCAAACAATTGATACTAGAGCGTATAATCATCACTCCGATATTTGATTCTGCATTTCGTACTCCCTGGAGTACAAATCGATAGTAAATAGTAAAAATTTAAATTATAAATCATAAATAGCAAATAGAAAAGGGAAAGTAAGGTAGTGCAAAAAAAACCAAGAGGCAGGTCTGGATCAGGATCCGTTCAGCAGTCTTATCACAGTTGGAAAGAAGCTGTTCCCAAATCTGGCCATACGAGTCTTCAAGCTCCTGAGCCTTCTCCCGGAGGGAAGAAGGACGAAAAGTGTGTTTTCTGGGTGGGTCGTGTCCTTGGTTATCCTGGCAGCAGTGCTCCGACAGCGTGCGGTGTAAAGTGAGTCCAAGGACGGAAGATTGGTTTGTGTGATGTGCTGGGCTGTGTTCACAATCTTCTGCAGCTTCTTCCGGTCTTGGACAGGACAACTTCCATACCAGGTTGTGAAGCACCCTAGAAGAATGCTTTCTACGGTGCATATAACCATATAAGCATATAACAATTACAGCATGGAAACAGGCCATCTGGGCCCTTCTAGTCCATGCCGAACTCTTACTCTCACCTAGTCCCACTGACCTGCATTCAGCCCATAACCCTCCATTCCTTTCCTGTCCATATAGCTGTCCAATTTAACTTTAAACGACAACATCGAAGCTGCCTCAACCACTTCTGCTGGAAGCTCGTTCCACACAGCTACCACTCTCTGAGTAAAGAAGTTCCCCCTCATGTTACCCCTAAACTTTTGCCCTTTAACTCTCAACTCATGTCCTCTTGTTTGAATCTTCCCCACTCTCAATGGAAAAAGCCTATCCACGTCAACTCTATCTACCCCCTCTTAATTTTAAATACCTCTATCAAGTCCCTCCTCAACCTTCTACGTTCCAAAGAATAAAGACCCAACTTGTTCAACCTTTCTCTGTAACTTAGGTGATGAAACCCAGGTAACATTCTAGTAAATCTTCTCTGTACTCTATTTTGTTGACATCTTTCCTATAATTTGGTGACCAAAACTGTACACAATACTTCAAATTTGGCCTCACCAATGCCTTGTACAATTTCAACAGTACATCCCAACTCCTATACTCAATGCTCTGATTTATAAAGGCCAGCATACCAAAAGCTTTCTTCACCACCCTATCCACATGAGATTCCACCTTCAGGGAACTAGCACTGCTATTCCTAGATCCCTCTGTCCTACTGCATTCTTCAATGCCCTACCATTTACCATGTATGTCCTATTTTGATTAGTCCTACCAAAATGTAGCACCTCACATTTATCAGCATTAAACTCCAACTGCCATCTTTCAGCCCACTCTCCTAACTGGCCTAATTCTCTCTGCAAACTTTGAAAACCTACTTCATTATCCACAACTCCACCTATCTTAGTATCATCTGCATACTTACTCATCCAATTTACCACCCCATCATCCAGATCATTAATGTATATGGCAAACAACATTGGACTCAGTACAGATCCCTGAGGCACACCACTAGTCACTGGCCTCCAATCTGACACACAGTTATCCACCACTACTCTCTGGCATCTCCCATCCAGCCACTGCTGAATCCATTTTACTACTTATATATTAATATCTAATGATTGAACCTTCTGTGTGGAACCTTGTCAAAGGCTTTACTGAGGTCCATATAGACAACACAATATTTTAAGGCACAACAATCTAACAGGAAACTGTGGGGATTAGGCAGAAAAGTTAAATGCAGCAGTAGATTAAAGAAAAGTTTTGTAACATTGTAGAGGGCCTCGGGATAGGAAATGTTTCAAATGCAATAAAAGAAGACTAAGGAATGGGAAAAAATCTACAGCACATTACAGGCCCTTTGGCCCACAATGTTGTGCCGACCATGTGGCTACTCTAGAAACTGCCTAGAATTTCCGTACTGCATAGTCCCCTATTTTTCTAAGCTCCATGTACCTATCTAAGAGTCTTTTAAAAGATTGTATTGTATCTGCCTCTACCACCTTTGTGGTGTGCATTCCATGCACTCACCACTGTCTGTGTGAAAAACTTACCTCTGACATCCCCCTTTTACCTGCTTTCAAGCACCTTAAAGCTATGCCCCCTCGTGTTAGCTCTTTCAGCCCTGGAAAAGAAGCTTTTGGCTATCCACAAGATCAATGCCTCTCATCATCTTATACACCTCTGTCAGGTCACCTCTCACCCTCTGTCACTCCAAGGAGAAAAGGCCAAGTTCACTGAACCAACTATCTGCCCTTCCACCTGTCTTCATATTGTCTGCAAACTTTGCAACAAAGCCATCATTTGCATCATCCAAATCATTGACGTAAAATGTAAAAAGTATCAATCCCAAAACAGACCCCCGTGGAACATCACTAGTCACTGGCAGCCAACCAGAAAGGGCTCCCTTTCTTCCCACTCTTTGCCTCCTGCCAATCAGCCACTGCTTTATCCATGCTAGAATCTTTCCTGTAATGCCATGGGCTCATAGCTTATAAAGTGGCCTCAGGTGTGGCACCTTGTCAAAGGCCTACTGAAATTCCAAGTACACAACATCAACCTTTGTCTATCTTGCTTGTTATTTCTTCAAAGAATTCCAACAGGCAAGACTTTCCCTTGAGGAAACCATGCTGATCATGGCCTATATTATTATATGCCTCCAAGTACCAAGACCTCAACCTTAACAATGGACTCCAACATCTTCCCACAACTGACATCAGACTAACTAGCCTATAATTTCTTTTCCTCTCCCTCTCTCCCTTCTTGGAGTGACATTTGCAATTTCCCAGTCTTCCAGAACCATTCCAGAATCTAGGAATTCTTGAAAGATCATTACTAATACCTCCACAGTCTCTTCAGCCACCTCTTTCAGAACCTTGGTGCACACCATCTGTCCAGGTGACTTATCTACTATCAGACCTTTCAGTTTCCCAAGAACTTTCTCTCTAGTTATGTTAACTTCATGACTCTGACACCTGGAACTTACACCATACTGCTTCCACAGTGAAGACTGATGCAAAATACTTTTTCAGTTGATCCGCTATTTCCTACCAATGCTATTACTACGTCTCCAGCATTGTTTTTCAGCATTCCAATATCCACTCTGGTCTCTCTTTTACACTTTATGTATCTAAAGAAACCTTTGGTATCATCTTTTGTATTATTGGCTAGCCTACTTTCATATTCCATTTTTACCTTGTTAATGACATTTTTAGTTGCTTTCTGTGGTTTTTAAAAGTTTCCCAATCCTCTAACTTCACATTAATTTTTGCTTTATCATATACCCTCGCTTTGACTTTAGTGTTGGCTTTGACTTCTCTTGTTAATCACGGTAGTAAAATCCTGCCTATTTCTTCCTCTTTGGGATTTATATGTTGCTTCCAGAAATTCCAGCCATTGCTGCTCTGCCATCATCCTTTGCCAGTGTTCTTTTCCAATCAATTCTCTCATGCCTCTATAATTCCCTTTACTCCACTATAATACTGATACATCTGACTTCAACTTCTCCTCAAATTTCATGGTGAATTCAATCATTATATGATCACTTTCTCCTAAGGGTTCTTTTACCTTAAGCCCTCTAATCAATTCCGATTCATTGCGCAACACTCAGTCCAGAATAGCTGATACCCTTGTGGGCCCAACTATGGATTGCTCTAAAAAGCCCTCTGGTATGCATTCCAGAAACTCCCTCTTTTGGAATCCAGTAGCAACCTGATTTTCCCAGTCTATCTCTATATTGAAATCTCCCATAACTAGTGTAACTACTCTTTTGGCATGCATTTTCTATCTCCCGTTGTAATTTGTGGACCACACTGCTGTTTGGGGATCTGTGTATAAATCCCGTCAGGGTTTTTTTAACCCTTGTAGTTCCTTAGCTCAATAACAATGATTCAACACCTTCGACCCTATGTCATCTCTTTGGGCAGAGATCATCCACAATAACCTCTATCCTCCTCCACTGGCATTATTCCCCTATGAATGCCAAAATGAACCACCACTCTGATAAAGAGATTGACTTGGGCCACCCTGCTGTTGGACAGTTGGTCCAACACTGCAAACGCATGTGGAGACAGGCCAGGGTTTCTCTGCTGCACACCCAGAAACAATATGCCCAGTGGACGGATCATCTCCACTGGTAGGCGGGTCCTGTCAAGCAAAAGAAAAAAAGTCTGGCTGACTCTAGAGATCTTTTTTTGAGAGTAGAGATCTGCAAATTGGCCCCACGCTAAACAGGGCTGTTTATAATGGAGAAGGCTATCAACAGAGCCTCCTATATGCCGCACTTACCATTGTCCATGAAGATTCACCCAGTGTTCTATGTTTCCCAACTCAAGCTGGTGACTTACTTTCCCCTTTTCCCCTTCCTCTAGTCAACTCCACCCCCCCCAACTCACTTGGTGGATGGGCCCCGATCTATTCTGTGTGATGCTCCCTGGCATCTTGCTGGATGCAAGATAGTGTCTAGCACCTTGTTCATTCAAAGGGGTACGGCCCAGAGGAATGTTCTTGGGTTCTGGCTTGACATATCCTGGACAAGTCACTCATCTGGGACTTCCAGTGGGCACAGGCTTCTGGCACCTTGGGAGCTGCGCCAAGTGGGGAATTGGGAGTTGTCTAAACCTGGATACTGCCACTGAGTCTGGGTGCTCTCACAGCCGGGCAGCTGAGAAACTGCTGCAGACACGCACCTGTGAATGCACACCTCGTAGCCAATTAGGGTTTCTTTGACACACACAAAAAATGCTGGTGAACACAGCAGGCCAGGCAGCATCTATAGGAAGAGGTACAGTCAACATTTTGGGCCAAGACCCTTCGTCAGGACTAACTGAAAGAAGAGATAATAAGAGATTTGAAAGTGGGAGGGGGAGGGGAAGATCCGAAATGATAGGAGAAGACAGGAGGGCGAGGGATGGAGCCAAGAGCTGGAAAGTTGATTGGCAAAAGGGATACGAGGCTGGAGAAGGGGGAGGATCATGGGACGGGAGGCCTGGGGAGAAAGAAAGGGGGAGGGGAACCCAGAGGATGGGCAAGGAGTTATAGTGAGAGGGACAGAGGGAGAAAAAAAAGGAGGGGTGCGCAGAAAAATAATAAATAAATAAATAGGGGATGGGGTACGAAGGGGAGGTGGGGCATTAACAGAAGTTACAGAAGTCAATGTTCATGCCATCACGTTGGAGGCTACCCAGACGGAATATAAGGTGATTCCCGAAACGTCGACTGTACCTCTTCCTATGGAAGCTGCCTGGCCTGCTGCGTTCACCAGCATTTTGTGTGTGTGTTGCTTGAATTTCCAGCATCTGCACAACCAGAACAGGACAAACCACTGTAATAATTATGTGGTTCTGTCTGTTAGTCTTTGGTTTGTCCTGTTTTCTGCGATGTCACTCCGGAGAAATACTGTGTCATTTCTTAATGCATGTATGCATTTCTACATGACAATAAAAAAGGACTGAGTGTTCTCATAATCGGGGAATTCTCAACTTGGTTCTTAATTTGGTCCTGACGAAGGGTCTCGGCCTGAAACGTCGACTGCACCTCTTCCTAGAGATGCTGCCTGGCCTGCTGCATTCACCAGCAACTTTGATGTGTGTTGTTTGAATTTCCAGCATCTGCAGAATTCCTGTTGTTTGGTTCTTAACCTTAGTTCTTTTGCCGTCCAATCTGGACGTAGTATTGTGAAGGCTCCTCTGACTTTTTGGATCCTGGTCTTTACATCCTCATGTGTACCTCTTTCCTTGTTGACAATGTTTCCCAGATAGACAAATGACTCAACTTCTTCCAGAGGAGCATTTCTCAGGATAACTGTGTTGTTTCCTGCATGGATGTGTAGCCCTATTTTCTGCGATGTGGAGTCTAGAAAGTCTGCTTTCTCTTGCATCTGGGCATGGCTCTGTGACAGTAGAGCCAAATCATCAGCAAAGTCAATATCATGTAGCTGTCTGAACAATGTCCACTGTATTCCATCCTTCTTGCCATCTGTTGTTTGCTTCATAATCCAGCCCACTGCTAGCAGGAAAAGAAAAGGGGACAGTAAGCACCCCTGTCGTACCCCAGTGTTCACCTTGAAAGTATCTGACAACTGACTTATATGGATTACTCTGCATTCCATATCTTCATAGATCTTATTTACCAAGTTAGTTAACTTCTCTGGAATCCCAAAATTCCTCATTAGTTTCCACAATCTCTCCCTGTCCAGGCTGTCAAATTCTTTTTCATAATCTACAAAATAATGTACAGTGATGTGTTCCATTCCAGCAACTGTTCAATGATGATCCTAAGAGTTGTAAACTGATCAGTTTTGTCGAGATCCTGCTTGTTTATCTCTGAGCTTCTCATCCACTACATTTTTCAATCTCTCTAAAATGATTCTGCTCAGAACTTCCCCTGGCACTGAAAGCAACATTATCCCTCTGTAGATTTTGCATTCCTGGAGATCTCCTTTCTTAGGGATGTTAACTAGATGTCCTGTTCTCCAGTCCTTGGGTACTTCTTCTTCCCAGACCTTTTTTATGATGTTGTGCATCATTTCAATAGAGATGTCTATACTGCTCTTGAATGCCTCTGGAGGCATACCATCAAGTCCTGCAGCTTTACTATCCTTTAGGAGCTTGATTGCCATTCTGATCTCCTCTTTGGTAGGAGTGCCACAGTCTATCTCTAGGTTGTTCTCTGCTTGTGGGATGACAGGTGGTTTTGGTGGTGGTGGTCTGTTTAGAAGCTGTTCAAAGTGTTCGGCAAACAACAGGGATTCTGCAGATGCTGGAATTTCAAGCAACACACATCAAAGTTGCTGGTGAATGCAGCAGGCCAGGCAGCATCTCTAGGAAGAGGTACAGTCGACGTTTCGGGCTGAGACCCTTCGTCAGGACTAACTGAAGGAAGAGCTAGTAAGAAATTTGAAAGTGGGAGGGGGAGGGGGAGATCCAAAATGATAGGAGAAGACAGGAGGGGGAGCGTTGGAGCCAAGAGCTGGACAGGTGATATGAACCGGCAGAGAAAGCAGGATCTCCCAGTGGCCACACATTTTAGTTCCACATCCCATTCCCATTCTGATATGTCTGTCCACGGCCTCCTCTACTGTAAACATGAAGCCATATTCATGTTGGAGGAACAACACCTTATATTCCGTCTGGGTATCCTCCAACCTGATGGCATGAACATTGACTTCTCTAACTTCCGCTAATGCCCCACCTCCCCCTCGTACTCCATCCGTTATTTATTTATATGCACACATTCTTTCTCTCTCTCTCTCCTTTTTCTCCCTCTGTCCTTCTGACTATACCCCTTGCCCATCCTCTGGGTTTTTTCCCCCCCTTCCTCTTTTCCTTCTCCCTGGGCCTCCTGTTCCATGATCCTCTCATATCCCCTTTGCCAATCACCTGTCCAGCTCTCGGCTCTATCCCTCCCCCTCCTGTCTTCTCCTATCATTTTGGATCTCCCCCTCCCCCTCCCACTTTCAAATCTCTTACTAGCTCTTCTTTCAGTTAGTCCTGACGAAGGGTCTCGGCCCGAAACGCCGACTGTACCTCTTCCTAGAGATGCTGCCTGGCCTGCTGCGTTCACCAGTAACTTTGATGTGTGTTGCTGAAAGCATTCGGCCCATCTTTTGGTCTGGTCCTCAACTCCTGTCAGAACTTGTCCTTCTTTATCCTTAATTGGTCTTTCCACTGGTTGAAATTTGCCAGAGAGTTTCTTGATTGTGTTGTACAGTCCTTTCATGTTCCCTTTTGATGCTTCCTGCTCTGCTTCTTTTGCTAGGTCTTTAATATAGTTTATTTTGTCCATTCTGATGCTTGCTTTCACTTTCTTATTTGCTTCTATATAGTTTTTCTGTGCAACAGTCTTTGATGCTCTTGTTTTGCTTTTGTTAAGTGCATCTTTTTTGCTTTTCTTTGCTCTATTTTTCTGAGTGTTTCTGCAGAAATCTATGGTTTATGTTGGCGGTCTTTCTTACTTCTTCACATGTACTGGCCCAGACATCTTTGGCTTGTTCCCAGATCCCCTCCACACTTGATTTTTCATTTAGGTTCTCCAAGGCTTGAAATCTGTTCTGCAATACTCAGTTGAATTGTTGTTTTTCCCCCTGGTCCTTCAGAAATTGTGTTGCATAGCTTTTCATTTTGCTTGTTGCAGCATAGTTCCTTTTAAGTTTGAGCTGAAGCTTACCAATAACAAGATGATGATCTGATGCCACGTCTGCACCTCTGAGGAGTCTGACGTCCTGCATGGATCTTCTCAACTTCTTACTAATACAGATATGGTCAATCTGGTTTCCTGTTCGATGATCTGGTGAAATCCATGTTGCCTTGTGGATCTGCTTGTGAGGAAATATGCTGCCACCGCTTAATATTTTGTTGAATGCACAGAAGTCTACAAATAGCTCTCTATTTCCATTTTTGTCTCCAAGTCCATGCTGCCCCATTATTTCTTCAAATCCTGGGTTGTCATTTCCAATTTTAGCGTTAAAATCTCCCATGAGGATGGTGATGTCTCTTCTTTTCAGCTTCTCCAGGAGTACTTGCAGTCTGTTGTAGAAATCTTCCTTGACAATGGTATCCTTGTCATATGTAGGGGCATAAGCTAACACAATGTTTAGCTTTATTCTCCTATTACTGGTGCGGAAGGATGCAGACATGATCCTGGGTCCTGATGTTTCTCAAGCCAAAAGTGATCCCTTTGCTTGTTTTGATAACATTAATCCTACTCCCTCAGTGTGTGGGGCATTGCCCCCAGTGAATATTCCTCCTCCATTTTTTCCATGCAGAAAGGCATGAAAACTTCAGAACTTGAAATGGTTAATGGGGATGTCTTGGAGATAGTCTGTTATACAGCAAGGACATGTTGAATGTCTTAAAATGTTGGAAGGAGATAAATATCTGGAGGCAGATTACATGTATGCAAGGACACTGCTAAGTTAGAGAAGAAATTTAATATATGCTTTATCGTTAGTGACAAGTGAAGTGCTGAAAGACTTGAGGATAGTTCATGTTGTGCCTTTATTTGATTGATTTTTGGACTGGAGACCCATGACTAGTGCTATTTGTCATCTATATCAATGATTTGTATGAGAATACCTCTAAAATAAGTGGAGTTATTGATAGTTAAGATAGTAATCAGAATTACAGAGTGATCATCAGTTGGGTAAATGGGCCAAACACTGGCAAGCAGGATTAATTTGGATGTGTCCGACAGAGTGATCAGCAGCACTGGGGCTCCACAGGGGACTGTCTTGTCTCCCTTTCTATTCACCATTTACACCTCGGACTTCAACTACTGCACAGAGTCTTGTAATCTTCAGAAGTTTTCTGATGACTCTGCCATAGTTGGATGCATCAGCAAGGGAGATGAGGCTGAGTACAGGGATATGGTAGGAAGTTTTGTCACATGGTGTGAGCAGAATTATCTGCAGCTTAATGTGAAAAAGACTAAGGAGCTGGTGGTAGACCTGAGGAGAGCTAAGGTACCGGTGACCCCTGTTTCCTTGCAGGGGGTCAGGGTGGACATGGTGGAAGATTACAAATACCTGGGGATACGAATTGACAATAAACTGGATTGGTCAAAGAACACTGAGGCTGTCTACAAGAAGGGTCAGAGCCGTCTCTATTTCCTGAGGAGACTGAGGTCCTTTAACATCTGCCGGACGATGCTGAGGATGTTCTACGGGTCTGTGGTGGCCAGTGCTATCATGTTTGCTGTTGTGTACTGAGGCAGCAGGCTGAGGGTAGCAGACACCAACAGAATCAACAAACTCGTAAGGCCAGTGATGTTGTGGGGATGGAACTGGACTCTCTGACAGTGGTGTCTGAAAAGAGGATGCTGTCCAAGTTGCATGCCATCTTGGACAATGTCTCCCATCCACTACATAATGTTCTGGTTGGGCACAGGAGTACATTCAGCCAGAGACTCATTCCACTGAGATGCAACACAGAGCGTCATAGGAAGTCATTCCTGCCTGTGGCCATCAAACCTTACAACTCCTCCCTTGGAGGGTCAGACACCCTGAGCCAATAGGCTGGCCCTGGACTTATTTCCTGGCATAATTTACATATTACTATTTAACTATTTATGGTTTTATTACTATTTATTATTTATGGTGCAACTGTAACGAAAACCAATTTCTCCCGGGATCAATAAAGTATGACTATGACTATGACTATGGCTAACTGTGAGGGGTTCACTTTGGGAAGACAGTTGAGATTAAGACTTTCACAGTGAATAATGAGGCACTGGGGAGGAGGGTGGGTAGACTGGGAGGGACCGTGTGGTTGTAAAACAAAGTACAAGTACATTTCCTTGGAAGTATTCTCACCGGTAGACAGGGCAGTGCAGAAGTTTTTTGGCACTCTGACCTTCTATAGTCAGGACACTGAGTATGGAAGTTGGTATGTTATATTGCTGTTTCCCAAGACATTGCTGAGGCTGCATTTGGAATATTGTGTTCAGTTGTGGTTATCCTGCTATAAGAAAGTTGCCCCTAAACTGGAAAGATTAAAGAGGAGATTTACAAGGATACTGCCCCAGACCAGGGGATCCCAACCTGGGATCCACGGACCCCTTGGTTAATGGCAGGGGCAGGTAACATAAAAAAAGGGCTGGGAAACCATGCCATAGACAAAGCCATTCACAAACAAGAGATAATCTGCAGATGCTGGAAATCCAAGCAACACACACAAAATGCTGGAGGAACTCAGCAGGCCAGACGGCATCTATGGAAAAAAGTACAGTTGACATTTTGGGCCGAGACCCTTCAGCAGAACTGGAGCAAAAATGATGAGGAATAGAGATAAAAGGTGGAGGGAGGGGAGGGAGAAACACAAGGTGATAGGTGAAACCAGGAGGGAGAGGGGTGAAGTAAAGAGCTGGGAAGTTGATTGGTTAAAGGGATACAGGGCTGGAGAAGGGGGAGTCTGATAGGAGAGGACAGAAGACCATGGAAGAGAAAAAGGGGTAGGCAATGGGCAGGGAACGAGATAAGGTGAGAGAGGGAAGAGGGGATGGGGAATGGTGAAGCGGGGGGGGGGGCATTACCAGAAGTTCGAGAAATCGATGTTCATACCATCAGCTTGGAGGCTGCCTAGATGGAATATAAAATGTTGTTCCTCCAACCTGAGCATAGCCTCATCACGACAGTGGAGGAGGCCATGGATTGACATATCGGAATGGGAATGGAAAGTGCAATTAAAATGGGAGATCCCGCTTTTTCTGGTGGATGGAGTGCAGGTGCTCAGCGAAGCCTGCTAACTGCACATATTCTACCAATTGTGCATAAATTTTATCCTTAAGAATCGTCTCCAATAGCTTCCCTACCACTGATGTGAGGCCCTCTGGATTATTCCATTTTCCCATGGTGAACAAAGGAACAACAGTTGGTTACCCTCCAGTCCTCCAGGACCTTGCCCTAGTGAGGATACAGAGACCTTCATCAAGTCCTTAGCAATCTCAATATAGCTGACCAGGCCTTGGTGATTTCTCCATCTCAGTGCTCTTTAAGAGACCCAGAACTACCAATTCTTGATCTCAAAATGCTCCAGCACTTTAGCATACCCTACACTGCTCTCACTAACCTCCATGTCATTTCCCATGGTAGACACCAAAACAAAATGCTTGTTTAGTACATTGTCCAAATCCTCTGACCCCAAGCATAAACTCCCTTCTTTACCCTCTCCAAAGATTTTCTTTTGTTTTTTAATCTGCATAAAATGCCTTTATTCGCTTTAAATGTCAAGGAGATTTCATGGTCCCATTAGGCCCTCTTAATCCCCTACTTGAGTTCTTTATACTCATCAAGAGCTCTATCTGAATTTAGCTTCCTAGAAACACTGTATATATGCCTCCTTTCACTTTTTCATTAAATTTCATAACCGCTTTAGTCACCCTCTGTTCCTGAATTCTGATCAGTTGTCTTTAAGCAAATCGTGTATGTCAGATGTGGACTAGCTAACTAACTCCCCAGCTGCTATCTAATGTCATTATTTGCAGTTCCCCCATTTAGTATCTCCCTACTATCTTCAGATTTGTTCTTATTCATATAGTAACTGTCTTAGGGAAATGGGTATCATCCACCAGAACAACCCTGTTGCTTTAACATCTTTCCATCATACCTGTATATATCTCTTCCTCCATCTCCCAGTGACTCTTGTGATGCCTAAATTGTAATTCCATCAGACTCACTTCACATTTCTTATTTCTGAGCTCCCCTCATACTGCTTCAGTGAATGAGTCCTCCTCTGAGTACTGCTGTAGAAGAGTCCCAAGATGCGCAGAGGGCAAGATAAGGATGCTTGCAGTCATTGAAGAAAATAGAAATTAAAATCATAATTCAAAATGTTAAAATATTGATAAGCTGAATAGTGCAAAAGGCTCAATGAGCATAATAGCCTGCTCGTAATCTCCTTCCACAGATACCTTTTATAGAACGTGAACATACACAGACAAGGTTCAACCCGAGGCAGACCTCTCATTTGAAAGTCACCAGTTGAAAAATCGTATGGAGCTTTTAGTTTCATCATAAGCAGGAGAATTTACAGATTTAGGAAATTCTGAAGAAATTATGCAATGATGACATTGGGGTTTTAGAACAGAGATGAAGAGGAGTTATTTCAGAATCAGAATAAGGTATTGTTTCATCGGCATGTGTCATTAAATTCGTTAACTTTACAGCAGCAGTACAATGAAATACATGATAAATAAATATAAAGAAAAAACTGAATCACAGTAAGTATATGTATGTGTGTCTATTAAATAGTTAAGTTAAAAATAAGTAGTGGAAAAAAACAGTAAGGAAAGAATTAGTGAGGTAGTGTTCATGGTTTAGGAATCAGATGTCAGAGGGGAAGAAGCTGTTCCTGAATCGCTGAGTGTGTGCCTTCAGGCTTCTGTACCTGCTTCCGGACAGTAACAGTGAGAAGAGGGCATGCACTGGGTGGTGGTGGTCTTTAATGATGGGTGCTGCCTTCCTAAGGCATCACTTCCTTCAGATGTCTTGGATACTACAGAGGTTACTACCCTTGATGGAGATGACTGATTTTACAAGGTTCTGCAACATAATTCAATCTTGTGCAGTAGCCCCCCCACCCCCTGCAACCACATACCAGACAGTGATGCAGTCATTTAGAATGCTCTCCACAGTACATTTGTAGAAGTTTTCGGTGGTTTAGTTGACAAACCAAATCTCCTGAAACTCTGAATGAAATATAGCTGCATTCATGCCTTCTTTATGGTTGCATCTATATGTTGTGTCCAGGTTAGGTCCTCAGAAACATTAAAGCCCAGGAACTTGAAATTGCTCACTCTCTCCATTTCAGAACCCTCTATGAAGATTGGCTTGTGTTCCCTTGTCTTACACTTTCTGCTGTTTGGTCTTACTGATGCTTAGTGACTTTTAGTCAGAGGGGTGGTGAATCTGTGGAATTCATTGCCTCAGACAGTTGTGGAGGCCAAGTCATTGGGTTTATCTAAAGCAGAGGTTGATAGGTTCTTGATTAGTAAAGGTGTCAAATATTACGGGGAGAAGGCAGGGGAAAGAGATCGAGAGGGATAATAAAATCGAATAGCAGATCACAGATCAGATTCGATGGACCATATGGTCAATTCTACTCCTATCTCTTAATAGTTTTATGGTTGATTGATGAGAAGTCTTCTGCCTGCTTTAGTGACTTTTTAAAGCTCTTTTTGCAGGGCACTGGACATGAGGATTTTCTGACAGATGCTGCCTGGCCTGCTGCGTTCACCAGCAACTTTGATGTGTGTTGCTTGAATTTCCAGCATCTGCAGAATTCCTGTTGTTTGCGTTTAAGTTCTGACATTTGCTCTGTTCATCAGACTTTTGAATGTGGGTGGAAAAATGTTTGTTTGATCTGCAAGTAGATGAAGATTTCAATCTCTGTGTGTGGGAAACCACCAAGAAGCAAGAGCATCAACAACTTTGGAAAACACTGACAGTCACATAGCCTGCCAAATCGTTGTACTGTTAACAACATGGAGACACCATTCACTTGTTCCGTGTGAGGAAGAAGCTTCAAATTTGGAGGGATATAGGGACAGCTGCAACACGGAGAAACCATGGAAATGTGGGGACTGTGGGAAGGGATTTAATTACCCATCCCAGCTAGAAACACATCGGCGCAGCCACACAGGGGAAAGGCCTTTTATATGCTCCTTGTGTGGAAAGGGATTTACTAAATCATCTGGCCTTGTGACACATCAACGTATTCACACAGGAGAGAGGCCATTTACCTGTTCCCTGTGTGGGAAGAAGTTCACAGAGTCGTCCAAGCTCCACGCACACCAGCGGGTTCACACAGAGGAGAGACCATTCCAATGTGCTGAGTGTGATAAGAAGTACAAAAGTAAAAACGACCTCCTCACACATCAACGTACTCACACTGGTGAGAGGCCATTCCCCTGCTCTGTGTGTGGGAAGAGATTTTCTTGGTCATCCAACTTGCTGAGACATCAACTTGTTCATGCTGATGACAGACCTTTTAAATGCTCTGTCTGTGAGAAAGGCTTTAAAACTGCAAAGGATCGTCTGACACACCAACTTGTTCACACTGACAAGAGGCCATTTAAGTGCACTCTGTGTGAGAAGAGCTTTAAAAGCACACAGGATCTGTTGACACACCAACGCACTCACACTGGAGAGAAGCCATTCACCTGCTCTGTGTGTGGCAAGAGGTTTACCCGGTCATCTGACCAGCTTAAACATGAACGAGTTCACTTGTGACTTGTAACAGAGCTCTGCTGTTGATCACATTGCGGATTGAACCATACTCATTCCTACGTAAATATTTATGCCTGTGTGTTTTAAACTTTAGCTGTATTATCGGTGTAATTATTAACATCATGGGTAAGCAAACTAGTGATGTGCCTGTCAATGTAGCCGTAGGGATGAATGATGCCTGAATTTCTAAACTACCTATCTGTGAACATAGCTTGGATCAACGAGATTTCGGTTCATACAGAGCAGGACTGAAAATCACTTATGAAAGGGACAAAAAGCAGTCAATATAGGAGCCAAAGAATCTGCAGAAAAGGTGTTGGTGCAAAATTCTGGTAATAATCACAAAAATGTTTCCAACTTTGTCAGGAACCAGCAGCCCCTTAAAAATAGTTCAAGGTGACTAAAAGAGAGTTGCACCCACTCAGACAAATCCCCACACTTTGGCAGAACGGTGAGATGATTTTATCTTAGCCTTTAGCCATGCAAACAGTGTTCAGTAGGGGATAACAGATGCCACAGGGTCTTGGAGTGTGACAACACTAAAAAAGAATTCTGATCAGAATAATCAAGTGTAATACTGTATATCTTTCCTTAAATAAGGAGACTAAACTTGTACACAGTACTCCAGATATATTTTTATTTAAGCACAGAGCAGACCAGATCAAGACTTGTATTTTTTGTACTCCTTCACTCTTGAAATCAATGCCTATTTTCACTTAGTAATTGCATACTTAACCTGTCTGGAAACTTTTTGAGTGCTTTTTACAAGGACATCCAGGATCTCATGAATACCAACACTTAATAGTCTTATGCCATTTAAAATTCCACTTACCTTCTTCTCCTGCTGTTTGAATCATCTAACTTCACCAATTGTCCGCACTCACAGTTCCTTGCTTAAAGCCATTGATTTATATTGTTAATAGCCGAAGCCCCAGCACTGGTCTTTAAAATACCCTCTGTTTGTGAACCTGAAATTGATCCAGCTTTTTTATTGTTATTTTCTGTCAGTTTACCAATCTTCTGCCCCCTTAGTACGATTAGCCCTTAACATCTAAATACAGAACACTACAGCACTGTATTGGATCTTTGCCTACAATACTCACATTTTAACCTACTCTAAAATCAACCTAATCCTTCCCTCCTACATAGCCCTCCATTCTTCTACCATCTATGTACCTAAGTAAGAGTTTCTTAAAAACCACTGATGTATCTGTCTCTACACCACCCCTGGCAAGGTGTTCCACACACCCACCATTCTCTGTGTAAAAAATCTACCTCTGATATCCCCTTCTATACTTGCCTCCAATCACCTTAAAATTTTGGCCCCTAGAAACATAGAAACCCTACAGCACAATACAGGCCCTTCGGCCCACAAAGTTGTGCTGAACATGTCCCTACCTTAGAAATTTCTAGGCTTACCTATAGCCCTCTATTTTACTAACCACCATGTACCTATCTAAATGTCTCTTAAAAGACCCTATCGTATCCGCCTCCACCACCGTTGTCGGCAGCCCATTCCACGCACTCACCACTCTCTGAGTAAAACATTTGCCCCTGACATCTCCTCTGTACCTACTCCCCAGCACCTTAGACCCTGTGTCCTCTTGTGGCAACCATTTCAACCCTGGAAAAAAGCCTCTGACTATCCACATGATCAATGCCTCTCATCATCTTATACAACTCTGTCAGGTCACCCCTCATCCTCCATCGCTCCAAGGAGAAAAGGCCAAGTTCACTCAACCCATTCTCATAAGGCATGCTCCCCAATTCAGGCAACATCCTTGTAAATGTCCTCTGCACCCTTTCTATGGCTTCCACATCCTTCCTGTAGTGAGGCGACCAGAACTGAGCACAGTACTCCAAGTGGGGTCTGACCAGGGTCCTATATAGCTGCAATATTACCTCTCGGCTCCTAAAATCAGGTCCACGATTGATGAAGGCCAATACCCATACGCCTTCTTAACCTAGTCTTAGCAATTTCTGACTTGGGAAGAAGTCTCTGGCTATCCACTCAATCTATGGCTCTTATAATCTTATACACTTCTATAAAGTGGTCTGTCATCTTCCTTTGCCCCAAAGAGGAAAGACCTAGCTTACTCAACCTATCCTCATAAGACTGCTCTCTCATCAAGGCAGCATACTGGTAACTTGCCTCTTCTCTGAAGCTTCCACTTTTGAATAATGAGACAACTATCTAACCAGGGTTTCATAGAGCTGTAGCATTACCTTGTGCCAGCTAATGAAGGTCAACATACTCCTTTTTACCAACCCTATCAATTTGTGCGGCAACTTTGAGGGATCTATGAATGTGGACCCCAAGGTCCCTCTGCTCCTCCAGACCGCTGATTGCTACCATTAACTCTGTCTTCTGCCTTCAAATTCAACCTTCCATGTGAATCTGGTGTGCTGTTGAATGTTAAAACAAGTGACAATCTTTATCCTTCTTGGTACATCTTAGAACTTTAATAAATTTGAAAAACTCTGCTCATAAAACTATTTTGATGCTGCCTAGTCACATAAAAAAACTTCTTGGTACCTTATGATGACTTGTATTCTCTTCTTGCCTATTGAGCTGTCCTCATTCCAGTTTCCACCTCACATTTGTTATTCTGAAACTGACTGTGAATTCTATTACGTAATATAGGAAAGTGATCCCTAGATTTGGTGACTAATTAACTGTGGCATACGTGACCACAAGCAGATGAAAGGTTAACTAGCTTATGCCAGTTGTTAGGTTAATTGCTGATTGTAAATTGTCCATGATTAGTCTAGGGTTAAATCCTAGGTAAGATTGCTGGATGGCATGGCTTGTGGGCAGGAAGAACCTGTTACATGCTGTATCTCTAAATAAAATAAGGAATTTCTCTCACTCCCGCTCCCATTTAGATTTACTTTATGTCCAAACTGCTAAGATCTTTCCACATTTCAGAGAAATGGATTTTTAGGCTTGGTTTTATTTTCCTTTCTTTGACTTTAATTCCTTCTGCACAATTGCTGTTGTGCACTTAAGTCCATTCCAATCATGTTCATATCAGGAATAATATCTATATTTCTCTTTGTAATTCCTATCGCATTTTATTATTTTCTCTTCAGATTAATGCTCATACCATTTTTTAAAAATCTACAAATCCCAATCTACAGCCCCACGTAAGATTCCATTCACAACTTGGATCCACTTCTGATCACAAGCACATTCAAGCTATCCAGTGTTTCTCAATTCACTTTTCTCAATGTATTGTGAGATTCAGACTTAGTGCGTTGCACTGACATGTGCATACCCTTGAACTCTCTCTGTAACATCAATGGCTCATTGGCTTTGGACTACAATTCCTTTTTATCCTTTATCAAATTCACTGTGTTTGGATGTTGTTGGGGGACTATGTGTTCAGGAAGAATGGGCTTGTTTTTCTGCTGTTGTTTAGTTGCTTATTGTGTTCTGTGTCGTCTGCCAAGCATTGTGGGAATACTATACCGCGAAAAGAGTGGTGACGACTGGAGAGTCAGTGACAACCCGGAGAGACGGCAACCAGGGCATAACGGGCGGGCAACCCAATCTGTGTCCTCTGAGAGGAGGACCCCCACAAAAGCTACAAAGAATCTAAGGAAAAGATACCCCCAAGGGTGCAGGTGTCCAACCTGGTGAGACGAAGGAGGGGCCAGGCCCGGAGTCACCCCATAGTGCCCGGAACCTCCAAGTTTTGCAAAGTAATTCCTCTAACATGAAGTCTAACAGGAGGCGGATCAAGTGGCCTGCAGCTAACATGACTTCACTATGGAAGCAGTTTGATGAAGATGTTAACCAAATTCTGGGGGCAACGGCAAAGGGGGGGGGTTGATAGGAAGCTGCAAGCCATGACAACAATTATCGTCAGCAACTGTCAGCAGGCTGGATGGAGAGCGAGGTGTCTCCCAGTGGAGGTTGGTTGTAGGGGATTCGTAGCCCGTTCTTTAGTTAGAGCCTTCAGCATTTTGGGCATCGAGGGAGAGAGGAAGAGGAGAGCCATCCGCAGTACCACCGATGCGGCAGAGAGGGCCTCAAGATGGCTGTGGCTCAAAAGAGGGGAGCCATGGAGTCATAAGTAGCTAGCCATCTGGACGCAAGCTGGGGTCTGATCAGCCCCGGCTGGGTCACCTGGAGGAGGTTGTATGATGTTGAAAGACCCGAAACACCCGATGATTCCAGGAACATCACTGAAGATGTGTCCAGAAGCATCAATAGATGTATGGACACAGCTTACCACCAGAATCTGTGGCAACACTTGCAGATTGCCTCCAGCACATCATTAGGTGTGTTGTCTGTTAACGTAAATGATGCATGTTTGATGTACACGTGATAAACAACTTTGAATCTTGAATCTTTGGGGAACAACTTTGAACCTTGAATCTTTGAGGAACATAGTTTTCAATATTCAATAGGCTCAGAAATTATTAGCAGAGATTATTACCTTTATGGTCCTGCTTGTTAAATTGTATTTGCTCATTGTATTCCATCACCAGAAACACATTCTTCACCCTAGATTTCATATTTTTATGACATTCTTCCCTACCTACTCTGATCCTCTCAAGCCCTTAGATATCTTTAGCCCAGCATGATACAGGTAATAAATCTTTCAGAACTCATGCTGCCCTGTGTAACCATAATGTGTACCTGTCCCAATTAATTTTTACTTCCAGTCAATTGAACAGTCCCCTTTACCCTCAATTCGGTTTGATTATCACCTTGCAGTACTTGCCTAAAAACCAATAGATCATTACATGTGTTAGAAAAATGTAATGGCTAAGGCTTTTCTACCACTACTTGTGGCTTATCACACCTACCTGATGCAGTCATGTTCTTCTGTTCTCAATAATGACTACATTGGATTCTGAAGATAATGTTAGAAAAACCTCCATCCTTGCACTTTTCCACCAAATACATTGCTTTGCATTATCTACAAAATACTTACAAGATATATAATGTGCTGTGGATAAAGAGGACAACTTAGGCATTTGAAAAAGTGCCACATCAAAGTTATTGTGGAAAATTAAAGCTCATGGTGTAGGAAATACCATATTAGAGTGAATAGGACATTAACAACACAGTGCAGTGGCCTGTAGAGTTGTTATCTCAAAATGCCCAAGACACAAATTCAATCCTGACTTCAGGTGCTCTGTGTGTGGAGTGTTCATGTTCTCCCTGTACCTGCAGGTATTTCCTCTGGTTTTGTCCTATATCCTGTAGATGTGCAGATTTGTAACCTCTGTAAATTTCCCTTACTGTGTTGGTGAGTAGTAGAGTTCCATGTCAGATTAATGTAAATGGGTGACTGATGATCAGTGTGGAGTTGGCGAGCTATATCTTTCTATGACTCCATAATGAGAAATACTGTAAGTATAAATGGATCTCTTGCTGAAAGTCAAGAGTTAGCGAGTGGTGGTGTGCTACAGAGTTTGGTTCTGCATCCTCAATTTTTTAATCATTCATAGAAGGCACCAAACTTGTGGGTGTTAGATTTGCACAATGCGCGAAGAGGGGTCAGAAAGACTTACAGATAAATTAAGTGAGCTGGCAAAGATTTGGCCAATGGAGCAAAATGTGGGGAAAATATAAAAACAGAAAAAGAAAATTAAAAAAAAAATGCTGGGTAATGGTTGTGATTGCTGAGCTGTGAGATGTTGAAGAATCTAAATGCAATAATTAGGAAGGCTAACATAACACTCTCATTTATTACTGAGAAAAATGAATGCAAAATTGGAAAGTTTTTGTTTTAGTTATAGAGGATACTGCTGAAACCACATAATGAGTACCCTGTGCAGCATTGTCTGATTATTAAAGGAGAGACGTGAATCAATTGTAAATAGTTCAGCTAAAGTTCGGAGGAATATTAACAGTGAGTATAGAAAGGAAGTATTACAATCTTGAAAAGAGTCACTTTAAAAATAAGGGGTCACCCATTTAAGACAAGTATTTTTTTCTCTGAGGGTAATGACTCTGGAATATATCACTAAAAGATATTGAAAGCTGTATTGGGTATTTTTAGGGGAGAGTTAGGTAAATATCAGAAAGGGTAAGATGAGGAAACACACACCAATCCTCAGAGAGGGATCAGAAGTGGAAAGAGTGAGTTCCTGGGTGTCAATATCTCTGAGGATCTATCCTGGACCCAACATATTGATGCAGCTATCAGGAAGGCACAACTTTGGCTATATTTCATTAGGAGTTGGAAAGGGATTTTGTATGCCACCAAAGACACTCACAAATTTCTACAGATGTACTGTGGAGAGCATTCTGACTGGCTCCATCACTGTCTGATAATGTGGGGGGTGGAGGTCTACTCCACAGGATTGAAATAAGCTGCAAAGAGTTCTAAACTTATGGGCACTAGCCTCCGTAGTATCTAGGACATCTTCAAGGAGCAATGCCTCAGAAAGGTGGATCCATCATTAAGGTCCCCATCCTAGGTCATGCCTTGTTCTCATTGCTAACCAGCAAGGAGGAGGTACAGAATCCTGAAGGCACACACTCAGGAGAGATTCTGATTCCTGGATGGACGTTGAACCCATGAACACTATCTCACTGATTTTTAAAATTCTATTTTTGCACTATTTATTTAATTTAACTATTTAATAAATTTATTTACAGTAATTCAGTGTTTTTTCATTATTATGTATTGCATTGTGCTGCTGCCAGTGAAAATAAACCCGATTCTGATTTTATAACAGAAGTGAAAAGAGGAAATATGGAACTGAAATTACATTTGTATCAATTAAGATAAATGTGGCAGACAGGCTGAAGGAGTTTGGGGGGTACATAAAGAAAACGGGTACTTTGGCCCATGATGTGCCAAACATTTAACCTACTGTAAGATGGATACAACCTTTCCTTCCCTCAAATCTTAAATTTACCCAACTTGTAAGCTTTTGCTGAACCTAAGAATATGACACCTTGTTGGAACAAAGTAAGCAGATAGCTCTGTCCTGCCTGATGTTCCAGAATATCCAACGCTCAGAATGTCCCAGTCTAATGACTGTGGGATGAATTACCTCAAGACGCAGATGCTTTCTGTCCATGTGGTTGCTCCAGATCTCACTGACTTCCACAAATTTCACATGCTGTAGTTATTTCAGCAGAATAGCTGACTCTCTCAGTTAATTTCAAACATGTTTTCATTTTGTGTTACTTAATGATATAGTTACACTTTTTGTAAATAATTTCGATCTTGTCTTCAATGCTTCCATCCATTTACATTATCCCACTTCCCTCACACCTATTGACAAATGGACCAGCTTGTCCTAGTTCCTGTCACAGATTCATATCTGTACACTATTTAGTAATTGCTTACACTGTTACTATCTGTACACTTATTAATTTTAAAAGTGTTTCGGATGTGCATATCTGTGTATTCACTAGTATTTCTCGGCTCCTCTTTCATTTGGCACTGTAGTGTAGTGGTCAGCATAACGCTATTATACCACCAGCAACCTGGGTTCAATTCCACTGCTGTCTATGGAGTTTCTATATTTTCCCGGTGACCCCTTGAGTACCCAGTTTCCTCCACATTCCAATGATGTTTGAGTTAATAGGTTAATTGGAGTTTGACTGGAATGCAGAAGAACTGTTGGCCCATCACCATGCCAGCCTCTCAGCGCTTGAAAGACAAGCAGTCCAACCAGAGGATGCCCACTGACCCAAGAGCCTTATCACTCTGGCTCCCCATTTTGACAAGCGTCTTAGGGAACGACCCTCCAAAACCCAGGCAGTTAGGGAGAGATTCGTTAAACCCTTGAGAGCGCGAGCATCGGTAGAGGTACAACCTACTGCAGAGCAGCTGACCGCCAACTTACTAGAAGCCCATGGTATCTAGGAAATCCCTCCTGGTAGGGAGGAAGGGCTTCCTATCTGGGAAGCTATCCCTAGCCCTCATTCCAGCACTATAGCCTGTCTCTCTCTATCTCTGAAATCCTCCACACTCCATCCATTTACAAGATCGAAATTATTTACAAAAAGTATAACTATATCATTAAGTAACACTTAAAATGAAAACATGTTTGAAATTAACTGAGAGAGTCAGCTATTCAGCTGAAATAACTACAGCGTGTGCACAGGGGGCTCTGGTGGATTCCAGCATCGCAGGCAGCTTTCAGGCTGGGACCCTGCATGTGCAGCTTGGACTACCTACTGAACTTATCCCTCATCCCTTCTACGTGTGTGTTCTGTGAAGCAGCAGTGCGCTAGCTTCCCTTTCACTGAAGGCGGTGGCAAAATCATGATATTCCTGTGGGAATTCGGTGAGGTTGAGGGTTTTCTCCAACTCCAACTTTACTGAAATCAATGGCTAAGAACTGCTACCCTCTCCCCTTGACGGATAGTACATTGGTCGATGGGAAACGCAGAACCCTTCCTGATCTGGACTGACTAACCAGAAACTGATTTCCATACAACAGACCCACCAACTCAACTGACAGCAAGGCGAACACCCTGATACAACAGTTCGTCACAGCTGAGATGGAGCCAGACCCTCAGCCCATCACTCAATTCTCTTGGATTCTTACCCTGTTCCTCTGGGAAATTGAGAACCAGATCAGCCAGACCCTACAGCACGAGCCAACACACCTGACAACCGCACATACGTGCCAGTGGCCATGCGATCTGATGCACTCAGTCCGTGCACTCCTCACCCCACTCCAGCCATCCTGGCACACAAGGGACTTAGAATTTTCTGCGAGACTGGCTCTGCTGTCCTGCCATTTATTGCTGCCTGCCCTCAGTGTGCCTGGTCCAATTGCTCCAACCTGCAGCCCTCGACGGGTTTTGATTTGCCTTTCTAGCAATCCTACGAGCAGTTCTCTCAGAAAATTTTCTTGGTCTTCCAGATCTCAACTTGGCCTCCACCATTCCTGTTAACTGCCATTTCTTAATTACATTATGAACTGAGGAAACAGCTACCTGAAAACGCTTTGCTATCTTCTTATAGCGTTCTCCTGCTTTGTGAGCATCATTTATTTTAATTTTCAGAGCGCTAGGCAGCTGCTTAGTGGAGCCCATGGCTGCTGATTGTTGGGACAAGGTTTGATGAGTTAGGGTATTTATAAAGCTTTGAAATTTGCATCACCTGGCCTTTCCTAACGATGTCTGTGAACAAGCCATAGCCCTAACAAGCTAATTAAGGTCTGAGATCTTGGTAAAAGTGATCTGAGAGCTCAAATCTCTTGGTGTGCCCAAACTTTTGCATGGTGCTCCTTTCCTTGTTTTCACTCTATAATTGTACAAAACAAAAACAATACACTAATCTTGCTTGAAATGTTGAAAAGGATGTTTCATCTTTAACTTCATGACTTTTGGAGATCAGTTCATCTTCTACTCACTTAACTATTCACAGTAACATAAATTTTGACCAGGGGTGCCCAAACTTTTGCATACCACTGTATGTATCACATACACTGTCTGTTTGATTAGTTTCAGATTGAACTTAATCACTTTCAGATGTATGCAAAATTTAGCATATTTACAGCAACTTACATTATGATTGGTCTGGTTCTAAACATAGTGATGTTCTTTTCCCACACCATACTGATCCAAAATTATCTAATTTACTCTCCATGAAATTATCTGAATAGAATCACTGCTCACTTGCTTTGACCCAGTAGGTCTGCAATGCCCCCTACTACTCTAATTTTCTGATTTATATCATGCCTGACATTACAATCCTTTGGGTATCCACGAAGACTAACCCTTCAACCCCACCCAACTTAGTCATTTACTAGCTTCCAAGCTTTTGTCATACTATTTTCTGCTTTATCTGACTTTTCTAAATGCATCCTGGAATATCTAATTCCTAACTTGGGTCCCTTTGCAACCACATCTCTGAAATGGCTGTTACATCACATACAGTTATATCTATTTGTGTCAGCAATCCTGAAACAAAGTTAAAAATAACAGTTCACATTAGAAAAAGAACTTCAATTTTATAATCTGAGCATTTCTCCATTCTCTAGTTTTGGTTGGAAGTATACAAACTTGCAAAGCATCATATTCAACACAGAGTTGCCCATTAGATGGAAAGGGTACAGAAAAGATTCACAAAGATGTTATCAGATCTAGAAGGTTTAAGTTATAAAGAGGCACTGGAGAGGTTGGGGCATTTTCTCCCAGGGATGACCTTATTGAGGTATATAAAATCATGAGGGTCATAGGTAAGATGAATGCTCAGGGTCTTTTCCCATGATAGGACTACAAAAGGTAGTGGATTCAGCCCAGTATATCACGGGTAAAACCATCCCAATCATTGAACACATTGACATGAAACATTGCCGTAGAAAAGCAGCATTCATTATCAAAGATTCTCACCATCCAGGCGATGCTCTTTTCTCGCTGTTGCCGTCGGGTAGAAGGTACAAGAGACTCAGGACTTGCACTACCAGGTTCAAGAACAGTGATTACCATTCAACCACCAGACTCCTGAACAAAAGGGGATAACTACGCTTATTTAAGGACTCTTTTATCTTGGTATTTCTCATGCTTGTTATTTATTGCTATTCATTTTTATCTGTATTTGCACAGTTTGTTGTTCATAGGCCCTGTTTACAGTTACTGTTCTATAGATTTGCTAAGTATGCCCACAGAAGAAGATATCCCTATGTGGTGACATGTATATATTTTGAAAATAAATTTTGCTTTGACTTTGAGGGAGTCTAAAACTAGAAGCTATACTTTGAAAGTGCATGAGGAACAATTTAAAGGGGAGCCGTAGGGTGACTGGTAACTGTCTCCAAGCAGAGGGTGGAGAGTGTGTGGAGGGTGCTAACAGAGGAAGTTGGATGTGGGTGCAATTATAATATTTAACAGGTATTTGTACAGTTGCATGGAAAGGAAAGGTTAAGTAATGAGCTAAACGTAGGGAAATGGGGCTAGCTCAAGTCTGTAGTGGTCAGCATGGACAAGCTGGGCCATAGGGGCCATTTACAAGCTGTGTAACATTGTGGCTCTTATCTACACTAATCTCTTTCCTATAAATACCAGCCCAACATAATCCAAGAGAAATTGCAGACTTGGAAGTAATTGCAAGACTATATCAAACTTTATGTAAATACACTTCAAAACACTATAAAACAGAACACAGTCCTGACGAAGGGTTGCAGCCTGAAACGTTGACTGTTTACTCTTTTCCATAAATGCTGCCTGGCCTGCTGAGTTCCACCAGCATTTTGTGTATGTCACCTTGATTTCCAGCATCTGCAGATTTTCTCTTGACTATAAAACAGAAACCAGCTTCATATAATAATGGACATTGGGCCCAACTCAGTGGAACTCTTATCTCACCCCACTCTGACTTGTCAGATGCAAGCTCAATCCTTTACTCCAAATCTCACCCCAATCATCACTGAGAAATTGAGGTTTATTTGATATATGGTCAAATAATAAATTTCAGCTCAATGATAGCAGTAATCAATATAAGCCAAAATAAACTCCAACAATATATTTAAAAAAAAAACAATGTGAAATACTAAAACAACAGGAATTCTGCAGATGCTGGAAATTCAAGCAACATACATCAAAGTTGCTGGTGAACGCAGCAGGCCAAGCAGCATCTATAGGAAGAGACGCAGTCTCGAAATACTAAAGTTATTTTTCAGTTTCAATATACACAGAATGTTGCATCGGATAACTTAAACTAAAGTATTTAAGGCAGTGCTGTAGCTATTGAGAAGCTATGTTGTCCATAGAAAACACTCTAGTAATATGGTATGTCTTAGGATTGAAGAGATCTTCTGCCCCGCTAGTTGATGGTGATTCTCACTTTACTGATCTCTGAATAATTCCATGCATTTCCTAAAGTGGTAAAGATCAGACTCCATATGTTTGTGTCAAATTAGCATTCCATCAGTATTTATTGGGGCCTGAAAGGATTTGGTAAAACACACACCCATCCAGAGCAAACCTGCAATCCAGTTCCGCTATCTCTTTCCTAATTTCACTTATAGTCATGAATCTACAATACAACATTCTGTTAAAAGAGCCTCCAAACACTGCCCATGATTGTCACATCTTCTGCATTTCCACTAGTCAATAATGTTGGTAAATTATCACTTATTTTTGGGGTTCTTTACTGTTACATTTCCAATTAGTTTACCTGTTCTGATATAAACTATTCCTACAGTCACAGACACCATTCCCATTTCATTCAACAGAAACTCTGCCACAGATCCAGATGGATTCAGCTCTGTCCATATCTTCATTTGGACTCATCTCCAGTTCTATATCCATGTGTCAAACCATGAGCCAAAACATTTGGAGGTACTTGATACACCATTCCTATACTTTATTCTTTTGACAGATTCTAGAGTTCCTTTGTATGTAATCATCAGCAAGATTTAACCAGTACTTTCTCAATTGGAATCTTAATAAATGAAATCTTTCTGAAAAAATGTTGAAATTTTAATGGAAACTAATTTGCTATATGGAAATTTGCTGTAAGCAAATTGACATCAACGTCAACATCAGCCAAACCAAATAACTGATAATTGACTATAGAAGGAGGAAACCAGAGGTCCACGAGCCAGTCCTCATCAGGGGATTAGAGATGGAGAAGGTCAGTAATCTTAAATTCCTCGGTAGTACCATATCAGATGATTGTCCTGGATCCAGCACATAAATGCCATTACAAAGAAGGCACGGCAACAGCTCCACTTTCTCAGAAGTCTATGAAGATTTGGCATGTCATGTAAAACTTCACAAACTTCAAAGCAGCTCGGAAGCAAGTTTTCTGATTGGTTGCATCATAACCTGGTATGTAAACACCAATCTCCTTGAACAAAAAAAACCTACAGAAAGTAGTCCATCACGGGTAAAGCTCTCCCCACCACTGAGCACATCTACCAAGTGCTATCGCAGGAAAGTAGCATCCATCATCAAGGACCCCCACCATCTAGACCATGCTGTTTTTTTGCTGCTGTCATCAGGAAACAGGTACAGGAGCCTCAGGACTCACACCACCAGGTTCAGGAACACTTACTACCCCTCAGCCATCAGACTCTGAACCAGTGTGGATAACTTCTCTCACCTCAACACTGAGCTAATTCCGTAACCTATGGCTTCACTTTGAGAAACACTACAACTTGTTCTCAATATCAATGATTACTTATTTTTCTATTATTATTTTGCTTTATCTTTTTGTATTTACACAATTTATCGTCTTTTGTACAATGGTTGTTTGTCCGTCTTTGTGTGTAGTTTTTACATCTATTGATTCTATTGTGTTTCTTTACATTCACCGTGAATGCCTGCAATGAAATGAATCTTAGGGTAGTACATGGTGACATACAGTATATGTATTTTGATCATAAATGTACCTTAAACTTGAAAGAAAACAATCACCAACAGCGGAAAATAAGGGACAGTGCAGCTTTGACAACAGAAAAAAAAGTCAATTGTAACATGTTCAGCTATGGACACAATTAACTGCCGTAATAACAACAGAATCCAAACTCGAAGTTACTCATGAACTTGTTGGTGTCTCATGAGGTGAGATGAACGGGTGAATGCCTTGCTACACACAGAACATGTGTATGGTTTCTCCCCAGTGTGTACTCGCTGATGTGTCAGCAGGTTGGATGAGTGAGTGAATGCTTTCCCACACACGGAGCAGGTAAATGGCCTCTCTCCATTGTGAACTCGCTGGTGTATCAGCAGGGTGGATGAGTGTGTAAAGCCCTTCTCACAGACCGAGCAGGAGAAGGGTCTCTCTCCGGTGTGAACTCGCAGGTGTTTCAGCAGATGGGATGAATTGGTGAATCCCTTCCCGCACATGGAACAAATGAACGGCCGTTCACCAGTGTGAACACCTCGCTGATGTGTCAGCAGAGTGGTGGACTGACTGAAGCCCCTTGCACAAACTGAGCAAGTGAAGGGTTTCTCCCCGGTGTGAACTCGCTGGTGCTGGATAAGGTTGGATGAACATCTGAATCCCTTCCCACAGTGAGAGCAGCTGAAGGGCTTCTCATCACTGTGAACCCGCTGGTGTGTTTGGAGTGTGCACGATTGTGTGAATCCCTTCCCACACACAGAACAAGTAAATGGCCTCTCCCCAGTATGAGTGCGGCGGTGAGCATCCAGTAAGGATGGATAATTGAATTCCTTCCCGCAGTCCTCACATTTGTATGGCTTCTCCATGGTGAGGACGTCCTTGCGTTCCTCCGGTTTGGTTGAAATCTCGTCCACACATACAACAGTTTCTCCACACTTTAAATATTGTAATGATAGTTCAGGCTTTACAAATGGTTAATGCATTTCCAGAGACCTCAGTGTGCTTCTCTCTCATTCAGCAGGATACGTCTGTTGCCTTTCCAGACCCACTGCTGTTTTTCACATATCTTCATTTTCACTGATGACAATGACTACGTTCAGGTCCTGATAATTTGAGTGACTATTACTCCTGACATGGTGCTTGGCTTCAGTGTCCTTGTTGGCAATTCCTCCCCTTCGAGCACCTGGAGAAGTATAGGATACAAATTCAGAACAAACATATGTTTATCATTTTTTGTTTCAAATCTGAAGATGTCGCAATGAAGCAAAAAAAAACCACTGACATTAAAATACTGGAACTAACTCATTTGCTATATTCAGATTCAGGTTCATTTATTTATCACATGTACATCAAAACATAGAGTGAAATGTATCACTTGCACAGACCTAAGGATATGCTGGGGGCAGCTCACAAGTGTCACCACACATTCACCTGCCAACAGAGCATCATACCCAGAGTATTCAGTGGGACAGAAGCAACAAATCTCCCTCCCATCCAAACATGCAGACAGTCGGCAAACCCAGGACGGGCTAAGCCTCCAGCCTCCATTGAAATGGCAGCGAGAAACTGAAAGGAAGAAAATAAGATTTTAGGGCACACACACAAAATGCTGGAGGAATGCAGCAGGCCAGGCAGCATCTATGGAAAAGAGTAAACAGTCTACGTTTCGGTGGTGGGCAAATTGTTGAAGAAGATCCTGAGAGGCAGGATTTATGAGCATTTGGAGAGACATAATCTGATCAGGGATAGTCAGCATGGCTTTGTCAAGGGCAGGTTGTTCCTTACTAGCCTGACTGAATTCTTTGAGGATGTAACAAAACACATTGATGAAGGTAGAGCAGTGGATGTAGCGTACAAGGCATTTGATAAGGTTCCCCATGCAAGGCTCATTCAGAAAGTAAGGAAGCATGGGATCCAAGGAGACCTTGCTTTGTGGCTTCAGAATTGGCTTGCCCACGGAAGGCAAAGGGTGGTTGTAGATGATTCATACTCTGCACGGAGGTCAGAGACCAGTGGTGATCCACAGGATCAGTTCTGAGTTCCCTTCTCTTTTTGATTTTTATAAATGATCTGGAAGAAGAAGTAGAAGGGGGGGTGGTTAGTTAGTTTGCTGATGACACAAAGATTGGGGGTGTTGTGGATAGTCTGGAGGGGTGTCAACATGACATCGATAAGATACAGAACTGAGCTGAGAAGTGGCAGATGGAGTTCAACCCAGATAAGTGTGGTGGTTCATTTTGGAAGGTCAAATCTGAAGACAGAATATAATATTAATGGTAAGACTCTTGGCAGTGTGGAGGATCAGAGAGATCTTAGGGTCCATATCCATAGGACACTCAAAGCTGCTGCGCAGGTTGACAGTGCTGTTAAGAAGGTGTATGGTGTGTTGGCATTCATCAACCATGGGATAGAGTTCAAGAGCCATGAGGTAACATTACAGTTATATAAGACCTTGGTTAGACCCCACTTGGAGTACAGTGCTCAATTCTGGTTACCTCACTACAGGATGGATGTGGAAACAATAGAAAGAGTACAGAGAAGATTTATAAAGACATTGCCTGGATTGGAGAGTGTGCCTTATGAAAATAGGTTGAGTGAATTTGGCCTTTTCTCCTTGGAGTGACAGAGGATGAGAGGTGATGATAGAGGTATATAAGGTGATATGAGGTATCGATCGTGTGGGTAGCCAGAGGCTTTTCCCCAGGGCTGAAATGGCTAACACAAGGTGGCATAGTTTTAAGGTGCTTGCAGTGGGTACGGAGGAGATGTCAGGAGTAAGTTTTTCACACAGAGAGTGGTGAGTGTGTGGAACGCATTGCCCATGACGGTGGTGGAGGCAGATACAATAGGGTCTTTTAAGAGACTCTTAGATAGGTACATGGAGCTTAGAAGAAGAGGCGGCTATGCAGTAGGGAAATTCTAGGCAATTTCTAGAGGTGATTACATGGTCGGCACAATGTTGTGGGCTGAAGGGCCTGTAATGTGCTTTATATTTCTATGTTCTGGGCTGAGACCCTTCAGCAAGCCTGCTGAGTCCCTCCAGCATTTTGTGTGTGTTACTTGGATTTCCAGCATCCGCAAATTTTCCCTTTATGATAAGATTTCAAGTCAGTCACTCCTTATCAAAATTGATCTGAACTTTCTTCAGTTCAACAGGAAGGTCATCAACCCAAGCATTAAGTCTCTGGCAAAGACAACTCAGTTCATGGCATAGCAAAACTATTATTGAATGTTACATGGGTCTGAACACTTTCCGATAACGAACACTGTCCAGCAACCTGAGAAGTCTCAGCGATTCCAGGGGCCATTCTGATAGCGCAGGTAAAATTTTGTCCTCAGCTGTGAAACTGTTTATGTTAAGTCGTTGAAAGACAGATGAATTTATAAAAAAGAGTTTCAAAACTAAAATATAATCGAGCAAGCACTGCACTAGAGACACCTTTATAAAGAGGATCAGCAGCTTGTTTGTAAATAATATCATAATTCGATTACTGTATTGTGACAATTGGTAGTTACTTTTTACGTTTGTTTTGATGCTAGTTGAAAGGTTGGTGTGTTTCAAAAATATAATTCATTAGTGTCGAGAGTCCATCTGGGTATTCTTCCCCATTTCATAGAGACAACGGTAAATGACAACACTGCGCAGGGAGTTCCAGAAGCCATCTTTCATTATTAGCTGATGTTAAATTAACAGGATGGGAGGCAGATGTTAATCTGGTTAGAGGCAGCAAAGTACTGCGATAAAGGACAGTTAATTTAACTGATAGGATGTGATCTTGCAATTATAGCTGTGCTCCAACTGCAATTATTTGTCACTTAAACGTATCTCAC
Organism: Mobula hypostoma; assembly: GCF_963921235.1. Classification (NCBI taxonomy): domain Eukaryota; kingdom Metazoa; phylum Chordata; class Chondrichthyes; order Myliobatiformes; family Myliobatidae; genus Mobula; species Mobula hypostoma. Next base: position 36,910,674 of record NC_086106.1, on the reverse strand, counting down.
AAGGAAAACTGACAATGAAAGCAGTGTTACTCGACGCAATAAACTACAAAACAGACATTAAAATAACAAGCGAATGGGCGAAGATCAGGAGTTCCTGGAGATCAATGCGAATGAAAGTGACGCCAGTCAGTCCCTGAACTGAGGAGTAAAATAATGCAAGGGAGACAAATACTCCGGCTGTCAATCAAATCAATGAGCCAATCATCGTCTCCCCGTCGCAGACCCCCAGACCTATTCTTTGTATCGTCACCAAGATGGTTGCCTATGCTCCTTAATTCTCACCGTTCAACTGGTGATGGCAGATCAACTCCGCGAGAAACAGGCAAATCAAGCAGCCTCACAACACGGGGCTATCAGGATGTGAAACGTCCCTGTTCAGCGTGGGTGCAGTTCTGCCCGACGTCCAATGCCCCAGCAAATCACGACCCTCCTGCTCCGCCTCAGTGCACGACCACAACGACGTTTCCTTGGGGGTAATTCATTCCTGCGCAGTCTCAGCATGGGGAGTCTGCAGTCACATTGTGGACTCGTTTAATTAACTTAACGGAAAAGAGGAGTTACAGATGCTGTCAAACTGAAATAAAACAGAAAATGTTGGAAGCATTGAGCAGTGTCGGAGAGCATCTGGATTTTCCTGCGTGAAACGTTTACCCTCACTACTCTTCACACACATACTGACTGCCTCTTGCAGTTTCTGTTTTTATAAGAACATAAGAAATCAGAGCAGGAGTAGGCCACCTGGCTCGTCGAGCCTGCTCTGCCATTCAATAAAATCAGCGTAGTTTGCGGGCTGCGGAGTGAGCCGGGCGCAGAGTGAAGGCTTAAGAGCTTCGGCTCAAAGGGTTTAGGCGGAAACGGGCGAGGCGAGGAAGGTTTGGTATTTTTTTTGTTGTTGTTATTTGAGGAGAGGGGCAGTGTGAGTGTGAGGGCAGTTTGTTGTTCTCGGTGCCGGATGTGGGGGACCCTGGAATCTCCAAGCCTCCTGGACATCCATATCTGTACCAGGTGCGCCGAGATGCAGCTCCTAAGGGACCGCGTTAGGGAACTGGAGCTGCAGCTCGATGACCTTCGTCTGGTCAGGGAGAGTGAGGAGTTGATAGGAGTTACAGGGAGGTGGTCACACCGGGGCCACGGGAGGCAGACAAGTGGGTTACGGCTAGGAGGGTGAAGAGGAATAGTCAGGTAATAGAGAGTACCCAGTGGCTATACCCCTTGACAATAGGTACTCCCGTTTGAGTACTGTTGGGGGGGACAGCTTACCTGGGGGAAGCGACAGTGGCCGTGCCTCCGGCACAGAGTCCGGCCCTGTAGCTCAGAAGGGTAGGGAAAGGAAGAGGAGGGCAGTAGTAACAGGGGACTTGATAGTAAGGGGGTCAGATAGGCGATTCTGTGGACGCAGTCCAGAGACCCGGATGGTAGTTTGCCTCCCTGGTGCCAGGGTCCGGGATATTTCTGATCGCGTCCAAGATATCCTGAAGTGGGAAGGTGAGGAGCCAGAGGTCGTGGTACATATAGGTACCAATGACATAGGCAGGAAAAGGGAAGAGGTCCTGAAAGGAGAATATAGGGTGTTAGGAAGGGAGTTGAGAAAAAGGACTGCAAAGGTAGTAATCTCGGGATTACTGCCTGTGCCACGCGACAGTGAGAGTAGGAATGCAATGAGGTGGAGGATAAATGTGTGGCTGAGGGATTGGAGCAAGGGACAAGGATTCAAGTTTTTGGATCATTGGGACCTCTTTTGGCGCAGATGTGACCTGTACAAAAAGGACGGGTTACGCTTGAATCCTAGGGGGACCAATATCCTGGCGGGGAGATTTGCGAGGGCTACTGAGGTGACTTTAAACTAGAATGGTTGGGGGGTGGGAATCAAATTAAAGAGACCAGGAGAGAGGAGGTTAGTTCACAACAGGGGAATGGGAACAAGTGCAGAGAGACAGAGGGGTGTAAAATGAGGGTAGAAGCCAAAAGTAGTAAAGTGAAAAGTAAAAGTGGCAGGCTGGCAAATTCAGGGCAAAAATCAAAAAGGGTCACTTTTCAACACAATTGTATGAGGGCTAAGAGTGTTGTAAAAGCAAACCTGAAGGCTTTGTGTGTCAATGCAAGGAGCATTCGTAACAAGGTGGATGAATTAAAAGTGCAGATTGTTATTAATAAATATGATATAGCTGGGATCACAGAGACATGGCTCCAGGGTGACCAAGGATGGGAGCTCAATATTCAAGGACATTCAGTATTCAGGCGGGATAGACATGAAAGAAAAGGAGGTGGGGTAGCATTGCTGGTTGGAGAGGAGATTAATGCAATAGAAAGGAAGGACATTAGCCGGGAGGATGTGGAATCGATATGGGTAGAGCTGCGTAACAGTAAGGGGCAGAAGATGCTGGTGGGAGTTGTGTACAGGCCACCTAACTGTAGTAGTGAGGTTGGAGATGGTATTAAACAGGAAATTAGAAATGTGTGCAATAAAGGAACAGCAGTTATAATGGGTGACTTCAATCTACATATAGATTGGGTGAACCAAATTGGTAAGGGTGCTGAGGAAGAGGATTTCTTGGAACGTATGCGGGATGGTTTTTTGAACCAACCTGTCGAGGAACCAACTAGAGAGCAGGCCATTCTAGACTGGGTATTGAGCAATCAGGAAGGGTTAATTAGCAATCTTGTCGTGAGAGGCCCTTTGGGTAAGAGTGGCCATTATATGGTGGAATTCTTCATTAAGATGGAGAGTGACATAGCTAATTCAGAAACAAAGGTTCTGAACTTAAAGAAGGGTAACTTTGAAGGTATGAGATGTGAATTAGCTAAGATAGACTGGCAAATGATACTTAAAGGGTTGACGGTGGATATGCAATGGCAAGCATTTAAAGATCGCATGGATGAACTACAACAATTGTTCATCCCAGTTTGGCAAAAGAATAAATCAGGGAAGGTAGTGCACCTGTGGCTGACAAGGGAAATTAGGGATAGTATCAATTCCAAAGAAGAAACATACAAAATAGCCAGAAAAAGCAGCTCACCTGAGGACTGGGAGAAATTCAGAGTCCAGCAGAGGAGGACAAAGGGCTTAATTAGGAAAGGGAAAAAAAGATTATGAGAGAAAACTGGCAGGGAACATAAAAACTGACTGTAAAAGCTTTTATAGATATATGAAAAGAAAAAAGATTGGTTAAGACAAATGTAGGTCCCTTACAGACAGAAACAGGTGAATTGATTATGGGGAACAAGGACCTGGCAGACCAATTGAATAACTATTTTGGTTCTGTCTTCACTAAGGAGGACATAAATAATCTTCTGGAAATAGTAGGGGACCGAGGGTGTAGTGAGATGGAGGAACTGAGGGAAATGCATGTTAGTAGGGATGTGGTATTAGGTAAACTGAAGGGATTAAAGGCAGATAAATCCCCAGGGCCAGATGGTCTGCATCCCAGAGTGCTTAAGGAAGTAGCCCAAGAAATAGTGGATTCATTAGTGATAATTTTTCAAAACTCTTTAGATTCTGGACTAATTCTTGAGGATTGGAGGGTGGCTAATGTAACCCCGCTTTTTAAAAAAGGAGGGAGAGAGAAACCAGGGAATTATAGACCGGTTAGCCTGACATCGGTGGTGGGGAAAATGCTAGAGTCAGATCAAAATCTGATAACAGCACATTTGGAAAGCGGTGAAATCATCAGACAAAGTCAGCGTGGATTTGTGAAAGGAAAATCATGTCTGACGAATCTCATAGAATTTTTTGAGGATGTAACTAGTAGAGTGGGTAGGGGAGAACTAGTGGCTGTGATATATTTGGATTTTCAAAAGGCTTTTGACAAGGTCCCACACAGGAGATTAGTGTGCAAACTTAAAGCACACGGTATTGGGGGTAAGGTATTGATGTGGATATTGAATTGGTTAGCAGACAGGAAGCAAAGAGTGGGAATAAACGGGACCTTTTCAGAATGGCAGGCAGTGACTAGTGGGGTACCACAAGGCTCAGTGCTGGGACCCCAGTTGTTTACAATATATATCAATGACTTAGATGAGGGAATTAAATGCAGCATCTCCAAGTTTGCGGATGACACGAAGCTGGGTGGCAGTGTTAGCTGTGAGGAGGATGCTATGAGGATGCAGGGTGACTTGGATAGGTTAGGTGAGTGGGCAAATTCATGGCAGATGCAATTTAATGTGCATAAATGTGAGGTTGTCTACTTTGGTGGCAAGAACAGGAAAACAGATTATTATCTGAATGGTGGCCGATTAGGAAAAGGGGAGGTGCAACGAGCTCTGGGTGTCATTATACACCAGTCATTGAAAGTGGGCATGCAGGTACAGCAGGCGGTGAAAAAGGCGAATGGTATGCTGGCATTCATAGCAAGAGGATTCGAGTACAGGAGCAGGGAGGTACTACTGCAGTTGTACAAGGCCTTGGTGAGACCACACCTGGAGTATTATGTGAAGTTTTGGTCCCCTAATCTGAGGAATGATATTCTTACCATAGAGGGAGTACAAAGAAGGTTCACCAGATTGATTTCTAGGATGGCAGGACTTTCATATGATGAAAGACTGGATCGACTAGGCTTATACTCGTTGGAATTTAGAAGATTGAGGGGGGAATCTTATTGAAACGTATAAAATCCCAAAGGGATTGAACAGGCTAGATGTAGGAAGATTGTTCCCGATGTTGGGGAAGTTCAGAACGAGGAGTCACAGTTTGAGGATAAAGGGGAAGCCTTTTAGCACTGAGATTAGGAAAAACTTCTTCACACAGACAGTGGTGAATCTGTGGAATTCTCTGCCACAGGAAACAGTTGAGCAGTTCATTGGCTATATTTAAGAGGGAGTTAGATATGGCCCTTGTGGCCAAAGGGATCGGGGGTACGGAGAGAAGGCAGGTACAGGGTTCTGAGTTGGATGATCAGCCAGGATCATACTGAATGGCGGTGCAGGCTCAAAGGGCCGAATGCCCTACTCCTGCACCTATTTTCTATGTTTCTGTGGCTGATCTGGCCATGGATTCATCTCCACCTACCTGCTTTTTCCCCATAACTCTTCGTTCCCCTACTATGCAAAAATCTATCCAACCTTCTCTTCAATATATTTACTGAGGAAGCCTCCACTGCTGCATTGGGCAGGGAATTCCACAGATTCACCATTCTCTGGAAAAGGCAGTTTCTCCTCATCTCCACCTGAACCTACTCCCCTGAATCTTGAGGCTATGTCCCCCAGTTCTAGTCTTATATCAGTGGAAACAACTTTCCTGCCTCTATCTTATCTATCCCTTTCATAATTTTATTTGTTTCTATAAGATCTCCTCTCATTCTTCTGAATTCCAGCAAGTACAGTCCCAGGTGACTCAATCTCTCCTCCTAGCCTAGCCCCCTCATCTCTGGAATCAATCTGGTGAACCTCCTCTGCACTACCTCCAAAACTAGTATATCCTTCCTCAAGTAAGGAGACTGAAACTGCACGCAGTACTCCGGGTGCAACCTCACCAGTACCCCTGTACAGTTGCATTGTAACCTCCCTGCTCTTAAATTCAATCCCTCTAGCATTGAAGGCTAACATTCGATTTGTCTTCTTGATAGCCTGCTACACCTGCAAATCAATCTTTTGTGACTCATGCAGAAGCACTCCCAAGTCCCTCCGCACAGCAACAGGCTGCAGTGTTTTACCATTTAAGTAATAATCTGCGCTTCCATTTTTCCTTCCAAAGTGGATGACTTCGCATTTACCAACATTGTATTCTATCTGCCAGCCCACTCACTTAAACTATCTATATCTGCAGACTCTCTGTATCTTTCACACAATTTGCTTTTCCACTCAATTTAGTATCATCAGCAAACTTAGATACACTACACTTGGTCTCCTCTTCCAGATCGTTAATGCATATCATGAACAGTTGTGGGACCAGCACCGACCCCTTTGGCACACTGCTCACTACCCATTGTCAACCAGAGAAACACCCATATATCCCAACTCACTGCTTTCTATTAGTTAAACAATCCTCTATCAGAGCTAATACATCACCTCCAACTCTATGTATCCTTATCTTATGGCTATCTTTTATGTAACACCTTATCGAAAGCCTTCCAGAAATCCAAGTAAATAACATCCATTGGTTCCCCTCTATCCAGTAAGTTTGTCAAACAGGATCTGCCCTGGCTGAATCCACGCTGTATCTGCCTGTTGAATCCATTTCTTTCCAGATGCCTCACTCTTTCTTCTTTAATGATAGTTTCAAGCATTTTCCCAACCACAGATGTTAAACTAACTGGCCTATAGTTACCTGGCTTTTGCCGACATTCTGTTTTGAACAGTGACATGACATTCACTGTCTTCCAGTCTGACGTGACCGGCCCAGAGTCCAGAGAATTTTCGTAAATTTTTGCCAAAGCCTCTATGATAATTTTATACCTTTATTTAATTTACATATGATTTCACATTTCGGTCGTAAACAGATGCTGGATGTTGGGAAGCCGAGGAGCGGTATAATAAATCTGTGAACAGTAGTTTAGCTAGGAATAAGCTTGAAATCCAAGTAGACTGCTGCTTTCCAAACAGAATCAATAATAAATTGTGTTAAAATATTGTTAGAAAATGAGTGAGACTGCCCATATTTATTTTGTAAGGTGAAGTGTTCTAGATTTTAGAGACTGAAGAGTGGCACAATTGTTAGTTACAATTATAAATAATGTAAATGCAGCTAGACTTAGAGTTTTGACAAGGCATTGTTTTCCTTAGAATAAAGTGATCTGTGTAAAGAAAGAAGTGTAGAAGCCACAAGAGACTGCAGATGCTGAAATCTGAAGCAACAATCAATTTAATGGTGACTCCTTGGTTTGCGTCTTCGAAAACAGTTCTATTTCCATCTTTAATATCACTATTTTTCCCTTTCAGGGTTCTTTTGAAGACCCTGACCTGGAGTTACACACAGACTATGGTTCTTTGTGGGAATGGGACCCACTGTTGGGGTTTCATAATCGGCCACTATTCGGCATGCCAAAGGCTTGGCCTACTATTTTGGCACGGATTCAAAAGCCTTGGATCTCGAGGAACTGCAGACAGGCAGATCAAGGGTCGGTGTCACAACAGGAAACCCGTGTGTCGTTGGGGGAGTCGGAACATCTGCTGTGCACCTGGGGACCTGGGATCTTTGCGATCTTCAGGCACAGAGCTCGAAAAAAGCGACGTAACGAACTTTTAACATTGTAAAACCAGCAAGTTGTTTGTTATGTCTCACCGCTCGTTGGAAAATGGAGTCACCTCTTTCTCCCTTATTAGGAGAGAGAGAGCCTGCAGCATGTCAAATTATCGAGCGAGCAATGTAGTCTTTGGGGGAACTGCAAGTCTGTGTCTTTGCTATTGCTCTACTCATGCTTGAGTGCTGGTAGCGGGTGTGCTTTGTTTTTCCCTGGTGGGGGGAGGGGGATTGTTGCTCTCTGCCGCTTACGTGTGGGGGGGGGGAGGGATATTGAGGTTCTAACACTTAACTGTTGTTCATTCTTGGGGCACTCCTCTTTTCGAGAAATGGTTGTGGAGAAAAAGCATTTCAGGGTGTATATTGTGTACATTTCTCTGACATTAAATTGTACCTTTGAACTCAGCAGGAAGAGCAGCATTCGTGGGAGGAAAGGAATTGTGGACATTATGGGTTGAAACACTGCAGCAAACACGGTATATCCATAACAGGAGAAAGGCAGGAAGTGAGGAAAGCGTATTGGATTAAGTTGATTTATTTCCATACAAAAGGTCTGACAGACAAGGTGGATAAACTCAGGCTTGAATAGTTATGTGGGATTATAGTTATTACAGAAATATGACTACTGGAAGAACAGGACTGGGAGCTAAGTGTTCCAGAATGTAGGTGCACCAGGGAGGATAGAGGTGGAGGGAAGAGAGAAGAATGAGTTGAATTTATGATCAGGTGGAATGGCACATCATTGCCACAGGGGGCAGTGGAGGCCAAGTCATTGAGTATATTTAAAGCAGAGGTTCATAGATTCTTGATTAGAAAGGGTGTCAAAGATTACAGAGAGAATGGGGTTGAGAGGGAAAATAAATTGGCCATAATAGAATTGCAGAGAGGAGTAGATGGGGTGAATGGCCCAATTCTGCTGCTTTGACTTATGCTTTGCTGTCACAGCAGCAGTCAAGATGACATTACTGAATAATTATTAAGGAGAAGCTTTTTGGGTGGAGCTGAGAAGAAAGATGGGGATGATCACCTTGTCAGGATCGTACTAGAAGCTCTCAAATAATTAATGGGAATTTGAAGTACAAGTATGCAGAGAAATTGTGCAGAGTTGTAAGAAGTTGTAAGTTGTAAGGGTTTGTCATAGTAGGGGATTTTGACTTTTCTATCTTAAACTTGAACTGCCATTATGTTAAGGGTTTAGATAGGTGAAATTTGTTTACTGCATTCAGGAAAGATTCTGTGGACAATATATAGGGGGCTCTACCAGGGAGATGATAAATCTCAACCTTCTCTTGGGCTTTATAGTGGGACAACTGATTGACTTAACAGTGGGAGGGCATTTTAGGATCATTGACCACAATTCTATTTGTTTTAAAATAGTTATGTAAAGAGATAGAACTGGTCCATAAGTTCTAATTCTAACTTGGAGCAAGGCAAATTTTGACAGTATAAGGCAGGAGCTTACCTCATTGAAGCAGGTTGTTTGTAGACAAAGGCAAGAAGGGGTTGTTGAAGGTGAGAGAACGAGAGCTCAGATTCTGCATGTTCTTTTGCAAGTGAAGGGCAAGGCTGGTAGGAGTATGAAAGCCTGACTCCTGAGGACTATTGAGGCCCTGGAGGAGGGATGTGTCAAGTACAGGCAATTGGATCAAATGAATCTCTGGAGGAGAACAAAAATGCAGAGGTGTACTCAAGAAGGAAATCAGGAGAAGCGAAAGCAAATCTCACATTGATCTCACTATTCTCCATGGCCTTCTCCTTATTAAATACTGATACAAAGTACTAACTTATTAACTAACCCATGTTCTTTAGCTCCAAGAATAAATTTGCTCATTTGTCCTTGAGTAGGCCTACCCTCTCCCAAGCTACCCACTTGTTTTCAACACTCTTGATTTAAAAGCACCTTAGGACTTCCCTTAATCCTACTAGACACGACATTTTATGGCCTGTTTTGGCTCTCTTGATTCCCCCTTTGCATTCATTCTTGCTTTCCCCATATTCATTAAAGGCACAGTGTGTTTTCAGTTACTTAAAACCCTTACATTATTAGAACATAGACTTAAGACAAGAGGGGAAAGATTTAAAGAGAATCTGCAAAGAAACTTTTTCACAGAGGATGATGGATATGTGGAACAAACTGCCATTGGAACTAATAGTCACAAATACAATTAAACCACGTAAAGGACATTTAGCCAGGGATAAGGATAGGTAGGATTTTGGAGTGATATGGGCCAAGCACAGGCAAATGGGATTCACTCGGGTAGCCAACTTGCTCAAAATGGATAAGTTGATCCAAAGGGACTGTTTCACTGCTATATGACTTTTCATAGAACATAGAACAGTATTGCACTGGATAGGCCATGATGATGATTGGCAGGAGATACAGGGAGGTACATTCAGTGGCCACTTTATTAGGTACACCTGCTTGTAAATGCAAATATCAGCTCTTATCTTGCTAAGCAGCCTCTTGTGTGGCACATTGTCAAAGGCCTCCTGAAAATCTAAAAACACAACATCCACCAATTCTCCTTTGTCTATCCTGCTTGTCATTTATTCAAAGAAATCCATAGATTTGACAGTCAAGATTTTCCCTTGAGGAAGCCATGCTGACTATGGCCTATTTTATCATGTGCCTCCAAGTACCCTGAACCCACATCCTTAACAATCGACTCCAAAATCTTCCCAACCACTGAGGTCAGAATAACCAGCCTATAATTTCCTTTCTTCTACCTCGCTCCTTCCTTGGACAGACATTTGCAACTTTCCAGTCTTCTGGAACCATCCCATAATGTAGTGATTCTTGAAAGATCATTACTAATGTTTCTGTGATCGCTTCGGCTACCTCGTTCAGAACACTGGGGTGGGTGTACACCATCTGGTCCAGGTGACTTATTTACCTTCAGACCTGTTAGCTTCCCAAGCACCTTCTCACAATAGCAATTTCACACACTTCTTTCTCCTGACACTTGAACTTCCAGCACGCTGCTAGTATCTTCTGTAGTGAAGACTGAGGCAAAATACTTATCCAGTTTGTCCCCATTATTATCTCTCCAGCATCATTTTCCAAAGGTCCATTATCTACTCTCGCCTTTCTTTTACACTTTGCATATCTGAAAGAACCTTTTTGTATCCTCTTTAATATTATTGGCTAGCTTACATCTTTTTCTTCTTTATGACTTTTTAGTTGCCTTCTGTTGGTCTTTAAAAGCTTCCCAATCCTCTAAATTCCCACTAATTTTTGGTCTGTTATAGGCTTTCATGTTGGCTTTGACTTTTCTTGTCTGCCATGTTTGTGTCATCTTGCCTTTAGAATTCTTCTTCCCTGTTGGGATGTATATATCCTGCACCTCGTGAATTGCTCTCAGAAATTCCAGCCATTGTTGTCATCCCTGCTAGTGTTCCTTTCCAATCAATTTTGGCCAGCAACTCTTTCATGTCTCTGCAATTCCCTTTATTCCACTGTAATACTGATACATCCGACTTTAGCTTCTTATTCTCAGATTGTAGGGTGAATTGATTTCATACCATGATCACTGGCTCCTAAGGGATTCTTTACCTTAAGCTCTCTAATCAGTTCCTGCCCATGGCGCAACATCCAGTCTAGAGCAGCTGATCCCCTAGTGGGCTCAACCACCAGCTTCTCTAAAAAGCCATTTTGTAGGCTTTCTAGAAATTCCCCCAGAATCCAACGAATTTGTATAGTCGGCAAGGATGATTTGGATGCCTAACCAGCGTCGCTAGCAGAACTGCCCACTTGAATTCGCGGCTGCATTGTTTCATACAGACAGAGAGGGAATGTTCGGCACCTAAGCAAAAGGGACAAGGACTCCCTTTATTGTCTGAGAGAAAACTAGTTCAGTGTTTTAAATCATCGGATGGAAATCAGGATTGAGGACTGCTGCACTGCTACTTTGTAAAACAAATCTGTAAAAATGAAACAACGCCGCAGAGCGTCATATATTAAATTCTCACAAAAAGCGGAAAATGGATAAATAATTAAATACGTGCAAGCTAGCGAAGCGAAGGGAAAAAAGAATTAAATTCTGGTGAAATTTCGATTGCAAACTATTAAAATTTCAAAATTCTGGTCAAAGTAAAAAAGGTACATACGCATTAAGATCGAATGTAAACAATGCCAAAATCGTGAAGAGCTCTTATCTATATGAAACATTTAAGTTTGATAAGATTATTGGAAAAAGTCTGGACGAAATATACCATCAATGTTAAGTATTATGAAACCGAACTCCGGCAGGATAGTGTGAATAAATGGGATAACCCCCCATTGATTTAGAGTTAAGACTGTGCGAATGTGTTAACAGACGTGCAATCTCTATTACTAATTGAAAGAAATGCGAAATATGCGATAAACTACAAAAAAAAGTGTGATACGGGTGTTAAAAGGACTACAGAGCAAATATTTGAAATAACCAAACGAGCGAAAGGACAACCCAGTAATTCAGTCAATGAATATCGCCCGCAGTTCGGAAGCCATCTGAAACAACGCCGAAAAGCGCAGCCGCGACTTCAAGTGGGCGGTTCTGCTAGTGACGCAGCCGCTGGCGCTCCGCCCTAGGAAACACTTCCGCGCAAGGAACAGCGCCACCATCCGGAATCCGGAGATTTCAGTCCTCCGAAACAGCAACACCATCCGAACTCCGAGGAATTTCAGACTGGACTTGGTATGGACTCTCAGCGCCACTTAGCAACTCAGGTGAGAATGACAGTCATGAAACAATAAGATTCCAAGTTAAATTTAATATTAAAGCACGTATATGTCACCATATAGAAATGAGATTCATATACTTGCGGGCATACTTAATAAATCCATAATAGAATAAAAAGACAACTATGCAAGTAGAAAAAGAAAAAAAAACAAATAATAGGCAATAAATATGGAGAACATGAGATGAAAAGTCCTTCAAACTGAGTCGATATGTTGTGGGAACTTTTCAATGATGGGGAAAATGAACGTTGAGTGAAATTTGGTTCATGAGCCTGATGGTTGTGGGCTAATAACTGTTCCTGAACCTGCTGGTGTAAGTCCTGAGGTTCCTGAGCCTTTTTTCCTGATGGCGGCAGCAAGAAGAGATCATGTCCTGGGTGGTGCAGGTTCCTGATGATGGATGCTGATTTCCTGCGACAACGTTTCGTATAGATGCGCTAAATGGTGAGAAAGGCTTTAGCCGCGATGGTCTGGGTCTTATCTGCTACTTCTTGTAGGATTTCCAGTTCAAGAGCATTGGTGTCCTGATTGGGAGATCAGAGGTGAAGGTCAGCAAATTTAAATTCCTGTGTTGTTATTTGAGAGGACCAGTCCTGCGCCAGGGTGTAAGTGTAATTACAAAAAATGCATGACAGCGTCTCTATTTCCTTCAGACTTTGTGAAGATTCAACATGAAATCTGAATGTTTGACAAACTTCTATAGATGTGTGGTGGAGAGAATATTGACTGGCTGCATCACAGTCTGGTGCAGAAGCACCAATGCCCTTGAATGGAAAATCCTCAAAAAGTAGTGGATTTGTCCATCATAGGTAAAGTCCTCCCCACCATTGAACACATCTGTATGGAGCATTGTCACAGAAAAGATGCATCCATCATCAGGGACCCCCACCATCCAGGTCATACTCTTTTTGCTGCTGCCATCAGGAAGAAGGTACAGGAGCCTCAGGACTCACACCACCAGGTTCAGGAATAGTTATTACTCTTCAACCATTGGACTTTTGAACCAAAGGAGCAGCTTTACTCATCGTCACTTGCCCCATCACTGAAGTGTTCCCACAACCTACAACCTTCTGTCCTGACAAAGGGTCTCGGCCCGAAATGTCGACTGTACCTCTTCCTAGAGATGCTGCCTGGCCTGCTGCGTTCACCAGCAACTTTGATATGTGTTGCCACAACCTACGGACTCATTTTCAAGGATGCTTCATCACATGTTCTCGATATTTATTGGTTATTTATTTATTATTATTACTATTTCTTCTTTCTTTTTGCACTTGTTCAGGTTGTTGTCTTTTGCACACATGCTGTATGCCCTGTTGGTGTGGTCTTTCATTGATTCTATTATGGTTATTGGATTTATTGAGTATGCCCGCAAGAAAATGAACCTTGGGGTTGTATATGGTGACATCTATGTACTTTGATAATAAATTTACTTTGAAATTTGTTTAGGGTGAGTAACAGTTCTCCCAGGCAGAGGCTAGTGGAATTCAATCTGTTTAATTTCTGCATATGACAATCATCCCAAAAATCAATTAGATGAGCTTCTCCTGCACTCAGTTACAAGCACTGTATCTCCTCCCTCAGGTAGGGAAACCAGACTTGAACGAAATTCTTCAAATGAAGTCAGAAACTGCTAGTCAGCAAGTCAGATAATACCCGAGGAAAGAGATAACATTTTTCAAATGGAGATTTTTTTGTCAGCTAGAGGTCTCAAACCTGAAATGTTAACCTTATATAAGTGGACCTGATCTAGTAGCTGTAAGACTACTTAGTGTTTTCTATCTGATGTTGTTAATACAGATCAACATTTAACTGTTGTGGCTTCAGTGGATTTCAATCTCATTTTAAGGTATGCACACTGTTATTCCAGTGCTGCTAGTTTACAAAAATAAAAACAAGAAACACCTGAAATAAGACTGAAATAGAAAATACTGGAAGGACCCAGAAAGTCAGGCTACATCCGTAGAAAACAAGAGCAAGGAACAGATGTAATATTATAGGCTGAGGATCCTTTATTAGGACTGGAAACATTCCCACACCTTTAAATTCCCAACTGGTCAAGCTTGGACTATGAGCTTTCTAAATCGAAATGTTCTTGCGAAGCGCGGTGTATCTGGGTATCATTGGCAAGGACATCGTTTATTGCTATTTCCTAAGAAAGTAATGGTGAGCTATTGTCTTGAACTTGAAATTAATCTAATAAAAAGTGTTCCACTAATTAGACACATTGACTATGAAGGACTAGCCATGTGTTTGCTGATCAGTACAGTGTATGATTCAGAAAGGAACCTGAAGGTAGCAGTGTTGCCATGGGTGAACCGGTTGAGTGGTTGAACCTTGCAAGGAAATGATCATGGACCTCAGGAAGGGGACACCAGTCCTCCCTGAGAGTTTAGCAGTGGAAAATACTGTACATCTCTGTGTATGTGTGTATGTGTGTGTATATCTGTGTGTGTGTGTGTGTGTGTGTGTGTGTGTGTATGTGTGTGTGAGAGAGAGAGTGTGTGTGTATGTGTGTATATGTGTGTGTGTATGTGTATGTGTGTGTGTGTATATGTGTGTGTATATATGTGTGTGTGTATGTGTGTGTATGTGTGTGTGTATATATATATGTGTGTGTGTATGTGTGTGTATATCTGTGTGTGTGTGTGTGTGTGTGAGAGAGTGTGTTTGTATCTGTGTATATGTGTGTGTGTATATATGTGTGTGTGTATGTGTGTGTGTGTGTGTGTGTATATATATGTGTATGCGTATGTGTATGTGTGTATATGTGTGTGTGTGTGTGTGTGTGTGTGTGTGTGTGTGTGTGTGTGTATATAATGGGTATTTTCCTTCCTCCATCAGACTCTTGAAAAGAGGGGACAACTTCACTCAAATTCACTCAAACCAACACTGAACTGTTCCCACAGCCTATGGCCTCCTCATCTTGTGTTCTCGATATTTTATCATTAATTTATAATAATAATAATTTCTTTCTTTGTATTTACTGTGAATGCCACAAGAAAATAAATCTCAGTGTTGTATATAGTGACATAAATGTACATTGATCATAAATTTATTTTGAATTTTGAACTTATTGTAATCTATAATTTTTCTTTGCAATGTTCTGCTGCTGCAAAACAAATTTCATGACAAATGCCATTGATATTAAACCTGATTCTGAGGCCCTAGAGGGATATTAAGGAAGCAAGAACTTAAACAAATCTGCTAAACGGAGAACCCCAAGTCACTTTCTATATGTAGTAGGGAAGGGGTAAGTCCACTGAATAGCAAAAGAGGAAATGCATGTCTCAAGCCAAAGGAAGTGGGTTCAGCATTAATGAGTACTTCATACTTCAAGACATTTTCAATCTCTCACTGCTACAGTCGTAAGTTCCCACCTGCTTCAAAAGGGCAACATTGTGGAGGAACTGTCAAACATCAAAGAGTTAAAATGGACTAAATGGAATAAATGCCTCCAGCCGGTGAAAGGCGAGAGTCGGGCGGGGGGGGGGGGGGGACTGAACGCACGTCTGTCCCTGTTTTTGTAATTCTTTATCACACATCAGCATATTTCTGCTAGAGTAGCTTCCTTATCGTGATTAAAGGGCAACAGAATGTATTTTGTGCCTGCACAAAGGTCATGTGTCAGGACTGAATGTCAATATTGTCCTCATTGTCCTCTTTTTTGATTTAAACTTCAAGGCCTGCAACATTTATACCAGTGCACAAGAAGAGTAGTGTGAGCTGCCTTAACAACTATCATCCAGTAGCACTCACATCTCCAGTGACGAAATGCTTTGAGAGGTTGCTCATGGCTAGAATCAACTTCTGCCTCAGCAAGGACCTGGACCCATTGCAATCTGCCCATCGCCTCAATAGGTCTATGGTGGATGGGATCTCAATGGCTCTCCACCCGGCCTTGGACCACCTGGACTATACAAATACCTATGTCAGGATGCAGCTTATCGACTAAAGCTCAGCAGTAAATATCATCATTCCTACAGTCCTGATCAAGAAGTCTCTGTACCTCCCTCTACAATTGGACCCTCAGCCTCGTAACCGGAAGACCACAATCTGTGCAGATTGGTGATAACATCTCCCCCTCAATGACAATCAATACAGGGGTGTGTGCTTAGCCCACTGCTCTACTCTCTCTACACCCGTGAATGTGTGGCTAGGTGCAGGTCAAAGGCCATCTGTAAATTTGCTGATGATATAGCCATTGTTGGCAGAATCTCAGATGGTGTTGAGAGGGTGTACAGGGGTGAGATATACCAGCTAGTTGAGTGGTGTCATAGCAACAGCCTTACAGACCAAAGAGCTGATTGTGGGCCTCAGAAAGGGTAGGACAAGGGAACACACACCAATCCTCAAAGAGGGATCTGAGGTGGAGAGAGTGAGCAATCTTAAGTTCCTGGATGTTAATATCTCAACATAGAACCATAAGACCATAAGACATAGGAGCAGTATTAGGTCAATCAACCCATTGAGTCTGCTCCACCATTTCATTATGGCTGATCCAGGATCCCATTCAAACCATACATCCACCCTCTGACCATATCCCTTGATGTTCCGACCAATTTGGAATCTATCAACTTTAGCTTTGAATGTACCCATGGACTTGGCCTCCACTGTAGTCTGTCACAGAGCATTCCACAGATTCACTACTCTTTGGCTAAAAAAATCCTCCTTACCTCTATTCTAAAAGGTCGCCCCTCAATTTTGAGGCTGTGCCCTCTAATTCTCGATATCTCCCCACCAGAGAAACATCCTCTCCACATCCACCTTATTTAGTCCTTTCAACATTCAGTAGGTTTCAATGAGATCCCCATGCATTCTTCTAAATTCCAGTGAACACAAGACCCAAAGCTGCCAAATGCTCCTGGACTTCCTGTCAGATCACTGGCAGGTGGTAAGCATGGGTTCTCTCACCTCTGCCCCTCTGACCCTCAACACAGGAGCCTCTCAGGGCTGTGTCCTAAGCCCCCTCCTTAACTCTCTGTATATCATGACTATGTCGCCACCCACAGCTCCAATCTGCTAATTAAATTTTCTGATGACACTACATTGATTGGCCTTATCTCAAATGACAGAGTGGTGTCAAGAAAACAATCTCTCCCTCAATGTCGCAAAATCAAAGGAGCTGGTTGTGGACTACAGGAGGAATAATCCCTATTGAAATCAATGGATCTGGGGTTAAGAGGGTGACAGCTTTAAGTTCCTCAACATACACATCACTGAGGAACTCATGTGGTCTGTACTTACCAGCTGTGTGGTGAAAAAAGCACAACACCGCCTCTTTCACTTCAGACAGTTGAAGAAGTTTGGTATGATTCCCCAAATCCTAAGGACTTTCTACAGGGGCACAATTGAGAGCATCCTGACTGGATGCATCACTGCCTGGTATGGGAACAGTACTTCCCTCAAACGCAGGACTCTGCAGAGAGTGGTGCAGACAGCCCAGCACATCTGTAGATGTGAACTTCCCAGTATTCAGGACATTTATAGAGACAGGTGTGTAAAAGGGGCCTGAAGGATTATTAAGGATCCAAGTCACCCCAAGAACAAACTGTTCTAGCTGCTACCATCTGGGAAATGGTACCGCAGCATAAAAGCCAGTACCAACAGGCTCCAGGACAGCTTCTTCTACCAGGCCAACAGACTGATTAATTCACGCAAGTACAATTATATTTCAATGCTACATTGAAATAATGCTGTTTTACATACTCTTTATTACAAATTAATACAAATTGCATGTTGCACATTTAGGTCAAGATGTAAAGATTTTTACTCCTCGTGTATGTGAAGGATATAAGAAATAAAGTCAATTCAATTCAATTCATATCTTAACCCCTTCATTCCCAGAATCATCATCGTGAACCTCCTCTGGACTCTCTCCAATGAAATACATCCTTTCTGAGATGTAGGCCCCAGAACTTTTGCCAATTCTCCAGGTGTGGCCTGAGCAGTGTCTTATAAAGCTTCAGCATTATCTCCTTGTTTTTATATTCTGTTCCCCTTGAAATGAATGTGAACATTTCATTTGCCTTCTTTACCACAGAATCAACCTGTGAATTAATCTAGGAGTTTTGCCTGAGGACTCCTAAGTCCCTCTGTACCTCTGATGTTTCAATTTTCTCCACATTTAGATAACAGTCCACACTATTGTTCCTTTTACATTGGCTATATATCATGAGGAGTTTGAGGAGATTTGGTACATCACCTAAAACACTTGAACATTTCCACAGATGTATCATGGAAAGCATTCTTACTGGCTGCATTTCTGTCTGGGATTGGGGAGGGGGTGCCTACTGCACAGACGGAAGTAGCTACAGAGAGTTGTAAAATTAGTCAGCTCCATCATGGGTAGTCAACTCCATTGTATCCATGACATCCTCAAGGATCAGTGTCTCAAAAAGGTGGTGTCCATCATTAAGGACCCCCACCACTCAGGATATGCTCTCTTCTCATTGCTACTGTCAGGAAGGAGGTTCGGAAGCCTGAAGGTACATACTCAATGATTCTGGAACAGCTTCTTCCCCTCTGCCATCAGATTTCTGAACGAATGTTGAACCCATGAACACTACCTCACTACTTTTTTTATTTTTGTTTTTGCACTACTTACTTACTCTAACTATTTAATATACATATACATATACTTACAGTAATTCACAGTTTTTTTCTAAATGTTATTGTCCATTGCATTGTACTGCTGCTGCAAAGTTAACAAATTTCATGACACATGCCGATGATATTAAACCTGATTCTGACGCCTATTCACAACGGGGAGATAATTTTGCTTTTTCACAAGGATTGCGCTATTGGTGACTCTGACCAGTAGAGTCAAATAAGCTAGGTTTCTGAAGATGCGGTAGAATAATTTTATTAACATTGGTTGTCAAGTCTTATCAGGTCACTTTACATTGCTGTTGCTATCTGTGGTGCTTGAATATTAACACACTAGTTGAAGCGGATAAAAATCAGCAACAGTTAATATGGAGGAGCGGAACAAGGCACATTGAAATACACCATTCCATACCCATCCAGTAGAAGATGCTTGCAGCACCACAGCAGCTGGCAAATCTGACCTGGCGATCTCCCAAATTCTATCTGATAAGTCGGAGATATGTAACCTGGTGAAGACCTGTTTCTCTTCCACAGATGCTGCATCACAACTGAGCATTTCCAGCCTTTTGTTTTTTAAATAGGAATGGAAATAAACCAGAAGACACAGAGTTGTACGGCATGGGACATAGAACAGTACAGCAATAGGAACAGGAATTTCAGCCCATGATATCGTGCTGAACTAATCACAGAAAACGAGCACTGGGACAAGCCCTTCAGCCCATCGCGTCAACGCTGACCATCACACTTATCCATATTAATCCATTTCTCTATGTTAATTCCAGATTAATTGGGGTGGCACAGTAGTACAGTGGTTAGCACAACGGCTTACAGTCCCAGCAACCTGGGTTCAATTCCTGCCGCAGTCTGCAAGGAGTTTATACGTCCTCCCCGTCGATTTCCGTTGGGTGCTCCAGTTTCCTCCCACAGTCCAAAGATGTACCGGTTGGTAAGTTAATTGGTCATTGTAAATTGTCCTGTAATTCGGCTAGGATTAAATCAGGGGCTGCTGGGCAGTGTGGCACAAAGGGCCAGAAGGGCTTATTGCGCTCTGTATCTCAATAAATAAAATAAATAAATCTAAAAATGCCCTCTGGTTTTAGACACCAATACCATGTGAAACAGAGTCTGGGTATCTATCACTCATAATTCTATCGAGCACGTTATCTATCAGCCTCCTTTGCTCCAGGAAAGCTGATCCAGCCTATGCAATTGTTCTTTATAATTTGTCTTCCAATCTCAGCAGCATCCTTGTAAGTTATCCCTCTATCAGAATCACATCTTTTCTGTAATCTGGCAACCAGGCATGTATAGAATACACCAAATGTAGCAAAGTAACAGCTTGTACAACTATTACATGATGTCCCAACTTTTGCAGACAATGTACTGTCTACACGTGTTGCCACTTTGATGGAACAGTGTACTTGTACCCTGAGGTCTTTGTCTATTGAACAACATGCCTCAGGTCCCTACCATTGTCTGTGTATGTACTGCCCTGCTTTAATTTCCCAAGTGAATCACTTTTCCTGCTGCCATTCAATCCATCTGTCATTCTCTTGTCCATTTTCCCGCTTGAAATAAATTGTTTTGTAACCTTACCCAATCTACTTACACCGATAATTTTGGCATCACCTGCAAGTCTATTTGCCATGCCCCCTACAGCTCATTGTCAAAAACTAGGGGACCCATTTTTGAGCCCTGCAACATGACACTGATCACAGACTTCCCATCTGAAAAACAACCCACCACTACTAACTTTTCCTCCTATCACCAAACCAATTTTGTATCCAATCCTATCATGCAGGACCCTGTCAAAGGCCTTCTTGAAGTCAATGAAGACCACTGCACTTTCCCAATCAATTCATTTTGGTCACCTCTTCAAAAAACTTTAATCAAATTTGTGCTTAATCAAATCTTGGATGGTACCAAACTTCTTGAGAGTTACTGGAGCTGCACTCATTCAGACAACTGGTGATTATCCAATCACATCTCTGACTTTTGTCATCTGGATGTTCAGCAGCTGAGCTATTCATTGAGAACTTTGGCCCTTTCGTGCAGCTCCACACGTAGATGTTTACACTGATCTTAGAGTATCCCTAATCTGTCATCATCTTTTCTTTATCCTTTAATAAACTTATAAAATCTCTTTGGGTTCTCCTTAATTGTCTCTGCCAAAGCTATTTTGTGCCCTTTTATCCCCTCCTGATTTCCTTCTCTTCCATTAGAAAGAGCATATTAACTGCTACCCTAATGCATTGTGTGAAAACAAAATTAAACAACCTTACCTATTCCCACCCCAGTTCTTACCTCTGCTCCACCTCTGGACTGAAGTCTTACAGCCAAAGCCTTGCAAAGATGGTGAGGGTAATGCTATTAAATCTCAAGGATAAACATTCAGGCTCTCTCCTGATGGAAATATTTATTGTCTGACATCTCTATTGATAATGCTTGCCACTTTTCAGTCATAATCAGAAGAACACAGAAAAAAAATAGGATCGGGAGTGGGCCACCAGGCCTATTCAATACAATATTTGCTGTTCTCAGATCTACTTGTGGGCCATTATCAATTATCCATCTTTCAAATACTTATCCACCTCCACTTTAAACATCCTGTTCCCACCTGCTCCAGCAGAAAATTCCAAGGAGTCACCACCATCTGTAAAGAAAGGTCTCTACATAAATGATGAGCCCCTTAAGTTCTTGTGTGTTTCAATAAACTCACTCCTTATTCCTGTGAACCTCACTCGCACAAACTATTTTGTCTCTCTCAGTTGGACAAACCAGGAATTTTCCTACTGAACGCAAACATGAGGAAATCTGCAGATGCTGGGAATTCAAGCAACACACATCAAAGTTGCTGGTGAATGCAGCAGGCCAGGCAGCATCTCTAGGAAGAGGTACAGTCGACGTCTCGGCCCGAAACGTCGACTGTACCCCTTCCTAGAGATGCTGCCTGGCCTGCTGCATTCACCATTATCCTACTGAATCTCCTTTGGACTTCTTGCAACATTACTATATATTTTCTTGTGTAACGAGATTAAAATTGAGCTCAGCATTCTCAGTGAGGCCTCACCAATACCCAGCACAATTGGATCAAACTGCCCTACTTTTAAACTTCAATCCTTTTGTAATGAAGACCAAAATGCTTTTGGCTTACATAGTAGTTGGACCTGCATGTTTGCATTATGTGAAGAATCATGCACCAAAACACCTGGATTCCAATGCACTTCAGTTATTTGCAGTCTTGCTCCATTTAGGGAATAATCCTTTCAATTTCTCTTACCTAACTGCATGACTTTATCCATCTGCATATTAAACATCCTTTGCAAGTCTTTTGTCCACTTACTCATTCAATACATCCATTGCAGAATTGATAGATTCAATGAGTAAATAATTCCCATAACATGATAGGAACAGAAAGGAAGTTCTGTGGACAAGATGAGATTCCCAGATGTATATTGCCTCCTGGGTGCTGGGTCAGAGGAGTCTTGGATCAAGTCCACAGCTTCTTAAGTGAGAGGGTGAGCAGCCAGAAGTTGTGGTTCATGTCGGTACCAATGATAATGGTAAAAGAGGTGATGAGGTCCTGCAAAGTGAGTTCAGGTGTAAAGTTAAAGATCAGGGGACCTCTAGGGTTGTGATTTCAGGATTTCTACCCATGCCATGTGCTAGTGATAGGAAGATCATATGGTTTAACATGTGGCTAAGAGGATGGTGCAGGAGGAAGGGTTTCAGATTGTTTGATCAGTGGGAAGGTGGGACAAGGACAGTTTGCATCTGAAGTGGAGGGGGACTAATATCCTAGAAGGAAGGTTTGCTAGTGCTGTGAAGGAGGGGGGTGGTGGAGGGGCAGATGGGTTTAAACTAGACTTGCGGGGGATGGGAACCAGAACACCAGAACAAATAGTGGAGTGGTTGTGGAAGATGATGATATTAAGTCTATATACAAAGTCAGGAATCAAAAGCATGGTGGGACTAATGTTCTGAGCTGTGTATATTTCAATACAAGGAGTTCTGTAGGAGCGCAACAAGGGATTATGACGTTGTACCAATAAGTGAGACTTAGGCACAGGAGGTGCAGGACTGGTAGCTCAATATTGCAGGGTTCTCTTGTTTTAGACGTGATAGAGCAGGAGGGATTAAAGGGGGAGGAGTGGCGTTACCAGTCAGGGAAAATGTCATGGCAGTACTCAGTCAGGACAGATTAGAGAACTTGTCTAGTGAAGCTTTATGGGTAGAACTGAGGAATAAAATCATATGACCAGGTTAACGGGATTATATTATAGACCAACCACAGCCAACAGGATTTGGAGGAGCAAATTTGTTAAGGAGACCACAAACTGTTGCAATAACCATAAGATTGTGATAGCACGTGATTCTACATATTGACTGGGACTCCCGTACTTTAAAAAAGCAGGATGGGAAAGAACTTGTCAAAAGTATTCAGAGAAGTCTTCTTAAGCAGTATACAGAAGTCTTAACTAGAGAGAGTGTGATATTAGGTCTTTCATTAGGGAATGAGTCAGGGCAGGTGACAGAAGTTTGTGCAGGGGAATACTTTGTATCTCAAGATCATAATGCCATTAGTTTCAAAGTAATTATGGAAAAGGATAGGTGTGGTCCTTGGGTTGAAATTCTGAATTGGAGAAAGGCCAATTCTGATGGTATCAGAAAGGATCAGGCAAATGAGGACTGGTTATTTTACTGGCAAAGGTGTACTTGGTAAGTGGGAGGCCTTCAAAAGTGAATTTTTGAGAGTACAGACTTCGTCTGTTCCTGTAAGAAGCAATGACAAGGAGAACAGGTTTAGGGAACTTTTATTTTTGAGTGATATTGAAGCCCTGCTAAAAAAAAAGGTGCACAGCAGGTAGGAACAAATAAGGTACCTCAGGAGTAGAAGAAATGCAAGAAAACACTGAAGGAGGAAATCAGGAGGGCTAAAAGGAGGCATGAGATTGCTCTAGCAGACAAGGTGAAGGAGAATCTGAGGGGTTTCTTCTGGATAGCAAGGGACAGAACTGATCCTCTAGACTGGTAAGCTATGTGTGGAGCTGACAGAGATGGGAAGATTTTAAATGCATTTTTTGTATCTCTGTTGACTAAGGAGACAGACACAGATTCTATCAGTACAGGTCAGTGGGACTAGGCAGAAAAATGGTTTGGCACAGCCAAGAAGGGCTAGAAGGCCTGTTTCTGTGCTGTAATGTTCTATGGTTCTAGAGAAGTGAGGCAAAGCAGCAGTGAGATCATAGACCCTACACAGATAATAGAGGAAGAGGTGTTTTCTGTCTTGAAGCAAATTATGATGGATAAATCCCCAAGGACCGACAAGGTGCTTTCTCGGACTCCATGGGAGACTAGAGCAGAAATTGCAGGAGTCCGAGCAGAGAGATTTAAAGCATCCTTAGCTATGGGTGAGAATTGATTGACAATTAATGTTTTTCTGTTCTTTAACAAGATGAGAAATTATAGGCTGGTGTGCCTGACATCAGTAGTGGGAAAGTTATTAGAGGGTATTTAAGGGACTGGATACAAAAGTATTTGGATAGACAGTGACTGATGAGTGATAATTAACATGGCGTTGTGCATGTTAGGTCATGTCTAACTAATCTTATAGTTTTCAGAGGAAGTTACCAGGAAAGTTGATGAAGTCAAGGCAGTGGATGTTGTCTATATGAATATGCAAAGCCTTTGATGATATGCCACATGAGAAGTTGCTCAAGAATGGTCAGTCACTTGGCATTTAAAATGAGGTAGTAGACTGGATGAGACATTAGCTTCATGAGAGAAGCCAGAGAGTAGTAGTAGATGGTTTCCTATCTGACTGGAGGCCTGTGACTAGTGAAGTGCCACAGGGATTGGTGCTGGCTCTGTTGTTGTTTGTCATCTGTATCAATGACCTGGATGATAATGTGGTTAACAGGATCAGCAAATTTGTTGATAACATCAAGATTGGGGGTGTAGGGGACAGTGAGGAAGACCATCAAACCTTGCAGTACTACCTTGAAAGTGGTGTCACAGGTAGATTTTGTTGTAAAGAAAGCTTTTGGTGCATTGGCTTCATAAATCAATGTATTGAGTACAGGGGATGTGATGTTATGTTGAAATTGTGTAAGACATTGGTGAGGCCTAATTTGGAGTATTGTGTCCAATTTTGGTCATCTACCTGTAAGAAAGATGTAAATAGGCAGAGGAGATATAAGGCAGAGGAAATTTATGAGTCTGTTGCAAGTACTTGAGGTCCTGAGTTATAGGTTATTTTATTCCCTATGTTATGTACCCCGTAACTGGGTTGCCAAACCAGCAGAAATGGACCACTCATTGGATTCTGGATTACTAGGAACTAATACAGTTTTATTAAAGAAATAAGTAACACAGTACTCTAATCGTAAGGATATAAATGCAACAGATTAGCAATGATAATCCACACATATACACAGAACTAGGGTAATAGGAATCAAACCAAGCTCTATCACCGTCTAGGGGTAAAATGATCAGTCTTAAGTGATGCAGAGTTCAGTTCAGCTTAGTACAGTTTGCAGTAATGGCTGTTGTGCCATTGGAGAGAGAGAGAGAGAGGGGGAGGGATGCAAATTTGATTCAGGCAGACCTTTGATGTACTTCGCAGTTGGCTTCGGGTGGACCCTTTTATGTCTTCTATCCCTCTATGGTCACCGACTGTGACCCCTCTGTTCCGGATACGACCATTCTTCCACGGTGAACCTGGCACCCAGGCAAGGGCGGACACACACACCAGGTTCCCACCAATCGTACCTTTACACCCTGTGAGTCTATGGTCGGTTCCCGCGAACCGGACCTCCAAACTCCATCAACTTGTGGGGGCACACGGCTCTCCCAGGGTCTCGTTATCTCGTGATCTCGTGGTGTGTCCCGTGCCTTAGCGAACCTGTTTTTTTATCCCCCTGCTGGGGTATCGCCTGTCCATCAAACTTCAAACAGTTCAGGTTCAAAGCAACCGGTCTGTCAATATTCTGAATTGTGTCTCTTTTTCGTTAATCACTCTCTCCTCTCTCATTAACATTTTGAACGTTTCTCCATTGTCTCCCTTATCTCTCTCATTAGCATCAATCGTCTGATAACTTGGTTTGGTGTCACACCCCTACCCTTCAAAGGATTTTTACTGGGGTAAAAATTATGGGCATGAATGCATTATTAGATACACACTAATATACAGCGTCATCAGCTATTTGGCTAATGCAGAGAACTTTAAGTTTTGAACATCTTGACAGACAGTCAGCAATCACCTTGTCCATTCCTTTTAAGCAACACACATAAAAGTTGCTGGTGAACGCAGCAGGCCAGGCAGCATCTCTAGGAAGAGGTGCAGTCGACGTTTCAGGCCGAGACCCTTTGTCAGGACTAACTGAAGGAAGAGTGAGTAAGGGATTTGAAAGAACTGTGCCTGTATAAATTCCTTCCTTGCTAATGATAAGTCTACCTCAACTCCCTCACTTCCTTCCGTTTCACTATGCTCCTTCTTCTCACTTTCTAACCCCTCCTGGTACAAGGCTGGTAAAAACATCTCCGCTAAATCTACATTTGCTTCGGCAGCCTTTCTGGACATGCGCCGAGTCACTGCGCAAATGGGATAAACCTGTGAGTCTATGGGCGGGGCTTCAATCCTGGCAGGTTTGCTTGTCAGTTTTACTGCTGGGTACACCTCTCTGCCGGTGAGGTCATTACCGAGTAAGACCTCCATGTCTTCCATCCGTAATTCAGGCCTCATCCCTATCGTGACCGGTCCAGAGACCAAGTCGCATTTTTAGGTGTATCTGGTGCAAAGGTACTGCTTCAGTCCCTTTCCCAATGCCTTTTATCACACTGACCTCCCCAGTCTCGGTCTCTGAACTAAAGTCTAAAACACTCCTTAAGATCAGTGCAGTAAGCCCCAATGTCTCTCCAGATCCATTCTGGAACCGGGTTTAACCCTTCCTTCACCGACACCAATCCGGTCGAAATAAACTTCTCGCGCCCTTCCTGAACTCGACCAGACCTCTCCTCCCCTAGCGGTTTGTTTGCCGGCTCAACTCAGCCAGTCGGAGTCGTTGTTTTTCCTTTCCCTGTCTCCTTCTTTGGGGCAAAGCACCTGGACGCAATGTGACCGGCTTTCCCACAATTATAGCATACGACCCCAGGAGACATCCTACCAAACTGCTCCCGGTCTTCCTTAACCTTCTCACTAGTCCCCGGCTTACTTTCTGGCTTTTCTGGCGGACTCTCTCCACCCTCTCGACTACCTTTGTGGTAGCTTTTACTCGGGGTAAACTTTGCTTTGTGTGTTAACGCGTACTCATCCGCTAACTTAGCAGTTGCGGCTAAGGTTTCTGCCTCTTTCTCATCTAGATAGAGCCTCATACCTTCAGGGACACAACCTTTAAACTGCTCAATCGGTATTAGCTGTAGCAGTCTGTCATAATCCCCATTGACCCCTTTCGAGGCGCACCAACACTCACAATACATCTGCATCTCCCGGGCAAACTCTAAATACGTGCAGCCCCACTGCTTCCTCACATTCCGGAACCTCTGCTGGTATGCCTCCGGGACCAACTCATAAATCCCGAGTATTGCCTCTTTCACCACATCATACCTCTGGGCATCTTCTGCGGACAAAGCCGAGTAAGCTTGCTGAGCTTCCCCTTTAAGCACACTCTGAAGCAAAACAGCCCACTTATCCCTCGGCCAGTCCTGACTTGCAGCGACTTTTTCAAAATGTAGAAAGTACTGATCAACATCGGCCTCCTCAAATGGGGGAAACAGCCTAACCTCCTGGGTCACCCTGGAACCTCCACCTTGGTTCGGCATGGGGCCCTGCACTAGCATCATCCTTAACTTCTCCAGCTCAGATTCCCTATCCTTCTGCTTCTCTCTCTCTTCTCATTTTAACTGCCTGTCCCTCTCCTCTCGTTCCAGTTGTTTTACCCGAAACTCGTGCTCGAGTCTCAATTTTTCCATCTGCAGCTGTACTGCTTCTCCACCAGGTTTGCTCAAGATACCACCTCCAGCTCCCCTTGGGGAAACACAGCTTTAGATACATAATGCTCAGTGATAGCTCTGTGCATCTCCGCTCTCCTTATTGTCGGCTTCCCCTTAAAAAGATTCAACCGTTTGGCAACAGTCGCCAATTCTGATTTCCTGGCATCCTCTAATGCCTCCAAGGTTGGCGCCTTTAGAAATTCCTCAATCTCCATTTCTGCTGTTTGCCCTTTCTTTCTTTTGGGAATTTTAACCCAATCAATTTACCCAGTCCCAAATTTGGCGTTCAAAATCGCGGACGAGATCCCCACTTATGTTATGTACCCCGTAAATGGGTTGCCAAACCAGCAGAAATGGACCACTCGTTGGAGTCTGGATTACTAGGAACTAATAAAGTTTTATTAAAGAAATAAGTAACACAGTACTCTAATCGTAAGGATATAAATGCAACAGGTTAGCAATGATAATCCACACATGTACACAGAACTAGGGTAATAGGAATCAAACCATCACCGTCTAGGGGTAAAATGATCAGTCTTAAGTGATGCAGAGTTCAGTTCAGCTTAGTACAGTTCGCAGTAATCGCTGTTGTGTCGTTGGGGAGAGAGAGAGAGAGAGAGAAGGGGGGATGCAAATTTGATTCAGGCAGATCTTTGATGTTTCTTGCAGTTGGCTTCGGGTGGACCCTTTTATGTTTTCTATCCCGCTGTGGTCACCGACTGTGACCCCTCTGTTCCGGATACGACCGTTCTTCCGTGGTGAACCTGGCACCCAGGCAAGGGCGGACACACACACCAGGTTCCCACCAATCGTACCCTTGCACCCTGTGAGTCTATGGTCGGTTCCCACGAACCGGGCCTCCAAACTCCCACCAACTTGTGAGGGCACACCGCTCTCCCAGGGTCTCGTTATCTCGTGATCTTATGGTGTGTTCCATGCCTTACCTTTTTATCCCCCTGCTGGGGTATCGCCTGTCCATCAAACTTCAAACAGTTCAGGTTCAAAGCAACCGGTCTGTCAATATTCTGAATTGTGTCTCTTTTCCATTAATCTCTCTCTCCTCTCTCATTAACATTTTGAATGTTTCTCCATTGTCTCCCTTATCTCTCTCATTAGCATCAATCATCTGATAACTTGGTTTGGCGTCACACCTAGAATGTAGAAGATTGATGGGAGATTTAATAGAGGTATACAAAATTAAAGTGTGGAATAGACTGCCAGCAGAAGTGGGGGATACGGTTTTGGGATGCATGGATAGGAAGTAAATGAAGGACTGTGGTCCAGATGCAGATCAACGGGACTAGGCAGATTAATGGTTCGGCATGGATTTCTGTATTGTAGCGTTCTATGACTTATGACTCTAATATGACCTTCCACCTATGATTGGCAGATTTGGAAACCTTACAAGCTCTTCTTTCCCCCAGGTGATTTATCTAAATATTGAACATTTCTGGTGCAACAGATTCCTTCAGTACACCACACGATACCTCCTTCCAAACTAAAAATTACCCGTGTATTCCAGCTGTCAGGTATATGACAAGAGCTGGTGACTTTGAATGTCTGAGTTTTCAATATATTATCAACCTGGCCTCCTCTGTTCAACATGGATTGAACACCCTTCTTCACAGAATTCCCTCGTCTTGAAAAGATAAACACTTGCTGAACATTATAGAGTAGCTGTCTGAATGACTGGTGCTGTGCATATCCTGACATGTCTCTTCACAAGTTTATTCATCCCCCACAAGCAGCTTCTCTCTCATATCCTTATAATTATCCTTATTTAAACTGAAGAAATTGGTTTTGGGCCAGTGGTGTTCATCCTCAAAACGCATTTGGAATTCTAACGTATTGTGATCTTTACCCCTGAGGTGGTTTTTAAAGTGGGCGCTTATATGGAAGGCAGGGTTTGAAGGTCGGCACAACATTGTGGGCTGAAGGGCCTGTACTGTGCTGTACTATTCTATGTCTATATAATTACATTATTAATAAAACCTCATTATACTGGTTTCTAAAATTGTCCATTTAGGGGTGTGCTCCCCATTGCTCTAAAAAGCACTGATGCTTTCCACAATTTTTCTTCTATGATACCTTTGCCAGTTTAATTAATCTAATGAATAAGCAGATTAACATCTTCCCTGACAATCGCAGTTCTATTCAAAGATCCATTTGATATTTCCTGATTTATGCTCTGACCTATTATGAAGTCATAGTTTTGATATCTACACTTCCCTTAATATTCATGCCAATCAAACCAAACTGATCCCATGTCAGAATCTATTGTCTCATTTATAATACGTCTCAGCATTGTTTTGATACTTACCTTGATTAATAATGTTAACCCACACTCTTTGACTTGTTCATTTGGAACTGGAATATTTAGCACCCAGTTCTGGTCATTCCACATGTTTCTGTAGTAGCTATTATGTCACAGTCATATGTTGCTATTTGTGCTACCAACACATCTACCTTATTGCAACTGTAACACAGAAAAGCATTGCACAGGAACAGGCCCTTTGGCTCTCAATGTTGTGCCAAACCAATTAAATTAGAAATAAAATAACCAAATAAACTGATCTCTTTTGTCTACACAATGTCCTTAAACTTCAATTTCCCCCACTCATATGGCTATCTGAATTTCTCTTAAAAGTCTCCAATGTATCTGCCTCTACCACCGCTCCAGAAGGTATGTTCCGGGCATCCACCACACTCTTTGTGTAAAAAAAACCTCATCTCCTTTGAAATAACCTCTCTAAGTAGATGCCCTCTGGTATTAGATATTTAAATCCTGGGAAAATGATATTGTCTATCGACTCTGTCTATACCTCTCATAATCATAAACCTCCATCAGATATTCCTTCAGTTGCCACTGCTGCAATGAAACAACCCAAGTCTGTCCAACCTCTCTTTATAGCTCATACCCTCTAATCCAGGCAGCATCCTGGTAAACCTCTTCTGTACCCTCTCCAAAACCTTGATATCAATCCAAATGTGGCTAGATGCAGCCTAACTAGAGTTTTATAAAGCTGCAACATAGCTTCCACACTTTTAACTTTTATACCTTGACAATGCAGGCAAGTACATCATATACCTTCTTAACCACCCTATCAAACTGTGTAGCCAGTTTCAGGGAATTAATAACTTGGACCATAAGATTCCTCTGCTCCTCAACACTTTTAAGGGCCTTGCCCTTATAGTGTACTGTACTGTCTTTTTACATATGGTGCAATACTTTACATATGGCCAGGTTAAACTCCATCTGCCATTTCTCTGCCCATATATGCAACTGATCTGTATCTTGCTGTATTATTTGCCGGTCTTCTACTCTATCCACAATAGCACTAATCTGCATATCATCTGCAAATTTACTAATCCACCCATCTATATCTTCATCTGGATCACTTATATACATCATAAACAGCAGCAGACCCAGTACAGATCACCGAAGAACACCTGTAATCACAGACTTCAGTTAGGATAAGTCCCTTTGTCCACTACCCTCTGTCTTCTGTGAGTAAGTCAGTTCTGAATCCAAACACCAATTCACCGTGGATCCCATGCATCCTAATCTCCTGGATAAGCCTCCCATGTGGGACCTAGTCAAATGCTTTGCTAAACTCCATGGGGACAACATGCACAGCTCTACCTTCGTCAATCACCCTCATCATCTTATCAAAAAACTCACTTGTTTGTAAGTCACAATTTGCCCTGTAAGAAGTCATGGGTCTATCACCTGGCTTCACCTATCACCTTCCAGCTAGCCTCTTTCCTCCCCCCTCACCTTTTTATACTGGCATCTCCACACCCGCCCCCCCCCCCACCTTTCCTCTCAGTCCTGTGGCAATGAATTCCACGGGATCACCACCCTCTGAGTAAAGGTCTATTCTGAGGCTGTGCCCTCTAGTGCTACTTTACCCACAATTTGTGGGAATGCCCACTATATGTATAGATTGAAAAAGAACAAGCCTATATGTAATAGTTTAGTTGAGGTCTCGTTAGGTCCCTCAGCTCCTCTAAATGTCTCAACATTGTCCACCCCCACCCCCTGAAATATTATTGAACATTCCTTGTTTAATAATTATTACCAAACCTTCCAACGGTTTGAATTCCATGTCCCACATTTGCACCTCCTGATCGGCATAAAACTTACTTCGTCAACAGCACGGCCAAATCGTGATGTTTACAGTCATATGCGGAGAAAACCGAAACCAAAAAGCAAGTAATGAGTCTGCTTTCTCCCAGAAGCCCTGCGCTCTAAATTCTGCCCTATCAGTACGGACAGGGTTCCAATGCGCCAGCGCAAAAACGGGTCATGTTCTGCGCGTGTGCAGTGTGTATTGCGCAGACGGACAAAGACCGAACAGGCAGTCGGAAAACGGTAGGAATTTGTGAGCGTTGTAGTGGAATTAGATCGTACGGCGAGTGAGATAGTTCCATGAATACACTATGTAGGTCTCAGAATGTAATTGAGGGTGTACGTGCCCCGTATTTCTTGAACCTAAGTGGCAGCCACGGGTCAGTCGGGTAGCTGGGCGCCATTTTGGACAGAATGAAGTTAGTGCGCCTGCGCGATCACGTTGGTCTGGTTTACGGAGTGAGCGAGGCTGCAGGGTCTCAAGTGGGTCCTAGTGCCCTGATTGCTAAATTTTACTCGCAGCTTCAACCCAGTAAGAACCCATTCGATGCATCGAAAAATGCCTTGTTTCATTCCGGTGACTTTTTTTTTAAGAAAAGTCCAGTTGTTTTTACCGGGAACATTAATAATCAGATGAAATAAATAAGCACTTTTGAAAGTTGAATGTCAATTTTGGAATGTAATCAAACTGTCAACATGATTTTATAAAAGGCACAGCATATTTGACGGGTTAATATTTGTGGTAGGTTAGTTACAAGCGGGGATTCTGATGGATTGGTAAGAGTGAAGTTGATTAGGGACAGTCACAGCTTTGTCCATGGGAGATAATAGAATATAGAACATAGAACATTAGAGTACAGTACAGACCGGTTAGCAACCTACTCGTAAATCAATCTAACCCTTCCCTCCGATCTATCTCTGCAATTTTCTATCATCCATATGCCTATCTAAGAGTCTCTTAAATGTAAATAATATATCTGCCTCTACTATCACCACCTCATTCTAAGTACCATAAATACCTTTGACTTTGCCCCTATACTTTTATCCAACCACCTGGAAATTAACCATTTCTGGCTTGGGAAGATGTCTCTGACTGTTCATTTGATCTATGCCCCTTACATCTTGTATCAGCTCTATCAAGTCACCTGTCATTATCCTGTGCTCAAAAGAGAAAAGCTTTGGCTAAATCCCGTCACGGGCTTTTTACCCACAAGGATACTACATTATTTGGTCTGATGTCACTTATTTCTAATGATTTGATTTCATTCCTTTTACGACAGTGCCACTGCACCCCCTTTGCTTACCTGTCTGTCTGTTTGATGCAATGCGTGTACTTGGGTGTTAAGTTCACAGCTGTGATCTTTTAGCCATAACTCATTGATGGCCTACAGCGTCATACCCGCCAATCTCTAGCTGTGCCCCAGGAATGGGGTGGCACAGTAGTGTGGTGGTTAGCATAACATCTTACAGTATCAGCGACCCGGGTTCAATTCCCGCCGCTGCCTGTAAGCAGTTTGTACGTTCTTCCCATGACCAGGTGAGTTTCCTCCGGGTGCTCTGGTTTCTTCCCACAGTCCAAAGACGTATCGGTTGGTAGGTTAATTGGTCATTGTAAATTGTCCCGTGATTAGGGTGGGATTAAATCAGGGGATTGCTGGGCATCAGGGCTCAGGGGGCCGGAGGGGCTGTATCTCAATAAATAAATAAATAAAATTGTCTACCTTATTCTGTGTACTGCATGCATTCAAATCTAACACCTTCAGTCCTGTATTCACCACTGTTTTAACTATCTTTTCTTTCTATATTGTTTCCGTAACCTCTTTTGGACTTTTCTTCCCTTCTACTTTATTCTTACTTTTCCAAGGTGTTGAACCCACTCTCCCACTATCAGAATGGAGCTCTAGCCAAAGCCCTTGTTATGTGATCTAGCAGGACCCTGGTTCAGGAGAAGCCCGAGGCATCAGAGCTGCTCCCTCCTCACCCATTGCTGGTGCCAATGTTCCACAAATTCAAACCCACTTCTCCCACACTAATCTATCAGCAATGCATTTCTTTCTCTGATCTTATTTACCCCGTGCCAATTTGCACATGACTTGGGTGACAACTCAGAGATTTCTACTTTATTGCTTCCACATTTTAATTTAGTCCCTGGCTGCTCAAATTCTCTCAGCAGAATCTCTTTCCTTGTTCTTCCTGTGTCATTGTGCCCTCGTGGACCACGACAATTTTGTGCTGTTTGTGCTCCCACTCCAAATCCCAAACCAGGCAGACAACACAACCCCTGGAATTCTCAGTTCTTCTGCCTGTTACCCTGGTTGCACTACCCGCAATTACAAGTGCATTCCTCTTCCTCACAAGGAGCAAGAATCTCAGACCTGTTGGGCTGAGGCTGCTGCAGCACACCTCTTGGATTACCCTACCTGCCTCATCACAGCCGCGCCCTCTTGTCGCTAGCCACAGACTGGATTTCTGTGCTCCTTGACTCTATTGACAAATTTGCTGGAATTATTTGGGAAAATGACAGGACAGTTTGGGAGAGGGGAATCTGCAGAAGTGAATTTAGATTTCCAATAGCTGTTCATAAATTACAAGCCCAAGGTATTGGATACATTGGTTTTAGATTACATTGAGAATTGGAAGGCACAGAGAGTGTAAAGACCTGGAATAGATGGATCTTTTTCAGGCTAGAGGGGTATCACTGGTGATAAATTGCCCCTAGTGTGTACATGAATGGCAGAATCCAATGGTTGTGGAGAGAGTAAAATGAGATATGGACGATCAGTGTTAATGGTGAAATGGTGCTCGGTGGTCAGCTTGGATTCGCTAGGCTGAAAGGCCAATTTCACTGCTATATGACTCAATGCGGTGCCCAAGGAATAAGTTATTGGTTCCAAGTTGTTCATTAATAACCTGGGCAGAGAACAAAAAGTGAGGTTTCCAAATTTGACGATTGTACAAAAATAAATGGAAAGGTAATAAGGTTGTGATTTTGTAACGGGATATAGATATGGGTTTCTTGTGAGGATGTGTGTAAAAACACTTGTGTAGCACTCGTGTGACTAGTCGCCGCACTCCTGTGAGAAAATCAAATTACACAAGGTGTTAATAGGCCATCAGAAAGTTCCAGGTATCAGAAGGAGGCAGTGAATAGAAACCACACACCTCTGGAGATAAGATTTTGTTTATAAGAAAAGAAACAATATGTACAAAATATTTCCATGATTAAGAACAATTCAAAACTCAAACA
Source organism: Mobula hypostoma (assembly GCF_963921235.1). Taxonomy (NCBI): domain Eukaryota; kingdom Metazoa; phylum Chordata; class Chondrichthyes; order Myliobatiformes; family Myliobatidae; genus Mobula; species Mobula hypostoma. The sequence goes on along the minus strand of NC_086106.1, from coordinate 36,875,804 downwards.
TTCTGTTTAGGTTCCAAATCTTAGGTACCAACAAAAGCCAAATTTCTGTTTAGTTAGAATCAGTGATATTAATTAGAATAAGCTTTGTTACTCTGGTTTCTCTAACTAATTAAATCTAGTGTTATTTCCTATTTAATTTAAAAGTTTACAGACTAAACTTTCCTTTTTACTTATTCCTAGTTAGTTGAAAACCAAATATAATCCCTGTTCTCAAGTATTATAGTTAACTTCCGTTTTAGTTCCAGGCAGTATATCTACAAGTTTAAATACACATTCAAAAATTATATAGACACAGTTTAACTCCTTTCACAACAATTCTCCAACATTACAACTCTTAAAGTAAATCTCATTCAGTAACTTATCAAACTCTTTGCAAAAATAACCAGTTCTTGAAGATAATCAAATTCAGATTCTTCGAATAAAAATAAACTTATACGTCCATCCTCTGCGCCATTACACATTTAGTTCCTGCACCGGTTCTTCACATTGGGTGGCTCGCCATCTTGCTTCTTGGTTCATTGGAATGAAATAGTTTATCATCCACAGCAAGTCAATTCACAAACTTGTACCAAAACTTGATCAAATCCCTTGGTGTGATTTTACAGAACTAATTCCCGACTACACGGTAGGGATTTTGATCACTGGTCTCTACCGATATTGTCTCGTTAAAGCTGCTGCAGGTTTTGGCTGTAGCTTCAATAAATCTTTTATCGCTATTGTCTCTCCTCCAGGTGTTTTACCCTGAGGTTTTCAAGTTAGTAGGGTAAAGATACTCACTACTAATCCCACTCTTAACAGTTCATTTCGTTGCTGTGTTTCGCTCCTTGTCCATCCTGTGTCAGCCACGCCCTGCCCTCAAATAGTGCTTTTTTCAAATTATCCTTTTTATTAAAAATTGGTAAACCTCGTTTTCATCCCTCCGCAGGTAGAACTTTCTAACATTACAACTTTGGGTTTAATTAACCTGGGTTACGTGTGCAAATTAATATTTTCAGTAGGAGGAATTAACAAAGCAAATCATTTTCTAAACGGAGAGACTGCATTGAGTGAAATTCAGAGGAAACAGGTTGTGTGAGTGCATGAATCATAAAAGGTTAGCAGGCGGCTCCAACAAGTAGTTGCAAAGGTCAGTTGTATTTTGGCCTTTATTGCACAAGGGTTGAAGTTTAAGAATAGGGAGGTTTGTTACAGGGTGTTAGTGAGGACACACCTGGAAGACTGTGCACATGTTTGGTCCCTGTGACTAGTAAAAAGACATTGTAGCATTTGAGGTACACCTGGCTAATTCCTGGGTTGAGAGGTATGTACTATCATGAGAGGCTAGACTGTTTGAGTCTGTATTCCTTTGAGATTAGAAAAATACCTTATTAATATCCTGGTGGTGCTATGAATCATGAACTAGGGGCCAGTGCTACAGATTAGGAGGCTGATCATTTGAAACTGAGTTGTTTAGAAATTTCTTCTCTTGGCATGTTGTTGAACTCCAGAATTCTCGACCCCTGTGAGTGGTGGAGTTTAGATCAATAGGTATTTTTAAAGTAGAGTTTGCTAAGTATTTGAAGGTTGAAGGAAGCAGGGCTTATGGAGAATTGATACAGAGACGGAGTCAAGAACAGCATTAGCCAGCCATGATCATATTAAATGGTGAAGTCTGACGAGCCTCGTTGTTTTCTTCGGCTCTTGTTTTTTGCGTTTTGTGCGTTGCTCAGTTTTACTTACTCGATTCCGATTAGATCTTTGGGAAATGGAAAAGAAAGACTCTCCTTGGTAAGTAGAATATTTTGCAGTGAATTTCTATCCTGTACCTATGATACTAAATTTTGTAAACACCTTTTACAGGACATTATAAGGGACAGTTCACAGACAGGAAATTCAAATCAAGCATCATAACAAGATCTGCCAGAATTAAACTGATCTCCCGGGACCTGAAAATCATCAGCCTGTGTATGTTGAAGGAGAAATGATTGTCTGTCCTATCTGTGGGGAAAAGTTTAAACAACATGTGATTGGAAAAATACCGACATGTACTAACTCGCATCTAGGTGAGAGCGTCCCAGTGTACTAACTGTTGGCAGAGTTTTAATCTGTTACACAGCCTGAAAGGACACGTTGGCAACAAAGTACTTGTGTTCTTTGTAGCTAAGAATTGAAGTTGTGGTCCAATCTGGCGAGACACAAGGTGAGTCATACCACGGAGAAACCGTGGAAATGTGAGGATTGTGGAAAAGGATTCAATTATCCATCCCAGTTAGAAACCCATCGACGCAGTCACACAGGTGAAAGACCATTCATTTGCTCTGTGTGTGGGAAGGGATTCACTCAGTTATGTATGCTCCAGAGACACCAACGTATTCATACAGGGGAGAGGCCGTTCACCTGCATTGCTTGTGAGAAAGGCTTCACTCAGTTATCCAATCTCTTGACACATCATCGTATTCACACTGGAGAGAGACCCTTCACGTGCACTGAATGTGGGAAGGGATTTGCTAAATTAACCAACCTTCTGACACATCATCGAATTCATACTGAGGAGAGACCATTTAAGTGTTCTGATTGTGAGAAGAAGTTCAAGAGTAAAAACAATCTGCGGATTCATCAGCGTACTCACACTGGGGAGAAGCCGTTCACCTGCTCTGTTTGTGGAAAAGGATTTGCGCAGTCTTCCACTCTCATGAAGCACCAACGTGTTCACACTGGGGAGAGGCCATTCACCTGCTCTGTATGTGAGAAGGGATTCTCTCAGTCTTCCACCCTGCTAAAACACCAACGAATTCATAAGTGAGTGTAGAAATAAGTCCTGCAATTAATATCCTTGTTAATTGCATCCATGTAGACTTTGTGTTCATATAATACCTGTACTAACCCAAGGAGGTCTTCTCCAATTCATCTCTATCTTCCCTTTCCAAATGTCACCCGTATATTCTTTGGCTTTTCATCCATCCCAACATTCCTGCAGTGTCAGTTCAATCCTCGTGATAAGCTTCTTTCTCTGATTTCTTCATCCTTCAGTTCTCAGGCTGTACTTTATGTACCTGAAAAGTCCATCTTTGACCTGCTTCCCTTTTCACATTTACATGTTGTTGTTTGGCCGTTTTGAATGCAGGGTGTACATTGATAAGACACAAATGACTGGAAATGCTGAAATCCGTACACCAGTGAACCCATGTTTGCCTCAGTGCTGATCTTTCTTGACTGTCTTCACAACACTGAATGCCAATGCCACTCAATAAAGTTTGAGAGAGTCCTCAATCCCCCTTTACAGCTGCCTCCCTTCCAACTGAAATTGCACAAGGCAGTTTGCAATCTTAGTGATATGTACGATGCCATAAAGCATTTTGTACTTTGTATCTGCGAGACCACTAAGACCAGCAATTATCAACTGCATAATCTCAACTGATTGTAGCCTTGCCTAGGCATGTCTGTTGCTGAAACCCTCATCCACATTTTGGTTAGTTATCTATTTAACTATTCCCACATCCTGTAAACTGGCATTCCCTGTTCTATTCTCTGTCATCATGAACATCAACTTTGCACCTTCCCCATTTCCTATCTTACACTAAGTGCTGTTCACCTAGTAGCCTTATGTTTGCATTCCTACACGGGCTACTGTGTAACAATACCTCTATGTTATAAATCTCACCTTTTGTCCTACCTATCTCTCCCCCTCCCTGTCTCTGTAATCTATTCTGGCCCTAAAATCCCTTGAGGTATTTGTGTTTCTCAGCCTTTTGAATCATGAACCTGTCATTACTTTTGGTGTTTTCAGCAGTTTGGAATTTCAATCTTAAAAGCATCTCTGTCCCTCTATTCCACTTTTTTTTCCTCATTGAAGTGACTCAGCTACTTTGTTGCAGCTTTTGCCCACTTGTCCTAGTGTAATCTTTCACTGTTTTGTGAAGTTCATCAGTACTGGAACAGACCCTTTGGGCCACTATGTTTCTGCCGACTATGACACCAGATTAAACTATACCATCTGACCTCACGTGGCCTTTATTCCTCCAGTTTCTGCTTGTTTTTGTGTCAATTTGATTGCCTGTCAAATTTTGTTAATGTTCCACCATCTCCCTAAAGTAGCTTGTTCCAGGCATCTGTCGTTTTCTATATGCTTTAAAAAAACTTGATTTACCCATCTCCTTTCATCTTACTCCCCTCTCAATTTATATTATGCCCTCCAATATTTGACATTTCCACTCCTGTGAGACTCCAACTATCTAAGGCTTTCATATTGTGTATGTTTCTTTCAGCACACCCTTCAGTTTCCATTGCTTCAGATAAACAGTCCATTTTAAAGTCTTTTCCCTTATCAATCTTATGTGGAATGTTCCACATCCTTCCTGCAAAGCAGCTTGTAGAATTGCACATAATACTGTACTTGTGACCTAACTAAAGTTTTATACAGCTGCAACATGACTTCCCAACTGTTACACTCAGTGCCCTGACTGAAGAAGGCATTATGCTTGCATGCCTTTTTTACTACTGTATGTAATCGTGTTGTCTCATTCAGAGAGCTATGGACCTGCATCCGGAGATCCAGCAGAACATCAGTGATAAAAAAACAGTCAGGTTTTTAAATCATTGCCATATGTCATGAAAGTTGTTTTATTGCAGCAATAGTACAGTGCCAAATATTTAAAAATTCCTATAAATTAAGGTACAAGTAAATAGTGCAAAAGAGAAGTAGAGGCACTATTCATGGATCATCCAGAAATCTGATGGTAGAGGGTAAGTCCTAAAATATTGAGTGCGTGTCCTCAGGCTGTACCTCCTCCTTGATTGTAGTGATGAGATGAAGGCATTCTCCTAAGAATTCAGCCATTTCTCTGTCCATCTCTCCCAACTAATATGAATTCTGATGTATCCTTTGCAACCTGCTTCCAATTATCCCCCAGGTCCAATTTTTGTGTCGTCTCCAAACCTATCAGCCCGCTGACATTTTCATCCACATCATTTGTGTATACGTTACAGACAATGAAGGTCCCAGAGATCCCAGTTGAACATCACTGGTTACAGACCCCCTTTCAGAAAAATACCCCTGCACCACCCTCTAAGAGTGTTAAAAGGTGTGGAGTTAGGGGGTAGGTTTGCATCACTAAGCAGGTTCAACTTCATACAGTTGGAAACAGTCCTTTTGATAAGTAGCATATGCTGTTGGACACTATATTTTGTGGTGTTTTATTATGGCTGCAGTGTGAATGGTCTATAGAATGGATTGCATCAGTTCATCAAAATTACTTCAATTGTGTCTCCCCCATCTAGATGCTTTATTTTGTTAGTTGGGAAACACTAGTGTTGTAAAAAAGAATCAACACCAAATACTCCTTCCGCCTTTCTGTTTCTCCGTCATTACTCATTCAAAATGCCAGAGTCCCCTGCTGGGCATGACAAGCATTGTTGCTGAAGCTGAAGACCAGAGGTCAACCTCACAGACCAGTCAGTTATCTCTGAGGCACTCGGTCAGGACTAAATTAAAATAAGCATCTATCAGAATGCAATTATGTTCTTAGGTCTCAGTCAATGTCCATGGTGAGGATACAGACGTTGTTACTGGTGACAAAAACGTTATTTGAATTGTTTGCTGTAAATATAATTAATAAACAATTTATTTTCTGAAATCAGCACCTTCATAACTATTGGCTTGAAAATGCAGCTACGAAATAGTCGAAATATATTGAACAACAATTTCCCACTGGAAGTATGACCTGCAATGTTAAATACCACTTTGAGGATTTAGAGGGAATCACTGGGAAGTATCTGAAGATGTAGCTGTTTTCAACTGTCTGGATACATGTTGGGTACCATGATTGAAGTCTGGAACTGTGGTTTAACAATGGAAATAACAGTTCAAACAGAGCCATGTAAGAGTTCTACTGACTGTGAATTGTTGAATTAGTTCTGTCCTGGTCATTGAAAATCAGTGGCCAAGACAAAAAACCATTTAAAAAGGAATCAACTATTTATTGGAATGAAAGGATGAAGGGACACTGGGCCGGTAACTTTTAAAATTCATTTGGATAAATAGATGGTGTTTTACTCTGCACAGAATATAAGAGTTAATCTGAATATAATTACTAGAATAAATGTCACAAAATGTAGTTTACAGATTTTCTGGCATGATTCATTGACAACAAAGGAGCACAATAGAAAGTTTTGTTTGAGTGCTCATCTGGAACATGCTATGGTTTCCAGATAAGGATCTAATTGTCTTAACCTGTGATGGCTACATCAAATACTCTGCATAAACAATTCGGTGGGGAGTTACCTCCAGCTGGATAGGCATAACATATGTAGCCTGAAGAAAAACTGTAGTTAGTCAATTAGGAATGTGACATTCATACCAACAAGCATTATTTTCAGTTTCAGGACAAGCAGATCATTTTACCCCTTTCACTCCACACATGATACTGAAGTACCTTGTTCAACAAAGTATGCTCTGAATAGTAACACACTCGAACATTGTAAGGAACGGGACTGTGAGATGGAGCTTTTGGGTAAAGCTGAAGAAGAGATGTTAAATTAGCTGCAGGGTATGATGGGAAGGAGATACTGTGAGGAAATTTAGAAAAGTTGCAAGAGTAAAAGAGTAGACATGAAGCAACTTTCCAATGAAGTTAGGGAATGTAAACGTGCAAAGGAGAGGAAGCTGCCCTGGAGTGAGTATGTATGCAGATGGAGAATGTTTCGCTGAGAAATCTTTTGACAAATTGCATTCCTCTTAATGCTCCTGATGTCATAGTTCCATGTTCTAGCCCATGCTCTAAGTGTGTCAGTCTTGTTCTTGACACTTCTTGCAATGCAATAGACACATTTCAACTCACCTGACTACAATTGTGCCCTTACCACTGCCTATCCTTCCTCACAGTCTCTGTATGTGCTCAATCTTTACACCAACTGCCCATCCTCTGCTTCCCATCCCATGCAAAACTAGTTGAAAGCCACCCCAACAACTATAGCAAGCCTGTCAGCAAGACATTGGTCTCTTTAGAGTCCAGATATATCTGCCCCTTTTGCACAGGTCATACATTCCCCAGAAGAGATCCAAATGATTCATAAATGTGAAAACCTGCCCATTGCAGCAATTCCTCAGCCACACATTCAACTGCCACATCACCCTATTCCTCCCTCACTGGCATGTAGCACAGACAGCAATCCAGAAATTGCCACCCTGGAAGTTCTGCTTTTCAGCTTCATGCCTAACTTCTTATATTCTCTCTTCAGGACCTCATTCCTTTTTCTGCCCATGTCATTGGTACCAACATCTACCACAAATTTCAGCTGTCACCCTTCCCCTTTAAGAATGTTGTGGACCTGAGCTGTCCCTGACGTTGGCACCCGGGAGGCAGCTAGGGGCCTCCTTCATGTTCACAAATTTGTCTGTTTCTCGAACTATTGAGTTGTAAAGGGTTAACCTGTGGACTTGTTGAATGTCTCACCACCTTAAAAGTAACAGAACTCGCTGTAGAAGTTTTGATTACAACCACGTGGATGCACCAAGAGAATGCGGTGTACTCCAGAAGTACAATGGGACAACCGTGGGAATGCAACACAGCTGTGAGAGTACAGCCATGGAACACTAATGTGAAGAGTGGCTCTGGTTCGGTAGTTTGAACTGATACCAATGTACTCGTCCACTTCCTGCTGCATTTCATATCAGTGGAGAAACTGTAAAAGTAGAGCGGTTGGAGGCTTGGGAGTAGTTCTTCGCGGATACTCCAGTGAACTAAATGCATCTTCCCAAGATCAAGATGCACAAACTAGAAAAAGAGAAACAACGAAGGAGAAGGTGTCCAGAGCCATCGGAACCACTTCTGGCCGTCTCAGAGTCAACTCCTACAACCGCCACGGAGGAGGACCCAGAACCTGGGATTGTTTCACAGCCAAGGCTCACCTGCCAAGGAGAGTGATTCCCCTTGTCAGGAAAAAACATTCTCCCACAAGGGTAAGAAATCCTCCACAGCGATTAAATCGTTAGGCCTGAATGGGACAATTTTAGCAATGTCTGTATATGGTAGTTGTATTACATAGTATACTGTGTGTATATAGTTGAGATGCATTCTGTATTGAGTTGGCATTTATAGCAAAGCAAGGAGGAGTGTTTTGTATTTAATATCTCAGTAATATTTGAGTCGTATTGTAAATATTTGATTAAGCATTCTTGTTCATTTGAATAATTCAATATGGGTTATATGTAAAAATACATGAATTGCATACTTCTTGATGCTACCATATGATACGTGCGTGCCTCATTTAAAGTAAAGAACATGCCAAGACTCTCATCTCTTGGCTCTATTGTTTTCCTTTGAATTAGTTTGATGTTTTGAAGTTCCAAAACATAACATACCTTGCTATCAATACAAGCCTCATCTATTTTTAAGAGTCAGCATCTTACAAATTATATTACTGTACGACCAATCCATTATTTCAGATAGCATGATCCATTATGAATGTCTGAATATAATATTACAGGATAAACAAGAATGACTTTCTTAATAGATATAGCCAACACGCATAATATACAGAAATCAGTAAGTGAAAAACACCAGAAATAAGAGGAAATTGAAAGACTGTGGAACTGGAACAGGGTATTAATTGTCCCGATAGTAATATCTGCCAACTGGTATGATCGCAAAGTCACTACACAATTGTGATAAGCAGTTAGGCCTACACAGCAACATTTACGCAAGTCTCCAGAAAGCCACAATACTAAACACCACTTGAATAGCCTGAAAATTCCTAGCAATTGTGAAATGGGTGTGCTTGGTTCTGCCTGTTCTTCAGGTTTTACCAGCTTGAGCTGACAAAAAATAAAAATACAATGGCCCATTTCCACAGTGGGTTTTGAAGGTAACGAATGGGACAGCAGGATAGTGTGCCTCCTTCCAGGTGCTGGAGTGCAGGATGTTACTAAGAGGCCGCAGAACATTCTGAGATGGATGGTCAATACCCAAAGGCTTTAGAACAAAGAACAGTACTGCGCAGCACAACAGGCCCTTTAACCGTTAATTTATTGCTGATCTAATTAAGCTAACAAAATCTAATTCCTCCTGTCTGCACACGATCCATATCCCTCCATTCTCTTCATATCGATGTGCCTATCTCAGATCCTCTAAGATGCCTCAATTGTTTCCGTCTCCACCACCAGTTCTGACAGTGCATTCTAGGTACCCACCACTCTGTGTAAAAAAAAAACACTTGCCCAACACATTTCCTTTCAACTTTCCCCCTGCACTTTAAATGTATGGCCTCCAGTATGAGATAGTTTGACCCTGCAATAAAGATACCAGTCATCTGTGTTGTCTGTAGCTTTCATTAACTTATACACTTCTATGTCTTCCATCAGCCTCTGCTGATCCTGAGAAAAGAACTTTAATTTGTCCAACCTCTCTGTATATACATGCCCTCTAATAAACACAGCATCCTGGTGACCTTCTGCGTCCTTTCCAAAGCCTCGACATCCTTTCTATAAAGTAGCAACCAGAGCTATAAGAAATGCTGAGTACTAAGCAGAGCAGTTACTGCAATCAATTTACAGCACTAGTGATCACCGATCGAGCTTCCATTTTCACCGCTATCTGCAATGAGGTTGTGCATTCTCCCCCTGAGTATGTAGGTTTCCTTCAGATGCTCTGGTTTCCTCCCACATCCCAGTGATGTACAGTTAGAGTTTGTAGATTGTGAGCATGCTAAGTTGGCATTAGAAGCCTGGCAAAACTTGTGGGCTGCCCAGCATAATCCTTGCTGACTTGATTTGATGCAATTGACGCATTTCACTGTATGCTTCGATGCTTTGATGTACATGTAATAAATAAAACTAATAATTGTTCTTTAAAACAGTAACATGACTTCCTGACTTTGAATTCAATGCCATGACTAACAAAGATAAGCATGCCATACTACTATTACATTGATGAAGGTAGAGCAGTAGATGTAGTGTATAAGGATTTCAGTGAGACATTTGATAAGGTTCCCCATGTAAGGCTCATTCAGAAAGTAATGAGCCATGGGATCCAAGGAGTGTCCATGGGACACACAAAGCTGCTGCACTGGTTGACAGTATTGTTACAAGGCATAATGTGTGTTGGCCTTCATCAGCCGTGGGATAGAGTTCAAGAGCCAAGAGATAGTGTTACAACTATATAACCCCACTTGGAGTACTGTGTTCAGTTCTGGTCACCTTGCTATAGGAAGGACACGGATACTATACAAAGAGTGCAGAGGAGATTTACCTGGATTGGAGAGTGTGCCTTATGAAAATAGGTTGAGTGAACTTGGCCTTTTCCCCTTGGAGCAATGGAGGATGAGAGGTGAGCTGATAGAGGTGTGTAAGGTGATGAGAGGCATTGACTGTGTGGATAGCCAGTGGCTTTTTCCCAGGGCTGAAATGGCAAACACAAGGGGTATAGTTTTAAGGTGCTTGGAAGTAGGTACAAGAGGGATGTCAGAGGTAAGTTTTTCACACAGAGAGTGGTGGGTGCGTGGATTGGACTGCCGGTGATGGTGGTAGAGGTGGATGCAATAGGATATTTTAAGATACTCTAGAAAGATACATGGACCTTAGCAAAATAGAGGGCTATGTGGTAGGGAAATTCTAGACAGCTTCTGGAGTAGGTTACATAGTTGGCACAACATTGTGGGCCAAAGGGCCTGCAATGTATGTTCTATGTACTTCTTTACTACTTGTGCGTCAACTGACAGGGTGCTATGAGCCTGGCCCCATTTGTATGTTGGTACTGTTAAGGGTCCTGCCATTATCTGTGCACTTTCCCTTTATATTTGTCCTCCCAAAGTGTAACACCTCCGACTTAATCACCAGATTAAGGTCCCTCCATTTTTCCTCTCAAATCTGCAACTGATCTATTGCCTGGCGTTTCCTTTGGCAACAACCTACACTATCCACAATGCTAACACTTTGTATCATCTGAATAACCCATGTTTCCAGCCAATTCTGAATTGAAGCCACCAATTCATGCATCTGTATGACCTATAATGCGTTGGCAAATGCCTTACAAAAATTTGGTTCATATTTGTAGCTGCGAAAGAAACAGGAAGAAGAATGAGGTTCTGTAGGTACAAACATAGATTACAGGAAACTAAGCAAGAAGATTAAAAGCAAAACTTCAAAGCTCATAATTTTAAAACTAATTTTGGATCCTCCATTCTCTGTTGATATCTCCCTGCAACAATTATGTCACTATCATGATCACATCTAAGTGAGTATGGAAATTAGATCAGTATAAATCAGCAGTTCCCAAATGTTTATGGGTTACCACCCCCTTTGCTCCCAGACGACATCCCTAGCAGCCCCTCCTTTCCAGCCATTACATAAAAACTATAAAGAATTTTTATTTACAATACACAGCGAACATGAAATTGCAAATTCAAAGCAGTGATAAATAATTGCAATACATATTCAAATCTATTCAAAGCTACAAATAACATTTCTTTTCATAATTACAGTAAAAACAATTTTCATCAACAAATTTAGAACATAAATAATTAATATACTATTCAGCACTTCATTCCTTTTTTACATTTCAATAAGATAGATGGGCTTGACAACTGTGGGCTGAATTCCACATGTTCAGTAATTTGTAGTCTAATCCATTATTTTTAAATAAGTTGGCTGACTCCACTGAAACCATGTACCACTACATATGATGTTGGAAAGGCAATAAAGATCAGCTTGACATTTTTCCACATTGCAGGATGGCATTCAGAAATTTCTTTCTGCAACCAGAAGTCTTAATATTATTTTCTGAACCTTGTCTTCAGCTCAAAGTCATTTTGTAGCAAAATCAGTTCATCCTTCATCCTTCCTGTTAATTCCTCATTACAAATGTTCTGGAATGGACTTACTGGGATCGAGAGACGATCCCAAAATCTCTCTGACGTGTCTTTATGCAGCTCACCCAGATAGTAACAGCATACTTGGAGATCATCATCTAGTATTCCTTCTCCCTCTTCAACTCAGTGAGGCTCTGAAATTGGAAAAGGTTGTGATGGCCAATGCTGCAATTAAATAGGATTAACTTGGACAGAAGTGTGGAGACGACTGTTTTAACAAATAAGATTCACATAATTTCCTTGCAATTGAAGATTGATTTCATTAAACTTTGTGAATAATTCTGTTAAATAAGCAATGTCATGCCCATTATTCTTGAGTTGATTATTGAATGCTTCAAAGAATTTTATCACTGTTTCAAAAAAGCACATAAAAGCATCTCAGCCATCTGACTTCTGTGTGCAACAGATAGCCTTCAAACTGTTCATCATTCTCAATACAAAGTTATCAAGTAGTAGAGATTTGAAAGTATGAGACTTGATTTTATTTACCGCTGTGATAATTGTATTTAATGATTTGTGCTGCCAATCACTTAGAGTTTTTTTTAATGAAAAGATGTTGTCTGTGAATTACACAGTTTATGGTAAGTATGTTAGGTACATCTTCTTTCAAGAAGTAATAACCAATTGGTGGTGCCCTGTCATTGATGCTGCCCCATCAGTTGGACAAACAAGAATGCTGGTGAGCAGAATGTCCAGCTCTTTGAAAATGCTCAGTCTCCTGACTATTGACTCCCTCTTTTATATCTGTTTCTAGCACCCTTGTAAATAACAACACTTGAACTATGCTTTCATTTTTTATGAAGTGAACATAGCCAAAGATTCATTGCCTAGCAAAGTTGATTCATCAAACTGGAGAGCAAATTCCATTGCCCTAAATATGTTTCAAAATGAATCTTTCACATTCCCTGATATTTCCTTCATCGCCTTTGACTAGCGTTGTCACTAAGCAAATTGCTTTAATTAAATGGTTTGGTGACTTATTCTAAATGGTACTTGGAACCTTCCTTATTGCTGACAGAGTCAGTTCTTCTCCACATATGGGGCATTCCAGATTTAGTAATGAGTATGAAGCATGCAACCCATCATTGTTCTGTTGTAAAGTGCTGGCAAACATGTTTTGAAGTGTTTTCCATTTCTTTGGTGAAAGCTTTGACAAAATGACTAAAAATAAGCTACACCTGTTTGTTTTATTGGAATTTATTCTCTTCAAATGGATGGTTTCATTGCCTCATTTGGAAAAAAAAACCCTTTTCACACAACAGACACAGGCTGTTTCAAAAGCTAAAAACCCATGGTATTACAGGAAAGATTCTAGCATGGACAGAAGAATGGTTAACTGGCAGGAGGCAAAGAGTGAGAACAAAGAGAGCCTATTCTGGTTGGCTACCAGTGACTAGTGGTGTCCACAGGGGTCCATATTGGGACAACTTCTTTTCACATCTAATGTCAATAATCTGGATGATGGAATTGATGGTGTTGTGGCCAGGTTTTCAGATGATACAAAGACAGGTGGAGGGGCAGCTTGTGTTGAGGAAGCATGGAGCCTGCAGAAGAGTTCAAACAGATTCAGAGAATGGGCAAATAAGTGCTAGATGGGATATAGTGTAGGGAAGTGTATGGTCGTGCACTTTGGTAAAAGGAATGAAGGTATAGACCATTTTCTAAATGGAGAGAAACTTCAAAAACCTGAGGTGCAAAGGGACTTGGCACTGCTGTTTGTGATGTACATAAATGACCTGAATGCAAATGTAGATGTGTTAGTAACTTTGTGGATGATAGTAGCATTGATAGTAGAATGGCAAAGAGTACTGCACAATATAGACCAATTGTTGGTATGGGCAGAGAAATGGCAGATGGAATTTAACCCAGAGAAATGGGAGGTGTTGCAGCATGGTAGAGCAAATGCAAAGGGACAGGACACTGTTAAGGGCAAGATTCTCCTCCTCCTCCTCCTTTAGCCATCTACTGTCTTCATCCTCCTCCTCCTCCTCCTCCATGGTCCACTCATCTCCTATTAGATTCCTTCTCCAGCCCTTTACCTTTCCTACCCACTTGGCTTCACCTATCACCTTCTAGTTTGTCCTATCCAGCTCCCACCCCATCCTATTTATTCAGATGTCTTCCCGCTTCCTTTCCAGTTCTGATGAAGGGGTTTGTCCCAAAACGTTGACTGCTTATTCCTTTCCACAGTTGCTGCATGGCCTGCTGAGTTCCACCAACATATTGTGTGTGGTGATCAGATAATATATTTCCAGAAACGTTGACTGGGGTGTAAATACTGCCCAAAGCATTGGGAATAATTCTGCTCTTCGTTGAAGGAGTACTGCGGGTTCTTTTATGTCAGTTCCATATCTTCTGCAACAGACTGCAAATGCAACAATGCATGATTCCTGCACTATTGGGCAGCCACTCAGTTCCTGAACAAACCATCACAGCCATAATCATTAACAAAATAAATAATGCAGATGATGAAAATCCAAAGCAATTCACACAAAATGCTGGAGGAACTCAGCAGGTCAGATAGCACCTATGAAGATGAATGAACAGTTGAAGGTTTGGACTGAGACCCTTCTTCAGGACATAATCATTATCAGCCTAAATCATTATAGTATAGCAACACTCTGTCTACTTTCCACTAAAATTTGCTTTGTTTTTTTTGTTTTAATTGTGTTTGTTCTTGTAAAAATGTGAATGCTATTTATGTTTCATTATGAATACTGCTTCTATGATGCAAAATGTTTGTGATGCTGCTGCAGCAGCTAAGTTTCCCATTTCACCTGTTCATACATGTATTTATGCAAATGACAATAAACTCAACTTTACTTCGAATGTTACCTCCTTCACTGTGAGCTTTTATTTTCCATTAATAATTTTTGGTAGGATTCTTTGTCAAATAGTTTCTGGAACTATAATATTGCGTAGTCCATCCACCATAAAATGGTCACGCTTGATGTCCCTTTCACAAAACCATGTTGATTTAGCCTGATTACCTGGAAATTTTCTCATACTCTTGCTATCGGATCTTTACTTAAAGTCTCTAAACAAATTCTCAACAGTAGATGATAATCTGCCCCGTACTTTCCTGTTTTCTGGCTACTTCTCTGTATGAGCTAAGGAATTGTATTTAATATTGTCCAATTTCATGGAACCCTCTGTGAGGAGTTTGTGTGGTTCTCCCCATGACCATGTGGGTTTCCTCTGGGTGATCTGGTTTCCACCCACATTCCAAAGACATAGAAGTTAGATTAATTGGTGACATGATATAATTGGGCAGTGCAGGCCTGTTGGGCCAGAAAGACCTATCGATGTGCTGTATCTCTAAAGTAGTAAGAAAAAAGAGGAGGAGATAGAAGGGGAGGGGAGTTGCTCTACTGCTCAGGGACAATATCACGGCTGTGCTTGTGGTGACATAATGCAGGGGTCACACACTGAATGAAACTCAGGAATATGAAGGGTGCAATCACACTGATGGGAACGTACTACAGACCCTCAACAGCCACCAGGACACCGAGCTATCACGTCCCCTCTAACTACCGCACTGCCTGACCTTACCCTTCCTTACTGAGCCTCAGAGCTGGCCACAGTATCCCATCCTGGCAGCTGCTGCCATGATCTGATGGGTTATCCCCACCCTCCCCCGCTAGCAGTTTCCAAAGGGGTATACATTTTAATGTATGCCACTGGGAAAAACATTGACTGCTAATTAAGTTCTAACCTCAAGCTTACTTATTTATCACAGTTCTCCAGTTCATTTCTTCAAGCCATGTTATAAGCCTTATTGCCCGCTTTCTACTCTTCAGCCCAGTTTGGTAACTGTACTTTCCTGTGGCTCTTTACTAAATGACTTTTGAAAATCAACAGATCCTGTTTTAACCAGCACAGGTCTCGGCCCTTCGGTCTACAATATCTCAGCCAAACGTGATTCCATCCGCTGCATATTCATAGCCTATCCAACATTATTATTGCATCTGCTTCCAGCGCCATTCCTGGCAGCATATTCCAGGGACCAGCTACACTCTGTGTAAGTAAACCTGTCTGTCCAACTCTTTTAATGCACACCCCCCCCCCCCCCGCCGCCCCTCCATCCCAGCAATGTAGCTCCTCCATCTCTGGCAGTGCACAGGGCTTCCTTCATCATGTCAGTAGCTTCTACTTGGTTTTCACTACTGTCAGTCATGCAAGTCCCAGGTGGAGACTCAGGAATACCATCACGCTCAGATGTAGAAGGATTCTTCATTGCTTCTTTCATAACAGTTTTGTTTTACCAGTCAGGGTTGTTAGCCCTGAACTGAACCTCCAAACCTAGAGAACCAGTGGACCTCTCGTAGTCTGTCCTCGCTTTGTCTTTGACCTATTTTGGCATGGGTGACCCTACCAAGAGCTAAAGAATCAATCTTTGACTTCAGCCAACATCGCTCTCCCCATCATGGAGGCACAAAAGCCTCCAAACCACAAGGTTGCAGTCCTCTTGGACAAATGACATCTCTACACTGGGAAAAATTTACAACTCTCTACCTTATCCGTACTGCTCTGTGTTCATGAAGTAAAAATGCCAATCAAGTCCAACAAAACACTCTTTTCTTTCAACAAATACGTAACAAATGTTCATCAGTTAGTTTTACTTCTCCAAGTACCTCTCATTTAGATTCCTGCTGAATAATGTTCTTTCATACTTCCCTGCCACTAAGGTTGAGCTGTAATTGCCGCACATGCTGTCATACTCCTCTCTGAATCAGAGACTTGTGTTTACATTCCACCCCCCCCACCCCTAGTGCCTCCTGTTCATAGAGTAAAATGATTGGAAGCAGATCAGTGGCCTATGTAAAGTTTGTGACTTGTTCAAAATCACTTAGATAAAATATACAAACAGTAGACTTAGAGTCTAAGTTAGCAATAATGTATCTATGAAGAAATAGTGTTTTTGTGACACTTCTGACTTTTGATGTTTTACTACGACGTTTCTTGCATAAAACAAGCCATTTAAAAATAAGTAGCTTAACAATGCATGATGTACCTAGACAATTTAATTCACAAGAACTCATTGTTGCTTAACAGAACAAAACTAACAAGTATAATTTCCAGATAGAGAAATAACTCAAACAGAGAGTATCCCAACTGGTTGCATCACGGCCTTGTATGGAAATAGCAATGCCCAGGAATAGAAAAAACCTACAAAAAGTGATGGATACACTCCCATCCATCACAGGCAAATTCCTCCCCACTATTAAGCACATCTACTAGGACACCTGCCTCAAGAAAGCAGCATCTATCATTAAGGAACCCAAATATCCAGGATATGCTCTCTTCTCACCACAAAATCGAACAGGCATCTTAAGTCCCACACTGCCAGGTTCTGGAATAGTTACTACCTGTCAGCCTTCAAGCTCCAGAACTGGAGTGGATAACAGCACATTTGGAAAGCGGTGAAATCATCGGACAAAGTCAGCATGGATTTGTGAAAGGAAAATCATGTCTGACGAATCTCATAGAATTTTTTGAGGATGTAACTAGTAGAGTGGATAGGGGAGAACCAGTGGATGTGGATTTTCAAAAGGCTTTGACAAGGTCCCACACAGGAGATTATTGTGCAAACTTAAAGCACATGGTATTGGGGATAAGGTATTGATGTGGATAGAGAATTTGTTGGCAGACAGGAAGCAAAGAGTGGGAATAAACGGGACCTTTTCAGAATGGCAGGCAGTGACTAGTGGGGTACCGCAAGGCTCAGTGTTGGGACCTCAGTTGTTTACAATATATATTAATGACTTAGATGAGGGAATTAAATGCAGCATCTCCAAGTTTGTGGATGACACGAAGCTGGGCGGCAGTGTTAGCTGTGAGGAGGATGCTAAGAGGATGCAGGGTGAC
This sequence comes from Mobula hypostoma, assembly GCF_963921235.1. Classification (NCBI taxonomy): domain Eukaryota; kingdom Metazoa; phylum Chordata; class Chondrichthyes; order Myliobatiformes; family Myliobatidae; genus Mobula; species Mobula hypostoma. The sequence continues at coordinate 36,858,095 of NC_086106.1, read as the reverse complement.
TTGGATAGGTTTGGTGAGTGGGCAACTTCATGGCAGATGCAATTTAATGTGGATAAATGTGAGGCTATCCACTTTGGTGGCAAGAACAGGAAAACAGATTACTTTCTGAATGGTGGCCGATTAGGAAAAGGGGAGGTGCAACGAGACCTGGGTGTCATTGTACACCAGTCATTAAAAGTGGGCATGCAGGTACAGCAGGCAGTGAAAAAGACGAATGTTATGCTGGCATTCATAGCAAGAGGATTCGAGTACTGGTGCAGGGAGGTACCACTGCAGTTGTACAAGGCCTTGGTGAGACCACAAACGGAGTATTGTCTGCAGTTTTGGTCCCCTAATCTGAGGAAAGACATTCTTGCCATAGAGGGAGTACAAAGAAGATTCACCAGATTGATTCCTGGGATGGCAGGACTTTCATATGATGAAAGACTGGATCGACTAGGCTTGTACTGTCTGGAATTTAGAAGATTGAGGGGGAATCTTATTGAAATGTATAAAATTCTAAAGGGATTGGACAGGCTAGATGCAGGAAAATTGTTCCCAATGTTGGGGGAAGTCCAGAATGAGGGGTCACAGTTTGAGGATCAAGGGGAAGCCTTTCAGGACCGAGATGAGGAAAAACCTCTTCACACAGAGTGCTGAATCTGTGGAATTCTCTGCCACAGGAAACAGTTGAGGCCAGTTCATTGGCTATATTTAAGAGGGAGTTAGATATGGCCCTTGTGGCTAAAGGGATCAGGGGGTATGGAGAGAAGGCAGGTACAGGGTTCTGAGTTGGATGATCAGCCATGATCGTACTGAATGGCGGTGCCAGCTCGAAGGGCTGAATGGCCTACTCCTGCATCTATTTTCTATGTTTCCATGTTTCTGTTAACTCTGAACTGACTTCACAACATACAGATTCACTTTCAAGGACTCTCCAGCTCATAGTCTCCATATTATTTATGTTTTATTTGTACATCAGCTTTGTTTATGTCTGGTTTAATATAAATTCTATAGCATTTCTTTATTTCTCTGGAAGAAAATTTTAAATATAGCATTAAAAGAGTTGTGTGTTGCTAAAGCTTTTTGACCTTGTGGGCAACCTGTGTTTTCTAGTTGAGTTGATCATTGTACAAGGCACCGATACTTCTTACAGCGTTAACACAGCTGCATAAACAAGATAAATGTAGTCAAAGCTGCTACAAATCATGAGAAGAGACTCTACTGACTGTGAACTTTGACATTTAAGAGGCGTACTGGTTTTTCTCACTTGTCTGCTACTGTTAACTCCTTGTAACTCAGAGTTCCATACATGTGGACTTTCTATGATATGGTAAAATAAAAGATTCTCCACTTGAAGTCTGCTGTTCATTTTTATTTTAAAATACCCAGACAACAAGATTCCCTGACACCCTGTAAATGCCTGGAAGGAAATGAATCTCAAAGCAGTATAGTAATCTACACATACTTCAATAATAAATTAACTCTGACAATGAATTTTCTTTTGTCTTCCTTGATCCTCATTCTAATATGCTTTCCCATTATTTCTCTTGGTTGTGTTTGGTAGCTTTCTGTGTTATTCAAGCCTGAGAACCCACAATCAGCGCTTTAGGAAAAGCTTATTTCTCTCCACCATCAATTTCTGAGCCATCCGTGAATACTACCTTGCTAGTCCTCTTTGGCACTGTATACCGTGCTAATTTTTATGTCCTGAACGGTAGTATTGCTGCAGAAGAATACATTTCATGACATTTGTCAGTGATAATAAATTGATTCTGATTCTGATTACATAACATTGTGCCACTTATAGCTATTGTACAGTTGGGTGAATTGGCAGCCTCATCTCCATCAGCACTGGTGCACCACAGGGCTGTGTGCTTTGACTCCTGCTCTACTTGCTTCATACCCATGACTGTGTGGCTCGGCACAGCCACAACACCATCTTCCAGTTTGGTGTTGACAGTGTTGTTGTGGGTCGAATCAAAGGTGGGGATGAGTCAACATATAGAGGAAGATTGAAAATTTGGCTGAGTGATGTAATTAGAGCAACCTCTTATTTAATGTCAGCAAGACCAACAAACTGCTCATAGGCTTCAGGAGAGGCAAACCAGAGGTCCATGAGCTAGTCCGCATTAAAGGGTTAGAGGGTTGGCAGCTTTATATTCCCGAGTGTTACTATTTCAGAGGAGAAAACCTTTATTTCCTGAGGAGTCAATGGAGATTTGTCATGAGATACAAAGCTTGGAGAGACTTCTACAGTTGTGTCGCAGAGAGTTTACTGGCATCAATGCCTTTATAAGGCACTTGTGAGGCCTCACCTTGATTGTTGTGAACAGTTTGGGTTCCTCATCTCAGAAAAGATGTGCTGGAATTGGAGAGGGCTCAGAGGAGGTTCACAAGGATGATTTCAGGAATGAAAGGGTTATCTTATCAGGAACATTTGAATGCTCTGCGTCTGTACTTGCTGGAATTTAGAAGGATGGGGGGATCTCATTGAAACATTTTGAATGTTGAAAGGCCTAGAAAGACTAGATCTGGAAAGGAAGCCTCAGGATAGAGAGCGTCCATTTAAAACAAAGATGTGGAGAAATTTCTTTAGCCAGAGAGTGGTGAATTTGTGGAATTTATTATTACAGGCAGCTGTGTAGGCCAGGTCGTTGGGTATATTTAAGGAAGAGATTGATAGGCTCTTGACTGGACACAGCCTCAAAGGATGGGAAGTGGCGCTGAGCAGGGAATGGCAGTGCACTCACTGGGCCACATGGCCTAATTCTGCTCCTATGTCTTGTGGTCTTATGAATAGAAAATCCTACAAAAGGTAGTGGATTCAGCCCAGTACTTCATGGGTAAAGCCTTCCCAACCATTGATCACATCTACCTGAACTCTGTTGGAGGAAAGCATCATCCATCAACAGAGATCGTAAAAGGTACAAGAGCTTCAGGACTTGCACACCAGGTTCAAGAACAGTTACTAGCCCTCAAGCATCAGCAGGCTTTTGAACAAAAGGGGTTAACTACACTCACTTCCCATCGTATTGAGATGCTCCAATAACCTATGATCTCACTTCATTATGTCATGTTCTTATTATTTATTGCACTTGCATTTGCAGTTTGTTATCTTATGCTTCCCAATTGAACTTTCATTGACCCTGTAATAGTTACTATACATTTGCTGAGTATGTCCACAGGAAAATTAATCTCAGGGTTGTATATGGGCACATATATGGACTTCGATAATAAATGTACTTGAACTTTTGTGCACTATGGCCAAAATTCATTTCTTGGAGAGATACATCTTCAGATATATTATTCAAGTGGCATCATCTCTCACCTCTTCAATTTGTAATGGCTTTCGAAAGAAATATTATTGTCCTACTTTAATGTTATATTGACCGAATATGCATTTAGTGCATTGCAGTAATGCATGAGCAGAATGCTGAGTGAATAGAATTCCAAGCATTCATGTATTGTGTACACGTGTACTCCTACAATGGATGTGCATTACTTTATGAGAAGGTTGCCTGTATCCAGGGACTGCAAGAATAAACTAACTCTTGATGCTTATGTCACTCCAGTCTTTATTGCACATTATTTAATACTTTCAGTAACACTAAGGATAGATGGCATTTGAAATATTGTGTTGTCACTCATGCTGTAGATATAATGTCTGAAAATATTACATGAATTGAAAAATGGGAAATGGAGCCACTTAAAGAGGTTTAGGGAAGCCTCTGACTATCCACATGATTAAAATGATGCCTCTCATCATCTTGTACACCTGATCAGGTCACCTCTCATCCTCCATCACTCCAAAGAGAAAAGGCCAAGTTCACTCAACCTATTCTCACAAGGCATGCTCCCCAGTCCAGACAACATCATTGTAAATCTCCTTCGCACCCTTTTTATGGTTTCCACATCCTTCCTGTAGTGAGGTGATCACAATTGAGCACAATACTCCACAGACCCACAGACTCTGGGGCTGACCAGAGTCTTATATAGCTACAAGAATACCTCTCGGCTCTTAACTCAATTCTATGGTTGATGAAAGCCGATGCACCGTATGCATTCTTAACCACAGAGTCAACCTGTGTAGCAGCTTTGAGCATCCCATGGACTCGGACCCCTAGATCTCTCTGATCCTCCACACTACCAAGAGTCTTACCATTAATGCTATATTCTGCCATCATATTTGACCTACCATAATGAACCACCTCATACTTATCTGGGTTGAACTCCATCTCCCACTTCTCAGCCCAGTTTTGCATCCTATCAATGTCCTGCTGTAACCTCTGACAGCCCTCCACACTAACCACAACACCCCCAACCTTTGTGTCATCAGCAAATTTACTAACCCATCCCTCCACTTCCTAGGGGTCCCAGAACAGATCCCTGAGGCATATCACTGGTCACCGACATCCATGCAGAATATGACCCATCTGCAACCACTCTTTGCCTTCTGTGGGCAAGCCAGTTCTAGATCCACAAAGCAATGTCCCCTTGGATCCTATGCCTCCTTACATTCTCAATAAGTCTTGCATGGGGTACCTTATCAAATGCCTGCTGAAATCCATATACACTACATCTATGGCTCTACCTTCGTCAATGTATTTAGTCACATCCTCAAAAAATTCATTCAGGCTCATAAGGCATGACCTGCCTTTAGCAAAGCCATGCTGACTATTCCTAATCATATTATGCCTTTTTAAATGTTCATAAGTCCGGCCTCTCAGGATCTTCTCCATCAACTTACCAACCACTGAAGTAAGACTCTCTGGTCTAAAATTTCCTGGGCTATCTCTACTCCCTTTCTTGAATAAGGGAACAACATCTGCAACCCTCCGGAACCTCTCCCATCCTCATTGATGATGCAAAGATCATCGCCAGAGACTCAGCAATCTCCTCCCTTGTTTCCCACAGTAGCCTGGGGTAAATCCCGTCTGGTCTCAATGATTTATACAACTTGATGCTTTCCAAAAGCTCCAGCACATCCTTTTCCTTAATACCTACATGCTCAAGCTTTTCAGTCCACTGCAAGTCATCCCTGCAATCGCCAAGATCCTTTTCCTCTTGCTCTTCACATACTTGTGGAATGCCTTGGGGTTTTCCTTAATCCTGTCCACAAGGCCTTTAAATGGCCCCTTCTGGCTTTCCTAATTTCATTCTTAAGCTCCTTCCTGCTAGCCTTATAATTTTCTTGATCGCTATCATTATCTATTTTTAAACCTTTCGTAAGCTCTTTCTTTCTTCTTGACTAGATTTACAACAGCCTTTGTACACCACGGCTCCTGTAACCTACCATTCTTTCCCTGTCTCATTGGAACGTACCTATGCAGAACCCCATGCAAATATCCCTTGAACATTTGCCACATTTCTTCAGTACATTTTCCTGAGAACATGTTTCCAGTTTATGCTTCCGAGTTCATGCCTGATAGTCTCATATTTCCCTTACTCCAATTAAACATTTCCCTAACTTGTCTGTTCCTATCCCTCTCCAATGCTATGGTAAAGGAGATAGCATTGTGTTCACTATCCCCAAAATGCTCTCCCACTGAGAGACCTAACACCTGACTGGGTTCATTTCCCAATAATAGTACAGCCTCTCCTCTTGTAGGCTTATCTACGTATTGTGTCAAGAAACCTTCCTGAACACACCTAACAAACTCCACCCCATCTAAACCCCTCACTCCAGGGAGATGCCAATCAATATTTGGGAAATTAAAATCTCCCACCACAACAACCCTGTTATTATTGCACCTTTGCAGAATCTGTCTCCCTATCTGCTCTTCGATGTCCCTGTTACTGTTGGGTGGTCTATAAAAAACACCCAGTGGAGTTATTGACCCCTTCCTATTCCTAACGTCCACCCACAGAGACTCCGTAGATAACCCCTCCGTGACTTCCTCCTTTTCTGCAACCACGACACTATCTCTGATCAACAGTGCCATGCCTGCACCTCTTTTGCCTCCCTCTCTTTCTTTTCTGAAATATCTAAAGGCTGGCACTTGAAGTAGCCATTCCCGCCCCTGCCCCATCCAAGTCTCTGTAATAGCCACAACATCATAGCTCCATGTCAGGGGTAAGTTTTTTATGCAGAGAGTGGTGAGTGTGTGGAATGGGCTGCTGACAACGGTGGTGGAGGCGGATACAAGACAAGACAAGACAAAGGAGCAGAAGCAGGCCATTCAGCCCATCAAGTCAGCTCTGCAGCTCCCCATGAGCTAAACTATTCACCCATCTAGTTCCAATTTCCGGCTTTTCCCCATATCCCTTGATACCCTGACTAATTAGATACCTGTCAATCTCCTCCTTGAACACCCACAGTGATCGGGCCTTCACAGCTGTATGTTGCAACGAATTCCACAAATCCACGACCCTCTGGCTAAAAAAATTTCTCCTCATCTCTGTTTTAACTGGGTACCCTCTAATTCTAAGACTATGGCCTCTTGTCCTAGACTCACCCACCAAGGGAAACAACCTTTCCACATCTACTCTGTCCAACCCTTTCAACATTCAAAATATTTCTGAGATCCTCTCTCATTCTTCTATACTCTAATGAATACAATCCAAGAGCCGACAAACGCTCCTCATATGTTAGCCCCTGCATTCCAGGAATCATCCTTGTAAATCTTCTCTAAACTCTCTCCAACATCAGTACATCCTTTCTATGATAGGGGCCCCAAAACTGCACACAGTATTCCAAATGAGGTCTCACTAATGCCCCGTAGAGCCTCATCAACACCTCCTTACTCTTATACACTATTCCTCTTGAAATGAATGCCAACATAGCATTCGCTTTCCTTACCGCTGATCCAACTTGGTGGTTAACCTTTAGGGTATCCTGCACGAGGACCCCCAAGCCCCTTTGCAATTCCAATTTTTGAATTTTCTCCCCATCTAAATAATAATCTGCCTGATTATTTCTTCTTCCGAAATGTACAACCGTACATTTGTCAACGTTGTATCTCATCTGCCATTTCTTTGCCCACTCTCCTAAACCGACTAAGTCTCTCTGCAACCTTTCCATTTCTTCAACGTTTCCTGCTCCTCCACCTGTCTTGGTGTCATCTGCAAACTTAGCCACAAAACCATTTAATTCATAATCCAAATCATCGATATACTTCGTAAAAAGAAGTGGCCCCGACACCGACCCCTGCGGAACACCACTAGTAACTGGCAACCAATCAGAATAGGATCCCTTTATTCCCACCCTTTGCTTTCTGCCTATCAGCCAATGCTCCACCCATTTCAATATCTTTCCTATAATTCCATGGGCTCTCATCTTATTAAGCAACCTCATATGCGGCACCTCATCGAAGGCCTTTTGAAAATCCAAATACACACCATCCACAGCCTCTCCCTTGTCAATCTTATTCGAGATTACCTCAAAAAATTCCAATAGGTTGGTGAGGCAGGATCTTCCCTTTATGAAGCCATGCTGGCTTCGGCCTATCTTGTCATGCACCTCGAGGCATTTCATAACCTCGTCCTTGAGGATTGACTCCAATATCTTTCCAACTACCGATGTCAGACTAATAGGTCTGTAATTTTCTTTTTGCTGCCTCCCTCCTTTCTTAAATAACGGAACTACATTTGCAACCTTCCAGTCCTCTGGAACCATGCCAGAGGCTATTGAATCCTGGAAGATCATTTCCAATGCTTCCACAATCTCCAAAGCCACCTCCTTCAGAACCCTTGGGTGCACCTCATCCGGACCGGGAGACTTATCTATTCTTAGTCCACTTAGCTTCCCAAGCACTTTCTCTCTAGTAATCTTGACTGCACCTAATTCTATTCCCTGATACCTCTGGCTATCAGGTATATTGCTCATGTGTTCCACTGTGAAGACTGATGCAAAATACTCATTCAGTTCCTCCGCCATCTCTTTGTTATCCATTATAATTTCTCCAGCATCATTTTCAATCAGTCCCGTATCTACCCTTGTCACTCTTTTACTCTTCATATATTTAAAAAAAACTCTTAGTATCCCTTTTTATGTTAATCGCCAACTTCCTTTCATAATTCATCTTTTCTTTCCTAATGACTTTCTTAGCTTCCTTCTGTAAGTTTTTAAAAGTCTTCTTGTCCTCATTTTCCCACTAAGTTTTGCTTCCTTGTACGCCGTTTCTTTTGCTTTTATTTTTGTTTTAACCTCTCTCGTTAGCCACATTTATGCCATTTTTCCATTCATGATTTTCTTTTTTCTTGGAATATATTTTTCCTGCATTTTCCTTATTTCTTGTAGGAATTTCATCCAATTCTGCTCTGCCGTCCCTCCATTTAGCTTACTTTTCCAATCGACTTTGGCCAGTTCCTCTCTCATACCACTGTAATTTCCCCCTGTTCCACTGAAATATCGATACACCTGATACCAGCTTCTCCTTTTCAAATTTGAAACTGAACTCAATCATATTACGATCGCTACTTCCAAGGGGATCATAGAAAATATAGAAACATAGAAAATAGGTGCAGGAGTAGGCCATTCGGCCCTTTGAGCCTGCACCGCCATTCAGTATGATCATGGCTGATCATCCAACTCAGAACCCTGTACCAGCCTTCCCCCCATACCCCCTGATCCATTTAGCCACAAGGGCCATATTCCTGATTCCTTTACCTCCAGCTCCCTAATTGCCGCAGGTTCATTACACAGCACCCAATCCAAAACAGCCAGTCCCCTGGTGGGCTTCTGGACAAGCTGCTCCAAAAAGCCATCCTGTAGGCATTCTACAAACTCCCTCTCCTGAGATCCATTACCTTCCTGACTTTCCCAATCCACTTTCATATTAAAATCCCCCATAATTATCTTGACACTTTCCTTCTGACGCGCTTTTTCTATTTCCAGCTGCAACTTGTAGTCCACATCCCGGCTGCTGTTTGGAGGCCTGTATATAACTGCTATTAGTGTCTTTTTCCCTTGCCATTTCTTAATTCTACCCATAAGGATTCTACCTCTTCTGATCCTATGTCCCTTCTTTCTATTGATTTGATATCGTTACTTACCATCAGGACCATGCCACCCTTTTTACCTACCTTCCTATCTTTCCTATACACTGTGTATCCTTGGATATTCAGCTCCCAATCACATCCATCATTTAGCCATGACTCAGTGATGGCCACAATGTCCTATCTTCTAACTTGCAGCTGTGCAGCAGGGTCATCCACTTTATTTCTAATGCTGCATGCATTTAAGTACAGTACATTTAGATCAGTATGTGTTGCTGATTTTGCTATATTTCTATTTTGCAGCAAATTATCCTGTATATTCACTGGCCTGTCCTTCTTGCGATCTTTGCTGCACAGTATTTTTGACTTATTTCTATTTTCCTCTTCCTTGACCCTAACACCTTGGTTTCCTTCCCCTTGCCAATTTAGTTTAAACCCTCCCTAACAGCTATATTAAACAATCCCAGCAGGATATTAGTACCTTTTGAGTTCAGGTGTAATCCATCTTTTTCGTATAAGTCATACCTTCCCCAAAATAGATCCCAATGATTCAAGAATTTGAAGCCCTGCCCCCTGCACCAGTTACTTAGCCACACATTCATCTGCTTAATTCTGCTATTCTTACCATCATTAGCATGCAGCTCAGGCAGCAATCCTGATATTATTACTCTGGAGGTCTGGCTTTTCAATTTTCTTCCTAGCTCCCAGTAATCTTTCTTCAGGACCTCCTCTCTTTTTCTGCCTATGTCATTGGTACCAACATGTACCAAGACTTCCGGCTGCTCGCCCTCTCTCCTCAGAATACTCTGGCCTCGATCTGAGACATCCCATACCTGGGCACCAGGGAGGCAACACACCATCCGGGTATCCTTGTCTGGTTCGCAGAATCTCTTGTCGGTCCCCTTTATGATGGAATCCCCTACAACTACCGCATTTCTTCTTGCTGTCTTGATTTCAGCACTGGGCAGAATTCCAGAGTCTCGTTCACTGTGGTCCTCCTCTGTCAGGTCTGCCTCTTCAACAGTATCCAAAATAATATATCGATTTCTGAAGGGGACTGTCACAGGGGTGCTATCTGCTACCTCTCTATAGGTAGTATCTATCACCTCCTCACTTTCCCTAATTAACTGAAGGTCATCAATTTCCATCTCCAGCTCCTTAACACGGTCCTTCAGGAGCCTCATCTCAGTGCACCTGGTGCAGATGTAATCCTTGGGGAGGCTGGGAGTCTCCCAGGGTCCCCACATCTGGCACTCCAAGCACAACACTATTCCTAGATGCATACCTCTAATGCTACTGTTTGTACTAAATAACAAAAGACTGTAACTTACTCCGTTACTATGAGACTCGACAGTCACAGGAAGCCTCTTTCTGTCTCCGCCGACGCCCGTTGAGCCAAAGCCCCCTCACTCTGCACCCTCTCACTCCGCAGGCCGCTCTGACGCTGCCCGCTGGATATGGTGGTTTTCTTTTTAAACTGTTTGCGCTCAACTGGCTGATGTCACGCGCCAACGCAGTCTGGCGTCTCTCCTACTCTGAGAAATAAAATGTCTTCTCGCTGGAAATCCTTAGCCTCTTACTGCTGTCTTCTTGATCCAAAGAGAAAAAGTCTGCGACTTTCTTCCTCTTTTTAAACTGTTCGCGCTCAACTGGCTGATGTCATGCACCTGTGCGTACAATAGGGTCTTTTGAGAGACTCCTGGATAGGTACATGGAGCTTAGAAAAACAGAGGGCTATGGGTAACCCTAGATAATATCTAAGGTAAAGACATGTTTGGCACAGCTTTGTGGGCCGAAGGGCCTGTATTGTGGTGTAGTTTTTCTATTTTTTTGTGTTTATATGTTTCTGTAAGGGGTCCAAAACTGCTAAGAATCCTCCATGAAGCCTCGCCAGAAGTTTATAAAGTCTCAACATTACATTCTTGCTTTTATATTCTTGTCCTCTTGAAATGAATGCTAATATTGCATTTGCCTTCCTCACCACAGACTCAACCTGAAAATTAAACTTTAGGGCATCCTGCACAAAGACAGCCAAGTCCTTTTGCACCTCAGTTTTTGCATTTTATGTCCATTTAGAAAATAGTCAACCCTTTCATTTCTTTCAGCAAAGACCATGACTATACACTTCCTGACACTGTATTGCATCTGCCATTTCTTTGCTTATTCTTCAATTCTGTCTGTCCTCTTGCACAGTCTCCTTCCTCAGAATGACATGCCTGTACACCTACCTTCATATCAGCTGGAAACTTTGCAATGGAGCCATCAATTCAATCCTCCAAATCATTGCACATAACGTAAAAAGAATCGGTTCCAACACAGACTGCTATGGAACACCATTAGTCACTAGCACTAACCAGAAAAGGCTCCCTTTATTCCCACTCTTTGATCCCTGCCAATTAGTCACTGCTTTATCCATGCTGGAATCTTTACTGTAATACCATGGGCTCGTAGCTTGTTAAACAGCCTCACATGTGGCACTTTGTCAAAGGCCTTCTGAAAATCCAAGTACACAGCATTAACTGATTCTCCTTTGTCTATCCTGCATGTTATTTCTTAAAAGAATTCTATCCAATTTGCCAGGTAAGATTTTCCCTTGAAGAAACCATGCTGTTTATGGCCTATTTTATCATGTACCTCCAAGTACCCTGAGACTTCACACTTAATAATTGATTCCAACATCATTCCAACTGCTAAGATCAGACTAACTGCCCTATAGCTTCCATTCTTATGCCGCTGTTCCCTCCTGAAGAGTGGAATGACATTTGTAATTTTCCAGTCCGCTGCAACCATTCCAGAATCCACAATCTCTTTAGGTACTTCCTTCAGAACCCTGGAGTGTACACCATCTGATCCAGGTCTCTTACCAACCTTCAGACCTTTTGGTTTCCAAAGAACCTTCTCTCTATTTATGGTAACATCACACACTTCTTTTTTTGCATGCATTGCCTGGATTTTCAGCACCTGCAGATTTTCTCTTGTTTGTGATTGGACTACCTCGCCAGCATTGTTTTTTGCCAGTCTCTCATATCTCTTTTACATTTCATGCATCTGAAGAAACTTTTGGTATCCTCTTTAAAATTATTGGCTAGCTTACCTTCGTATCCCATCTTTACCTTCTTAATGACTTTTTTAGTTGCCTTCTGTTGAGTTTCCCAATCCTCTAATTTCCCACTAATTTTCGCTCTATTATATACCCTCTGGCTTTGAGGTTGGCTTTGACTTCTCTTCTTAGCCACAGTTGTGTCAGTTTTCCTTTAGACTACTTCTTCCTTGTTAGGATATATATATATATATATTCTGTTCCTTCCCAATTGCTTCCAGAAATTCCAGCCATTGCTGCTCTGCCATCATCCCTGCCAGTGTTTGTTTCCAATCAGTGCTGTCTAGCTCTTCTCTCATTCCTCTGTAATTCCCTTTAATCCACTGTATTACTGATACATCAGACTTCTTCTCAAATTTCATGGTGCAGTTGACCCGAAGGGTTCTTTTACCTTAAGCTCCCTAACCAATTCTGATTTATTGCACAACACCCAATCCAGAACAGCTGATCCTCCAGTGGGCTCAACCATGAGCTGCTCTAAGAAGCCATCTCATAGGCACTCTAGAAATACCCCCTCATGTAATGCAGCACCAACCTGATTTCCACAATCTACCATCATATTGAAATCCCCCACGACTATAGTAAAATTACCCTTTTGGCATGCATTTTCTATGTCCACTTGCAAATGTAGGCTACATACTTACTACTGTTTGGGGGTCTGTATACGACTTCCACCAGGGTCTTATTGCTCTTGCAGTTCCTTAGCGATATCAACAACAATTCAACACTTCTAACCCGATGTCACCTATTTCTAATGATTTGAATTATTTTTCACTCTCAGAGCTACACAGTCCCCTCTGTCCATTTGATACAATGTGTATCCTTGGACATTAAGCTCCCAGCTATAATCTTCTTTCAGCCATGATTCAGTGACGCCTACTACATGGTCCCTGCCAATCTGCAACTGTGCTGCAAGTCCACCTATCTTATTCTGTTTACTGGTGCATTCAAATACAACCCCTTTAGTCCTGTATTCACCCTTTTCGATTTTGTCTGCCTTTTACATTGCAACTCATCCTGTTGACTGTAATTTTGCCCTATCAACAGCCTCTCCTCACTACACATTGCTTCTGTTTGTAAACTAGCTACCTCATCTTCAACACTATTATCTGCCTTTCCTACGATTCTTCTTGCATTGCGATATATGCAGCTTAGGACATTAGTCACACCATGCTCAATCTTTTGATTCCTAACTTTGGGGTCTTACCAACTGCTGCCTCCACAACCTCTCCACTGATTGTTCTGACACTCTGGTTCCCATCCCCCTACAGCTGTAGTTTAGATGCCCCCTCCAGGCATTTAGATATTAGGCCTCCTCCAGTTCAGGTGCAAACCGTCCCTTCTGTACAAGTCCCACCTTCCCTAGAAGAGAGCCAATGATCCAAAAATCTACACCAACTCCTTATCCACGTATTAAACTGTATAATCTTCCTAGCTCTGGCCTGACTAGCACTGGGCACAGCTAGCAATGCTGAGACCACAGCCTTGGAGGTCCTGCCCTTTAATTTAGCATCTAAATCCCTAAACTCTCTATGCGGAATCTCACCAATCGTCCTGCGAGATATCCCGGGCTCTGGCGCACCAGGAGTGGGGCAACATACTATCTGGGAATCTCTTTCTCGCCTACAGAACCTCCTGTCCGTTCCACTAACTAACAAATCCCCTATCACCGCAGCATGCCCCTTCTCCCCTCCTGCCTTCTGGAGGCAGACTCAGTGCCAGAGACTCGACTACCTTGACTTTCTTCATCGTGTTCCTCTCCCCCCTCCCGCCTCCCCGACAGTATCCAAAGTGATATACCTGTTTGTGCGAGGAATGGCCGCAAGGGTACTCTGCACTGGCTCCTTAACCCGTTCCCCCCTCTTGACTGTCACCCAGTTTCCGGTGTCCTGCATCTTGTGTATAACTACTTCTCTGTATGTCCTATCTATTACCCCCTCAGCCTCCCGAATGATCTGGAGTTGATCCAGTTCCAGCTCCAACTCCTGAAAGCCTATTGTTAGAAGCTGCAGCTGGATGCACTTGTTGTAACCGTAGTCGTCAGGGACACTGGAGGTCTCCCTGTCTTCCCACATCCCGCAGGAGGAGCATTCCACTCTCCTGCCTGGCATCTCCACTGTCCTAACTGAGCAGATATAAAGAAGGGACGGAAAGAAACTTAATCTTGACCTTTTGTTTTCTCTGAATGAAGCCTGTCTTCAGCGAAGCCTCGAAGGGCTAAGGCCTCAAGATCACCACTCCGATTCTGTCCACTCAGACGATAGCCGCTGCCTTGCTCCTGCCTTCCTTTAATTTGCTCTGCTAATCATTCCCAAACGCTGAATGGTTGCTAGTCATAACTCTTTTTCGCTGTGGTGAGACGCTGCCTTTTGTACTCGGGCGGTAAACCTGATGGAAGTCCCCTCCTCTCAAGACTTCCGATGTCCGGATTGGCGCTGGTCAAAGCTCTTTTCAGGAATCAGGAGCAGATTAGGCCAATGATCATAGAAGGAATTGAATCTGGAACAGATCAGACTGTATAATAGATTTTTAAAAAATTAAGGAAATGCAGTTCTGAAGTAAAAAAAAGTTATATTGGGCGTGGTCCGAATTGCGTACCATTTGTTAGCGACTGGCCCCAGACTCGATCTCGGTGGGAGAAAAAATGCGCGAGCGTGAAGGTCAGAAATGAGCTGTCCCATGCATTGCAATTAGACAGTGATTCCGCAGAGAAGTGGCAATTTAATGTCATTACGTTCGAACTCATTATGCAGTCAGACATCAACAATCTGAGCCTCTGATGTGGTCAAGGATTTCAGGCTCAACACATTATCTACTCTCTCCTGAATGGTGAACTGTGAAAATTTGGAGACGGTGGAAAGATTGAGAATATAAGTGTTGATGCTGAGTAGATTACCGGCTGTGCAACGGCATATTCAGAGAGGTCAGGGGTATTGATCCTCACCATTTTAAAGTACTGCAGTAGTCGTAGTAATCATGGCATAACCTATGACTAACTCACAAGCCAGGACAGTACAATGCAGAGTAAGCTGTTGCCCATGGAACAGGCTCTCCCTCTCCACATATCTGATGAATTCAAAAGCACGGCAGAGACCGATTCAGTTCAGCTTCAGCGACGTCGCAGGAGTTGCCAGTCAGCGATGTACGTGATGTAATAATGCCTTGGGGACTACAGCTCCGGAATTTACTCCCAAATCTCAACCCCCCCCCCCCCCCCAAGTGAGATGCAAGGCAGCGGAGATTTGAGATCAGAGTTTCCCATCTGCTCGATGAGCTGCCAGCCACAGCTGACACGCCCTATCTGCCCGAAGTGGTTGGTTTTAAAGTGCTTGCAAGTCGCTTTGCCCCTTCTCCTGTCAGTAGAAACAATCCCGTCGGGCTTCGTAGCTAAGCCACACTTAAAGATCAGGAGTTGGACTTCGCTGTCAGAGGCTATTTGGGACGCATCCAGCTGGAACTTATCCTCACTACCTCCCCAGGGTATGACAAACTTAAGGAATCGCCTATAACTTGCTGAAATGCTGGGATGCACGAAGCAGTAAAAGTTCAAGACACCTTGATCTCACTGTCTCTGGAGAAGTGCGCTCGCCTTCATTGTCTGCTACTTCGTTAAAGGGACAAACTCCAAACGATTCCAAAAGTGAACGCTCCAAAATGCACTCATACGAAATGGGTGAATTAAGAGGCTATGTTACTCCTCATATCTACTCTACTATTCACTGAGATGGGGGCTGTTACCTCCGTGTAATTTCTTTGCATAAATTCTGAAACTCTTTAACATATTAATATAAAAAATTGAACTGGTCTTAATCCCGATTTAAACTCCAGAAAACTGTGAAAGAGAATATAAATTTTCACCAACCCCTAAGGTTGATGTTTCCTCCTTGGTTAATTCCGTATGACGAGGCAATGATCATAATGTATCGCAGTCAAGGTAAATATATTTTCTGAACCGTTCCTCTTGAAGTAGAAAGTAGAAAAGTACAGATATCATGCGATATCTGCGTCCACTATGATGTGAAATTAACTTAACCCCTGCAGATCCTCTCTATCCCTTCAGTCCCTCCCTTCCAATTCATGTACATTTTTAAATTCTTCGTAAGCTTTGCTATAATGTCGGCTTCCATCACGAAACCCTCATCACACCCACCTCCCACTACCCTCCCCCACCCCCGCCCGCGCTCCCGCCCTCGCCCAGTCCCTGGCAGCGGATCCCAAGTAACTATCACTCTCCGTGTAAGGAAGAACTTCCATCGTAAATATCCTTACATCTCTGCCTCTCCTATCTTGAATCTGCCCTGCAGTATTTGATATTTACACCCTGAGTAAAAAAAACCTTATCTATTGCTTTCCTGGTTTCAAATACTTCTATCTGATCGCCCTCAGCCTCCGAAGCTCCTAGAAAACAATTTATCTCTCCTTCTAGCGAATCGTCCCTAATCCCGGGAGCATCCTGGGAAACCTCTTCTGCACCCTCTCTAAAGGCTCACATTTTCTGTAATCGAGCAACCGGAAAACCCCAAATTTTACTCAGTAACCTGACTGGTGACAGCAAGTATGCAATGTGCCATATGCCTTCTTTACTAGTTCATTCATTTCTATTTCCTCATTCAGGGGGATGTCAACCCAGTCCAAGGCCCCTCTGAGCATCAATATTTTATTTTCGTATACTTTCCCCTTATGTTGCATCTACGAAAGTGCAATACCTCACGATTATCCGGATTGAATCCCACCTGCCAAGTACCTGTCTGACTTTCCTTGAAGCTATGTCCTGCTCTATCCTTCCACAACTGGTCTCGCAATCCAGAATTCCGCCAACCTGTTTTTTTTTTGCCGTGTACATATTTATTATTTACTTACATTTTTGTCCAAGTCGTTTATATATGTTAAAAACAGCAAATATCCCATATCCAACCTCAGATAGCTACGGAACACTCACTGATCACAGACGGCCAAGCAGAATTGCATTCCTCCACCACTAGCGCAAAAAAGATTTCTCAATTTTGCAAGGAGAATAGTGAATTTTATGGACAATTGTGCTATTCACAATCAATGTGAACCTGGAGCCTCCCGCTGCCCTTTTGGTCATATTCGGAGACTCCCACTGCCCCACTGGTGATATTATTGGACAGCGCAACTGTAGGAACAGAGCACAGGTGATTAAAAATACCGGCCATGAATCTAAAGCTTCATACTAGCAGAATAACAAATTCGCGGAAAACCAAATAGACGTTTTGAAAGCTATTAATTACTTGGCTTCTTTTTTAAAATGTGTAGTGTCTCTGTAAGTGAACGCCTGTTCCCTCTGGAAAGAAGATTAATCAAAAAAAAACATGCAGACTATAGCAAGTGTCGACAATAAGCGAGAAAGGAGGATGAGAAAGCAAAGCTGATTTTGAAGATAACAAAC
The DNA here is from genome assembly GCF_963921235.1 of Mobula hypostoma. Classification (NCBI taxonomy): domain Eukaryota; kingdom Metazoa; phylum Chordata; class Chondrichthyes; order Myliobatiformes; family Myliobatidae; genus Mobula; species Mobula hypostoma. The sequence goes on along the minus strand of NC_086106.1, from coordinate 36,840,666 downwards.
AGCAGATCCATTATCCTGATCTCCCGAAATTCCTGATCAAATTCAGAGGATATTTTAGACCATTGATAAATTCTTCTCTGAACTTTGTCTGAGTACCGGCATAAATACAAGTGTTAGTGCAACAGCTCAGAAGCTGCGACATATTTCCCGCCTCTTGAAGAATGAACCAGGGGTCGTTGAAGTTGGAACCCGTCGAGTAATTATTGTCTGTGAAGCGCACATATAGGAAATTTATAACATACATCGTCCACAATACCAGAAAACTTCCAGAGATGGTGAAGAGTAAAACGATTGACTTTCTTCGGCTCTCCATCTCCGGATCGTTTTGCCTGTCTCCAGTATTCTGGACCCGGAGTCTCCGGCGGGCTCTGTTCGCCACGAGAATGTTTCTGACAGTCAATGCATTGAGTAACAACATCACGAGGAATGGGGCACAGGGGTTTAAAATGCGGTCAATCCAATCAAAAGCTGCCCAGAATAGTTCAGAATAAAAGCTTAATTTAATGTTGCAGAACCACGGGTCACCGTCAATTATATATAAAGGTTCATAAACAAAGTACCATGGTATGTTTTTCACACAGCTCACAGCACAGACGGCTGCGATAACCATACGTGCCATTCTCTCCGTGCAATATTTTGTTTTCCAGTTCTGGCAGCAAATCGCTACAAAGCGATCGATGGTGAAAGCGACGGTTAACCAAACTGAGCTATCTCTGGCTGCGTAGATTAGAGCTATTTTTAGGCTACACACCGGAGTGGTGGAGAGGAAGAAAATAGGAAAATAAATGATACTCAGCCGGTTTAATATAACCGCCGTGATAAGAACCAAGAGATCCGTCACTGCCATACCCATCAAATACCGAGTAATGCATCTGGACAGACCGCATCTTCCCCGGGACAGGATCACAATTGTCGTTAGGTTACCTGTTTAAATAGAAATGAGTATTTTAGTTATTTTTGCTATTAATCAAATCGTGCACACAAGTATATATTTGACAGCATCTTAACCATTTGATCCATATGTAGGTCGGGAGAATGCGATTAGCTAGAGATGAATGTTTCTTTGTTCGCTCTCCTGAGGAGTGTAGTGCTGATAACCCGCTGATCTGAAGTATTGAATGAAAGATGGGTTAGAATGGAACTCAGATCCATGTAAACCTTGTTTGAGGGTTCAAAAACTCAGTTTGCAATGTTTATGCACCAGATTTCCATGAAGATAACCCATATTCGAAACTCAAACCTCACAGAGGAAGACTGAGTTCTTCTCGATAGATACCCAAATGCTGAAGACTAATATCTTGCCGTGATTATTCGCTCTGAAATAAGCTGAGCAAATGCACATCGGAACCTGAATTTCTAAGATCTGGAAAATTAGAAGTACCATGCATGAAAGGATGTTATTCACTCTAGCAACGCCATACCAACATATGTCCATGTAAATAACCAGCTTATATAATGAAACATTCCGACCTCATACTCTTCAGATGAAATACGGCACCAGACTGTAAAAATAGATTTGAAGAATAAAACGCAAGTTTAACAAACCGCATGGACAACAGTAATAGCGCAGAGTGAGTACACTGTGGAACGAGCACACCGAGAATAAGATCCAAATGAGGGGTACAGGCACAGACATACATTTTCTGTGCAAAGCATCATTTACCTGGAATACCTAAAACTGCCAACGTAGGGTAGAATATCGCATAGGCTAAGCCCGTTACCTGCCCATGCATGATCTCCTAACACCCCACGTGTCTTATTGGTCAGCATGCAACTCTCTGACGCCGCGATATAGTAAAAATCCCTTTATATAATTATTGGAAGCGCGCAGCGCAGCTATTAAGTCGCATCAACGAGAAACAAACAGACTGTCACGTCATCACAGATGTTAGTTATGGTCATTAAACAAACAAGTTAATTTCCTCATTTTTCTGTTTTCGCTACACCACACATATGTTGATTTCATATTGCTTTCTAATTAAAGATAAGATCACATGTTTAATTGGATTCTCTCCTTTACAGAATAATTGGAAACAGCTGTATTTCAACAATATATACTCTTCGCTCCCTGCCTTTCTAAAGAATTAACCTGTAGCTCAGAATTTTTTTTTCACTGATAACTTCCCTACTACTGATGTTATGCCTGGAATAGAAATTGCCAGGATATTCTCTCATGCCCTTTTTGAAAAGGCGGGCCACACTTGCCGTCCTCCAGTCACCTGGCACTTCACTGTGGCAGTGAGGATTTGAAAACTTCAGTTAAAACCAGAAGAATATTTCCCCTTAACCCCAGTCAAAGGGATTTACCGATCTTTATGCCCACTAAGATACTGAGTACCCCTTATTCATAGGGATCAGAATTTCACCTCTCCTTTCACCATGCGGGCTGCCCCAGCACAATCACCGGACTGTGTTAGTTGTTAACACATTTTACTGTATGTTTCCGTTCTTCCACATACATCTATCTTCTTTTTTCCTTTGGCCGAGGTTTCCAACCACGAAGTGAATACCGACGAATAGCATTCAATTACGACCTCACCAATGCCTTCTGCTCCAGGCAGAGCTTGCCGGTGTGGTCCCTAACGGGCCCCATTCTTTCCCTGTCTCCCCCTCCCCTATTAGCCCCAACATAGAACATGCAGCACAGTACGGCCCTTCTGCCCATTACGTTGTGCCGACCAATATAAACTTACGTCACGGTTAATCTAACCCTTCCCTGCTATACAGTCCGTGACACTCATTTTTCTTTTTTTTTTCTTTTTAAATCTTTTTATTGAGTAAGTATACAAAAAAGGTAAGCCATATAAACATTAATACAATGTTAAAGTATAATAAAATTCCAAAAGATATCAATACCAAAAAAAATACTACAAACAATGTAATTTAAACATAAGAAACCAAGATAACATAATAGTATACTAAATTTTATATATATCAATGGAAAAAAAAAGAAAAAAAAACCCCAAAAAAAACCCACCGTGCAGCTAACTAAAAGCAAGGCAAAGCAATGGGCTAACTTGAAACCAAACAGAGTTAAACTTAAAATCACGTCCTCAATCCCGACCTCCATTAAAAACAGTGAAAAAAAAACAAGAAGGGTAAATATTACATTAAATGAAAATATCGAATAAAGGGTCCCCAAATCTGTTCAAATTTAAATGAAGAATCATAAAGGTTACTTCTAATTTTCTCCAAATTCAAACATAAAATCGTCTGAGAAAACCAAAAAAAGGTAGTTGGAGCATTAAGCTCTTTCCAATGTTGTAAAATACATCTTTTCGCCATTAAAGTAAGAAATGCAATCATTCTACGGGCTGAAGGGGAAAGATTACTAGAAATTTTAGGTAGTCCAAAGATAGCAGTAATAGGGTGAGGAGAGATATCTATATTTAATACCTTAGAAATAATATTGAAAATATCTCTCCAAAAAGTTTCCAAAGTAGGGCAAGACCAAAACATATGAGTTAAAGAGGCTATCTGCCCCGAACATCTATCACAGAAAGGATTAATATGCGAGTAAAAACCCGCTAACTTATCTTTGGACATATGTGCTCTATGAACCACTTTAAATTGAATTAGGGAATGTTTAGCACAAATAGAGGAAGTATAAACTAATTGTAAAATCTGCCCCCAATCATCCACAGAAATGGTAAGCCCCAATTCCTGTTCCCAATCTACCCTAATCTTATCAAATGGAGCTTTCCTAAGTTTCATAATAATATTATAAATCATAGCCGATGCACCTTTCTGACATGGATTAAGGTTAATTATCGAATCTAAAATATATGTAGGAGGAAGCATTGGAAAGGAAGAAAGTATAGTACTTAGGAAATTTCTAACTTGTAAATATCTAAAAAAATGTATTCTTGATAAGTTATATTTATTAGATAATTGTTCAAAAGACATAAGGGAACCATCTAAAAATAAATCCAAAAACCGTAAAATACCCTTAGTCTTCCAAGTTTGAAAAGCGCGATCCGTAAAAGAGGGAGGAAAAAATATGTTACCTAAAATAGGAATCGCTAACCCGAATTGATTAAGATCAAAAAATTTTCTGAATTGAAACCAAATGCGCAAAGCATATTTAACTATCGGGTTAGAGACCTGCTTAAGACGTTGTGACACTCATTTTTGTTGCATCATTGTGCATAATTTTAAATGTCCCTTTTGTATCAGCTTGCACCACCATCCCGGTCAGTGTGTTCCAGGTATCACCATTCTCTGTGTGGTGGCAAACCTACCTCTGACACCTCCCCTATACATTCCTCCTGTCTGCATTAACGGATGTCCTCTGGTATTGACCATAGCCGCCCTGGGAAAAATGTTCTGGCTCTGCTCTCTATGCTCTTATAATGTACCTCAGTCAGTCGCCTCTCATCCTCCGTCACTTGGAAGGGGAAAACCCAAGCTCACTCAATGCTTCCTCTTAAGACGTGTTATCTAATGCAGACAACATCCTGCTAAATCTGCTCTGCACTCTCTCTCTCTAAAGCTTTCACACATTTTCTATAGTGAGGTGAGCAGGAATGACTCCAAGCGTGGCTTAACCAGAGTTTTATAGAGTTGCAACATTACTTCATGGCTCTCCTGAATTCAGGTTCTTCACCTAATGAAGATCAGCATACCATACGCATTCTTAACTGCCCATTCACCCTACATAGCAGCTTTGAGGGCTTTGTGAACTTGGAGTCCAAGAACCCTCTGTTCCTCCAGACTTTCAAGAATTCCTCCATTAACTTTGTACACAAGTTCATCCTCCAAAATGTATCCCTTCAGAATTTTCCCGGATTGAACTCCTTCTGCCACTTCTCCGCCCAACCTACGACAACCTTCTACACTTTCCACAACACCACCAACCTTTGTGTCAATTGCAAACTTACTAACCCACTGTTCCACTTCCTCATCCAGAACAGGGTCCTGGACAGATCCCTGTGAAATACCCTTCAGTTATACATCAGTGATGGAAACAATGTCGTAGTCCACTTGTTCATAAAAATATTGAGTTACCTACATAACTAGTAAGCCTCCTTAATTTTAAATATATGCAATTTAGCTTTATATGTTCCGCATGTGTATTTGCCACCCTATTCTGCCTGCTAAGCTTTTGAAGCTGATTTTCTGCTGGCATCTGCACGTTCCCATTGCACATTACTGGGAGCCTCGTCCTCCTGGCAACTGAACGATTTAAGGTCGCGGGGGGTGGGGGTGGGGTGGGGGGGGGGAGGGTGGGAGGAGAGGAGAGAAAGTTAGTGGGCACTTGAGAGACATTGTTTTACAGACAGGGTGGTGTCTGTTTAGAATGAGCTACCAGAAGAAATGTTCGAGGCAGGTAACTTTTAAAAGACAGTTGGACAGGTAGATGAATGAGAAATGATTAGACGATTATGGGCCAAGTACCGGTAACATGTTTCTGAGTTGTATATCTCGATGGCTCCACGACGGGTTTTAATTACTTGAGACAGACGGTATCCAGGGAACAAAGCCAGAAGGAATAAAATGGATCGAGGCTGGAAATCGAACACAGAAACTTTATTTGTCCTGCAAGAATGTATTTGTTCAAATATTTGGTAATAGGGCGGGGTTTGAGGGGCAAGGCTTCTTAGATTAATTAGCTCTTCGTGACGGGAGCAAGTCAAAATTTCACTAAAGAACGTTAAATGAGTTCTGCAAAATTATTTTCCGTCCTAGGCAAAAGCACGAAATGGACACGAATTAACAAACGGACGAAAGATTCATAATCTTTTTCTTCACAGGGTTCACTATATTTTGGCAGAAAGTCGGGACTGGGGTATGGAAAAGGGTAAGAAGGATTTTATGTACCTTGGGCACTGAGTTGGAGTTTTGTGGGAAATTAAAAACATGTATTCTATATATATTCTCGGAATCTGAAATTAATACTAACATTGTTTGGGTCTTCGACATGTAACGTTAACTCCACGTCTCGTTGGATGACTGCTGTCTATCGTACGATTGTTTGCAGTATATTATATTGTTGGTTTATTTTGTTTCAGATTTTACCATTCAGTTTCTGAATTGTTTTGTGCGGGGAGGGTTCCAGTATAGTTCTATTCATGTGAACATCTCTTTCCAAAGTAACTGGCTAGATGTCCATATGTTATGCTTCTGCTGGAAGCTAAAATAAAACATATATAAACACATGAAGAAAGAGTAGAAGGCTCTTACGAGTCTTAAGTCATCAGTCACATTGCAGTAAGAAAATAGCTTATATCCTTCAAAGCTTCCATCTGCTGCAAACGGATTTAGACTCTAGTCACAAATTCCACCTCTCCCCACTTCTGTGATATGATAGAAAGTGATGTAAAAGAGGTGGGGGATCTGCACCCTGATGAGTCAGAAAGTCTCACCTTAGCTAAGGAGAATATTCTGATGGGTTCATCGAGTGAGACAATATGGGTAGAGCTCAAGAATAACAAATAGCAATTACAATGGGCCTTTAATCCAGACCTCCAATAATCAACAGATGTTGAAGAAACGAATTGAAACATTAAAATCTACAGCACATTACAGGCCCTTCGCCCACAATGTTGTGCCAACCATGTAACCTACTCTAGAATTTCCTTACCACATAGCCCTCCATTTTTCTAAGCTCCTTCTAGCTATCTCAGAGTCTCTTAAAAGACTTTATTGTATCCGCCTCTGCCACCTTCGCTGGCAGTGCATTCCATGCACCCACCATTCTTGGTGTGAAAAACTTAACTCTGACATCCCCCCTGCACCTACTTCCAAGCAGCTTAAAACTATGCCCCCCCCCATCGTGTTAGCCATTTCAGCCCTGGGAAAAAGGCTCTGGCAATCCACTGGCTCTACTCTACAGAGATGTAAAAATAACAGGGGATTTGAAAACTGGCTTTCATTTCCTCAGCATTGACTATGATTCAATAGGTACAGATGCTTAGATGGGGCAGTCTTCATCACTTGCATCCAGATAGGATTTTTGACAAGGTTTTGGATAATTGAACCACAGAAGGGCCCATAGTTGATCTTGTATTAGGAAACCCGTACTTGACAGAAAATCAGATTTCAATGGATTAAGTTTTCTGAGAGTCACGGATAAAGATGTAAAAGGAACTTGGATCGATCTGCAGAATTAGGAAATGCCAGCCACAATAGAGTTGTGGAGGAGCTGGGGAGAGTAGATTGGGAGAAGCTCTTGATCTTCATCATACTTCTAACGTGAATGATGAAGGCCAGGCAGTGGATGATGTGTATGAGCACTCTAATAGAGCTTTTAACAATGTCTCTCAGAGCAGGCTTATCCACAAAATTATGGCACAGAGTGACAGGAGACACGATAGATTTGGTTTAAAATTCCTTTGGCCAAAGAAACAAAATGCAATGTCTGAGGTGTGTCATTCTGACTAGATCTATGTGTTCAGTAAGAATCAATCCTGTTGTTTCTGATATATAAATGATTTCAATGAAAATGTAGGTGGACTGATTTATATATTTGCAGATGCCCCGAAGTTTAATAGAGCTGTGAATGGTGAGGAAGGTTGTTAAAGGATCCAACACGATAGTGACCACTTGGGTGAAAATGGCTGCTGGATTAGTGTGAGGTGTTGCATTTTGGAGGCTAAATGTAAATTGAAATTATGCAGCAATTGGTAGGATAGTCAGAAACATCAAAGCACATATTTTGGGGTGGAAATCCATTGCTCTGCGAAAGTGGAAATAAGTAACCAGGGCAATTAATAGGTATCACATGTTTGTTTCCATTAATTGGGACGTTGAGTATAAAAGTTAGGAATTAATATTATTCGCAAACAACAGGAATACTGCAGATGCTGGAAATTCAAGCAACACACATCAAAGCTGCTGGTGAACGCAGCAGGCCAGTTAGTAACTCTTCCTTCAGTTAGTCCTGACGAAGTGTCTCGGCCTGAAACGTGGACTGTACCTCTTCCTAGAGATGCTGCCTGGCCTGCTGCGTTCACCAGCAACTTTGATGTGTGTTGAATTAATATTATTGTTGTATAAAACCTCCATAGGCCACACCACAATTGACTCGTGTGCGTACAACGCCACCAGTACAGGGAGGATTTGAAGGTTTCAGAGAGGCTGCAGGATAGTTTTTCCAGTGTGATGTCCAGACTGGTGAGGTTTTACTATTGAACGTTGAACAGACTTATATTGCATCAGAGGCTAAAGGGAGATTACACAGAAGAACATAAAACATAGTTGGGTCATAGTTGGGTCTTTTTCCAGGGTGGAAATGTCCAACATTGGACGACGTTGCTTTAAGTGTGTGTGAGTGTGTGTGACTCTGTGTGTGTGTGTGTGTGTGTGGGGGGGGGGGTACCTGGGGAACATTTAGAGGAAATTTATGAGGTAAGACTTTTGGTGGGTGGTGGGTGCCTCATGGTGACTGAAGCAGATACAATAGCAACTGTTGTGGCAGTTGATGGGTTAATCCTATGCTACTCGGTTAGCTGCTCCCTCATAGGAGGAATTCACATTGGTACAAGCGACAAAGTTCAATTGAATAGCCTGCATGCTGCCGTGCTCGTTTATGATGTGACAACAAAGCAAGTTATCAGAAGATTGATGCTGATGAGAGAGGTAAGGGAGACAATGGAGAAACATTCAAAATGCTAATAAGAGAGAAGAGAGAGATTAACGAGAAAGAAACACATTTCAGAATATTGACAGACTGGTTGCTTTGAACCTGAACTGTTTGAAGTTTGATAGACAGGCAATACCCCAGCAGGGGGATAAAAACAACAGGTTCGCTAAGGCACATCACACACCACGAGATCACGAGATAACGAGACCCTGGAAGAGTGGTGTGCCCCCACAAGTTTGTGAGAGTTTGGAGGTCTGGTTCGAGGGAACCGACCATAGACTGACAGGGTGAAAAGGGTACGATCGGTGGGAACCTGGTGTGTGTGTCTGCCCTTGCCTGGGTGCCGGGTTCACTGCGGAAGAACGGTCATATCCGGAACGGAGGGATCACAGTCGGTGACCACAGAAGACATAAAAGGGTTCGCCCGAAAGCTAACTGTGAAGAACATCAAAGGTCTGTTTGAATCAAAATTTTCATTCTCTCTCTCTCTCCAACGGCACAACAGCGATTACTGCGAACTGTACTAAGCTGAACTGAACTCTGCGTCGCTTGAGACTGATCATTTTACCCCTAGACTGCGATAGAGCTTGGTTGATTCCTATTACCCTAGTTCTGTGTACATGTGTGTTTTATCATTGCTGAGCTGTTGCATTTATATCCTTACGATTAAAGTACTGTGTTACTTATTTCTTTAATAAAACTTTATTAGTCTCTATTAAACCAGACTCCAACTAAGTGGTCTATTTCTGCTGGTTTGGCAACCCAGTTACAGGGTACGAAACAATGATCTCTGCATTCTCCTTCAATATCGAACACAACATAATGTCAGAAACGGCTGATCGTTGATGATTTCGGGCTACAGACCAAAAGAGATCCGCAGCAAGAAAGAATTTACAGTAAGACTGTTCTTGTTCGTACATATCTATGAAAAATATCCAAGACTAATCAACCTAAGCTGCTAGTTGCTTACAGTATGTACTGGGACAGCTGACCAGGGTTGCCAGGCAATGCCTACGATCTGCACCCACAGTGGATACATTGTAATAATTTGTGAGTCACAAACTCGGGGAAGTGCACAGAGACACGGACAGAGCAGAGAATTCAGTCAAACTCTCAGGAAGTAAAGAAGGTTTTTGTAGTCCAAATAAATAAAATAGAAAATAAAGAGGAAATACCTGAAGTACCTACATCTACTTACCTAATAACACCCCCCAGACATTGATTTGTTTAAACCGACGTACCTTGAGAGATGGTTCAGACGCTTTGCGAGATTTAGGGTAGCAAGGAATTCCACCCAGGCTTCAGAACAGCATCAAGTAAGCACACTGATATACTGTATGGGTTACAAAGTAGATGAGACCATGGGTGGATTAGGACTGCCAGGTGCTCAGAAAAAAAAAGAATACAAAACAATGACAAATTCAAAGAGTATTTCACAGGAAAGCGAAATGTAATGTATGAGAGGGCAAAGTTCAACTCCTGAATACAGGAGCCAGAGGAAAGTGTAAATAACTTCATCATACCATTGCCTTGTCAGCCAACTGTGCATATGGATATCTGAGAGATGTGCTCATTAGAGACAGAATTGCTGTCGGACTACAAGACCCCAAATTGTCAGAGAGACTTCAGTTACAGGCAAATGTCACATTAGAGAAAGCTATTACTATGGAATATTATCATGGAAAAAGATAGAATCAGAGAGGACAAGAACATTTTTAATTGGGGAAAGGCAAATTATGAGGCTATAAGGCTAGATCTTGCGGGTGTGAATTGGGATGAAATTTTTGCAGGGAAATGTACTACGGACATGTGGTCGATGTTTAGAGATCTCTTGCAGGATGTGAGGGATAAATTTGTCCCAGTGAGGAAGATAAAGAATAGTAGGGTGAAGGGTGACAAGTGAGGCGGAAAATCTAGTCAGGTGGAAGAAGGCAGCATACATGAGGTTTAGGAAGCAAGGATCAGATGGGCTATTGAGGAATATAGGGAAGCAAGAAAGGAGCTTAAGAAGGGGCTGAGAAGAGCAAGAAGGGGGCATGAGAGGGCCTTGGCGAGTAGGGTAAAGGAAAACCCCAAGGCATTCTTAAATTATGTGAAGAAAAAAAAGGATGACAGGAGTGAAGGTAGGACCGATTAGAGATAAAGGTGGGAAGATGTGCCTGGAGGCTGTGGAAGTGAGCGAGGTCCTCAATGAATACTTCTTTTCGGTATTCACCAATGAGAGGGAACTTGATGACGGTGAGGACAACGTGAGTGAGGCTGATGTTCTGGAGCATGTTGATATTAAGGGAGAGGAGGTGTTGGAGTTAGGACGGATAAGTCCCCGGGGCCTGATGGAATATTCCCCAGGCTGCTCCATGAGGTAAGAGAAGAGATTGCTGAGCCTCTGGCTAGGATCTTTATGTCCTCGTTGTCCACGGGAATGGTACTGGAGGATTGGAGGGAGGCGAATGTTGTCCCCTTGTTCAAAAAAGGTAGTAGGGATAGTCCGGGTAATTATAGACCAGTGAGCCTTACGTCTGTGGTGGGAAAGCTGTTGGAAAAGATTCTTAGAGATAGGATCTATAGGCATTTAGAGAATCATGGTCTGATCAGGGACAGTCAGCATGGCTTTGTGAAGGGCAGATCGTGTCTAACAAGTCTGATAGAGTTCTTTGAGGAGGTGACCAGGCATATAGATGAGGGTAGTGCAGTGGATGTGATCTATATGGATTTTAGTAAGGCATTTGACAAGGTTCCACACGGTAGGCTTATTCAGAAAGTTAGAAGGCATGGGATCCAGGGAAGTTTGGCCAGGTGGATTCAGAATTGGCTTGCCTGCAGAGGGTGGTGGTGGAGGGAGTACATTCAGATTGGAGGATTGTGACTAGTGGTGTCCCACAAGGATCTGTTCTGGGACCTCTACTTTTCGTGATTTTTATTACTGACCTGGATGTTGGGGTTGAAGGGTGGGTTGGCAAGTTTGCAGACGACACAAAGGTTGGTGGTGTTGTAGATAGTGTAGAGGATTGTCAAAGATTGCAGAGAGACATTGATAGGATGCAGAAGTGGGCTGAGAAGTGGCAGATGGAGTTCAACCCAGAGAAGTGTGAGATGGTACACTTTGGAAGGACAAACTCCAAGGCAGAGTACAAAGTAAATGGCAGGATACTTGGTAGTGTGGAGGAGCAGAGGGATCTCGGGGTGCATGTCCACAGATCCCTGAAAGTTGCCTCACAGGTGGATAGGGTAGTTAAGAAAGCTTTCATAAGTTGAGGGATAGGGTTTAAGAGTCGCGTTGTAATGATGCAGCTCTATAAAACTCTGGTTAGGCCACACTTGAAATACTGTGTCCATTTCTGGTCACCTCACTATAGGAAGGATGTGGAAGCATTGGAAAGGGTACAGAGGAGATTTACCAGGATGCTGCCTGGGTTAGCAAGTATGCAATATGATGGACAGAAGGAGGATGAGAGGAGACATGATAGAGGTGTACAAGATAATAAGAGGAATAGATAGAGTGGATAGCCAGCACCTCTACCCCAGGGCACCACTGCTCAATACAAGAGGACATGGCTTTAAGGTAAGGGGTGGAAAGTTCAAGGGGGATATTAGAGAAAGGTCTTTTACTCAGAGAGTGGTTGGTGCGTGGAATGCACTGCCTGAGTCAGTGGTGGAGGCAGATACACTGGTGAAGTTTAAGGGACTACTAGACAGCTGTATGGAGGAATTTAAGGTGGGGGCTTATATGGGAGGCAGCGTTTGAGGGTCGGCACAATATTGTGGGCTGAAGGTCCTGTACTGTGCTGTACTATTCTATGTTCTATGTTCTATGGTCAGGCAGAGTGAGAAGCTTCGTCAGCAACAGGCAGAAATTAGGCATGGAATTGATGCTGAGGTAAAGACAGAAGCTGCACAAAAAAGGATACAAACAATGTGAAGTCAGAAAGACGACAAGAAGAGGTGATAGTAGAGTTCAGCTCAAGCAAAACAGACAAGTGAAACAAAGAGCAGGTAAAATGTCCAACTGCAGGAGATGCGGCATGTCAAGATGTCCACTCCACGTCAAAGAGCTCTGTCGAGCAAAAGAAGTAAAATGCCACAAATGCAATAGTTGGCCATTATAAAAGCCAGTGTCACTCAAAAACAGTTCTTCAGGAGGTCAAAGAAGACCACGATTCAGACGATGAGAGAAATTTCCTTTGAGGCCCTGATTCAAATAGATAAGGCTGGTTCATTATGGTTCATTTGAAAATTGAGGCAGCATCGTCCAGAATGGACACTGGGACAGCTGTCACAGCCATTCCCAAATATCTGTTCACAAAACTAGCGAAGAAACCTTATCAAAGTGCTCACGGGTCCGGGAAACATAAGCTCAGAGTGAAAGACATATTGACTACTTCCATCCGTAAAACTGAGAAACACTTAAAAGGGGATGTCTATGTTGATCAGAATCTCTTCTCACCGTTACTGGGCCGACACGCCATCGAGAAGCTGAACCTCACTGCAAGGTTGGAGTCGGTAAACAATGTTCAGTGGCAGGAGAAGTACCCAGGGTTGTTCACAAGTCTGAGGGTACTGAAAGAAGTGTACCTTATCTAGCTGAGGCCGGAAGTAACACCCTACTCTCTGATCACAGCCCTTGCTGTGGATAAAGTCAAAGCTAAAGTTGAGAGAATGGAGGTGTTTGACATAACCAGAGGGAACTGGCCTACTGACTGGTGCTCTAGTTCCCAAATGGTGATTTAACAAAATTGGATAATGCAGGGAGACAGCTGTTCCAAAAGGGAGTTTCCGAACTAAGACCACACTGTCTTGTAGGAGACACTCTTACCATTCTTGATGGTTTGCTGCTAAAATGCTCCAGGCTCGTCATTCTTGCTTCTATTTACGCCAAACATCATCAGTCAAATACTCAAGGGATATCAAGGCATCGAAAAATGTGCCTAAGAGCAAGAGAATACATGTGGTGGCCTGGGCCAAGCCCACAGCTGGAAGGTTATATAAAGCGGTGTGAAGCATGAAGAAACTGCACAAAAATCACGCTGAACCTTTCTGTCCCACAGAATTGTCAGACTTTCCGTGGCAAATTGCAGGCATAGATAATTTCCAGTTGAAAAGAGAGAAACATCTTCTCACAATCAAGTGAAAATCTGCAGATGCAGGAAATCCAAGAAACACACATAAAATGCTGGAGGATCTCAGCAGGTTGGGCAGCATCTATAGAAAAATGCACAGTCGACGTTTCGGGCCGAGACCCTTCGGCAACAAAACCGGTAGGAAATGAAGGACTGTAGATCACGTGAAACAGATGGGATTCGTTTCGACTGCCATTATGGTCGCCACCTATGCAAATGTCACTGCCTCAGTTCGATATCACCGTCAGCATGGGCGATCTGCTGCATCTCCCTGTGGCACTGTGGTTCTGTGCTGAATACACGTATTAACCAAGCTTCTAGATTTTTCTTTACAACGTCTCTCGGCTTTCATGAAAGAAGATATTTTCACATACTTGTCGACTAGTCCAAGTCCCGTCCTTGCTTCTTCTCTCTGCCTGTCTCCAGCCCCTGAAAGCCTTTCGCATTCTCCATGCAACTTTCACTACCATACACCTTCGTACGAGTAGAATACTTGTTTCAACACTAGTCAAAGTCAGTGAAAGAAGTTCTGAACATTTAGATGCCCATTATCAATGCCTGAAGAACTCCTCGGGCCTCAGTACCCTATCTGAAAATTGTCTTTCTGCTGCACAATGCAAAACTCCCTAACCTACACCAAAGGTTGTTCAATAATATCTTGTATAACAACAGATCGATGGTCTTCTGAGAATGCAACTGCAGGACACCAGTTTGTATGACATCACTGACTCTGATTTACAACGTCATGATTACTTGCTTAAAATAAACCACTTTAACATAAATTGGTTACTATTATTTATATCTGATGGGCATTAAATTCAATACACATGAGAGCATCGTGTGACTTAACACAACAGTTCTTGAAAAATATGAATTCCAGATGGAGAGATAGCTGAAACGAAACAAATGTCATTGAATAATTCTCATGCTAATATGCTTTATTTTATTTACCTTGTGGAGTTAGGCAAAATCGGAAATCTTAATTCACAACGCCCATCCACCCCCATCCTACAGTACGTTTCCATTTAACTAAAACAAGTAAATTCTTGTATTAAAAACTTGATGATAAGATAACAGGAACTTTTCACCTCGGGTCATTGAGAGACAGGAGATAAGATTATTGGATGCTTGATAAAAAATCTTTGTGTCCTCCCTGGACACAGTCGAGCTCCCGGAGGACTCATTTGACACGCCCTATTCTAGCTGAAGATCCGTGACCAGTGATCACTGGAACCATTGCTATATACATTATGCGAACCTGGATGGCTGGGTTAGTAAGTCTGCAGATGACACAAATATTGGCGCAAACACGAGGAATTCTGCGGATGCTGGAAATTCAAGCAACACCAATCAAAGTTGCTGGTGAACGCACCTGGCCCGCTGCGTTCACCAGCAACTTTGACAAATATTGGCGGAGGGTTTGGGTAGTATGGAAGGCTGCCAAAGAACGCAGTGGGATATATATCAGCGGGTGATGTAGGAGAAGAAATGCCAAATGACGTTCAACCGGGGCATGTGTGAGATGTTGCACTGTGGGAGATTAAATGCGAAGGGAAAGCACATAGTTAGTGGTAGGTCCCCTAAAAGAGCATTTACGTACAAAGATGTCCAAGTCCATCGCTCCATAAAAGTCGCTGCGCAATTCGAGAACATGTATGACATGTTTGCTCGCTTCTTGTCGGGGCATAGAGTTCAAGAGTCAAAGGTTATGTTGCAGCTTTATAAAATTCTGGTTTGACCGCATTTGTGATATTGCATTCATTTCTGGTCTCCCCGTTATAGGTATTTTGTAGAGGGATTAGAGCGGGTCCAGAAGCGATTTATCCGGACCCTGGATACATTCCGCGCATGAGCTATGAGAGGCTGGATGAAGTACCTAGTCGTTTTCTCTCGAGCGCCAGAGTCTGAGGGGGCCTGATAGAAGGTCACAAATTTCCAAGAGGCATAGGCAGCGTAGACCGCCGGTATCTTCCCAGAGCCCATAAGTATAATATTAGAGTTCATGCATTTGGGTTGAGAGCTGAGGTGCCTGGAATGTTCAGGATGATGTAGCAGTGGAGGTGTATATGACAAAGGCTTTCAAGCCGCACTTAGATAGGTTCAGGAGTATCCAAAAATGCAGGGATATGGGCCATTTGCAGACAGCAGTGATTCGTTTAATTGGCCGTCATGAGTTTAATCGGTTCGGCACAACCTGGTGCGCTGAAGAGCCCGTCCTATTCTCTACCGTTCAATGTAACCACCATGTTCAGCGGGACCTACAGCAAAAATAAACTAGAAGCACGTTTTGTTGGAATGCGGAAATTACGAGTTCTGCCCAATAGACAGGATTGAGGGCTCTGACCGTGCGTCACGGTGGCATACCGGCCAGCATGCCAGTACAGCTCCGGGTGTTCCTGAGGTGGGAGTTCAATGCCGGCGTCGTTCTGCAAGGATTCTGCCCTTCCCGTGGAATGCGTGAGTTTTCTCCGGGTCCTCTGGTTTCCTCCCACAATCTAAAGACCTACCAGGTCGGTTAATTGGTCATTGTAAATTGTCCCGAGATTAGGTTAGGTTTTATCGCTTTTGTCTGCGGTTACTGGGGCGACGTGGCTCGACGGAACAGTAGAGCCTACTCCGCGCTCTATCGCTATTTAATAAATAAACATTTAAAGATACATTTTTTTGAAACTTCCAACAGAATCTGTAGCAGAGACCAATCAGCAAAAAACTCTCTAGTTTTTATGCATTAACGGTTGTATCAAACAGGATTAGAGCTATTTTGTCGTATATTGTGGCTAAAATGCACTTCCCTGACTAAAGTGAGACAGTGACGCTGTATAAACTGAACAGTTGCTTACACATTATTCGAGGTAAGAAAGCAATGGCGGTGTTCTTTTTATATGGCGGTTTTAGTATAGTAATTTAACCCAGTGAGATTAACAGCGAAAATTTCGAAGTAGAGATGGTAAGAAGATACTGAGGAAGCAAGTTTTAAGTTTCAGCGAGTTTTGAATGCAGAAAATGATACAGGCTGAGAATTGGGGGATTGCTTTCGAGTTACTAGGACATTGTTGAAGACATTCATGTTGGCTTGACAAGGAAGACGACAATTTAGAAAAAATATGATCTTATAACTTATTACAGAGTTGCGCAATATTAGCACGACAAAGATAAATCAAAGTTCAAAGTTAAATTTGTTATCAGAGTATTTGTTTTCAGAGTACATATATGTCACTACATACAACCCTGAGATTCTTTATCTGCGGGGATACTTAACAAATCTATGGAACAGTAACTGTAAACAGACTCTGTAAACTGTAAGCAAACTGTGTAAATGCAGATAATAAATAAACAGCTTGGTTCACATTTTTACTGCTATGTTGTAGGTATTTCGTTTGAGCAGTTCTGTAAGAGCATTCTGTTCTGTTTTCAGCCCGTGTGCGTTATTGTTGAAGATCAGGGACTCTGAGGACTGTGTATCATCCAATTAGACTGGTGGAATTGGGAGAAGGTTCGAGAGAACATTGGGGGAGAAGTTTTGTGAGGGACACGAAGGTTGGTCTTGGGTTATTTTTCGGTTCGGCGGGCGATGAAGAGAGAAGACGCTGGAGAGAACCGGTGGTAGGATTCGACCCGGTGGGGCGGGGGAGGGGCGTGATTTGACGGAGCCAGGCGCCGAGTTCGACTGAGAATCGGTGCATATGAATTTTGGGAAGAGTTGAGCTCCAACTTATGCACATTTGACTGTTTAAATACGATGGGCCCTTTTTGCATTTTCCCTTTCTTTTCTTTACTAACCTTTTAGTTAAGATTCATAAATATAATTCCTTTAGTCGTATGCAGTGTGCAGTCTGTTATTTCTTGGCACTGAGTTGTAACAGGGTAGCAAATTACACAGCATCCACGCAAACCTGGATTTGGGGTGGGGGAGCCGTCTCATTCTTATGGGTTTGGCTGGACCGGAGTTCTTATTCCGTAGATTTAACGCAATTAAGGAAAACGGCGGGATTTCACAATGAACAACAAGCATGAAATAACAAGATAAAAGAGCCCTTAAATGAGTGTAGTTATCCCTTTTTGTTCAAAGGTCTTGGGTAGTAACTGTTCTTGAACCGGATGTTGCGAGTTCTGAGGCACCTGCACCATCTACCTGATGGCAGCAGCGAGAAAAGTGCGTGGTCTGGGTGGTGAGGATTTTTGATGATGGATGCTGCTTTTCTTTGTCAACGTTTCATGTAGAAGTGCTCAGTGTTTGGGAGGGAGTGTAAAAAAATACCCTGAATTACAGTTAGTATATTTATATGTATATGAAATACAGTAGTTAAATTCAATCATATAGTGCAAAAACAGAAATAAATAAAAAAGTAGTGAGGTAGTGTTCATGAGTTCCATGTCCATTTAGAAATCGGATGGCAGAGGGGAAGAAACTGTTGCTGAATCGCTGAGTGTGTGTCTTCAGCATTCTGTACCTCCTCCCCGACGGTAACTATCAGAAGAGGGCCTGTCCTGGGTGTTGGGGGTCCTTAATGAACCCCCTTTGAAGACGGCTTGGACACTGCGGAGGCGAGTATCCAAAAGGGAGCAGACTAATTTTACGACTTTCTGCAACTTATTTCGACCCTCTTCAGTAGCACCCCCTCCCGATACCACGCGGTGATGCAGCCAGTCAGAATGCTCTTCACGGTACATCTGGAAAAGTTTTCGTGTCATATAGATGACAAACCAAGTCTCCTCAAACTCTTTATGAGAAGTAGCTGGTGTCTTGCCTGCATCAATATATTGAAAGCAGGTTAGGTCCCCAGAGTTACTGACAACCAGGAACTTGAAATTGCTCTCTCTCGCCACTTCTGATCCCTCTTTAAGGATTGGGTCGTTTTCCCTCGTCTTACCCTTCCTGAAGTCCAGTCAGCTATTTGGTCTTACTAACTTTGAGCTCAAGGTTGTTGCTCTGATACCACTCAAATAGTCGGTATATCATTCTCCTTTACGGTCTCTCGTCACCATCTTAGATTCTGCCAACAATGGTTGTATTATTAACAAATTTATAGATGGCATGTGAGCTATGCCTAGTCACACAGTCATGGGTGTAGAGAGAGTAGAGCAGTGGACTAAGCGCACATCCCTGTGGAGCGCCCTGTTGACTATCAGCGAGGTGGTGATGTTACTTGCAATCCGCACAGATTGTGGTCTTCCGGTTAGGAAGTCCAGGATCCAGTTGCAAGGGAAGTACAAAGGTCCAGGTTCTGTAGCTTTTCAATCAGGACTCCAGGAATGATGGTGTTGAACGTTGAACAACAGTCAATAAATAGCTCCCTGACATATTGTCCAGATGATCCAAGTCCACGCAGAGAGCTGCCCTAGACCTATTGTAGCATTAGACAAATTGTCGTGCGGTCCAGATCCTTACTGAGACAAGAGTTGATTCCAGCTATGACCAAGCTCTCAAAGATTTAAACTTCTTGGGATGTCTACCCGAAAATTCGACTGTTCATTGGTTTCCATAGATGCTGACTGACCTGTTGAGTTTCTTCAGCATTTTTTTGTGTGTTGTTGATAACAGATAGGTTTTTTGATACAAAAGAAATAAAGAGCGGACAGACAGTAGTTTCACCTTGTAAAAAATGCAGTATTTCT
Organism: Mobula hypostoma; assembly: GCF_963921235.1. Classification (NCBI taxonomy): domain Eukaryota; kingdom Metazoa; phylum Chordata; class Chondrichthyes; order Myliobatiformes; family Myliobatidae; genus Mobula; species Mobula hypostoma. The sequence goes on along the minus strand of NC_086106.1, from coordinate 36,821,349 downwards.
TTCTAATAATGACGCAGGAAGGCCTCGTCATTTTCGCGGACTTTTGCAATGTTTTTGTGGAACGGTTTCACTTTCAGATTATGTAGAATATAACTGGCCGATGATCTGTCGATTGTGTTCTGCCGTTTGGTCAGATCATAAACTACAGTCCATTAAAACATTGTTCGCCCCCTTAACCCAACTTCCGAATAAAACAACCCAGTATCACCTTCCAACTTAACAATTAGCCGTAAGTAACTGTCTCTCTGTCTAGGTACCATATCCGATGCGGACTTTGGTGACCATGGTTTTCCACATAGATCTATCCTTCGTTTTTTGGATGACTTCCATTTCCTCGATGTGTAGCCACCTGGCTATGCATTTGCTCCCCTCAATCTTTCCAGAGAGTATCAGTTTTTCTAGTTCATCTTTCCACATGATGTGTCCTAGGAATCTGAGTTGTCTTTTTCTTATTGTTGGCATGAGTGACCGAACTGCTTGGGCTCTTCTGAGAACTTCTTCATTTGATGTGTGTGTGGTCCATGATATTTTTAACATTCTCCTGTAGAACCATAATTCAGCTGCTTCTAGTCTCTTTTCCATTGCTGGAGAAATGGTCCAGCATTCACTTCCATAAGTCAGGATAGAATAAATGTAGCACTGCAGTATTCTGTTTTTAGTGTATGTGCTCATCTTTCTGTCTGTTAATATGGTCTTCATTTTTTGGAAAGCTTCTTTCGCCATTGCTATTCTGTATTTGATATCTGTGTTGCACCTGCCATTACTTGTTATTAGGCTGCCAAGATATTTGAATTTGTTGACATGTTTGATGTTTGTAGTTCCGATCTTGATCACACATTGTGGGATGTTTGTCTTTTTGGAGATGACCATGCTTTCTGTCTTCTTGGTGTTGATTGAGAGGTCTCTGCGATTACTTTCTGCTGCCACTACAGTGAGCAGTTCTTGTAGTTTTGTTTCTGAGTCAGCTATTAGTACAATGTCATCAGCATATCTGATTTATTTATATTATGGCCTCCAATTGTGAATCCTTTGATGTCTTTGATACTTCTCAAGATATTTTCACTATACAGGTTGAATAAGTCTGGTGAAAAGACACAACCTTGCCTGACTCCTCTCATGATATTCACATACCCACTCACTTCTCCTTCTATTCTAATGGATGCTGTGTGGTCCCAGTATAAGTTTCTTAAGAAAGGTGTATCTTTCCCATCTATGTCAAGATCTTGTAGCATTTCCAGAAGATCTTGCTGTCTGACAGCGTCAAAAGCTTTTGTATAGTCAATGAAACATAGGTAGATGTCTTTTTGTACCTGGGTGGCTCGTTCACAGATCATCCATGGCATGAAAATTGCATTTCCGGTTCCAGTGTTTTCCATAAAGCCGCATTGTTCTTTAGTAATTTCTGGCTTTAGACAGCGTCTTGCTCTCATCATGATTACTCTGAGAATAATTTTTGCCACGTGGCTCATGAGGCTTATTGTACGATGTAACTCACGTTCTGTCGCTCCCTCTTTCTTTGGAAGTGTGATGAACACTGATTTAGTTAAATCATCAGGTATCTCCCCATGATCATAGATTTCATTTGCTATTTCTATTATTTTCTCTATTCCAAAATCTTCTAAGGCCAGTATCATTTCAACAGCGATGTTGTCTGGACCAGTTGCTCTGTTATGTTTTGTTTTATTTATGGCTGCTCGAATTTCTGATTTTAGAATGCTAGGTCCTTCCGGATTCTTCTTTATGTTCGGTTTTTCTCCTCTTTGGTCTTCAAAAAGTTCTTTTATATATTCTGTCCATCTGTTTAGGATTTCTTCTTTGTTCATAATTAAGCTGCCATCTTTTGCCTTGATCCATCCACTTGCTGAGCAAGGTAATTTCCCCGTTAGTTCTATAATCTTATTGTGCATCAACTTTATTCCAGGGTTATGGGTTTGTAGAATTTCTATCTCCGAGCATTTCTCATTTAGCCATCTCTCTTTACCTTCTTTGCATTTTCTTTTTATTGTCTTATCAAGTTGTTCGTATTCTTCGCTGTCTCTTAGTCTGATGGTTTCTGTTTTTATTGCAGCTACAGTTATCCATTTCTTCTTACTTTTCCGTTCTTTTCGTGGGATGGTTTCTTCTGCAGCTACAACCATGGATTCCTTCAGTATGTCCCAGGAAGATTTGCTTCCTTCATCCTGCAGCAATTGAAAATGGTTTTTTCATCTTGATTGTGAATTCTTTTTTCAGATGAGGTTGTTTTGTAGTTGTTGATAATCCAGTGGTTCTGATCTTTTCGGTTTCTTTAATTTTCTCATCTTTATTTTCAATTTGCAAATGACTGGTATGTGGTCGCTTCCACAGTCTGCTCCAGGGTAGCTTTTAGATTGAGTTATCGAGTTTTTGAATCTGTTATTGATTGTAACTACAACCTACTTATTTTGGAAGCGGGGAATGTGGATGTAGGGTGCTGGATTAGTGAGGTAAGTAGAGCAAGGGGCACAAACTCGCAGCATGTTTCAGATTCCTCATACCCTTATGTGCAAATGTCTGATTTCCGTGGGTCCTGCAATCTAAAACAACAAGGAGTGATTGCTAAATATTGAACATAATTTTCATACAACTTCTTTGTTACTTGGCTTCTATTGGGAATATGAATGTAATAAATAGATGTATCAGGACATCACTTACCATTCATTTTCTGTTGTGCTGTTCAATACACCAGGACTGATACCCCCATAAGTTTTATTTCTACAAATCCCGAATTAATTGTGTCTATTAACCGCCGAGTCCTTCATACACTCAGCGACCGAGGCTCCACAACCCTTTTTGCAAACGCATTCCAAACGGCACTACCCCTACCGATGATATTTTCTTTCTCTTTTTGGGGTTCAGAATGGCTGATCCATTAACTCTGGTGCAAAATATTACAACTAAACTCCATATCTTTGTTTAGCATATATGATCAAAGCCCATGCGTATTTTCCATTTTCAGTCAGTTTTAATCACGTCTGTGCGCCTTAACATCCCCGTGGACACAGAACTTGCTGCGCTCTCTCTTGGAGAAGGTAACCAATTTTTCAAAAACAATCCGTGTCTTCATCAGTTTCATGCGGATGGATTTCAGGGGTCAGATCGGTCAACTAACGCCAATTTCCCGAGTACGGGATATTACATATGGGTAAGACAGGAGCAAGTGTGCCCAATAAGGAAGGTTAGATGAGAATTGAAAACGGTCTCGAATAAAAACAAACGATTTGCCTATTACAGTAGTCTCACCAGCTTCATGATCTGATTCAGCGGATATTTGAAGCCATTTATGAATTCTTCTCTAAACTTCCTTTGCGTACCCGCGTACATGCAAGTGTTGGTGCAACAGCTTGGAAGCTGCGACATATTCCCCGTTTCTTGAAGGATGAACCAGAGGTCGTTGAGGTTAGAACCCGTCAAGTAAATATTGCCTGTAAATCGCACGTAAAAGAAATGTACAACATACAGTGTCCACAATATCAGAAAACTGCCCGAGATGGTGAACAGCAATACCATTGACTTTCTTCGGCTCTCCATCTCCGGATCATTTTGCCTGTCCCCAGTGTTCTGGACCCGGAGTCTCCGGCGGGCTCTGTTCGCCACTAGAATGTTTCTGACAGTCAGCGCATTGAGCAACATCATCAGGAGGAATGGAGCACAAGGGGTCAATCCAATCAAATACTGACCATAACAGTTCAGAATAAAAACTTAATCTAACATTACAGACCCACGAGGTGCCGTCAATTATATATAAAGGCTCAAATACAAAGTACCATGGAATGTTCTTTATACAGGCCACAACACAGAGTGTTGTTATAACTACACCGGCTACTCTTTCCGTGCAATATTTTGTTTTCCATTTCTGACAAGAAATGGCTACAAATCGATCGAAGGTGAACGCGACCGTTAACCAAACTGAACTATCTCTGGCTGCGTAGATTAGAGCTATTTTTATGCGACACACCGGAGTGGTGGAGAGGAAGAAAACCGGGGTAAATGATACTCAGCCGGTTTAATATAGCCGCAATTATAAGAACCAGGAGATCCGTCACTGCCATGCCCACCAGGTATCGAGTTATGCATCTAGAAAGACCGCATCTTCGACGGGACAGGATTACAATAGTCGTTATGTTACCTGTTCAAAAAGGAGAAATATATATTTAGCCATTTACCTATTAATTGTCCTTTGCAAACAGTATGTATTTGACAGCATGATAAGCTTTTGTTCTTTCTGTAGCCAATTGCTTTAAGATCAGGGAACAGTTGACTAGACCACACACAGAGTCTCTGCCAAATTCAAAAGAGGAGTGCAGAAGCAGAATAAAATCCTCTGCGCAACATACTATTTACCTGGAACACCGACAGCGGCTAGAATAGGGTAGAAAATTGCGTACAGCGCACCCTTTGTTTGCCCACGCATGCCCTCCCAGGATGCACGACGTCTCACTGCTCAGCATACAGCTCTGACGCAGGGATATGCAAAGATCCAGTTATATAACGGTTGCGAACTCATAGCGACACAATTAAGTTGCATCACTCGAGTAATAAACATAAGGTTATGTCATGAATGGTTGGGGGGTGGCAATCAAATTCAAGAGACTAAGTGGGAGGTTAGTTCACAAGAGGGGGATGGGAACAAGTGCAGAGAGACAGAGGGGTGTAAAATAAAGGTAGAAGCAAAAAGTAGTAAGGTGAAAAGTAGAAGTGCCAGGCTGGCAAATCCAGGGCAAAAATCAAAAAGGGCCACTTTTCAACATAATTGTATAAGGGCTAAGAGTGTTGTAAAAGCAAGCCTGAAGGCTTTGTGTGTCAATGCAAGGAGCATTCGTAACAAGGTGGATGAATTAAAAGTGCAGATTGTTATTAATGAATATGATATAGTTGGGATCACAGAGACATGGCTCCATGGTGACCAAGGATGGGAGCTCAACATTCAAGAATATTCAATATTCAGGAGGGATAGACATGAAAGAAAAGGAGGTGGGGTAGTATTGCTGGTTAGAGAGGAGATTAACGCAATAGAAAGGAAAGATATTAGCCGGGAGGATGTGGAATCGATATGGGTAGAGCTGCATAACACTAAGGGGCAGAAAACGCTGGTGGGAGTTATGTACAGGCCACCTAACAGTAGTAGTGAGGTTGGGGATCGCATTAAACAGGAAATTAGAAATACGTGCAATAAAGGAACAGCAGTTATAATGGGTGACTTCAATCTACATATAGATTGGGTGAACCAAATTGGTAAGGGTGCTGAGGAAGAGGATGTCTTGGAATGTATGCGGGATGGTTTTTTGAACCAACATGTCCAGGAACGATTAGAGAGCAGGCCATTCTAGACTGGGTATTGAGCAATGAGGAAGGGTTAATTAGCAATCTTGTCGTGAGAGGCCCCTTGGGTAAGACTAACCATAATATGGTGGAATTCTTCATTATGATGGAGAGTGACATAGTTAATTCAGAAACAAAGGTTCTGAAATTAAAGAAGGGTAACTTTGAAGGTATGAGACGTGAATTAGCTAAGATAGGCTGGCAAATGATACCTAAAGGATTGACGGTGGATATGCAATGGCAAGCATTTGAAGATCGCATAGATGAACTAAAACAATTGTTCATTCCAGTTTGGCAAAAGAATAAACCAGGGCAGATAGTGCAGCCGTGGCTGACAAGGGAAATTAGGGATAGTATCAATTCCAAAGAAGAAACATACAAATTAGCCAGAAAAAGCGGCTCACCTGAGGACTGGGAGAAATTCAGAGGCCAGCAGAGGAGGACAAAGGGCTTAATTAGGAAAGGGAAAAGAGCTTATGAGAGAAAACTGGCAGGGAACACAAAAACTAACTGTAAAAGCTTTTATAGATATGTGAAAAGAAAAAGATTGGTTAAGACAATTGTAGGCCCCTTACAGACAGAAACAGGTGAATTGATTATGGGGAACAACGACATGGCAGACCAATTGAATAACTACTTTGGTTCTGTCTTCACTAAGGCGGACATAAATAATCTTCCTGAAATAGTAGGGCACAGAGGGTCTAGTGAGATGGAGGAACTGAGGGAAATACATGTTCGTAGGGAAGTGGTGTTAGGTAAATTGAAGGGATTAAAGGCAGATAAATCCCTAGGGCCAGATGGTCTGCATCCCAGAGTGCTTAAGGAAGTAGCCCAAGAAATAGTGGATGCATTAGTAATAATTTTTCAAAATTCTTTAGATTCTGGACTAGTTCCTGAGGATTGGAGGGTGGCTAATATAACCCCACTTTTTAAAAAAGGAGGGAGAGAGAAACCGGGGAATTATAGACCGGTTAGTCTGACATCGGTGGTGGGGAAAATGCTAGAGTCAGTTATCAAAATGTGATAACAGCACATTTGGAAAGCGGTGAAATCATCAGACAAAGTCAGCATGGATTTGTGAAAGGAAAATCATGTCTGACGAATCTCATAGAATTTTTTGAGGATGTAACTAGTAGAGTGGATAGGGGAGAACCAGTGGATGTGGTATGTTTGGATTTTCAAAAGGCTTTTGACAAGGTCCCACACAGGAGATTAGTGTGCAAACTTAAAGCACACGGTATTGGGGGTATGGTATTGATGTGGATAGAGAATTCGTTGGCAGACAGGAAGCAAAGAGTGGGAATAAACGGGACCTTTTCAGAACGGCAGGCAGTGACAAGTAGGGTACCACAAGGCTCACTGCTGGGACCCCAGTTGTTTACAATATATATTAATAACTTAGATGAGGGAATTAAATGCAACATCTCCAATTTTGCGGATGACACGAAGCTGGGCAGCAGTGTTAGCTGTGAGGAGGATGCTAAGAGGAAACAGGGTGACTTGGATAGGTTAGGTGAGTGGGCAAATTCATGGCAGATGCAATTTAATGTGGATAAATGTGAGGCTATCCACTTTGGTGGCAAAAACAGGAAAACAGATTATTATCTGAATGGTAGCTGATTAGGAAAAGGGGAGGTGCAACGAGACCTGGGTGTCATTATACACCAGTGATTGAAAGTGGGCATGCAGGTACAGCAGGCGGTGAAAAAGGCGAATGGTATGCTGGCATTTATAGCAGGAGGATTCGAGTACAGGAGTAGGGAGGTACTACTGCAGTTGTGCAAGGCCTTGGTGAGACCACACCTGGAGTATTGTGTGCAGTTTCGGTCACCTAATCTGAGGAAAGACATCTTTGCCATAGAGGGAGTACAAAGAAGGTTCACCAGATTGATTCCTGGGATGGCAGGACTTTCATATGATGAAAGACTGGACCGACTAGCTTGTACTCGCTGGAATTTAGAAGATTGAGGGGGATCTTATTGAAACGTATAAAATCCTAAAGGAATTGGACAGGTTAGATGCAGGAAGATTGTTCCCGATGTTGGGGAAGTCCAGAACGAGGGGTCGCAGTTTGAGGATAAAGGGGAAGCCTTTTAGGACCGAGATGAGGAGAAACTTCTTCACACAGAGAGTGGTGAATCTGTGGAATTCTCTGCCACAGGAAACAGTTGAGGCCAGTTCAATGGCTATATTTAAGAGGGAGTTAGATATGGCCCTTGTGGCTAATGGGATCAGGGGGTATGGAGAGAAGGCAGGTACAGGGTTCTGAGTTGGATGATCAGCCATGATCATACTGAATGGCGGTGCAGGATCGAAGGGCCGAATGGCCTACTCCTGCACCTATTTTCTATGTTTGTATGTTTCTATGTCATTACTGTATGTGAGTTAGTCATTAAACAAACAAGTTAATGCTCTCAACCTTAAACTTTCCATACACCATATGGAATGTTGACATAATATTGCATTTCTTTAAACCTAAGATCTTACTATTCATTTGGTTTATATATATATAAAGTTGTATTGAAGTTATATTGCTTAACATATTGTTGTTCAGAAAGAAGTAACCGCCATTATTGTTTCCGCAATTAAAACAGAAACGATAACTGATTTACAATCGACAATAGTTATCACGACTCATCGGTATTCAATTCATATATTAAACAACGAACAATCATGTACCTCAACATTGGCTCCGTGCAGCAATGACCGGCGTTTGGATTCTGCTCTACTTAATTGTAACTCAAGGCAAACCATCATCTTCCAAGACCTGATAATTAGCATGCGGACAGGTTTCGTGTCCCACTTCCAACGACTGGCATTTTCCTTATGCATCAATATCTTTATTAACCCATATCGCCAAAGTATCTATAACATATCAGCATGTACAGCGATTGTCTCCCATTGGTATAATAAGCTCTTTTGGAGGATATCCATGTCTGGGTGAAATTGCTGAGAAATGGCAAGTAGAGCTTAATCCGGTTAAACGAGAGTGATACATTTTAAGAGTACTAATGAGGCGTGAACATGCACTTCGAATGGTGGGACAGTGCATATTGAGTAACAGAGGGACCCTGTCGGCGCCACAGTAGCGCAGCGGTAGCGTGACGCTGTTACTGCTCGCCGTGTCGGTGTTCAGTCCTGGCGTTCTCTGAAAGGAGTCTGTACATCTTCCGCATGGAATACCTAGGGTTTCATCGGGTACTCCGTTTCCTTCCACAGTCCAAAGACCTACCGGGTACGTTAATTAGTCATTGTAAATTTTCTCGTGATTAGGTTAGGGTTAATCGGGTTTGTATAGTCAGGGGAATAGACAAAGTTCTCTGTCGCGGGGACAGAGCGTCCGGAAGGCTGTGTTCCCTGTCTGGTACATCTTATCTGACCTGCAGAGGAATTTGCAGTGAGAGGGGAAAGATTCAGTTGTCGTGCCCCATGTGGGTATTAATGACGTAGGTAGAACGAGGAAAGAGGTTCTGCTGAGGGAATTTGAGCAGCTAAATTAAAGAGCAGAACCAAAAATGTGGCAGTCTCTGTATTACTATCTGAGCCACGTGTAAATTGGCACAGGGTTTCAAAGGTACATTTAATGTCGGAGAAATGTATGCAATATACATCCGAAATGCATTTTCTTCGCAACCATCGACGAAAACAGAGGAATGCCCCAAAGTATGAACGACAGTTAAGTGCTACAACCCCAAGGTACCACACCCCCAGCTCACCCCCCTCCCGTGCGTAAGCGGCAGCAAGCACAATCCCCCCTGTCTCCACCGGCAAAAAAAAAGCATCGCCACCCGTCACCGAGCACTCAAGCGTGAGCAAAAACAACAGTAAAGACACAGATTTGCTGTTACTCCAAAGACTACATTGTTCCCCCAGCATTCGATATACCTCAGGCCCTCTCTCTCCTTAATAAGGGGGAAAGAGTTGTCTCCGTTTCACAGCGAGAGGGGAGACGTAACAAACAACTCGCTGGTTTACAATGTTAAAAGTCCGTTGCATTTCTTTTTTCGAGCTCTGTACTCAAAGATCTCAGGTCTCTTGGCATACAGCCAAAGATGTTCCAGCTCCCACGACACACCCGTTCGGGACACCAAGCTTCGATCCGCCCGTCTTCAGAGCCCCGAGATCCTAGGCCTCCAAAGCCGAGCCGAAGTCTTAGGCCGAGCCCTTGCCGTGTACACCAGCCAGTTGTAAACCCAGGACAGCGGTTCCCATTCCCACAAAGAACCGTAGTCAGTGTATAACTCCAGGTCAGGGGTCTTCAAAAGAACCCTGAAAGGGAAAAATAGAGACCAAGAAGATTAGAGAGTTAAATGAGTGGCTCAAGGATTGGTGTTGAAGAAGTGGGTTTGAAATCATGGGAAACTGGGACAAGTATTGGGAAAGGAGGGGGCTGTTCCATTGGGACGGGCTCCATCTGAGCCGTGATGGCAGCTGGACCCTGGCTAATCACATAACTAGGGCTGTGGATAGGGCTATAAAATAAATCGTGGATTGAAAACATTGTAGAAGTATGGATAAAGCAAAAGAGAAAATTGTGGATAAAGATATAGTTTAAAAAGAGAAAAGTAAGGGTGGATTGTAGAAAAGTCAGTGTAAAAGAGACAAAGATTACCAGATTTTAAAAGCAATATGAGTGTAATGGCTGTTCACCCGCATGCCCGTAGTATTTAAAACATGGTCAGTGAACTTGTGGCATGGATCGGTATAAAGGGGTATGATTTAGCAGCCATTACAGAAACGTGATTGCAGGGTGGAGAGGATTGGGAATTAAATATCCAAGGATATCAGGTAATACGGAAACAACACACACAAAATTAGATTATAAGGACACTCAGTCCTCGTTTATTCTCATTTAGAAATGCATGCATTAAAAAATGATACAATGTTCCTCCAGAATGATATCACAAGAAACACAGGACAAACCAAGACTAAAATTGACAAAACCACATAATTATAGCATATAGTTATAACAGTGTAAAGCAATACCGTAATTTGATAAAGAGCAGACCATGGGCACGGTAAAAAAAAGTCTCAAAATCCCGATAGCCCCATCATCTCACGCAGACAGTAGAAGGGAGAAACTCCCCCTGCCATGAACCTCCAAGCGCCGCAAACTTGCCGATACAGCACTATTGGAAGCACCCGACCGCAGCGAACTCTGAGTCCGTCCAAAAACTTCGAGCTTCTGACCAGCACCCCCCTCGTCGCAGCCTCTCCGAGCACCATCCTCTGCCGAGTGCTTCGACCCCTCCCCGGCCGCCGAGCGACAAGCAAAACCGAGGGCTCGGGGCCTTCCCCTCCGGAGATTTTGGATCACACAGTAGCAGCAGCAGCGAAGCAGGCATTTCAGAAGTTTCACCAGATGTTCCTCCGTGCTATCATGTCCGTCTCCATCAAATCAGGATTGTGCACGGCATCCTACTTGACAAATAACAGACATCACCACCGGAGTGGCCCCTGCGAGCTGCGTTGCGCCGCCATCTTCCCCTCCCTCAAATGCTGGAGGAACTCAGCAGGCCAGGCAGTATCTATGGAAAAAATTACAGTCGACATTTCGGCCGAAACCCTTCGGCAGAACTGGAGAAAAATGCTGAGGAGTAGATTTAAAAGGTGGGGGGAGGGGAGAGAGAATCAGCAGGTGATAGGTGAAACCTGTAGGGGGATGGATGAAGTAAAGAGCTGGGAAATGGATTGGTGAAAGAGACAGAAAGCTAAGGAAGAAAGAAAAAGGGAGAAGGTGCACTAGAGGGAGGCGATGGGCGGGCAAGGAGATAAGGTGAGAGAGAGAACAGGGGATGGGAAATCGAGAAGGGGAGGGGGTTGGTGACATTACCCGGTTTGAGAAATCGAAGTTCATACCATCAGGTTGAAAGCTACCCAAATGGAATACTGTATAAGGTGTGGTTCTTCTAATCTAAGTGTAACTTCATCAGGACAGTGGAGGAGCCCATGGATGGACATATCAGAATGGGAATGGCAAGTACAATTAAAATGGGTGGCCACTGGGAGATCCCACTTGTTCTGCCAGACTGAGTGTAGACGCTTGCTGAAGTGTTCTCCCAATCTAAGTCACGTCTCGCCAATATACAGGAGGCCGCACCAGGACCGAACAGAGTAAGTGACCTCAACAGACTCACTGGTGAAATGTCACAAGGAAGGACTGTTTAGGGTCTTGGATGATAGTGAGGGAGGAGGTGTAGGGGCCTATGGAGAACTTGTTCCGCTTGCAAGGATAAGTATCACGAGGGAAATAACTCCCTTTAATGTCTACTCCTCAGTTTTTTCTCTCTGCAATCCTGCCGAAGGGTTTCAGCCCGAAACGTCGACTGCACTTTTTTCCATAGATGCTGCCTGGCCTGCTGAGTTTCTCCAGCATTTTGTATGTGTTGCTCATATTTCCAGCTTCTGCAGATTTTCTCTCGTAAGTAATACGGAGGGATAGGCAGGAAGGTAAGGGAGGTGGGGTAGTGCTCTTAATTGAGGATGAGATCAGGGTGATAGTGAGATCAAAGGAACAGAATGTTGAATCCATGGTAGAGACTTGAAATAGTAAAGGGAAAAAATCACTGCAGAGAATGTCTGTAGGCCACCGAATTTTAACATTACAGTGGTACGGGCAATCAACCGAGAGGTATCCGCGGCACGTAAGAATGGAATAGCAGTTATCGTGGGGAACTTTAACTTGCACATAAATTGGGTGAATCTAGTTGGTCGAGGCATTCTTGAGGAGGACTTCATAGAATGCATACCTTATAGCTTCTTTGAACAGCATGTTACCGAATCTCCAAGAGAACGTGCTATCTTGGATCGAGTCCTGTGCAATGAGCAAGGTAAAATTAGTGATCTTGTAGTTAGGGATCCTCTTGGAAAGAGTGATCACAGTATGATTGAGTTTCTCATTCAAATGGAGGGTGCAATAATTCGATCTAAAAACCAGTGTATTATGCCTAAAGAAGGGAGATTTATGCGGGATGAGGGAAGAGTTGGATAGGGTAGATTGGGAACACAGGCTATATGGTGGGACGGTTGAGGTACCTTGGAAGACTTTCAAAGAGATTTTTCAAGGTGCCCATCAAAAGTATATTCCAGTTCAAAGCAAGGACAGTAAGGGTGGGGGAGCCAGCCTTGGATAACTAAGGAAATGAAAGAAGCATCAAACTAAAAGCTCTTGTGTACATAGTCGCCAAGCGTAGTGGGAAACTGGAAGATTGGGAAAACTTTAAAAAGCAACAAGGAGCCACTAAAGGGAAGATAGATCATGAAAATTTACTAGCACAAAATATAAAAAATCGATAGCAATTTTTAATAATTATATAAAGCAGGAAAGGGTTACAAAAGTGAATGTAGGTTCCTTGGAGGACAAGAAGGGGGAATTGATACTGAGAAATAAGGAAATGGCCGAGACTTCGAATGATTATTTTGTGTCGGTCTTCACGGTGGAGGACATGTCTAACATGCCAAAGAGAGATAATATGGATGTGATGGGAGGCGAAGACCTCAATACAATAGCTATCGCTAAAGAGGTGGTGCTGAGCAAATTTGTGGGCCTAAGGATAGACAAATCTACTGGTCCTGAATGAATGCATCCCAGGGTACTGAAACAAATGCAGAGGTTATAGTAGAGGCTTTGGTGACAATTTACCAAAATTATCTGGATTTTGGGCAGGTCCCAGTGGATTGGAAGAAGGCAAATATCATGCCATTGTTCAAAATAGGATGTAGGCAAAAGGCAGGTTACTATAGGCCGGTCAGTTTAATATCTGTAGTTTGGGAAATGCTTGAAGCTATCATTAAAGAACATAGATTCAGCAAAGGTAGGTCCTGTTTGACAAATTTACTGGAGTTCTTTGATGATATAACAAGCGCAGTAGATAGAGAGGAACAGATGGGTGATATTTACTTGGATTTCCAGAAGGTATTCGATAAGGTGCCATATAAAAGACATCCATACTATAATGATGCACAGATTTGGGGTGACGTATTAGCATGGATAGAGAATTGGTTAACCAATAGAAAGCAAAGAGTTGGGATAAGCGGGTGTTTTTCTGGCTGGCAATCAGTGGTGAGCAATGTGTCATAGGGGTAGGTGCTGGGCCCGCAACTGTTCAGGATATATATTAATGATCTGGAATAGGGGACCGAGTGTACTGTATGTTTGCTGATGATACTAAATTAAGTGGAAAAGCAAAATGTGCAGAGAATATGGACAGTCTGCAGAGAGGTATAGATTGATTCAGTGAGTGGGCAAGAGTCTGGCAGATGGAGTACAATATTGATAAATGGGAGGCCATCCACTTTGGAAGTAAAATATTGCAACATGCTGCCGTGCAGAGGGACCTGGGAGTGCTTGTGAATGAATCGCAAAATGTTGGTTTGCAGGTGCAACATGCTATCAAGAAGGCAAATGGAATGTTGGCCTTCATTGCTAGAGGGATTGAATTTAAGAGCAGGGAGGTTATGCTGCAACTGTTCAGGGTACTGGTGAGGCCACATCTGGAGTACTGCGTGCGTGAAGTTCTGGTCTCCTTACTTGAGAAAGAATATATTGGATTTTGAGGTGGTGCAAAGAAGGTTCACCAGGTTGAATTCAGAGATGTGGGTGGGGGTTCGACTATGAGGAGAGATTGAGTAGCCTGGGACTGTTCCCGTTGGAATTCAGAAGAATGAGAGGAGATCTTATCGAACTATTAAAGGGATAGATGAGATAGAATCAGGAAAGTTGTTTCCACTGGTAGGTGGGACTAGAACTAGGGGACATAGCCTCAAGATTTGGGGGAGTAAATTTAGGACGGAGATGAGGAGGAGGAGTGGTGAATCTGTGGAATTCTCCGCCCACTGAAGTAGTGGAGGGTACTTCAGTAAATACAGTAAATACATTTAAGACAAGTTTGGAAAGATTTTGGCATGAGATGAGTCCATGGTCAGAGAGTGAGAGAGAGGTAGGGAGAGAGAGAGAGAGACAGGGAGAGAGAGAGACGGAGAGGGAGAGAGGAAGAAAGAGAGAGAGAGAGAGAGAGAGAGAGAGAGAGAGAGAGAGGAGTAGAAATGATGAGGCCTTGCCGTGTGAGTATAGCGAGTAAGGAAAGAGACTGAAAAACAGGACATCAAAGATTGTGCTACCTACTGGTTACGGCTGTATTATAAAGCGAGAACAGGTGAATTTGTTGCCGAGGCGGTGCTGCAGTGGCAGGGTTTCAGGTTCTTAGATAATTGGCTTCTCTTCTGGGACAGCGGCGACTTGCACAAGAGGTACAGGTGACACGTGTAAGCATAAGTACGGAAGTTGAGCGACAGTACAAATTTGGAGCAGGGCAACTTACGACTACTGGGGACTAATTAAGGAGACTTCATTTGAAACAGCTGCTTCTTGGCACGTTCACACGTGATATATGGAGTCCACTTAAAGACCAAATGCGCAGAATAGATGACAAAAGTGGTAAAGTAGGAAGGAAGGCCAAGACAAGAATATAAGGAAACTGATTTTAATCAAGAATTAAAATGAAGAGATTGTAAGGTTTAAGGAGCTGATATCAAACGGAGCTCATGGGTATTATAAGGAAACTGGCAAGTCACTCAGTACTGAAATTAGGAGAGACAGGAGGTTCAATGTAATGTCCATGCCAAAGAGGGTTAACGAGAATCCCAATTCATTTAATAAATATATCAGGAGCAAAATAATAAGCAAGGACCTGAATGGAATATTCAAGGATAAATAAGGAAATATGTGCTTGGGTATCTAACAAGAATACTTTCTGCGAGATTTTCCAAGGAGAAGGATTTAGAGCATAATGACATAATTGTGGAGTGTATTAATTTTATTGGCCATTTTGAGGTAAACGACGTAGTGTTGGGACGCCTAACAACTTTTAACGTGGAGATGTCTGGCAGGATATCCCCCTAGTCATTAAGAGAGGCAAAAGATGAGATTATTTGAACTCTGGCAAAGGTCTTTTCCTAGCTCCGGAGAGATACTGGAGGACTGTCGAGTAGATGACGTTCTTCTATTACTCAAGAAGATAAATAGGGATAATTGTGGAATATATACGGTGTCAGTAAAAAGTATTCATCTCCCTTGAAAGTTTTCATGTTTTATCATTTTACAACATTGAATCGCAATGGATTTAATTTGGCTTTTTTGACATTAAACAACAAAGACTCTTTAGTGTCAAACTGAAAACAGATTTCTACAAAATGGTCTAAATTCATTACAATTATTAAACACAAAATAATTTATTGCATAATTATTCACCTTCTTCAAGTCAGTATCTGGTAGATGCACTTTCAGCAGCAACTACAGCCTTGAGTCTATGTAGATAAGTCTCTATCGGATTTGCACATCTGGACACTGCAAAATTTCCTCATTCTTTTTTACAAAACTGCTCAAGCTCTGTCAGATTTCAAGGGGATCATGAGTGAACAGTCCTTTCAAGTCCAGCCACAAATTCTCAATTGGATTGAGGACTGGACACTGATCTGGCCACTCCGGGACATTAACTTTATTGTTCTTAAGCCACTCCTGTATAGCTTTGGCTTTATGCTTAGGCTGATTGTCTTGCTGGAAAACAAATCTTCTCTCAAGCCGCAGTTCTCTTGCAGAGTGCATCAGATTTTCCTCCAGGATTTCCTTGTGTTTTGCTGCATTCATTTTACCCTCTACCTTCACAAACCTTCCAGGGCCTGCTGCAGTGAAACATCCCCACAAAATAATGCGGCCATCACCATGCTTCACGGTAGGTATTTTGATGATGTGTGGTGTTAGGCATACTAGAAACATGCATTTAATACAGGGAGCGAGGAATTCAAAGGAGATCTGCAGGGTAAATATTTCACAGGGTTTTGTCTGTGTTTGGGATGCATTTCCAGAAGTGGACTCGAGGCAAGTACGATAGTAGCATTTAAGAGGTGCCTAGAGGAACATAGGATCATTGGTGTGCCCAGAGGAACCTACCTGTATTAATCCCATTTTCCAACGCATTACCCGCAGTCTCCTGTCCCAAGGGTTCAAGCAGTCCTGTTAACTGTCCATAAATGTAGTCAATGATTCTGATTTTAGATGCTCTCGGGTAGTGGACATATCTATCACTCTCTGGTCAGCAATATCTCCTTCAAATTCTTTACCCTTGCCCTAGAATCTATATTCTCCAGTTACATAAATAACAGGTGCAGTTCATGTACAGACTCAAGACTGTGATTAAGCATTACTCAAACATCATCTATAAATTCGCACGTGATACAGATTTTAGGGAAATATCAGATGGCGTTAAGGAACAGTACAAGAGTGTGATAAATCGCCTGGTTGAGAGGTGTTGCTGCAGCAAACTTGATCTCAACGTCAGCAGGCGAAATGAATTTGGGATTTCAAGAAGGAGAAGTCGCGAGAATAGTCACCTGTAGTCATCGAGGAGCCGGTGCTCAATGAATCCGAAACAGCTTCTTCCTGCCCGCTATCTGGTTTCTGAATGTTCCACGCACCCGTGCGCAATACTTCATTATGTCTTTTTGTGCAATATTTATTTATTTTGTAATTTTTAGTAATTTCCTCTTTGCACAGTACTGCTGCCACAAAACGTCGCACATTAGGGCGGGGTCGGGGGGGTGTCTACCGGGGGGGCGGGGTGCGCGGGGAAGAAACAGCGGCCGCGCCTCTGGCACTGAGTCTGACTCTGTGGCTCAGAAGGGTAGGGAACTGAAAAGGATGGTAGAAGTAATAGGGGACTCTTTAGTTAGGGGGAGAGATTTGTGATTCTTTGGACGTCAAAAGTAAACACGGATGGTAGCTTGCCTCCCAGTTGCCAGCGTCCGCAATGTTTCTGAATGCATCCACAATATCCTGAAAAGGGATGGCGAGTAGCCAGAAGTTGTGGTACGTATTGGTACCAGCGACATAGGTAGAAAAAGGGACGAGGTCCTGAAAACAGAATACAGGGAGTTAGGAAGTTGAGAAGCAAGGCGCCAAGGATAGCAGTCTCGGGATTGCCGCCTGTGCCACACAACTGGAAAGATAGGAATAGAATGAGGTGGCAGATAAATGCGTGGCGGGACAACTGGATTGCTGGATCATTGGGACCTCTTCTGGGGTAGGTGTGACCTGTACAGAAGGGTTGAGTTGCACTTGAATCCGAGGGGGGACCAATATCCTTGCTGGCAGGTTTGCTAGAGCTGTTGGGAGTGGTTTAAACTAATATGGCAGGAGTATGGGAGCCAACCTGTCTGATAGAGCTGAGGATGAGCCTGCCAGTTTAAAAGTAGATAATGGCTGTATTACGAATATAAGGAGGGCAAAGACAAGGAATGGGTACAAATGCAGATAGTACAAAGAGCTAAATTGTACCACAGAGGCAAAATTAAAGTGCGAAGAATACAGGACTGAAGATGTTGTATTTAAATGCACATAGTATTCAGAATAAGGTGACTGAACTTGTGGCGCAATTAGAGATTTGTCGGTATGAGTTATGGCTGAAAGTAGGTCACAGTAGGGAGCTTAAGGTAATACTGGAGAAACTGAAGTAGGTACAGAGCTCATGTCAGGGCTAAGCTTTTTTTTTACGCAGAGAGTGGTGAATGCGTGGAATGGGCCGCCGGCGACGGTGGTGGAGGCGGATATGATAGGGCATTTTAAGAGACTCCTGGATAGGGACATGGAGTTTAGAAAGATAGAGGGCTATGGGTTTTTTTGTATGCCATACCCTGCTAGAGCCTCCACGACCACTTTTTCAAGTGGTTGTCTTGGAGGAAAGATTCTGTGAGTGGTCCCCCACGTCCTTCCCACAGCGCAGTTTTTTTTTACGAGGCCGAGTTGCGAGCTCGACACTCAACCCGGCACGGATGGAAAGTGCCCGGGAGCGGCCCGACTGGATTCGAACTCGGGAACCTTCTCTCCGGAGTCCAGCACTGATGTCACTGCGCCACCATTTCTAAAGTAAGGACATGTTCTGCACAGCATTGTGGGCCGAAGGGCCTGTATTATGCTGCAGGCTTTCTATGTTTCTAGAAAAATCTATGTTTCTCAGATTGATTTTCTGAATTTGAGAATGGCCAATTTTGCTAGCATCAAAACTGATCTTGTAGATGTGCATTGGGTTAGGTTGTTTTCTGGCTATCGGATGCTTGGTATGTAGGGAGGTCTTCCAAAGAGAATTATTGAGAGTACCGTGTTTGTATATTAAGATATAAGAAAAACCTAATAGATTTAGAGAGCCTTGGCTTGCGTAGGATATTGAGCCCTGATTAATTAAGATAAGTAGTAGTTATAGGCAAGGAGGAAGAAGGAGCTTAAAGAGCATAAGAAACTCAAGAGAACAGTTATGACAGTTATCAGAAGTGCTAAAAAAGGTATTAGGTTGCTTTTTCAGACAAAATCAAGGAGAAACTCAAAGATGAGTGGTTTGAGTTGTTCTCCAATCTTGGCAATTCATTTGCAAACGTTTTGTTGACGTGCGAGGAGACATCATCAGCTGTTAATTTGTGGAGTGTCCCCCGAATGCTTGGCCTTTATTTACTGATGATTCAACTGATTGGTCGTCATTACGGAAACTCAATTGTGATGCAAGGAGGGGGTCTCGTAGCTGATTGGTTGCGCGGCAACAACGCACAGAGTTCGCCACGCAACCAGTCAGCGACGAAACCCCCCTCTCTACATCACAATGAGTTTCCGTAACTCAACCCAATCAACCTCCCGAGCGGCACGTTTTCCCAGTAATTTCCAAGCTGAAGAGTCTTTACGGATACATTAAAATCAAAAGGACAGCAGGTGACAAAGTTGGTGCACTTGAAGATCAGTGAAGTAATTTGTGTATGAAACATAACGAGATAGAATGATCTTGCATGGATTTTCGTTGCATCTGTATTTACTCGGGGGGGGGGGGGGTCATGGACCGTATCTGGATTACAGAAGGGGAGATGCTATTTGTCTTCAGGCAAATATACGTCCCAACAGCCTGACAAGGTGTCCCGCAGAACTAATGGGAGGCAAGTACAGAAATCACAGGGGCCCTGGCAGAGTTATGTGAAACGTCACGGAGGGACTCACTCGACGTGCTTTTACGATATAGGGCTGTTTCTTGGCTAAACGTCCATGAGTAGTGGAGCTCCGCAGGAACATAGATGGACCTTTGTTTTATGAAAACGTGATGGGTAGGTTATAAGTTTGCAGATGACGCAGAGATCGGTGGCGTTGTGGATCGGATGGAAGGCCGCAAAGGAATGAATTGGAATATGCATCAGCTGACGATTTGGGAGAAGAAAGCGCAGACAGGGTTCAACCCGGGCAAGTGTGAGATGTTGCACTATGGGAAATTAGATACCAAGGGAAAGCACATAGTTAGTGGTGCCACGTTTATATACGAAGGGAAATTGTGGCCCAGCTCCATAGCACAATGAAAGTCCCTGCACAATTTAATAGAGTGGTAAAGTATTTGTATGATATATCTGTAATCGCGGCATTGAGTTCACGATTCAAGAAGTTATGTTGCAGCTTTGTAAACTTCTGGTAGACCGCATCCGGGCCATTGCATTCATTTCCGGTCACCTAGTTATAGGAATGGCGAGGATGAATCGGAGCAGTTGCAGAAGAGGTTTACTACGATGCTGGCTACGTTAGAAATCATCTGCTAAAACGGATAGATTGAACTAAATAGAGATGTTTTCTCTGGAACGGCGAAAGGCTGAGGGAGTCTAATAGAACTTCTAAGATATGAGAGGCATAGCCAGAGTAGGCCGTCGATAACTTTTTCCCAGAGCTGAAAAGTTTAAAACTAGGGAGGGGGTGCACAAATGCTGAGAGGGAAAATTTAAAGGAGATGTGTAGGACCGGTTTTTAAAAACAGGCTGTGTTCGGTGCCTAGAATGTTCTCCCTGTAGTAGTGGTGGAGGCATATATGACAGAGGCGTTCAAGATGCTCAAAGGTAGATACAGGAGCATGCCGAAAACGTGGGGATAGGAACTATGTGCAGTCAGAATTGATCCGCCTAAGTCATGAGTTTAATTTCTTTGGCACAATTTCGTACGTTGGAGAACCTGTACTATGACGTACCGATAAATGTAACCACCACGTCCAGCAAAAGAAAGACAGAAAAAAGCTTCTTTGGTTATAATGCAGAATTACGGTTTATGCCCAATGAGTACGCTCAAAGCTCTGGCAGAAACCTTTAAAGGTACATGTCATAAACTTCCACAATGAGACCTTAGCAGATGTCAACCTAAAGAAAATCTAAGCACATTTTTACATATTGCTGGTTATATAAAATAATTAGTTACCGCTGTGTTGCTAAACGTGGCCACAATGCCCTTCCCTGACCAAAGTGAGACAGAGGCACAGTATAAACCGCACGCGTGCTGTCGGAGGTGGGAAAACAACAATGATGTTCTTTTTTATACCGGCTTTAGTACAGTAAATTAATCCAGTAGAAATAACATCAGAAAAAAAATCGAAATAAAATCTGTAAGGAGATATTGGGGAAGTGTCACGTACCCCGTGACGGGTTAAAGGCAGCAGAAATGGAAAACACCTTGGAGTCTGGTATTGCTGATAACTAACGCTATTTATTAGTAACTACGCAATACAGTAATACAAAATCAGATAAATCAAACAGGGTAGCAAAGATTATATATATATATGTGTGTGTGTGTGTGGAGATATAAAAACCAAGCTTCTTCAAGCCTAGGGATAAATGGATACAGTCTTACAATGATGGATAAAGTTCAGTTCAGTTCGTGGGATTGAGTTGAGTACCGATGGAGAGAGAGAGGTGTTATGGTTGTCCGAGTAAGCCGATGCCGTCGGTTCCTCCCATTGTCCTCCGAATGTGACCACAACAAGGGGACCGTTTTTTTGTGGTGGAGTTATCAACCCAGGTGAGGGTTGGACACACTAATAACTTCCCACCGGTCACACATTTTCCACACTGCGAGAGCCACTGATCGATCCTGTAAACACCCACCTTTCTGTGGGCACAACAAAGCTCATCCCGTGTCCAAAACCATGTGTGTCTGTCTAACAACCAGTTGACCTGGTATGTATCTCAGCGTGCTGAACACCAGCTGTCCAGCAAGTAGCTCCTCCCTTCTCTCTCTGTAGGAACTGAAAAGCTGACAGTGTCCTTGCAGAAATTCCAAATAAACTGTGAGCAGTCTTCGCCTCTCTCTCTCTTAATAACAAGTTTTTTTGTGCTGTACAGCTCTCTCTCTCTTTTTAAAAACAGTTCATAAGGGATAATTCAGGATCCCGTCACAGAAGCAGCTAAGATAATTAATGTCAAGTTTTGGAAACTCTTGAATGCAAAAAATAAAGACACAGAGACTGAGAATTTGGTGGATCACATTCTATTTGGATATTGCTGAAGGCATTGATATTGCCTTGAGGAGGAAGGTGGTGATTTATAGAAGTTTAGATATTATGACTCAATACAGGGTTGCACAATGTTAGCACGAAAAAGAGAAGTAATAATATGGAGCAATTCGAGAACAATTTTGAGAATGTGAAGATCGCTTTGTGCTGAATCAGGAAAGGTTTGATGAGCGAGCACTGAAACGAGCGTCCTTGGTGTAAACTTGATTGCGGATAATAGATATTTATTCGATATCAGCGAAATAAAGAGCGGACGGAGAGCAACTTTACGTTGTGACAAATGCAGTATTGGTTTAAAAAAATGTAAGATTAAAGCACACGAACGGTTTGTTTTATTTTTGTGATATACAACCGCAGGTTCTTTGTGGAACGGATTCATATGCAGATCATGCAGAATGGAACTGGCTTGTGATCTTTCGAATGCGCTCTGCCATTTAGTCAGATAAACTGTAGCCCATTCAAGAGTATTAGCTGGAAACTCACTTAACAAGACGACCAAACAAAACAACCCAGCATCAATTTCCAACTTCTTAATTATCTGTAAACAACTGAAACTGACTTATTTTAGAAGCAGGAAATGTGTGCGTGGAATGTAAAATCAGTGAGATAAGTGGTGCGTGCGGCACATGGTTCAGTTTCCTAATGCCCTTATATACAAATGACTGGTTTCAGTGGGTCCCACGCAGTCTTAAACAACAGAGGGTGGCTGTTAAATATGGAAGACAATACGAAGTAAATTGTTTCAGCAACTTCTGTTGGGAACGCAAACACAATAAATTGACGTATCAGGAGTTAATTTCCCATTCCTTTACTGCTGTGCTCTTCAATAAATCAGGTCTGATGCCGCCATACCATTTCCTGTTAGAAACTCAAACCCTTGAGCCCATCACCACCCACAATTCCATCAGTTTTAATCCTGAATACACTCACCGATCGAAGCTCAATAGTCCTCTTTGAAAACCATTTCCAACAGACATCACCTCTCCCGTAGACTTCTTCCTCTTTGCGGTTCTGACTGGCTGAGCGCTCACCATTCAACTCAGATGCAACGCGCAACAGCCAGGGACCAGATCACTGCTTAGCCTATACAGTCAAGCCCCAAATGAATTTTCAATCTTCAATCACATTAAATCACATCTGTGCGCCTCTCCCAACTCACAGGGCCTAAAGCGCACTCCATTTTCCACGAGAAAGTAGCTAAATATTGAAAAACAGAAGCACGGAGAAGGAACTCAGGTGTCAAATATATTAGTTAATGCCAGTTCCCTGAAAACGGAATATTAGATCTGGATAAGACAGGAAAGACTCGTGCACAATAAGCAGACAGGGCGCCGAGAAATCAAAACTGTTCCGAAGAAAGAAAACAATTCCCCTGTTACCGTGAATTCACCAGTTTCTTAAACCATTTGAACGGATATTTGAAACCATTTATGAATTCCTCTCTAAACCTCTGTTGAGTACCCGCATAAATACAAGTGTTGGTGCGACAGCTCAGAATATTAGACATATTTCCTGCCTATTGAAGAATGAACCAGGGGTCGTTAAGATTCGACCCTGTGGCGTAATGACTGCTCGAGATTCGCACATAAACGAAATGCACAATATACAGTGTCCACAACACTATAAAGATTCCCGAGATGGTGAAGAGCAATACGATTGACTTTCTTCTGCTCTCCATCTCTGGATCACCTTGTTTGCCTCCAGTGTTCTGGGCCCGTAATCTCCGACGTGCTCTGTTCGCCACTAGAATGTTTCTGACAGCCAGTGCGTTGAGCAACAGCATCAGGAGGAGTGGAATACAAAGGTTTAACATGCGGTCGATCGAATCAAACGCTGTCCATAACGGTGCAGAATAAAAGCTTAATCTAGGGTTACAGAACCATGGGGCACTGTCAATTATATATAAAGGCTCAAATACAAAGTACCATGGAACGTTCTTTATACAGGCCGCAACACAGTAATATTATAACCACACCGGCTACTTTTCCTGTGCAATACTTCGTTTTCCATTTCTGACAACAAATGGCTACAAATCGATCGAACGTGAACGCGACCGTTAACCATACTGAGCTATCTCTGGACGCATAGATTAGAGCTATTTTTAGGCTACACACCGGAGTGGTGGAGCGGAAGAAAATCGGAAAGTAAATGACACTCATCCGGTTTAGTATAACTGCGATGACGTGTCACACTGGCGGGGCATTGGGACCAAGGATGGACCCAAATGCAAGACGCATCTTGTGAGGTTACTTAGATTTAGTTTGTTGTTCGATATCAGGAGCAGGAGCAGGAGTAGCGAACTGGACAAGGACTGAGGACTACGACTAGGCTGGGACGAAGAGTCTGAGCTGGGACTCGGAATCAGCTCCCAGAACTAGAGGAGACATGAAGAGGCTAGGGTATGGACTCCGAGCCAGAGACTGGGCAAGGACCCATTACCTGGGTCTTGCCTCGGGCTCGGACCCCAGAACCAGGCAAGAACATGACATGGTCTAGGGAGAGGAGGAACATGGGAACACAGAGCCTAGGTCTCGGGGAGCAGGTACGTGGAACCATGGACATATACACAGAACACAGAGTCGGGACCCCTCCTTGAGTACAGGACATAGGGCCGGGACTCATGACCCCCTGCGGGGCAACGTCAAGACGGCCTGACGTACCCCACGGAGGCGAGGACAAGACAAGACCAACACGAATGAACACCAGACAGTACCGACCTAGCTCCGATGATGAAACTAGACCGAAGTGCAGGCGGGGGCTGCAGACGAGGACTAGAGGCGAGAGGGGCAGAGAAGGGATTCAGACAAGGGGATAGGACAGGAATCACATGCCGCCAGGACTTGACTTGGTGCTCGACGGCCGCCGGAGCCAGGACTTGACTTGGTGCTCGACGGCCGCCGGAGCCAGGACTTGACTTGGTGCTCGACGGCCGCCGGAGACAGGACTTGACTTGGTGCTCGACGGCCGCCGGAGCCAGGACTTGACTTGGTGCTCGACGGCCGCCGGAGCCAGGACTTGACTTGGTGCTCGACGGCCGCCGGAGCCAGGACTTGACTTGGTGCTCGACGGCCGCCGTAGCCAGGACTTGACTTGGAGCCTCCGGGTAGTGGCGATCTCTCGACTCGGCCCGGGAACAGTAAACAGCGGTTCTTGATTCCCTCTGGCGGGTTAACTGACGGACCCACCTCGGTGAGGAAACTTTGCAGGCACGCTTTGGCGAGGTAACTGGACAGGGTTGCTCCGATGAGGAGAGGCGAATTACTGGCACTCGCTTCGGCAGAGACTAGGCTTGCTCCAGCCAGATGACATCGGCACACCATACCTTTGATGACTTTGCAGACGCTTCCGCGCCGAACGGCTGAAAGCCGGAGACTATAAACTACCGGTTCAGCCGAGCGTTAATTGTCTCTAATCACCAAAGTCGAGGGACACGGGAAAATAGGGAATTAACGGTCCGGATCGTAACATAAACAAGGTAAATTTAAAGGGATCCCGATCCGGATCATGACATGATGAGAAGCAGGACATCCGTCACTGCCATTCCAAGCAGGTATCGAGTGATGCAACTGGACAGACCGCATCTCCGACGCGACAGGATTGTAATTGTCATTATGTTACCTGTTCAAAAAGGAGAAAACTCTATTTAGTTGTGTTACCTAGCGATTAGTCTCTGAAAGCAACATACATTTCACAGCATTGAAAGTGTTGGATTCTTCTGCAGAGGTGGAATAATTGCTTTGGAGATCAGAAAATTCCTAAAGGCCTGTCTCTGCCAAATTAAACGGAAGAAAGCAGCAGCATACTAAAATTTTCTGAGCAACACATTACTCACCTGGAAACCGATAGCTGCTAGAACAGGGTAGAAAACCGCATAACCCACACACTTTGTTTGCCCATGCATGGTCTCCCGGCACCCACGATGTTCACTAATCAACTCTGTCGGTGTGATATACAAGATATCCTTTATATAATCGTTGAGAACCTGTAGCCAGGCAGTTAAGTGGCACCACTGGAGTGACACACATAAGGTTACACCATCATTGTATGTGAGTTACAGTCATTAAACAAACAAGTTAATGCGCTCAACTTTTCCTTTTTGCTTTGCATTGTAAACAATGTTGATATCATACTGTATTTTGATTTAAAATATAAGATAATTTTTTGATCTGATTTTCTCCTTTGCAAATGATCTGTAAATGGCTTTCAAATAAATAATACACGCCGCTCATCCTAAATTATCGTGACCAAGTAGAAATGGAGTTCTCCATGAACCTATACAGTATGCGTCATCTACGGTTCTTTATTTTTCTTTCTTATCGCGCAACTTTTAATAAACACTATGGCTTGTTTGACCGCATTTAAAGTATATTATGGGGAATTTCATGTAGATTCCGCCTCTTTTACTAAGATCAAGGAATAGTGGTTGCTTATTGGTAGTAAATTCTGAATCACTCCTGGTACCATCTACTCGTAACGACAGGAGTAGAAAGAGAAAAGAGACGGATACGTCTCTGAGGATTTGGTGCTGGAAACAGGATTTCAGATTCCTGGAACATTAAAAACCTTTCTGGGGCAGGGGATAGTTCTACAAGAGAAAAGGGTATTCTGGCCGGGAGGTAGGCTGCTGCTATTCGGGAAAGTTTAATGCGATTTGGCAGTGGGATGGGAAACAGCAGCAGTTCAGAAATTGGAGAGATTGGGAGGAAGGCAGTTGTCATGACCTGCAATTTTGTAAGGAAGAACAGGCAGGTGAAAGGAAATAGACATGATAGGACGATCAGACTGGAGAGTGTTTATTTAAGACTATAAGACCATAAGACATAGGAGTAGAATTAAGCCATTTGACCCATAGAGTCTGATCCTTTTTTCCCTTCTCATCCCCACTCCACGTAACCCTTGATGCCATGTCCAATCAAGAATCTATCAAGCTCTGCCTTAAATACACCCATTGACCTGGCCTCCACAATTCCCTCCGGTAATAAATGTCACAAATTCGCTTACCTTTGGCTAAATAAATTTCTCCACACCTCTGTTTTACACAGACGCAGCTCTATCCCGAGGCTGTGCTCTCTTGTCCTGGACCCCCAGCATGGGAAATATCGTTTCCACATCTACTCTGTCTAGGCCTTTCAACATTCGGAAGGTTTCAGTGAGATGCCCCTCATCCTTCTGAATTCCGGTGTGTACAGACCCAGAGCATTCAAATGTTCCTCATAAGATAATGTTTTTATTCCCAGAATCCTCCTTGTGAACTTCATCGGAATCCTCTCCAATGCCAGCACATCTTTTCTTAGATGAGGAGCCCAGAACTGTTCACAATACTCAAGGATGAGGCCTCACCAGCTCCTTATAAAGCCTCAGCATCACATCCGATAAGACTAATAAGCGCAACTATCATAAATCTAGAACATGGATCATCACATGAAAATTTGATGCTGTGGCAATTTTGGAGACTTGCTTAATAAGTAAATGAGAATTGCTGCATAATATGCCGGGGTATAAGTTTTTAGAAAAAAAGAGTGATATAAAAGACGGTGGAAGGAGGGGGGAATTGGGCTATTAATCATAAAAAATCACAGCTGCGCTCGTGGTGGTGGTGGTGGTGGGGGGGGTGGTGGTGGTAGATAATAGAGGGATAATCTACCCTGTTCGCACGTGTGAACTGAAAATAAGACGCTTGCAATGACGCTGATGGGATTATGGTATGAGCTGCCAATAGCGACCGGGTATTGAGGAATGGGTCTATAGCAGAAAAGAGATACTGATGTCAAACTACAGGGCTGTCGTCGTGGGTGACTTTAACTTCCCTGATATAGGCTGGGACCTCCTAATAGGTAAGACACAATTTGTTCGGAGCACGCAGTATGGTTTCAGAAATCAGTATGTGGATGGTCCAGCAAAAGGAGAGGCCATGCTGGATCTGAAGTTTGGAAATGAGCCTGGCCCTATGACTGACGTTTTAGTTGAATAGCATTTAGGAAGTAATGATAAACTTTATTTTTTAAGGTACCTATGAAAAAGGACAATTAGTGACATTTCACGAGAGTGTGAAATAAGGGCAGGAAATTCATAAACGTATTAGGGGGTAATTAAGAAGAATTAATTGGGAACACTTATTTATTTGCCCGTCCACACGTGGCATGTGGAAACTTTTCAATAACCAATTTCGCAAAGTACATGACAAGTAATAAGAAAGGACAACATTGGGAGGTAAGGGATCTTGGAGGTCGTGAATTTCATTCAGAAGATAAAGGAAGCGTATGCAAGGATTAGGAAGCTGAAGTCAAACGGAGGCATCGAGTATTATAAAGAAGTTAGAAAAGACTCAGTGTGGAAGTTGGGAGAGTCAGGAGTGTCCATGAACTGTCCTTGGCAAGGGGTGTTAAAGAGAATCCAATGCATACAATACATCTATAAAGAGCAAAGTGATAAGTAAGGAGGTGCTGGACTAATCGTGGATAAACGAGGGAATATGTGCTTAGAGTCGAGGATTGGGGTGAGGTCCTAACAAAGGATTCTTTGCATCAGTATTTACCGAGGAGAAAGATGTGGAGTATAAAATCGTCAGTGTGCAGCGTGTAACTGAACAACATCATTCCACCGAGGTCTCGCCTGTGTCAAAGCTCCAGAAATGTCATCGTTTACGTCTCTCAATAAGTGGTAGTATATCTGTTCAGACCTCTGGGACCTATCCACCTTAAAAGTTCTTTCAGAGTACCAACACTGCTAAAAGTGCTTAATCATATTAGGGCTCCGTATGCAGACTCCTGTCCTCCCTTTATACACTCAACTCTTGCTGAGTCATCAGAGAGTTTCTGCAGATGACTTAAGTCTGTGTTGCATCTTAAGTTCGCGGTATAAAGGATAAACAGGAAGGGAGCCAATACAGTCCTCTGTGGGCCCTGGTACTGCTTATAGCCATGTCTGACACACAGCTCTGAAGCCGCACAAGCTGTGATCTACCAAGCAGGTAGTCCATTATCCAGGAAACAATGGAAGTGCCAGTCTGCATTGAACGGAACTTTCCCCCCAGCAATGAAGGCTGTATGGTATTGAAAGCACTTGAAAAATCAAAAATCATAATCCTCACAGTGCTGCCCTGCTTATCTAAATAGGAGTAGGCTCTGTTCAGCAGGTAGATGACAGCATCGTCGTCTATAATGTGCTCCTGGCAGGGCAACTACAGGGGATCGAGGGCTGATCTGACCAGGGTTCGGAGGTGAGGCAGGACCAGCCTCTCTAGAGTTTTCATGATGTGCGAGGTCAGGACCACTGGACGGTAGTCATTCAAAACTTTTGGTCGGCCCTTCTTGGGTACTGGGACCGGAAATGATGTTTTCCACATAGCTGGGATCGTTTCCAGGCTTAGACTCAAAGTGCAAATGCGCTGGCGAACTCCACACAGCTGCTCAGCACACTCCTTCAGGACCTTGGGGTTTACACCATCCGGTCCTAATGCTTTGCCGTGACTGAGCTTCCCCAGAGCCCTTCTCACCCCCTCAGTAGTGACGGTGAGTCTATGGTGACTGGGGAGTTGGTGGAAGGTGGGGCTGGCGGGACGGTCAATAGTAGTTGGTATGCAGAGATGTAGATGGTGGATGTAGGAGAAGGAGGGGGTTTATGCAGTGGTAGTCTATATTGTCCATCCACGCGTTGAGAGGAGAGGGGGAGGAGGGGAGGTCTTGGTGCTGAGGGACCGTTGGGTCCCTCCTGGTCTGGTGTGCTGAGGTGGGGGGGAGTGAAGAATTGATTTAACTCATTACCCTATTCACGGCTGGATTCCAAGGCTCAACAGTTAGGCTAGTTTAAGCCAGTGATTGTCTTCATGCCTCTATACACCTCCTGTGTGCTGCTCTACCCAAGCATGTTCTCCGGCTCTCCCCTGTATTCCTCTTTAGCCACCTTGATCTTCTCCTTCTGCTCCCTCTGCACATGCTTCAATTCCTCCCTACCTCCTGATTTAAAGACTCTTACTATAGTTGAGGAGCCTTCAGATCACTGGAGGTACATGGTTTGTTGTTAGGGAAGCAGCGAACAGTCCTTAATGGTATTAGAGGGTCCACACAGAAGTTGATGTAGCCAGTGATGCAGTCAGTACGTCCGTTAATATCCTTCCATATGGTTCACAAAGCACATTCCAATCAGTAACCTCAAAGCAGCCTTTCAAGGCCTCGATGGCCTCTGAAGACAATTTCTTTATTCTCTTGGTGTTAACTAGCAGCTGCTGTACTTTGGACTTAAAAAGCGGCAGGAGGTGAACCAGGTTGTGTTCTGATCTTCTAAGAGGGGGGAGAGCTGTGCAGCTGTGTGCATCTTTAACATTTGCATACAAGAGATACAGTGTTTTATTTTCTTTTGTGAATATATAGTGAATGTACAGAAGGATATTGTGGTCCAAGTCATATCTCCACGAAAGTGGTGCACACGCTGATGTTGAGGTACGGATGGGAATAGTATGCTTCCCTTTATTGGTCGATGCACTGAGTTCAAGGAGCAAAAAGTTATGTTGGGTGAACTTGGACTATTGGAGGTTATGGAGAAGGTACGAGAAGGTACAGAAGAGATTTACCGGAATATTGCTGGTTTAGAGGGTATGCGCTACAAAGCAAGGTTGGATAAACGGCCATCGTTTCTTTGGCGAAATGAATGGAGATCTGATAGAAATTATCAATTTATGAGAAGCCTAGATAGGGCAAATCACTGTATCCTTGTCTCAGCGTCGAAATCTCGGGAGGGCATGCATTTAAAGTGAGTGCAAAGTAGATGTGTGGGCAAGTATTTTAGTGTTTTGAGGTGGAGTGCAGTGAAGGCACGTAAGGTAAAGGCATTCAGAAGGAATCTAGAGGACATAGGATCATAGACGTGACTAGATGTGACACATCTGTGTTAATCCCATTGTCTAGGTCATTACCTGCAGTCTCCTGGCCCAGAAATTCATTAGTTTTTCTAGGCTGGTCACGAATGATGTCAGCAACTCTGCTTCCACCATGATCTCAGGCAGCGTGTTCCTCATGCACGGCAATCGCTGGGTAAAAAATGCCCCTCATATCCCCTCTAATTTCCATACTACTACCCTCAAATCTAGTTTCTCTAGTGTCAATAGGTCAACGCTCTGTCCACACTCTTAAGCACAGGCCAACCACCACCCCTCTATCTGTAATTCCAAAGTTCAAAGTAAATTTAAAAGTAAATTTATTCTCAAAATAATTCACAGGCCACCATATACAACCGTGAGATTTGTTTCCTTGCGGACATGCACAGTAAATATAAGGTAAACAATCGAATCATTTGAAGATCACACCCAGAAGGACGGACAAACAACTAATGTACAAAAGATAATAAAGTGAGCAAACGTAACAAAAAGAAACAGTAATAATATATTTTCCTCAACTAAAGCAGGCAAAACCTGAGGTACGGGAAAGCATGCTCATTTTTCAATAACTCGAAAGTTTCGAAATATTCTAGTGGTGTTTTATATTGTGGCTTTCTGGAGATTTACATAAATATTGCTGTGCGGGGCTAATTGTTTAATGCTATTGTGTAGTAACCTTGGTGTGATACGAGTTGCAGATATTACAATTGCGACAATGTAAACCCTGTTTATGTTCCATAGTATTTTAATTTCCTTTTTAAAATCGGCATATTTCTGGTGTTTTAACTTATTCATTTCTGTATGCTACGTGTGGCTATATCTATTAATTACGTATTTCTTGCTTGTCTATCCTGTATTATTATATCCGGTCTGTTATTATGGGTTGCCCTATTTGTAATAATGGATTGGTTGCAACAAAATTGTGGGACTGTGACTCTAAAACTAGATCAGACTTGTATTTATAGTAAGCAATGGTTTCTTTTATGAGTATGTATTTTAAAGCAGGAATTTGGTGAATGATGTTTGCCTCTTGATTGTGCCTCCGTAAGTAATCAAATTCGGCAAAACTTTTGCCGGATCTGATAATGTGTTAGATTGTTTCTAGTTTCTTTTGGTATTTTCTGCATTCATCGTCTTGAGTTTGTTGATCTTTTATTATGTATTTTTGATATTTTCTATGTACCCACCTGGCGCTGTCTAGCCACAAGGAAACTTTCTGTCTTTGGGAAGAGCTCTCCAAGCCTGAATCAGGCGTTTGGTGCTTCCTTGTCGACATGTAGTCTGCCTAGGTTTTGGGGATGTCTTCCTTGGAGGGTCATGCTCTTCCGTTGGTTAACCTTTTCTTCAATAGTGATAATTTCTTCATTTTTTCTGGGTTGTGCTCTCATTGGCGTGTACTTCTTATCAAATTGTATATGATCGCGTGGAATGCTGAATCCTGTTTTTGTTGATGAAAATATATCCTTAGAAGTTTTATCTGACTGCTGTGTAAAATTTTAATATCTTTTATTCATCTTCCCCCTCTGTCTAGGGTAGAGTTAATCTAAGTGTGTTCAAGTGTACGTAGTGTTTTCTGATATTTATCATTTCAATACTTCCTTTTCTTTGTAATTTTTCCAGATCGGTTTTGTACCACAATATTATGCCAAAAGAATATGTTAATATGGGTTTAGCAAAGGTTTATTGCCATTTTTTAAAAACTGTTGAACTCTGTTTGGCAGATTTCCTTCAGCCTTGCAGTAAATTCTGTCAAGCGTTTTCCCTTTATCACACTATGATCTATTTTCCTTGGTTGTTGGTTATTATTATGTTATGTTTCATATTCATATTCGGTTTTATTCCATCCTGTTGCTGTGTTTCTATTCTAACATCTCTATTCCACCTTTCTTTATGTTCTGTACTTATCTCGTCCAAAGTTCATGTTTATATCTGTCGAAGATAGTTCCACTATTTGAATTAATTGCTTTAGTTTTACTGACGAAGGAGCGTATAATTTCAAAACATCCATGTATAGAAGGTGTGTTAAAGTATATTTCATTTCGGTGTTTCTGATTTGATGCCCAATTTTCGTCCGATTCAGTAAATTAGAGAGCAGGTTAAAAGCTAGATAGAACTATGGTGGGCTTAAAGAGTCGCCCTGGAAAATGCCTCTGTTTATTTTGATAACAGTGGTTGTAATTTTTTGGTTGTTGATAGATAGGGTGATTACAGTACACTAATGCTTCATCAGATGTTAAAGAAATTTCACATGTATTCAGTATGGTTTATATATTAAGATTTTCTATTAATTATTATTACTTTATATTTTTCTCAGCGCAGGCTGGTAAAACCTGAAGTACGGTCATAAACAAGCACACTCATATCTCAATTGCTAGGAGCGTTTGGACTGTTCTAGTAGTGTACCGTCTTGTGGCTTTCTGAAGATTTACATTAAATATCGCAGTGTAGCTCTAATTATTTAATGCTTTTGGGTCGTGTCTTTGGGATGATACCAGTTGTAGATATTAATATCAGGACAATGTACGTACCCTGTTCATGTTCAATTGTCTTTTAATTTCCTCCTTTAGTTCAACATACTTCTGGTGTTTTTCACTGATTGATTTTTGTATGTTATGTGCTTTTGGAATGGCTACATCTATTAAGTAAGTTGTTCTTGCTTGTTTATCCTATATTATTATATTCGGACGGTTATTGTGGATTGTCTCATCTGTAATAACGAATGGGTTGTAATATAATTTGCGGGACGCTGATTCTAAAACTAGATCAGGCTTGTATTTGTAGTAAGATATTTTTTGAGTTTGTATTTTGAAGCAAGATTTTGCTACAAACAGGATACATCCTTTCATACCCTTACGGCATCCTTTCTGCTCTTTTCTACGTATATTGTGATTAACCGAGTGAGTGATGATTAGTTGCGAGAGGCATGAAGTTACAATTTTATATAGTTTGCAACTAAGTAATAGGAGGATATATTAATGGATCACTTCTGATTTCTCCTTTTGGTAAGAGATATGTTTTACCTTCTTTCAAAAATTAGGGCGTTTTTTTCAGGATTTTTTAAATTGGTACGGATAAAGGCAAGTAATTTTTATACAAAAACCTATGAATATAATCACTGCCAGTACTTTTCTAGTTGTGGATTTATTTAATAACTGCTTTTGGGATATCCATTGTATTTTCAGATACTTGCATTCTTTGATTATTTGAGTTCGTTCTTTTCCCTCCTTTATCCAGCTTGCTTCAGATTGTGTGTCATCCTGTTTCACCAGACATTAGACAAAAAGTTCATTATCTCTGTGTTTGTTGGTAATTCTGTGCTTGGGTTGGTGATATTTCGGCACGCCCAATTTATTTTCAATGTCTTGTATAAGCCTTTTTTTGAGAATCAGAATCAGATTTATTATCATTGGCATGTGTCGTGAAATTTAACTTAGTTGCAGCGGTACGATGCAATACATAATAATATAGGAAGAAGAGCAATAAATCTTCTGATTATGAGCCCCATCCCCCGCCCCCCATAGCGGACAGTGGTGCCGCTTATCAGAATGCTCAGCACGGTACATCCGTAGAAGTTATTTAGGTGACAAATCAAATCTCCTAATGAAGTATAGCCGCTCTCTGGCCTTCTTTATAGCAGCATCAATATGTTAAGACCAGGTTAGATCCTCAGAGATCTTAACACCCAGAAACTTGAAATTGCCCACTCTCTCCATTTCTGATCCCTCTGTGCGGTTTGGTTTGTGTTCCCTTGTCTTACCCTTTCTGATGTCCACAGTTAGATCTTTTGTCTTATTGACATTGAGTCCAATGTTGTTGCTGCGACGCTACTCAACTGTCTGGTATATTTCGCTCCTATACACACTCTTATCCCCATCTGAGATAGTTTCTGAATGATAATTCTGTCTTCTTCATCTGGCACATTCCTTGTGTCTATTATTTTGGCTTTGGATGCACCAAGCTTTTGTGTTAGTGAATTTATAAATTCTACAATGCTTTTGTTAGCTTGATCGTATCTTGTATAGACTTTATACCGTATGTCCTTAGTATTTCCTTAGCTTTTCTCTTAACTTTCTTATTCGTGTTATATAGCTTATACTCCATTAGAAGGCCATTTCTGCTGATAAGGGTCAATTTTGTTTCTTGATCTCTTTTCCAGCTTCGGTATTCTCGTTTCATTACTCAGTTTTTGGTTTCTATTCGAGCGCCTCTATTTTGGAGCCATTGCACAGTACTGCAGAGTATATCATTATGTGCAGTTCTTGAAATATTGTGAGAGTATCAGTGTGGTGCTAAATATTCGGATAGTTTTGTCGATTACCTCAGCTTCGTCATCAGCATTCTGCGAAGGCGCTACATTCGTGTTGTTGCTGTTACCACCCGGTTGTGAAGCAATTGCAAAAATTGTAGCTTCATCAGTGCTCCGGTGGGTTACTGCCTCATTATTTGTTTGTATAACATTGTTATTTTTAGTTTGGTTTCTTTCCAGCTATTGTGCAACGTCATGTTTTGTTTGGTTTATGTCTATAGGGATTAAGTTATATTTTACTATCACTCTACTTCGCTGTGCATTTACTTACATGAAGGGGTATCATGCTATAAACTGTTGATGACGTTTGTGCCTGTGTGCTATCACATCAGTCTCAAATTCCTTTTCTCGATAATATGCACGTATTATTAATGTGCTTACCTCTAATGACCATTTCGCGCGTGTTTTCCTCTCTTGAGTGGTCTCAGTTGTAAGCAGACTGCTCCTCAAAGAAACATCTGCGGTAGTTCCAGCTCGCGGTGTTGCTGGGCTAATTTGAATGCTAGCCATATCTTTTTCGGATTTCCCGGTGCCTGCCCGCCTATTCGGTCGTGCATCACTAGCGGTTCGCTTACTGTCATTCCCAGTGTTAGCTCAAGGTATGCCCTGGCAATCCCCAGGCAGCAGCCGTATCGTTCTGTAGCGTGGGCATCTCTCCACCCCTGATGAAGTTGACAGAGCTTGTCATCGAAACGTCGGTTATATTCGATACTTGTACTCGGCTGGAAGCCCGAAAAGAGTTTATTCATCTCTCCATTTCTCAAGTGAAAGAATAATGCTTTTTATACCTGCGGTGAGGTTTTGGTTTCAGTCACCCCTAACATGGAGAACAGGTGCTGACCAGAGCTGCGCCCAATTTGGGTACAGACATGCCGGCATTTGGTCCTACTTTGGTTCGCGGATGGTATTTTATTTCCTACCTGCCCTGTATATCTGCAGAACTCTCCGTACTCCGCAACCTGGAGAAGAGTCTGAGGGGCGACAGAAGACCCTTCACGGGCTCAAGCTGGTAAAACCTAGGGCATGGTCATAGCCAAGCACACATTTCTCAATTTCGGACTATTCTTGTTGTGTTTAGTGTTGGGGTTTTCTGGAGATTTACATAGATATCGCTCTGTAGCTCAAACTGTTTAACGCTTTTGTGTAGTGACTTTGGGCTAATACCAGGGCTAGGTATTTCTTTTAGGGCAATGGATCCTCTGTTCATCTTCAACAGACTTTCAATTCCCTCTTTTAAGTTAGCATACCTCTGGAGTTTTTCACTTATTGATTTCTATATTTTATAGCTGTTTTGGAAAGGCTATATCTATTAAGTCAGTTGTTACTTGTTTATCTTATATTATCGGGACAGTTGTTATGGATTTTCATATCTGTGATCACGGATTGGTCGTAGTATAATTTGTGGTAATCGTAGAAAAAATAAAGTAACTTAAAACTTGACCAGCTTTGTATTTATAGTAATGTGCGGTGTGTATTTTACAGCAGGATATGGCGAATGATGTTTGCCACTTGATTGTGCCCGTGTAAGTAATCAGATTGAATGAAACAGCTGCAGGATCCTGTCATGTGTTGGATTGTTTAAGGTTTTTCTGAACTTTCTCTTTTTTTTTTGCATTTATCGGCATGAATTTATTGGTCTTTTATCATGTATTTTTGATCATTTTCATAGAAACATAGAAAACCTACAACGCTATACAGGCCCTTCGGCCCACAAAGCTGTGCCGAACCTTACTATCTAGGCTTACCCAAAACGCTCTATTTCTCTAAGCTCCATGTACTGTACCTATCCAGGAGTCTATTAAAAGACCCTGTCGTATCTGCCTCCACCACAGCCGCCGGCAGCCCATTCCACGCACTCACCACTCTCTGCGTAAAAAAAATTACCCCTGATATCCCCTCTGTACCTACGTCCAAGCACTATAAAACTATGCTCTCTCGTGCTATCCATTTCAGCCCTGGGAAAAAGCCTCTGACTATCCACACGACGAATGCCTCTCATTATCTTGTACACCTCTTAGTCCTCCGTCGCTCCAAGGAGAAAAGACCGAGTTCACTCAACCTATTCTCATAAGGCATGTTCCCCAATCCAGGCAACATCCTTGTAAATCTCCTTTGCACCCTTTCTATGGGTTCCACATCCTTCCTGCAGTGAGGCGACCAGAATTGAGCACAGATGTAAACTACCTGGTCGTGTATTGCTAAAAGGAATCCCTATGTTTCTGGGAAGAGGTCTCCAACTGTGAGCCAGGCGTTCAATGTTTCTCTGTCGACATTTAGTTGCGCAGATCGTTGATATGTCTTCCAAGCAGAGCGATACTCTTCCATTGGTTAACTTTTTCTTCAGTGGTGGTAATCACTTCACTTTTCTGGGTTGTGCTCTCATTTAAGTTTAGAAGTATGTACTTCTTATCAGAACTGCATATGCTCGGATTTAGTGCTGAATCCTGTATACGTTGATAAAAATATATCTCACTGTTGTGTGTATTTTGCATTACTGTTATTCTTCTTCCTCCTTATGTCCGAGGTAGTGCTAATCTAAGCGTGTTTGAGTGCACATCTCTACTCTCCTGCCCGTTACGCTCCTGCCGTAAATGAGACGATGACTGTCCTCCATATCTGGCGGTGTTCATTCCTTCCTTCATCGCGTCCCGTAGCACGGTTATCACTACCGTCAGTCGTGCCGTGTTCTTTTGGCAAAAAGATCTTTCTCTGAAACCGATGTGGAAAATTTACAAAGAAAAATAAGGACTGAAATGACAAATTTAGAAAACTCATCACCTAGGGGAGCACAACCTTTCTGTGGTTTGGAAGCTTGCGTTCCTCAATGACCTGCAGAGCTATGTTGGCTCTATTCGGGTCAGATTCTCCAAATTGTATTATGACTGATCTGTTATTACGGATCAGAAAATTCATAATAACCGTCCTGATATAAAACCGTAAGATATAGGGGCAGATTTTTGCCATTCGGTACATCGTGCCTGCTTCGCCATTCCACCATGGTTGATCTATTTTTTTTCTCTCAGCCCCATTCTCCTGCCTTTCACCCATATCCCTTTAGACAGTGGTGAGATGGGTTCTGCCCAGCTGGCATGAGTTCCTCGGTAGCGAGTGGGGACGTCGTTGGAAGGTTTCGTGGGCACGAGAACAATATTGGTTAAGCGGGGCAAGAAATACCAAGTTCAGTAAACTTACTGCGTTGCACCCGCTGTTCCTCGGATAATCGAACATCAAGGCCGATGGCTAAATCAATCAGCCCGTAAGGTCCGGCACGGGTTCACGGGCTGCCAATTCATCTTTCAGTTTATCAAAATTTCAGTAAAACGGAAACGAGGGCTGCATATTTCTACCGTCTCTCTCGAGCTAAAGTACCAAACTCAATATAACAATCTGCCACGATTCGCGACCCCTGCTTCATTCGAAGAAGTCATCCAGCTGCTCGCTGCTGCAGACGGTCTGAATAGAGACCCTGCGTATCGCGCGAACGAACTTCCTGATAGTGGCACATTCAAAAGCAGCTCTCTCCCACAAAGTGGTCGCCAGTCTCGTGCTTGTCTCGAAAAGAGTGAAATCACGTATGCTACATTACTCCTCTATTTGGGAAACTTCAATGGCATCTCCAAAACCAGGGAACACTGAGTAAGAAACCCATAGAAAGACTCGGGGTTCCTGTCAAATTGCGTAGAATTGGGCAGGTTGGATAACTTTTCGATATCGTGGGACTGAGACGGAGATTCACCTGATTCTCCGGCTCCTTGGGTTTTGGTCATGGTCTCAAACGACGATGTCTACCTACTGGGGCAGCTTGTTGAGCCAGAGCTGCCCGAAGCTCGAGTGATGATGGATCCAGGATTCGCTTAGTTGATCTGTTAGGGTTCATGATCGAATCCAGCCGCAGGAAAACAGGCAGACTCGGAATAATAGAGTTAATCCCTGAGTTTAATTAAACAAATAAACCCAATAAAACCTTGAATAATACAAAAAGACAAAGAATAGAAAACCTCGGTTAGAAACACTCCAAAATAGAATCAAAATCGGCCGAGCACTTAGCCGGTAGCGTTTCCCTTTTACATATATCCCGGAGCACAAACGAATTCGTGCCGTGTTAATTAAACCCACCCCCTCCCCATGATCAGACAAAATAAACCCAAAACATCAAAGAAGAATACAAGTTAATGAGGGCCCAACAGCAGTCCTTCAAGACACAGAAGAAATGCAAATTACACAAAGACATTATAAAATCATCCGGAAAAAACCCCAGAAGCTATTAAATTCATCACCTGCAAGGTCATGGAAAACAAAATCAGAAACTTTTACGAAAACAGCCCCAACCCGACGCAAAACAATCAATAATTCTCTATTCAACAAATAAAAACAATGATACGATGACAAAAGAAGCATCCTCAGAAACACGGA
Source organism: Mobula hypostoma (assembly GCF_963921235.1). Classification (NCBI taxonomy): domain Eukaryota; kingdom Metazoa; phylum Chordata; class Chondrichthyes; order Myliobatiformes; family Myliobatidae; genus Mobula; species Mobula hypostoma. The sequence continues at coordinate 36,782,072 of NC_086106.1, read as the reverse complement.
TAAAAACTCGAGGTTTTGACAGAAGTATTTGTGTACTTTAGTCACGGCATCAGTGTGATTGCATGATGTGGAAGGTCAGGGACACTGATGGTGCCTCTGGCTGCTACAACTGTGGAAAGTGTGTCCAGGTTCAGCTCCTGAAGGACCGTGTTGGGGCACTGGAGAAGCAACTGGATGACCTCAGATTCATCCGGGAAAACGAGAGTTTTCTGGACAGGAGCTGCAGCTAGATCGTTACACCGAAGATACCGGAAGAGAGAAGGGGGCAGAAGATGAGGAAGGGATGAATGCTTGAAGTACAGGGGACCCCGGGGAATGTACCTCTTGAAAACAAGTTCACCCTCTTGGAAGCTGTCGCGACAGAAGACAGGGCCAGTCTGAGAGGCGGACGGGTCTGCGAGTCAAAAATTGGCGCTGAAGCAAAGCCGAGGAGACAGACGTCAGGCAGAGCCATGGTAGTAGGGGACTCCAGAGTGAGAGGTACAGAAAGGGGTTTCTGTGGCAACAGGCGGGATTTAAGGATGGTGTGTTGCCTCCCTGGTGCTGGGATCACAGAACGTCACGGACCGATTGCAGGGAATCCTCAAGGGTGAAGGTGAAGAGTCGGAAGTGGTGGTGCATGTCAGCACAAATGATGTCAGGAAGAAGAGGAAAGAAATTCTGCAGCGAACTCGGAAGAAGGCTGAAAAGCAGGAAATCCAGGACGGTTATCTCCGGTTTGCTTCCAGTTCCTCGTGCTGGTGAGGGCAGGAACAGGGAGATCAGGGATCTCCCTGATGAATGTGTGGCTGAGGAGCTGGTCCGGGAAGCAGGGATTTAGATTCCTAGACCACTGGGATCTGTTTTGGGTAAGGATGAATTGTACAAAAGGGACGGATTTCATCTTAACAGGCGGGGGACCAGCATTCTGGCAGGCAGGTTTGCCACTGCTGCACAGGTGTGTTTAAACTAAGTAGTTGGGGGTGGGCGGGGGGAGGAAATATAAGGATGGAGTTAAAGGGAAAGAGAGAATAAGGAAAGTTAAGAAAGGCAACAGAACTAACGGGGCAGAAAGCTTGGGACGGGATCGGAGAGTATGGGCAAGTGCAATAGGAATCCATATGAAAGGTGAGGGGAGTAATGGATTAGAAGTATTATATATGAATGCACGAAGTATAAGAAATAAAGTGGATGAGATTGAGGCTCAGTTGGAAATTGGCAAGTACAATGTTATAGGAATAACAGAGACATGGTTGCAAGAGGACCAGGGCTGGGAAGTGAATATTCAAGGGTATACGTCCTATCGAAAGGACAGACAGGTGGGCAGAGGGGATGGGGTGGCTCTGTTGGTGAGGAATGAAATTCAGTCCCTTGCGAGGGGTGACATAGAATCAGGAGATGTAGAGTCAGTATGTATAGAACTGACAAATTGTAAGGGCAAAAAGACCCTAATGGGAGTTATCTACAGGTCCCCAAACAGTAGCCTGGAAATAGGGTGCACGTTGAATCAAGAGTTAAAATTGGCATGTCGCAAAGGTAATGCTACGGTTGTTATGGGGGATTTCAACATGCAGGTAGACTGGGAAAATCAGGTTGGTCCAGACCCCAAGAAAGGGAGTTTGTGGAGTGCCTCTGAGATGGATTCTTAGAGCAGCTTGTACTGGAGCCTACCAGGGAGAAGGCAATTATGGATTTAGTGTTGTGTAATGAACTGGATATGATAAGGGAACTCGAGGTAAAGGAGCCATTAGGAGGTAGTGACCAAAATATAAGTTTTAATCTACAATTTGAGAGGGTGAAGGGAAAATCGGAAGAGTCAGTATTACAGTTGAACAAAGGGGACTATGTAGCCATGAGGGAGGAGCTGGCCAAAGTTGACTGGAAAGATACCCTAACAGGGATGACGGTGGAATAACAACGGCAAGTATTTCTGGGAATAATGCAGAAGGTGCAGGATCAGTTCATTCCAAAGAGGAAGAAAGATTCTAAGGGGAGTAAGGGGCGACCGTGGCTGACAAGGGAAGTTTAGGACAGTATGAAAATAAAAGAGAAGAACTATAACATAGCAAAGATGAGCGGGAAGCCAGAGGACTGGGAAACTTTTAAAGAGCAAAAGAAGATAAATAAAAAGGCAATACGGGGAGAAGAGATGAGATACAAAGGTAAGCTAGCCAAGAATATAAAGGAGGATAGTAAAAGCTTCTTTAGCTATGTGAAGAGGAAAGAATTAGTTAAGACCAAAGTTGGGCCCTTGAAGACAGAAATGGATGAATTTATTATGGGGAACAAGGAAATGGCAGACGGGTTGAACGTGTACTTTGGATCTTTCTTCACTAGGGAAGACACAAACAATCTCCCAGATGTAATAGTGGCCAGAGGACGTAGGGTAACGGAGGAACTGAAGGAAATTCACATTAGGCAGGAAATGGTGTTAAGTAGAGTGATGGGACTGAAGGCTGATAAATCCCTAGGGCCTGATGGTCTGCATCCCAGGGTACTTAAGGAGGTGGCTCCAGAAATCGTGGACGCATTGGTAATCATTTTCCAATGTTCCATAGATTCAGGATCAGTTATCCCACTTTTTAGGAAAGGAGGGAGAGAGAAAACAGGGAATTACAGACCAGTTAGCCTGACATCAGTGGTGGGGAAGATGCTGGAATCAATTATAAAAGATGAAATAGCGGCATATTTGTATAACAGTAACAGGATAGGTCCGAGTCAGCATGAATTTACGAAGGGGAAATCATGCTTGACTAATCTTCTGGAATTTTTTTGAGGATGTAACTATGAAAATGAACAAGGGAGAGCCAGTGGATGTCGTGTACCTGGAGTTTCAGAAAGCCTTTGATAAGGTCCCACATAGGAGATTAGTGGGCAAAATTAGAGCACATGGTATTGTGGGTAGGGTACTGACATGGATAGAAAATTGGTTGGCAGACAGGAAACAAAGAGTAGAGATTAACGGGTCCCTTTCAGAATGGCAGACAGTGACTAGTGGGGTACCACAAGGCTCGGTGCTGGGACCGCAGCTATTTACAATATACATTAATGATTTAGATGAAGGGATTAAAAGTAACATTAGCAAATTTGCAGATGACGCAAAGCTGAGTGGCAGTGTGAAACGTGAGGAGGATGTTATGAGAATGCAGGGTGACTTGGACAGGTTGGGTGAGTGGGCAGATGCATGGCAGATGCAGTTAAATGTGGATAAATGTGAGGTTATCCACTTTGGTGGCAAGAACAGGAAGGAAGATTACTATCTGAATGGCGTCAAGTTAGAAAAACGGGGAAGTACAATGAGATCTAGGTGCCCTTGTTCATCAGTCACTGAAAGTAAGCATGCAGGTGACCAGGCAGTGAAGAAAGCTAATGGCATGTTGGCCTTCATAACAAGGGGAGTTGAGTATAAAAGTAAAGAGGTCCTTCTGCAGCTGTACAGGGCCCTGGTGAGACCCCACCTGGAGTATTGTGTGCAGTTTTGGTCTCCAAATTTGAGGAAGGACATTCTTGCTATTGAGGGAGCGCAGCGTAGGTTCACGAGCTTAATTCACGGGATGGCGGGACTCTCATATGTTGAAAGATTGGAGCGACTGGGCTTGTATACACTGGAATTTAGAAGGATGAGAGGGGGTCTGATTGAAACATATAAGACTATTAAGGGATTGGACACACTAGACGCAGGAAACATGTTCCCGATGTTGGGGGAGTCCAGAACCAGAGGCCACAGTTTAAGAATAAGGGGTGGGCCAATTAGAACGGAGTTGAGTAAAAATTTCTTCACTCTGAGAGTTGTGGATCTGTGGAATGCTCTGCCTCAGAAGGCAGTGGAGGCCAATTCTCTGGATGCTTTCAAGAAAGAATTAGATAGAGCTCTTAAAGATAGGGGAGTCAAGGGATATGGGGAGAAGGCAGGAACTGGATACTGATTGTGGATGATCAGCCATGATCACAGTGAATGGCGGTGCTGGCTCGAAGGGCCGAATGTCCTACTCCTGCACCTATTGTCTATTGTCTATCATCTGTTTTCAACAAGAAAACAGAACCACCGTTATCAAAATAAAGTAATTAATTCAAATAATAGAACTATTTTCTTCAGACAGGAACATAAACTTTGGACTCGATTAAGTAAACATAAAGACAGAGCAGAAATATAAAGAAAGGTGCAACAGTGTTGGTAGGGTACAATACAGCAACCGAGAAATGAATATGAAACATATCAGTATGTGGAATATCAAAGAGCAAAGTAAGTAGTGAAAAGGAAAACTTTAAAGAGAATTTAAGTCAAGGCTTAATAAATTCTACAAAACAGAGCACAATAGTAAAATTATAACAAAACCAATAAACACTGTCGTTTTACCCATATTAACATATTCTTTTGGCACAACATATTGGTCCGAAACACATCTGGAAAAGTCATCTTCTTGGGTTTCTGTCTAGGATATTTGGACCTGGAAGACGAGAGCATTAGGAATTTGATGCAGTCTAGGAAAACCGGATTTTTTTTTTTTTGCTTGACCAAAGCTCTGAGACAGTATCATTACATGAATATCTGAAATCACTTTGATAACTATATTCTAAAACACAAGTTTACGGAATTATGGTGTTGTCATGCAATGACAAGAAGGGAAATGTGGAAATATATTCGAAAATTTGCGGTTTTAATAAATTTAATCTTGTAACGTGCAAAATGGAAGCTGCATAATCCCACAGTACTTTTCTATAAGCGAAGAGTGGATGGGACGAGAGGCTTGTAATATCTTCATCGCTCTTCATTGTGTAATTAACGGGAGATTCAAATGTGGATTGAAGCTGCTGAGTAGCCTACCTGCAGAACAGAAAACAGGCAAAGAATAACTTGAAATCTTGATTTTAAAAAGGGAACTTTGTAAATTGTAAAGCAGTAGCAGCCTGCTATTCATGAGAATTGGAGATGTTTCTCCTTGCAAGTAATAATCATCTCTTTGAACAGATCCACTGTTTTTTTGGTTCTTTGTTATAAGACCTAGCGAAAGGTACATGACAATACCAATTTTCAAGATAATTATGGTGAAATAGAAGTGGCCCAAGTGACGCTGATTGAGCGATCTGTCACTTTGCTGTCTCCGAGGGTATTTTTGAGGCTTCGAGCGAAGCTTAAGTTTCGAGGCCAAGAAGCCTGGAGACAGAGCGAGAGCTCATTATTGACTCTATTTCTCGCCGAGCTCGACGACTAATGCGTCGGGGAAGTTTGAAATAATCGACGTTTGAGCGGAAGGCGAACGGGTGCTCAGCGCCGTCAATGACCTCACGTTCGCTTCTGCAGGAGGAGGTGTCTGCTCGCTTTTGTCGGAGGTAGGAATCTGCATGTGACGGTCTCTCTCCCTCTCGCTCGGTGTTCCCGGAGGAAGATCCATGCGCTCGAATGGCCCCGCACTCCTGGGTCTTTTGTAAGGTTTATCGACGGGGTTTGGGGACTCTGTATTTCACGTTATGACGTATTTCTGGTTTCTTGTCGCTCTTTTTGTTCCTGCTATTTTGTGCTATTTTGATCGGGGCGGTCTTCAGATAACGACCGGCAGTGCGCTAAATTGAACTGAAGTCACTGAACTGCCTATGTTGGACTCTGTCCGTTACTTTGTGAGTTGGTATTTCATATTCTGTGTTTTCGTTCGTTTTTTTCCATCCGCCTGCGCGGATTGTATGCTTTTTGGAGTTTTTTTTTTGCGCATTGGTGGAGTGTGGGGGGTGACGTTCTTTGAACGGATTTCATCGTTCTCTTTGTTTAGTGGGAAGACGAATCTCAGACTTGGTGTTCCAGGGATATCCAGGTTCCAGTTAAGTGTAAGAGGGAAATACGCAGCAGGTAAAGGCAGAAAGGAAATACGGCGATTATACGGAATGCAAGGAAGCACTTAAGAAGAAAATACTGGGGGGTAAAGGGCTGAAGCGTGTATCAAGCTTAAAATTCCTCGGTGTCCACATTTCCGATGATCTCACCTGGTCCCTGAACTCCTCCATCCTGATCAAAAAGGCGCAACAGCGCCTTTATTTCCTGCGGAGCATCAAGAAAGCTCATCTCTGTCCCAGGATACTGACGGACTTTTACCGCTGTACCATTGAGAGCATACTCACCAACTGCATCTTAGTGTGGTATGGGAATTGTCCCGTATCGGACCGCAAAGCACTCCAGCGTGTGGTGAAAACTGCCCAACGGATTATCGGCACCCAATTGCCCCCCATTAAGAACATCTACCATAAACGCTGCCTGGGCAGGGCGAAAAGCATTATCAAGGATGCATCTCACCCTAACGATGGCCTTTTTACTCTCCTCCCATCCGGTAGGCGCTACAAGAGCCTCCGCTCCCGCACCAGCAGGCACAGGAAGAGCTTCTTCCCTGAGGCTGTGACACTGCTGAACCTCTCATCACAGCGCTAAGCAGTATTGCATCCATATTGTACTGTCTCAGTACTTTTACATTATGTGCTGTAGCACTTAGTTTTTATTCGCTGTTATTTTGTAAATAATACTGTTCATCTGCACTTCTGGTTAGATGCTGATTGCACTTCATTGGCTTTGTATCTGTACTCGGCACAATGACAATAAAGTTGAATCTAATCTAATCTAAAGGAAGGCCTGGGATTGTTCTGGTAGATAAAGTGAACGGGAATCCTAAGGGCTTCTACAGATATATTAGTAACAAAAGGGACCAAAATGACAAACGGCCTGGTCATCGATGCTTGGCACCAAAAGAAATAGGGGAGATCTTCAAAAGATTTTTTTTTTTGCATCTGCATTTACTCGGGAGATGGACTGTGGACTGAGGCAAAACACTGGTGAGGAGAACGTACATGGATTGCATAGTCATAAAAAATACAGCACTAAACAGACTCCACGGCACATCTAGTTCACACGGAAACTTTAAAATGCTTACTTCCATCGAACTACTATAGTCCTCCATACCCCTGTCATCTATGTACCTATCCAAACACACTTGAAATCGAGCTCACATGCACTATTTTTGCTGGCAGCTTTGACTACACATTCTCGACCCTCTCAGTGAAGAAGTTTCCCCCCATGCTCCCCTTAAACTGCTCACGTTTAACCCGTAACTCATGACATCTGGTTGTAGTCTCACACAACCTCCGCAGAAAAGGCCTGCCTGCATTTCCCCTATCCATACCCCTCATAATTTTGTATACCTCTATCAAATCTCCTCTCAGTCATCTACGTTCCAAGGAATAGGTTCCAAACCTATGAATTCTTTGCTTATAACTCAGGTCCTTAAGACCTGACATCTTTGTAAATTTTCTATGTACTTATTTACATCTTCCTTGCAGGAAGGTGAACAGAACTGCACACGATATTCCAAATTAGTCCTCAACAACGTCTTATCCAACTCTAACATTACTTCCGAACTCCTACAGTGTTTTGATTTACGAAGGCCAATGAGCTAAAGGTTTTATTCACGATCCTATCTACCCGTGACGCCACTTTCAACGGATTACGAAATTATATTCCCAGATCTCTGTTCTACCATGCTCCCGAATGCCCTACCGTGCACACTGTAAAATAGTTTGTCATACCAACTGCAACACTTCACACTTGTCTGCATTTAATTCCATCTGCTATTTTCAGCCTATTTTTCCAGCTGATCCAGATCCCTCTGCACAGTACGATAGCCTTCCTCGCTGTCCACTACACCCGCAATCTTGCTGCCATCCGCAAATTTGCTGATCCAGTTAACCTCATTATATGGTATTGCTTATATAGTTGACAAACAACAACGAACCCAGCACCGATCCCAATGGCAGTCCACTAGTCAGCGGCCTCCAGTCAGAGGCAACCAACCATCTACTACCGCTCTCTGGCTTCTTCCATAAAGCAAGTGAATAATCCAATTTACTACCTCATCTTGAATCCCGAGCGACTGAAGCTTCTGGGGCACTCTGCCATAGAGGATCTTGTTAAAAACCTTGCTAAACTCCATGCAGAGAACACCCCCTCCTTTGCCTTCATCCAATTTCCCAGTAATTTCCTCGAAAAACTCTAAAAGATTGGTTAGCCATCAACTACCACACACGAAGCCATGTCGATCAGGTCGTGTCTATCTAAATACTTTTATATCCGGTCCCTTATAATACCCTCAAATAACTTTCTCACAACTGATTTTAGAATCGATGGCTTACAATCTCCTGGCTTATGTTTACGGCCTTTCTTAAAGAAGGGAACGACACTGGCTATCACCGAATCCCTGGGATACCTCTACTGTTGCTAAGGATGATTGAAATCTCTATTTGCCTTCCGCAGGGCCCAGGAGAATACCCTGTCAGCCCCGGAGATTTATCTATCCTGATTTGTCCCAGGACGGCAAACACCTCTTCCTTGTAATCTGTATGGGGCTCATGAAGTTGAGCCGCTTTGCACACTTCTGTAGTCTCGATGCCAGACTCCTGATAAGATCTCCAACATGTCTTTTGGCTTCACATATGTATTCCCATTCTGATCTTTCAAAGGTCTAATTTTGTCCGTTGCAATACCTTTGCTCCTAATACACCTGTAGAATCACTAAGGATTATCCTTCACCTCGTCTACTAGGGCCACTTCATGCCTTCTTTAGCCCTCCTGCTTTCTATCGGAAGTGCTCTCGTACATGCCGTACACTCCACACGCATCTCTTTCGTTCCTACCTGCCTACACCTGCCATGCGCCTCCTTTCTTCCTTAACCAGTGCGTCAATATCTCTTGAAAACCGAGGTTCTCTATACTTGTTCTCTTCACCTTTTATTCTGACAGGTGAAGCTTTGCACTTTCGAAATTTAAGTTTTGAAGGCGTCCGACTTACCAAGAATACCTTTGCTAGAAAACTGCCTGTCCCCATCGATACTTACCCAGGTACTTTCTGATACCGTCAACATTGCTTTTTTCCCTTCCAATTTAGAGTCTCAGCCCGTGTACGAGTCCTACCGTTTTGCATATTTACTTTGAAACTAATGGCATTGTGATCTCTAAATGCAAAGTGTTTCCAACACAAACTTATGTCACTTGCCCCGTCTCATTCTCGAATAGTAGACCGAGTATCACACATTCTCTCGTTGGGATTTCTATGAATGATTAAGGAAGCGTGCCTGAACACATTTGACAAACTCTATCCCGTCCAGTCATTGTACAGTGTGCGAGCCCCAGTCAATATGTGGAACGTTAAAATCACGGACTATAACAACCTTATGTTTCTTGCAACAGTCTGCGATCCCTCTGCAAATTAGTTCCTCTAAATCCCTCGGACTGTTGGGTGGTCTGTAATTTAGCCTCATCAACGTGGTCATAGCTTTCATATTTCTCAGTTCCACCCATAACGCCACACGAAACGGGTTGTTCAGTCTGTCCTGACTGAGTATTGCAGCGACGTCATCCCTGATTCGCAACGCCCCAACTGCCGTAAAAACTCAAAGAAGAAGAAGAAGAAGAAGAAGCAACACCACCCCTTCTTTAATCCCTCCCGCTCTGTCACGTCTAAAACAACGGAACCCCGGAATACTGAATTGCCAGTCCTACCCCTTTTGCAGCCCAGTTTCACGAATGACCACAATATCATAATTCCAGGCGTTGATCCATACTCTGAACTCATCCACCTTTGCATCGACGCTTCTTGCATTGAAATATACGCGGATCAGGACATTAGTGGCAGCATGCTCAAGCTTCCGATTACTGACTTTGTCTGAGGTCTTACCAACATCTGTGTGCACGAACTCTTCACTAACCGTTCTGTCACTTTGGTTTACATCCCTCTGCAACTCTATTTTAAGACCTTGACCTCTGGCTCTTCACCCTACTACTTAGGATTGGTGAGGACCCGATCCGAGATGTCCCAGACACTGGCACTCAGGAAGCAATATGCCATGTGGGTACCTCGCTGTCACCCAAAGAACCTCTTTTGTGTTCCCCTAATTAACGAATCTGCTATCACCTCAGCTAACTTTTTCTCCCATCTCTCCCTGCCGAATCGTAGAGTCAGAATCCCGACCGCTGTGACCTTCCTCTGATAGGTCACCACCACCACCACCCTGCCTCTAACAACAATATTATCCGTAGTGGTATCTCTGCTGCTGAGGCGATGGCCACAGAGGTACTCTGGACTGGTGAAAAGGAGGTGATGCTGTCATGAGGAAAAATTCTCGTGGGAAGTACAGACGCTTGTTATGGCCTCTCCTCGGACCTCGTGGGAGGCTGGTTCAGAAACTGCGTGGAACATGGCAGAGATACCACTGGTGAAGTGCCAGGGGACTACAGGATGGGGAATGATGTTCGGCTTTTCAATATATGCCAGGAAATTATAGGTCATACAGCCTGCTTTCAATAGTGGAAAATTATTGGAAGATATTGGAAAGGGCCGGATATATGAGTATTTGGACAGACTTGGCCTACTTGGGAATAGACAACATAGCTTTGTGCGTGGTAGCTCGTGTCTGACCAAATTTATAGTTTTCCCAGGAGCTGATTAGGGAAGTTGATGAAGTGGACGTTGTCTACACGGACTTCATTCAGGACTTTGGACAGGGCCCGCACGGGAAGCTGGGCAAGAGGTTCAGTTGCCTGGCATTCAGGATGAATTCATAAATCGGTTTCGTCATTGTCTTAGCAGGAGAAGCCAGAGAGTGGTAGTAGAAAGATGTCTCTCTGATTGGCGGCCTGTGACTAGTGTTGTACTGCAGATATATGACAACGTGATGCAATGGATTAACAACTTTGCGGATGCCACCAAGATGGGGGATATAGTGCACAACGAGGAAGGGTAACAAAGCTAGCAGCGGGATCTGGATCACCAGGAAAAAATGGGCTGCATAATGACTGATGGAACTTAATGTAGACAAGTGTGGGGTGTTGTAATATGGAGACAAAACTGAGTAGGAGTTACACAATGAACGGTAGGACACTGCAGAATGCGATAGAACTGAAGTAACTAGGAATACAGGTCCGTAATACTTAGAAGGTAATCTCGCAGATACATACGGTCGTAAAGAGATTATTTGGCACATTGGCCTTCATAAATTAGAGTACATTACTGAGTACAGGCCTTTGGATGTTATATTGAAGTTGTATAAGAATTTTGTTGTGTTGGGAGTATTGTGATATGCTTCTCATTATCTTATAAAGTTCCATCAGGTCTCCCCGCATCCTCGGCCGCTCCAGAGAAAATAGTTCACTTGTCCAATTTTTACCTTTTTCATATGTCCTCTAATTCTATACTGCTTCCTCGTAAACTTCTGCATGCACTCCAAAGTTTCGACATCCCAACTATAATTGGACGATAGAAGTGAATATGATATTACAGATGACGCCTACTACCGTTGCATGAAGCTCAAAGTATCTCAAAGTTTCATTTATTATCAAAGTATACAACTCTGAGATTCTTCTTCCCCAGATATCCATGAAACCAAGGACGGCAACACGATCATCAACCCCCTCCCCCGCCCGAAACGCAACAAGAACATCGTTCCCCAAATGCCCACCCCCACACAAAAAAACGAAAAATAAGGGGCGAAAAGCACTGAATAAATAAAACAAAACATGACTGAAGGCAGTCCATAGACCATGGTCGAAATAAATATTCATATCCATATCCAAAACGCATAAAACCTCGGTACCATTCGCCGGACAAAGCGACAGGCCACACAGGCTCCTCTCTCCGGCAGCAAAGTGACCCCTCCAGCGATAAGAAGGCAGGCACAGCGCGCTCACCTTCCACATTCGGCTCGATAGGTCAATCTACCTCGTCGCTTCAATCGGCGAACAATGGAAGCTTTAATCGGCGAAATGTAGTCAAACACCCGCTCCGCACCCCACCCTCCCAATCCCCACAGCCTTCTCACCTCGAGGCTCGCTGCCTCCCGGAGCCTCTCTGACACCGCAAAATGCTGGATGACCTAAACAATCTCCAAACTGTAAATCACAGTCTCCAACAATCCGAGAAATGCATTCAATACGAAAAGCAGACATAAATGACATACAAGAAGTGAAATATATAGTTTCGTGTTTATTCAGAAGAGATCGACAGTGGGAGCTTCGTACGCAGGCGCCAGCAGAGAATCGTGATACTTGAGCTCAATTCTTCGGCAATACAGGCAATACTTAGTACAGTACAGGACCTACGGCCCACAGTGTTGGAATATTATACCGATGTTGTAGCCTACTCTAAGATCAATTTAACTCTTTCCCCCAATATAGCCATCCAGATGTTTATCATCATTGTACCCATCTAAGACTTCATTAAATGACTATAATGTAGCTGCCTCTATCACCTCCTGTTGCAGGGCATTCCAACACTCACAAACGTCTGTGTAAACAGCTTATCTCTGGCATCCTTCCAATACTTTCAACCAATCCCATTAAAATTATACCCGCTCGAATAAGCTATTTGCGCCCTGGGAAAAAGTCTCTTCTTATCCAATCGATCTGTGCATCTTATCATCTTGTATATAAGATCAGGTCACCTCTTATAATCTATCTGCCAGCAACCACAAAGCTCAAAGTAAATTTATCATCAAGGTAGATGTGTGTATGTCACAATAACAACTCTTGCGTTCATTGTTTTCTGGCATGCTCACCAAATACATAATAGAATAATAACCACAATAGAACCAAGTGTAGACCACAAAAATTGGGTGTTCAATCAGTGTGCAAAAGACATCAAACTCTACAAATAGAAAAAGAAAGAAATAATAATAATAAATAAATAAAGAAACAAACAATAACTATTGAGAACATAAATTCAGAGTCCTTGAAAATGAGTCCATAGGTCACAGGGCTATTCCAGGGCAAATGAAGTTGAGTGAAATTATTCCCTTTGGTTCAAAAGCCTGATGGTTGAGGGGTAATAATTGTTCGTGAACCTGTCTGTTTGAGTCCTAATTCTCCCGCACCTTCCTGGTGGCAGCAGCAAAAAGGGAGCATGACCTGGGTGGTGGGTGTCGCTGATGATGGATACAGCTTTCCTGCGAAAACGCTCCGTGTACATGTGAGAAATGGTGGGGAGGGTTTTATCCGTGATGGACACGGCCGTATCATTGCCTTATTATAGGATTTGAAATTCAAGAACATTGGTGTTTCGACAACAGGCTGTGATACTCTTCACTATACATCTATAGAAGTTTGTCAAACTTTTAGATGTCATGCCGAATCTCACAAACACTTAAGGAAGTAGAGGTACTGTCGTGCTCCCTCCGCATTGCAGCACCCCAGGCAGGTCCTAGGAAATGAGGAATTTAAAGTTACTGACCTCTCCGCCTCTGATCCTTCGATGAGAACTGGCTCATGAACGCTGGCATCCTCATCTTGAAGTCAAAAATCAGCTCCTTGGTCTTTCTATCAACGAGTAAGAAGTTGTTTTCGTGACACCACTCAGCCAGATTGTCATTCTCCATGCTATATGCTGATTCGTCATCAGTTTTGATTCGGCCGACACAGTCACACAGTCACACAGCCGCACAGTCAGAAGTATAACGCGAGTAGATCAGGGGGGCTAAGCACGCAGCCTTAGGCTGATGGAGACTGTCCAGGAGATGTTCTTGCCAATTCGAAATAAATGTGGTCTTCAAGCGGTTCTAAATCTGTTGTCAGGAAGGAGTTGATATGGTTCATCATCAATCTGTCAGAACACTTGAGCACAGGTGGATATAAGCCTTACTGGACGATAGCAACCTGTTCAGGGCTGGGAACGTTCGTGGAGGGTGGAGCGTCCGTGGCGTAAGTAGAGCATGGAGCACGTATTTCTATTTCCGAGTAATATTCCGAGCGACTTACAGACTATGTGGGTCTGATACTTCTAAAACAAGCAGTGATCATTACTTTTTCCCTCTGTAATGCCACTGGAGATTACTAACATAATATTTGAATATATCAAGAGACCATTTAGCCAGTTATGAGTCCTCTGCTATTTAACGAGATCAGGTATCATCAGAGCTATTCCATTTACTTCCAAAAAATTTCTGTAAACCTTGTAGTAATTATTATTCAAAATTCTATTGTACTTGTAACCGAGGCTCCACTGTCCTCTTAGAAAGAGAATTCCGATATGTCACCAATCCAGGGCTATTTTTTATATATCTTTTTGCGGTCCTAAATGGCTGATCCCTTATGACGGTCAGCTTTCATCCACCATATTCCTGCTTGGGAAACTATTATTTCTATGACAATGCTGTGAGTCCCCGGGAGAGTTCTTCTTTTCTTTTAAGATAATTGAATTCAGAAAAAGGTCCGTGCGTCTCTCCATCACGATGAACCCAAGGTGTCCAGCGCGCTTCATTGGCAATGAGAGTGTTTTTGCCAGCCACAATGAGTAACAGACCGTCGATATCTGTCAGCAAAGGTTAGTTCCACGAATCAGAAAGACTACATCCGAGAAAGATATACAGATAGGAACACGCGTAGCCTATTTGTGAGCGGATGCATGAAAAATCAGAACTGATCTAGAAGGCAAACTCACCTTCTATGATCGTGATCTCACCTGTTTCCTAATTCGAATCAACGGATATTTCAAACCATTTATGAATTCCTCTCTGAATTTCGTTTGAGTACCCGCGTAAATACAAGTGTTTGTGCAGCAGCTCAGAAGCTGCGACATATTTCCTGTTTCTTGAAGAATAAACCAGGGGTCGTTGAGATTCGAGCCTGTCGAATAACTATTGTTTGTAAATCTCACGTGAAAGAAATGTACAACATACAGGGTCCATAATACCAAAAAACTTCCAGAGATGGTGAAGAGTAAAACGATTGACTTTCTTCGGCTTTCCATCTCCGGATCGTTTTGCCTGTCTCCAGTATTCTGGACCCGGAGTCTCCGGCGGGCTCTGTTCGCCACGAGAATGTTTCTGACAGTCAATGCATTGAGTAACAACATCACGAGGAATGGGGCACAGGGGTTTAAAATGCGGTCAATCCAATCAAAAGCTGCCCAGAATAGTTCCGAATAAAAACTTGATTTAATGTTGCAGAACCACGGGTCACCGTCAATTATATATAAAGGTTCATAAACAAAGTACCATGGTATGTTTTTCACACAGCTCACAGCACAGACGGCTGCGATAACCATACGTGCCATTCTCTCCGTGCAATATTTTGTTTTCCAGTTCTGGCAACAAATCGCTACAAAGCGATCAAAGGTGAAAGCGACCGTTAACCAAACTGAGCTATCTCTAGCGGCGTATATCAGAGCTATTTTTAGGCTACACACCGGAGTGGTGGAGAGGAAAAATACCGGGAGGTAAATGACACTCATCCGGTTTAATATAACCGCTATGATAAGAACCAGGAGATCCGTCACTGCCATCCCCACCAAGTATCGAGTAATACATCTAGAAAGACTGCATCTTCCGCGGGACAGGATCACAATTGTCGTTAGATTACCTATTTAAAAGAAAGAAACGTCGATATTACTAATTTTAGATGTTGCTGCATCTGTACAAAACAGAAAAATACACGAAGCTCCTGAACCTTCAACAGATGTGGAAGGCTCATGTAAAGCATAGGAAGCAGCTGACTGGAACGTACAGATATTTTCTGCCAAATTCAAGAGGAGCGCAGAACTGTCTGCGCAATGTATCATTTACCTGGAACACCTAGAACTGCCAGAAGTGGGTAGAAAATCGCATACGCGAGGCCCTTTGTTTGCCCATGCATGGTCTCCTAGTTCCGAGGGTGAATTTTTTGATCAACAGGCAACTCTATGTCCGTGATGCAGAAAAGGATTCCTTTATATAAATGACAGAAGCTGATAGCAGGACAATTAAATCGCACTGCCCCAGAAACAAACATAGATTATGTCATCACTCATCCGAGTTGCAATAATGAAACAATTAAATTAACACCCTCAGAGTTTAAGTTTTCCCTAAACTATAAGTAATTTTGCTATTGCGTATCAACTGCGAACATATACAATCACATTATTGGTCCGATAACCACGTTTGTAAAATTATTCGAACTTTCACATCAATCCATACACTCGCAAACATATGCACACACGTGTATGTGTGTGTGTGTGTGTGTGTGTGTGTGTGTGTGTGTGTGTGTTTGTGCGCGCGCACACACACGCGGGCACGACAGTTCCAAATTTACACTTCAATCCAAATTAGTATGATAAATTAATCTTGGAGTTTCGTCTTCAACTGGTACAGTCGACACCAGGTGCTGTCCTTTACTTTCTCGTTGTCTTGTCGCCGCTCTTTTATAACTTCATGGCTCGTTAATCTGCATCAACGGTATAATTCGCAACATATTATGCAAAATTATTCTTAAAGTCTAACTCTTCCACCAAAAAGTAAAAGGAATAGTTCTTTTGTAAAGCAACAGACAGCGATCTTTTCCTTTGTTTCTCATGCACATAATACTTTACGCAAATCTCACAGAGGGAAAACAAATTTAAACCTAGAAAGTTATTTCGGATGCTTTACTTTAAATTGATCAATTGAATTAAACAATGAACAGTCACATGATTTGACATTGGCTCTGTGCGGCATTGATCTTCATCTTGGATTCCCTCTTCCTACGTATTAGCTAAAGGTTACCCATGACCTTCCAAGAGTTGACCGTTAACATTAAAGGAAGTTCCGCACCTCATTCTCTGCCAGTTATTCTCCATTTTCTCACATCACTAATAAATCAATCACCTCCGAATGTAGGTACAGCAATCATCTCCCAGTTGGACTGGCTACTATCACGAGAATCCTTTCTCGTCTTTTGTCGTGCGCAAGTACATATGCCATGTTTCTATTGGTCAAAAGTTCCCCACAATCAACCATTTTTATGGCACCAACCTAATTGACTCGAATAATTTACCCAACTCAATGCATTGGTCCGAAAATCACGCTTCCCATTACGTTCATTGAAAGTGCCGTGGCCTGAATAAGCACTGCCCATTCAGATTTACCCGTCCGCGTTCAGTGATCCTTGGAAATGATTAATTTGAAGAACACTGCCCTCTTTCTAAATTAATTAATTGGGAACACTCGATACTTTCGCTGTGCCGATCTAGCAGCGTTTAAGTATTACGGTAAAATAACTTTAAAAGAAGGTACGAAGTGATACCATTGTCTTGGCCAAATGGATGAGAACTGGCCGATGGGGATTAATCCAGATAAATATGAGATGACGAACCGGAAAACATATTTACATGCATGTTATTGAGGGCACAGCAGATCGATGAATTTGCTCAGAAGCAATATGGGATACTGGCTCTCATTAGTCGGAGCTCTCCATATAATAGCAGAGAGATTATGTTTCAACTTAATTAAACATTGTTCAGATTTGTGTAGATGTACGAGATGTTCTTAGCACCGCATCATAGGAAGTACAATATAGTGATAGTAACGGTGAGAGGAGATTCACCAATACATTACCCGAGGAGAGACGGTAGAGGCGATGTCTGATGTTCCCACAGCACTGTATGCTGAAGGGGAACACGATGGAGTGATGCGAAATTATGCCACCGTAGAGAGCAGGACACTTTTAACAGTATCAGAATTAGATAAAGTAATTGAACATAGATTTAGGTACAGGATTTACACGGATTTTACTTTTCCTCAGGATAGGATAGAATGAAGTGTCCGTGCAACAACAAAGCAAGACACCGGGTCAATCGCCGTTCTACATTGCAAGGCGACCAGATTCAGTACATTATAAAATAAAATGTTCCTTCCAGAATCGCTTCATCGAACACTTTTGATCTGTCCGCCGCTGAACAGAGTATCTGCGGGTGGCTA
This sequence comes from Mobula hypostoma, assembly GCF_963921235.1. Classification (NCBI taxonomy): domain Eukaryota; kingdom Metazoa; phylum Chordata; class Chondrichthyes; order Myliobatiformes; family Myliobatidae; genus Mobula; species Mobula hypostoma. The sequence continues at coordinate 36,764,363 of NC_086106.1, read as the reverse complement.
CCTATTTCAGCTTCACTTTCCTTTCCTATTCTGAACATGGCTTCCTCTACTGGCATGATGAGACAGAGCTCAGTTTGGAAGATTAAAACCTTATCTAGGTGTTAACGTCCAGGTAGTCTGCATCCTTGTGGTATTGTTACATGTCCACAGTTTGGTCACGGCACAGTGGGATGATGTAATTGTCTTATGACCGTGGGGTGATGTTTTGTCACGTGAATGGCATGTTCCCTACGGTATTTAAGGAAGGTGGCCAAAGTGTGACGCAATTTTAGTTTCTATTTCCAGCATCTGCAGAATCAATTACGTTAGTGGCGACAAAAAAAAGGGGAGATTGATAAGTTCGTGGCCTAAGGTAGACGTAGTCAATTTTAGAAAACCTAGCACATTTATTTTTCCTACATTTACGCACTTAGTCCAACGATTGTGGAGCATACGGATCCCTTCTTTGAAGAAGTCGGCGTCTTGGACCCCCAGAGGTGGTCCACAGGAAACGTTTGAAACCACTCCTTGTGTTAATTTCTTGCTGATTACTGCCCTTTGATCAGGCTTATCCCCACAAGTGGAAAGATTATCTCTGTAGCGACTCTACCAAAGCTCCTTTTCGTTAAAAGACGACCTGATGTTTCTAACCTCAAGAGAAACTGAGTTAGATATATAGAAAATACTGCAGTTGTGCTCCAGGTATCTTTGTTCACGTAAACCCCGTATATCTGGACAGACATATCATTTGTTCTGTGCTGGTAGGCGGCCGCAACATGGCAGCACACTCCGCGAAGGCACTTCACACTGTTGCCTTTGTTTCCTCCCGCATGGATAATACATTTTTGCAATATGAACTAATTACCACGCCATGAAATATTAATTTTTTGATGTAAACATTGTCTATAACATGACATAAAACATAACGCATAATCAACTGAAACTGCTATATGCTGGTTTTGAAACACTGGTTAGAACTAATTAGACCAGATAGACAACAGATTTGCATTCCTTCGAAGTTGCGTGATTGGGAAGCCTGCAGAAGATTTTCGAAAAAGTTATACGCCAATAGATTGGGGTGGGAAAATGCAGAATTGGATTCGAGTCTGAGATAGAAGTCGGTTGCGTCATATGGAGTGTTCTTCGCTACCATGTGCTCAGATGAAACAGGCAACATCAGATAATGACTATCAAATCTAGTTACCGTCATGCAGAAGCTCCAGCAAAGCATGAAATACCTCAGGTCTGGTCAACATAAACCCTGCCAGTGACACTTTACAGCAACAAAGCAAATGTTGCCCAGAAATATGAGAAATGTCAAGCGATGTTTCCCAGCGATCAATGGTAGAGTATTGCTTTCCCAGAGATGACTTTAGAACATGAATGTGGACAGAAACACTTCAAACTATGCCGGTGTGGCAAAAGTTGAAAGTGTGCTGAGGAGTGAGGAGAAGTGAATGTAGACGGCATGGTGTGATGAGTGAAATTCAATGCACTTTAAATGCAAATTGATAAATTTTGGTAAGGATAACGAGGACGTACTACATATACATACAGATAGAGAGATAGTTAGAAATTTGTGAATATACTTTTAAATGAGCATGTTGTTCGGTTTGATCCATTTTTCTTCATGGAAAATGAAACTCAAATTAATTGCTATAGTATGGTTCTTCAATGAATGTAAATAACAAAAATGTACTCAGATGGTTGGAAGAATTTAGTGGATCAATTGAGCTATTTTCTAGTTGTACCTCTCAGGAATTGGGGTAGGGAGGAGGACTCGTCCATTATACTTGGATATATAAAGGATCGTGTGACTGTCAATGAGATTGATTGTATGTGCGATTCCAAACAGACTCGCTCGCACAGATGCACGCCCCGCCGAGAGGGCCAGTGTACGCTGTTTATTACACTGCCCTTGCAGTATGCGCTATTCCAGGTGAAACTGTTCAGCAGGATATTATTCCTTACTGTAGCCTGTTTAATCGAGATTCCGTTGTTTGGTGGCTGGGTTTATGGAAGACGCGAAATGTAATTTGTACCTCAGTATTGATTGACCTGATTTACTTTCACGAAGTGAACGCGGAGGTAACACGCAGAGAGAAGGAAAGTGGCCCGTTCACAGATCTCATAATAATCATTTAAAATATATCTGCAATTTTACCTGCGCAATGACCAGTAGATTCTGTGTGAACTCATCTAACAACATCAAGACGAGATGAAGAACACTTTGGCAACCAGAACAGTTTCTACTATAAGCTATGTTGAAATACTTACAATTTTTCTTATTGTTCTGGAAAGATTTTGATAATTCGAGTCGCAGAATCCTTTTCTTCCTGTTTGTGATTACGGATTGGGCGAAACTAAAAGCAACAAATCAATGTACTCTTTCAAAATATAAAGACACGCTGTGCACATCGGGTGTGAGTGGGAAAAGAAATGGAAAGGGTACTTAGCGACAGAATAGATGCATTTTAAAATACCCCATTGACCCACTAACCTGCTTGTCTTTGAAAATTGGAGCACCGGGAGGAAATCAGCTTGGTCACGGCGAGGATCTGCGACACACTTAAAAATATTTTCTTGAAGAATGTCTTGCGCGTCTGTCGCTATGTTTCTGAATGTCTCTTAGCATCATTTTTAAAGGTTATTTCCATATGTAGTTTTACCACAATAACAGCTGCGGAAGTAACGGAAATGTTTGTTTTCATCCATTTGGCTTGGATTTAATCAGAACGGTAATATAGAGAGCCCGGGTGTTATTAATACGTGAATTTATCGATGATGGCGCCAATCTCACCAAACTAAGAACGAAATTTCGGTTTATATCAATAAACCTACGTAGCAATACTGTAATAACATTTTATATTGTACATCTATGGAAGTTCGTTTAGAAATTGTGACTCGCAATTAACTTCTAAAGCACATGTTATCCGACTGTTTTTATTCCATTTATTAATTACTGTCTGTCCTCTCCCTCCACAATCCAACCGAGCATCTCGCCACCCCCACCCCGCTATTTCTCAATTCCTTAAATGGCAGTAGGGGTAAAAAATACTGACTATGCGGGTTATTGAACATAGAAAACTGAACGTGCTGATGTATTTAACATCGAGAGTATTAATCTTTGTGCATATCATTATAAATGTAAACGCTTCTTTTCGTTCGCTGAAATCTACACCGCTGATATTTGTATCTTTGCGCAATATTTTTATCATTGCACTATATCATTGAGGTGCTTATTCCACATAATACTACTCTGTCTTTCCTTTTTTTGTAGCTAACTTAATGGCGATTGTGATCCTTTGCAAAGGAAGATGTGGTCTCTCCCGGTGTATAACGAAGTATCTGGTCTCAATGGCGGCGACGGATCTCCTAGTTATTATCACGGCTGTTTTATTAAATAGGATTCCTGGTATTTATTTCCCGAATAGCTTTCTGTCCATTACACCCGTATGCAGTCTCTCCATTGCTTTAATTTCTATGTCCAAAGACAGCTCCGTTTGGTTGACAGTCGCTTTCACTTTTGATCGATTTGTGGCCATTTGCTGCCAAAAGCTGAAAACAAAATACTGCACCGAGAAGACGGCGGTTGTGGTTATAGGAACGATTAGTGTTTTCGGATGTTTGAAAAGCGTACCCTGGTATTTTATACACGAACCTATGTTTGTGATCAATGATGTTCCCTGGTTTTGCAGTGTGAAGGAAATCCGTTATACTTCTGCCTTGTGGAGAGCATTCGACTGGTTCGACCGTATTTTGACCCCGTTCACTCCGTTCTTCCTGATACTCCTGTTCAATGCTCTGACCGTCAGGTACATCCTAGTAGCCAGTAAAGCTCGCAGGAGGCTTCGTGTGCATGGCAATGGAGAGAAAGAGGATGACCCAGAGATCGACAACCGGAGGAAATCCATCGTTTTACTGTTCGCTATCTCGGGTAGTTTCATCCTCCTGTGGATGACAAATGTTGTACAATTTTGTTATAAGCGTTTGACGAATAATTATCAAATTGTCGGCTACAACGATCCCAAATTTATTCTACAAGAAAGTGCTATTATGCTTCAGTTATTGAATTCTTGTACTAATACCTTTATATACGCGGTAACTCAAAAAAGTTTCAGAAAGCAGTTAAAGAACGCGGTGAAATATCTGCTTCATATAATATGTAAAATAACGTAATAATTAAAGTCTAAATCTGAATGAATATTCTTTTCATCAGAAGCATCTGTGCACCTATTCGAAGGCCAAAAACTTTATTACTGCAGTTATTATTCACCTGAATTTCAAATATTTTGAGTTTGTTCGGCTGGGGCTTAATACAAGCAGAAAATACTGGAAGCACTCAGCGTGTAAACCGGCATCTGCGAAAAGATGATCAGGATTTCAGTTCCGAAACTCTTCTGCGGAACCGAAGGAAAACGAAAGCAATTTACCGTCAAACAGCAGAAAACATTGCAGAGTACAGTAGAACCGAGGGAATACTTTGGATCAGGTAAATCCGTCCGTAAATCCGTTAGAAGCACATTGTGTTTCCTGGTTAGCAGACGGGATTGGGGAAAAGAAATAACAGAACTAAATTAATGGCAGGCAGAAATGTCAAATTCAGATGAATTTTACAAGAATGCGTGAGCTGGGAGCATTCAAAATTAAATCTGGAAGGCTGATCCCAGGCTGAAGACGGAGTTGGCGCTTCTCATCTTGCATTGTGTTTTGTGGTAACAATGCAGGAGGCCGCAGAGACAATTGTCTAAACGGGAATGGGAAATTCCCAGAACAAATGTACTCACATTGTACTGCGTGATCGTGTACATCTATCCCTGTCTTCTGTTCCCTCTTCGCTACCCATCCTTCTTTTGATCCCAATGCCCCCAATCAGTCTCCACATTTGCACAATCTCTTACTGCCCTGTTTCCGTCTCCATTCTCCATTCTCACGTTATCACTTTGCGCTTACTACAGTATATAAAAATTCACCCCTTGCTTGGTAGCCTTCAAAATGACACTGTCTCTAACCCTAACTTATTCGATATACACAAACATGTGCAACTCTCTTTCTACTCTCTCTCTGTCTATCCCTCTCTCGCTCTCTCTCGCCTCCCCTCTCTCTGTCTCTGTCTCTGTCTGTCTGTAAGTATATAAATATTTTATTGTTTTACAACATTGAATCACAGTGGGTTTATTTTGACTTTTTAAGGCACTGATCAACAAAAAGACTCTTTGGTGTCAACAAATTTCAACAAGGAACAGTCAACAGTGAAAACAGATTTCATCATAGTTTTTCCATTTGCTTCTCTACTCCGATCCCCTGTCTTCTCCAGCATTCAGTTGTACCCAGGCTAATCAACAATCTATCTACCTCTGCCTGTACCAAATGATCAGATCTTCACTGCGATTGGTGTAAAGAATTCGGCAGATTCACCACTCTCTTTCTAAAGGAATTCCTCCTCATCTCCGTTCTTAATAGACGACTCTCCATTCGAAGGGTGTGTCGTACTTTTTTTAGAGTATCCCATCATACGATACATACTTTCTACATCCACTTCATGGAGGCCTTTCGACGTTCGATAGGTGTCAAAGAGATTCACCGCCAGCCCTCCAATTTTGCTGAATTCCAGTGAGTAGAGGTTTAGAGCAATCAAACGCTTCTCAGATAAGCTTTTCAATCCCGGAATCATTTTCGTGAGTCTCCTTCAAACGCTTTCCAATGTCAGCACATCGCTTCTTCAATAAGGGGCCCAAAACTGCTCGCAATACTCCAAGTGAGGCCACATCTATGCCTTATAAAGCCTCCAACATTACATTCTTGCTTTTATATTCGAGTCATTTTGAAATGAATGCTAACATCATATTTGGCTTTCTCACCACTGAATGAAGCTGCAAATTAACCTTTAGGGAATCCTGCACGAGGACCCCTCCCCAGGTCCATTTGCGCTTCAGATTTGTGAAGTTTCTCTCAATTTAGAAGTTAGTACACACTTTTATTCCTTAACCATAACCATATAACAATTACAGCACGGAAACAGGGCATCTCGGCCCTTCTAGTCCGTGCCGAACACACACTCTCACCTAGTCCCACCGACCTGCACTCAGCCCATAACCCTCCATTCCTTTTCTGTCCATACATCTATCCAATTTAACTTTAAATTACAGCATCAAACCTGCCTCAACCACTTCTGCTGGAAGCTCGTTCCACACAGCTACCACTCTCTGAGTAAAGAAGTTCCCCCTCATGTTACCCCTAAACTTTTGCCCTTTAACGCTCAACTCCTGTCCTCTTGTTTGAATCTCCCCCACTCTCAATGGAAAAAGCCTATCCACGTCAACTCTATCTATCCCCCCTTATAATTTTAAATACCTCTATCAAGTCCCCCCTCAACCTTCTATGCTCCAAGAAATAAAGACCTAACACGTTTAACCTTTCTCTGTAACTTAGGAGATGAAACCCGGGCAACATTCTAGTAAATCTCCTCTGTATCCTCTTAATTTTATTGACATCTTTCCTATAATTCAGTGACCAGAACTGAACATAATACTCCAAATTTGGCCTTACCAATGCCTTATACAATTTCAACATTACATCCCAACTCCTATACTCAATGCTCTGATTTATAAACGCCAGCATACCAAAAGCTTTCTTCACCACCCTATCCACATGAGATTCCACCTTCAGGGAACTATGCACCATTATTCCTAGATCCCTCTGTTCTACTGCATTCTTCAATGCCCTACCATTTACCACGCATTTCCTATATTGATTAGTCCTACCACAATGTAGCACCTCACATTTATCAGTATTAAACTCCACCTGCCATCTTTCAGCCGACTCTTCTTAGTGGTCTAAATGTCTCTGCAAGCTTTGAAAACCTATTTCATTATCCACAACTCCACCTAGCTTAGTTTCATCTGCATACTTACTAATCCAATATACCACCCCATCATCCAGACCATTAATATATATGACAAACAACATTGGACCCAGTACAGATCCCTGAGGCACACCATTAGACACCGTCCTCCAATCTGACACACTGTTATCCACCATTACTCTCTGGCGTCTCTCATCCAGCCACTGCTGAATCCATTTTACTACTTCGATATTAATGCCTAACGATTGAACCTTCCTAACTAACCTTCCGTGTGGAACCTTGTCAAAGGCCGTACAGAAGTCCTTCTACCAAAGTGAATGATTACTCATTTACCGACGCTGCATTCCACCTGTCATTTAATTGTCCATTCTCCTTATCCATCTAATTCCTTCTGCAGCGGCTGTGCTTCCTGAAATCTACCTACTCCTCCACCTATCCTTTATCGTCTATAGACACGGCCACAAACCATCAATTCCGTTGTCCAAATCATTGTCGTAAAACATAAAAAGTGGTCCCAACGAAGACCCCCGTGGAACACCACTGGTCATTGGCAGGCAACCAGAAAAGGCTGCCTTTATTTCCACTCGTTGCCTCCTGTCTATCAGCCAATGCGCAATCCATACCAGAATCTTTCCTGTAATACTATGGGCTTTTAACTTGACAAGCAGCCTCACGTGTGGCACGTTATCAAAGGCCTTCTGTTCCTCTCTTTTACTAAAGGGTGGAGTGAAGTGACACTCGCATTTTTCTAGTACTCTGGAACCATGCTTGAATCCATTGATTCTTGAAGGATCATTACTATTGCCTCCACAATATCTTCATCTACCTCTTTCAGAACACTAGGATGTAGACCATCCGGTCCAGGTGACTTATCTACCTTCAGTCCTTTCAGTTCCCTAGTAATGGCAACTTCACACACCTCTGACGCCTGACACCACTGACCTTCCAACATGCTGCTGGTGTCTTCCACAGTGGAGACTGATGAAAAATACTTTTTCAGTTAGGCTGCCATTTCTTACTTCCCCATTGCTACCTCTTCAGCATCAGTTTTCAGTGGTTCAATATCTACTCTTTCCTCGTCTTTACATTTTATACATATGCAGAAACGTTTGGAATCTCTGTTAACGTTATTGGCTATCTTATTTTCGTATTCCATCTTTTCCATCTTTATGACATTTTCAGTAGCCTACTGTTGGTTTTTAAAAGATTCCCAATCCTCTAATTTACAGTATTTTTTGCTCTATTATATGCCACTCTTCAGCCTTTATGCTGGCTTTGACTTCTCTTGGCATCCACAGTTATGTCATCCTGCATTTAGAATACTTCTTTGTTGGGATGAATCTAATTAAACCTTCCCAGAAATTCCAGACATTGCTGCTCTGCTGTCAGCCCTTGATAATTTTCCGGTCCAGTAAATCCTGGTCAACTCCTCTCTCATGCCTCTGTAATTCCTTCTTACTCCCCCCTAATAATGATACTTCTGACTTTGGCTTCTCCTTCTGAAATTGCAGGGTGAATTCCTTCATATTAAGATCACTGTCCCCAAAGGCTTCCTTTAGCTTAAGCTCTCTATTCAATTCCAGTTCATTGCGCAACACTCAATCCAGAATAGCTGGTCCCCATGTGGGCTCAACCATGAATTGCTCTGAAACGACATATTGTCGGCGTTCTATAAAATCTCCTCTCCTGGGATTCAGTACCATCTTGATTCAAGGATTCAAGGTACATTTATTATCAAAGTATGTAAGCGGTATACAACCTTGAGATTCGTCTTCCCACAGACAGTCACGAAAAAATGTGAAAGAAAATACATGGAACTGGTTCAAATAATAGCGCCAATACCAAACGTTCAAAAATATAATACAAACGGCAAAAAAACAGACAAGGGATAACACCTTACATAACCCAACAACTCAAAAAGGTAATCGAAGGAGCACAAGCACATTCTACTCAGTTCGGCCCAGCTCAATACACTGCAGGCCACAGGCCACAGGCTGCCTTAATCAAAATCGCACAGAAGAAGAACAACAACAAAACATGAGTGCCCAGAAACCAGAAACGCATCACATCACGAACCAGTGTCCAATCCATAAACTGCACCGATTAAACCTTGTCCAAGACCAGAACTCAGGCAGCATCCTCTGACAGCATCGAGGGAGAAAGAGACCACTCGAACGCAGACATCTTCCTGCGGGAGCAGCAAGCGAGAGGGAAGCAGAGACTGTCACACCTAGACACCATCCGCCACCAGCAGAGACCGAGAGGCTGGTAGACAGCGCAGAATACTCGCTCGCCGACCACTCTCGCTTCTTTTACTTCAGATCTTCTCGACGCTTTAATCAGATGGATCCGAGAGAAATGGAGTCAATCAAGAGATTGCGCGCTCTCTCCAGGGTTCTTGGATTCCTGTCCGCACACTTCACCCGAAACCTCACGGAACACACTCGGAGACTGCAAGGTGCCACATCGTCCATTCAGCCACCAAAATGTAGATCACGGATTCCACAGTAGCAGAAGCAACCTTGAAAGCCGAAAAAGATATGAAAGAACTGAAGAAAGTTATTTGCATCGCCTGGAGGATTTCGCCCTTGGTTACATTCTTCACTGGCGTCATCTTCATCCCCCCCCCCAACACACACAATTTACCAGCATATTCAAATCCCCCATGGCTATTGTAACATTGCTCTTTTCAGATGCATTTTCTATCTCCGTAGTAACTTGTAGCCACATCGTTACTGTTGTTTGGAAGTCTGTATATAATTCCCATCAGGATCTTTTTACAATTACATTTTCCTAGCAATTATACCCCATCTGATCTTATACCATCTCTTTCTCTTAATTTGATTTTTTTTTAACCAACAGACCCACCGCGCTTCCTCCTCGTATTGTCTGTCCTATCGATAAAGTATGCATTGGTGGACGTTAAACTGTCAGCTATAATTTTCTATCAGCCACGATTCAGTGCTGCCCACAACATCACACAAGCCTGTCTGTAACTGGGCTACAAGATGGTGTTCCCTATTTGGTATACTCCGTGCATTCAGATATATCACATTTAGTCCTGTAGTCGTCGCCCTTTTCGGTTTTGACCCCCTTTTATATTGCAACTTCTCTTGTTCACTGCGTTTTTGCTCTATCATTAGCCTCTCCTTTCTAGCATATTCACTACACTCTGCTTCTATTTGTAATCCAACTACCCCATCCTCAATTCTAACACTCCCGCTACTATCCTCCCGCAAAATTAGTTTAAACTCTCCCGACAGCTCGAGCAAACCTGCCAGAAAGGATACTGGTCTCCCTCGGATTCAGATGAAACACATCCCTTTCGCACAGGTTGTATCTACTCCTAAAGAGATGCCAATGATCCATAACTCTGAACTCACGCCCCTGCACCGGTTCCTCAGCATTCATCTGCCAAATCATTGTATTCTGAACTCAATGGGCACAGACAGCAATCTAGAGATTACTACCCTGGATGTCCTGCTTTTTAGCTTTTTACCTTGCTCCTTCAAATCTCTCATTAGGACTCCCTCACCTTTCTTACCTATGTCATTAATGCCAACGTGTACCAAGGATTCTGGCTGCTCACTCCGCCGTCATCCTCCGCCCCCCCACCCCCCACCACCTTTGGACCCGATCCGCGAAATCAATGACCCTGGCACCTGGAAGCCAACAGACTATCCGGCTGTCTCGATCACATCCACAGAATATTTTCTGTATTTCACTGACCATGGAATCTCCTATCATTACTGCAGTTCTCTTCACCTCTCTACTCTTCTGAGCCAGAGTTCCACACTCAGCACCAGAGACACAATTGCTGCCGCTCTCCCCGGCAGGTCGTCCTCTCAACAATATCCAAAGTAGTATACTTATTATTGAGGGTTACAGACACAGGAGTACTTTGCACTGGTTACATATTTCCCTTGCTTCTCCTGAAGTCATCAAGTTACATGTTTCTTGCAACCTAGAAGTTACTACCTCCTTCCAGATCTTATCTTTCACTCCCTCGGTTTGCCATAGGAGCCGAAGGTTATCAAGCTGCAGCTGCAGTTCCTTAACACGTTTGCTGAGGTGCTACAGCTTGGTGCACCTAGTGCAGATGTGGTTTACTGGGAGACCAGACATCTCCCACCATCCCCACGTCTCACGCTAAACAAATCACGGCTGCTACAGTCATTCTTACTGCACTAACTGTGCCTTAAGAAATGAAGAACGAAGAATACAGAGGAAGAACAAGAAACTTATCAGCTATTTACGTCGTCTAAGCCTGATGAAACAGAGTCACTCCAACACTGGCCTATTCGCACAATGGCCGCTCCGCTTGCCCCTGCCTATCTTTATTCAACCTTTCAAATGAATCCGTTCACTGATTCGGCACAATCTAACTATGACAACTGCCGCGAGGTGCTGCCTTTTTACACTTCAGCCTTGGAAGTAAATGAAATCACTGCTTTTTCTTGTGCTACCACTCAGATGTTAGTCGAGGCTCCAGCAATAGTTCCTCTGGATCCTATACCTGCGGAAAATGCGTCCAGATTCAGCTTCTGAAGGACCGTGTTGCAGCACTGGAGAGGCAACTGGACGACGTTAGGTTAATCCGGGAGAACGAGAGTTTTCTGGACAGGACCTACAGTGTGATCGTTACACCCAGGATACAGGAAGAGAGAAGGAGGACGACGATGAGCAAGGAAAGGATGCTTGAAGTACAGGAGACCCCGGGAGATGTGCCTCTCGTAAACAGGTTGTCACTTTTGGAAGCTGTCGGGACAGAAGACACTGCCAGTCTGAGAGACGGACGGGTCTGCGAGTCAACAATTGGTGCTGAGGCAAAGCCGAGGAGACAGACGCCAGGCAGAACCGTGGTAGGAGGGGACTGCATAGTGAGAGGTACAGAAAGGGGTTTCTGTGGCAACAGGCGAGATTTAAGGATGGTGTGTTGCTTTCCTGGTGCTGGGATCCAGGATGTCACGGACCGATTGCTGGGAATCCTCAAAAGTGAAAGTGAACATCCGGTTCCCCGTGCTGGAGTGGTCAAGAACATGGAGATAATGGATCTCAATGTGTGGCTGAGGAACTGGTGCAGGAAGCAAGGATTTACATTCCTGGACCACTGGGGTATGTTTCGGGGTAAGGATGAATTGTACAAAAGGGATGGGTTGCACCTTAATTAGCGGGGCACCAGCATTCTGGCAGGCAGGTTTGCCTCTGCAACACGGGTGTGTTTAAACTAAGTAGTGGGTGGGGGGAGGGAGCGGACGAACTGGAAACATAAGGATGGAGATAAAGGGAAAGTGAGAATAAGAAAAGTTAAGAAAGACAGCAGAATCAACAGAGCAGAAAGCTCAAGAAGGGATTGTACAGTATGGCCAAGTGAAATAGGAACTGATATGGGAGGTGAGGGGAGTAATGCATTACAAGTATTGTATATGGATGCACGGAGTATAAGAAATAAAGTGGATGTGCTTGAGGCACAGTTGGAAATTGGTAAGTACGATGTTCTGGGAATAACAGAGACATGGCTTCAAGTGGACAGGGCCTGGGAAATGAATATTCACGGGTATACGTCCTATCGAAAGGACAGACTGATGGGCAGAGGGAGTTGGGTGGTTCTGTTGGTGAGGAATGATATTCAGTCCCTTGCGAGGGAGGACATGGAATCAGGAGACGTAGAGTCAGTATGGATAGAACTGAGAAATTCTAAGGGTAGAAAGACCTTAATGGGAGTTATCTACAGGCCGCCAAACAGTAGTCTGGATGTAGGGTATAAGTTGAATCAAGAGTTAAAATTGGCATGTCGCAAAGGTAATGCTACAGTTGTTATGGGGGTTTTCAACATGCAGGTAGACTCAAGGAATCAGGTTGATACTGGACCCCAAGAAAGGGAGTTTGTGGAGTCCCTCCGAGATGGATTCTAAGAACAGCTTGTACTGAAGCCGACCAGAGAGAACGCAATTCTAGATCTAGTGTTGTGCAATGAACCGGATTTGATCAGGGACCTCGAGGTAAAGGAGCCATTAGGAAGTAGTGACCATAATATGATAAGTTTTAATCTACAATTTGAGAGGGAGAAGGGAAACTCGGAAGTGTCAGTATTACAGTTGAACAAAGGGAACTATGGTGCTATGAGGGAGTAGCTGACTAAAGTTCAATGGAACATTACCCTAGCAGGGATGACAGTGGAACAGCAATGGCAAGTGTTTCTGGGAATAATGTGGAAGGTGCAGGATCAGTTCATTCCAAAGAGGAAGAAAGATCCTAAGGGGAGTAAGGGGAGGCCGTGGCTGACAAGGGAAGTAATGGACAGTATAAAAATAAAAGAGAAGAAGTACAACATAGCAAAGACGAGTGGGAAGCCGGAGGATTAGGAAGATTTTAAAGAGCGACAGAAGGTAACTAGAAAGGCAATACGCGGAGAAAAACTGAGGTACGCCCGTAAACTAGCCAAGAATATAAAGGAGGATAGTAAAAGCTTCTTTAGGTATGTGAAAAGGGAAAAAATAGTTCAGACCAAAATTGGGCCCTTGAAGACAGAAGCGGGTGAATTTATTATGGGGAACAATGAAATGGCAGACGAGTTGAACAGGTACTTTGGAACTGTCTTCACTAGAGAAGACACAAACAATCCCCCAGATGTAATAGTGGCCAAAGGACCTAGGGTAATGGATGAATTGAAGGAAATTTATTTTAGGCAGGAAATGGTGTTGGATAGGCTGTTGGGTCTGAAGGATGATAAGTCCCCGGGACCTGATACCCTGCATCCCAGGGTACTTAAGGAGGTGGCTTTAGACATCGTGGACGCATTGGTAATCATTTTCCAATGTTCTATAGATTCAGGATCAGTTTCTGTGGATTGGAGGGTGGCTAATGTTGTTCCTCTCTTCAAGAAGGGAGGAAGAGAGAAAACAAGGAATTATAGACCGGTTAGCCTGATGTCGCTGGTGGGAACGATGCTGGAATCAATTATAAAAGATGAAATTACGACACATCTGGATAGTAGTAACAGGATTGGTCCGAGTCAGCATGGATTTACGAAGGGGAAATCGTGCTTGACTAATCTTCTGGAATATTTTGAGGATATAACTATGAAAATGGACAAGGGAGAGCCAGTGGATGTAGTGCACCTGGACTTTCAGAAAGCCTTAGATAAAGTCCCACATAGGTGATTAGTGGGCAAAAATAGAGCACATGGTATTGGGGGTAGAGTACTGACATGGATTGAAAATTGGCTGGCTTACAGAAAACAAAGTGTAGTGATTAATGGGTCCCTTTCAGAATGGCAAGCGGTGACCAGTGGGGTACCGCAGGGTTCAGTTCTGGGGACCGCAGCTGTTTACAATATATATTAATGATTTAGATGAGGGAATTAAAAGTAACATTAGCAAATTTGCCGATGACACAAAGCTGGGTGGCTGTGTGAAATGTGAAGAGAATGTTATGAGGACAGGCTGGCTGAGTGGGCAGATGGTTATCCACTTTGGTGGTAAGAACAGGGAGGCAGATTATTATCTAAATGGAGTCAAGTTAGGAAAAGGGGAAGCACAACGAGATCTAGGTGTTCTTGTACATCAGTCACTGAAAGCAAGCATGCAAGTACAGCAGGCAATGAAGAAATCTAATGGCATGCTAGCATTCATAACAAGCGGAATTGAGTATAAGAGCAAAGAGGTCCTTCTGCAGCTGTACAGGGTCCTGGTGAGACAACACCTGGAGTACTGTGTGCAGTTTTGGTCTCCAAATTTGAGGAAGGACATTCTTGCTATTGAGGGAGTGCAGCATAGGTTCACAAGGTTAATTCCCGGGATGGCGGGACTGTCATATGTCGAAAGATTGGAGCGACTGGGCCTGTATACTCTGGAATTTAGAAGGCTGAGAGGGGATCTTATTGAAACATATAAGATTATTAAGGGATTGGACACACTGCAGGCAGGAAGCATGTTCCCGCTGATGGGTGAGTCCAGAACCAGAGGCCACATTTTAAGAATAAGGGGTAGGCCATTTAGAACGGAGTTGAGGAAAAACTTTTTCACCCCCCAGAGAGTGGTGGATATATGGAATGCTCTGCCCCAGAAGGCTGTGGAGGCGAAGTCTCTGGATGCTTTCAAAAAAGAGATGAATATAGCTCTTAAAGATAGAGGAATCAAAGGTTATGGGGATAAGGCAGGAACTTGATACTGATAGTGGATGATCAGCCATGATCACAGTGAATGGCGGTGCTGACTGGAAGGGCCGAATGGCCTACTCCTGAACCTATTGTCTGTTGTCTATTGGCCATTGTCAATTACTTCTCTTCCCTCTCTCAATAACCTGGGCTATATATCTATATAATGGACTGGAGACTTACATACCCTAATGCTCTTTAAGGGACCCATCGAGAACTCCTCATTTACATCGCATATTATTACTCTCGACACTGATCTCTCTACCATCTATATCCTTCTCCTTGGAAAATACCAAAGCAAAGGATTCGTTGAGGACATCTCCCGCATATTCTGCACCCATGGAAATGTTACCACCTTTTATCCTTGAATCCTGGGTCTTGACGGGCTCGGACCCCGGATCTAGGCGAGGACAAGACGTGGCTGCAGGACTGGACGTGGCTAGGCTACAGAACTGGACGTGGAACTCCTGCATAGGAGGAGGCATATGGACAGGACGAGAACACAAAGCCTTGACTTGGACATATCGAGGTTCTTGAACTAGGCTTGGACTAGACGAGGTTCTTGGACGTGGTATGGACTAGACAAGGGACTCCTGGACAGGACGAGAAACACCTGGACAGGACGATGGAACTCCTGGACAGGACGAGGGAACTCCTGGACAGGACGAGGGAACTACTGGACAGGACGAGGGAACTTGAGCACCAGGCTGGGCGAGGTACTCCTGGGCTGGGCGAGGGAACTCCAGGGCTGGGGGAGGGAACTCCTGTACAGGACGAGGAACTCCAGCACAGGACGAGGAAACTCCAGGGCAGGACGTGGCTCTTGAACTAGATTTGGCTCGGCTCTTGGACTTGGCTAAGTTAGGCACTAGGGTACGGATCCGGGATTCCTGCTTGGGCTCGGAGACACCGAGGCCTTTATAGGACGCAGGGCCGGGGTGCTTTCCAGAACGCAGGGCCGGGGTGCTTTCCAGAACGCAGGGCCGGAACCCTCTTTAGGACGCAGGGCCGGGATGACTGCCGAGGATATTTGCCGAGGTAACTGTCCAAGTAACTGCAGAAGATACTTGCCGAGGATACTTGACGAAGTGGCAGACGAAGGTTGCAGGCGAGGTAACCATCGGGGATTCGGAAGGGAGGGGAAGGGAACAGTCTAGCAGGGAATCCTTTGTTTGCAGAGGTATTTAAGTACCAGCCCAAAACGAGAATCAAACGCCTCAATTAATGCACCCAATGGAACAAGGGAAAACAGGAAAACCCGAAATAAGGATCGATGAGCCGGACCGTCAACCAGAATTCGGATATCATGACATACTCAATACTTTGATTTATGAATGCCAGGATGCCAAAAGTCTTCTTTACAACCTTGTCTACCTGTGACGCCACTTTCAGGGAACTTTGTATCTGAAATCCCAGATCCCTTTGTTCCTCCGCACTCCTCAGTTTTCCACCATTTACTGTGTATGTCCTACTGTGTTTTGATTTGTCCTTCCAAAATGCAACACCCCACACTTGCCTGCATTTAATTCCATCTGCCATTTTCTGTCCCATTTTTCCAGTTGGTCCAGATCCCTCTGCAAGCTTTGAAAGCCCTCCTCGCTGTCCACAACGCCTCTGATCTTAGTGTTATCAGCAAACTTGCTGATCCAATTCACCACATTATCATCTAGATCATTGATAGACAACAAACAACAATGGTCCCAGCACAGATCCCTGAGGCACACAACTAGTCACAGGCCTCCAGTCTGAGAAGCAATCATCCACTACCACACTCTGTCTGCTCTCACACAGCCAATTTCGAATCCAGTTTACAACCTCTCCATGGATAACAGCCAATTTCGAATCCAGTTTACAATCTGTCCATGGATAACAGCCAATTTCGAATCCAGTTTACAACCTGTCCATGGATAACAGCCAATTTCGAATCCAGTGTACAACCTCTCCATGGATAACAGCCAATTTCTAATCCAGTTTACAACCTGTCCATGGATAACAACCAGTTTCGAATCCACGTTACAACCTCTCCATGGATATCATATATTCAAGCCTCATGCTGACTTTCTCATCTCTTTGCATTAACGCAATACTTGTCCCTTAAGCGTTTGGCAAGGCGCCACGTTAATAAGGCTGAGATTCACACCACTCCTTGTGTTGATTTCTTGCTGACTGCTTTATATTGGTGCCCTTTGCTCAGGCTTATCCCCACAAGTGGAAAGATTAGCTCTGTATCTACTCTGTCAAGGCCCCTTTTCGTTAAAAGACGACCTCATATTTCTAACCTCAAGAGAAAGGGAGTTATATATATAGCAAAGACTTCAGTTGCGCTCCAGGTAACTTTGTTCACGTACGCCCGCTATATCTGGACAGACATATCATTCGTTCTGTGCTGGCGGGCGGCCGCAACATGGCAGCACACTTTGTGAAGAAACGTGACACTGTTGCTTCTGTTTCTTTCCACATGGATAACACATTTGTGCAATCTGAACTAATTGCCACGCCATGAAATATTAATTTTTTGGTGCAAACATTGTCTGTAACATGACGTAAAACATTACGCATGATCAACTGCACCTGTTATATCCTAGTTTCGAAACACTGGTTAGAACTAATTAGACTAGATAGACAACGGATTTGCATTATCTCGAAGATGCGTCAAAGGGAAACCTGGACAAGATTTTTGGAAAAGTTATACGCCACTGGATTGTGATAAGAAAATGCAGAATTGGATTCGCGTCGAAGATAGACGCCCATTGCATTATATGGGTTTCTCTTCTCTACCATGTGTTCAGATAAAATAGGCAGCATCAGATAATGACTACCAAATCTAGTTACCGTCATGCAGAAGCTCCAGCAAAGCATGAAATATCTCAGGTCTAGTCAACATAAACCCTGCCAGTGACATTTTAGAGCAACGAAGCGAAGGTTGCCTTGATATACGAGAAATGTCAAGCCATGTTTCCCAGCGGTCAATGGTAAAGTATTGCTTTCCCAAAGATGACTTTAGAACATGAATGTAGACGGAAACACTTGAAACTATGCAGATGTGGCAAAAGTTGAAATTATGCTAAAGAGCGGGGAGAAGTGAGACTTCAATTGAATGTGGACGGTATTGTGTGATGAGTGAAATTCTTTCTTTTCAATCTTTTTACTAAGTTTCAAAATTAAACATAACAATAATAGTAATGGTACATAGAGATCGGGGTTACAATAATAACAGTTAATATGAACAAGCATAGATTCCAAGTAACAAATATAGTTCAGCCTCCCAATCTCAAGTAACTAATCATGGAAAAGATATTTTATAAAGAGAAAAAAGAAAACACCCTAAACTAAAGAAAAAGTAAACTAAAAAAAGGAGAGCTTGGGCTGTCATATTACATCGGCTAAAATTATTAATTGTCGTTAACTCCGCTCCTCTATACATGAACACAAAAATTACTACAAAGGATTCAGAAAGGGTCAACTTACATCATAAGAAAATATTGAATAAATGGCCTCCAAGTTTTTTCAAATTTAACCGAAGGATCCATAGAACCACTCTTAATTTGGAAAAAAAGTAGGAGTGATGAGTGAAATTCAATGTACTTTCAATGCAAAGTGATAAATCTTGGTAAGGATAACGAGGACGTACTGCATATAGATATACATAGATAGATAGTCAGACATTTGTGAATATCCTTTTAAATGAGCATGTTATTCAGTTTGATACATTTTTATGCATGGAAATTGAAACTCAGATTAATTGCTATACTATCTTTGTTCAATGAATATAAATAACAAAAGTGTACTCAGATGTTTGGAAGACTTTAATGGATAAATTAAGCTATTTTCTAATTGTACTTGTCAGGAATTGTGCTCGGTAGGTGGACTTATCCACTATAAATGTATATGACGGATCGTGTGAATGTCAATTAGATTGAATGTATGTGCGATTCCGAACAGACTCGCTCGCACAGATGCACGCCCCGCCGAGAGGGCCAGTGTACGCTGTTTATTACACTGCCCTTGCAGTTTGCGCTATTCCAGGTGAAACTTTTCAGCAGGATATTACTCCGTACTGAATACTCTTTATTCCAGAGTCCATTGTTTGGCTCCTTCCAGATTCCGTTGTTTGGTGGCTGCGTTTATGGATGACGCGAATTGTTATTTGTACCTCAGTATTAATTGACTTGATTTACTTTCACGAAGTGAACGCGGAGATAAGACGCAGTGGGAAGGAAAGGGGCCAGTTCATAGACCTCATAATAATCGTTTAAAATATATCTGCAATTTTGCCTGCGTAAGTGTCCGGCAGATTCTGTCCGAACTCATCCAACAACATAGAGACGAGAAGAAAAACAACATTTTGGCAATCAAAGCAGTTTCTACTTTAAGCTATGTTGAAATGCTTATAATTTTACTTATTGTTCTGAAAATATTTTGATAATTCCAGTCACGGGATCTTTTTCTTCCTACTTGTGATTACGAATTGGGCGAAATGTAAAGTAGCATGTCAATGCACTTTTAAATATATAGAGACGCGCTGTGAATTGGGTCGTACTATATGCAATGCACATCGGGTCTGAGTGGGAAAATGAAATGGAAAGGGTATTTAGCGACAGAATAGAGGCAAGTTAAAATACCCCATTAATCCACTAACCTGCATGTTTTTGAAAATTGGAGCACCGGGAGGAAACCAACTTAGTCACGGGGAAGATCTGCGACGCTCTTAAAAATATTTTCTTGAAGAATGTCTTGCGCGCTGTCGCTTTGTTTCTGAATGTCTCTCAGCATCATTTTTGAAGGTTATATCCAAATGTAGCTTTATCACAATAGCAGCTGCGGAAGTAAACGAAATGATTGTTTTCATCGATTTGGTTTGGAATTCATCACAACGGGATTGGTTGTAACAATTATGGATAGCCCGGGTTTAGTAATACGTCAATTTATCGATGATGGCGACAATCTAACCAAAATAACAACGAAAATTTCGTTTTATATTAATAAATTCAAGTTATAATAATGACATTTTATATTTTGTATCGTATGGAAGTTCGTTGAGAAATTGTGACTCGCAATTAACGTAAAGCACAGTTTATCCGACTGATTTTATTCCATTAATCAATTTCTGTCTGTCCTCTCCCTCCGCAATCCAGCCGACCATCCCGCAATTTCTCAATTCCTTAAATGACAGTACGGGTGAAGAGTACTGACAGGTTATTGAACATGGAAAACTGACCATATTGAAGTATTTAGAATCGAGACTTTTAATCTTTGTGCATATCATTATAAATGTAAACGCTTATTTTCGTTCGCCAAAATCTACATCGCCGATATTTGTATCTTTGCGTAATATATTTATCATTGCACTATATCATTGAGGTGCTTATTCCACATCATACTATTCTGTCTTTCTCTTTTATTGTAGCTAACTTAATGGCGATTGTGATCCTTTGCAAAGGAAGATGTGGTCTCTCCCGGTGTATAACGAAGTATCTGCTCTCAATGGCGGCGACCGACCTCCTAGTTATTATCACGGCTGTTTTATTAAATAGGATTCCCGGTATTTATTTCCCGAATAGCTTTCTATCCATTACACCCGTATGTAGTCTCACCATTGCTTTAATTTATTCAACCAGGGACAGCTCCGTTTGGTTGACAGTCGCTTTCACTTTTGATCGATTTGTGGCCATTTGCTGCCAAAAGCTGAAAACAAAATACTGCATCGAGAAGACGGCGGTTGTGGTTATAGGAACGATTAGTGTTTTCGGAAGTTTGAAAAGCGTACCCTGGTATTTTATACACGAACCTATGTTTGTGATCAGTGATGTTCCCTGGTTTTGCAGAATGAAGGAAATCCGTTATACTTCTGCCTTGTGGAGAGCATTCGACTGGTTCGACCGTATTTTGACCCCGTTCGCTCCGTTCTTTCTGATACTCCTGTTCAATGCTCTGACCGTCAGGTACATCCTAGTAGCCAGTAAAGCTCGCAGGAGGCTTCGTGTGCATGGCAATGGAGAGAAACAAGGTGACCCAGAGATCGACAACCGGAGGAAATCCATCGTTTTACTGTTTACTATCTCGGGTACTTTCATCCTCTTGTGGATGACAAACGTTGTACAATTTATTTATAAGCGTTTTACGATTAATAATCAAATTGCCGGCTACAACGATCCCAAATTTATTCTACGAGAAAGTGCTGTTATTGAATTCTTGTACTAATACCTTTATATACGCGGTAACTCAGAGTAGTTTCAGAAAGCAGTTAAAGAACGCGGTGAAATATCCACTTTATATAATATGTAAAATAACGTAATAATTAAAGTCTAAATCTGAATTGATATTCTTTTCATCAGAAGTATCTGTGCACCTATTCGAAGACAACTGCACTTATTATTCACCTGAATTTCAAATATTTTGAGTTTGTTCGGCTGGGGCTTAATACAAGCAGAAAATACTGAAAGCACTCAGCGTGTAAGCCAGCATCTGAGGAAAGATGATCAAGATTTCAGTGCCGAAACTCTTCGGCGGAACGGAAAGAAAACAAAAGCAATTAACTGTTCAACAGCAGAAAACGTTGCAAGGACAATAGAACAGAGGGAATATCGGATGCGGTAAATCTAGCCGAAAGTCAGGAAGAAGCATATTGCGTTTGCAGACGGGATAGGAGAAAAGAAATAACTGAACTAAGTTAATGACAATCAGAAATGTCAAATTCAGATGAATGTTACAAGAATGTATGAGATCGGAGAATTCGAAATTAAATCTGGAAGGCTGCAATGATCCCAGGCTGAAGGTGGAGTTGTCCCTTCTCATCTTGCGTTGTGTTTTGTGGTAACAATGCAGGGGGCCACAGAGACAATTGTCTAAACGAGAATGGGAAATTTCAAGCACCAATGTACTCACACAGTTTGGCGTGATCGTGTTCATTTATTCCTGTCTTCTGTTCCCTCTTCGCTACCCATTCTTCTCTTGATCGCCAATACCCCCAGCCAGTCTCCACATTTGCACAATATCTTACTATCCCATTCTCCCTCTCCATTCTCCATTCTCACGTTATCACTTTGCGTTTAATACAGCGCGTAGAATTTCATCCCTTGCTTGCCAGCCTTCAAAATGGCACTGTCTCTAGCCCTATCTTCTTTGATATATACAAGCATGTGCGATCTCTCTCTCTCTCTCTCTCTCTGTCTCCGTCTCTCTCCTCCACTCTCTCTTTTTCTCTCTGTCTCTATATGTCACAACCACGGATTCGGCATCGCAGCAGATACAGCAATTGCGCTTGTGAATTTGCAGGTGTCAGGTAATTATTATATAATCGTGATAGTATTTAACTCCATTCTTGTCCTCGTAGTGCTTGTCGAGAGTTGAGCAGAGCACAGCAACGCTTCGCTGCTGTTTTGTATTCGGCTTCCCTGAGATACTGGACTTTCAAATTAACTGGCCCTGAAGACTAGCGGTATTCGTTTACTGTTTTGATGTTCTTTTCAGCCGCAGTGTAGGCTTGGTTTTCCTTTGAGAGTTCTAGTTACGGCCCTGTTTGGCCTAGCGTTTATTGTTTTATTTTTCCCTTTGACACTGCTCGCATTATAGTCTGTGACCTATCGACCGGCTTCAGTGTGTCTCACTCTGCACTTGGGGCCTGATTATGGGGAGCAAGGACATGGCAGACCAATTGAATAATTACTTTGGTTCTGTCTTCACTAAGGAGGACATAAATAATCTTCCAGAAATAGTAAGGGACAGAGGGTCCAGTGAGATGGAGGAACTGAGCGAAATACATGTTAGTAGGGAAGTGGTGTTAGGTAAATTGAAGGGATTGAAGGCAGATAAATCCCCAGGGCCAGATGGTCTGCATCCCAGAGTGCTTAAGGAAGTGGCCCAAGAAATAGTGGATGCATTAGTGATAATTTTTCAAAACTCGTTAGATTCTGGACTAGTTCCTGAGGATTGGAGGGTGGCTAATGTAACCCCACTTTTTAAAAAAGGAGGGAGAGAGAAACCGGGGAATTATAGGCCGGTTAGCCTAACGTCGGTGGTGGGGAAACTGCTGGAGTCAGTTATCAAGGATGTGATAACAGCACATTTGGAAAGCGGTGAAATGATCGGACAAAGTCAGCATGGATTTGTGAAAGGAAAATCATGTCTGACGAATCTCATAGAATTTTTTGAGGATGTAACTAGTAGAGTGGATAGGGGAGAACCAGTGGATGTGGTATATTTGGATTTTCAAAAGGCTTTTGACAAGGTCCCACATAGGAGATTAGTGTGCAAACTTAAAGCACACGGTATTGGGGGTAAGGTATTGGTGTGGGTGGAGAATTGGTTAGCAGACAGGAAGCAAAGAGTGGGAATAAACGGGACCTTTTCAGAATGGCAGGCGGTGACTAGTGGGGTACCGCAAGGCTCAGTGCTGGGACCCCAGTTGTTTACAATATATATTAATGACTTGGATGAGGGAATTAAATGCAGCATCTCCAAGTTTGCGGATGACACGAAGCTGGGTGGCAGTGTTAGCAGTGAGGAGGATGCTAAGAGGATGCAGGGTGACTTGGATAGGTTGGGTGAGTGGGCAAACTCATGGCAGATGCAATTTAATGTGGATAAATGTGAAGTTATCCACTTTGGTGGCAAAAATAGGAAAACAGATTATTATCTGAATGGTGGCCGATTAGGAAAAGGGGAGGTGCAACGAGACCTGGGTGTCATTATACACCAGTCATTGAAAGTGGGCATGCAGGTACAGCAGGCGGTGAAAAAGGCGAACGGTATGCTGGCATTTATAGCGAGAGGATTCGAGTACAGGAGCAGGGAGGTACTACTGCAGTTGTACAAGGCCTTGGTGAGACCACACCTGGAGTATTGTGTGCAGTTTTGGTCCCCTAATCTGAGGAAAGACATCTTTGCCATAGAGGGAGTACAAAGAAGGTTCACCAGATTGATTCCTGGGATGGCAGGTCTTTCATATGAAGAAAGACTGGATGAACTGGGCTTGTACTCGTTGGAATTTAGAAGATTGAGGGGGGATCTGATTGAAACGTATAAGATCCTAAAGGGATTGGACAGGCTAGATGCGGGAAGATTGTTCCCGATGTTGGGGAGGTCTAGAACGAGGGGTCACAGTTTGAGGATAGAGGGGAAGCCTTTTAGGACCGAGGTTAGGAAAAACTTCTTCACACAGAGAGTGGTGAATCTGTGGAATTCTCTGCCACAGCAAACTGTTGAGGCCAGTTCATTAGCTATGTTTAAAAGGAAGTTAGATATGGCCCTTGTGGCTACAGGGGTCAGGGGGTATGGAGGGAAGGCTGGGTTCTGAGTTGGATGATCAGCCATGATCATAATAAATGGCGGTGCAGGCTCGAAGGGCCGAATGGCCTACTCCTGCACCTATTTTCTATGTTTCTATGTTTCTATGTTTCTATGTTTCTATATCCGAACCGTGGTGACAGCAAGTCTCGAGCAGAAAGATGGACCCAGCAGGGCAGGGTTGGAGGAACTCCTCTCTCCCGCAGAGTCACATCTGCCAGAAGTGCATGCGGCTGGGTGATCTGGAAGACCGTGTAAGGAATCTGGAGCAGCAGCTGGACGACCTTCGACTCATAAAGGAGAATGAGGCAGTCATAGATGAGAACTACAGGGAGGCAGTCACATCTAGGCTGTCGGAAGCAGGTCGTTGGGTGACAGTCAGAGGGGGGAAAGCGAAGGTGAGCAGACAGGTAGTGCAGAGCACCCCTGTAGCCATTCCCCTGAACAATAAGTTTACCGTCCTGGATACTGTTGGCGGGGACGACCGATCAGATGTGAGCCACGGTGGCAGGGCCTCTGGCACTGAGTCGGACCCTGTGGTGCAGAAGGGTGGGACGGAGAAGAGGAGAGCTGTCATCATTGGAGACTCTATGGTCAGAGGAGTAGACAGGAGATTTTTGGACGTGAGAAGGACACCCGCATGGTTTTTTTGCCTCCCGGGTGCCAGGGCCCGGGATGTCTCTGACCAGATGCACGACATCCTGGTACGAGACAGAAAGCAGCCAGGAGTCGTGATACATGTTGGGACCAACGACATAGGCAGGAAGAGGGATGAGGTCCTGAAGTGCGAGTTTCGGAAACTAGGCAGAAGGCTGAAGAACAGGACCTCAAGGGTGGCGTTCTCAGGATTGCTGCCAGTGCTACGTGACAGAGATGGTAAGAATTGGAGGAGATGGCAGTTGAATGCGTGGCTGAGGAGTTGGTGCAGGGGACAGGATTTTAGATTTTTGGATCATTGGGATCTCTTCTGAGGAAGGTGGGACCTGTGCAGATTGGATGGGTTGCACCTGAACTCGAGGGGGAGGAACATCCTTGCAGGTAGGTTTGCTAGCATGGTTTGGGACAGTTCAAACTAATTTGCGAGGGTAATGGGACCCGGAGCGATAGAGCAGTGAAAGAAGTGCATGGAGTAAAACCAGATCTAACATATCGAGAGGCTTTGAGGAAAGAGAAGCAGAATAAACGGTGTAAAGACAGTAAGGTAGAAGGGCTGAAATGTGTGTACTTCAATGCAAGAAGCATCAGGAACAAAGGTGATGAACTGAGAGCTTGGATACATACACGGAATTATGATGTACTGGCCATTACAGAGACTTGGCTGGCACCAGGGCAGGAATGGATTCTCAATATTCCTGGATTTCAGTGCTTTAAAGAGTACAATACAGCAACGGACAAAATGAATATGAAACATGTAAGTATGTGGAATATCAAAAGGTAAAGAAAATAGGGAAAGGGAAAACGTTAAACAGAATTTAAGCCAAAGCTTAATAAATTCTACAAAATTGAGCACAATAGCAAAATATAACAAAGCCAATAAACAGTGTCATTTTACCCACACTAACACATTCTTCTGACACAACATCGTGGTCCGAAACCCATCTGGAAAAGTCATCTTCTTGCGATTTCTGTCAAGGGTATTTGGACCTAGAAGATGAGAGCATTAGGAAAGTCATGCAGACTAGGAAAACAGTTTTTGTTGCTTGACTGAGGCTCGGAGACAGTATTATTACATGAATGTCTGAAATGACTTTGATTACTATATTCTAAAGCAGAGGTTTATGAAGCTCTGCCGTTGTCATGTAATGACAAAAAGGGAAATGTGGAAATATACTCTAAATTTTGAGATTTTTATATATTAGTTAGTTTTATACGTTAGTTTAGTGATCTGAGTGTCGCTAGTTCGAGCCTTGGGTGAGGGAGCGTGTTGTGTCCTTGAGCAAGGCACGTAACCATACATTGCTCTGCGATGACACCGGTGCCAAGCTGTATCGTCCCTAGTGCCCTTCCCTTGGACAACATCGGTGGCGTGGAGAGGAGAGACTTGTTGCATGGGCAACTGCCGGTCTTCCATACAACCTTGCCCAGGCCTGCGCCCTGGAAACCTTCCAAGGCGCAAATCCACAGTCTCACGAGACTAACGGATGCCTATATAAAACGTGGCAAAATGGAAACTGTATAGTCCCAGAGCGCTTTGCTATGAGCGAAGAGTGTACGTGAGAAGAGGCAGGTTATGTCTTGATCATTATCTATTATGTAACTGAGGGGAGATTCAAATACTGCATGGCCTTGAGTACTGATCCTGTTGAGAGGCCTACTCGCAGAACAGAAAATAGGCAAAGAATAGCCAGAACTCTTGCTTTAAAAAAGGAACTTTGTAAGTTGTAAAGCAGTAGCAGCCTGCTATTCATGGAATTGGAGATATTTTTCCTTGCAAGTAACAATCATGTCTTTGAACAGATCCACTGTGTTTTCTGGTTCTTTGTTGTAAGATGCAGCAAAAGGTACACGACAATACCTATTTTCAAGATAATTATGGTGAAGAACTAGACAACGGGCTGACACTTTGGGGCACCCTTTGAGAGAAGGGTAGTGCAGTCTGATGTGACCAGAATGAACATTAAATTTCCCTGAATGTTTTTGGTATCGCTTTGCTTTGGAAACTGAAGTAGAAAACCTCAGTTTATTAAAGAAGAACGACACGTAGCAAAGAAAGTATAGCTCCTCCTCGTTTAACGAAGAACACTTTTAATGGCATCATTTCTGGTTTATCTGCCACCCTTGTGTCTATTG
Organism: Mobula hypostoma; assembly: GCF_963921235.1. Lineage (NCBI taxonomy): Eukaryota > Metazoa > Chordata > Chondrichthyes > Myliobatiformes > Myliobatidae > Mobula > Mobula hypostoma. Next base: position 36,737,286 of record NC_086106.1, on the reverse strand, counting down.
TTGTCATTCTGGAGACATGCAGTCGTTTCATCCCCCGTCTCTACATCTCTTCTGCTGTTTGTTGTTTGTCTCTGATCCTGGAGACGTGCATGCCTCTCCTCCTCTGTCTCTTCTTCTCTCATCTTTTTTTGTCCTGACTCTTTGATCCTGGAGTCGTGCAGCGCTGGCCTCATCCGATTCTTGTTGTCTCCCTCTCCTTGCCGCTTCCCGACGACGTTTGGCGTCATTTCTTGACCATAACGTCCCTCTTCCCTTTCCACGCGGCGTAATTAGTCTGACCATTTTTTTTTTACTCTAATGCTGGATAGAAGATACGAAGCAGTAACACCAAAGGATGCTGATTATTCTTGATGATGTGGTTGGCTCTCGTAAATGGACGGGATATAGTCACTGCTGTCCTTTGACTGCAGCAAACGGTTTTATGGTGTCTCGAAGTACGTCATTACAATAAGATTTAATTATCTGTTATTGATGGGTGGCAGTTAGATCTGTCCTAATCCTGCACATGCTGATGGTGATGAACAGAATGTGACCCATCGAAATAGAGCTGCCCTGTCCTTTCTCTCCGATAGGTGTCGCTGCTGAGACTGGCCGTGTGCATGCGTCGGGCTGTCGCGTCCCGATTTCCATGATGGCCGATCGGCTCTCGGGTGAAAGGCAGCCTGTTGATTTTTAGTGAATGAGCAATTTTATACGAATATCTAACTCTGAACTCTGTCTGCATTCGGTAAATTAACGCATTTTAATTCGATTTAGCCAAAAAAAGTGCTGCTGTAATGCACCGTTTGCGCTAATTGGAGGTCACAAACAGATAAACAGACAGACAGAGCATGAGGGTTTTAGTAGCATATAGGTAAGTCGCTGAGGTGACGCCGATTGAGCGTTCTGGCCCTTTGCTGTTTCCGAGGGTTCTCTGTGAGGCTTCGAGCGAAGCGTGCAGTTTAGAGGAAAAGAAGCCTGGAGACAGAGAGAGAGAGATCATTATTGACTCCACTTGTCGCCGATTTGACGACTAAAGCGTCGAGGAAGTTTGAAATAATTGACATGAGAGCGGAAGGCGAATGGGTGTTCCGCGCCGTCAATAACCTCACGTTCGCTTCTGCCGGAGGAGGTGTCTGCTCGCTTTTGCCGGAGGTAAGAATCTACATGTGACGGTCTCTCTCCCTCTCGCTCTGTGTTCCCGGAGGAAGATCCATGCGCTCGAATGGCCCCCCTCTCTCCTTCGATGATGCCATGGGATGGTGCCAGAGTCCTGCGTCTTGTGCAAGGTTTATTGACGCGGTTTGGGGACTCTGTAGTTCACGTTGTGATGTATTTCTGGTTTCTCGTCGCTCCTCTACTTTGATTCTGCTATTTTGTGCGATTTTGATCGGGGTGGCCTGCAGATAACGACCGGCAGTGCGCTAAATTAAACTGGAGTCACTGAACCACTTCTGCTGGACTCTGTCCTTTACTTTGTGGGTTGGTATTTCATATTCCGTGTTTTCGTTCGTTTTTTTTTCTTCAGCCTGCGCGATTTGTATGGTTTTTTGGATTTTTTCAACGTGTTGGTGGGATGTGGGGTGTGTGTGTGTGTGGGGGGGGGGGGGTGGGGGTGTCTTCCCACTAAACAAAGAGAACGATGGTGGATTCCATCGTTCTCTTTGTTTAGTGGGAAGACGAATCTCGGACTTGGTGTTCGAGGGATATTCAGGCTCCAGTTAAGTGTAAGAGCGAACTACGTAGCAGGTAAAGGCAGAAAGGAAATAGGGTGATTAGACGGAATGCAAAGAAGAAAATACTGAGGGGTAAAGGAAGGCCTGAGTTTGTTCTGGTAGATAAAGTGAAGGAAAATCCCAAGGGCTTCTACAGATATATTTCTAGCAAAAGGGACCAAAATGCCTCACATGACGATCGGCCTAGTCATCTATGCTTGGCACCAAAAGAAATGGGGGACATCTTCATTGGATTATTTTTGCAACTGCATTTACTCGGGAGACGGACTGTGGACTGAGGCAAAACACTGGTGAGGAGCACGTACATGGATCGCATAGTCATAAAAAATACAGCACAAAACAGACTCCACGGTACATATAGTTCATACGGAAACTTTAAACTGCTTTCTTCCATCGAACTACTATAGTCCTCCATACATCAAACATCGCTTAAAAGCGAGCTCACATGTACCATTTTTGCTGGCAGTTTTTTCTACACATTCTCGACCCTCTCAGTGAAGAAGACTCCCCCCATGCTCCCCTTAAACTGCTCACGTTTAGCCCATAACACATGACATCTGATTGTAGTCCCACACAACCTCCGTAGAAAAGGCCTGCCTGCATTTCCGTATCCATTCCCCTCATAATTTTGTATACCTCTATCAAATCTCCTCTCAGTCATCTACGTTCCAAGGAATAAGTTCCAAACCTATGAATTCTTTGCTTATAACTCAGGTCCTTAAGACCTGACATCTTTGTAAATTTTCTATGTACTTATTTACATCTTCCTTGTAGGAAGGTGAACAGAACTGCACACAATGTTCCAAATTATTCCTCAACAACGTCTTATTCAACTTTAACATTACTTCCGAACTCCTACAGTGTTTTGATTTACGAAGGCCAATGTGCTAAAGGTTTTATTCACGACCCTATCTACCCGTGACGCCACGTTCAACGGATTACGAATTTATATTCCCAGGTCTCTGTTCTACCACGCTCCCGAATGCCCTACCATGCACAGTGTAAAATGGTTTGTCCTACCAACTGCAACACTTCACACTTGTCTGCATTTAATTCCATCTGCTATTTTCAGCCTATTTTTCCAGCTGATCCAGATCCCTCTGCACAGTACGATAGCCTTCCTCGCTGTCCACTACACCCGCAATCTTGGTGTCATCCGCAAATTTGCTGATCCAGTTAATCTCATTATATGGTATTGCTTATATAGTTGACAAACAACAACGAACCCAGCACCGATCCCAATGGCAGTCCACTAGTCACCGGCCTCCAGTCAGAGGCAACCATCTACTACCGCTCTCTGGCTTCTTCCATAAAGCAAGTGAATAATCCAATTTACTACCTCATCTTGAATCCTGAGCGACTGAAGCTTCTGTGCCATTATGCCATGCAGAACCTTCTGAAACGCCTTGCTAAACTCCATGCAGAGAACACCCCCTCCTTTGCCTTCATCCAATTTCCCGGTAATTTCCTCCAAAACTCTAAAAGACTGGTAAGCCATCAACTACCACACACGAAAACATGTTGATCAGGTCGTGTCTATCTGAATACTTTTATATCCGGTCCCTTATAATACCTTCAAATAACTTTCCCACAACCGATTTCAGAATCGATGGCCTACAATTTCCTGATTTATGTTTACGGCCTTCCTTAAAGAGAAGAACGACACTGGCCTCGGGTACCTCTGCTGTTGCTAAGGATGATTGAAATCTGTATTTGCCTTCCGTAGTGTCCGAGAGAATACTCTGTAAGCCCCGGGAATTTATCTACCCTGATTTGTCCCAGGACGGCAAACACCTCTTCCTCGTAAATTGTATCGGGCCCATGAGGTTGATGCTGCTTTGCACACTTCTGTAGTCTCGATGCCAGACTCCTGATAAGATCTCCAACATGTCTTTTGGCTTCACATATGTATTCCCATTCTGATCTTTCAGAGGTCTAATTTTGTCCGTTACAATACTTTTTCTCTTAATACACCCGTAGAATCACTAACGAGTATCCTTCACCTTGTCTACTAGGGCCACTTCATGCCTTCTTTAGCCCTCCTGCTTTCTATCGGAAGTGCTCTCGTACATGCCGTACACTCCACAGGCATCTCTTTCGTTCCTACCTGCCTACACCTGCTATGCGCCTCCTTTCTTCCTTAACCAGTGCGTCAATATCTCTTGAAAACCAAGGTTCCCTATACTTGTTCGCTTCACATTTTATTCTGACAGGCGAAGTTTTGCACTTTCGAAATTTCAGTTCTGAAGGCGTCCGACTTACCAAGAATACCTTTGCTAGAAAACTGCCTGTCCCCATCGATACTTACCCAGGTACTTTCTGATACCGTCAACATTGCTTTTTTCCCTTCCAATTTAGAGTCTCAGCCCGTGTACAAGTCCTACCGTTTTGCATATTTACTTTGAAACTAATGGCATTGTGATCTCTAAATGCAAAGTGTTTCCAACACAAACTTATGTCACCTGCCCCGTCTCATTCTCGAATAGTAGACCTAGTATCACACATTCTGTCGTTGGGATTTCTAGGAATGATTAAAGAAGTGTTCCTGAACACATTTGACAAACTCTATCCCGTCCAGTCATTGTGCAGTGTGCGAGCCTCAGTCAATATGTGGAACGTGAAAATCACGGACTATAACAACCTTATGTTTCTTGCAACAGTCTGCGACCTCTCTGCAAATTTGTTCCTCTAAATCCCTTGGACTGTTGGGTGGTCTGTAACTTAGCCCCATTAACGTGGCTATACCTTTCTTCTATCTCAGTTCCCCCCATAACGCCTCACGAAACGGGTTCTTCAGTCTGTCCTGACTGAGTACGGCCGCGACGTCATCCCTGATTAGTAACACCACCCCTTCTTTAATTCCTCCCGCTCTGTCACGTCTAAAACAACGGAACCCCGGAATACTGAATTGCCAGTCCTACCCCTTTTGCAGCCCAGTTTCACGAATGGCCACAATATCATAATTCCAGGCGTTGATCCATACTCTGAACTCATCCACCTTTGCATCGACGCTTCTTACATTGAAATATACGCAGATCAGGACATTAGTGGCAGCATGCTCAAGCTTCCGATTACTGACTTTGCCTGAGGTCTTACCAACGTCTGTGTGCACGAACTCTTCACTAACCGTTCTGTCACTTTGGTTTACATCCCTCTGCAACTCTATTTTAAGACCTTGACCTCTGGTTCTTCACCCTACTACTTAGGATTGGTGAGGACCCGATCCGAGATGTCCCAGACACTGGCACTCTGGTGGCAATATACCATGTGGGTACCTCGCTGTCACCCAAAGAACCTCTTTTGTGTTCCCCTAATTGACGAATCCGGCAACACCTCAGCTAACCTGTTCTCCCACCTCTCCCTGCCGAATTACAGAGTCAGACTCCCGACCGCTGTGACCTTCCTCTGATAGGTCACCACCACCAGCAACACTCACCCCCAACAATAGTACCCAGAGTGGTATATCTGCTGCTGAGGCGATGGCCACAGAGGTACTCTGGACTGGTGAAGAGGAGGTGATGCTGTCATGAGGAAAAATTCTCGTGGGAAGTACAGACGCTTGTTATGGCCTCTCCTCGGACCTTGTGGGAGGCTGGTTCAGAAACTGCGTGGAACATGGCAGAGATACCACTGGTGAAGTGCCAGGGGACTACAGGATAGGGAATGATGTTCGGCTTTTCAATATATGCCAGGAAATTATAGGTCATACAGCCTGCTTTCAATAGTGGAAAATTATTGGAAGATATTGGAAAGGGCCGGATATATGAGTATTTGGACAGACTTGGCCTACTTGGGAATAGACAACATAGCTTTGTGCGTGGTAGCTCGTCTCTGACCAGTTTTTTTTTCCCAGGAGCTTATCAGGGAAGTTGATGAACTAGATGATGTCTACACGGACTTCATTCAGGACTTTGGACAGGGCCCGCACGGGAAGCTGGGCAAGAGGTTCAGTTGCCTGGCATTCAGGATGAATTAACAAATTGGTTTCGTTATTTTCTTAGCAGGAGAAGCCAGAGAGTGGTAGTAGAAAGATGTGTCTCTGATTGGTGGCTTGTGACTAGTGTTGTACTGTAGATATATGACAATGTGGTACAATGGATTAACAGCTTTGCAGATGCCACCAAGATGGGGGATGTAGTGGACAGCGAGGAAGGGTAACAAAGCTATCAGAGGGATAAGGATCACCAGGAAAAAGATGGGCTACATAATGACTGATGGAACTTAATGTAGACAAGTGTGGGGTGTTGTAATATGGAGACAAATCTGGGTATGAGTAACACAGTGAACGATAGAACAGAAGTAACTGGGAATACAGGTCAGTAATACCGTGAAAGTAATCTCGCAGATACATACGGTCGTAAAGAGATCATTTGGCACATTGGCCTTCATAAATTAGAGTACATTACTGAGTACAGGCATTTGGATGTTATATTGAAGTTGTATAAGTATGTGACTGCATTTGGAATAGTGTGAGCCGTTCAAGCCACCTATACAGAGGAAATATATCCATAGGATTGAAAAAGTACAGAGAAGATTTACAAGGATTTACCGTGGCGCTGCTTGAGTACATGAGGTCTAAAGATGGCATTGAATAGATTAGGAGTTTTGTTTCCCCAGGAATGCAGGAGCATGAGTGGAGATTGATGGAGGTATATAAACTAATGAAGGGTATAAATGTTTTTAAGAGAAGCAGGCTTGATTCCACCGTGGTTGGATGATACTAGAACTAGACGTCATAGGTTAATGACGGAAGGTAAAAGGTTTAAGAGAGATGAGATTCGGTGATCCATCTCAAAACTGAGGTAAGACTTATTTAGTAAAACCACAATGAGGGTATGGTCGAGCCGCCAGATGAAGTGGTGGATGCGGGTTCAACTTCTACGTTTAAGAGAAGTGTAAACAGATACATGTATGGGAAGGGCATGGAGTGCTATGCCCCTTGCTGGTGAATGGGACAAGGCAGAATAACAGTTTGGCGCAGATTATATAGATCTAAGGGTTTGTTTCTACACTGTAATGCTCCACGATTCGATGGTTCGATGGTTCTACTCTGCATATGCTCCTCATTATCTTATAAAGTTCCATCAAGAGAATACATCACTTGTCCAACCTTTAGCTTTTTCATATATCCTCTAATCTATACTGCTTCCCGGTAAACTTCTGCATCCACTCAAAGTTTCCACATCTCAACTATAATGGGACAATCAGAAGTGAATGTGATATTACAGATGATGCCTACTACGGCTGCATGAAGCTCAAAGGATCTCAAAAATTGATTTATTATCAAAGTATACAACTCTGAGATTCTTCTTGCCCAGATAGCCACGAAACCAAGGAAACAAGAACGGCCACAGAATCAGCAACCTCTAAACCCCCACCCCCGCCTGAAACGCAACAAGAACATCGTTCCCCAAACGCCCACCGCCGCACAAAAAAAACGAAAAATAACGGGCGAAAAGCACAGAAAATATATAAAAAACATGACTGAAGGCAGTCCATAGACCATGGTCCAAATAAATATTCATATCCATATCCAAAACGCATAAAACCTCGGTACTATTCTCCGGACAAAGCAGCAGGCCACACAGGCTCCTCTCTCCGGCAGAAAAGTGATCCCACCAGCGATCAGAAGGCAGGCACACCGCGGTCACATTCAACATTCGGCTCGATGTTTCAATCTACCTCGTCGCTTTAATCGGCAAACAATGGCAGCTTTCTTCAGCGAAGTGTAGTCAAACACCCGCTCCGCACCCCACCCCGCAACCTCCACAGCCATCTCACCTCGAGGCTCGCTGCCTCCCGGAAGCCTCTCTGACACCGCAAAATGCTGGATGACCTAAACAATCTCCAAACTGTAAATCACAGTCTCCTACAATCCGAGAAATGCATTCAATACGAAAAGCAGACATAAAAGACATAAAAGAAGTGAAATACATAGTTTCGTGTTTATTCAGAAGAGATCGACAGCGGGAGCTTCGTACGCAGGCGCCAGCAGAGAATCGTGATACTTGAGCTGAATTCTTCGACAAATAAAGGCAATACTTAGCACAGTACAGGACCTACGGCCCACAATGTTGCAATGTTATACCGATGTTGTAGCCTACTCTAAGATCAATTTAACTCTTTCCCCCAATATAGCCATCCAGATGTTTATCATCATTGTACCCATCTAAGACTTCATTAAATGACTATAATGTAGCTGCCTCTATCACCTCCTGTTGCAGGGCATTCCAACACTCACAAACGTCTGTGTAAACAGCTTATCTCTGGCCTCCTTCCAATACTTTCAACCAATCCCATTAAAATTATACCCCCTCGAATAAGCTATTTGCGCCCTGGGAAAAAGTCTTTTTCTTATCCACTCGATCTGTGCATTTTATCATCTTGTATACAAGATCAGGTCACCTCTTGTTATTTATCGATCAGCAACCATAAAGTTCAAAGTAAATTTATCATCAAGGTAGATGTGTGTATGTCACAATAATAACTCTTGCGTTCATTGTTTTCTGGCATACTCAACAAATACATAATAGAATAATAACCACAATAGAACCAAGTGTAGACCACAAAAATTGGGTGTTCAATCAGTGTGCAAAAGACATCAAACTCTACAAATAGAAAAAGAAAGAAATAATAATAATAAATAAATAAAGAAACAAACAATAACTATTGAGAACATAAATTCAGAGTCCTTGAAAATAAGTCCATAGGTTACAGGGCTATTCCAGTAATGGGGCAAGTGAAGTTGAATGAAGTTATCCCCTTTGGTTCAAAAGCCTGATGGTTGAGGGGTAAGAAATGTTCCTGAACCTGTTTGTTTGAGTCCTAATTCTCCCGCACCTTCCTGGTGGCAGCCGCAAAAAGGGAGCATGACCTGGGTGGTGGGTGTCGCTGATGATGGATACTGCTTTCCTGCGAAAACGCTCCGTGTACATGTGAGAAATGGGGGGAGGGTTTTATCCGTGATGGACACGGCCGTATCATTGCCTTTTTATAGGATTTGAAATTCAAGAACATTGGTGTTTCGACAACAGGCTGTGATACTCTTCACTATACATCTATAGAAGTTTGTCAAACTTTTAGATGTCATGCCGAATCTCACAAACACTTAAGGAAGTAGAGGTACTGTCGTGCTCCCTCCGCATTGCAGCACCCCAGGCAGGTCCTAGGAAATGAGGAATTTAAAGTTACTGACCTCTCCGCCTCTGATCCTTCGATGAGAACTGGCTCATGAACGTTGGCATCCTCATCTTGAAGTCAAAAATCAGCTCCTTGGTCTTTCTATCAACGAGTAAGAAGTTGTTTTCGTGACACCACTCAGCCAGATTGTCATTCTCCATGCTATATGCTGATTCGTCATCAGTTTTGATTCGGCCGACACAGTCACACAGTCACACAGCCGCACAGTCAGAAGTATAACGCGAGTAGATCAGGGGGGCTAAGCACGCAGCCTTAGGCTGATGGAGACTGTCCAGGAGATGTTCTTGCCAATTCGAAATAACTGTGGAAGCGGTTCTAAATCTGTTGTCAGGAAGGAGTTGATATGGTTCATCATCAATCTGTCAGAACACTTGAGCACAGGTGGATATAAGCCTTACTGGACGATAGCAACCTGTTTTGGGCTGGGAACGTTCGTGGAGGGTGGAGCGTCCGTGGCGTAAGTAGAGCATGGAGCACGTGTTGCTATTTCCGAGTAATATTCCGAGCGAATTACAGACTATGTGGGTCTGATACTTCTAAAACAAGCAGCGATCATTATATTTTTCCTCTGCAATCCCAGTGTGGATTACTAACATAATATTTGAATATATCAAGAGACCATTTGGCCAGTCATGTCTCCTCTGCTATTTAATGAGATCAGGTATCATCAGAGCTATTCCATTTACCTCCAAAAACTCTCCGTAAAACCCGCATTAATTATTATTCAAAATTCTGTTGTACTTGTAACCGAGGCACCACTGTCCTCTTAGAAAGAGAATTCCGAAGTGTCACCAATCCAGGGCTATTTTTATATAGCTTTTTGCGGTCCTAAATGGCTGATCCCTACATTATGATGGTCATCATTGATCCATCATACTCCTGCTGGGGAATCTATCATTTCTAGACCAATTCGGTGAGCCCCGGGGAGAGTTTTCCTTTTTTAAAAAATAAATGAATTCAGAAAAAGGTCCGTGCGTCTCTCCATCACGATGAACCCAAGGTGTCCAGCGCGCTTCATTGGCAATGAGAGTGTTTTTGCCAGCCACAATGAGTAACAGACCGTCGATATCTGTCAGCAAAGGTTAGTTCCACGAATCAGAAAGACTACATCCGAGATAGATACACAGATGGGAACACGCGTGGCCTATTTGTGAGCGGATGCATGAAAAATCAGAACTGATCTCGAAGGCAAACTCACCTTCTATGATCGTGATCTCAGCTGTTTCCTAATTCGAATCAACGGATATTTCAAACCATTTATGAATTCCTCTCTGAATTTCGTTTGAGTACCCGCGTAAATACAAGTGTTTGTGCAGCAGCTCAGAAGCTGCGACATATTTCCTGTTTCTTGAAGAATAAACCAGGGGTCGTTGAGATTCGAGTCTGTCGAATAACTATTGATTGTAAATCTCACGTGAAAGAAATGTACGACATACAGTGTCCATAATACCAAAAAACTTCCAGAGATGGTGAAGAGTAAAACGATTGACTTTCTTCGGCTCTCCATCTCCGGATCGTTTTGCCTGTCTCCAGTATTCTGGACCCGGAGTCTCCGGCGGGCTCTGTTCGCCACGAGAATGTTTCTGACAGTCAATGCATTGAGTAACAACATCACGAGGAATGGGGCACAGGGGTTTAAAATGCGGTCAATCCAATCAAAAGCTGCCCAGAATAGTTCCGAATAAAAACTTGATTTAATGTTGCAGAACCACGGGTCACCGTCAATTATATATAAAGGTTCATAAACAAAGTACCATGGTATGTTTTTCACACAGCTCACAGCACAGACGGCTGCGATAACCATACGTGCCATTCTCTCCGTGCGATGTTTTGTTTTCCAGTTCTGGCAGCAAATCGCTACAAAGCGATCAAAGGTGAAAGCGACCGTTAACCAAACTGAGCTATCTCTAGCGGCGTATATCAGAGCTATTTTTAGGCTACACACAGGTGTGATGGAGTGGAAAAATACCGGGAGGTAAATGACACTCATCCGGTTTAATATAACCGCTATGATAAGAACCAGGAGATCCGTCACTGCCATCCCCACCAAGTATCGAGTAATACATCTAGAAAGACCGCATCTTCCGCGGGACAGGATCACAATTGTCGTTAGATTACCTATTTAAAAGAAAGAAACGTCGATATTAGTAACTTTAGATGTTGCTGCATCTGTGCAAAGCACAAAAACATAACAGTTTCCGCAAATCTCACAGAGGGAAAACAAAATTAAATCTAGAACGTTATTTCGGATGCTTTACTTTAAATAGCTCAATTCAGTTAAACAATGAACAGTCACATGTTGGATCTTCACTCAGTGCAGCATTGATTTTCATCTTGGTTCCCCCCCCCCCCCTTCCTTCGTATTAGCTCAAGGCTATCCATGATCTGCCAGGAATTGTCGGTGAACAGTAAAGAAGATTTCCCACCTCATTCTCTGCCACTGTTATTCTCCATTTTCTCACATCAGTAATAAATCAATCACCTCCGAATGTATGTACAGCAATCACATCACAATTGGGCCTTTCTTGTCTTTTGCCGTGCATAAGTACATAAGCCATATTTGGTATTGGTTAACTCTTCCCCACAATCCACCACGTTTGCGCTACCAACCTAATTGACTCGAATGATTTACCCAATTCAATGTATTGGTACTGAAATCAGCCTTCCCATTACGTTCATCGGAAGTGCCGTGGTCTGAATAAGCACTGGCCATTCAGGTTTACATATCTGCTGACAGTCATCTTGTGAAATGATTAATTTAAAGAACACTGCGCTCTTTCTAATTTAGTTAAATTGTCACACTCGATACTTCCGCGGTGCCGATCCAGCAGCGTTTACATATTACGGTAAAATAAGTCTAAAATAAGGTACGAAGTAATGCCATTGACTTGGCTAATAAGATGAGAACCAGCCGATAGAGATTAATCCAGATAAATATGAGATGACGAACGAGAAAACGTATTTACATGCATGAATTATGAGGGCAGAGGCAGGTCGATGAATTTGCTCAGAAGCAATATGGGATACTGGTTTTCATTAGCCGGGGCTCTCCATATAATAGCAGAGAGATTATGGTTTAACCTAATTAATCATTGTTCAGATTTATGTCGATCTACGAGATGTTCTGAGCACCACATCATGGAAAGTATGATATAGTGATGGTAGCGGTGAGAGGAGATTCACCAATAAGTTACCTGAGGAGAGATGGCAGAGGCGATGTCTGATTTTCCCAGAGCACTGTATGCTGAAGGGGAACACGATGGAGTGATGCGAAATTATGCCACCGCAGAGAGCAGGACACTTTTAACAGTATCAGAATTAGATAAAGTTATTGATCATAGATTTATGCATACGATTTACGTGGATTTTACTTTTCTTCTAGATCAGATAGAACAAAGTCGAAGAAGGATTCTGCCATCACATCCTCCTTCCCTTTCGCCCATGGCAACAACAAAGCAAACCACCGGGTCAGTCGCCGTTCTACATTGCGAGGCGACCAGATTCAGTACACTAGAAAATAAGATGTTCCTTCCAGAATCGCTTCGTCGAACACTTTTGATCTGTCCGCCTCAAAGCACAGTATCTGAGGGTGGCTACCTATTTCAGTTTGACTTTCCTTTCCCATTCTAACCATGGCCTCTCTACTGGCATGATGAGACAAAGCTCAGTTTGGAATATTAACACCGTTCCTCGTTCTACTAACCCTCTCACCCCTGGTCTTCCCCTCACTTGGCCATCACATCCTCCTTCCCTTTCGCCCATGGTCCACTATCCTCTCATAGCAGAATCCTTCTTCGGCTGTTTACCTTTCCTACCTATCACTTCCTAGTTTCGTACTTCATCCAGCCTCCCCACGCATCCATCTGCGTTCTCAGCAGGGCTCACCTAACAGCTACAGCTTGTACTCCTCACTCACCCCTTCCTTTTCAGTCCTAACGAAGGGTTTCAGCCCTAACGTTGACTGTTTAGATGCTGCCTGATTTCTGAGTTACTTCAGCATTTTGTGCGCTGTTTAAGATTTCCAGAATCTACGTTATAATAATGAAATTTTATATTCTATATCGTATGGAAGTTCGTTTAGGAATTGTGACTCGCAATTAACTTGTAAAACACATGTTATCCGACTGATTTTATTTCATTAACAAATTTCTGTCTATCCTCTCCCTGCACAATCCAAACGACCATCCCGCAACCCCACACCGCTATTTCTGAATTCCTTAAATGGCAGTAGAATAAAGAGTATTGACTATGCGGGTTATTGAACATGGAAAACTGACGAGGTTGATGTATTTAACATCGACGTTATTAATCGTTGTGCATATCATTATAAATGTAAACGCTTTATTTCTTTCGCCAGCGTCTACACCGCTGATATTTGTATCTTTGAGCAATATTTTTATCATTGCACTATATCATTGAGGTGTTTATTCCACATCATACTACTCTGTCTTTCCCTTCTTTATTGTAGCTAACTTAATGGCGATTGTGATCCTTTGCAAAGGAAGATGTGGTCTCTCCCGGTGTATAACGAAGTATCTGGTCTCAATGGCGGCGACCGATCTCCTAGTTATTATCACGGCTGTTTTATTAAATAGGATTCCCGGTATTTATTTCCCGAATAGCTTTCTATCCATTACACCCGTATGTAGTCTCTCCATTGCTTTAATTTCTATGTCCAAAGACAGCTCCGTTTGGTTGACAGTCGCTTTCACTTTTGATCGATTTGTGGCCATTTGCTGCCAAAAGCTGAAAACAAAATACTGCACCGAGAAGACGGCGGTTGTGGTTATAGGAACGATTAGTGTTTTGGGATGTTTGAAAAGCGTACCCTGGTATTTTATGCACGAACCAATGTTTCTGGTTAATGACGTTCCCTGGTATTGAAAAGAGAAGGAAATCCGTTATACTTCTGCCTTGTGGAGAGCATTCGACTGGTTCGACCGTATTTTGACCCCGTTCGCTCCGTTCTTCCTGATACTCCTGTTCAATGCTCTGACCGTCAGGTACATCCTAGTAGCTAGTAAAGCTCGCAGGAGGCTTCGTGTGCATGGCAATGGAGAGAAACAAGGTGACCCAGAGATCGACAACCGGAGGAAATCCATCGTTTTACTGTTTACTATCTCGGGTAGTTTCATCCTCTTGTGGATGACAAATGTTGTACAATTTTGTAATAAGCGATTTACGAATAATTATCAAATTGCCGGCTACAACGATCCCAAATTTATTTTACAAGAAAGTGCTTGTATGCTTCAGTTATTGAATTCTTGTACTAATACCTTTATATACGCGGTAACTCAAAGTAGTTTCAGAAAGCAGTTAAAGAACGCAGTGATATTTCCACTCAATATAATATGTAGAATAGCGTAATAATTAAAGTCTAAATCTGAATTAATACTCTTTTCAACAGAAGTATCTGTGCAACTATTCTAAGTCCAAAAACTTTATTACTGCAGTTATTATTCACCTGAATTTCAAATAATTTGAGCTTTCTCGGCTGCGACTTAATACAAGCAGAAAATACTGGAAGCACACATCGTATAAGCCGGCAACTGAGGAAAGATAATCAAGATTTCAGTTCCGAGACTCTTCAGCGGAACTGTAGGAAAATGAAAGCAATTTACTGTCAAACAGCAGAAAATTTTGCAGAGTACAGTAGAACCGAGGGAATACTTCGGATCGGGTAACTCCGTCCGAAAGTCCGTTAGAAGCACATTATGTTTCCTGGTAAGCGGACGGGATAGGGGAAAACAAATAACAGAACTAAATTAGTGGCAGGCAGAAAAGTCAAATTCAGATGAATTTTACAAAAATGTGTGAGTTGGGAGCATTCAAAATTAAATCTGGAAGGCTGCAATGACCCCAGGCTGAAGATGGAGTTGGCGCTTCTCATCTTGCATTGTGTTTTGTGGTAACAGTGCAAGAAGCTGCAGAGACAATTGTCTAAACGGGAATGGGAAATTTCCAGAACAAATGTACTCACATTGTTCGGCGTGATCGTGTACATCTATCCCTGTCTTCTGTTCCCTCTTCGCTACCCATCCTTCTCTTGATCCCCGATACCCCCAATCAGTCTCGATATTTGCACAATCTCTTACTGCCCTATTTCCGTCTCCATTCTCCATTCTCACGTTATCACTTTGTGTTTACTACAGTATATAAAAATTTATCCTTTGCTTGGTAGCCTTCAAAATGACACTGTCTCTAACCCTAACTTATTCGATATACACAAACATGTGCAACTCTCTTTCTACTCTCTCTCTGTCTATCCCTCTCTCGCTCTCTCTCGCCTCCCCTCTCTCTGTCTCTCTCTGTCTGTAAATATATAAATGTTTTATTGTTTTACAAAATTGAATCACAGTGGATTTAATTTGACTTTTTTGACACTGATTAACAAAAACAAAAAAAAAATTTGGTGTCAAAGTGAAAACAGATTTCATCATAGTTGATCCTGTTGCATCTCTACTCCGATCCCCTGCCTCCTCCCAGCATTCCGTTGTGCTCTGGCTATCAAGAAACTACCTCTGCCTCTACCGAAAGAACTGGCCTTCACTGCGGTTGGTGGTAAGAAACCGGCAGGTACACCACTCTCTTTCTAAAGGAATTCCTCCTCATCTCCGTAATGAATAGACGACCCTCTAATCCAGGGCTCTGTCATATTTTTTTTACAGCACCCCACCATAGGATACATACTCTCCACATCCACTTCATGGAGGCCTTTCTACATTCGACAGGTGTCAAGGAGATTCCCAGCCAGCCCTCCAATTTTCTGAATTCCAGTTTGTAGAGTTTTAGGGCTATCAAACGCTTCTCAGATAAGCTTTTCAATCCAGGAATCATTTTAGTGAATCTCCTTCAAACGCTTTCAAATGTCAGCACATCGCTTCTGAGATAAGGGGCCCAATACTGCTCACAATACTCCAAGTGAGACCGTATCTATGCCTTATAAAGCCTCCAACATTACATCCTTGCTTTTATATTCTTGTCCTCTTGAAATGAGTGCTAACATTGCATTTGGCTTCCTCACCACTGAATCAACCTGCAAATTAACCTTGAGGGAATCCTGCATAAGGACCTCTCCCTAGGTCCCTTTGCACCTCAGATTTTTGAAGTTTCTCTCAATTTAGAAATTAATCCACACTTTTATTCCTTCTACCAATGTGAATGACCACTCATTTACCGACGCTGCATGTCATCTACCATTTCATTGTCCATTCTCCCCATCCGTCTAAATCCTTCTGTAGCCACTCTGCTTCCTGAAATTTACCTACTCCTCCACCTATCCTTTATCGTCCACAAACCCGGCAACAAACCATCAATTCCGTCGTCCAAATCATTGTCATAAAACACAAAAAGTGGTCCCCATAAAGACTCCCTTGGAAAACCACTGGTCATTGGCAGGCAACCAGAAAGGGCTGCCTTTATTTCCACTCGTTGCCTCCTGTCAATCAGCCAGTGCTCAATCCATGCCAGAATCTTTCCTGTAATACGCTGGGCTTTTAACTTGATAAGCAGCCTCATGTGTGGCATGTTGTCAAATGCCTTCTGTCCCTCTCTTTTTCTAAAGGGTTGAGTGAAGTGACACTTGTAATTTGCAGTAGTCTGAAACCACGCCAGGATCCATTGATTCTTGTAGGATCATTACTAATGCCTCCACAATCTCTGCAGCTACCCCTTTCAGAAACCTGGGATGTAGACCATCCAGTCCAGGTGACTTATTTACCTTCAGACCTTTCAGTTACCCAAGCACCTTCTCCCTAGTAATGGCAACTTCACACACCTCTGACCCCTGACACTATGGAACTTCCAGCAAGCTTCTGGTGCCTTCCACAGTGGAGACTGATTCAAAATACTTTTTCAGTTAGGCTGCCACTTCTTACTACCCTATTGTCACCTCTCCAGCATCAGTTTTCAGTGGTTCACTATCTACTCTTGCCTCATCGTTACATTTTATACATATGCAGAAACGTTCGGTATCCCTTTTAATGTTATTGGCTATCTTATCTTTGTATTCCATCTTTTCCATCTTTATGACACTTTTAGTAGCGTAGTGTTGGTTTTTAAAAGGGTCCTAGTCCTCTAACTTACCACTAATTTTTGCTCTATTATATGCCACTGTTTAGCTTTTATGTTGGCTTTGACTTTTCTTGGCATCCACAGTTACATTATCCTGCATTTAGAATACTTCTTTGTTGGGATAAATTTATTTTACCCTTTCCTTATTTATCCCAGGTATTTCAGACATTGTTGTAAACCCTTGTGAGTTTTCCTTTCCGGTAAATCCTAATCCTCTCCCATGGCTCTGTATTTCCTTTTTAATACTCTTTAATATTGATACTTCTGACTTTGGCTTCTCCTTCTGAAATTGCAGAGTGAATTCCATCATATTATGATCACTGCTTCCAAAAACTTCCTTTACTTAAGTTCTCTATTCAATTCCAAATTCATTGTGCAACACTCAATCTAGAGTAGCTGGTCCCCATGTGGGCTCAACCACGAGTTGCTCCAAAACGACATCTTGTCGGCATTCTATAAAATTTCCTCTCTTGGGATCCAGTACCAACTTGATTCAACCAATCAAAGCACATTTATTATGAAAGTATGTATGTGGTATACAACCTTGAGATTCGTCTTCCCACAGAAAGTCACGAAAAAAACTAAAAAATACTTGGAACTGGTTCAAAGAAAAACACCAATACCCGAAGTGCAAACGGCAAAAACATAAACAAACAAGCTGAAAATACCTTACGTAAAACAGCAACCCAGAAAGGTAATTGAAGGAGCACAAGCGCATTCAACTCAGTTCAGCCCATCCCAATCCACTGCAGGCCACAGGCCACAGGCTGCCTTAATCAAAATCGAGCAACAACAACAACAAAATAATGAGTGACCAGAAACCAGAAGCACATCACATCACAAACCAGTGTCCAATCCATAAACTGCGCCGATTAAACCTTTTCCAAGACCAGAATTCAGGCAGCATCCTCTGACAGCATCGAGGGAGAAAGGTACCATTCGAACGCAGAGATATTCCTGAGGGAGCAGCAAGCGAGATGGAAACAGAGACCGCCACATATAGACACCATCCGCCAGCATCAGCGAGCGAGAGGCTGGTAGACAGCTCGCCTACCGCTCTCGCCTCTATTATTTCAGATTTTCTCGACGCTTTTATCAGCTAGATCAGAGAGAAATGGAGTTAATCAAGAGATTGCGCTCTCTCTCCAGGGTCCTTGGATTCCTGTCCGCACATTTCACTCGAAACCTCACAGGACACGCTCGGAGACTGCAAAGTGCCACATCGTCCATTGAGCCCGAAAACACGCCACCAAAATGTAGATCACAGGTCCCACAATAGCAGAACCAAACGTGAAAGCCGAAGAGGTTATGAAAGAACTGAAAGTAGTTCTTTGCACCAGCTGGAGGATGACGCCCTTGGTTACATTGTTCACTGGCGTCATCTTCATTCCCCCGCACCACCCCCCCCCCCACCCACACAATCGACCAGCATATTGAAATCCCCCATGACTATTGTAACATTGCTCTTTTGAGATGCATTTTCTATCTCCGTAGTTATTTGTAGCCACATCGTTACTGCTATTTGGAAGTCTGTATATAATTCACATCAGGATCTTTTACACTTACATTTTATTAGCGATTATACCCCTTAGAATCCTATGCCTTCTCTTTCTCTTAATTTGATTTCTCTTTTTTTTTAACCAACAGACCCACCCCCTCCTTTGGCTTAATTGTCTGTCCTATCGATAAAATATGCATCGTTGGACGTTCAGCTGCCAGCTTATTTGGTATACTGCGTGCATTCGAATATATCACTCACAACACGCTGGAGGAACTCAGCAGGTCGGGCAGCATCCGTGGAAAAGAACAGTCAACGTTTCGGGCCGGAACCCTTAATCAGGACTGAAGAAGGAGGGGGCAGGAGCCCTATAAATAATGTGGGGGGAGGGTGGGAAGGGAAAGGCTGGTTGGTGCCAGGTGAAAAACCAGTAAGGGGAAAGATGATGGGGTGGGAGAGGGGAAGCAAGGAGGGGATAGGCAGGAAAGGCGAAGAAGGAATAGGGGAAAGCACAATGAGTAGTAGAAGGAAGCAGAACTATGAGGGAGCTGATAGGCAGCTGGGGGAGTGGGAAGAGTGAAACTAGCATGGGGGAAGGGAGGGGGTGGGAATTACCGGAAGCTGGAGAATTCAATATTCATACCAAGGGGCTGGAGACTACCCAGACGGTATATGAGGTATTGCTCCTCCAACCTGAGTTTAGCCTCATCATGGCAGTAGACGAGGCATTTATGGACATCTCCGAATGGGAATGTGAAGCAGAGTTGAAGTGGGTGGCAACCGGGAGATCCTGTCTGTTGTGGCAGATGGAGCGGAGGTGCTCGACGAACGGGTCCCAATCTGCGTCGTGTTTCACCGATGTAGAGGAGGCCGCACCGGGAGCACCGGATGCAATATATGACCCCAACAGACTCACAAGTGAAGGACTGTTTGGGGCCCTGAATGGTGGCAGATATATCACGTTCAGTCCTGCATTCATCGCACTTTTCAAATTTGTCCCCCTTTTGTATTGCAACTTCTACTGTTCACTGCAATTTTGATCCATCATTAGCCTCTCCTTGCCAGCATATTCACTACATTCTGCATTTATTTGTAATCCAACTACCCCATCCTCAACTCTATCACTCCGACTTCCATCCTCCCGCCAAATTAGTTTAAACTCTCCCGACAGCTCGAGCAACCCTGCCTGCAGGGATACTGGTCTCCCTCCGATTCAGGTGAAACACATCCCTTTCGCAAAGATTGTACCTACTCCTGAAGAGATGCCAATGATCCATAACTCTGACCTCACGCCCCTGCACCAGTTCCTCAACCATGCAGTCATCTGCCAAATCATTCTGTTCTTACCTCAATGGTAAGTCCAGAGGCAGCAGTCTAGCGATTACTACCCTGGAGGTCCTGCTTTCCAGCTTTTTACTTCGCTCGTTAAAATCTCTCATTAGGACTCCCTCACCTTTCCTACCTATGTCATTGATGCCAACGTGTACTAAGGGTTCTGGCTGCCCACTCCGCCTTCATCCGCCAGCCCGCCCCCACAACCTTTGGACACGATCTGTGACATCAACGACCCTGGCATCTGCAAGGCAACATGCCTTCCGGATGTCTCTATCGCATCCACAGAATCTCTTCTGTATTTCACTGACCATGGAATCTCCAATCACTACTGCAGTTCTCTTCACCTCTCTACTTTTCTGAGCCAGAGTTCCACACTCAGCACCAGAGACACAATCGCTGCCGCTCTCCCGGGCAGGTCGTCCTCTCAACAATATTTCAAAGTAATATACTTATTATTGAGCCCAATAGACACAGGAGTACTCTGCACTGGTTATACAGTTCCCTTGCTTCTCCTGGAAGTCATTAATTTCAATGTTTCTCGCAACCTAGGATTTACTGCCTCCTTCTAGATCATATCTTTCACTCCCTCGGTTTGCCATAGGAGCCGAAGGTTATCAAGCTGCAGCTGCAGTTCCTTAACAGGTTTGCTGAGGTGCTACAGCTTGGTGCACCTAGTGCAGATGTGGTTATCTGGGAAACTAGACATCTCCCAGCATCACGCTGAACAAATCACGGCTGCTACAGTCATTCTTACTGCACTAAATGTGCCTTAACAAATGAGGAACGAAGGATAAGGAGGAAGAACAAGAAACTTATCAGATATTTACGTCGTCCAAGCCTGATGAAACAAAACCACTCCAACACTGGCCTATTCGCACAATGGCCGCTCCGCTTGCCCCTGACTATTTTCATTCGACCTTTCTAATGAAACCCGTTCACTGATTGGGCACAATCTATCAATGAAAACTGCTGCGACGTGCTGCCTTTTTACTCTTCAGCCTTGGACCTAAATAAAATCATTGCTTCTTCTTGTGGTTCCACTCAGATGTTCGTCAAGACTCCAGCAATCACGTCTCTTCCCTTTCTCAAAAACCTGGGCTACATATGTATATAATGGCCTGGAGACTTACATACCCTAATGCTCTTTAAGGGACCCATCGAGAACTCCTCATTAACATCGTATATTATTACTCTCTGCGCTGATCGCCTTATCCTCTATATCCTTCTCCTTGGAAAATACCAATGCAAAGTATTCATTGAGGACATCACCCGCATTCTCTGCATCCATGGAAATGTTACCACCTTTCATCCTTGAATGGTCTTACCCTCTCCCCAATTATTCTCTTACTTCTGATGTATGTATAGAATGCCCTGTAGTTCTCTTTAATCCTGCTTCCAAAAGACCTTGCATGGTCCCTCTTTGCTTTCCTAATGCTCTCTTTGAGTTATTTTCTCGTTTCATTATAAGGATTTTATTCTAAGTTCCTAACTTTGCATGTTTTTCCTTTTCCTTATCAATCCAAATTCATCACCTCCCTCGAGATCTAAGGTTCTCTTTATCTTGCTGTCTTTGTCCATCCTTCAGACTAAAACATATCTGTCCTGTACTCTGTGTAGGTCACCTTTAAACAAGCTTCATGTGGCGGATGAGGATTTGCTCCTGCCTGATGTGATGAGCAGCTTCAATGCCATGCATAAATTCGCCGACATTATCATTGTTGTTGACCGAAACATAAGTGGTGATAAGTCAGGCAACAAGAGCAAAAACTGACATTTGGTTGAGTGGTGTCACAACAACAAATGCTCGCTCACCATGAGTGAAACTAAAGAACTGATTATTGACTACAAGGAGAAGGAGGAAGAACGTGTGTATCGCCAATGGAGATGATAAGCAGCTTTAATTTCCTGGGTGTTAACATAATGGATAACTTGTCCTATGCCCACCAAGTAGATTGAAACACTGGTCAGATTTACCAGTGTCTTTACATTCGTAGAAGATATGGAGGTTTGGCTTGTCACCAAACACTGTAAGGAAGCATCTATACATATATTGTTTAAGTATCCTGACTGGTTGTATCATGTTCTGGTATGGCCAGAATGCACAGGAACATAGAAAGCTGTAGACAGAATAATACACACAGATAATACAGGAATTCAGGAATGAACCAATGATCAGCGGGGCAGTAAGACAGCGGTAGCACTAGCTGCGGCGCTGCGCTGCCCTCTGCCTGCCTTTGACAAGGTTTAAGTTGTCCATGTAGACGGGTCACCCTGAAAAACAGAAACTTTCCAAATACCGTGAACAACTTACACTATCAAATAGATGAGACAGATCAAAATTATAATGTTGATGATGAGAGCAATAATTAATGATCTCAGAATAAAAGATCCAGTGGGGACTAATGATAGAATTTACAACAACGAAGTGAAAATCTTCGGTATGACAGCTGTCTCAAACTCAGAAAAAGGTAATGGAATGTTGGAAAAATTGGCTAATGTGAACTCGAAAATGGATGAAACAGAAGGGTAAATAGGGACAATAATTAAAGAAGACAGGTCTTTATTCTTAAGGAAGATATATTGCATTACGAAGTAATAACGTAATGAGGAAAATTGTTCATCTCTGACTCTTCAAAAAAGGGCGGGGAAGAAATCATCTAACATGCTGGCCATCATAGTTTTGGGCATAGAATAGAAGATATAGGATATTCTGCTATAAGCCACTGATTAGCCCACAGGTTGATTATTATTTATAGAAAATAGAACATAGAACATAGAATAGTACAGCACAGTACGGACCCTTCGGCCCACAATGATGTGGCGACCCTTAAACCCTACCTCCGCACCTTAAATTCCTCCGTCTACCTGTCTAGCAATCTCCTAAATTTCACTAGTGTATCTGCCTCCACCACTGACTCAGGCAGTGTATTCCACGCACCAACCACTCTCTGAGTAAAAAACCTTACTCTAATATCCCCCTTGAACTTCCGACCCCTTACCTTAAAGCCATGTCCTCTTGTTCTGAGCAGTGGTGCCCTGAGGAAGAGGCGCTGGCTATCCACTCTATCTATTACTCTTAATATCTTGTATACCTCTATCATGTCTCCGCTCATCCTCCTTCTCTCCAAAGAGTAAAGCCCGAGCTCCCTTAATCTCTGATCATAATCCATACTCTCTAAACCAGGCAGCATCCTGGTAAATCTCCTCTGTACCCTCTCCAATGCTTCCACATCATTCCTATAGTGAGGCGACCAGAACTGGACACTGTACTCGAAGTGTGACCTAACCAGAGTTTTATAGAGCTGCATCATTACCCTGCGACTCTTACACTCTATCCCTCAACTTATAATAGCTAACACCGCATGAGCTTTCTATGGACATGTACCTCCAGATCCCTCTGCTCCTCCACACTACCAAGTATCCTGCCATTTACTTTGTACTCTGCCTTAGAGTTTGTCCTTCCAAAGTGTACCACCTCACACTTCTCCGGGTTGAACTCCATCTGCCACTTCTAAGCCCACTTCTGCATCCTATCAATGTCTTTCTGCAATCTTCGACAATCCTCTACACTATTCACAACACCACCAACGTTTGTGTCATCTGCAAACTTGCCAACCCACCCTTTTACTCCCACATCCAGGTCGTTAATAAAAATTACGAAAAGTTGAGGTCCCAGAGCCGATCCTTGTGGGACACCACTAGTCACAACCCTCCAAGCCAAATGTACTCCCTCTACCACGACCCTCTGCCTTCTGCAGGCGAGCCAATTCTGAATCCACCTGTCCAAACCTCCCTGGATCCCATGCCTTCTGACTTTCTGAGTAAGCCTACCATGTGGAACCTTGACAAATGCCTGACTAAAATCCATGTAGATCACATCCACTGCACTACCCTCATCTATATGCCTGGTCACTTCCTCAAAGAACTCTATCAGGCTTATTAGTCACGATATGACCTCACAAAGCCACGCTGACTGTCCCTGATCAAACCATGATTCTCTAAATGCCCATAGATCCTATCTCTAAGAATCTTTTCCAACAGCTTTTCCACCACAGACGTAAGGGTCGCTGGTCTATAATTACCCGGACTATCCTTATTATCTTTTTTGAAGACGGGGCCAACCTTTGCCTCCCACCAGTCCTCTGGTACCATTCCCGTGGACAAGTACGACATGAAAATCCTAGCCAGAGGCTCAGCAATCTCTTCCCTCGCCTCGTAGAGCAGCCTGGGGAATATTCCTTAAGGCTCCGGGGACTTATCCGTCCTAATGTATTTTAACAACTCCAATACCTCCTCTTTATTAACATCAACATGTTCCAGAGCATCAACCTCACTCATATTGTCCTCACCGTCATCAAGTTTCCTCTCATTGTTGAACACCGAAGAGAAGTATTCATTGAGGACCTCGCTCACTTCTACAGCCTCCAGGCACATCTTTTCACCTTTATCTTTAATTGGTCTTACATTCACTCCTGTCATCATTTTGTTCTTCACATAATTGAAGAATGACTTCACATATCCCCTTCTTGCTCTCCTCATCCCCTTCTTAAGCTCGTTTCTTGCTACCCTATATTCCTCAATCTGATCCTTGCTTCCTAAACCTCGTATGCTGCCCTCTTCCACCTGACTACATTTTCCAGCTCACTAGTCACCCATGGTTCCTTCACTCCACCATTCTTTACCTTCCTCACCGGGACAAATTTATCCCTAACATCCTGCAAGAAATCCCTAAACATCGAGCACCTGTACAGAAGAGCCGAGAGGTAATGTTTCAGCTGTATAGGACCCTGGTCAGACCGCACTTGGAGTACTGTGCCCATTTCTGGTCGCCTCACTACAGGAAGGATGTGGAAATCATAGAGAGGGTGCAGAGGAGATTTACAAGGATGTTTCCTGTATTCGGGTTGCATGCCCTATGAGAATAGGTTGAGTGAACTCGGCTTTTTTTGCTTGGAGCGACGGAGGATGAGAGGTGCCCTGATAGAGGTGTACAGGATGATGACAGACATTGATCGTGTGGATAGTCAGATCCTTTTTCACAGCGCTGAGAGGGCACAGTTTTAAGGTGCATGGAAGCAGGTACAGAGGAGATGTCAAGGGTTAGTTTTTTTTATTCAGAGAGTGGTGAGTGCGTGGAATGGGCTGCCGGCGATGGTGGTGGAGGCGGATACGATAGAGTCTTTTAACAGCATGGGTAACCCTATGTAATTTCTAAGGTAAGGACATGTTTGGGACACTTTGTGATGTCTGATTTCCCCAAAGCACTGTACGCTGAAGGGGAATACGATAGAATGATGCGAAATTATGCCACCGTACAGAGCAGAAAACGTTTCACAGTATCTGAATCAGATAAAGTTATTGAACACAGATTTATGTATACGATTTCCACGGATTTTACTTTTCCTCAGGATAGGATAGAATGAAGTGTCGGTGCAACAACAAAGAAAGACACCGGGTCAATCGCCGTTCTACATTGCAAGGCGACCAGATTCAGTGCATTATGAAATAAGATATTCCTTCCAGAATCGCATCATCGAACAGATTTGGTCTGTCCGCCGCTAAACAGAGTATCTGCGGGTGGCTACCTATTTCAACTTCACTTTCCTTTCCCATTCTGACAATGGCCTCCTCTACTGGCATGATGAGACAAAGCTCAGTGTGGAAGACTAACACCTTATCTAGGTATTACCGTCTATGTCGTCTCCATCCTTGTGATATGAACACTAGTATCTCCAATTTCGGGCAATTACTCCTAACCCATCTTTCTCTCTTTATCGGTTACTCATTCTACTTACCTTTTTACCCTCCTCAGAGGGTAAATATACGATGGTCCTCACTTGACCATCATATCCTCCTTCCTGCTCGCCCATTGTCCACTGTCCTCTCCAATCAGATTCTTTCTTCCGTACTTTACTATTCAAACTTATCACTCCCCAGCTTCGTACTTCATCCACCCTCCCCAAGCATCCACCTCCGTTCTTATCTGGTCTCACCTAACAGCTACAGCTTGTGCCCCTCACACCCCCCTTCCTTTTCAGTTCTAATGAAGGGTTTCAGCCCTAACGTTGACTGTTTTTTCCCCTCCATAGATGCTGCCTGAATTCTGTGTTCCTTCTGCATTCTGTGCGCGGCCTAGGTTTTCCAGCATCTGCAGAATCTTTTGTGTTTGTGGCGACAAAATAGTCACCGCAGCGCCTGGGTAGACGTAAGGCAGGACACTTTTCTATTATAAAAGTCAAATGACATTTGGATAGTATAAACGGCATGCACCACATCAAGTATGAAATATGTGAGATATTGTTTTTCCAAATTATATTGATCTATCGTGCTATAAAATAATAAAAACCGGAAGTTTTTTTTACAGTATGGAGTGCTGTCTATAATCGGTGAACTACAGTTAGAGTAGAACTCGAAGAACAAAATGTGAACTTGAATTATATTTATAGTTTCTATCCAGAGTTGCGTTTCCCCTATGCATTTCAACTTGCACATTATGGTTAACGCCGTGCTTTGTCATACAACTTATAGCAGTGTTTGAATGTGTCAGTTTAAGTTAACTTTAGGTGCTGGAGTCCTTTGATTGGAACGGCGTTTGTAATGCATAGAGATTTGTTGCCTACAATGTAAGGTAGTTTTATTGACGAATAACAATTAATATGGGGAATTCTGCTTTGACCAAATTGGTTGGGCCTAAATTTTTGGAAGCATTTATACTTTACAAATGGTGCGTAATTTGTACAATTAAGCAGGATTTTTTTCATTGCTCTTTGATGGCATATAAAGAATTTTACAAAGCGGCGGCGGGCGTGAGAATGCAGAGGCTGGCTTTATTTAATGCTGATATCGATGGAATTCATTTAAGGGCCATGGCAGAAGTGAAATCCCAACTCTGTGGTACAAGATGAAAAGATAAGCCATAAGCCATGAAATGTTGTATCTCTCCTGCCGCCGTTAGTGGCGAAGGAATTGCTCGATGCCAGTCAGATGAAGAATTCCATCCAGTACGTTAGCTATATGAAATAATATCTGACCGTTGTTGGTGAGCCTACAGAAAGGTTGATGTGGAGAAAGTATAGAACTGTGAAGAACACGTGATCATTTGCGAACGTAACTGGAGTCCACTGAATAAATTGAAAATATGGCTGTGTAAACGCCGTCTATGACAATGGGCTCTTTATCCCACATTCAAGACTCATGCTGACTTTCTCATCTATTTGCATCAACGTAATACTTGTCAACGGTCGGCGAGGCGCCACGTTAATAAGGCTCAGATGCACACAATTCCTTGTGTAAATTTCTTGCTGATTGTATTACATTTGCTCAGGCTTATCCCCACAAGTGGAAATATTATCCCTGTATCTACTCTATCCAAGCCCCTTTTCGTTAAAAGACAACCTCATATTTCTAACCTCAAGAGAGCGGGAGTTCGATACTTTCTCTCTCTTCTCCTGCTTTCACAATAGTTCTTTTGGCATTATATATCCTTTTGCATCCGAACCAATCCAGCTATCACCAGTTTATAAGATGACGAGGAGAATCTTGTGCAATAACCTTACATTGTCCTTGTGGGAATAAACCACAATACCTAGTATGCAAGTTTATTTTCCAAACCAATTGCACAATATGTAGGAAATACTGCAGTTGTGCTCCAGGTATCTTTGTTCATGTAATCCCGCTATATCTAGACAGACATATCATCCGTCCTGACATGGCCGGCGGCCCCAACATGGCAGCGCACTTTGCGAAGACTTGTGGCACTGTTGGTTGCCCCTGTTTCCTTCCACATGGAGAACATATTCTTACAAATTGAATTAATTGCCACGCCATGTAATATTAAATTATTGAAGTAAACATTCTCTGTTGCATGACATAAAATATAACGTATAATCAACGGCACCTGCTATATTCCAGCCTACAAACACTGCTTAGAACTATTTAGACCAGATAGACCATGTACAGCGGCATGCAAAAGTGTGGGCCTTCTGGTCAAAATTTCTGTT
This sequence comes from Mobula hypostoma, assembly GCF_963921235.1. Classification (NCBI taxonomy): domain Eukaryota; kingdom Metazoa; phylum Chordata; class Chondrichthyes; order Myliobatiformes; family Myliobatidae; genus Mobula; species Mobula hypostoma. The sequence continues at coordinate 36,709,465 of NC_086106.1, read as the reverse complement.
ACTGTGAATAGAAGGTGAACTGATCTCCAAAAGTCATAACGTTAAAGATGAAACATATTTTTCAACATTCTAAGCAAGATTAGTGTATCATTTTTGTTTTGTACAATTTTAGAGTGGAAAAAAAAGGAGAGGAGCATCAGGCAAAAGTTTGCGCACCCCAAGAGATTTGAGCTCTCTGTTAAGTTCTCAGACCTTAATTAGCTTGTTAGGGCTATGGCTTGTCACAGTCATCGTTAAGAAAGGCCAGGTAATGCAAATTTCAAAGGTTTATAAATACCCTGACTCCTCAAACCTTGTACCAAAAATCAGCAACCATGGGCTCCTCTAAGCAGTTGCCTAGCACTCTGAAAATTAAAACAAATGATGCCCACAAAGCAGGAGACAGTTATAAGAAGATAGCAAAGCGTTTTCAGGTAGCTGTTTCCACAGTTCGTAATGTAATTAAATGGCAGTTAACAGGATCGGTGGAGGTCAAGTTAAGGTCTGGAAGACCAAGAAAACTTTCCGAGAGAACTGCTCCTAGGATTGCCAGAAAGGCAAATCAAAACCGCTGTTTGACTGCAAAAGACCTTCAGGAAGATTTAGCAGACTCTGGAGTGGTGGTGCACTGTTCTACTGTGCAGCAACACTTGCACAAATATGACTTTCATGGAAGAGTCATCAGAAGAAACCCTTTCCTGCGCCCTCACCACACAATTCAGCGACAGAAGTTTGCAAAGGAACATTTAAACAAGCCTGATGTATTTTGCAAACAAGTTCTGTGAACTGATGAACTAAAAATAGAACTTCTTGGCGGCAATGAGTAACGGTATGTTTGGAGAAAAAGGGGTGCAGAATTTCATGAAAATTACACCTCTCCAACGGTTAAGCACGAGGGTGGACCGATCATGCTTTGGGCTTGTGTTGCAGCCAGTGGCACGGGGAACGTTTCACTGGTAGAGGGACGAATGAATTCAATTAAATACCAACAACTTCTGGAAGCAAGCATTACACCGTCTGTAAAAAAAAGCTGAAGATGAAAAGAGGATGGCTTCTACAACAGAATAATGATCCTAAATACACCTCAAAATCCACAATGGACTACCTCAAGAGGTGCAAGCTGAAGATTTTGCCATGGCCCTCACAGCCCCCCGACCTAAACATCATCGAAAATCTCTGGATGGACCTCAAAAGAGCAGTGCATGCAAGACGGCCCAAGAATCTCAGAACTAGAAGCCTTTTGCAAAGAAAAATGGGCGAAAATCCCCCAAACAAGAATTGAAAGATTCTTAGCTGGCTACAGAAAGCGTTTCCAAGCTGTGATACTTGCCAAAGGGGGTGTTACTAAGTACTGACCATGCAGGGTGCCCAAACTTTTCCTTTTTCGTTATTTTGAAACTTTAAAAGATGTAAATACAAAAGTAATCTTGCTCAAGAAATTTAAAAAAATGTGTCATCTTTACCTTTATGCCTTTTGGGAATCAGGTCATCTTTTACTCGCTTAGCTATTCCCAGTAACAGAAATTTTGACCGAGGTGCCCAAACGGTTCCACGCCACTGTATTTGCATTACTTCGAAGATGCGTGACTGGGAAGACTGAACAAGATTTCCAGAAACGTTATACGCCAATGGATTGTGATAAGAAAATGCAGAACTGGATTCGAGTACAAGATAAAAGTCGTTTGCATCTTATGGGTTGTTCTTCGCTACCGGGTGTTCAGATGAAATGGGCAGCATCAGATAATGACTATCAAATCTAGTTACCGTCATGTAGAAGCTCCAGAAAAACATGAAATATCTCACGTCTGGTCAATGCAAACCCTGTCAGTGACATTTTAGAGCAAGAAATCAAAGGTTGATATATGAGAAATGTCAAGTGATGTTTCCCAGGGATCAATGGTAAAGTATTGCTTTCCCAGAGATGACTTTAGAACTTGAATGTTGACGGAAACACTTCAAAATGCTGCCTGATTTCTGAGTTCGTTCAGCATTCTGTGCGCGGCCTAGGATTTCCAGCATCTGCAGAATCTTTTGTGTTTGTGGCGACAAAATAGTTGCAGTAGCGCCTGGGCATTCGTAATGCAGGAGAGGCTTCTATAATAAAAGTCAAGTGACATTTGCACAATATAAACGACATTCATACACATCAAGTATGAAATCTGTGAGATATTGTTTTTCCAAATTATAATCAGCTGTCGTGCCATAAAATAATAAAAAATCATAAGTTCATAGTAGTCATAGTCATAGTGATAGTCATACTTTATTGATCCCGAGGGAAATTGGTTTTCGTTACAGTTGCACCAACCAAGAATAGAGTATAAATAAAGCAATATAAAACCATAAATAATTAAATACTAATATGCAAATGCCAGGAAATTAGTCCAGGACCAGCCTTTTGGCTCAGGGTGTCTGACCCTCCAAGGGAGGAATTGTAAAGTTTGATGGCCAGAGGCAGGAATGACTTCCTATGATGCTCTGTGTTGCATCTCGGTGGAATGAGTCTCTGGCTGAATGTAATCCTGTGCCCAACCAGTCCATTATGTAGTGGATGGGAGACATTGTCCAAGATGGCATGCAACTTGGACAGCATCCTCTTTTCAGACACCACCACCAGAGAGTCCAGTTCCAACCCCATAACATCACTGGCCTTACGAATGAGTTTGTTGATTCTGTTGGTGTCTGCTACCCTCAGCCTGCTGCCCCAGTACACAACAGCAAATATGATAGCACTGGTCACCACAGACTCGTAGAACATCCTCAGCATCGTCCGACAGATGTTAAAGGACCTCATTCTCCTCAGGAAAAAGAGACGGCTCTGACCCTTCTTGTAGACAGCTTCAGTGTTCTTTGACCAGTCCAGTTTATTGTCAATTCGTATCCCCAGGTATGTGTAATCCTCCACCATGTCCACACTGACCCCCTGGATGTAAACAGGGGTCACCGGTGCCTTAGCCCTGCTCAGGTCCACCACCAGCTCCTTAGACTTTTTCACATTAAGCTGCAGATAATTCTGCTCACGCTATGTGACAAAGTGTCCTACTGTAGCCCTGTACTCAGCCTCATCTCCCTTGCTGATGCATCCAACTATGGCAAAGTCATCAGAAAACTTCTGAAGATGACAAGACTCTGTGCAGTAGTTGAAGTCCGAGGTGCAAATGGTGAAGAGAAAGGGAGACAAGACAGTCCCCTGTGGAGCCCCAGTGCTGCTGGTCACTCTGTCGGACACACAGTGTTGCAAACACACGTACTGTGGTCTACCAGTCAGGTAATCAAGAATCCATGACACCAGGGAAGCATCCACCTGCATCGCTGTCAGCTTCTCCCCCAGCAGAGCAGGGCGGATGGTGTTGAACACACTGGAGAAGGCAAAAAACATGACCCTCACAGTGCTCGCTGGCTAGTCCAGTTGGGCGTAGACACAGTTGTGTACGTTATGGAGTGCTGTCAATAATCGGTGAACTACAATTCGAGCAGGATTTGAAGAACAAAAAGTGAACTTGAATTATACTTATAGTTTCTATCCAGTGTTGCGTTTGCTCTATGCATTTCAGCTTGCACATTGCAGTTAACGCCGTGCTTTGTCATACAACTTATAGCAGTGTTTGAATGTGTCAGTTTAAGTTAACTTTTACTGCTGGAAACTTCCGATTGGAACGGAGTTTGTAATGCATAGAGATTTGTGGTTTACAATGTAAAGTAGTTTTATTGACGCAAAACAATTAATATGGTGAATTCTGCTTTGTCCAAATTGGTTGGGCCAAAATTTTTGGCAGCATTTATAACTGACGAATGGAGCATAGTCATAGTCATAGTCATACTTTATTGTTCCCGAGGGAAATTGGGTATAGTTTGTACAATTAAGCAGGATGCTTTGTTTTTTCATTTCTCTTTGACGGCACATAAAGAATTTTACAAAGGGGCGGGCGTGGAAATGTAGAGGCTAGCTTTATTTAATGCTGATATCGATGGAATACATTTAAGGACAATGGCGGAACTGAAATCCAAACTTCGTGGCACAAGATGAAAATATGAGCCATGAAATGTTGTATCTGTCCTCCTGCCATTAGTAGCGATGGAATTGCACGACGCCAACCAGATGAAGAATTCCATCGAGTACGTTTACTGTATGAAAACGTATAGTTAAATAATGTCTGACCGTTGTGGGTGAGCTAACAGAAAGGTTGATGCGGAGAAAGTATTGAAGTGTAAATAAGACGTGATCAGTTGCGAACGTAAATGGAGTCCATAGAATAAATTGAAAATATGGCAGAGTAAACGCTGTCTGAGACAATGGACGTTTTTATCCTATCTTCAAGTCTGATGCTGACTTTCTCATCTATTTGCATCAACGTAATACTTGTCCCTTAAACTGTTGACGAGGTGCCACGTTAATAAGGCTCAGATGCACACCACTCCTTGTGTTATTTTCTTGATGATTGCTTTATATAGGTGTCCTTTGCTCAGGTTTATCCCCAAAAGTAGAAAGATTATCTATCTATCTACTCTAACCAAGCCCCTTTTCGTTAGAAGACGATCTCCTATTTCTAACCTCAAGAGAAAGGGAGTTAGATATTTTCTATCTCTTCTTCCGTTTTCACAATATTTCTTTTGACATTTGCATCCTACCCAAACCATCTATACCCACTTTATAAATGACGATCAGAATCTTGTGCAATAACCTTACACTGTCCTTTTGGGAATAAATCACAATACCTAGTATGCAGGTTTATTTTCCGAAACAATTGCACGACATATAGCAAATACTGCAGTTATGCTCCAGATATCTTTGCTAACGTACACCCGGCACTTCTAGACGGAAATACATCCGTTCTGACCTGGCGGGAGGCCCCAACATGGCAGCACACTTTGCGAAGACTTGTGGCACCGTTGGTTGCCCCTGTATCCTTCTGCATGGATAACACATTTTGTTCAATTTGAATTAATTGCCATGCCTTGAAATATTAAATTATTGAAGCAAACATTCTCTGTAACATTACATAAAATATAACGTATAATCAACTGCACCTGCTATATGCCAGTCTAGAAACACTGCTTAGGACTATTTAGACCAGATAGGCCATGGATTTGCACTCCTTCACAGATATGTGAATGGGAAGCCTGGAAAAGATTTTCGGAAATGTTATACACCAATGGATTGTGATAAGAAAATGCAGAATTGGATTCGAATCTGAGATAAACGCCAGTTGCATCATATGGGTTGTTCTTCACTACCATGTGTTCAGATGAAATAGGCAGCATCAGATAATGACTATCAAATCTAGTTACCTTCATGGAGAAGCTCCAGAAAAGCATGAAATATTCAGGTCTGGTCAACACAATCCCTGTCAGTGACATTTTAGAACAACAAAGCAAAGGTTGCCCAGATATATGAGAAATGTCAAGCCATGTTTCCCAGGGATCAATGGTAAGGTATTGCTTTCCCAGAGATGACTTTAGAACTTGAATGTAGACGGAAACGCTTCAGACTTTGCCGGTGTGGCAGAAGTTGAAAGTGTGCTGAACAGCGAAGAGAAGTGAGACTTCAATTGAATATTCATGTGATGTTGTGGAGTGAATATATGTGTGTGTGTGTGTATATATATATATAGATAGATAGATAGATAGATAGACAGACAGAAATTTGTGAATATCCTTTTAAATGAACATGTTATTCAGTTTGATCCATTTCTCTGCATGAAAAACGAAACTCAAATTAATTGCTATGCTATGTTTCTTCAATGAATGTAAATAACAAAGATGTTCTCAGATGGTTAGAATTATTTAATGGTAAATTAAGCTATTTTCTAGTTGTACCTCTCAGGAATTGGGGTAGGAGGGAGGACTCGTCCATTATGATTGGATATAAAGGATCGTGTGAATGTCAATTAGATTGAATGTATGTGCGATTCCGAACAGACTCGCTCGCATGGATGCATGCCCCGCCGAGAGGTCCAGTGTACGCTCTTTATTACACTGCCCTTGCAGTATGCGCTATTCCAGGTGAAACTTTTCAGCAGGATATTATTCCTTACTGTAGCCTGTTTCTTCCAGAGTCCGTTGTTTGGTGGTTGGGTTGATGGATAATGCGAATTGTTATTTGTACCTCAGTATTAATTGACCTGATTTAATTTCCCGAAGTGAACGCGGAGATACGACACAGGGGAATGGAAAGTGGCCCGTTCATAGACCTCACAATAATCATTTAAAATATACCTGCGATTTTGCCTGCGCAAGTTTCCAGCAGGTTCTGTCTAAACTCATTCGTCAACATCTAGACGGGAAGTAAAAGAACATTTTGGCAACCACAGCAGTTTCTACTTTAAGCTATGTTGAAGTGCCTATAATTTTATTTATTGTTCCGAAAGTATGTTGATAATTCGAGTCGCAGGCTCCTTTTCTTCCTACTTGTGATTACAGATTGGGGGAAACGAAAAGTAATGAGTCAATATACTATTTCAAAATATAAAGTCGCGCTGTGAATTAGGTCGTACTATGTGCCATGGGCATTGGATGTGAGTGGGAAGATGAAATGGAAATTGTATTTTATTTACGTAAAGTCCATAAGAAGTCCAAAAATATTCAACCTGGCACCAGCATGTAGAATGCGCCGGGGTGGGAAATGAGCCAAGGTGGAAATTGTGAATACGGTCCTCTTACGATCTCAGAACTGCACATCTCATGTGCGACCCACTTATTAATTAATAGGCCGATTTTTTTCTTAGCGATGTTAATCAGTATGAAATCAACTATTATTATCTTAACATCCTGCATTTAACTTAAATTAACAGTAAGATTTTTGCCTTAGGTTTCCACGGTTTTGCATGAACACAGTGGGTTCTTCCCAAACCCTGTTTTCATACTGACAGAACACAGATATAGGTCCCGTTTGGCAAGCGAAGAATATGTTTATCATCAATCACTTGTTTTACTAATCCCATTTTTATTATCCCCATGTCCAAATGAAATTTCATCTGATTTTGTTACTTGGTGACAGAATAGACGCAATTTAATATACCCCATTAACCCACTAACCTGCACGCCTTTGAAAATTGGAGCACCGGGAAGGAACCAACTTGGTCACGGGGAGAATCTGCGTCGCACTTAAAAATATTTTCTTGAAGAATGTCTGGCGCTGTGTCGCTATGTTTCTGAGTGTCTCTTAGCATCATTTTTAAAGGTTATAGCAAAATGTTGCTTTACCACCATAACAGCTGCGGAAGTAACCGAAATGATTGTTTTCATCCATTTGGTTTGGAATTCACCAGAACGGCAATGGGTTCTAACCAATATGGATAGCCCGGGTTTTATTAATACGTCAATTTATCGATGATGGCGCCAATATAACCAAAATAAGAACGAAAATTTCGGTTTATATTAATAAATTTACGTTATAATAATGGGTAGTTATATTCTATATCGAATGGAAGTTCGTTGATGAATTGTGAGTTGCAATTAACTTGTAAAGCATATGTTTTCCGACTGATTTTATTCCATTAATCAATTACTCTCTATCCTCGCTCTCCACAATCCATCCGACCATTCCGCCCCTGCACCCCGCTCTTTCTCAGTTCCTCAAGTGGCAGCAGGGATAAAGAGTGCTGACTATACGGGTAATTGAACACAGAAAACTGACCATGTTGATGATTTTAACATCCTTGTGCATACCTTTATAAATTTAAACGCTGCTTTTTCGATGGCCAAAATCTACACTGCTGATATTTGTACTTAGCGCAATATCATTGAGGTGCTTATTCCACATCATACTATTCTGTCTTTCTCTTTTTTTGTAGTTAACTTAATGGCGATTGTGATCCTTTGCAAAGGAAGATGTGGTCTCTCCCGGTGTATAACGAAGTATCTGGTCTCAATGGCGGCGACCGATCTCCTAGTTATTATCACGGCTGTTTTATTAAATAGGATTCCCGGTATTTATTTTCCAGGTAGCTTTCTGTCCATTACACCCGTATGCAGTCTCACCATTGCTTTAATTTATTCAACCAGGGACAGCTCCGTTTGGTTGACAGTCGCTTTCACTTTTGATCGATTTGTGGCCATTTGCTGCCAAAAGCTGAAAACAAAATACTGCACCGAGAAGACGGCGGTTGTGGTTATTGGAACGATTAGTGTTTTGGGATGTTTGAAAAGCGTACCCTGGTATTTTATACACGAACCTATGTTTGTGATCAGTGATGTTCCCTGGTTTTGCAGTGTGAAGGAAATCCGTTATACTTCTGCCTTGTGGAGAGCATTCGACTGGTTCGACCGTATTTTGACCCCGTTCGCTCCGTTCTTCCTGATACTCCAGTTCAATGCTCTGACCGTCAGGTACATCCTAGTAGCTAGTAAAGCTCGCAGGAGGCTTCGTGTGCATGGCAATGGAGAGAAACAAGGTGACCCAGAGATCGACAACCGGAGGAAATCCATCGTTTTACTGTTTACTATCTCGGGTAGTTTCATTCTCTTGTGGATGACATATGTTGTACAATTTTGTTATGAGCGATTTACGAATAGTTATCAAATTGCCGGCTACAACGATCCCAAATATATTCTACAAGAAAGTGCTAATATGCTTCAGTTATTGAATTCTTGTACTAATACGTTTATATACGCCGTAACTCAGAGTAGTTTCAGAAAGCAGTTAAAGAACGCTGTGATATATCCACTTAATATAATATGTAAAATCATGAAATAAATCTGAGTTGATACCCTTTTCATCAGAAGTTTCTGTGCACATTCCAAGGTCAAAACGTTATTGCTGTACTTATTATTCACCTGCATTTAAAATACTGTGTATTTGAGTTTTCTCGGCTGGGGCAAGTAAAACTGAGCTGATTTAATCCACGCAGAAGATACTGGAAGCACTCAACGTATACGCCAGCATCTGAAGAAAGATGATCAAGATTTCAGTTCCGAGACTCTTCGGCGCAACCGAAGGGAAACGAAAGCAATTTACCGTTCAACAACAGAGAACGTTGCAGAGGACAGTAGAACAGAGGGAATACTTCGAATCGGATAAATCCGGCCGAAAGTCAGAAAGAAGTATATTGTGTTTCCAGATATGTAGATGGGATGGGGCGGGGGGTGAAGTAATTGAATTAAATTAATGGCAGGCAATAATAGCAAATTCAGATAAATTTTACAAGAGTGTGTGAATTGGGAGAATTCGAAATTAAATCTGGAAGGCTGCAATGATCCCAGGCTGAAGATGGAGTTGTCCCTTCTCGTCTTGCGTTGTGTTTTGAGTTAACAATGCGGGGTGCCGCAGAGACAAATTCCTATACGGCATTGGGAAATTTCCAGCACAAATATACTCACACAGTTCGGCGTGATCGTGTACATCTATTCCTGTCTTCTGTTCCTTCTTCGCTACCCACCCTTCTCTTGATCGCCATTTCATAGAAACATAGAAACATAGAAAATAGGTGCAGGAGTAGGCCATACGGCCCTTCGAGCCTGCACCGCCATTTATTATGATCATGGCTGATCAACCAACTCAGAACCCCGCCCCAGCCTTCCCTCCATACCCCCTGACCCCTGTAGCCACAAAGGCCATATCTAACTCCCTCTTAAACATAGCCAATGAACTGGCCTCAACAGTTTGCTGTGGCAGAGAATTCCACAGATTCACCACTCTCTGTGTGAAGAAGTTTTTCCTAATCTCGGTCCTAAAAGGCTTCCCCTCTATCCTCAAACTGTGACCCCTCGTTCTGAACTTCCCCAACATCGGGAACAATTTTCCTGCATCTAGCCTGTCCAATCCCTTTAGGATCTTATACGTTTCAATCAGATCCCCCCTCAATCTTCTAAATTCCAACGAGTACAAGCCCAGTTCATCCAGTCTTTCTTCATATGAAAGTCCTGCCATCCCAGGAATCAATCTGGTGAACCTTCTTTGTACTCCCTCTATGGCAAAGATGTCTTTCCTCAGATTAGGGGACCAAAACTGCACACAATACTCCAGGTGTGGTCTCACCAAGGCCTTGTACAACTGCAGTAGTACCTCCCTGCTCCTGTACTCGAATCCTCTTGCTATAAATGCCAGCATACCATTCGCCTTTTTCACCGCCTGCTGTACCTGCATGCCCACTTTCAATGACTGGTGTATAATGACACCCAGGTCTCGTTGCACCTCCCCTTTTCCTAATCGGCCACCATTCAGATAATAATCTGTTTTCCTATTTTTGCCACCAAAGTGGATAACTTCACATTTATCCACATTAAATTGCATCCGCCATGAGTTTGCCCACTCACCCAACCTATCCAAGTCACCCTGCATCCTCTTAGCATCCTCCTCACTGCTAACACTGCCGCCCAGCTTCGTGTCATCCGCAAACTTGGAGATGCTGCATTTAATTCCCTCATCCAAGTCATTAATATATATTGTAAACAACTGGGGTCCCAGCACTGAGCCTTGCGGTACCCCACTAGTCACCGCCTGCCATTCTGAAAAGGTCCCGTTTATTCCCACTCTTTGCTTCCTGTCTGCTAACCAATTCTCCATCCACACCAATACCTTACCCCCAATACCGTGTGCTTTAAGTTTGCACACTAATCTCCTTTGTGGGACCTTGTCAAAAGCCTTTTGAAAATCCAAATATACCACATCCACTGGTTCTCCCCTATCCATTCTACTAGTTACATCCTCAAAAAATTCTATGAGATTCGTCAGACATGATTTTCCTTTCACAAATCCATGCTGACTTTGTCCGATCATTTCTCCGCTTTCCAAATGTGCTGTTATCACATCCTTGATAACTGACTCCAGCAGTTTCCCCACCACCGACGTTAGGCTAACCGGTCTATAATTCCCCGGTTTCTCTCTCCCTCCTTTTTTAAAAATTGGGGTTACATTAGCCACCCTCCAATCCTCAGGAACTAGTCCAGAATCTAACGAGTTTTGAAAAATTATCACTAATGCATCCACTATTTCTTGGGCTACTTCCTTAAGCACTCTAGGATGCAGACCATCTGGCTCTGGGGATTTATCTGCCTTCAATCCCTTCAATTTACCTAACACCACTTCCCTACTAACATGTATTTCGCTCAGTTCCTCCATCTCACTGGACCCTCTGTCCCTTACTATTTCTGGAAGATTATTTATGTCCTCCTTAGTGAAGACAGAACCAAAGTAATTATTCAATTGGTCTGCCATGTCCTTGCTCCCCATAATCAATTCACCTGTTTCTGTCTGCAGGGGACCTACATTTGTCTTTACCAGTCTTTTCCTTTTTACATATCTATAAAAGCTTTTACAGTCCGTTTTTCTGTTCTCTGCCAGTTTTCTCTCATAATCTTTTTTCCCCTTCCTAATTAAGCCCTTTGTCCTCCTCTGCTGAACTCTGAATTTCTCCCAGTCCTCAGGTGAGCCACTTTCTCTGGCTAATTTGTATGCTACTTCTTTGGAATTGATACTATCCCTAATTTCTCTTGTCAGCCACGGGTGCACTACCTTCCTTGATTTATTCTTTTTTCCCCCTGTCAGTCTCCATATTTGCACAATCTCTTACTCCCCTATTCCCCCTCTCCATTCTCACGTTATCACTTTGCGTTTACCAGAGTGTATAAAATGTCATCCCTTGCTTGGCATCCTTCAAAATGGCAATGTCCCTAACATGTTCAATCTCCCCCCCCACCCGGCCCCTCACGCTCAGCCTCCACCCCCCCCATCTCTCCCTCTGTGTGTTTGTGTGTGTATATATATATGTGTGTGTATGTGTGTGTGTGTGTATGTTTTATTGCTTTACAACATTGAATCACAGTGGATTTAATTTGACTTTTTTTGACACTGATCAACAAAACAGTCTCTTTGGCGTCAAAGTGAAAGCAGTTTTTATCGTGGTCGATCCACTTGCATCTCTACTGCAATCTCCTGCCTTCTCCCAGCATTCCGTTGTGCCCTGGCTAATCAAGAATCTATCTACCTCAGCCTACACTGCGGCCGGTGGCAAACAATTCTGCAGATTCACCATTCTCTTTCTAAGGGAATTCCTCCTCATCTCCGTACTAAACAGGCGACCTTCAAGGCTGTGCCCTCTTTTGTTAATCTCCCCACCATAGGAAAAATTCTCCCCACATCCACTTTATCGAGACATTTCAACATTCGTTAGGTGTCAAAGAGACCCCCCCCCCAACCCCCATTCTTCTGAATTGTAATGAGTAGAGATTTAGAGCTATCAAACGCTCCTCATATGACAAGCTTTTCAATCCCGGAATCATTTTTGTGAATTTGCTTTGAATCCTCTCCAATGTAACCACGCCGCTTCTTAGATAAGGGGCCCAAAACTGCTCCCAATACTCCAAGTGAGACCACATTCATGCCTTATAAAGCCACGAACATTATATCCTTGATTTTATATTCTAGACTTCTTGAAATGAATGTTAATATAACATTTAATTCCTCACCACCGAATGAACCTCCAAATTATCCTTTAAAGAATCCTACACGTGGACCTTCCCCGCTCTCCTCAGATTTTTGAAGTTTCTCTCCATTTGGAAAGTAGTCTACACTTTAATTCCTTCTACCAGAGTGAATGGCCACTCATTTCCCGATGCTGCATTCCATCTGTCATTTCATTGTCCATTCTCATCATCTGCTTAAGTTCTCCTGCAGCCTCTCTGCTTCTTCAAATCTACCTTCTCCTCCACCTATCATTTACTGTCCAAAACCCTGGTCACAAAACCATCAATTCCGTCGTCCAAATTATTGTCAAAAAACATAAAAAGAAGTGGTCCCAATGAAGATACCTGTGGAGCACCAGTAGTCATTAGGAGCAAACAGAAAAGGCTACCTTTATTTCCTCTCATTTCCTCCTGTCGATGAGCGAGTATTCAATCCATGCCAGAATCTTCCCTATAACACCATGGGCTTTTAACTTGACAAGCAGCCTCATGTGTGGTATGATGCCAAAGGCCTTCTGCCTCTCTCTTTTTCTAAAGACTGGAGAGACACTCGCAGTTTTCCAGTAATCTGCAACCATGCGTGAATCCATTGATACTTGAAAGATTATTACTAATGCTTCCACAATCTCTTCTGCTACCTCTTTCAGAACCCTGGGGTTAGACCATCCTGTCCAGGTGACTTATCTACCTTCAGACCTTCCAATTACCCAAGCACCTTCTTCCTAGTAATGGCAACTTCACACATTTCTGACCCCTGACACTCCTGAACTTCCAGCATGCTGCTGCTGTCTTCCACAGTGGAGACTGATGCAAAATACTCCTTCAGTTAGGCATCAACCTCCTTGTCCCCCATTGCTAGTTTTCCAGCATCATTTTCCAGTGGATTGATATCTACTTTTGCCTCCCCTTTACATTTAGAAACGTAAAAAAAAAACCCAACAGCACAATACAGGCCCTTCGGCCCACAAAACTGTGCCAAACATGTCCTTACCTTAGAAATTACCTAGGGTTACCCCTAGCCCTCTGGTTTTAACTACATATAGTACATGCACTTTGTGTCAACTTGTACATCTACATTTATTATTTTTATTATTAGTATTATCTGTTAATATTATTGTAATTATTGTTTTATGTGCTGTTTAACAAACTTTCGGTATCCTTTTTAATGTTATTGGCTATCTTATCTTCGTATTCCATCTTTTCCATCTTTATGATATTTTTAGTAGCCTACTGTTGGTTTTCAAAACTTACCTCTAACTTACCACTAATTTTTCCTCTATTATATGCCAATCCTTATCTTTTCTATTGGCTTTGACTTCTCTTGGCATTCACAGTTACATCATCCTTCTTTTAGAATACTTCTTTGTTGGGATGAATCTACTTTACGCTTTTCGTATTGATCCCAGAAATTCCAGACATTGCTGCTCTGCTGTCAACCCTTGCTAGTTTTTCTTTCCAGTAAATTCTTGTCAGCTCCTCTCTCATGCCCCTGTAATTCCTTTTACTCATGTCTAGTACTGATACCTCTGACTCTAGCTTCTCCTGAAATTGCAGAGGGAATTCTATCATATTATGATCACTGCCTACTAAAGCTTCCTTTAGCTTAAGCTCTCCATTCAATTCCAGTTCATTGCGCAACACCCAATCCAGAATAGCTGGTCCCCGTGTGGGCTTAACCACGGGTTGCTCTAAAAAGACATCCTGTAGGCATTCTATAAATCTCCTCTCCTGGGATCCAGTACCAACTTGATTAAAGGATTCAAAGTATATTTACTATCAAAGTATTATGCGGTGTACAACCCTGAGATTCGTCTTCCCACAGACAGTCACGAGAAAAGAAATAACATAGAACTGGTTGAAAGAAAAACACCAATAATCAAAGTGCAAATCTATCATACAAACGGCAAAAAAACAAGTGAAAAATACATTAAATAAAACAACAACCCACAAAAGTAATCGGAGGAGCACAAGCACATTCAACTCAGTTCAGCCCAGCCTAATCTAGTGCAGGTCACAGGCCACAGGTCACAGGCCACAGGTCACAGGTCACAGGCCACAGGCCACAGGTCACAGGCTGCCTCAATCACAATCGCACAGAAGACAACAACAAAAATGAGTGATCAGAAAGCAGAAACATATCACATCACGAACCAGTGTCCAATCCACAAATCGCGCCGATTAAACCTTGCCCAAGACCAGGACGCAGGCAACATCCTCTGACAGCCTCGAGGGAGAAAGATACCATTCGAACGCAGGGATCTTTCTGTGGGAGAAGCAAGCGAGAGGGAAACAGAGACCGTCACGCCAAGACACCATCCTCCACCAGCAGCGAGCGAGAGGTTGGTAGACAGCACAGAATACTCACTTGTCTACCACTCTCGCCTATATTGTTTCAGTTTTCTTGACGTTTTAATCAGCTGGATCAGAGAGAAATCAAGGGCTTGCTCTCTCTCTCCAGGCTTCTTGGCTTCCCGTTTGCACACTTCCCTCGAAACCTCACCGGAAGCTCACAATGTGCCACATTGCCCATTCAGCCCAAAAACACGCCAGCAAAACGTAGATCATGGGTTCCACAGTAGCAGAGCCAATCTTGAAAGCCAAAGAAGTTATGAAAGAACTGAAAGTAGTTGTTTTTCCCTCCTGGAGGACATTGCCCTTGGTTACATTGTTCACTGGCGTCATCTTCATTTTCCCCCACTATCAATCAGCATATTGAAATCCCCCATTACTATTGTAACATTGCACTTTTGAGATGCATTTTCTATCTCCGTAGTAATTTGTAGACTACATCTTTACTGCTGTTTGGAAGTCTGTGCATAATTCCCATCAGGATCTTTTTACACTTGCAATTTCTTAGCTTTACCTACAACAATTATACACCTTCTGATCCTATGCTATTAATTTGATTTCTTTCTTTTACCAACAGACCCACCTCGCCCCTTCGATTTTCGGTGCAATGTCTATCTGTGAACTTTAAGCTACCAGGTACAGTCTTCTACCAGCCACGATTCAGTGCTGCCACAACGACATACAAGCCAATCTGTAACCCGGCTACAAGTTCGTGTAGCTTATTTCGTATACTGCATGAATTCAAATATATCACATTCATCCCTGTTTTCATCGCCCTTTTCAGATTTATCCCTCTTTTATATTGCAACTTATCTTGTTCACTGTAATTTGCTCGATCATTAGCCTCGCCTTGCTAGCATATTCACTACACACTGCTTCTGTTTGTAAACCAGCTTTTCAACATAATTGTATAAGGGCTAAGAGAGTTGTAAAAGAGCACCTGAAGGCTTTGTGTGTCAATGCAAGGAGCATTCGTAACAAGGTGGATGAATTGAAAGTGCAGATTGTTATTAATGATTATGATATAGTTGGGATCACAGAGACATGGCTCCAGGGTGACCAAGGATGGGAGCTCAACGTTCGGAGATATTCAATATTCAGGAGGGATAGACATGAAAGAAAAGGAGGTGGGGTGGCGTTGCTGGTTAAAGATGACATTAACGCAATAGAAAGGAAGGACATAGCTGGGAAGATGTGGAATCGAGATGGGTAGAGCTGCATAACACTAAGGGGCAGAAAACGCTGGTGGGAGTTGTGTACAGGCCACCTAACAGTAGTAGTGAGGTCGGGGATGGTATTAAACAGGAAATTAGAAATGTGTGCAATAAACGAACAGCAGTAATAATGGGTGACTTCAATCTACATGTAGATTGGGTGAACCTAATTGGTAAAGGTGCTGAGGAAGAGGATTTCTTGGAATGTATGCGGGATGGTTTTTTGAACCAACATGTCGAGGAACCAACTAGAGAGCAGGCTATTCTAGACTGGGTTTTGAGCAATTAGGAAGGGTTAATTAGCAATCTTGTCATGAGAGGCGCCTTGGGTAAGAGTGACCATAATATGGTGGAATTCTTCATTAAGATGGAGAGTGACTTAGTTAATTCAGAAACAAAGGTTCTGAACTTAAAGAGGGGTAACTTTGAAGGTATGAGACGTGAATTAGCTAAGATAGACTGGCAAATGACACTTAAAGGATTGACGGTGGATATGCAATGGCAAGCATTTAAAGATTGCATTGCTGAACTACAACAATTGTTCATCCCAGTTTGGCAAAAGAATAAATCAAGGAAGGTAGTGCACCCATGGCTGACAAGAGAAATTAGGGATAGTATCAATTCCAAAGACGAAGCATACATATTAGCCAGAAAAAGTGGCTCACCTGAGGACTGGGAGAAATTCAGAGTTCAGCAGAGGAGTACAAAGGGCTTAATTAGGAAGGGGAAAAAAGATTATGAGAGAAAACTGGCAGGGAACATAAAAACTGACTGTAAAAGCTTTTATAGATATGTAAAAAGGAAAAGACTGGTAAAGACAAATGTAGGTCCCCTACAGACAGAAACAGGTGAATTGATTATGGGGAGCAAGGACATGGCAGACCAATTGAATAATTACTTTGGTTCTCTCTTCACTAAGGAGGACATAAATAATCTTCCAGAAATAGTAAGGGACTGAGGGACCAGTGAGATGGAGGAACTGAGTGAAATACATGTTAGTAGGGAAGTGGTGTTAGGTAAATTGAAGGGATTAAAGGCAGATAAATCCCCAGGGCCAGATGGTCTGCATCCCAGAGTGGTTAAGGAAGTAGCCCAAGAAATAGTGGATGCATTAGTGATAATTTCTCAAAACTCGTTAGATTCTGGACTAGTTCCACAGGATTGGAGGGTGGCTAATGTAACCCCAATTTTTAAAAAAGGAGGGAGAGAGAAACAGGGGAATCATAGACCGGTTAGCCTAACATCGGTGGTGGGGAAACTGCTGGAGTCAGTTATCAAAGATGTGATAACAGCACATTTGGAAAGTGGTGAAATCATCAGACAACGTCAGCATGGATTTGTGAAAGGAAAATCATGTCTGACGAATCTCATAGAATTTTTTGAGGATGTAACTAGTAGAGTGGATAGGAGAGAACCAGTGGATGTGGTATATTTGGATTTTCAAAAGGCTTTTGACAAGGTCCCACACAGGAGATTAGTGTGCAAACTTAAAGCACACGGTATTGGGGGTAAGGTATTGATGTGGGTGGAGAATTGGTTAGCAGACAGGAAGCAAAGAGTGGGAATAAACGAGACCTTTTTAGAATGGCAGGCAGTGACTAGTGGGGTATCGCAAGGCTCATTGCTAGGACCCCAGTTGTTTACAATATATATTAATGACTTGGATGAGGGAATTAAATGCAGCATCTCCAAGTTTGCGGATGACACAAAGCTGGGCGGCAGTGTTAGCTGTGAGGAGGATGCTAAGAGGATGCAGGGTGACTTGGATAGGTTGGGTGAGTGGGCAAACTCATGGCGGATGCAATTTAATGTGGATAAATGTGAAGTTATCCACTTTGGTGGCAAAAATAGGAAAACAGATTATTATCTGAATGGTGGCCGATTAGGAAAAGGGGAGGTGCAACGAGACCTGGGTGTCATTATACACCAGTCATTGAAAGTGGGCATGCAGGTACAGCAGGTGGTGAAAAAGGCGAATGGTATGCTGGCATTTATAGCAAGAGGATTCGAGTACAGGAGCAGGGAGGTACTACTGCAGTTGTACAAGGCCTTGGTGAGACCACACCTGGAGTATTGTGTGCAGTTTTGGTCCCCTAATCTGAGGAAAGACATCCTTGCCATAGAGGGAGTACAAAGAAGGTTCACAAGATTGATTCCAGGGAGGCAGGACTTTCATATGAAGAAAGACTGGATGAACTAGGCTTGTACTCATTGGAATTTAGAAGATTGAGGGGGGATCTGATTGAAACGTATAAAATTCTAAAGGGATTGGACAGGCTAGACGCAGGAAGATTGTTCCCAATGTTGGGGAAGTCCAGAATGAGTGGTCACGGTTTGATGATAAAGGCAAAGCCTTTTAGGACTGAGATTAGGAAAAACTTCTTCACACAAAGAGTGGTGAACCTGTGGAATTCTCTGCCACAGGAAACAGTTGAGGCCAGTTCATTGGCTATATTTAAGAGGGAGTAGTTAGATATGGCCCTTGTGGCTACGGGGGTCAGGGGGTATGGAGGGAAGGCTGGGGCGGGGTTCTGAGTTGGATGATCAGCCATGATCATAATAAATGGCGGTGCAGGCTCGAAGGGCCGAATGGCCTACTCCTGCACCTATTTTCTATGTTTCTATGTTTATCCAATCCTCAGCCCTGTCACTCCGGTTTCCATCCTCCCGCAAAATTAGTTTAAGCCCTCCCGACAGCTCTAGCAACCCTGCCTACAATGATATTGGTACCCCTCAGAATCAGGTGAAACCCATCCCTTTTGCACAGATTGTACCTTTAGAAACATAGAAACATAGAAAATAGGTGCAGGAGTAGGCCCTTCGGCCCTTCGAGCCTGCACCGCCATTCAGTATGATCATGGCTGATCATCCAACTCAGAACCTTGCACCAGCCCTCCCTCCATACCCCCTGATCCCTTTATCCACAAGGGCCATATCTAACTCCCTCTTAAATATAGCCAATGAACTGGCCTCAACTGTTTCCTGTGGCAGAGAATTCCACAGATTCACCACTCTCTGTGTGAAGAAGTTTTTCCTAATCTCGGTCCTAAAAGGCTTCCCCTTTATCCTCAAACTGTGACCCCTGATTCTGGACTTCCCCAACATCAGGAACAATCTTCCTGCGTCTAGCCTGTCCAATCTCTTTAGGATTTTATACGTTTCAATCAGATCCCTCCTCAATCTTCTAAATTCCAACGAGTATAAGCCTAATTCATCCAGTCTTTCATCATATTAAAGTCCTGCCATCCCAGGAATCAATCTGGTGAACCTTTTTTATACTCCCTCTATGGCAAGGATGTCTTTCCTCAGATTAGGGGACCAAAACTGCATACAATACTCCAGGTGTGGTCTCACCAAGGCCTTGTACAACTGCAGTAGTACCTCCCTGCTCCTGTACTCGAATCTTCTTGCTATAAATGCCAGCATACCATTCGCCTTTTTCACCGCCTGCTGTACCTGCATGCCCACTTTCAATGACTGGTGTATAATGACACCCAGGTCTCGTTGCACCTCCCCTTTTCCTAATCGGCCACCATTCAGATAATAATCTGTTTTCCTATTTTTGCCACCAAAGTGGATAACTTCACATTTATCCACATTAAATTGCATCTGCCATGAATTTGCCCACTCACCTAACCTATCCAAGTCACCCTGCATCCTCTTAGCATCCTCCTCACTGCTAACACTGCCGCCCAGCTTCGTGTCATCCGCAAACTTGGAGATGCTGCATTTAATTCCCTCATCCAAGTCATTAGAATATATTGTAAACAACTGGGGTCTCAGCACTGAGCCTTGCGGCACCCCACTAGTCACTGCCTGCCATTCTGAAAAGGTCCCGTTTATTCCCACTCTTTGCTTCCTGTCTGCTAACCAATTCTCTATCCACATCAATACCTTACCCCCAATACCGTGTGCTTTAAGTTTGCACACTAATCTCCTGTGTGGGACCTTGTCAAAAGTCTTTTGAAAATCCAAATATACCACATCCACTGGTTCTCCCCTATCCACTCTACTAGTTACATCCTCAAAAAATTCTATGATAACATCTTTGATAACTGGCTCTTGCAGTTTCCCCACCACCGATGTTAGGCTAACCGGTCTATAATTCCCTGGTTTCTCTCTCCCTCCTTTTTTAAAAAGTGTGGTTACATTAGCCACCCTCCAATCCTCAGGAACGAGTCCAGAATCTGAAGAATTTTGAAAAATTATCACTAATGCATCCACTATTTCTTGGGCTACTTTCTTAAGCACTCTGGGATGCAGACCATCTGGCCCTGGGGATTTATCTGCCTTTAATTCCTTCAATTTACCTAACACCACTTCCCTACTAACATGTATTTTGCTCACTTCCTCCATCTCACTGGACCCTCTGTCCCCTACTATTTCTGGAAGATCATTTACGTCCTCCTTAGTGAAGACAGAACCAAAATAATTATTCAATTGGTCTGCCATGTCCTTGCTCCCCATAATCAATTCACCTGTTTCTGTCTGTAGGGGACCTACATTTGTCTTAACCAATCTTTTTCTTTTCACATATCTATAAAAGCTTTTACAGTCAGTTTTTATGTTCCCTTCAAGTTTTCTCTCATAATCTTTTTTTCCCCTTCCTAATTAAGCCCTTTGTCCTCCTCTGCTGGACTCTGAATTTCTCCCAGTCCTCAGGTGAGCCACTTTCTCTGGCTAATTTGTATGCTTCTTCTTTCAAATTGATACTATCCCTAATTTCTCTTGTCAGCCACGGGTGCACTACCTTCCTTGATTTATTCTTTTGCCAAACTGGGATGAACAATTGTTGTAGTTCATCCATGCGATCTTTAAATGCTTGCCATTGCATATCCACCGTCAACCCTTTAAGTGTCATTTGCCAGTCTATCTTAGCTAATTCACGTCTCATACCTTCAAAGTTACCCCTCTTTAAGTTCAGAACCTTTGTTTCTGAATTAACTAAGTCACTCTCCATCTTAATGAAGAATTCCACCATATTATGGTCAGTCTTACCCAAGGCGCCTCTCATGACAAGATTGCTAATTAACCCTTCCTCATTGCTCAATACCCAGTCTAGAATAGCCTGCTCTCTAGTTGGTTCCTCAACATGTTGGTTCAAAAAACCATCCCGCATACATTCCAAGAAATCCTCTTCCTCAGCACCCTTACCAATTTGGTTCACCCAATCTATATATAGATTGAAGTCACCCATTATAACTGCTGTTCGTTTATTGCACACATTTCTAATTTCTTGTTTAATACCATCCCCAACCTCACTACTACTGTTAGGTGACCTGTACACAACTCCCACCAGCGTTTTCTGCCCCTTAGTGTTATGCAGCTCTGCCCATATCGATTCCACATCCTCCCGGCTAATGTACCTGCTCCCCAAGAGATGCCAATGATCAGTAACTCTGAACTCCTGTCCCCTGGACTAGTTCCTCAGCCATGCAATCATCTACCAAATCATTCTATTCTTACCTCAATGGTGTGGGCACAGGCAGCAATTCAGCGATTACTACCCTAGAGGTCCTGTTTTTCAACATTTTACCTTGCTCTTTAAAATCTCCCTTCAGGATCTCCTCACCTTTACTAGCCATGTTATTGATGCCAACATGTACCAAGGCTTCTGGCTGCCCACTCTGCCCCCAATCCAAGACGGCTCCGACCCTGGCACCTGGAAGGTAGGATATCATCCAGGTGCCTCTGTCGCATCCACAGAATCTCTTCTCTATTCTACTGACTAGGGAAACTCCTATCATGACTGCGGTTCTCTTCACCTCTCTTCTCTTCTGAGCCGGATTTCCACACTCTGTCATATTGGGGTCGGTGCTGGGAGTGGACCCAAATGCAAGATGCAGACACTGAAGTACTAAGAACAGGACAGGACTAGAGACTAGAGTTAGGGACGTGACTGGATGCAGACTAGGAGCTGGGACAAGAACACAGACTTGGGCTAGGACATTGGTTAAGCGAGCAGGACCAGGACTAGGAACTGGGAACTACGACCCTGGGCTTAGAATCTGAGCTGGAGACTGGACAAGGACCCAGAACATGTGTCTTGACTCGGGCTCAGACTCCGGAACTAGGCGAGGACATGACATGGCTACAGGACTGGATATGACTTGAGTTCTTCATGGCTTGAATATTTCATGGCTTGGGTTCTTCGAGGCGAGGACATGACGAGGCTTGGGTTCTTTGAGGCGAGGACATGATGAGGTTTGGGTTCTTCGAGGCGAGGACATGAGGAGGCTTGGGTTCTTCGAGGCTTGAGTATGGACTCTGAGCCAGAGACTGGGCAAGGACTCAGAACCTGGGTCTTGACTCGGGCTGGGACTCCAGAAGTAGACGAAGACATGACGTGGCTACAGGACTGGACGTGTGACTCCAGGACAGGACGAGGTAACCCCAGCACCGGCTGGGCGAGGCACATGGACGGGAGGAGAACATGAAACCTTGACTTGGACGAGGGAGTGGAAGAACACAGAGCCTTGGTCTTGAGAGACAGGAAAGCAAATCCTTGGTCGAGGGAGGACAGGAACGCAGAGACATGGAATACAGAGCCGGGATCCCTCCTTGGGAACAGGACTTGGGGCCGGGGCTCTGCACAGAGTTAGGACCCCTCCTAGGGAGCAGGCTGTAGGGCCGGGACTCGTACACAGAACACAGAGAGACAGTTCATAACACAAGGTAGCAGCAAACGGCGGGACCTACCCAGCGAAGGCGTGGACACAGAGACAGTTCCCAACACTAGGTAGCAGCAAACAGCCGGACCTACCTAGCGAAGGCGTGGGCACAGAGAGACAGTTCCAAACAACGACAGACAGTTTCTTATCCTGACACAGCAAAGCTCCGGTCCTGCTCCAACGGTTGAACTTTACAGTGGTGCAGGTGAAGGTTGCATACGAGGATTCAGGCGATGCAAGGGTTACAGGCGAGGCAGGGCAAGGCTTCAGGCACTGGTTGCAGGGCAAGGCTTCAGACACTGATTGCAGGGCAAGGCTTCAGGAGGAAGGGGCCGAGAAGGGATTCCAACAGGGAGTTTTGACAGGAACAATCCAGCAGCGGAAGCGGAACCAAGGAGCTATTTACGTAGCCAGCCCAAAATGTGAATCAGCTACCTCAATTAGAGCACCCAACAGAGAAATGGGAAAACCAGAAAACCTGGAATAAAGAACGATGGACCGGACCGGACCGTAAACCGGAATCTGAACTTCATGGACCGAACCATGGCACACTCTGCACCAGAGACCAGTTGCTGCAGCTCTCCCTGGTAGGTCGTCACCCTCAACAATATCCAAAGTGGTATTCTTATCATTGAGGGGAATATACACAGGGGTACTCTGCACTGGTTACACATTTCCCTTGCTTCTCCTGGAAGTCATTAAGTTACATGTTTTTGCAACCTAGGAGTTACTACCTCCTTCTGGATAATATCTTTCATTCCCTCGGTTTCTCATTTGAGCCGAAAGTCATCGAGATGCAGCTGCAGCTCCTTAACACATTCGCTGAGGTGCTAGACCTCGTGGAGATGTGGTTTTCTGGGACACAAGACATCTTCTAGAACTCCCCCGTCTCACGCCGAACAAATCATAGCCGCTAGAGTCATTCTCACTGTACTAACTGTGCCCTAACAATTGAGGAACGAAGAATAAAGAGAAAGAACAAGAAACTTATTAGATACTTACCTCGTCCAAGCCTCATGAAACAAAGCCACTGCAACATTGGCCTCCTTGCACAATGGCCACTCGGCTTGCCTCCGCCTTTTTTTATTATCCCATTCTAATGAATCCCGTTCATTAATTGGGAAGAGTCTAACTCTGAAAACTGCGGCGACGTGCTGCCTTTTTTCACATCAGACTTGGACCTAAATGAAATCACTGCTTCCTCTTGTGCTCCAACTCAGATATTAGTCAAGGCTCCAGCAATCATTTCTCTTCTCTCTCTCAATAAACTGGGCTATTATGTATATGACGGCCTAGGGACTTACATTCCCTGATGCTCTTTAAGGGACCGAACGAGAACTCCTCATTTACTTCGTATATTATTACTCTTGGCACTGAACTCCCTATCCTCCAAATGCTTCTCCTTGGAAAATACCGATGCAAGGTATTCATTGAGGACTTCACCATGATACCCTGCATCCATGGAAATGTTACCACCTTTTGTCCTTGAATGGTCTTACCCTCTCCCCAATTATCCTCCTATTCCTGATGTATGTATGGAATGTTTGTGTAGGCACGTGTCCAGGTGGTTAAGGCATTCAACTAGCGATCTGAAGGTCGTGAGTTTGAGCTCCAGTCGAGGTGTCTTTGAGCACACATTTAGTCACACAAATCTCTGCGACAACACTGGTGCCAAGCTGTATGGTTCCTAATACCCTTCCCTTGGACAACGTCATCTATATAACCTTGCCCAGGCCTGCACCCTGGAGAGTGAAGATTGTCCAGGCGCAGATCCATGGTCTCGCAAGACTAAAGGATGCCTTGTGGTTCTCTTTAATCCTGCTTACAAAAGACCTTGCATGGTCCCTCCTGGCTTTCCTAATGCTCTGCTTGTTATTCTCTGGTTTCATTATAATCTTCATGGATTCGTTTCTAACTTGCTAAGCTTCACATATTTTTCCTTTTCTTTCTTGATCCAAATTAACCACCTTCTTCAAGATCCAAGGTTCCGTTTATCATGCTATCCTTGTCCTTTCTTCTGACTAAAACAAGCTCCCTGTGGCGGATGTGGATTTGCTCGTGCCTGATGGGAAGGAACAGCTCCAATGTCAAGCATAAATTTGCCGACATTTTCATTGTTGTTGATCAAACCACAGGTGGTGATAAGTCAGGCTATAAGCCCAAAAACTGATATTTGGTTGAGTGTTGTCACAACAATAAATGCCTGCTTAACATCAGAGAAACTAAAGAACTGATTATTGACGACAGGAAGGAGAAGAAGGAAGAACATGTGTGTATCACCAATGGAGATGATAGCAGCTTTAAGTTCCTGGGTGTTAACA
The DNA here is from genome assembly GCF_963921235.1 of Mobula hypostoma. Classification (NCBI taxonomy): domain Eukaryota; kingdom Metazoa; phylum Chordata; class Chondrichthyes; order Myliobatiformes; family Myliobatidae; genus Mobula; species Mobula hypostoma. Next base: position 36,684,532 of record NC_086106.1, on the reverse strand, counting down.
TAATGGATACCTTGTTCTGTGCCCAGCAAGTAGATGCAAGCACAGAGCAGATTCACTAGTGTCTTTACATTCTTAGAAGATACGGAGGTTTGGCTTTTCACCAAAAACTATAACAAGCATTTATAGCTATACTGCCTAAATATCCTGACTGGTTGTATTATGGTCTGGTGTGGCGAGAATGCATGGGAACGTAGAAAGCCGTAGGCAGTATAATAAACACAGATAACACAGGAAGTCAAGACTGAACCAATCATCAGCGGTAAGAGAGTGGTAGCACTAGCTGTGGTGCTGCACTGCTGCACTGCCCTCTGCCTGCCCTTGACAAGGTGTAGGCTGTACATGTAGTGGATCTCTCTCTTGAAAAAACAGAAACTCCTCAAATACCGTGAACAACGTTCACTATCCAATCGATGAGACATATCAAAATTGCAAAAATGGCCCAGAATGTTGATGATGAGAGGAATAATTAATGATCTAATAACAAAAGAGCCGGTGGGGAAGAATGATAGAATTTCTGAGGATGAGCTGAGAAACTTCGGTATGACACCTGATTCAAACTCAAAAAAAAGATGATTACATTGGAATATTGGAAAAATTGGCTAATGTGAACTAGGAAATAGATGAAACAGAAGGGTAAATAGGGGAAATAATTAAAGAAGTCAAGTCTTTATTCTTAAGGAAGATATATTGCATTAAGAAGTAATGCCACAATGAAAGAAATTGTTCATCTTTGCCTATTCAAATCAAAAAGGGGTGGGGAAGAACACATGCATGCTATCATAGTTTTGCGCATAGAATATAAGATATGGGATATTCTGCTATAAACCACTGGTTAGACCTCAGGTAGATTATTCTTTGCAAGTCTGCTTGCCACCCCATAGCATGGGGGTGATTGCACTGTAGATGGTGCAGAGGAAATTCACCAAGATATTGCCTGGAAATGAGGTCTTCGGCTGTGGAAGATATTGGATAAGTTGTTCTTGTTTTCTTAGAAATGATCAATGTTAAAGTATGACGTCACAGTGGAATGTAAACTTATTTAGAAAAAAATTACTGGTGGAATGAATAGGTAAGACATGAGGTGACTTATTTTAAGGTGGGAGGAAGGGAATTAAAGTGGAACTTGAGTGAAAAGCGTTTAGGCAGTGAGTGGTTGCATCTCGTTGCTAGAGCTGATGTATAATCAAATGCAAAAATCACATTTAAGATACAATACATTTAATCTGGCACTTGAAATGCTGAGGTATACCAGGATATAAAGAGATTATCCATGCTCGAATCTGAAACAAATTAAAGCAGAATGCTGGAAGAACTCAGCGGATCAGACAGTATTTGTGGAGGCAAAGGTGCAAGTCAACCTTTTGCCTCGAGACCCTTCGTTAGAACATAAAAGAATATGGACCTTATATGGTAATTGAATCAGAGTAGTTGGGCAAAGCACGGGCATTGTAACTCTGTTCTACGCTATAGGGTTCTATGATTCTACAACTCTTAAAATTAGTAGCGAAGTAAAAGATGTACAGTATTAAACAAGTGGAATACTGTAAAGAAGAAACTAAATTAAGTGAGTTAACTGGCAAGAAGGAGGAGCTTAGGAGACAATGGCGCCTAACGGCGACTCCATTACTGTCGTTAGTATCTCTATTTTTCCCTTTCAGGGTTCTTTTGAAGACCCTAACCTGCAGTTACACGCTGACTTCGGTTCTTTGCGGGAATGGGACCGACCCGCTCTCGGGGTCTCACGACTGATCATTATTCGACATACCAAGAACACGGCCTAGAAGATAAACTCGCCTTCGTGTTTCGGGATTTCGTGGCTCTGGAGGCAGGCGGACTCGAGGTCGGTGCCTCTGCAGGTAATCGGTGTGTCGTGGAAGACGGAAGATCGAAAGCAGCAAGCTGGCTGCTGGCTGTGTGCCCAGAGACCCGAGTGCTTTAGGCATAGAGCTCGGAAAGCGACGCATAGGACTTTTAACGTCGTAAATCAGAGAATTGTTATGTTTTATCTCTTGCTGTGAAACGGAGACATTGCTTTTTCTCTTATTAAGGAGAAAGAGAGCCTCTGCTATGTCGAATTACCGGGTGAACGAGTAGTCTTTGGGGTACTGCATATCTGTCTTTATTGATGCTTTCCTGCACGATTCAGTGCTCGCTGGGAGGCGCCGAAGCTATTTTTTTGGCTGGTGGGGGAGGAGGGATCGTTGCTTTGCTTCTGCTTGCGCGTGGGAGGGGGGTTTAGGGTTCTAACATTTAACTGTCATTCATTCTTTAGGGCACTCTTCTGTTTTCGTGGATGGTTGCGAAGAAAAGGAATTTCAGGTATATTGTATACATTTCTCTGACATTAAATATACCTTCGAAACTTCTAAAAATTTGAAGAAACATGTGAAGGCAACGTTTACACGTATATAAAAGAGAGGAAATAGTTCCGTAAACATTAGTATCTAATAAGATAAGACCATAAAACATAGCAAAAATAAACTAATTCACTCAGCCCATCGAGTCTACTTCTCCACACGATCATGACTAAGTTATTATCATGGCTGGAGTTTGATGGACTCAGGGTCATTCGGGAGGCTAAAGTTATTACAGATTATTCTTTTGAAGAGGTGGTCACACCTACTGCACAGCCTTTGGACAGGAGATGCCTGATCACCAGGATAGGTAACAGGTTAAGAAGTCATTGCAGGGTTCCCCTGTGGCCATTCCCCTCAGCATCAAGGATATCGCATTGCATACTCCTGGGGAGTTGCCCCATCGGATCAAGGCAACAGCAGCAGCTCGAATCATTCTGGCTGGCTCTGGGCTCAACAGGGAAGGGTAAAGTCAGTTAGTGCAGTGGCTACCAAAGAGATACCGGGATGCCTCCCTGTGCTAGGGTTCATGATGTATCGTAGTGGCTGCAGGATATTCTCAAGGGGGAGGGGGAACAACCAGAGTCTGTGACGTATAGTAGCACCAACGACAAAAACAGAAAAGGAGAAGAGGTCCTACGCAGTGAGTATATAGAGTAAAGGCAGAGACTGAAAAGAAGGACCTCCAAATTAGTAATGTCCGGATTACCTCCTGTGCCACGGGCTTGTGCAGCCAGGAATGAGGTGATAACACGGATGAATAAGTTGCTGAGGAGATGGTGCAGGGAACAGGGTTTCAAGTTACATAGAACATAGAACATAGAATAGTACAGCACAGTACAGGCCCTTCGGCCCATAATGTTGTGCCGACCCTCAAACCCTGCCTTCCATATAAGCCCCCACCTTAAATTCCTCCATATACCTGTCTAGTAGTCTCTTAAACTTCACCAGTGTATCTGCCTCCACCACTGACTCAGGCAGTGCATCCACGCACCAACCACTCTCTGAGTAAAAAACCTTCCTCTAATATCCCCTTTGAACTTCCCACCCCTTACCTTAAAGCCATGTCCTCTTGTATTGAGCAGTGGTGCCCTGGGGAAGAGGCGCTGGCTATCTACTCTATCTATTCCTCTTATTAACTTGTACACCTCTATCATGTCTCCTCTCATCCTCCTTCTCTCCAAAGAGTAAAGCCCTAGCTCCCTTAATCTCTGATCATAATGATCTAAACCAGGCAGCATCCTGGTAAATCTCCTCTGTACCCTTTCCAAAGCTTCCACATCCTTCCTATAGTGAGGTGACCAGAACTGGACACAGTCCTCCAAGTGTGGCCTAACCAGAGTTTTATAGAGCTGCATCATTACATCGCGACTCTTAAACTCTATCCCTCGACTTATGAAAGCTAAAACCCCATAAGCTTTCTTAACTACCCTATCCACCTGTGAGGCAACTTTCAGGGATCTGTGGACATGTACCCCCAGATCCCTCTGCTCCTCTACACTACCAAGTATCCTGCCATTTACTTTGTACTCTGCCTTGGACTTTGTCCTTCCAAAGTGTACTGCCTCACACTTCCCCGGGTTGAACTCTTATCTGCCACTTCTCAGCCCACTTCTGCATCCTATCAATGTCTCTCTACAATCTTTGACAATCCTCTACACTATCTACAACACCACCAACCTTTGTGTCATCTGCAAACTTTCCAACCCACCCTTCTACCCCGACATCCAGGTCGTTAATAAAAATCACGAAAAGTAGAGGTCCCAGAACAGATCCTTGTGGGACACGACTAGTCACAATCCTCCAATCTGAATGTACTCCCTCCACCATCACCCTCTGCCTTCTGCAGGCAAGCCAATTCTGAATCCACCTGGCCAAACTTCCCTGGATCCCATGCCTTCTAACTTTCTGAATAAGCCTACCATGTGGAACCTTGTCAAATGCCTTACTAAAATCCATATAGATCACATCCACTGCACTACCCTCATCTATATGCCAGGTCACCTCCTCAAAGAACTCTATCAGGCTTGTTAGACACGATCTGCCCTTCACAAAGCCATGCTGTCTGTCCCTGATCAGACTATGATTCTCTAAATGCCTATAGATCCTATCTCTAAGAATCTTTTCCAACAGCTTTCCCACCACAGACGTAAGGGTCACTAGTCTATAATTACCCGGACTATCCCTACTAACTTTTTTGAGCAAGGAGACAACATTCGCCTCCCTCCAATCCTCCGGTACCATTCCCGTGGACAACAAAGATGTAAAGATCCTAGCCAGAGGCTCAGCAATCTCTCCTCTCACCTCGTGGAGCAGCCTGGGGAATATTCCGTCAGGCTCCGGGGACTTATCTGTCCTAATGTATTTTAACAACTCCAACACCTCCTCTCTCTTAATATCAACATGCTCCAGAACGTCAACCTCACTCATATTGTCCTCACCATCATCAAGTTCCCTCTCATTGGTGAATACCGAAGAGAAGTATTCATTGAGGACCTCGCTCACTTCCACAGCCTCCAGGCACATCTTCCCACCTTTATCTCTAATCGGTCCTACCTTCACTCCTGTCATCCTTTTTTAATTCACATAATTGAAGAATGTTTTGGGGTTTTCCTTTACCCTACTCGCCAAGGCCTTCTTATGCCCCCTTCTTGCTCTTCTCAGCCCCTTCTTAAGCTCCCTTCTTGCTTCCCTACATTCCTCAATAGACCCATCTAATCCTTGCTTCCTAAACCTCATGTATGCTGCCTTCTTCCACCTGACTAGATTTTCCACCTCACTTGTCACCATTGGTTCCTTCACCCTACCATTCTTTATCTTCCTCTCCGGGACAAATTTATCCCTAACATCCCGCAAGAGATCTCTAAGCATCGACCACATGTTCATAGTACATTTCCCAGCAAAAACATCATCCCAATTCACACCCACAAGTTCTAGCCTGATAGCTTCATAATTTGCCCTTCCGCAATTAAAAATTTTCCTGTCCTCTCTGATTCTCTCCTTTTCCATGATAATGCTAAAGGCCAGGGAGCGGTGGTCACTGTCCCCCAGTTGCTCACCCACTGAGAGATCTGTGACCTGACCCGGTTCATTACCTAGTACTAGATCTAGTATGGCATTCCCCCTGGTCGGCCTGTCCACATACTGTGACAGGAATCCGTCCTGGACACACTTAACAAACTCTGCCCCATCTAAACCCTTGGAACTAATCAGGTGCCAATCAATATTAGGGAAGTTAAAGTCACCCATGATAACAACCCTGTTATTTTTGCACCTTTCCAAAATCTGCCTCCCAATCTGCTCCTCTGTATCTCTGCTGCTGCCAGGGGGCCTATAGAATACCCCCAATAGAGTAACTGCTCCCTTCCTGTTCCTCACTTCCACCCATACTGACTCAAAAGAGGATCCTGCTACTTTACCCACCCTTTCTGTAGCTGTAATAGTATCCCTGACCAGTAATGCCACCCTTCCTCCCCCTTTTCCGCCCTCTCTATCCCTTTTAAAGCACTGAAATCCAGGAATATTGAGAATCCATTCCTGCCCTGGTGCCAGCCAAGTCTCTGTAATGGCCACTATATCATAATTCCATGTATTTATCCAAGCTCTTAGGTCATCACCTTTGTTCCTGATGCTTCTTGCATTGAGGTACACACATTTCAGCCCTTCTACCTTACTGTCTTTGCACCGTTTATTCTGCTTCTCTCTCCTCAAAGCCTCTCTGTATGGTAGATCTGGCTTTACTCCATGCAGTTCTTTCACTGCTCTATCGTTCTGGGTCCCATCCCCCTTGCAAATTAGTTTGAACTGTCCCGAACCATGCTAGCAAACCTACCTGCAAGGATATTGCTCCCCCTTGAGTTCAGGTTCAACCCATCCAATCTGTACAGGTCCCACCTTCCCCAAACGAGATCCCAATAATCTAAAAATCTAAAACCCTGCTCCCTGCACCAACTCCTCAGCCACACATTCAACTGCCATCTCCTCCAATTCTTACCATCACTATCACGTAGCACTGGCAGCAATCCTGAAAACGCCACCCTTGAGGTCCTTCAGCCTTCTGCCTAGTTCCCGAAACTCACACTTCAGGACCTCATCCCTCTTCCTGCCTATGTCATTGGTCCCAACATGTATCACGACTTCTGGTTGCTTTCCCTCTCGTACCAGGATGTCGTGCACCTGGTCAGAGACATCCCGGACGCTGGCACCCGGGAGGCAACAAACCATGCGGGTATCCTTCTCACGTCCACAAAATCTCCTGTCTGCTCCCCTGACTATAGAGTCTCCAATGACGACAGCTCTTGGATCATTGGAAAATTTTCCCGGAAAGGGTGACCTGGACAAGAGGGATGGGTTGCACTTGAACTGGAAGGGAGCCAATATCCTGACCGGGACGTTTGCTGATGCTACTCGGCACAGTTTAAACTAATCTTGCAAGGAGCTGGAAAGAGGGGCCCCAGGTCAGTAAGGAAAGAATCGGACTGGAGGGTAAGTGTCAGGGAAAGTATTGAAAGGCAAAATCAAACTAATAGGTATGTTGGGTCAAGCAACATACATCAAAGTTGCTGGTGAACGCAGCAGGCCAAGCAGCATCTAGAGGAAGAGGTGCAGTCAACGTTTCAGGCCGAGACCCTTCGTCAGGACAGTTTGAGGTGTGCTTAGTGCTAGGAGTATTATAGGTAAAGGTGATGAACTTATAGCGTGGATCCATATATGGAATGACAATGCTGTAACCATTACTGAAATTTTGCTGGGGAGGGGGCCAGGAATGGGTGATTAATGTATCAGGTTTTCAAAGTTTTAGAAAAGATAGAGGAAGAGGTAAAAGGAGAGGGGAGTTGCACTGCTAATCAGTGACAATATCACAGCTGCATACAGAGGAGACATAAAGGAAGGACCAGACACTGAGTCTATCTGGGCAAAACGCAGGAACTGAAAGGATGCAATCATATTGATGGGATTGTACTACAGGGACCTCAATATCTACCAGGATATTGGGGAGCAGATATGTAATCAGATTAAGGAAATGCGTAAAAATAATAGGGTTTTGTCATGGTATATTTCAACCTCCCTAATATAAACTGTGGCCTTCTTGGTGCAAGGGGCTTAGGTGCAGTAAAACTTGTAAAGTGCATCTAGGAAGGTTTCTTAAATCAATATGCGGACGGTTCAACGAGAGGAGGGGCTGTGCTGGTCCTGGTGTTGGCTAATAAGCTTAGCCAAATGACAGACCTTTCATGGGTGAACAGTTAAGGAACAGTGACCTTAACTTTCAGGATAGCTATAGGTAACAATAGGTATGTTCCTTGTGGGAGAGTTCCTTGGAGCAGGGCAAATTACGAGGGCATTAGCAGAAACTAAGAAGCTGTCTGTCTGTATCTTGTTTTACGGTGGTTGGCATCCAGCTTAATGGTGCATTACCGCCACCCTCTGCTCCAGAATGTGCACTATACATACATTCTAAATACACACACACACACACACACACACACACACACACACCACCCTCCCATCTTTGACTATCCTAGTATCCTATTCCTGTTTATTCGTCATATTCTATAAAAAACCCCTGTACCCCTTAAAAACGCTAAAAATACCTGGACTTGTGCTCTCTCACCCATGCCCGGCAACCCTTTTAATGTGAATTCCTGCACCCCCAACTCCCTTAATTTATTTCTCATCATCTCTCTCTGTCTCCCATACTTCCTGCAACACAAAACTACATGTTCCACTGACTCCTCTTCCTGACATTCCTCACACAATCCTGTCTGGTGTTTCCCTATCATTTTCAATGTTTTGTTTAATGCATTGTCTCCTCTCATCCTCCTTCTCTCCAAAGAGTAAAGCCCTAGCTCCCTTAATCTCTGATCATAATGATCTAAACCAGGCAGCATCCTGGTAAATCTCCTCTGTACCCTTTCCAAAGCTTCCACATCCTTCCTATAGTGAGGTGACCAGAACTGGACACAGTCCTCCAAGTGTGGCCTAACCAGAGTTTTATAGAGCTGCATCATTACATCGCGACTCTTAAACTCTATCCCTCGACTTATGAAAGCTAAAACCCCATAAGCTTTCTTAACTACCCTATCCACCTGTGAGGCAACTTTCAGGGATCTGTGGACATGTACCCCCAGATCCCTCTGCTCCTCTACACTACCAAGTATCCTGCCATTTACTTTGTACTCTGCCTTGGACTTTGTCCTTCCAAAGTGTACCGCCTCACACTTCCCTGGGTTGAACTCTTATCTGCCACTTCTCAGCCCACTTCTGCATCCTATCAATATCTCTCTACAATCTTTGACAATCCTCTACACTATCTACAACACCACCAACCTTTGTGTCGTCTGCAAACTTTCCAACCCACCCTTCTACCCCGACATCCAGGTCGTTAATAAAAATCACGAAAAGTAGAGGTCCCAGAACAGATCCTTGTGGGACACGACTAGTCACAATCCTCCAATCTGAATGTACTCCCTCCACCATCACCCTCTGCCTTCTGCAGGCAAGCCAATTCTGAATCCACCTGGCCAAACTTCCCTGGATCCCATGCCTTCTAACTTTCTGAATAAGCCTACCATGTGGAACCTTGTCAAATGCCTTACTAAAATCCATATAGATCACATCCACTGCACTACCCTCATCTATATGCCAGGTCACCTCCTCAAAGAACTCTATCAGGCTTGTTAGACACGATCTGCCCTTCACAAAGCCATGCTGTCTGTCCCTGATCAGTCCATGATTCTCTAAATGCCTATAGATCCTATCTCTAAGAATCTTTTCCAACAGCTTTCCCACCACAGACGTAAGGGTCACTAGTCTATAATTACCCGGACTATCCCTACTAACTTTTTTGAGCAAGGAGACAACATTCGCCTCCCTCCAATCCTCCGGTACCATTCCCGTGGACAACAAAGATGTAAAGATCCTAGCCAGAGGCTCAGCAATCTCTCCTCTCACCTCGTGGAGCAGCCTGGGGAATATTCCGTCAGGCTCCGGGGACTTATCTGTCCTAATGTATTTTAACAACTCCAACACCTCCTCTCTCTTAATATCAACATGCTCCAGAACATCAACCTCACTCATATTGTCCTCACCATCATCAAGTTCCCTCTCATTGGTGAATACCGAAGAGAAGTATTCATTGAGGACCTCGCTCACTTCCACAGCCTCCAGGCACATCTTCCCACCTTTATCTCTAATCGGTCCTACCTTCACTCCTGTCATCCTTTTTTAATTCACATAATTGAAGAATGTTTTGGGGTTTTCCTTTACCCTACTCGCCAAGGCCTTCTTATGCCCCCTTCTTGCTCTTCTCAGCCCCTTCTTAAGCTCCCTTCTTGCTTCCCTACATTCCTCAATAGACCCATCTAATCCTTGCTTCCTAAACCTCATGTATGCTGCCTTCTTCCACCTGACTAGATTTTCCACCTCACTTGTCACCATTGGTTCCTTCACCCTACCATTCTTTATCTTCCTCACCGGGACAAATTTATCCCTAACATCCCGCAAGAGATCTCTAAGCATCGACCACATGTTCATAGTACATTTCCCAGCAAAAACATCATCCCAATTCACACCCACAAGTTCTAGCCTGATAGCTTCATAATTTGCCCTTCCGCAATTAAAAATTTTCCTGTCCTCTCTGATTCTCTCCTTTTCCATGATAATGCTAAAGGCCAGGGAGCGGTGGTCACTGTCCCCCAGTTGCTCACCCACTGAGAGATCTGTGACCTGACCCGGTTCATTACCTAGTACTAGATCTAGTATGGCATTCCCCCTGGTCGGCCTGTCCACATACTGTGACAGGAATCCGTCCTGGACACACTTAACAAACTCTGCCCCATCTAAACCCTTGGAACTAATCAGGTGCCAATCAATATTAGGGAAGTTAAAGTCACCCATGATAACAACCCTGTTATTTTTGCACCTTTCCAAAATCTGCCTCCCAATCTGCTCCTCTGTATCTCTGCTGCTGCCAGGGGGCCTATAGAATACCCCCAATAGAGTAACTGCTCCCTTCCTGTTCCTCACTTCCACCCATACTGACTCAAAAGAGGATCCTGCTACTTTACCCACCCTTTCTGTAGCTGTAATAGTATCCCTGACCAGTAATGCCACCCTTCCTCCCCCTTTTCCGCCCTCTCTATCCCTTTTAAAGCACTGAAATCCAGGAATATTGAGAATCCATTCCTGCCCTGGTGCCAGCCAAGTCTCTGTAATGGCCACTATATCATAATTCCATGTATTTATCCAAGCTCTTAGGTCATCACCTTTGTTCCTGATGCTTCTTGCATTGAGGTACACACATTTCAGCCCTTCTACCTTACTGTCTTTGCACCGTTTATTCTGCTTCTCTCTCCTCAAAGCCTCTCTGTATGGTAGATCTGGCTTTACTCCATGCAGTTCTTTCACTGCTCTATCGTTCTGGGTCCCATCCCCCTTGCAAATTAGTTTGAACTGTCCCGAACCATGCTAGCAAACCTACCTGCAAGGATATTGCTCCCCCTTGAGTTCAGGTTCAACCCATCCAATCTGTACAGGTCCCACCTTCCCCAGACGAGATCCCAATGATCTAAAAATCTAAAACCCTGCTCCCTGCACCAACTCCTCAGCCACACATTCAACTGCCATCTCCTCCAATTCTTACCATCACTATCACGTAGCACTGGCAGCAATCCTGAAAACGCCACCCTTGAGGTCCTTCAGCCTTCTGCCTAGTTCCCGAAACTCACACTTCAGGACCTCATCCCTCTTCCTGCCTATGTCATTGGTCCCAACATGTATCACGACTTCTGGTTGCTTTCCCTCTCGTACCAGGATGTCGTGCACCTGGTCAGAGACATCCCGGACGCTGGCACCCGGGAGGCAACAAACCATGCGGGTATCCTTCTCACGTCCACAAAATCTCCTGTCTGCTCCCCTGACTATAGAGTCTCCAATGACGACAGCTCTTGGATCATTGGAAAATTTTCCCGGAAAGGGTGACCTGGACAAGAGGGATGGGTTGCACTTGAACTGGAAGGGAGCCAATATCCTGACCGGGACGTTTGCTGATGCTACTCGGCACAGTTTAAACTAATCTTGCAAGGAGCTGGAAAGAGGGGCCCCAGGTCAGTAAGGAAAGAATCGGACTGGAAGGTAAGTGTCAGGGAAAGTATTGAAAGGCAAAATCAAACTAATAGGTATGTTGGGTCAAGCAACATACATCAAAGTTGCTGGTGAACGCAGCAGGCCAAGCAGCATCTAGAGGAAGAGGTGCAGTCAACGTTTCAGGCCGAGACCCTTCGTCAGGACAGTTTGAGGTGTGCTTAGTGCTAGGAGTATTATAGGTAAAGGTGATGAACTTATAGCGTGGATCCATATATGGAACGACAATGCTGTAACCATTACTGAAATTTTGCTGGGGAGGGGGCCAGGAATGGGTGATTAATGTATCAGGTTTTCAAAGTTTTAGAAAAGATAGAGGAAGAGGTAAAAGGAGAGGGGAGTTGCACTGCTAATCAGTGACAATATCACAGCTGCATACAGAGGAGACATAAAGGAAGGACCAGACACTGAGTCTATCTGGGCAAAACGCAGGAACTGAAAGGATGCAATCATATTGATGGGATTGTACTACAGGGACCTCAATATCTACTAGGATATTGGGGAGCAGATATGTAATCAGATTAAGGAAATGCGTAAAAATAATAGGGTTTTGTCATGGTATATTTCAACCTCCCTAATATAAACTGTGGCCTTCTTGGTGCAAGGGGCTTAGGTGCAGTAAAACTTGTAAAGTGCATCTAGGAAGGTTTCTTAAATCAATATGCGGACGGTTCAACGAGAGGAGGGGCTGTGCTGGTCCTGGTGTTGGCTAATAAGCTTAGCCAAATGACAGACCTTTCATGGGTGAACAGTTAAGGAACAGTGACCTTAACTTTCAGGATAGCTATAGGTAACAATAGGTATGTTCCTTGTGGGAGAGTTCCTTGGAGCAGGGCAAATTACGAGGGCATTAGCAGAAACTAAGAAGCTGTCTGTCTGTATCTTGTTTTACGGTGGTTGGCATCCAGCTTAATGGTGCATTACCGCCACCCTCTGCTCCAGAATGTGCACTATACATACATTCTAAATACACACACACACACACACCACCCTCCCATCTTTGACTATCCTAGTATCCTATTCCTGTTTATTCGTCATATTCTATAAAAAACCCCTGTACCCCTTAAAAACGCTAAAAATACCCGGACTTGTGCTCTCTCACCCATGCCCGGCAACCCTTTTAATGTGAATTCCTGCACCCCCAACTCCCTTAATTTATTTCTCATCATCTCTCTCTGTCTCCCATACTTCCTGCAACACAAAACTACATGTTCCACTGACTCCTCTTCCTGACATTCCTCACACAATCCTGTCTGGTGTTTCCCTATCATTTTCAATGTTTTGTTTAATGCATTGTCTCCTCTCATCCTCCTTCTCTCCAAAGAGTAAAGCCCTAGCTCCCTTAATCTCTGATCATAATGATCTAAACCAGGCAGCATCCTGGTAAATCTCCTCTGTACCCTTTCCAAAGCTTCCACATCCTTCCTATAGTGAGGTGACCAGAACTGGACACAGTCCTCCAAGTGTGGCCTAACCAGAGTTTTATAGAGCTGCATCATTACATCGCGACTCTTAAACTCTATCCCTCGACTTATGAAAGCTAAAACCCCATAAGCTTTCTTAACTACCCTATCCACCTGTGAGGCAACTTTCAGGGATCTGTGGACATGTACCCCCAGATCCCTCTGCTCCTCTACACTACCAAGTATCCTGCCATTTACTTTGTACTCTGCCTTGGACTTTGTCCTTCCAAAGTGTACCGCCTCACACTTCCCCGGGTTGAACTCTTATCTGCCACTTCTCAGCCCACTTCTGCATCCTATCAATATCTCTCTACAATCTTTGACAATCCTCTACACTATCTACAACACCACCAACCTTTGTGTCGTCTGCAAACTTTCCAACCCACCCTTCTACCCCGACATCCAGGTCGTTAATAAAAATCACGAAAAGTAGAGGTCCCAGAACAGATCCTTGTGGGACACGACTAGTCACAATCCTCCAATCTGAATGTACTCCCTCCACCATCACCCTCTGCCTTCTGCAGGCAAGCCAATTCTGAATCCACCTGGCCAAACTTCCCTGGATCCCATGCCTTCTAACTTTCTGAATAAGCCTACCATGTGGAACCTTGTCAAATGCCTTACTAAAATCCATATAGATCACATCCACTGCACTACCCTCATCTATATGCCAGGTCACCTCCTCAAAGAACTCTATCAGGCTTGTTAGACACGATCTGCCCTTCACAAAGCCATGCTGTCTGTCCCTGATCAGTCCATGATTCTCTAAATGCCTATAGATCCTATCTCTAAGAATCTTTTCCAACAGCTTTCCCACCACAGACGTAAGGGTCACTAGTCTATAATTACCCGGACTATCCCTACTAACTTTTTTGAGCAAGGAGACAACATTCGCCTCCCTCCAATCCTCCGGTACCATTCCCGTGGACAACAAAGATGTAAAGATCCTAGCCAGAGGCTCAGCAATCTCTCCTCTCACCTCGTGGAGCAGCCTGGGGAATATTCCGTCAGGCTCCGGGGACTTATCTGTCCTAATGTATTTTAACAACTCCAACACCTCCTCTCCCTTAATATCAACATTCTCCAGAATATCAACCTCACTCATATTGTCCTCACCATCATCAAGTTCCCTCTCATTGGTGAATACCGAAGAGAAGTATTCATTGAGGACCTCGCTCACTTCCACAGCCTCCAGGCACATCTTCCCACCTTTATCTCTAATCGGTCCTACCTTCACTCCTGTCATCCTTTTTTAATTCACATAATTGAAGAATGTTTTGGGGTTTTCCTTTACCCTACTCGCCAAGGCCTTCTTATGCCCCCTTCTTGCTCTTCTCAGCCCCTTCTTAAGCTCCCTTCTTGCTTCCCTACATTCCTCAATAGACCCATCTAATCCTTGCTTCCTAAACCTCATGTATGCTGCCTTCTTCCACCTGACTAGATTTTCCACCTCACTTGTCACCATTGGTTCCTTCACCCTACCATTCTTTATCTTCCTCTCCGGGACAAATTTATCCCTAACATCCCGCAAGAGATCTCTAAGCATCGACCACATGTTCATAGTACATTTCCCAGCAAAAACATCATCCCAATTCACACCCACAAGTTCTAGCCTGATAGCTTCATAATTTGCCCTTCCGCAATTAAAAATTTTCCTGTCCTCTCTGATTCTCTCCTTTTCCATGATAATGCTAAAGGCCAGGGAGCGGTGGTCACTGTCCCCCAGTTGCTCACCCACTGAGAGATCTGTGACCTGACCCGGTTCATTACCTAGTACTAGATCTAGTATGGCATTCCCCCTGGTCGGCCTGTCCACATACTGTGACAGGAATCCGTCCTGGACACACTTAACAAACTCTGCCCCATCTAAACCCTTGGAACTAATCAGGTGCCAATCAATATTAGGGAAGTTAAAGTCACCCATGATAACAACCCTGTTATTTTTGCACCTTTCCAAAATCTGCCTCCCAATCTGCTCCTCTGTATCTCTGCTGCTGCCAGGGGGCCTATAGAATACCCCCAATAGAGTAACTGCTCCCTTCCTGTTCCTCACTTCCACCCATACTGACTCAAAAGAGGATCCTGCTACTTTACCCACCCTTTCTGTAGCTGTAATAGTATCCCTGACCAGTAATGCCACCCTTCCTCCCCCTTTTCCGCCCTCTCTATCCCTTTTAAAGCACTGAAATCCAGGAATATTGAGAATCCATTCCTGCCCTGGTGCCAGCCAAGTCTCTGTAATGGCCACTATATCATAATTCCATGTATTTATCCAAGCTCTTAGGTCATCACCTTTGTTCCTGATGCTTCTTGCATTGAGGTACACACATTTCAGCCCTTCTACCTTACTGTCTTTGCACCGTTTATTCTGCTTCTCTCTCCTCAAAGCCTCTCTGTATGGTAGATCTGGCTTTACTCCATGCAGTTCTTTCACTGCTCTATCGTTCTGGGTCCCATCCCCCTTGCAAATTAGTTTGAACTGTCCCGAACCATGCTAGCAAACCTACCTGCAAGGATATTGCTCCCCCTTGAGTTCAGGTTCAACCCATCCAATCTGTACAGGTCCCACCTTCCCCAGACGAGATCCCAATGATCTAAAAATCTAAAACCCTGCTCCCTGCACCAACTCCTCAGCCACACATTCAACTGCCATCTCCTCCAATTCTTACCATCACTATCACGTAGCACTGGCAGCAATCCTGAAAACGCCACCCTTGAGGTCCTGTTCTTCAGCCTTCTGCCTAGTTCCCGAAACTCACACTTCAGGACCTCATCCCTCTTCCTGCCTATGTCATTGGTCCCAACATGTATCACGACTTCTGGTTGCTTTCCCTCTCGTACCAGGATGTCGTGCACCTGGTCAGAGACATCCCGGACGCTGGCACCCGGGAGGCAACAAACCATGCGGGTATCCTTCTCACGTCCACAAAATCTCCTGTCTGCTCCCCTGACTATAGAGTCTCCAATGACGACAGCTCTTGGATCATTGGAAAATTTTCCCGGAAAGGGTGACCTGGACAAGAGGGATGGGTTGCACTTGAACTGGAAGGGAGCCAATATCCTGACCGGGACGTTTGCTGATGCTACTCGGCACAGTTTAAACTAATCTTGCAAGGAGCTGGAAAGAGGGGCCCCAGGTCAGTAAGGAAAGAATCGGACTGGAAGGTAAGTGTCAGGGAAAGTATTGAAAGGCAAAATCAAACTAATAGGTATGTTGGGTCAAGCAACATACATCAAAGTTGCTGGTGAACGCAGCAGGCCAAGCAGCATCTAGAGGAAGAGGTGCAGTCAACGTTTCAGGCCGAGACCCTTCGTCAGGACAGTTTGAGGTGTGCTTAGTGCTAGGAGTATTATAGGTAAAGGTGATGAACTTATAGCGTGGATCCATATATGGAACGACAATGCTGTAACCATTACTGAAATTTTGCTGGGGAGGGGGCCAGGAATGGGTGATTAATGTATCAGGTTTTCAAAGTTTTAGAAAAGATAGAGGAAGAGGTAAAAGGAGAGGGGAGTTGCACTGCTAATCAGTGACAATATCACAGCTGCATACAGAGGAGACATAAAGGAAGGACCAGACACTGAGTCT
Organism: Mobula hypostoma; assembly: GCF_963921235.1. Lineage (NCBI taxonomy): Eukaryota > Metazoa > Chordata > Chondrichthyes > Myliobatiformes > Myliobatidae > Mobula > Mobula hypostoma. The sequence goes on along the minus strand of NC_086106.1, from coordinate 36,667,982 downwards.
ATCTGGGCAAAACGCAGGAACTGAAAGGATGCAATCATATTGATGGGATTGTACTACAGGGACCTCAATATCTACTAGGATATTGGGGAGCAGATATGTAATCAGATTAAGGAAATGCGTAAAAATAATAGGGTTTTGTCATGGTATATTTCAACCTCCCTAATATAAACTGTGGCCTTCTTGGTGCAAGGGGCTTAGGTGCAGTAAAACTTGTAAAGTGCATCTAGGAAGGTTTCTTAAATCAATATGCGGACGGTTCAACGAGAGGAGGGGCTGTGCTGGTCCTGGTGTTGGCTAATAAGCTTAGCCAAATGACAGACCTTTCATGGGTGAACAGTTAAGGAACAGTGACCTTAACTTTCAGGATAGCTATAGGTAACAATAGGTATGTTCCTTGTGGGAGAGTTCCTTGGAGCAGGGCAAATTACGAGGGCATTAGCAGAAACTAAGAAGCTGTCTGTCTGTATCTTGTTTTACGGTGGTTGGCATCCAGCTTAATGGTGCATTACCGCCACCCTCTGCTCCAGAATGTGCACTATACATACATTCTAAATACACACACACACACACACCACCCTCCCATCTTTGACTATCCTAGTATCCTATTCCTGTTTATTCGTCATATTCTATAAAAAACCCCTGTACCCCTTAAAAACGCTAAAAATACCCGGACTTGTGCTCTCTCACCCATGCCCGGCAACCCTTTTAATGTGAATTCCTGCACCCCCAACTCCCTTAATTTATTTCTCATCATCTCTCTCTGTCTCCCATACTTCCTGCAACACAAAACTACATGTTCCACTGACTCCTCTTCCTGACATTCCTCACACAATCCTGTCTGGTGTTTCCCTATCATTTTCAATGTTTTGTTTAATGCACAGTGCCCCAGCCTTAACCTAGTCCACACAATTTCCTCTCTTCTGTTTCCATTACCTACCCTAGTAACTGCAACACTCTTTTGTATTTGATATAAATGCCTCCCTTTCCCCTCCCTGTCCCAACTTTCTTGCCACATTCGGTTGACTTTTTCCCAGATTACACACTTAACCTCTGCTTTACTGATACTAATGTGCATTTCCACATTTTCTTTCTTTAATGCCCTCTTTGCCAACTCATCCACCCTCTCATTCCCCTTCACCCCTACATGTGCTGGAACCCATAGAAATTTTACCTGACCTCCCTGATTTGCAATTCTTGTAACTAACTGAAGGACTTCATAAAGTACATCTTGCCGACTGTTTGTGTGAAAAGACCTTAAACTTGCTAGAACTGAGGATGAATCTGAACATATCAATGCTTTGGCTTGTCTGGCTTTCTGCACCCATTGCAACGCAACCAACACTGCCAGCATCTCCACTGTAAACACCCCTAACTTATTAGATGTTCTTCTGCTGATTCCAGTTTCTTTTGCTGGTATAACCACCCCAAACCCTGTCACTCCTGTTTCACGTTCCTTCGCACCATCTGTATAAATGTGAGTATAATCACTATACTTTTCCATCACATGACAGTTAAATGCATTTACCAAATCTGTTTTATATCTCTCTTTCCTTTTTACCTCTAACAAATGCCAGTCTATGTCAGGCCATACAAGCTTCCATGGAGCTACAACCGGATAAACTACTGAAGGACTTCTCCTCAGATCAAATACTCCACATTCTTTCGCAATATCATTCCCTACCCGACTAAAGGTATCCCTCTGAAACCTCCCATTTTCCCAGCACTCCTGCAACACTCCTTTAGTAGGGTGAGAATCATTGTGCCCCTGCAAGTTAGCCCAGTAGTTTGTCATTAGTTGCATCCTTCTTAGCTCCAAAGGCATTATTCCCATTTCTACCTGTAGGGCTGACACTGGTGACGTTTTAAAAGCCCCATTGCACACTCTCAAGGCCTGAGCCTGAATCACATCCAGTTTCCTTATAAGAGACCTAGCTGCTGATCCATATACTATATTTCCATAATCCAATACAGATCTTACTAAAGCCACATACAGTCTCTTCAAAGCTGAACAACTTGCTCCCCATTCCCTACCAGTCAAACATCTCATCGCATTTATTACTTTTTTACATTTCTCCTCAACTTTCCTGATATGGTCTGCCCATGTTAATCGTGAATCAAATATAACTCCCAGAAACTTAAATGATGCAACCCTTTCTAATTCAATCCCATACATCCTTAACTTCTTCCCTACCTCAACCCTTTTCCTGGTAAAAAATACAGTTTGAGTTTTGTCTACTGAAAATCTACATCCCCAATCATAACCCCACTCCACCACTTCATCAATTGCTTCTTGTAGTTTCCTGATTATATGTTCCAGGTTCCTGCCTCTTTTCCACAAGGCCCCATCATCCGCAAACAGTGACCTACCTATATCCACTGGTACCTTTTTGAAGACATCATTGATCAGAATGATGAAAAGTAACTGGCTAATCACACTACCTTGAGGTGTGCCATTTTCCACTCTGTACTGTTTTGATAATTCTGATCCAATCCGAACTTGAATTTTTCTACCAAACAAAAAATCTTTAATCCAATTAAAAACTCTCCCACCAACCCCCATCTTGTGCAGTTTAATTAATAATCCTTCCTTCCACATCATATCATAGGCTTTTTCAATGTCAAAGAACACTGCCACTACTGACTCTCTATTTGCCTGGGCCTTCCTTATTTCAGTCTCTAACATAATCACCGAGTCCATGGAATTCCTTCCCTTTCTAAAACCACTCTGAGAAACTAAGAAGCATTAAATGGGAACAGCTTTCCTCTGTCAAGTCCACATCAGACATGTGGTGGATGTTTAAAGATCGATTGTTCAGAGTACAGGAAAGATATGTTCCTCCTAGAAGGAAGGGCAGGGATGGAAAGATGAGAGAATCTTGGATGTCCAGAGCTGTGATGAATTTAATCAAGAAGAAAAAGAAAAAATATGTAAAGCTCTGGAAAATCTGATCAAACAAAGCACACGAGGAATGCAAAGAAGTCAGGAGGTTCTGTTGCAAACTTATAAAACTCCGGTTAGGCCACACCGGGAGTATTACATACATTACTGGTCACCTCACAATAGGAAGGATATTGAGGCTTTGGAGAGGATGCAGAAGAGGCTTTCCAGGATGGCAAGTACTATCATGAGACACTGGATAAACATGGGGTGTGTTCTCTGAAGCATCGGAGGCTGAGGAGAGATCTGATGGAGTTTTAAAAGATTATGAGAGGCATAGATAGAGTGGTCAGAGAGCATCTGTTTCCTGGTTGAGATGTCTAATAGCAGAGGGCTTGCATTGAAAGTGAAAGGGGTTAGGTTCAAAGGAGATGTGAGGGGTATGTTTTTCGCTCAGATAGTGGTGGATGCCTGGAGTGCACTGCCTGGTGTGATAGTAGAAGAAAATACATTGGAAGTTTTTAAGAGTCATTTGGATAGACATATGGATGCAAGGAAGATGGAGGGATGTGAGCATGGTGCAGGTAGGATGGACTCATATTTGGGTGTTTGTGATTTGCTTTTTAGGTGGTTCAGCACAATGCTGTGAGCTGAATGGCCTGTTCCTGTGCTGTACTGTTCTATTATCCTCCAAAACCCCATTCTCCTGTCTTCTCCCCATAATCATAGCCCACCAATGTTATTTTAAATGCACCACATGACCCAGCCTCCACAGCCGCCTGTGGCATGTGGGTGAGATGCCTCAATAACTGCCTCCTTAGCTCTGTTTTAATGTCCTAAAGCTGTGGCTTCTGGTCGTAAACTTTCCCATTATTTGAATTATCCTCTTCACGTCCACTCTATCTCGGCCTATCTATATTTGATAGGTTTCAATGAGATTCTTCTACCCCTCCTCCCCCCCCCCATGAAGACTGGAGAACTGATTTTGGAAAACAAGGAAATCTCAGAGAAGATACGTCTGTCCTAAAGTTGAAAAGACTGAGAGCATGCAAATCATGAAAAAAAAGAGATAAAATTAAGAGGGGTTTAAAGCAATCCCTATCATCACTGGGGAAAAGATAAAAATAATAGTCAAGATAGAACAGTCTTATTTACCCGATATCCTGCATCTTAAAATCATTAAATAATGTATTGCGGGGACAGTGGATTTATTCATTGCTGAAAAAACAAAGTATGATCGAGCAAATAAAACAGATTGATGGCAAGCCATCTCTACAAAAGAGAGATTAGTTGATAGGGCAAGGAATATTTTCACCATGCAAATGTAAGACAATAAATATCTTCATCAACAGAAATATGCCTTTACATTTAATTTCATTGCTACCACTAATTTTTGTGTTGCCTGGTTATGATATGCCACACACTGAAGTAGTACAGCCATGTTATCAGGGGCTGGGTATTCTGACAGGTGAAGGCACCTTAGAACTCTGAGGGAATCGTTGATGGATGAGTACAGTTCTAGGAGCATTTGAGAAGGTCACAATCATGAAGGACTGGCAGCCTATCCATCATCCAAAATATTCATGCATTTTCACAATTCGAGCATCATGTCTGCAGTCTATCTTTATTGTTCAACGACAGAATCTCGCAACATTTCCTTTCTCAATGAGCCTTCGATTTCACCCCGAAAATCTTGCTCATTATGATTTATTCTCTTTCACCCACATGCAACTGGGCGCCACGGTAGCGTTGAGGTTAGCGCGACACTATTATAGCTCGAGGCATTGGAGTTTGAAGTTCAAATCTGTTGTCCTCTGTAAGGAGACTCTGTACGCGTCGGTTTGCAAGTGCTCCGGTTTCCTATTAAAGTATAAAGAGAACGTCTGAACTGAAGTCTAAATTGGTCATTGCGAATTGTTAGCACTAAATCGGGGTGTATGGGGTTGCTGGGTGGTGCAGCTTGAAGGGCCGAAAGGCCCTACGAAATATTTCTAAAATTAAGAAAAAACTGAAATGTAAACATATCTTAGATTACGCCAACATTGTAGCGAAGCGAATGACATAATGTGTTTGTTCAAGCAAAAGCGATTAATGAAACTATCAGCATTTAATTGCCCCCTTGGAGGTTACTTACCAGTCCTAATAAAGGACAAGATGAATGTTCCACAGAACACCCGGCGGGACAGCTCACTGTCAGGGGAACGATTAACAACTCTTGCACCCAATGTCTCAGGCTCAAAGTGGTCCTTTGTACGCTCTTTACTACCCTGTTTTCGCGGCCGTGGGTATTCCGGGTGAGTTACTTTGGCAAGTCAATAATTAACTTTACATCAGTTCTTGTTTGACGGTAGCACAAATGATTGTTAAGGATGTTTCTCGTGGTAAACTAGTTAAAAACAAAATTAGACAGGATGAGATTTGTGACTTACTAGGTTTTCCTATCAGAGGCGCATACTATTCCGAGGCATTGCAGGTCTATATATGTGAACCATATAATCATTCAGTATTTGCAGCTCCCCCTCTGCCACCGGGAATTTTCGAAAATCCGGCTTCTTAAATTAACAAACTTCCGCTATACACGCGAAACTTCGTACTCGAATGCAGAGATCCGACAGGAAATATACATGCAACACACATCAAAGTTGCCGATGAACGCAGCAGGCCAGGCAGCATCTGTAGGAAGAGGTGCAGTCGACGTTTCAGGCCGAGACCGTTCGTCCTGAATTTCCAGCATCTGCAGAATTCCTGTTGTTTGCGTGGACCTTTTTCTGCGGCAGATGCTGTTCGATTTCAGGTGTTCCTCCTGCAGTTTTTTGCTTGTTTGCGTCTGCAGTCTCTTGTGTCTCCGAAACTTTTTCTTTTCTTTCCAAGGTTTCCACGAAATTGCTTGAAATGCACTAGCCGTTTCCGTGGAAACCTTGGAAAGAAATGCATTAGCATTTTCATTGATCTGGGTTAAAATATCTGATGATTAATGCTTAATTTAACTTTAGGTCGATGATCGCTAGGTCTCTGTTTTACCCAACTTGTACGACAGATTCACGTTACTGCTGCTGTAGACGTCTGCTTGATAGGAAATTGACTAGAATTCTGCTGAGACTATAGTATTCAAAGGCGATAAATTACAATTATTTTCCGTTTTCTTTCTCATGCTGTTGATTCGCTGAAGATGTTATGACATTACCAAGGAGTTCTTTTTTGTATTGAAAAAATCTTTATACGAAACTTAGTTGTAATTTATCAGAAAATTTAGCGTAGGGCGTCATTCAAAAGGACCGCCGTTTGAGTAGCCACTAGACGGGTTCATTTTCATTCCTTAATCTCTGTCTTGGCTTCCAGTATGATGGTTCCACTGCATGTTAAAATCCTCATTAATTGGTAACATCGAATTGTTCATGAGTATTCCTTTACATCTATCCTCCCACCAGTGTAGTGCGGCCCGAAGAGTAGGCGAATCTCCAAGTTGCTTGCACGACATACTTTAGGGATTGTGACTGAGATTGGCAAATTTATCCCCCAGGACTTCGTGGAATCACTATCCCTACGGATCTTCGCTCCAGGGGCGTTGCACTTCATTTCATCCGATTGATTCGCTGCATCTGCACTGAACCGGAATCCAATTCTACGCACAGCGTTATTTAGGACGGCCTAATTTTCTTCATCGGAGATCAACTCCATTGATTATTTTGAACATGGTGATTGTTGTGTATTTAAATATTTACGTAATGTGTGAATAATGTTTATATATGTATATATGTACCTTCTCTTGAATTAGTTTAATGTTTTCTAATTTCAAAACATAACTTTGGTGATTAGATATTTTTAATATGAATCCGAGACGGCTACCGACCTGCTAAATCGCAACGAGGCGTTGGAACTAACAAAACGCAGAGCGAGCAACGAGGATTAAAAAAATAACGCAGCGCACCATGTGCAGGGACGGTCCAGTTGCTTCAAAGGAAGGCAGCACATGTTCCTCGGAAGGGGAGACACGATCGAGTTTTTTTTAAAAGTCTGATAACGGAAGAAACTACGGGTTTATAAATAATCATAATAATCAGAAATGGTTGGTTAAGTCGAAAATATTGACACAAAGGATAACTAGAATATATATACTGAGCTAAATCAGCAATATTTTCAGGCAAATGTACTGACCAATGAGAAACGAGTACCAATCTTACTAAGTGCATTGGTAGTAAAGGTATACGGTTTGCTTCCGAGTTTAACTATTCTATCCAAACTAGCCTATATGAGCTTTGTTGATATTGGAGAAGTGATGCAGGAACAGCAGGCAGAGACACAATTGAGTTGCAGTCAGGAATGAAAGTGAGAATGAACAACATTGCAATGTCTAAACAGAAACCAGCCAGGCCGAATAAATTGTGTTACCATTCTGGCAAGGGCTCATCTACGCCAGACCAATGCAGATGTAAAGGCGAAACTTGCAGAAATTGCAACAAAGTAGGACACATACAAATAGTATGTCAGGCAGACAAAAATAAATAGACTGCACAGGGAAGAGAAAAATCTAAAGAGTAAAGTTGCAGTTTGAAAAAGAGTACTAATCTGCATTCTGTTCATGAAAAATCTGATAATGATGAGAGTGACGCAGAACTGGATACCCTCATGATTTACAATGTGAAAGCTAACAATGGACAACTAACATGGCACCAGAGTGAATGGCAAATTAATTAAAATGGAATAAGACGGTTCAATTGTTTCAGTCATTCTACAAAATGAGCTTGAGTGCCATTTCAAAAATACCAACAAGAAGCCTGGAGATATTCCACTAGGTACTTAGACTGGAGAATAGACAACTCCTGTGGGAATTACGCTCATGACAGTGAAATGCAACAACCAACAAGCCACATTGAGCTTGCGTGTGGTAAAAGCAGGAGGACCAGCATTGTGGGGATGAAAGTGGCTGAGACAATTACAACCAGCTTCGAGCTCTATCCGCCAATTGCATGACATCCCCTGCAAAAGAGTTAACAAAAAGCGAATTAGGAAAGGTGCTGGATGATACCACAGCTGTTTCCATGCTGTACACCGTGAACTGTTCCCCAATAGAGGGCAGACAAGTGTTGGCGCCAAGTTCTGTGCTTCTGGTAGGAAAGCATATTGGACCAAGGAAGGACAATGTTGCTTAAAAGAATTATGAAGGTTTCGAAAACTGTGGTCCAACTACAACAGTTTTTGGGGGTAGCATATCTAAGAAAGCTTCTGATATGTTAAGCTGGCAGGTACTTGTGTTTTCTCAGTTGTCTATTTTTCATCTTACTTGGAAACGTATTCAAATGTTTTAAACTGCCTCATGTTTACCAGGAGTTAAGTTGCAGTTAGAATAGTGCGCCAGTGTTCGGCTTTCCACTCAAAGCGAGGCCGAGACCAAGGTCAGAGCCGATTGTTCTATTCAATAATGGACAGTTTCCACTGGGGAAGTAATAAGTGAAATTGGAGAAACTGGATCAGATTTATTCTGACAATTGTCATTGCTAATTAAAAATGTTCTTTCTCTACCCTCCATAAAACATGACCTACTGATCAGCGTTCCAAACAAAAAACGAGTTAAGAGAAAAAAGTGAGAACCAATTCCCTCTTTTTTTCGTTCTTTTAATTCCTTGCTTAACTCTTAACTCCTGAGAGAGAATTCGAGGGAATTCGCCGCAAGCCGGCACATATCCCTGAAAACCCTTCAGCTGACAACAAATCTTGTTGACGACACTTCGAAATTACGTAAGCAAAATACAGTATAGACGTAACTGTGAATGGAAACATCTAGAAATTCTACTCTAGAAATGTATTCAAGTATGTTTCAGGCGATAAGCACAGGTGTCAATGGATGACTTTTTTAGAAGTTGAAGACGACTGCTTCACTATCTCTGATCACGGATTTCCTTGCTATTTTTTCTGTACCCAAACAGCGAACCTTTTGTCCATTGTGATCTTGCCCCAGGGAAAGTGTGGTCTCTCCAAGTGTATCGCTCGATATTTGGTGTCCATGGCAGTCACCGACCTCCTGGTTGTTGTCACCGCTTTGATACTGAATCCAATCAACGGTATTTATATGCCGGTGAGTTTCCTGTCCATCACTCCCGTCTGCAAAATGAGCACCGTGCTTATTTATTCATCCAGAGACTGTTCCGTCTGGTTAACCGTTGCTTTCACCTTCGATCGATTTGTAGCCATTTGTTGTCAAAATCTGAGGAACAAATATTGTACCGGGAAAACGGCGCGTGTGGTCATATGTGTGGTTTGCGCCATGGGATGTTTAAAAAACATCCCCTGGTTCTTTCCATATGAACCCCTGTATGTGATAAACGGCGTGCCCTGGTTTTGCAGACTTAAGTTATTTTTTTATGCTTCCTTTATATGGACAGCTTTCGACTGGTTCGATCGTGTTTTAACTCCTTGTATTCCGTTCCTCTTGATTGTATTGTTCAATGCTATGACCGTCAGGTACATTCTGGCAGCCAACCGAGCCCGAAAGAGACTCCAAGGTTCTTGCAGTGCTGAGAAACAGAATGACCCGGAGATGGAGAGCCGCAGGAAGTCCATAGTATTACTTTTTATTATATCGGGAAATTTCATTCTGTTATGGACGACGTACGTAGTGAATGTTGTATATGTGCGGTTTACAGACGGTTCTTACTTCACTGGCTTCAATTTCAAAGACCCCAGGTTTATCCTGGAAGAAAGCGGAAACATGCTGCTTCTCTTCAGCTGCTGCATTAACACGGGCACCTACGCAATGACCCAAAGTAAGTTCAGGCAGGAGCTAAAGAAGCTGATAAAATATCCACTGTTTGCCATGATGACATTATGTAAATAATGGGCGTTCGAAAACATCTCTGAACTACTCTGTATCTCATATACCTGATCTCCCTCTACCATTTTCCCTTGTTGTCAGAGCTCGGCTCTAAAATAAATACCTTTAAGCCCCTTTTTGTAAATAATTTCTCCCCTTTTTCTGAATGATTTCCGAAGAAGATGGTATCACTTCCTATCCGGAGCTAACAAATTTATTTTATGCTTGGGGTCGCATTCATTTTTATTGGAATTTGAATCCCACATTTCCTCAGGTCGTTATTTCTTTTTCTCAACGTGAATTCTGTCTAATTTATGCATCCTCTGTTAGCTGCAGATTCCAAGTGACCTTGGTCTTTAATCTCAGATTCAGAATCAGGTTTATTATCATCGGCATGTGTCATGAAATTTGTGAACTTAGCAGCAGTAGTTCAATACAATACATAATATAGAAGAGAAAAAATAAAATAATAATACATAAATAAGTACAAACGTTCACAAATCAATTACAGTATATGCTATTGGATAGATTAAAATCGTGCAAAAACAGAAATAATATACATTAAAAAGTGAGGACGTGTTCAAGGGTTCAATGGCCACTTAGGAATCGGATGGCAGAGAGGAAGAAGCTGTTCCTGAATCGCTGAGTGTGTGCCTTCAGGCTTTTGTACCTCCTACCTGAAGGTAGGGTGCTGGAGGTCCTTAATATTGGACGCTGCCTTTCTGAGACACCGCTCCTTGAGGATGTCCTGGGTACTTTGTAGACTAACACCCAAGATGGAGCTGACTAAATTTACGATCCTCTGCAGCTTCTTTCGGTCCTGTGCAGTAGCCACCCCACCTCCCTTACCAGACAGTGGTGCAGCCTGTCAGAATGCTCTCCATGGTACCTCTAAAGACGGTTTTTGAGTGTATTTGTTGACATACCAAATCTCTTCAAACTTCAATGAAATATAGTCACTGTCTTGTCGTCTTTGTAACTGCATCAATATGTTGGGACCAGGTTAGGTCATCAGAGATCTTGACACCCAGGAACCTGAAACTGCTCACTCTCTCCACTTCTGATCCCTCAATGGTATCTGTTCCTTCGTCTTACCCTTCCTGAAGTCCACAATCAGCTCTTTTGTCTTGCTGATGTTGAGTGCCAGCTTGTTGCTGCAGCACCACTCCGCTAGTTGGCATATCTCGCTCCTATACACCCTCTTGTCACCATCTGAGATTCTACCAGCAATAGCTGTTTCATCAGCAAATTTATAGATGGTATTTGAGCTCTGCCTAGCCACACAGTCATGGGTATAGAGAGAGTAGAGCAGTGGACTAAGCAAAGCATACACCCCTGAGGTGCAGCGCTGTTGATCGTCAGCGAGGAGGAGATGATATAACCAATCTGCACAGTTGGTGGTCTGCCTGTTAGGAAGTCAAGGATCCAATTGCAGAGGGAGGTACAGAGGCCCAGGTTCTGTAACTTCTCAATCAGGATTGTGGGAATGATGGTATTAAATGCTGAGCTATAGTCGATGAACAGCATCCTGATGTAGGTGTTTGTGTTGTCCAGGTGGTCTAAAGCCATGTGAAGAGCCATTGAGATTGTATCTGCTGTTGACCTATTGTGGCGATAGGCAAATTGCAGTGGGTGCTGGTCCTTGCTGAGGCAGGAGTTCAGTCCAGTCATGACAACCTCTCAAAGCATTTCAGCACTGTAGATGTGAGTGCCACCAGGTGACAGTCATTAAGGCAGCTCACATTATACTTCTCAGGCTCTGGTATAATTGTCGTCCTTTTGAAGCAAGTGGAAACTTCTGCCCATAGCAGTGTGAGGTTGAAAATGCCCTTGAATACTCCCGCCAGTTGGTTAGCACAGGTTTTCAGAGCTTTATCAGGTACTCCATCAGGACCTTCCATCTTGCGAGGGTGCACTCTCTTTAAAGACAGCCTAACATCAGCCTCTGCCTCAGGGATCACAGGGTCACTGGGTGCAGCAGGGATCTTAACAGCTGTAGTTATATTCTCCCTTTTAAAGGTGGCATGGAAAGTGCTGAGTTCATCTGGTAGTGAAGCATTGCTGCCATTCATGCTAATGGGTTTCGGTTTGTAGGAAATAACGTCTTGCAAATCCTGCCAGAGTTGTCATACATGCGATGTCACCTCCAACCTCATTCAAAATTGTCTCTTTGCCCTTGAAATAGCCAACCATAAATTATACCTGGTTTTCTGGTAGAGGCCTGGGCCGGGGGTACAGGATCTGAGCTATCGAAGAGCCTTGCTATTTTCTTCCCTATTCACTAGCTCCAACTATGTACTGAAGTCACCTGTCTGATAGAAACATTTTAAAGTGTTGAAAAATAATTAAATTCCTTCAAATTAAAGTTACTAAAACACATTCAAATACATTTAACTGTTATAAGTTATTGTGGAAGTATAATAGATATTAGGTACTGTACAGGTACACAGAATGTTGCCGAGACTCGATCTGGACTACCACTGTGTTTCCATATTTAAAGAAGGACATGCTTACATTGGAGACGCTGTAGAGAAGTTTTAATAAATTGGAAGAGATAAGCTGATAAAGAAATGTAGAATGGGTTGGACTTTTAACTATTCCAACCTTGAAAAATAATAAGGGTCAGTTTCACATGTATAGGATTCTGAGGGGATTGATAAGATGGGTTGAGGATTTTCTCGTGTTTTTGTGTGTGTGCTGCTTTCAAATTCCAGCATCTTCAAATTTTCCCGTGTTGGTGTTGAGGACGCTTACTTTGGTGAGGCTGGCTGGAAGGAAGAGTCCATCCATTTTGATAGAGATAAGGAGGAATTTCTTCATTCAGAGGGTCGTCAATATTTGGAATTTGCAATCCCAGGGAGGATCCTTCAGTCCTGCCAAAGGTTCTCAGCCCGAAATGTCGACTGTATTTTTTCCATTGATGCTGTCTGGCCTGCTGATTTCCTCCAGCATTTTGTGTGCCTTGCTTGGATTTCCAGCATCTGCAGATTTTCTATTGTTTGTGATATAAAAGTGTGATAGGAAGATATCAGGGTCAGGATGTTCCTGTTAGAGTGAAGGGCAAGGCTGACAGAAGTACCCGGGATGATGAAGGATATTAAGGACTTGGTCATAAAAAGGGGGAATACATTATGGAGAAGCTATTTGGATGAGACCAAGTCCTTGAAGAACGTAGGGATGCAGGAATACACTTAAGACGGAAATCAGGAGGGCAAATGAAGGACACAAGACACAAGTGGGAGATAACGTAAAGGAGACTCCTGAGAGATTCTGTAAGTATATTGAGCAAAAAAGGATAACAAGTGAGAGTGTATTTCTTCTTAAGGATGAATATGGACATGAGATAAATCTTAAATGAGTAATTCTCATCTATATTTATCTTGGACAATGTCATATAAGGAAATTCAGGAAAGAGAATAGAGATGTGTTGAAACATTTCTATACTACAAATGAGGTGGTGCTGGTAGATACAGTTGATAAATCCCTGAGGTCTGACAAAGTATATTCAAAGATACAGTGAGGAGCAATAGTTTGACTGAGATGTTTGAAGAGGTGAGCAAGAGAATTGACGAGGGCACAATGAAAGGCATTGGTCCCACTTAGTAAACTGGACCAGAAGTTTACATCACATGGAACCCAAAATGAGCTCGTTATTTGGGAAAAAATGGCTTGGTGGAATGAGTTAGGCAGTAGTGGAACCATTTTTTTTTGTTGTGTTTTGCTTTTGCAGTTGGAAGCCTGTGACCAGCAGCATGCCTCAGGCTTTGTTGCTGGGTCCAATACTATTTGCCACATATGTTGAGGATTTGGAACCTAAGGTTGACGGCATGATGAACAAGTTAACGAGTGGTGTCACAGGTAGACCTACCAGTGAAAAAGGGGTTTGCATGCCATCCTTCATCATTCAGGGCATATAACAGGTCAATGTCATGGATAACTAGAACTCAACTAGATCCCAACTCCAATACATATGGGTATAGATTGTAGTCGGACAAGACATTTGTGAGGCTGCAGCTGGAGAATTGTTCACAGTTTTGGGTACCTGCCAGAGGAAAGATGCTATTAAGCTGGAAAGAACGCAACTAAGATGATCGGAATGTTGATAGGATCCAAGAGCTAGAATTAGAAGGAGAGGCTGGGCAGACTTGGACTTCACCCTTTTGAGCATAGCAGACTAAGAGGCCACTTTATAGAGGTGTTTCAACAATGAGAGCTGTAGATAGGGCGAATGCATACATTCTTTTTCATAGTCATGGAAAACTACAGATAGAAACAGAACTTTGGCCCATCTAATCCATGCTGAAACATTTGAACAGCCTTGTCTAATTGACATATACTTAGACCATAGCCCACCAAACCCCTCATATCCATGCTTCTTCAAACATCCAAACTTTTCCTGAATGTTGAAATTAAAATCACATTCACTACCTACATTGCTATCCCATTCTACACTCTTAGCACCTCTGAGTGAAGCTCCTCCCTTATATTCACCTTAAACATTTCACCTTTCACCCTTAACCCATGACCTCTAATGGTAGACTCACCCAACTTCAGTGCAAAAAGCCTGGTTGCATTTAGCCTATCTACACTCCTCGTAATTTTGTGTATATCAATCAAATCTCCCCTCAATCTTCAACGTTCTAGAGAATAAATTTCTAACCTATTCAATCTTGCCTTATAACTCAGGTCCTCCAGTTCCAACATCCTTGTAATTTTCTCTGTACTTCTTCAATCTGATTTACATCTTTCCTGGAGATAGGTGACCAAAACTGCATATAATACTCCAAATTAGTCCTCTCCAATGTCCTATGCTGCTTTAACATAACATTCAACTCCTGTACTCAAAAACTTTGATCTCTGAAGGCCAAAGTGTACCAAAAGCTTTCTTTATGACATTATCTACCTGTGATGCCACTTAAAATGAATTATGGACCTGTGGTCTCAGATCCCTTTGTTCTACCATATTCGTCAGTGCACTATGGCTTATTGTATAAGACCTACCCGATGGTCCTTTAAAAGTGCAATATCTCACAATTGTCTGCACTAAATTCCATCTGACATTTTTCAGATCATGTTTCCACCTGGTCCAAATCCCACTGCAAGCTTTGATCGTATTCCTTGCTGTCCACTGCACCCCTAATCTTGATATTAACTGCAAATTTTCTGATTCAATTAGCCATATTATCATCCTGATCATTGATTATAGATGACAAACCAAACAGACCCAGCACCAAGCTCTGTGGCCGTTCACTAGTCATGGGCCTCCAGTCAGAGGTCAACTATCTACTACTACTCTCTGGGTTCTGTCACAAAGCCAGTATCTAATCCAATTTACTACCTTATCTTGAATGTCAAGCAACTGAAGTTTCTTAACCAACCTCCCATGCATGATATTGTGAAATGTCTTGCTGAAGTCCATGTAGTCCATCCACTGCCTTGCGTTCATCAAAATTTCTGGTAACTTCCTCAAAGAAATTCTATAGGATTGGTTAGGCACAACCTATCACACTCAAAACCATGCTAACTATCCCTCAAACAACAGGAATTCTGCAGATGCTGGAAATTCAAGCAACATACATCAAAGTTGCTGGTGAACGCAGCAGGCCAAGCAGCATCTCTAGGAAGAGGTGCAGTCGACGTTTCAAGACGAAGGGTCTCGGCCTGAAACGTCGACTGCACCTCTTCCTAGAGATGCTGCTTGGCCTAACTATCCCTCATTAGTTCCCGTCTAGTCAAATACTCACATATCCATTCCCTTAGAATAACTTCCAATAACTTTCCCCCTACTGATAGCAGGCTCATTGGCCTATAATTTTCTAGTGAGGTACAAGAGGATTGGATGATAGGTTGTGTTGTTCAGCAGGAATAGTATCTGGGTCACTAAGGGTGATTTAATCATCTCTGCTAGGGCCCCTGAAATTCCTACACTTGCCTTTAATAGGGTGTGAAGGAACACCTTGTCAGGCCCTGGGAATTTGTCCACCCTGATTTGCCTCAAAGCAGCGAACACCTCCTCCCCTGTAATCTATATGTCCATGATCTCACTGCTGCTTTTCCTCACTTCTATAGACTCTATGTCTGTCTCCCAAGTAAATACAGGTGCAAAGAAATCCACTTCAGATCTCCCACATCTCTTTTGGCTCGTCACATAGATTACCATTCTGATCTTCCAGAAGACCAGTTTTGTCACTTACAATCCTTTTTCTCTTAGCATATCTGTAGAGGCCCTTAGGATTCTCCTTCACCTACAACTGCTAGGGCAACTGCTAGCCAGAATGATTTCTTTCTTAAGTGTTCCCTTGCATTTCTTACACTACTCGGCTATCTCATTTGTTTCTGGCTGCCTATACCTGCTTTGCACCTTCATATTTTTTCTTAACTAGGGCCTTAATATATGGTCCGGTCTGTTAACTACTCATTTCAGTTAATTTCCTTTGCCCCATGTTCCACCAGCCTCCTTAATTAGGGCACCTGATCTTCACCCAAACTGGCAGGATGAAAACCCCAGCTTACACTACCCAGGGCGCGATGAATGTTCCAAGCTGCCAAGGATAAGGGACCATCTTCCGAACCACCAAGAATAAGGGACCGTCTTCTGAGCCGCCAAGAATAAGGGACCATCTTCATGAGCTCCTCCGTTTCAAGATTCGTATTGTCTGTTGTTGTTTGTTTTTGTTGTCTCGTGTCCATCTGAGTGTTGCCAGCCATTCTGCCGCTGCTCTGAGCTGGGATGCGAGTGGTCTGTCGTTGATTTGTTTTGAAGGCTCCGAGTCCCAGTCCAAGTCAAGGCTCCGAGTCCCAGTCCAAGTCAAGGCTTCGTGTCCAGTCAAGTGATTGCCGGCCGTTTGCCGCTTCATGAGCTTCTCCGTGTCAAGATATGTACTGTATTGTTTTTTATTGTTTGGTTTAGTCGTCTCATTTCCAGCTGAGTAGGTCCAGCCATTTACCGCTACTCTGAGTTGGGAATTCTGTCTCTTCGTGTCCCAGTCCAAGTCCAGGCTCTGTGTTCCAATCAAGTCCAAGTCCAGGCTCTGTGTCCAAGTCAAGTCTAAGTCCAGGCTCTGTGTTCCAGTCAAGTCTAAGTCCAGGCTCTGTGTCCAAGTCAAGTCTAAGTCCAGGCTCTGTGTTCCAGTCAAGTCTAAGTCCAGTCTCTGTGTTCCAGTCAAGTCTAAGTCCAGTCTCTGTGTCCAAGCCAAGTCTAGGTCCTGGCTGTGAGTCCAAGTCAAGTCCTAGTCCATCTCCGTGCCTGTGTCCTGCACTTGGGTCCGCTTCCTCCAGCTGCCCCACAGCAACACACACTGGCCAGATCCTTTCTGAGACTATCAAAATCAGACTTTCTCCAATTTAGAATCTCACCATGAAGAGCAGACCTATCCTTTTTTGATAATTACCTTGAAACTAATAGCACGATGATCATTAGATGCAAAGTGTTCCGCTACACAAGCTGTATCACCCGTCCTGTCTCATTTCCAAAAAGGAGATCAAATTTGCATAAAATTTTAATTGGAATTCTATGTACTCAGTAAGGAAACTTCCCAAAAAATATTAGACACACTCAATCCCATCTAGTCTTTTTACAGTATGGAAGTCCCAGTCAATATGTGGAAAGTAAAAATCAACTATTATTAAAACCTTATGCTTCTTGCAACAGCCTGCAACTTCTCTACAAATTTTAAATCTTAAAGCAATATACACAACATGCTGGAGGAACTGAGAAGGTCAGGCAGTTGTATGGAAATGAATTAACAGTGGACTTTTCAAGTTGAAACCTATCTTCATGACTGAAAAGGAAGGGGAAAGATGCGAGAATAAAAAGGTGGGGTAGGGGAAGGAAGCTAGCTAGAAGAAAATAGGTGAAGCCAGGTGGGTGGGAAAAGTATAGGGCTGCAAAAGAAGGAATATGGTAGGAGAGGAGAGTAGACAACAGGAGAAAGGAAAGGAGGATGGGACCCATTGGGAAGAGTTAGGCAGATAAGAAGAGGTAAATGGCCAGAGTAGGGAATAGAAGAGGGCAGGGGAGGGAATTTTTTTTTTAACTGGCAGTAGAAATCGATATTCATGCCATCAGGTTAGAGGCTATCCAGACACAATAGAAGATATTTCTCCTCCACCCTCATCTGGTACAAGAAAAGGCCATGGATCAACATGTTGAAACTGGCAAAAACAAAGGAGCTGGTTGTGGATTACAGGAGGAATGGAGACGGGCTAAACCCAATTGACATCAATGGATGTGGGATTGAGAGGGTAAGCAGCTTTAAGTTCCTCATCAACCACATCACCAAGGACCTGATGTGATCTATACACACCAGATGTGTGGTGAAAAAGGCACAACAGCGCCTCTTTCACCTCAGATGGTTGAGGAAGTTTGGTATAGACCCCCAAATCCTAAGAACTTTCTACAGGGGCACAATTGAGAGCATCTTGACTGGCTGCATCACTGCCTGGTATGGGAACTGTACCTCCCTTAATCACAGGATTCTGCAGAGAGTGGTGCGGACAGCCCAGTGCATGTGTAGTTGCGAACTTCCCATGATTCAGGACATTTTGAAATACAGGTGTGTAAAAAGGGCCCGAGCAATCATTGGAGAGCAGAGTCACCCCAACCACACTCTATTCCAGCTGCTACTATTTGAGAAATAGTACCGCAGCATAAAAGCCAGGAACAACAGGCTCTGGGACAGCTGCTTCCACCAGGCCATCAGACTGATTAACTCACGCTGATCTGAGTGTATTTCTATGTTACATTGCCTGTTCTATTTATTATAAATTATTATAAATTACTACGTTTGCACATATAGATGGAGATGTAATGTAAAGCCTTTTACTCCTCAAAATCAAAACGAATGGGAATTGGAGTTAAAATGTTTGGCCACAAGGAAGTGGAGGTGCTTGGATAAACTGTTTCCCCAATTTACAATGGGTCTCATCAATGTTGAGGAGGCCACATTGAAGCACCAGACACAATAGATGACCCCAGCAGATTCACAGTTGGTCTGAAAGATCTGTTTGGGCTCCTGGATGGAGGTAAGGGAGAAGGTGAATGGGTAGGTGTAGCATTTAGGCCACTGCTGGGAGGGAGATTATTGAGGAGGGACAAATGGACAAGGGAATGATGGAGGGAGCGATCTCTGTGGAAAGTGAGAAGTGTTTATGTAAAGATGTGTTTGGTGGTAGAAACTGTTTGGAAATGGTAGACATTGTGGAGAATGATGTGTTGGATGCAGAGGCTCATGGGATAGTAGATAAGGACATGAGGAACTCTATCACTGTTAAGGCAGTGGGAAGATGGGGAGAGAGCGGATGTTCAGGAAATGGAGGAGATACGGGTGAGGGCAGCATAGTCATAGTCATACTTTATTGATCCCGGGGGAAATTGGTTTTCATTACAGTTGCACCATAAATAATAAATGGTAATAACACCATAAATAGTTAAATAGTAATATGTAAATTAAGCCAGGAAATAAACGTCAATAGTAGAGAAAGGAAAACCCCATTCTTGGAAGAAAGAGAACATCTCTGATGTCCTGGAAAGAAAAGCTGCATCCTGGCAACAGAAATGAGAAAAAGGAATACCATTTTACAGAAAGGCCTACAAATCTCTTCCTCTAAATCCTGCAGACTATTGGCTAGTCTAGAAAATAGCGGCATTAATGTAGTCACTTTTCTTATTCCTCAGCTCGACGCATAAATCCTCACTACATGAGTTCTCCAGTCTGACCTGATTGAGCACTGCTGTGACTTTTTCCCTGACTAGTAACATTTCTTAATCCCTCCGCTCTATCATGTCTAAAACAACAGAACCCTGGAATATTTAGATGCCAGCCCTGCCCATCCTGCAACCAAGTCTCACTAATAGCTACAATATCATATTCCATATGTTGATCCATGCCCTGTTCTCATCTGCCTTTCCTACAATACTTCTTGCATGGAAAAAATGCAACTCAGAACAATAGTCCCACTATTCTCAACCCTTTGCTTACTGACTTTGTCTGAGGTCTTAACAACATCTTTCTCCAAAACCACTCCACTATCTGTTCCAGCACTCTGCTTCCAATCCTCCTGCAACTTGAGTTTAACCTGCCCAGTCCCATCCCGTGCAGTATCCACAAACCTTCCTGCGAGGATATTAGTCCTACTCCAGTTCAGGTACAAACTACCTCTTCTGTTTGGGTCCCACCTTCTTTGAAAGAGAGCCCAATAATCGAAAAATCTGATACCCTCCCTCAAAAACCAACACCTTAGACACAGGTTAATCTATATGATCTTCCTCTTTCTGGCTACAGTCTCACAAGGCATGGGTAGCAGCTCTGAGATCACCACCCTGGAGGTCCTATTCCTTAACATAGCACCTAACTCCCTGAACTCACTTTGCAGAACCTCATCACTCTTCCTGCATATGTCATTGGTATCCATATGGACCATGGCCTTTGACTGATCACCCTCCCACTTACAAATGCGAAGGACTCAATCCAAGATGTCCCAGACCCTGGCACCTGGGAAGCAACAGCCCATCTAGGAATCTCATTCTTGTCTACACAGCCTTCTTTCTGTTCCCCTAACTAATGGATCTCCTATCACCACAGCTCAACACTCTCCAACTTTCCTTGCTGAGCTACAGAGCCAGACTCAGTGCCAGAGGCCTGACCACTTCCTCTGATAGTCCATCACCATCCCAGGCAGCGACTCTCTGAGTGAGAAAGATCACCCCTCACATCCCCCTTGATCCTATCCCCTCTCACTTTCAATGCATGCCCTCTGGTATTAGATATTTCAACACTGGGAAAAAGATACTCTCTTCCCACTCGCATGATCTTGAAAACTATTATATCTCTACTTAGCCTCCAATGCTCCAGAGAAAACAACCTAAGTTTATTCTGCTTCACGTGTTAGCACATGCCCTCTAAACTAGGCAACTAACTGGTAAACCTCTTCTGCACCCTCTCCAAGTCCTAAACATCCTTCCTATACTGGGATGACCAGAACTGTATGCAATACTCTAGATGTCGCCTAACCAGAATTTTATAAAGTTTCAACATAACCTTCTGACTTTTGAACTCAATGCCTCAACTAATAAAAGCCTTCTTAACCACCTTATCGATGTGCATAGCTCCTTTCAAGGAGCTATGAACTGGGATCCCAATATCTCGCTGCCCTTAACAGTGTATTGTCTCCTTGCATTTACCCTACTGAGGTACAGCACCTCATATTTATCTGGGTTACATTACAACTGCCATTTCTCAGCCCATATCTGCAACTGATCTATATCATTCTGTATTCTTTGTCAGTCTACTACACTATCCACGCCTCCACTGATCTTAGCATCATCTGCAAATTTACTAACCAACCAATCTGCATTTTCATCCAGGTCATTTATATACATCTGAAGCAACAGAGGTCCCAACACAGATCCCTGTGGAACTTCACTAATTACAGACCTTCAGCTTGAATAAGTCCCTTCAAACACTGCCCTCTGTCTTCTATGTGCAAACCAGTTCTGAATCCAAACAGCCAATTCACCATGAAACCCATGCATCTTAATCTTCTGGATTAGCTTCCCATGAGGGACTTTATCCAACACCTTACTAAAATCGATGTAGACAACATTCACTGCTTTACCTCATCAATCTCTCTCATCACCTTGTCAAAGAACTCATTCAAGTTGGTGAGGCACGACCAGCCACAAACAAAGCCATGCTGGCTCTCCCTAACTAGGCCATGGGTTTCCAAATGGTGATGTAACCTATACCTAAGAACTTTCTCCAGCAATTTCTGTACAACTAACATGAGGCTCACTGGTCTACAGTTCCCAGGATTTTCCCTTTTTCCCTTCTTAAATAGAGGTACAATGTTTACCACTTGCCGGACCTCCAGGACCTGGCCTGTGGCTAGAGAGGTCAAGGCCCCAGCAATCTCATCTCTTCCCTCCTTGAATAACATGGTGTAAATCCCACCAGGCCCTTATCCAGCTTAATACTCATTAGGAGCCCCAACATTTCCTCCTCCTTGACCACTAAACACCCCAACATATGCACTCAGCACCAATCTCCTGGTCCCCCATATCCTATTCCTTGGTAAATATTGAAGCAAAGTACTATTAAGTACCTCACTCACATTCACTGCATCCAAACAAATGTTCCCCCCTTTATCCTTGAGTGGTCCCACCCTCTCTTATATTCTTCGCAATATATGCATAGAATTCCATGGGATTCACCTTAATCCTACTTGCAAGGGCTTTTCATGCCCCTCTTGGCTTTCCTAGTGCCCTTCTTTAGATTTTTTTTTGCCCTTGTTCTGCTCATCGTGTACTTCATTTGATACTAACTTCTGAAGTTTTACACAATCTTCCTTTTTCTTTTGACTAAATTCATCAGCTCTCTAGCCATCCAAGGTACGCTTATGTTTCCAGCCCTGTCCTTCTTCCTAGCAGGAACATACCTTTCCGGTGGTCTGTGCAATTGATATTTAAACACCCTCCATATGTCTGATATGGTCTTGCCTGAGGAAAAGTGTTCCCAATTAACACATCTTAATTCCTGCTTAATACCCTTGTAATTTGCCCTACTCCAATTTTAGACTTTCCAACAAGGACAGTATTGAGCCTCATCTATAGCTATTTGGAAAGTTAAGGAGTTATGGTCACTGTTCCCTATCTGTTCACCCACTGAAAGGTCAGTCATCTGGCTCATTATCCTACACCAGGTTCCCTACCTGGATACACTTTATCAATTCTGCCCCTTCTAACTCGTTGCACTAAGAAGACCCCAGTTTATATTAGGGAAGTTGAAATCCTGATGACAACATCCCTATAATTTTTACACATTTCCTTAATCGGATTACATATCTGTTCCTCAATATCCCAGTGGCTAATAGGTGGTCTGTAGCACAATCCCGTCAGCATGATTGCACCCTTCCTGTTCCTGAGTTCCACCCAAATGGACTCAGTGTCTGACCCCTCCATTAAGTCTCCTCTGAGTGCAGCTGTGATATTGTCCCTGATTAGAAGTGCAACTCCACCCCCTCTTTTACCTCCTTCTCGATCTTTTCTAAAACTTCGAAAACCTGGGACATTAATCACTTATTCCTACCCCTTTCTCAACCAAATTTCAGTAATGACTACAACATTGTAGTTCCATGTACTGATCCATGCTGTAATGTTAGGGAAATTGATTTGCTAAGGAAATTAATTAAAATTGATCACAGGTAAATTAAACATAGACTTTGAAGCAAAGAGAGCTTTATTCATGATATCGTGGAGAGTGGATCCTCTAGCAGTGGGTTTCAAACTCCAAATAATACAGAGGGCACAGCTCTTTTTATACATGTACAACCATTTGCAAAAGCAAAGGCTGTTTCATTAACCTAGTGAATTACAAAAGGTTCACATGTATTTATCATGATAAGCTATACCTGTAGCAACAGTCACAAATTAAAAATTCAGTCCTTTGTACAACTTTGTATGAAAAGACAGTTTGTCTCATATCCTTGAGGCTAATTCTTATAAGATAAGCAACTGCAAGTATTTATTCTTAGAATTGTCTCTGCTAAAAGCCAAGTCCATATCTATAAGAAACTATGCTGCAAACTAGTTCCATAATCAAAAAATCAATATTAACCCTTCATTTATCAAAATCTTTAAGTCACAATATTGTCCTCCACAGTACCCCTCTTTTTGATCACAGGATCAGTATAAATATCAGAGTTAGCAAATGGGGCTTCATAAGTCAGTGGTAGGGATTTCATTTTTAAATATTCCACTTCATTATACTCCAGGTCTTAAGTATTAGTGTTAACCCGATGGAATGTAGAAATGGGTAGGTTTGCACATATGAATCAAGTGGCAAAAACACATACTAAATTACATAATGTACTCGTGTTATCCACCACACCACCAAAGATATTCCCAAAGGGCATCCAAGCCCCAGACAGATATTGTTATAGAATTCTTCACCAATCCGATGTATCTGTTTTAGATATCTCCAGATATGGCCAGCCAAGCAAGCAAGTTTATTTGTATAGCACTCTTCAAACACAAGGCAACTCAAAGTGTTTTACATAGAACAAGATATAAAAATTAAACATCAAATTTGAGACAATATATAAGAGAATAAAATCGCACAAAATAGAGATGATAAATTGAAGTTAAAGTGCAGGAGATTCTAACTAAAAGTTACAGCAAAAAGAGAAGTTTTAAGCATTGATTTAAAAGAAATTAAAGTTGGGGCAGACTTCAGATCCTCTGGAAGGCTATTCCAGATATGTAGAGCACAGTAACTAAAAGCTGCTTTACCGTGTTTACTTTTGACCCTGAGGACGGTAAGCAGACCCACCCCAGATGACCTCAGGCTTGGGAAGGTTCATAATGCAGCAGGAAATCAGAGATGTAGTTAGGTCATAATATTTTAAACTCAATCCTCTGATGGACAAGAAGCCAAAGAGATCTGATAACTGGAGTAATATGTTTTACTTTCTTGGTCTCAAGTGGGTTATGTTTACAGATCCATCAGGAATATAGGTACAACATTCTTGGCCTTTAGTGGCACATGTTCCTCCTTTCTCAGCCAAAGTAAAATATAAGGCCATCCTGTTTTGCAGGGCCTCAGTTCGAGTGGCTACTACTTCAGCAGTTAAGCTGAAATAAACATTATAAGCACAGGTAAGTCTAGACACTAAGGCAATGAGGCAACTGAATCTATATATCATTAGCCACTCCGTTCTTTTCCAGTACACTATCTGACTCTGGAAGAGAGGGCTGATACACCTTACACTTGGTTCTGTGCTCCCAGTGTCTTTCCCTGATATCTGTCTTCTGGTCTGATCCATCCCTTACTGACCTGGGGCTCTGGTTCCCAGCCCCCTGCAAAACTAGTTTAACCTCTCCTGAGTAGCATCAGCAAACTACCGGTCAGGATAGTAGTTCCCCTCCAGTTCACGTGCAACCCGTCCCTCTTGTACAGGTCACCCCTGTACAGGAAAGACTCCAATGATCCAAGAACTTGAAATGCTGTCCTCTGTGCCATCTCCTCATCCACTCATTCATTCATGAAATCATCGCATTCCTGCCTGTGTTAGTCCATGGTGCAGGGGGTAATCCATAGATTACAACATTGGAGGACTTCTGTTCAGACCCTTTCCTCTGTATACTCACGTAGACCTTCTCCGCCCACCCCCGTAATCTGTATAGGGTCAATGAAGTTGTTGCCACCTTGCCTCACTTCGAAAGACTCTGTGTTCATCTCCTGAGTAAATACAGATGCAAATATATAAAATGTCCCCCATCTCCTGCGGCTCCACACATGAAATACCATTCTGATCTTAATGAGGATTAAACTGCTTTTTTTTTCTGGGGCATTTTATTGGACAAAATGTTAATAAAACAAATCCTATTGACTAATTAAACAAACCAAACTTATAGGCCAGTTGGAACAAATGAGGTGCATACAGAGTTCAAGAAATGCAAGAGAATAGAAACATAGAAAACCTACAGCACAATACAGGCCCTACAGCCCACAAAGCTGTGCCGAATATGTCCTTACCTTAGAAATCATGCAGGGTTACCCATAGCCTTCGATTTTTCTAAGCTCCACGTACCTATCCAGGAGTCTCTAAAGAAGAAACATTCAAACTTTTATGTTTTTGTGTTTACCCAGATCATATCCACCCGAGACCCGTTTATTTACTGGCGATGGCCTTTTCATCACTATTCCCACGCATAGTAGAGTTACGTTGCTGTTAGTTTGTATTCACAGTAATGGCTAACCCATTACAAATCTACGGTGAAAGGGTTACAATAACTACCTAATGTTTCTTGTAAAAGTCTGCGATCTCTCTACAATTCCCTCTAAATCCCCCAGACTGTTGGATGGTGCGTATTAACCTTTCTTATTACTCAGTTCCACCAATAAAGTCTCACTAGCCGAGTTGTCCAGTCTGTCCTGACTGAGCACTGCCGTGACATTTTCCCTAACGGGAAACGCTGCCCCTCCTCCTTTAATCCCTTCTACTCTGTTGAATCTAGAGCTGCCAGTTCTGTCGCCCCTGCAACCAAGTCTCACTAATGGCTACCATAACATTCCGGTGGTTGATCCAAGCCCTGAATTCACCTGCCTTTCCCACGATACTTCTTGCATTGAAGTATCAGCTCATCGCACTATGCTCAACCTTTTGATTCCTGACTTTGTCTGAGGTCTTAACAACATCTGTCTCCGCAACCTCTCCACTATCTGTTCTGGCACTCCGGTTCCCATCCCCGGGATTTTTTTGTGTCTCTAACATTCTTTTATATTTATGTAATCCAAAGCAGACATAAATCCATTCAGCATTTCCTATGATTAAATTACAAACGTTTTTATGTTTATTTTGATAATTGTCCTCCAGTACGAATTTGATAGTAATCGTGAAGCTGACAATGGCAGAACGCCATTCCCAGAATTCCACGCGAGGCAGACTGCACTCTACCATTTGTCAGTGAAGTTTAGTACGCAGGCGTGCAGTTGGATTCCCTTCTGCAGAAAGGGTGGAATGGCGACGGAGTATATGGATCGAGTGGGTCGAAACTGGTAAGAGATATGGGGCATAAAGGAAGGGCTAATGCTGTGAGTAGGCTAGAATAAGGTATAAGCTGCAGGTTTCAGTCTGAGACTTAAGTAATCGCAAACGTTGCGCTTAAATCGGAGAGGTAAGTCCTATATCAGCCGCAGGAACATCAAACGCATGCTCTGTTATTGGAGGCGCGACTGTGCATAGGTGGGGCTTCAAGACCAATTTGACTAAGAGAGGAAATTATTGGCCTCTTCCTTTGATGGGCAGCATAGTGACAAGCGGAACGTGAGGAGGGGACTGGACAGAGTGCAGCCGATCGAAATCTGATATGGCGCTGGGAGTTTGGAAAATCAGGAAGGACAAACTCAGAATGTATTTATTTCCTACGTGCAACTTCTGCACTTGGGATATAAATTTCTAATCATTCAAAATAGGGTTAACAAAATACTTTCCATCGTTGCAGTTTCCTGTTGCATTTCTTGATTAAATCGAGTGAAGAAGAGTTTAAACACGATTGAATGGATGAAATGCATTATTCAGGTGCAGAGACACAACTTTAGCTGAGCGGGCAAGATTGGCGTATAAAAGGGATTGGGTGTAAATTGATGCACTACTACTCCAGAGGCCAGGGCTAGTCATTTATGGGGGTGACACCGTGATTAATTTACCACACAAGAAATCCAGAAGTAAGAGTTCAAAGCCCAATAAGACAATGCAGTTATTTGGTTCGTAATCTGGAGGGCAAAAAATAGACAATCTAACGATGATACCCATTAAAATTAGTGACCTGTCATTGAAAACCCTTCTGCTTTGGTAATGAAAATCCCTTTGCTGTCCTGATGGAGAGTTTCAGCCTTAAACATCGACTCTTAATTTTTTTCCATAGACGCTGCCCGACCTAAGGGAGGGAACGACCACTCCTCTCCCTCCTCCCTCCCTCCCTCCCTCCCTAACCTAAGATCCTCCAAAATTTCGTGAATGTTTCTCTGGACTTCCAGCATCTGCAGAATCTACTGTGTTTATGTTTTGTTTGGCTGAAGTCCTTCGGGTGAGGATATCTGTCATCCTCACCATGAGTGGCGGGAATGGTTGATTAATGGACCAGGTTTCTGAAATGTTAGAAGAGGTAGAGGAGAATGTAAAAGAGTTCTTAATCAGGAACAATATTACAGCTGCACTCAGGGGAGGCATAACTGGTGGTGGGGGAGAGTCAGACAGTGAGGCTGTTTCGGTGAAACTCAGGAAGGGGAAAGGTACAATCACACTGATGGGATTGTACTACAGACCCCTAATAGCCACTGGGAAATTGAGGCACAGATATGTAAACAGATTAAAGAAATGGGTAAAGTAATGGGGTTATTGTCATGGGGGATTTCAACTTTCCTAACATAAACTGGATCCTTCTTAGTTTTGCAAACACGAGGAATTCTGGAGATACTGGAAATTCAAGCAACACACATCAAAGTTGCTGGTGAACGCAGCAGGCCAGGCAGCATCTCTAGGAAGAGGTACAGTCGACGTTTCAGGCCGACACCCTTTGTCAGGACTAACTGAAGAAAGAGCTAGTAAGAGATTGAAAAGACTTTTAAATCTCTTACTAGCTCTTTCTTCAGTTAGTCCTGACGAATGGTCTTGGCCTGAAACATTGACTGTACCTCTTCCTAGAGATGCTGCCTGGCCTGCTGCATTCACCAGCAACTTTGATGTGTGTTGCTCCTTCTTAGTGTAAAGGGTTTAGATGGGGCAGAATTTGTAAAGTCTATCCAGGAATGTTTCTTAAATCAATATGTGGATGGATCATTGAGAGGGAGGCGTACCGGACCTGGTGTTTAGTTAATAGCCTGGTCAGGTGACTGACTTTTCAGTTGCAAACAC
This sequence comes from Mobula hypostoma, assembly GCF_963921235.1. NCBI lineage: Eukaryota > Metazoa > Chordata > Chondrichthyes > Myliobatiformes > Myliobatidae > Mobula > Mobula hypostoma. The sequence goes on along the minus strand of NC_086106.1, from coordinate 36,639,882 downwards.
GAGGAAATCTGCAGATGCTGGAATATCAAGCAGCACACATAAAAGTTGCTGGTGAACGCAGCAGACCAGGCAGCATCTGTTGGAAGAGGTACAGTCGACGTTTCGGGTCGAGACCCTTCATCAGTAGGTGATGTTAGGGAACAGTGACAACAACTCCTTAACTTCCACAATAGCTATAAATAAGGATAGGTATGCTCCTTGTGAGAGAGTTTTAAATTGGAGTAGGGCAAATTATGAGAACATTAGACAGGAACTAAATTGGGAACACCTTTTCTCTGGCAAGTTCACATCAGACATGTGGATGAATTGTACAGAATACAGGAAGGGTATGTTCCTGCAAGAAGGAAGGACGGGGATGGAAAGGTAATAGAACCTTCAATCAGCAGTTGAATTTAGTAAAGAAGAAAAAGGAAAAGTATCTGAAGTTTTGGAAGTTAGGATCAAACAAAACACATGATGGGTATAAAGAAGCCAGAAAAGAACTAAAGAAGGGAATTAGGAAAGCCAGAAGGGGCCATGAAAAGTTCTTGGCAAGCTGGATTAAGGTGAATCTCAATGCTTTCTATACATACATCAAGAGCAAGAGGATAACTATGGAGAGAGTCGGACTGCTCAAGGGTAAACAGGGGAATGTTTGCTTGGATACGGAGAATGTGAGTGAGGTACTTAGTGAGTACCTTGCTTCAGTATTTACCAGAAGAGTATATGGAGGACCAGGAGATCAGTGCTGAGTGTATAAATATATTAGGGCATTTAGTAGTGAAGGATGAGAAAGCATTGGGCCTTCTAATGAGTAGTAAGCTCGACAAGACCCCAGGGCCTGATGGGATTTACACCCGGTTATTGATGGAGGCAAGAGATGAGATTGCTGGGCCCTTGACCAGTATCTTTGTGTCCTCTTTAGTCACAGGCAAGGTCCCAGAGAATTGGCAAGTGGCTAATATTGTATCTCTATTTAATAAGTGTGTGGTGCGTGGCCAAGTGGTTAGGGCATTGGACTAGCGATCTGAAGGTCGTGGGTTCGAGCCTCGCCAGGGCAGTGTGTGTGTCCTTGAGCAAGGTACTTAACCACACAATGCTCCAGTCTACCCAGCTGAGAATGGGTGCCAGCAAAAATGCAGGGGATTAACCTCGTGATTGACCGCTGGGGGGGGGGTGCAGGGGGGAGTCTCGTACTCTCAGTCACTTCATGCTAGCCTGATGGGCACAAGGCTTGTGACAGACTTTAATCTATTTAACAAGAGAAAATCCTGGTGAGTCTTGCATCAGTTGTAGGAAAATTCTTGAGTGTAGGATATATGAGTATTTGGAAACTCATGGTGTAATTTGGAAGAGCCAGTGTGACTTTGTCCATGACAGGCCATGTCTTACTAATTTGAGTTTCTTGACCAGAGAGTTTGATGAGGATAGGGCATGGATTTCAGTAAGGCATTTCACAAAATCCCTCATGGGAAGTTAATCCAGAAAATTAAAATGCATGGGATTTGCGGCAAATTGGCAGTTTGGATCCAGAACTGGCTTGTGCATAGAAGACAGGATAGAGGTTGAAAGGACTTATTCGATCTGGAGGTCTATAATTAGTGGAGTTTCGCAGGGATCTCTGCTGGGACCTCTGCCATTTGTGATGTATATAAATGACCCGGATGAAAATGTAGACAGGTGGCTTACTAAGTTTGCAGATTGGTGGAGTTGTGGATAGTGTAGCAGACTGGCGAAAAGTACAGTGCAGAATAGATCAGTTGTTGATATGAACTGAGAAATGGCAGACAGGGTTTAACCTATATAAATGTGAGATGTTGCACTTTGTAGAACAAATTAACAGTGTTGCTGAGCAGAGGGATTTTGGGATCCAAGGTCATAGCTCTTGAATGTGGCTGCACGGGTCAATGTGGATGAGAAGGCTTTTGGAATGCTTGCTTTTATGAGTCAAGGCACTGAGTTCAAAAATCAGGAGGTTATGCTACAACTTTAAGAAACTCCGCTTCGGCCAATTTGCAGTATTGCTTTCAGTTTTCTTCGCCCCACTGTAGGAAGGATGTTGAGGCTTTGGAGGGGGTGCTGAAGAGGTTTACCAGGATACTGCCTGTTATTACAAGATGCTGGATAAACTTGAATTGTTTTGTCCGGAGCATTGGAGGCTGAGGGGAGATCTGATAGAGGTTTATAAGATTATGAGAGGCATGATAGAGTAGACAGAGAGTATCTGTTTCCCAGAGTTGAAATGCCTAAAACCAGAGGGCTTGCACTGAAGATGAGAGGGAGTAGGTTCAAGGGGAATGTGAGGGGTCAGTTTTTACTCAGAGTCATGGATGCCTGGAATGTGCTGCCTGGTATGGTGATAGAGGCAAATACATTAGAGGCTTTTAAGAGGTGTTTGGATAGACGTGAATGTAAGGAAGATGAAGTGATATGGACATGGTGTAGGTAGGAGGGATTAATGGTTAGGTAGGTGTTTTTGATTTTTTTAGCCGGTTCGACACAACATTGTGGGCTGAATGGCCGTTCCTGTGCTGTATTGTTTTATGTTCTTAAATGGCCCCATGACAGCTTTGTGCTCCACTTATTTATTCCAATACCCTGTGTTCAAGGAATAAAATTAGACTATCACCTTGTATTGAACTTGGCAGTAAATTTGGACATGGTAAGTTTGCAAAGGGTTAATCCAACCTTACATAAGACTTCAAACAAATATCTGAGAATTGGTGTTTAAACTGAAAGTTCTGTACCATGAACTAGTCAAATAATAGGCTGAAATTGTCATTCTTGTATAATTATACCAACGTGCCAAATTCCTTTGCCACAACCTTAGAGCACGTCATATCCCACTGGTAGGACAAACCCATCAGAGGCATTGACAAAATTGTATATGGGCGGGAGGGAGTAGATTACCAGCAGCTGGCCTTCTGCCATTAGCTGATGAACTGGTGCTGCTCCACATTTGGAAGAAAGACTGGAAGTAGCGAGAGCATTGAATGTAATCTGGCTGAGGAATTTCAATTCCTTTTACCAAGATGAAACAGGTACTGTGGCAGATAGTTGAGTGAACCAACACATGAGGTAGAGTAGATTTACTTAACCTTACAGTATATATGTGTATCACTGTCTATTATGGAGGGGCCACTGTATAATATCATGTAGTGGCCCCTCCATTCCAAATGGTGCGGTGGGTCGTAAACTCAACCATCATGGGGCACTAGCCTGCCTACCATTGAAGACATCTTCAAAAAATGTGCTTCAAAAAGCTGCATTCCTCATTAAGAAGACCACCATCTAGGACATGCCCACTTTTCATTACTGCTTTTAAGGAGAAGGTACAGGAGCCTGACAATACAGACTCAACATTTTAGAAACAGCTCTCTCTCCTCTGCCCTTAGAGTTCTAAATGGTCTATGAAGCAGTAAACACATCCTCACTACTTTTGTTCTCTTTTCACACTATTTATTTATATATACCAGCCATCAGTTACCTAGCTGCAATAGTGCGCTAGCCAAGGAACAAAATAGAAGCCGCTGACATCAAGACCTGGAAACTACTAACAATACTTGGGGGATTCCATCCAATGTTGAGTGACTGCACACCTGCTGGAATAAAGGAGGATGGGAACTTGAAAGTATCAAGGTTCCCACATTCCTGAAAGAAACGCAAAATATCCATGACTATGTCAAGGAGATGGCCCCTGAGGACGACTTGCTAGGAGTATACCTCAGACAGCAGCCAGGAGAGATGGAAATGGAAGTGGATGAAGCAGAGCCAGAGGACCGGAGGCCATGGCAGGACCAGCCACTGCACAGGATGTATCATCACCAGGTATCGAAGTGGCTGACATAAGAAAGTCTTACCAATGGCTGGAAATGGCAGGACTTAGGGACGGCACAGAGGCACGGCTCATGGCTGCAGAAAAACAAGTGCTGAGCACAAGAGCAATAGAAGCAGGGATCTATCACAAGACCCAAAGTGCAGAGTGTGCAAGGAATCCACCGAAACCATCCAGTACATAGTATCAGGGTGCCAGATGCAGGCAGGGACAGCATAGACTGAACGGCACAACTAAGTTGCAGGGATTGTGTACAGGAACATCTGCACTGAGTATGGATTGGACACTCCCAAATCCAAATGGGAAACACCCAAGAACGTAATGGAGAATGACAAAGCTAAGATCCTGTGGGACTTCCAAATACACACTGATAAGCAGGTACTGGCCGACCAACCACACATGGTAATACTGGACAAGGAACAGGAGAAAAACAGTAACATTTAAGATGTGACAATCCTGAATGACAGTAACATCAGGACAAAAGAATATGAAAGGCTGGAGAAATACCAGAGCTCAAAAGAGCAGATGGAAAGGTTGTGGAATGTTAAAGCCAGTGTAATCCTGGTGGTGATAGGAGCACTTGGAGCTGTGACACCTGGACTGGGAGAATGGCTCCAATAAATCCTGGGAACAACATCTGAGATCTTGGTCCAGAAGAGCGCACTACAAAGAACAGCAAGGATACTGTGCCAACCCCTTAAGCTCCCAGTCCTCTGGTAGAGGACCTGAGTTTGAGAGAAAAATACACACATACACCACCCATAAGGGTGAGAAAAAAATATATTTCTTATTGTAATTAATGCAGTCTTTTAGGTTTGCATGACTCTGCTGCCACTAAACCACGAATTTCATGACATACGTCAGAGATGGGAAACCTGATTCTGATATTGCGTCCCATTACCGGTTGTCCATCACTGGTTACAGACTGACAATCAGGAAAAACACTCGTTCACCACTACCCTCTGCCTTCTGTCTTAAAGCCAATTCTAATTCCTGTTTGCCAATCTGTCTTGGATACCTGGGCTTAATCTTCTGGATCAGCTGACCATGCAGGACTGTGGCAATGTAAATTTTTGAGGAGAGCAGCTTTCGTAGTCTGGTCTTTGTCCTGGATGTACAGCAACAGAGTGTGGAATCAAGGAGAACTGCAGTAATAGGAGACCTTGTCGTTAGTGGGACAGATTGAAAACTCCGTGGTCATGAATGAGAATTTAGGATGTTTTGTTGCTTAACTCCCAAGCGTTTTAGAACATTCCCAGGGTGGAGGGGCAGAATGAGTAGCCAGAGCGTAGACAAAAGGATGAGATCTTGCAGAGTGAATATAAGGGGTTGGGTAGAAGGTGAAAAAACACAGAACCCTAAGGATTGTAATCCCTGGATTACTCCCAGTGCCACATAGTGATGAAGACAGGAATATATGGCTGATTAGCTGATACAGGAGGGAGGCAATCAAGTTCTTGGACTTCTGAGAATCTCTTTTGAGGCAGAGATAACCTAGACAAGAGGGATAGGTTGCATCTGAACAGAAGGGGAACTACTAGTGTAGATTTAAACAATAGCATAGCTGCTGATGCGATGCTGTTACAGCTCCAGATGTCAGAGTTCAGAGTTCATTTCTGGTGCCATCTGCAAGGAGTTTGTACATTTTCCATGTGACCACAATGGGTTCTTCTGGGTTCCCATTTCTTCACACAGTCCAAAGAAGATGCACCGGTTAGTAGCTAAATTGGTCATTGTAAATTGTGCTGTGATTAGGCAAGAGTTAAATAGGTAGGTAGCTGGATGGCTCGGTTTGTTGGGTTGGAAGGTCTCTTCTACACTGCATCTCTAAATAAATAAGTCCGGTATGGGCCATGGCACAAGGTAGTGTTGTGGCAGATAAGAATGTTGAAGCAAATAAAGAAGTGAAAGCCAACAATAGGTGGGGACAGGACAGGAAAAGAAAATGATGCGATAGGCTCAACTGCATTTACTTTAATGGCAGAAGCCTGACAGGTAAGGCAGGAAAATTCGGGGGATGTACTGGAATGTTATAGCTATAATGAAAGGATGGTAGAAGGAACAGGAGGAATTGGAATTAGTTTCATATTGTCACACATATTTCTGTATAGTGAAAAGCTTGTCTTGCACATTACATACAGATAAATTCATTACAAACTGCGTTGAGATAGTGTAAGGTAAAAACCATAACAGAATGAAGAACAGGAAAAGAAGATGATGTGATAGGCTCAGCTGCATTTACTGTAATGGGAGGATCCTAACAGGTAAGTGTAACTGCTACACAGACTGACAGTGCAATGTTCTCGGGTACAGATGCTGCAGGTATAATAAAAATGAAGGAAGAGAGGAGTGGAAGATTACAGTGGCAGTATTGAGAGAGGATTCCTCTTGTGGGAATGTCCACTGAGGTGAAATAGGTAGAACTTATAAATAAAAAAGATCCCTTTTGGATTGTACTATAGGCCTCCAAATAGCCAATGGGAATTGGAGAAGCAAATACGTAGAGATATTGCAAATGGATTTAGGAATACTGAGTTTGTATTAGCAGGTAATTTTAATTTAGAACATAGAGCACTACAGCACAGTATAGGTCCATAGGCCCATGATGTTGTGCAGAGCTGAAGATCAATCAAACCCTTCCCTCCTAAAATAACACTTCATTTTGTATCATCCATATGCCTTTCTAAGAGTTTCTTAAATGTCCCTAATATATCTGCATGTCCCATTCACCCAGCATTCTCTGTATTTAAAAAAAAACTTCCATTTGTACCAGATTATACTTTCTTCTGATCACCTTAAAATTATGTGTCCCCATATTAGCCACTTCAGCCCTGGGAAAAAGTCTGGCTATCCACTTGAACTATGCCTCTTATCTTGTATACCATTATCAAGTTACTGCTCATCTTCCTTTGTTCCAAAGAGGAAAACCCTAGCATGCATAACCGATCCCCATAAGACATGCCCTCTAATCCAGGCAGCATCCTGATAAATCTCTTCTGCACCATCTCTAAAGCTTCCACATCCTTCCTATAATGAGGCAACCAGAACTGGAATTTCCTGATATTAACCACCATAGGTGATTAAATGGGGCAAAATTAGTCAGATGTACAGGAAGGATTTCCCAATCAGTATGAGTATGGCCTCCCTGAGATTTTTTTCTGCCAGCATACTTAGCAAATCTATAGAATAGTACCTGTAGGCAGGATCAATGGACAACAAACTGTTGAAATGCAAATATAAATATATAATAAGCATGAAATAACAAGATAAGAGTCCTTAGAGTGAGACCATCAGTTGTGAGAATACCAGAAACAGAAAGAGTGTTCAAGGGTCTGACGGTTCAGAGGCAGTAACAGTGTTTGAACTGGTGGTGCAATTCCTGAGGCACTTGTAGCTTCTACAAGATGGCACCAGTGAACAACATGATCAACGGCGATGTCCTGCAGAGTTTCACAAAACTACTTCTCTTATTTCTTCTTTCAAATATGATTCTACTAACAAGCTTTACATGATCCAAACTTGTGATTTACATTTTGGTGGTGTGTTTTGGGGCTGATTGAGTGGTCTGTCTCCAAGGAAGTTCGATGAGGATTGGAGCGGAGTATGCGGCCTGGTAGCCTGGAAACGGGGCACGAACGCATGATCAATTCTATAGCTTCTCTCTGATTGAGGCACTGAGCAAAACTGTAGTCGTCGAGAACAAGAGTGGAGGACGGGCAGTTGCTCAGCACCATCTGCCTGCGTTTGCCTTGGGATCCACGTTGTCTGTACTGATCGGCAAGGCCGTGGACTCATTTTTAGGGGACTTTAAGATTCAAGTTGTATGTGTTCCTGGATTCTGGTTATCCTGTTTTACTGTTTTTGAGTGGTTTGATTAGGGTGATCAATGCTTCGGTGAAGAATAGCTCTGGCTTGTGGTGAGATGAGGAATTGAACTAAAATGAATTCAACTGGTTTGGTATTTTACATGTTCTTTGCTCGCCTGTTGCTGTTTGTGCAGGACTAATCTCAGGTTGTCTTCTGTGTACAAATTTTGATAATGAATATACTTGGAATCTTTAAATCAATTCTCCCTTCATTCTCCTATGCCTTAGGGAATAAAAGCCTAACCTATTCAACCTTTTCTACCTTTTCTTATAACTCAGATCCTTAAGTCCTGAAGTCCTGGCAACATCCTCAAATCTCAAATCTCTTACTAGCTCTTCCTTCAGTTAATCCTGACGAAGGGTCTCGGCCTGAAACGACGACTGTACCTCTTCCTAGAGATGCTGCTTGGCCTGCTGCGTTCACCAGTAACTTTGTGTGTTGCTTGACTTTCCAGCATCTGCAGAATTCCTCGTGTTCATATGTCAATTATTTGGATGACAGAATTGATGACTTTGTGGCCAGGTTTGCAGGTGATATGATGATAGGTGGAGGGACAGGTAGTTTTGAGGAGGTAGAGAGGCTGTAAAAGGACTTAGACAGATTAGGAGAATGGTCAAAGAAGTGGCAGATGGAATACAATTTATGGTCATGGATTTTGGTAGAAGAAATAAAAGGGTAACTTCTAAAAGTTGAGAAAATTCAAAAATCACATGCGCAAAGGCATTTGAGAGTCCTTGTGCAAAATTCTCTTTAGAAATGGAGTGATGTCTATGGAATAGCATGATATGGCCACTGCTAGGGATTCCCCAGGATATGCCTGGAGCTAGCGCTGGGCATGACAGTGAGCAAACTGCTGAATAGGCAGGCAGGCACCAGGAAACCTGGAAAAGATTTCAGATTTGGTAGAAGAAATAAAAGCGTAGACTACTTCCTAAATTAAGAGAAAATACAAAAATCTGAGGTGTAGAGAGACTTGGGAGTCCTCATGCAGGATTCCCTAAAGGTTAATTTGCCAGTTGATTCTGTGATGAGGAAGGTAAATGCCATGCTAGCATTCATTTCAAGAGGACTAGAATGTAAAAACAATTATGTAATGTTGAGGCTGTATAGTCATAGTCATACTTTATTGATCCCGAGGGAAACTGGTTTTCGTTACAGTTGCACCAACCAAGAATAGAGTATAAATAAAGGCCACACTTGCAGTATTGTGAGCAGCTTCGGCCCCCTTATTTAAGAAAGGATGTGTTGACACGGGAGAGGGTTCAAAGGAAGTTCATATAAATTATTACAGGATTGAATGCCTTATTCTATGGGTAGTGTTTGATGGTTGTGTGCCTGTACTAACTGGAATTCAGAAGAACGAGCTGTGTGGGGGGGGGGCAGGGAAGGATTCTCATTGAAACCTATTGAATGTTGAAAGTACTTGATAGAGTAGTTGTGCAGAGGATGTTTACTATGGTAGGAGAGTCTAAGACCAGAGGCTACAGCCTCAGAAGGGGCCTCCTTTTAGAATGGTGATGATGAGGAATCTCCTTTGCCAGAGAGTGGTGAATCTGTGGAATTCATTGCCACAGATAGTTGTGGAGGCCGAGCTTTTATGTATATTTAAGGCAGAGGTTGATAGATTCTTGATTAGTCAGGGCATGAAGGGATACAGGGAGAAGGCAGGAGACTGGGGTTGAGGGAAATGGATCAGCCATGATGAAATGGTGGAGCAGACTCAATGGGCCAGATGGCCTAATTCTGCTCCTATTTTTTATGCTATAAATCCTTGCACTCCTTTACCAACAGTCCTATGCAAGTACTTTTCACAAAAAGGACTCCAGCAGTTCAAGGTGATTCAATAATTACTGTCCTTGCTGATGATACCCAGCTCCCAAAACTGAATAAAAATAAGCATGATTATTTAATTGAACCTTAAAGTGACTCCATTCCTGCAGATGTAGAACCATAGAAACTACAGCATAGAAACAGGCCTTTTGGCCCTTCCTGGCTGTGCCGAACCATTTTCTGCCTAGTCCCACTGACTTGCACATGGACCATATCCCTCCATACGCCTCCCATCCATGTATCTGTCCAATTTATTCTTAAATGTTAAAAAAGAACCCGCATTTACCACCTCATCTGGCAGCTTATGTCTCAATATCCTCTGAAAACATCCAAACAACAGTCTAGTTTTGATGAGTAATAAGAGATAGGAAATCAATGCAAATTTTAAGATTTTGTGTTTTTAAAAGAAGGGTTATATTAGTTTTTAAATGGACTCCAGGCAATTGACATACAATTGTCATATGATACTTGCAGTTAATGAAACAACACAGGCTCCATCAATCTGCTGTTACTGATGCTTTATTGGTCATCAGGGCAAAACAATTGCAACCTTCAGACTAAACTCTTATTTTGGCTGAATTGGCACTTTTATCGCACAACCTTGTTGGTTTGATTGATTAACTTGCTCAGGAGCTTGCAGGTTTTTCATATTCATAGAGTTACTTAAGGCAACAATGGCATGGTGGGAATTTGTGATATCTCAATTCATTTTTGTTGAAATTCCTGCATATTTGATTGGTCAAGTGAATTCTGCATAAATTTGTCTGTTGATTGTATTCAGTTCCATAATTTCTCCCTGAATTGTGCTGAAGGAGTAAGAAAGTTTAAAAAAACATGGTTACAAGGTGACAGTTTTTAAATCTGTTTTATATTTAAATAACTATAAAACTGTGATATGTGATTCTAATTTCACTGTTTCCACTGTGATATGTGATTCTTTGAGTTTGAGGAAGGATATGATTGTCTTGGATTACTGCAAAGATTTACAAAATTAATTTCTGGTGAAAAAGATGTTTCTTCAAGTAACAATTGAGCAGAATGGCTCTAAATTCAATAGTGTTAGGAAGATGTGACGATTCAATGAAGCAGGATTCTAACGTGTCTTGATGCTGCGATATTTGCCTTTGTATAGGGTCCAAAACCAGGGGATTCAACATAGATTGACAATTACTTCAGACTAAGCTGAGGAGGACTGTTTTCTCTGTGGACATTTTAGAATTCTGTATTCCAGGGAGCTAATGTGAATTCTAGCCTGAAAAAGGTTGTTAGACCTTGGTGGGCAAAATAAGAAGAAGCGGTGGTTCCCCATGTGCTTCATCACTCGTTAGCTGCATGACTGCCCAGCACTCCCTTCTCCTATCCCACCCATATCCTTGAGCTCCCTGGAGCCATTATACTGCAGATACTGGAATGGAGAACAAAAGTAAACTATTATGAAGATATATAAAATGGTCCAGCTTGTCCGTGTCAACCAAGTTACCGAACTCAGCTAGTCCCATTTTCTTGTGTTTGACCCATGTCCTTCTGAAACCTTCCATATCCATGTAACTGGCTAAATGTTGTTTAAACATTGTAATTTTATGTGTCTCTACCACTTACTCTGTTAACCTGTTCCATATAACCACCACACTGTCTAGAAGGAGTTGTCCCTCAAAACTCACACCTTATTTCTTTCCTTTAGGGTTTAGACTCCATTACTCTAAGTAAAGGACTGTGACCATTCTACATACCTCAGCCTGTCATGATTTCAAATTCTCCATGATGTTACTACTCAGCTTCTTCCATTCCAGGAATGAAAGCCCCAGCAGTTTCTCCTTGGAACTCAAGCCCACCAGTCCCAGTAACATCCTTGTGAAGCTTTTCTGCACTTTTTCCGGTTTCATCCTTCTGAATAGCTAGGACACCAGACCAGAACTTCAGAGATAACTCCAAGTATAGTGTTGCCAACATCTGGTACTGTTCTGCCATGATCTCCCAAATCTTGTACTCAATGCCATGACCCATAAAGGCAAGCATGCCCAAACTTCCTTCATTGCCATGTATAATTGTACAATCACTTCCAGATTACAGAAACGTAGAAAACCTACAGCCCTTCAACCTACAATGCTGTGCCGAACATGTACTTACTTTAGAAATTACCTAGGGTTACCCAGAGTCCTCTATTTTTCTAAGCTCCATGTACCTATCCAGGAGCCTCTTAAAAGACCCTATTGCAGCGGTCCCCAACCACCGGGCTGCGGACTGGTACCGGGCCACGAGGAAACGATATGATTTGGCGATATGAGTCAGCTGCACCTTTCCTCATTCCGTCACGCCCACTGTTGAGCCATTACACGCGCGTCATCCATGTCAGCGCGGGAAGGAGATCAACTCCTCGAGCTTGCAAATGACCGCGGGCTGAAAAGTATGTTTGACGTAATATCTCTGCCGGCATTCTGGATCAAAGTCAAGGCTAAATATCCTGATATAGCCACGGAAGCACCAAAAATGTTGCTTCCATTTCCAACATATCTCTGCGATGAATGTAACAAAAACCAAATTGCAGAATAGACTGGACATAAGGAACCCCGTTTGAGTATCGCTGTCTCCCATCACCCCTTGATAGAACCGTCTTGTTGCAGGAAAACAAGCCCAGGGCTCCCACTGATTCAGCGATATTGGAGCGTTGCAATGATTTTATATGTTCATACGGGGAAAATATGCGCTGTGTGTTTAATATCCAAACGTAACTTAAAATGTTATGATGCTATTGACTTATATAACCATGTAACAATTACAGCACGGAAACAGGCCATCTCTGCCCTCCTAGTCCGTGCTGAACACTACTCTCACCTCGTCCCACTGACCTGCACTCAGCCCATAACCCTCCATTCCTTTCCTGTCCATATACCTATCCAATTTAACTTTAAATGATAATATCGAACCTGCTTCTGCCACTTCACTTCTACTGTAAGTTCGTTCAACACTTACTTCAATCTCCCCTGTCCTCCCCTGATAATTGACATATCGCTATATTTATGCGAGGAAAATATGCGCTGTGTGTTTAATATTAAATTTGTTAGATAAACCCTCTAGAAACAAAATTGAGTGTATTAGCCACTTCTCACCTATATTCCGGTTGTGATTAACACCACCCCACCCCACCCTGAACAGAATCGCCAAAAACGATTTGTAGAAAAATAATCGGCACGTGCACGCATGCGCAAGTCACACATGCGCACTGGTTCCTGTGCAAGGCTTCATGGTCATTGTAGTCTTTCTCTGGGTAAACACAACGTATTTGACTGCTACTCTTGTCCGTTGGTAACCATACACCCCGCCCCCCACACCCCCCGGTCAGCCGGTCCGCAAGAATATTGTGAATATGAAACCTGTCCGCAGTGCAAAAAAGGTTGGGGACCCCTGCCCTATTGTATCCATCTCCACCACAGTCGCTGGCAGCCCATTCCACGCGCTCACCATTCTCTGCGTAAAGTAACTTGCCCCTGACATCCCCTTTGTACCTACTTCCAAGCACTTGAAAATTGTGCCCTCTCGCGTTAGCCATTTCAGCCCTGGAAAAAAGTCTTTGACTATCCATACGATCAATGCCTCTCATCATCTTATACATCTCTATCAGGTTACCTCTCATCCCCATCGCTCCAAGGAGAAAAGGCCAAGCTCACTCAGCGTATTCTCGTAAGGCATGCTCCCCAATCCAGGCAACATCCTTGTAAATCTCCTCTGCACCCTTTCTTTTTTTTGTAATTTATTTTTTATTGAAGTTCATCATCAAACAAACATTTCCATAAGATGTAATTCAGATACTGTACATATATATCATATAGTCATATTTGTCACAAATCTCCACATGATATTTATCTGAGGTATACACTTATAGAAAGGAGAGGAAAGAAAGAACAATCTAAAGAAGAAAACTATGTACAGAGTAGGGAGTGATCTTTTTATTAACAACATATTCATTGACTTGTGAGAGTAAAATCAGGCCTTTGAGGTGTTATGTAATTAAACCATTTTTCCCAGTATGAATCAAAATGTTCCAACTTATGATTAGCAGAAGCTGTTATCTTCTCCATTTTGTAAATGTCCATTGTAATTTCCATCCATACATTTAAAGTTGGGCTCTCCTGTGATAACTATTTCCTGGTAAGGGTCTTTTTAACCAGCCACCAGCAGTACATTCATTAAATATTGATCTCTTTTCAACCATTCTTGAGGTATATACTCAAAATATATGGTCTTACTTTCTAAGGGTATTTCACATTTAAAGATGTCTAGTAGGGCATTGTGTATCCACTCCAATAGTGGTTGATAACAGGGCATTCCCAGAAAATATAATGGTTTTCATTTTGATTTCCACAATTTCTTCAGCAAACAGGGAGGTTACTATCATAATGGGATTTCTGAGAGGGTGTAATAAAATATCTTACAAATTTTTAGATTCAAACTCCCTCCATTTCTATGAACTGGTAAACTTCCATTGATACCTCCATATTATTGTCCATTCTTCCTCAGATATTATTATCCCTCCTTCCTTCTCCCATTTTGTTTTAATGTATGAAGTCAAATGTGTCTAAGATTTGACAAACCCTTATACACACTTGAAATGATTCTACTACTGTTGTCTGAATTATATGCTTTTCTAAATAGCTCTATCAAACGTACTTGCCTTGGTTACATTTTTAACCATCCTATTAACATACTGTTGCATCTGTAAATACCGATAAAAGTCTTGTTTTTCTAATAAGTGTTTCTCTTTGAGCATTTCAAAACTAAACAATGTTCCTTCTTTCATTATATTGCAAATAGCTGTTATTCCTTTAGCTGTCCAGTCCTTAGATCTAGCATTCAGTTTATTCGGCGTAAAATCCAAGTCATATGCACACCATTTAAGAATTGCAATGTTTCTCTCTAGTTTATATTCTTTTATAAGAGTTTTCCATATTTTGAGAGTCCATTTCACCTATGGGTTATCAGTATTATTTATGTAACTTTGTAGGTTGTTGTCAGCCAAAATTGCCTGTATGGGGATGGAAAGTATCCTCTCCTCAATGTTTTTCCATTGAGCGTCGTATGATGGGTTGCATCAGCATATCACAGCTCTCAACTGTGCTGCAAAATAGTAATCTCTAAGAGAAGGTAGGCCCCATTTCCTCCCCCCACCCCTTTTCCTTGGCTATTGCAAAGTTTTGAGACGAACTCTAGGCCTTCTACCTTGCCATATACATCTTGATAGCATCTTTTTCCATTCATTGAATTGATTTTGGTTAAACTCTATTGGTAGGGTCTGAAAGAGATAAAGTAGTCTGGGCAGTATATTCATTTTAATAGATTCAATCCTTGAACTGAGACCAAGAAAACACTATACAGGCACTATATGACAATCCTACCGCTCGGATTAAAATCAATGGATATTTATCTAATAGTTTTACCCTAGAAAGGGGTACAAGATGGGGTTATCCATGGTCACCGCTATTCTTCGCATTATATGTGGAACCATTTGCTCAATACATCAGACAAGATGAAGATATCAGGGGAATTACTATTAAAGGGACAGAACATAAAATGGCCTGTTATGCAGATGACATTTTGATCTATCTAGAGCAACCAATGTACTCGTTACCTAAATTGATGCAATCCTTTGAACAATATGGCCACTTATCAGGATACAAGATCAATATAGATAAAACCCAATTACTTTCATAGAACTACAGCCCACCAAGAGAAATTGAAAGTAGATATCCTTGGGCATGGCAAACAGAGTCCGTCAAATATTTGGGCATCATTATGCCAAAAGATTTGGCAAAATTATCAGAGTGCAATTATCAGCCGAAAAAAATTAAGGAAGGTATAACAAGATGGAATTTTCTATAGTTTCCACGTCCTTCCTGTAGTGACATGACCAGAAATGAGCACAGTACTCCAAGTGGGGTCTGACCAGGGTCCTAGACAGCTGTAACATTACCTCTCCACTCTTGAACTCATTCCCATGGTTGATGAAGGCCAATGCACCGTATACCTTCTTAACCACACAGTCAACCTGCGTAGCAGCTTTGAGCGTCCTATGGACTCAGATCCCAAGATCCCTCTGATCCTCCAACTGCCACGAGCCTTACCATTATTACTATATTCTACAATCATATTTCACCCACCAAAATGAACCACCTCATACTGCTATTGTGATTCCCGTCTCCCCTTCCCCCACCAATACTCTGCAATCCCGTCTCCTTCCGATCCCATCGTTGGCTCCTGGGTCCTCAGAGGCTCCATCTTCCTATCACCCCAACCCTCCCCTCTCCATTGACACCCCCAGCCTCCCCCCTCCCCCCTCTGATCCCAGCTCTCATCCGTGCTGGGTCTTTACCATCCCCTCCGACCTTCAACTGTCGGAGGCAGAGCGCTCTGTCCTCAGTAAGGGCCTCACCTTTGTCCCCCTTCGCCCACACCTCAGCGAGTTCCGTGTTCACCACGATGCGGAACTCTTCTTCCGCCGTCTCCGTCTCCGAGCCTACTTCTTCGGCAAGGACTCTTCCACCCCCACCAATGACCCCTTCTCCCGTCTTCAACCCTCCTCCTCTTCATGGACACCCCGCTCTGGTCTTCTGCCTGCTCTGGATCTCTATATCGCTAACTGCCGACGGGACATCAACCGTCTCGACTTCACCGCACCTTGTTCCCATTCCAACCTCACTCCTTCGGAACGCTCTGCTCTCCACTCCCTCCGCACTAATCCTAACCTTATTATTAAACCCGCCGATAAGGGGGGTGCTGTTGTGGTCTGGCCTACTGACCTCTACCTTGCTGAGGCACAGCGACAACTCACGGATACCTCCTCTTATTTATCCCTCGATCGTGACCCCACTAAGGAGCACCAGGCCATTGTCTCCCACACCATCACCAACTTTATCCGCTCAGGGGATCTCCCATCCACTGCTACCAACCTTATAGTTCCCACACCCCGCACTTCCCGTTTCTACCTCCTACCCACGATCCACAAACCTGCCTGTCCTGGCCGACCTATTGTCTCAGCTTGCTCCTGCCCCACCGAACTCGTTTCCGCATACCTCGACATGGTTTTATCCCCCCTTGTTCAATCCCTTCCTACCTATGTTCGTGACACTTCTCACGCTCTTAAACTTTTGGATGATTTTAAGTTCCCTGGCCCCCACCGCTTTATTTTCACCATGGATGTCCAGTCCCTATATACTTCCATCCCCCATCAGGAAGGTCTCAAAGCTCTCCGCTTCTTTTTGGATTCCAGACCTAATCAGTTCCCCTCTACCACTCTGCTTCGTCTAGCGGAATTAGTCCTTACTCTTAATAATTTCTCCTTTGGCTCCTCCCACTTCCTCCAAACTAAAGGTGTAGCTATGGGCACCCGTATGGGTCCTAGCTATGCCTGCCTTTTTGTTGGCTTTGTGGAACAATCTATGTTCCGTGCCCATTCTGGTATCTGCCCCCACTTTTCCTTCGCTATATCGACGACTACATTGGCGCTGCTTCCTGCACGCATGCTGAGCTCGTTGACTTTATTAACTTTGCCTCCAACTTTCACCCTGCCCTCAAGTTTACCTGGTCCATTTCCGACACCTCCCTCCCCTTTCTAGATCTTTCTGTCTCTGTCTCTGGAGACAGCTTATCCACTGATATCTACTATAAGCCTACTGACTCTCACAGCTATCTGAACTATTCCTCTTCTCACCCTGTATCTTGCAAAAATGCCATCCCCTTCTTGCAATTCCTCTGTCTCCTCTGCATCTGCTCTCAGGATGAGGCTTTTCATTCCAGGACGAGGGAGATGTCCTCCTTTTTTAAAGAAAGGGGCTTCCCTTCCTCCACTATCAACTCTGCTCTCAAACGCATCTCCCCCATTTCACATACATCTGCTCTCACTCCATCCTCCCGCCACCCCACTAGGAATAGGGTTCACCTGGTCCTCACCTACCACCCCACCAGCCTCCGGGTCCAACATATTATTCTCCGTAATTTCCGCCACCTCCAACAGGATCCCACCACTAAGCACATCTTTCCCTCTGCCCCCCCCCCCCGCTTTCTGCAGGGATCGCTCCCTACGTGACTCCCTTGTCCATTTGTCCCCCCCATCCCTCCCCACTGATCTCCCTCCTGGCACTTATCCGTGTAAGCGGAACAAGTGCTACACATGTCCTTACACTTCCTCCCTCACCACCATTCAGGGCCCCAGACAGTCCTTCCAGGTGAGGCAACACTTTACCTGTGATTCGGCTGGGGTGATACACTGTGTCCGGTGCTCCTGGTGTGGCCTTCTATATATTGGCGAGACCCAACGCAGACTGGGAGACCTCTTTGCTGAACACCTACGCTCTGTCTGCCAGAGAAAGCAGGATCTCCCAGTGGCCACACATTTTAATTCCACATCCCATTCCCATTCTTAAATGTCTATCCACGGCCTCCTCTACTGTAAAGATGAAGCCACACTCAGGTTGGAGGAACAACACCTTATATTCCGTCTGGGTAGCCTCCAACCTGATGGCATGAACATCGACTTCTTTAACTTCTGCTAATGCCCCACCTCCCCCTCGTACCCCATCTGTTATTTATTTTTATACACACATTCTTTCTCTCACTCTCCTTTTTCTCCCTCTGTCCCTCTGACTATACCCCTTGCTCATCCTCTGGGTTCCCCCCCCACTTGTCTTTCTCCCCGGACCTCCTGTCCCATGATCCTCTCATATCCCTTTTGCCAAATCACCTGTCCAGCTCTTGGCTCCATCCCTCCCCCTCCTGTCTTCTCCTATCATTTTGGATCACCCCCTCCCCCTCCCACTTTCAAATCTCTTACTAACTCTTCCTTCAGTTAGTCCTGACGAAGGGTCTCAGCCTGAAACATCGTCTGTACCTCTTCCTAGAGATGCTGCCTGGCCTGCTGCGTTCACCAGCAACTTTGATGTGTGTTGCTTGAGTTTCCAGCATCTGCAGAATTCCTGTTGTTCCACCTCACATTTATCTGGGTTGAACTCTATCTGCCATTTCTCAGCCCAGTTTTATATCCTATCGATTTCCCTCTGTAACCTCTGACAGCCCACCAGACTCTCCACAGCATCCCCAACCTTCATCCTCATCCAGGTCATTTATAAAAACCGCGAAGAGAAGGGGTCCCAGAACAGATCCCTGAGGCACACCAATCGTCAAAACCTCCATGCAGAATATGACCCGTCTACAACCACTCTTTGCCTTCCGTGGGTAAGCTAATTCTGGATCCACAAATCAAGGTTCCCTTGGACTCCATGCCTCTTAATTTCTCAATAAGCCTTGCACGGGGTACCTTATCAAATGCCTTGCTGAAATCTGTATACACTACATCAGCGGTCCTCAACCACCGGGCTGCAGACCGGTACCGGGCCGCAAAGCATGTGCTACCGGGCCGCGAG
The DNA here is from genome assembly GCF_963921235.1 of Mobula hypostoma. Classification (NCBI taxonomy): domain Eukaryota; kingdom Metazoa; phylum Chordata; class Chondrichthyes; order Myliobatiformes; family Myliobatidae; genus Mobula; species Mobula hypostoma. The sequence goes on along the minus strand of NC_086106.1, from coordinate 36,620,961 downwards.
GAAACGATATGAGTCAGCTGTACCTTTCCTCATTCCCTGTCACGTACTGTTGAACTTGAACATAGGGTTGCCAACTGTCCCATATTTGCCAGGACATCCCGTATATTGGGCTAAATTGGTTTGTCCCATATTTCCCCCGCTAAGGTACCATTAATTTATATGGGAAAAATTTTTGAGCGTTCCCAGACCCAAAAAATAACCTACCAAATTATACCAAATAACACATAAAACTGAAAATAAATAACACTAACATAGAGTAAAAGCAGGAATGATATGATAAATACACAGCCTATATAAAGTAGAAATTATGTATGTATAGTCGGAAAGATGAAGGCAAAACCGATTTGTGGGGGGAATAGTTGGCACGTACGCGCATGCGCACACAGGTGCCCGCGCAAGGCTTCATGGTCATGGTAGTCTTTCCGCTCTGTCCGCCAGAGAAAGCAGGATCTCCCAGTGGCCACACATTTTAATTCCACATCCCATTCCCATTCTGATATGTCTATCCACGGCCTCCTCTATTGTAAAGATGAAGCCACACTCAGGTTGGAGGAACAACACCTTATATTCCACCTGGGTAGCGTACAACCTGATGGCATGAACATTGACTTCTCAAACTTCCGCTAATGCACTACCTCCCCATTGTACCCCATCCGTTATTTATTTATTTATATACACACAGTCTTTTTTTCTCTCTCTCCTTTTTCTCCCTCTGTGCCGCTCACTATACCCCTTGCCCATCCTCTGGGCTTTTCCCCCTCCTCCCCCTTTTCTTTCTCCCTGGGCCTCCTGTTCCCATGATCCTCTCATATCCCTTTTGCCAAACAACTTTCCAGCTCTTGGGTCCATCCCTCCCCCCCCCCACCCCCCATCTTCTCCTATCATTTTGGATCTCCCCCTCCCCCTCCCGCTTTCAAATCTCTTACTAGCTCTTCCTTCAGTTAGTCCTGACGAAGGGTCTCGGCCCGAAACGTCGACTGTACCTCTTCCTATAGATGCTGCTTGGCCTGCTGCATTCACCAGCAACTTTGATGTATGTTGCTTGAAATTCCAGCATCTGCAGATTTCCTCGTGTTTCCGGGATTTGACTGCTACTTTTGTCCCTTATTTGGAAGTGAGAAAGTTGGCAACCCTAACTGTAAAAGACATGTGGATGTGAGTTTAACCCCACTTGAACACCTACCCTGGTCGGCTGGACCGCAAGAGTATTGTCAATATTAAACCGGTCCGCAGTGCAAAAATGGTTGGGGACCGCTGCACTACATCTACTGCTCTACCTTCAACAATGTGTTTAGTCACATCCTCATTAAAAAATTAATCAGGCTTGTAAAGCATGACCTGTTGACAAGCCATGCTGACTATTCCTAATCATATTATGCCTCTCCAAATGTTTAAAATCCTGCACCTCAGGATCTTCTCCATCACCTTACCAACCACTGAAGTAAAACTCACTGGCCTATAATTTCCTGGGCTATCCCTACTCCCTTTTTTGAATAAGGGAACAACATCTGCAACCTTCCAATTATCCAGAACCTCTCCTGTCCCCATTTATGATGCAGAGATCATTGCCAGAGGTTCAGCGATGGTTCCTGTATCCTACCATCCTTTCCATCTCCTTGGAACATACCTGTGCAGACCACACAAATATCCCCTGAACATTTGTTACATTTCTGCCGTACATTTCTCTGAGAACATCTGTTCCCAATTTATGCTTCCAAGTTCCTGCCTGATAGCTTCATATTTCCCCTTACTCCAATTAAACACTTTTCTAACTTGTCTGTTCCTATCCCTCTGCAAGGCTATGGTAAAGGAGATAGAATTGTGATCACTGTTTCCAAAATGCTCTCCCTCTGAGAGACCTGACATCTGACCAGGTTCATTTCCCAATACCAGATCAACTACAGCCTCTCCTTTTGTAGGCTTATCCACATATTGTGTCAGGAAACCTTCCTGAACACACCCAACAAACGCCACCCCACCTAAACCCCTTGCTCTTGGGAGATGCCAGTCAATATTGGGGAAGTTAAAATCTCCCACCACGACAACCCTGTTTTTATTCCATCTTTCCAGAATCTGTCTCCCTATCTTCTCGATGTCCCTGTAACTGTTGGGTGGTCTATATATAAAAAAAAAACACCCAGTAGAGTTATTGACTCCTTCCTGTTTCTAACTTCCACCCACAGAGACTCAGTAGACAATCCCTCCATAACTTCCTCCTTTTCTGCAGCCGTGACACTATCTTTGGTCAGCAGTGCCACACCCCCACCACTTTTCCCTCCCTCCCTGTCCTTTCTGAACCATCTAAAGCCTGGCATTTGAAGTAATCATTCCTGCCCCTGAGCCATTCAAGTATCTGTAATGGCCACAACATCATAGTTCCAAGTACTGATCCATGCTCTAAGCTTATCGGCTTTGTTCATAATACTCCTTGCATTAAAATAGACACATCTCAAGCCATCAGTCTGAGCACGACCCTTCTCTATCACCTGTCTAATCTCCCTCTCGCACTCTCTCCAAGCTTACTCTATTTGTGAGCCAACCGCCTCTTCCTCCGTCTTCAGTTTGGTTCCCACCCCTCAGCAATCCCAGTTTAAACTCTCCCCAGTAGCCTTAGCAATCCTGCCTGCCATGATATTGGTCCCCCTCGGATTCAAAAGCAATCCGTTCTTTTTGTACAGGTCACTCCTGCCCCAAAAAAGTTCCCAATTAAACAGAAATCTGAAGCCCTGCCCCCTGCTCCAATCCCTCACCCACGCATTTATCCTCCACCTCACTCTATCCTATACTTACTGTTGCGTGGCACAGGCAGTAATCCCGAGATAACTACCTTTGAGGTGCTGCTTCTCAACTTCCTTCCTAACTCCCTGTAGTCTGTTTTCGGGACCTCCTCCCTTTTCCCACCTATGTGTTGGTACCAATATGTACCACAACCTCTGGCTGTTCATCTTCCCACTTCAGGATATCATGGACGCGATCAGAAACATCCCGGACTCTGGCGTCTGGGAGGCAATCTACCATCCGAGTTTCATTCCTGCATGCACAGACTCACCTGTCTGACCCCCTAACTATAGAGTCCCCTATCACTGCTGACATCCTCTTCCTTTTCCTACCCTTCTGAGCCACAGGGCCAGACTCTGTGCCAGAGGTTCAGCCACTGTTACTTCCCCCAGGTAGGTCATTCCCCCACCCTCCCCCAACAGTGTGCAAACTTTCCTGACTGTTACCAACTTACCTGTCTCCCGAGGCCCCAGTGTGACTACATGCCTATAGCTCCTCTCTATCACCTCTCACTTTCCCTGACCAGACAAAGGGCATCAAGCTGCATCTGTAGTTGCCTAACCGGGTCCTTAAGGAGCTGCAGCTCGACGCACCTGGCACAGATGTTGCTGTCCGGGAGGCTGGGAGTGTCCCGGGCTTCTCACATCTGACACCCAGTGCAGAACACCAGCCTCACAGACATACTTCGCCTGGACCTGTTATTGTCGAAGCCCTGTTGAGCCAAACCCTTCTACTCTGACTCCCTCTACTCTGTTGCCCGCTCTGTAAAGCTGTCTTCTTTTTAAACCCTTCCCACCGGTCTAACTCACTGATGTCCACGCGCCTGCGCAGTCATTTCTTGATCAAACCACCAAAGAGAAAAAGATCTCCTTTTAAACACGCCCACTGGTCTAACTTGCTGACATCCATTTGAACTTATTGATTACTCTGTTCTACAATGTTCTCTAGACCCCTCTCAATTACTCCGCAAGTCCTCCTCTGTTTAACTTACCAAAATGCAATGACGCTGTACTTTTCCTAGTTAAATTCCATCTGCCATACATTGGACCATTTTCCCATTTGTTCTAGGTCGTGTAAATAACTCTCTCGCCTGCCCACTATACCAATAATTTTGGCATAATTTTTATACTTACTAGCCATGCCATTTACAGTATATTCTCATCCAAATTGATAATGTAGATAACAAATGAGTTAAATGCAGTACCAGTCCCTGCAATTCAGAAAAACAACCTTCTTTTACTCTTCTCTAACTCCTACCACCAAACCACAGAGGCTTTGCTGATCTGCTGAGTTCCTTCAGCTGTTTGTTTTAGTTTCCTATAGTCCCACACTGGTGAATGTATTCAACAAATATAGTACATATGCAGAGCCCTTTGGTAGGGGGAATTCCATACCTCAATTTAAAGAGATCTGCTTGTCTATGGCTTAATCCTAATGCTATACTCCCTGGTTCTAGATCCTACAACTGAAGAAATGACCTCCCAACATCTACACTTTCATTCCCTCTCAGAATTTGTGTTTCAATGGCATCAGAAGTCATTCTTAAAAGTGGTGAGTATAGTCTCTCCTCATCAAGCAGGCCTGTCATTCAAGGAATCAGCTTAGATGGAATCTAGATATCAGGTGAATTGACCAATGGCTCATATTTTTTAAACCTTCATTAATACGTTGTATTTTAAATTCAAGATGAACAAACAAACTCATCACTGATAAAATTGGTTGGATGGTGGGAAACAAGGTGATGATGAAATGGTCTTTCTTGAACTAGAGGTCTGTGACTAGTGGTATGGCTCCTGGGTGTGTTATATGTCATGAAATATATATCCATGATTTGGATGAGAATATGCAATGAGTGTTTGATTAGATTGTAGGCGATAATAAAATAGGTGGTATCATAGCCAATGAAGAGGAGTGTCAAGACTTGCAACAAAATCTTGTTTGGCTGGGTACGTTGACTGGGGCATGGGAAATGGGATTTAATTTAGATCAGGGCAAAGCATTATATTTTGGAAGGACAAATTACAGAAGGACTTTTACATTAAACGGAAGGGCCTTGGGTACTGCTGTAGAGCAAAGGGAGCTTGAAGTTCAGGTGCATAGTTCCCATATAAAGAGATGTAAAGAGATCGCAGACTGTTGACAGAAGCATAAAGTTGTTATAGTACGTGTTTTTAACTGTCCACATATTGACTGGGGCTCCCACACTATAAAAGGACGAGATGGAATAGGGTTTGTCAAATGTGTTCAGGAACGTTTCCTTAATCACTATGTAGCTATCAATGTTGCAAAACAATGATATAAGGAGAAGGTTGAGTGAAGATTTACAACAGATAGCACACATGACTTGTGGTGAGGGCTGCATGCCATCGCAGCCTCTCTCCCAGATGAGCTCAATCGCTTTTATGCTAGGTTCAATGTCACTAACTCTGAGCCTCCAAGGAAAGCCACCGCTACAACCTGCAACCTGGTCATCTCTGAGGCTGAGGTACGCAGATGTTTCCAACGAGTGGACAGTCGCTAGGCTGTGGGACCAAAAACCATCCCAGGGTGAGTACTCAGGATGTGCGCAGCACAACTGGCAGGTGTGTTTACAGACATTTATAATCCCAGTGTAGAGTGCTCTCCTGCTTCAAATTATCCACCATTGTCCCTGTACTAAAAAAGACCAAGGTAACATGCCTGAACGACTGGCATCCTGTCGCACTCACCTCAATAATAAGCAAATGCTTTGAGAGGCTGGTCAACGATTACATCTGCAGCTTGCTACCACCCACACTGGACCCCTTACAATTCACCTACCGACACAACTGATCGACAAATGATGCAATAGCCACTGCTCTACATACAGTCCTTACACATCTGGAGAAGAAGGATGCTCATGTGAGATTGCTGTTCTTGGACTGCAGTTCAGCATTCAACACCATAGTTCCATCCAGGCTCAACAAGAAGTTCAGAGACCTCGATATTGACCCTGCCTTGTGCAGCTGGATCCTGCCCTTCCTGTCAGATCACCAGCAGGTTGTAAGAATAGGTTCCCTCACCTCCAACCCTCTGACTCTCAATACAGGAGCCCCTCAGGGCTGCGTACTGAGTCCCCTCCTTTGCTCCCTGTATACCATGACTGTATTGCCACCCACAGCTCAAATCTGCTAATTAAATTTGCCAACGGCACTACATTGATTGGCCTTATCTCAAACAATAATGAGGTGGCCTACAGGGAAGAAGTCATCTCTCTGACACAGTGGTGTCAGGAAAACAACCTCTCCCTCAATGTCACAAAAACAAAGGAGCTGGTTGTAGATTACAGGAGGAATGGAGATGGGCTCACTCCTATTGACATCAATGGATCTGGGATTGAGAGGGTAAACAGCTTCAAGTTCCTCGGCATCCACATCACCGACATCCTCACATGGTCTGTACACACCAGCTGTGTGGTGAAAAAGGCACAACAGTGCCTCTTTCACCTTAGATGGTTGAGGAATTTTGGTATGGACCCCCAGATCCTAAGAACTTTCTGCAGGAGCACAACTGAGAGCATCCTGACTGGCTGCATCACTGCCTGGTATTGGAACTGTACCTCCCTTATTTGCAGGACTCTGCAGAGAGTGGTGCGGACAGCCCAGCGCATCTGTGGTTGTGAACTTCCACGATTCAGGACGTTTACAAGGACAGGTGTGTAAAAAGGGCCCATAGGATCATTGGGGACCCAAGCCATACCAACCACAATCTATTCCAGCTGCTATCATCTGGGAAGCAGTACCACAGCATAAAAGCCAGGACCAACAGGCTCCAGGACAGCTTCTTCCACCAGGCCATCAGACAGATCACCAGCAGGTTGTAAGAATGGGTTCCCTCACCTCCAACCCTCTGACTCTCAATACAGGAGCCCCTCAGGGCTGCGTACTGAGTCCCCTCCTTTACTCCCGGTATACCATGACTGTATTGCCACCCACAGCTCAGGAGTGTGCAATACTTGATGTGCTATAAGGAAATGAGACAGGGTAGGTGACAGAAGTTTGTGTTGAACACTTTGCATTTAGTTACCAAAATGCCATTAGTTTTGCATTATGCAAAAAAATAGGTCTGGCTCGCAGGTTGAGATGCTAAATTGGAGAAAGGCCAATTTTGATGGTATCGGAAATGATCTGGCAGGTGTGGGTTGAGGCAGGCTGTTTCTGGAAAAGGTGCACTTGGTAGGTGGTAGGCTTTCTAAAGTGAAATTTTGAGAGTACAAAGCTTGCATGTGCCTGTCAGAATAATAGATAAAGATATCAAGTGAAGAGAACCTTGGTTTTCAAGATATTGAGGCCCTGGTTAAGGAAAACAAAAGAGGTGCATAGCAGGTATAGGCAGGTAGGAACAAATGAGATGCTTATGGAGTATAAGAAATGCAAGAGAACACTTAAGAAAGTAATCAGGAGGGCTAAAAGAAAGCATGAGGTGGCCATAGAAGACAAGGTGGATTCTACAGATATGTTAAGAGCAAAAGGATTACAAGGGACAAAATTAGTCCTCTGGTAATCCATGTGTGGAGCCAAAAGAGATGGGGAAGATCTTAAAATAACTATTTTGCATTTGCATTTACTGAGGAGATGGACACAGAGTGTATAAAAGTGAGTCAAAACTGCATCAACTTCGTGGACCCAATACAGATTGCGAGGAGGAGGAGTTGGCTGTCCTAACGCAAATCAAGGTAGATAAATCTCCAAGGCTTGACAAGGTGTTCCCTCAGAGCCTTTGGGTTGCTGGGGCCTAAGCAGAGATATTTAAATCATCATTAGCAACAGTGGAGGTACCAATGTAGTTCCACTGTTTAAGATACGGCTCGAAACATAAACCAGGAAATTATAGGCCATTGAGTCCCATCAGTTGTGGGAAAGTTATTGGAAGATATTCTAAGGGACTGGATATATCAGGATCAGATTCAGGTTTAACATCATGTCATGAAATTTATTAACTTTGTGGTATCTGTACAATGCAATAAGTAGATATATAGTGTGCTGGGGCAGCAGGCTGAGGGTAGCAGACACCAACAGAATCAACAAACTCATTCGTAAGGCCAGTGATGTTGTGGGGATGGAACTGGACTCTCTCACGGTGGTGTCTGAAAAGAGGGTGCTGTCCAAGTTGCATGCCATCTTGGTCAATGTCTCCCATCCACTGCATAATGTACTGGGTGGGCAGAGGAGTACATTCAGCCAGAGACTCATTCCACTGAGATGCAACACAGAGCGTCATAGGAAGTCATTCCTGCCTGTGGCCATCAAACTTTACAATTCCTCCCTTGGAGGGTCAGACATCCTGAGACGATAGGCTGGCCCTGGACTTATTTACTGGCATAATTTACATATTACTATTTAACTATTTATGGCTTTATTACTATTTATTATTTATGGTGCAACAGTAACGAAAACTAATTTCCCCTGGGAGCAATAAAGTATGACTATGACTTTGACTATATGTATATATAAAATGCATTCACTCCCTTGGATGTTTTCATGCTTTTATTGTTTTTCAACATTGAATCACAGTGGATTTAATTTGGCTTTTTTTGACACTGATGAACGGAAAAAGACTCTTGTGTCAAAGTGAAAACAGATCTCTACAAAGTGATCTAAATTAATTACCAATATAAAACTCAAAATAACTGTTTGTAGAAGTATTCACCCCCTTTAATATGGCACACCAGATCATCACTGGTGCAGGCAATTAGTTTTAGAAATCACATAATTCGTTAAATGGAGATCTGTTTTCGGAGGCTTGTGTGCAGTCAAAGTGTTTCAATTGATTGTAGTAAAAATACACCTGTACCTAGGAGGTCCAGCTGCTGGTGAGTCAGTATCCTGGCAAAAACTACACCATGAAGACAAAAGAGCATTCCAAGCAATTCTGCGAAAAGTTTATTGAAAAGCACAAGCTGGAAACAAGAAAATTTCCTGGTCACTGAATATTCCTTAGTTGTCAATCATCAAGAAATGGAAAGGAAATGGCACAGAGCAGGCTGTCCTCGAGAAGGGGGCTAGTGATGGAGGCCACCAAGAGACCTACAGCAACCCTAGAGAAGTTACAAGCTTTAGTGGCTGAGATGGGAGAGACTGCACATACACCAACTGTTGCCCAGGTGCTTCACCAATTGCAGCTTTATCAGAGAGTAGGCCGTAAGACCATAAGATTTAGGAGCAGAAGTAGGCCATTCGGCCCATCGAGTTAGCTCCACCATTCAATCATGGGCTGATCCACTTCATCCAGTCATCCCCACTCCCCTGCTTTCACCACGTACCCTTTGATGCCCTGGCTAATCAAGAACCTATCTATCTCTGCCTTAACTACACCCAATCACTTGGCCTCCACAGCTGCTCATGGCAATAAATTCCACAGATTTACCACCCTCTGACTAAAGTAATTTCTCCGCATCTCAGTTCTAAAAGGATGTCCTTCAATCTTGAAGTCGTGCCCTCTTGTCCTAGACTCCCCTACCATGTGAAATAACTTTCCCATATCTGATCTGTTCAGGCCTTTTAACATTCAGAATGTTTCTATGAGATCCCCCTCATTCTCCTGACCTCCAGGGAATACAGCCCAAGAGCTGCCAGATGTTCCTAATACGGTAACCCTGTCATTCCTGGAATCATTCGTGAATCTTCCCTGAACCCTCTCCAATGTCAGTATATCCTCTCTGAAATAAGGAACCCAGAACTGCACACAATACTCCAACTGTGGTCTCACGAGTGCCTTAAAGAGCCTCAACATCACATCCCGGCTCTTATATTCTATACCTCTAGAAATGAATGCCAAAATTGCATTCGCCATCTTCACAACCAACTCAACCTGCAGGTTAAACTTTAGGGTATCTTGCACAAGGACTCCCAAGTCTCTTTGCATCTCTGCATTTTGAATTCCCGCCCTATCTAAATAACAGTCTGCCCGTTTATTTCTTCAACCAAAGTGCATGACCATACACTTTCCAACATTGTATTTCATTTGCCACTTCTTTGCCCATTCCCCTAAACTATCTAAGTCTCTCTGCAGGCTCTCTGTTTCCTCAACACTACCCATTCCTCAACCTATCTTTGTATCATTGGCAAATTTAGCCACAAATCCCTTAATACCGTAGTCCAAATCATTGACATATATCGTAAAAAGTAACGGTCCCAACACCAACCCCTGTGGAACTCCACTGGTAACTGGCAGCCGGCCAGAATGGGATCCCTTTATTCCCACTCTCTGTTTTCTGCCAATCAGCCAATGCTCCACCCGTGCTAGTAACTTCCCTGTAATTCCATGGGCTCTTATCTTGCTAAGCAGCCTCATGTGCGGCACCTTGTTAAAAGCCTTCTGAAAATCCAAGAACACCACGTCTACTGCATCTCCTTTGTCTACCCTGCTTGTAACTTCCTCAAAGAATTGCAGTAGGTTAGTCAGGCAGGATCTTCCTTTCAGAAAACCATGCTGGCTTTGGCCTATCTTGTCATGTGCCTCCAGGTGCGCTGTAATTTCATCCCTAACAATCGATTCCAACAACTTCCCAACCACTGATGTCAGGGTAACAGGTCTATAGTTTCCCACCCTTCTTAAATAGTGGAGCAACATTTGCAACTTTCCAGTCATCTGGAACAATGCTAGAATCTGTCGATCCTTGAAAGATCATTGTTAACGCCTCTGCAATCTCTCCAGCTACTTCTTTCAGAACCCAAGGGTGCATTCCATCATGCCCAGGAGATTTATCCAACCTCAGACCATTAAGCTTCCCGAGCACCTTCTCAATCGTAACTTTCACTGCACAAACCTCATTTCCCTGACACTCTTGAATGTTCAGTATACTGCAGACATCTTCCACTGTGAAGACTGATGCAAAATGTGCATTCAGTTCCTCTGCCATCTCTGCATCTTTCATTACAATATCTCCAGCGTCATTTAGTATTGGTCCTATATCTACCCTTGATTCGCTTTTACCCTTTATATACTTAAAAAAGCTTTTAGTATCTTTTTTATATTAGTTGCCAGCTTCCTCTCATAATTCATCTTTTCCTTCTGAATGACCTTCCTAGTTTCCTTCTGCAAGTTTTTAAAGGCTCCCTAATCCTCTATCTTCCAACATTCGGGCTTCCTTGTATGCCCTGTCTCTTGCTTTTACTTTGCCTCTGATCACATGTCAGCCATGGTAGTGTTCTTCTTCCCTTGGAAAATTTCTTCCTGTTTGGAATATATCTGTCGTGCACTTTCCTCATTTTTCACAGAAACTCCAGCCATTGATGCTCTGCTGTCCTTCCTGCAAATGTTCCTTTTCAGTCAAGTTCAGCCAGTTCCTCTCTGATGCCATTGTAATTTCCTCTATCCCACTGAAATACTGACATGTTAGATTTTATTTTTTCCCTCTCAAATTTCAAAGTGAACTCGGTCATATTGTGATCACTGTTCCCTAAGGGTTCCTTAACCTTCAGCTCTTTTATCACCTCCGGATCATTGCACAACACCCAATCCAGCACAGCCAATCCCCAAGTGGGCTCAACAACAAGTCGTTCTATAAAGCCATTCCTTGGACATTCTACAAATTCTCTTGAGGTCCAGTACTGGCCTGGTTTTCCCAATCCACTTTCATGTTCAAATCCCCAACGATTATCATGACATTGCCTTTCTGATAGGCCTTTTCTATCTCCTGCTGTAATTTGTAATCCACATCCCGGCTGCTGTTTGGAGGCCTGCATATAACTGCAAAGAGAAAGCCACTGTTGAAAAAAGCTCTCATGAAATCTTGGCTAGGATTTGCCAGAAGGCATGTGGGAGACTCTGAAGTCAACTGAAAGAAGGTTCTATGGTGAGGTGAAACCAAATTTGACCTTTTTGATAATCAGACTAAACAGTTTACAGCAAACACTTCCCATCGTCAAAAACACAATCCCTACTGTGAAACATGGTGGTGGCTGCATCCTGGTGTGGCGATGCTTCAATGTAGCATGTCCTGGAAGGCTTGTGAAGGTACTGGATAATATGAATGAAGCAAAATACAGGGAAATCCTGCAGGAAACCTTGATGCAGTCTTCAAGAGAAGATTTCTTTTCTCGCAAGACAATGACCCCCAAGCTTTGCTGCTTTGATACACTCTCGGGCCTGAGCCCCATCTATCTTTTTTAAAATAGATATTTTATATCTGTTGCCTTTTTTAAACCCACAGGGAGCGTAGGCCATCAACTTTTTTGCTGTTGATGTTTCTGCAGCAGGCAATTTCTTTTTTACGAGGTCGAGTTGCTAGCTCGACGCTCAACCCAGCACGGATGGAAACATAGAAACATAGAAACATAGAAAATAGGTGCAGGAGTAGGCCATTCGGCCCTTCGAGCCTGCACCGCCACTTATTATGATCATGGCTGATCATCCAACTCAGAACCCAGCCTTCCCTCCATACCCCCTGACCCCTGTAGCCACAAGGGCCATATCTAACTTCCTTTTAAACATAGCTAATGAACTGGCCTCAACAGTTTGCTGTGGCAGAGAATTCCACAGATTCACCACTCTCTGTGTGAAGAAGTTTTTCCTAATCTCGGTCCTAAAAGGCTTCCCCTCTATCCTCAAACTGTGACCCCTCGTTCTGGACCTCCCCAACATCGGGAACAATCTTCCCGCATCTAGCCTGTCCAATCCCTTTAGGAAAGCGTGCCTGGGGAGCCGGCTGGGTTCGAACCTGGGAACCTTCGCTTCGAGTTCCGGCGCTGATGCCACTACACCACCAGCTGACGATCACCTAAATTAGGCCCATACCTTAATTTCCCAATTCAGCCCAGCACCTAAATTGATCAAACCTCTGTACTTTCCTTGCTCTTGGGCCCTGCCACCTTGACTTTGCCTTGCCTCATCTCAGTTTTGTCATATCGAATCGTCTCCAAGTATCATCCAGCAATGGCCAAATATTGGTTCATTTACTGCTCTGAGGCATGGGTTCTGCCACCTCGATTCAACCCACACACCCTTCACTGCAACTGTCCTGCGCCTTCGAGACTTCAGTTCACACCGCAAAAATGCCAGGTCGTTCAGGTGGTACAAAAACTTGACTCCAAACGGGAAGTTACAAGCTATTGATTGCAGTGATAGTTTACCATAAAGAGTGTGATTAATAAAGTAGTTAGTAGTTTTGTTTGTTACAGGCAAGTAGTTACCGTGCTTCACCAGCACGATCTTCAACCAGAAGATTTTACTACTTCAAGAAGTTAGAAATTATGAAGCTATCAACAATCATCTTGAATGTTATAATGAAAATGAAGATTTGGAGAATGTAATAATCTAAAGCTTTGTATTAGGTAGTTCATTATCTGTATTAGGTGTCTGCACTGATTTTGTTCATTTACAGTCAATCAAAAGAACTTGAGAGATGAATTCCTCCATTGATAAATATTAAGAACTAATACATAGTTTTAAGGTATTGTAGAGGTATTGCTAGTGTTTTAATTTGTTCTATATTTAATTTAAATGCATAAATTGTTACTCATTTAAATGTTAGTTTGTCTTTTTTATACCTTTTAACTATTTCCATGAAACTTTGGCTCATTGGGGCAGCCACTTGTGTCCCTTTTAACCGGAATCCATTGTACTGGAAAACTAAATAGTGTTGCAATAGAGGAATAATGGCTGATGTGGAAAGATCAATGACAAGTACATTTACATTAATTAGGAAAAGCAGTTGTGGTCCAACTTAGACTAACAAAAGAATAATGAAGGATGACCAACAAAAAAAGTCCTGATGAAAAGTCTCAGCCTGAAACATCTGCTGTTTTTTCCTCTGCATAGATACTTCCTGACCTGCTGAGCTCCTCAGCATTATGTGCATGAAACAACAGAAGGAATGGTTTTGTAAAAATATCTTGTTTGTTTTTAATAAAGAAAATATTTCTTAAATAGATGACCAAGTCTGAAGATAGGATAAAATTCAGAATTCAGCAAAAGAGCAACAATAATTTTGTGAAAAGGGAAGACAGAATAAAAAGAGAAATCTTCCAAGAAACACATTTTTAGAGACTTCTGGAAAAGGTTTACAAAAGTTAATGTGGACATCTAACAAGAGAAATAAGAATTGGTTGAGAAATTAAACAACTTTCGTATTGGTCTTTACTGAACAGGGACAAAAAAGGGCTTGCAGCCAGTCGTCATGGCACCTTGGTACCAATGATACAACTAGAATGAGAGCTGAGGTCTTGCACAGGAATTGAGGAACTAAGAAGGAAATTAAAGTGCAGGACCTTAAGGATAATCATCTCAGTATTACTCTGAATGACGTGCTTGTCAGAGAAGGCAAAAAATGTAAGTAGAGTTTCCACCCCACCCCACAGTTTACTGTTCCTCCTTTTTTATATTTTTATATTTACTCAGTTAGAACATAGAGATGTTATTCAGGATAGTGGAATGCTCTTCGAGCAGGACGTGGGAAACCAGGGAGACCTCCAGCCACTCTGGCGTCTTCACCTGCAAGAAATGCAGACGTTTCGGGTCGAAACCCTGCATCTGGACTCGGGTTGTTGTTCAAACTACGAATCCACACGTTTTTCAATTGCGAGAAGCTCGCCTAGAGAATGTGTAGACGCCCCAGATAAACATCGCCGATGTTGCAGCATTGAAACCTGGTCGCTGAAGCTGAGAGGCGGCGCTATTCTGCTGTCCAATATTTATTTTGTATTTCCAGCTTATTGCATTTATTATAGTTAGTTACTTGTTTGATATTGTGGTGTGCTGATAAATTGTGTCCTGGTATTTTAATACCGGGATTACAGATAGTGAAGATTGGACCTTTCACTCTCAATGGCGGTGTGTTTACCCAGAACGGAGGGAGAGGCAGAAACTGCCCCTCGGAACCGCAAGAATCCAGTGCGCTGGCGCAGAGATCATGCGCACTGCGGCTGCTGGAGACGGACTGAGGTGGAGCGGAGGATGGGTGGCTGGTAGGAAATGGAAATCAGAGGCGTCGGTTTGCCTTCATGGGTGGCTGGGGGGTTGAATATCGTTATTGCCTCTGGTGTGGGCTTCCGGCCCAGAATGAGGTCGTGTGTTTGGGAGTGGGGTGCAGCGCCTGTTTGACCGGTTGAGCTGGCGTGGTCGCCATTCGAGGGAGAAAGGGAGAGGGGCACGTGCGTAACTATCGCTGTGACAGAACAAAAGAGTGGGCGCGGCTTCAGCGCAAGGCCAGTGATTGGTCGGGTGGTTTGATTGACTCCGGACGGTAGTCGCGTCAGCGCTTGTCCTGACGCGTACCGAGGTTTCGGTCCCCGTCCCCGGCCCGGGCGCGTTCGCTGTATTGAAACCGTGCAGTTTCCAACCTGACACCACGAAAATCACTGCAGCAGATCGAGAAGGCGGCTCACTGCTATCTTAAGGATAATTCTTCTGTTTTTAAATGTTGGCAGGGTATTTGAACGTAGAGACATCCCATGATAGAGATCGAGGTTTGAAACAGTCAACCCGACGGTGACAGCATACAGTTCACGGCTTGAGTTTGGGAGTCACTCCCGAGAGTCCGATTCACTATTTCGTATAATCATGCCTAAAATGTAATTTAGCTTTGTGTCAGCCTATGTCCCATAGGTTTGAGTAATAAACATCTTCCAGTCTCGTCTCAGATTTAAAATTGTGTTTACATCAAATGATTATTGCAGAAATAATTTCTAACTTCTATTAACTGTTTCTCGCTTCTTGTCCTTTGTCTTTGACAACAGCCAATCAAAACAGTGTCTCTTTATTTTAACCAGTTTCCTTCATAGTTTGATAATCAATGAAAATTTATTAAACACATTAGTTTCTATAATCTTATAATTTCAAACTTTAATTCCAGTCCTAATTTATGATGTCATTCTAAGATTAATATGTTTTTCCAAAGGAGTGATATCTAGATTTAAGCTGCCTGTAGTCTGTGTTAAGTTCAGCCTCCGTGGTTCCTGAGAGAAAAAAAATCCCAATTTTGTCCAGCCTCTCCTTAATAGCTAATACTCAGCATCCTGATGAATCTCTTTTGCTACCTCCCCAAAACCTCCACATAAGCCCTGTAATGTGACAACAGAACTCTGCACAGTCGTCCAAGCATGGTCTAAACAAAGTTTCATACAGCTGCAACATGACTACCTGACTTTTATGCTCAACAATGATGCTGTTCACTTTCTTTACCACCGTATCTATTCATGCTGCCACTTTCAGGGAGCTAAGGATGTGCATACCACAGTCCTACTGTCCATTAATGATCCTAAAGACCTGCCATCCTTTCCCCTTCTTTGACTTCCCAAAATGCATCGCTTCACACTTGCCAGATTAATCTCCATTTTTGGGAGAACAACTGTAAAGTGATAGTGGTGGTTGTTCGTCCATCGTTCTTTCTTTTTAAATCTTTTTATTGAGTAAGTATACAAAAAAGGTAAGCCATATAAACATTAATACAATGTTAAAGTATAATAAAATTCCAAAAGATAACAATACCAAAAAGAAAATACTACAAACAATGTAATTTAAGCATAAGAAACCAAGATAACATAATAGTATACTAAATTTTATATATATCAATGGAAAAAAAAAGAAAAAAAAACAACCCCAAAAAAAAAACCCACCGTGCAACTAACTAAAAGCAAAGCAAAGCAATGGGCTAACTTGAAACCAAACAGAGTTAAACTTAAAATCACGTCCTCAATCCCGACCTCCATTAAAACAGTGAAGAAAAAACAAGAAGGGTAAATATTACATTAAATGAAAATATCGAATAAAAGGTCCCCAAATCTGTTCAAATTTAAATGAAGAATCATAAAGGTTACTTCTAATTTTCTCCAGATTCAAACATAAAATCGTCTGAGAAAACCAAAAAAAGGTAGTTGGAGCATTAAGCTCTTTCCAATGTTGTAAAATACATCTTTTCGCCATTAAAGTAAGAAATGCAATCATTCTACGGGCTGAAGGGGAAAGATTACTAGAAATTTTAGGTAGTCCAAAGATAGCAGTAATAGGGTGAGGAGAGATATCTATATTTAATACCTTAGAAATAATATTGAAAATATCTCTCCAAAAAGTTTCCAAAGTAGGGCAAGACCAAAACATATGAGTTAAAGAGGCTATCTGCCCCGAACATCTATCACAGAAAGGATTAATATGCGAGTAAAAACGCGCTAACTTATCTTTGGACATATGTGCTCTATGAACCACTTTAAATTGAATTAGGGAATGTTTAGCACAAATAGAGGAAGTATTAACTAATTGTAAAATCTGCCCCCAATCATCCACAGAAATGGTAAGCCCCAATTCCTGTTCCCAATCTACCCTAATCTTATCAAATGGAGCTTTCCTAAGTTTCATAATAATATTATAAATCATAGCCGATGCACCTTTCTGACATGGATTAAGGTTAATTATCGAATCTAAAATATATATAGGAGGAAGCATTGGAAAGGAAGTAAGTATAGTACTTAGGAAATTTCTAACTTGTAAATATCTAAAAAAATGTATTCTTGATAAGTTATATTTATTAGATAATTGTTCAAAAGACATAAGGGAACCATCTAAAAATAAATCCAAAAACCGTAAAATACCCTTAGTCTTCCAAGTTTGAAAAGCGCGATCCGTAAAAGAGGGAGGAAAAAATATGTTACCTAAAATAGGAATCGCTAACCCGAATTGATTAAGATCAAAAAAGAGTGAACTTTTTCCGATTAATAAACATCTTCCCTTATATTATAAATTTCCATTTAAATTGATTAATAATTACTTTTCATATCTTGGGATTAAAATTACTTGTAAACATAAAGATTTATTTAAGACTAACTTTTTACCATTAATAGACCATATTACTCAACTTTCATCTAAATGGTTTCCCTTATATTTAACTTTGATTGGTCGTATTAATGCAGTTAAGATGTTTTTTTTGCCAAAATTTTTATATGTGTTTCAGGCATTACCAATTTTCGTTCCTAAATCTTTTTTTGATAAAGTTGACTCTAAAATTTCTTCATTTATTTGGCAGAACAAGAATCCGAGACTGGGTAAAATACATTTACAGAAAGCTAAGAGAGATGGAGGTTTAGCATTACCTAACTTTAGATTTTATTATTGGGCTATTAATATTCGACATATGAAATTTTGGTTACTTGACCGGGACATACTATTTATTCCTAAATGGGTAGCATTGGAATTACAATCTGTTCAGGGTTATACACTTGGTTCTATTTTAGGTTCCTCTCTTCCTTTTGATTCGAAACGTCTTAAGCAGGTCTCTAACCCGATAGTTAAATATGCTTTGCGCATTTGGTTGTTCGTCCATCGTTGACGTCGATGAGGACCTCGACACCATAGTGATGGTGTCGAGACTGGCGCGTGATTTGGATTTAAGTGAGGGAGAGTTGCGCAGCATCAGTCTCACTCTCTCTTCCCAATTCCCATCTGGGTCCAGTGGCAAGACAGAGTCTAGACGGCTGGAGATGGGACTAGGCGCAGTGGATGACCAGGACGTCTTCTGTGTCTTGTCCTGCTCTACACGTTCCACGACGCTTGCAGAGACCACCTTCTTGACCGTTGGACCTTCCATAGGTCTCGTCTGCTCAATCCGCCAGAGTCTGCCCTCACATGCTGGGATAGACAACTCCCTATCTCACCGAGGGTTTGAGACCCATCGGCTACCCTCACCTGGTTTAGCCGGCTTGTCGAAGCCGTTGCCCGGGGTGTGGCCGCTGTCGCATGCAAACAGCTACGGGGAGCCACAGGTGAGAGCTGAGTGCCAGGTGCGGACCAAAGGTGGACAAACCGCCTTGTAAAGGACGCGACATGTTCCCCCACCAGAGGTGCTACCTCTCCCTGACACCCCATACACCTTTAATGTACACAGTTAATGGTGGAGCCCTAGCAGCACTTGTGTACCGAGTTGAAGTAGATAGTCCACAGCTCTCTGAAAGTGGCTGCACAGGTTGAAAGGATGATAAATAAGGTGTATGAAATGCTTGTCTGTTGGTCAAGGCATTGAGTTCATGAGTCAGAAAGTTATGTTGCTTCTTTATAAAACTCTCCTTGGGCTGCATTCAGTTCTGTTCCCCCGTTATAGGAAGGATGGAGAGGGTGCACATAAGGTTTACCCAGCTAATACCTGAATTACAGGACATGCTACAAGAAGTTGCAACAAGTTTGGTTTGTTTACTCTACAGCAGTGGAGGCAGAGAGGAGATCTAATAGAAGTTTATGAAAAGCGTAGCTAGATGGTATCTTTTTCCCAGGGTTGATATGTCTCTTATACCAGAGGGTATGCATTTACGGTAAGGAGATAAGTTCAAAGGACATGCAACTAGGACTTTTTACACAGAATGGTACATGTCTGGAATGCAGTGTCAGGGAAAGTGACGGAGGAAAATATGATAGAGTCATTTTAGGAGGCTCGTAGATGGATATGTAAATGCGCAGAGAATGGAGGGATTTGGACATTGACTAAACAGATATGATTGGTTTAGTTATGTGTCCAATTAGTTCGGTACATCAAGTGCCGAAGGGCACATGTTCCTGCGGTGTACAGTTCTATTTGCAAAGAACAGGTTCCAGAAAGTCAACATTCACAATTCTTTAATTGTGGCAGAGATGTTAAAACTATTGTAAAGGTATGATTCTCTGAATTGTGCCTTTAGCCCACCATGTTTGCGCCAGCCACCGAAAACTAACTCAGTTTTCTAGCACTTTCAAATGCTCATCTAAATACTGAAGTGTTCTGAGAAAACTTTTCTCCACAACCCCTCAGGCAGTGCATTGGAGATTTAGCTGCCCACTGGATGAAACAAAATATGCCTCCCGTTTCTTGCTTTAAACATATGCTTTCTAGTTATAGACATGTCTGCTAATGAAAAATGTTTCTCATTATCTGCCCATTCCTGATTTTGCACATATCAGTCAGTTGTCCTCTTAGCTTTCTCTGCTTCAGAATAAACAAACAATACGGTTTCTTCCCAGAGCTGAGACATTCCATTCCAACAACATTCATGTGAATGTGCTCAACATTGACTCTCCCTGCTGCGGTTACGTGCGTCCAGTGGAGTGGTGACCAGAGATGCATACAGCTGTGCAAAGTAGCGTACACAAAATGCTGGAGGAACTCAGCAGGCCAGGTAGCATCCATGGAAAAAAGTACAGTCAACATTTCGGGCTGAGACCCTTTGACAGGACCCCTATGCAGGGATCACAGAGGGGGAGCAGTGAGAGAGCGTTTCACTGAACTCCCGTCGAAGGGAAGATTTAAACTACTTCAGGGTAAGCATCCCTGGAAGAGAATTCACAGTGTACTAATCAAGTCACAAACATTTAGTGTGTGTTTATTGGGTGTGCAGCATCTGCAGATTCTGTCCTGTTTGTGATGAATAAACATTTGATGTTTTGGGCGGAAACCCTTCCTCAGGACTTTCGGCCTGAAACGTCAGCTGTTTATTCATTTCCATGGATGCTGCCTGACCTGCTGAGATCTTCCAGCATTTTGTGTGTGCTTCTTTGGATCTCCAGCATCCGCAGGCTTTCTGGCGTTTATACCAGCTTACACGGTTGTACCCCTCACCTCCTTTCCTTTAAACTGTGCTCTAGCTAATGAGAATCAAGTACCCTGTATGCCTTCATAGATCCCTGGAGGTTTGCTCCAAGAACTCTCCGTTCATGGGTACTGCCTAGGTTCTTTATTCAGGTGATGTGGGCCTCGCAGGCTGAGGCCAGAGTATGATTGCTCATCTCTCACGGTGGTGAGCTGCCTTCCTGAACCGCTGCTGTCCATGAAATGGGTTTATACCCACCATGCTGTTGGGGAGGGTTCTGGGATTTTGATCCCGAGACAGTGAATGAATGTCTATATGTTTCCAAGTCAGGGTGGCGTGTGGTTTGGAGGGCAACTACCAGGCAGTGGTATTCCGATATTTTTACTGCCCTTGACCATAAGGGTGTAAGACGTAAGAGTGGAATTAGGCCATTCAGCCCTGCCATTTATGTTCCCTCCCAACCCCATTCTCTTTTCATCACCCCATGACCTTTGACGCCCTTACTAAATCAAGAACATATCAACCTCTGCTTTAAATGTACCCAGTGATCTAGCCTCCACAACCATCGGTGGAAATTGATTCCACAAATTCACCACCCATTGCCGAAGAAATACCTCATTGTCTCTGTTATAAAGGGATGTCTTTTGCAGTGGCTGTGCCCACTGATCCTAGACCTCCCCACTGCAGGAAACATCAGTCCACATACATGCTGTCTCGGCCTTGCAATATTAGGTAGATTTTAATGAGATCTCTGATTTTTTCTAATCTCTAGTCTGCTCAGTCCTGGAGCCATCAAACACTCCTCAGATGTTAACCCTTTCAAGTTCAAGTTTAATTATCATTCAACCAAACTAAGTACAGCCAGCATTCCTCTGGGGCCAAGATGCAAAACACAATACTAACAGCACACAGCACATATGGCATATTTAGTTACAATTTCGTACAGTCACAAAGAGAAATAAAAACAATCCCAAGTCCCTGAGTAGCATGACTGTAGAATTGATGGTAAGTTGCCCTGCCCCTGCTTGTTCCTCCACTGAGCAAACACTGGAGGGTAGCACTGATAGGAGGGGCTATCACCCAACCCAATTGCGGCTCCAGCGTGTCCTGCAGGTGCTGTCCCTCACCTCCTCAACTTCTCCTCTCCCTGTCGCCTGCAACAGGTGACCCTACAGCCTTGGCCTAGTCGGCGCTATAACCAAAGAAAAGTATCTCCCCCAACGATTGGTCTCACCAGTGAATCACACTTGCAATATTCTATGTTACCAATGCCCATAGTAAAAGTTCCAAGACAATCATTTGCCCTGTACACTGTCCAATGGCCCAGCTGCATCACTATTGAGCAATTTGCTGATGGGATAGTCCTCCACTACTTGATGTTCTTAGAATCCAGCAGTAACTTGTGATCACAAGAAAGACACACAAGATGAACAGATTACACCTCTGATTGGACCCAGAGTGGCTGCTGCAACCAAGCACACTGTCATCTTACCTTTCATTGTCAGGATCGTTATCATAAAACTCCTTTGGACCCTCTCCAATTACAGCACAGCATTTCTTAGATAGGGGCCCAAAACTTCTCTCAGTTCTCCAAATGAGGCCTGGTAATGCCCTGTAAAGCCTCAACATTACATCCTTGCTTTTGTATTCTAGTCCAGGATTCCCTGAAGGTCAGCTTTCAGTTTGAGTTAGCAGTAGGGAAGGCAGGTGCAATGTAAATGTAAATTTCAACATCTCTGTGTCAGAATCAGGTGTAATGTCATCGGGATATGTTGTGAAATTTGTTGCTTTTGCAGCAGCAGTACAATGCAATATATATTAAAAATGATGAATTTTACAATAAATAAATAAATATTTATACATTGTTAAGGATAGTGGAGAATATCAGTAGCTCCTTTTGATCTCCAGTCAAGGTGACATCCTCAGTGTGCAGTTGTTGGTGTTTCTTTCTGGGAGTGCTCATATTTATATAGGCCCCATTTGCCTGCCTCAGTCCTGATTGGCTACCCCTTCACTTGTCCTTTGCTTTCTATTGGTTTGCGTTTGTTTGGCTCTTAGGCGCTTCGTGGATGGTGCCTATTTAGATACGTTTGTTTATGTAGTTATCAGAAGGAAATCACAGTTTTACAATTCTTATGCCTGCTTCTTGTTTGCCTGCATCAGACCCTCCGCAGTGTCCCAGTTAAAGTGCTGTCCTTCCTGGTCTGTGGTTTGTGAGCAATTGTGATTTTGTGAGGTTCGACCAGTCGAGCTGTCATTTCTGAGATATTCTTGATGTACAGCAAGGTCATGTGTTTCAATGCGTTGGATAAGGGTTGCATGACTCTCTCCTTAGTAAGCATAGAACATAGAAATCTACAGCACATTACAGGCCCTTCTGCGCACAATGTTGTTCTGACCATGTAAACTACTCTTGAAACTGCCTTGAATTTCCCTACTGCATAGCCCTCTATTTTTCTAAGCTGAATGTGTCTGTCGAATAGGCTCTTAAAGACCCCATTGTATCCGCTTCCACCACTGCTGCCGGCATTGCATTCCACGCACCCACCAATCCCTGTGTGAAAAACTTACCCCGACATCCACTTGGTACCTGTTCCCAAGCACTTTAAAACTATGCCCCCTCATGTTAGCCTTTTCAGCCCTGGGAAAAAGCCTCTGGCTATCCACACGATCAATGCCCCTCATATCTAATACACCTCTTATCAGGTCACCTCTCATCCTCCATCACTCCGAGGAGAAAAGGCCGAGTTCGCTCAACCTATTCTCATAAGGCATGCTCCCCAATCCAGGCAACATCCTTGTAAATCTCCTCTGCACCCTTTCTATGGCTTCCACATCCTTCCTGTAGTGAGGTGACCAGAACTGTGCACAGTACTCCAAGTGGGGTCTGAACAGGGTCTTGTATAGCTGTAGCATCTTCTGATGAATTCTGTAAAGATAACTCATTTATGGGAGCACACACTGGCAGTACAGATCCACGGTCCACTGTCGTTGATCTCAGTACATGAAGACTGAGAAGAACACCACTTTAACTGGGACACTGTTGAGGTTCTTGCGCATGCAAGCGCGGAGCAGGCACAAGTATTTTTAGAAGTGTGGTTCACTTCTGAAAGCTCCATAAACAAACATATTGAAATAGAGATAATCTACGAACCCCCAAGAGCCAAAGAAACACCAGCCAACAGAATTCAAAGGTCAATTGAAGGGGCCTATATAAATCTGAATACTCCCAGAGAGACAACACCAACAAGTGCGCAGTGAAGATGTCACCTCTGCACTTCCTATCGGATCACCGAAAAGTGGTAAGGATGGGATCCCTCACCTCTACCCCTCTGACCTTTAGCACAGGTGCCCCCCTCCCCCCAGGATTGTGTCCTGAGTCCCTTCCTCTACTTCACACCCATGACTCTGCTGCCACACGCAGCTCCAATCTGCTGATCAAATTCGCAGATGATACGACTTATTTGTAGTGGTGACAAGATGGCCTACAGAGTAGAGTTTAACACCCTGACACAGTGGTGTCAAGATACCAACCTCTCCCTCAGTGTCTAAAAAACAAAAGAGCTGATTGTGGATTACAGGAGGAACGGAGACAGGCTCGGCCGGATCAGCATCAATGTGTCTGCAGTTGAGAGGGTGAGTAGTTTCAAGTTTCTCAGTACACACATCACTGAAGATCTCACTTGGACTGTATGCACCGACTGTGTGGCAAAAAAAAGCACAACAGCAGCTTCTCTTCCACCTCAGGCGACTGAAGAAATTCGGTATGAGCCCTCAAATCCTCAAGACCTTCTACAGGGGCACCATTGGGAGTATCCTGACTGGCTGTATCACGGCCTGGTACGGGAACTGTACCAAGCTTGATTGCTGGGCACTGCAGAGAGTAGTACGGACAGCCCAGTGCATCGGTGGATGTGAACTTGCTTCCATTGAGGACATTAACCTCCATTGAGGTTCGTAAAGAAGGCCTGGAAGATCATCAGGGACACCAGTCACCCCAACCACAAACTGTCAGCTGCTTCTGTCTTGCATGTGGTACCAGAGCATTAAAGCCAGGACCAACAAGCTACGGGCAGCTTCTTTCTACAAGCCATTAGACTTATAACTTCACATGTCTACATTGCGACGGAGTCATAACACAGTGCAAAGATTTGTACTTACGTTGTGGGACAGATGTAAGATTTAAATAAATTCAAATTCAATATGTATAATATGTGTTTGTGTGTGTATGTATGTGTGTGTGTATGTATACACACACACACACACACACACATATATATATATATGTTAAATTGGTGGTGCAAAAAGGTAGTGAGGTAGTGTTCACAGGTTCAATATACATTCGGGAATCTGATAGCCGAGGGGAAGAAGCAATTCTTAAATCATTGAATGTGTGTCTTCAGGCTCCTGTACCTCCTTCCTGATAGTAACAATGAGAAGTCATGTCCTGGGTGATGTGAGTCTTCAATAATAGATACTACCTTTTTGAGGCATCGCCCCTTGAGGATATTCTGGATGCTACAGAATCTAGTGCCCATGATGGAGGTGACTGAGTTTGCAACTTTCTGCGGCTTTTTTTGATCCTGTGCAGTTGGTCTCTGATACCAGATGGTGATGCAGCCAGTTAGCATGCTCTTCATGATACATCTGTAGAAATTTGTGAGTCTTTGGTGACATACTACATAGAAAGTTTGTGAATCTTGTAGAAACTTTCTCTATGTCTGCATAAATATGACCTAAAATGTGATAAGATCTTCACATAAGTCCTAAAACTAGATAAAGAATTGAATTGACTTTATTTCTTACATCTTTCACATGCATGAGGAGTAAAAGTCTTCACATTACATCTCCATTTAAATGTGCAACGTGCAATCATAGTAATTTATGATAAATAGAACAGTCAATGTAATATGGAGTACACTCAAGTCAGCATGAGTTCATCAGTCTGATGGCCTGGTGGAAGAAATTGGCCCGGAGACTGTTGCTCCTGGCTTTCTTGCTGCGGTACCACTTCCCGGATAGTAGCAGCTGGAATAGATTGTGGTTGGGATGGCTTGGGTCCCTAGTGATCCTACGGGACCTTTTTACACACCTGTCCTTGTAAATGTCCCGAATCATGGGAAGTTCACAACTACAGATGCGCTGCACTCTCTGCAGAGTCCTGCGATTAAGAGAGGTACAGTTCCCATACCAGGCAGTGATGCAGCCAGTCAGGATGCTCTCAGTTGTGCCCCTGTAGAAAGTTCTTAGGATCTGGGGGCCCATATCAAACTTCCTCAACCGTCTGAGGTGAAAGAGGTGCTGTTGTGCCTTTTTCACCACGCAGAATCCAATTAAATAAAGAACACAAAAACTTTATACTTGTTCATTTATTTATTGAAAAAATTGATCCAATATTACATATATTTGTTGGAAAAAGTATGGGAACTGTTGCTTTCAGTCGCTGGCATGACTCCCCCCTTATACAACAGTGATAACTTCAACCAAACGTTTCTGGTGACTGTTGATCAATGCTGCACATTGGCTTGGAGGAATTTTAGACCATTCTTCCTTACAAAACTGCTTCAACTCTGGAATATTAGTGGACTTCTTTGCATGAACTGTTCGCTTCAGGTTCTTCCACAACATTTCTGTAGGATTAAGGTCAGGTCTTTGACTCGACTGTTCCAAAAGATGAATTTTCTTCATTTCAAACCATTCTGCTGTTAATTTACTCTTGACTCTTGGATCATTGTCTTGTTGCATTATCCAACTTCTATTAAGCTTCAGGTGACGAACTGCTACCTTGACATTCTCCTGTAAAATGTCTTGATACAATTTTGAATTTATTGTTCCGTCAATAATTGCAAGCTGCCAAGGCCTTGAGGCATCAAAGCAGCCCCAAACCATGATGCTTCTTCTACCATGTTTTACAGTTGGGGTGAGGTTTTGGTGTTGGTGTGCAGTGCCCTTTTCCCTCCAAACATAGCTATAGGTATTTCTGCTAAAAAGTTAACTTTTTGCCTCATGTCCACTGAACATTGTCCCAGAGCATTGTAGACCAACCAGGTGGTCTTTTGCAAATCTGAGATGTGCAGCAATGTTTTTTTTGCAGAACAGTGGCTTCCTCTGTGGTGTCCTTCCATGAATACGATCCTTGTTCAGTGTTTTTCTTATCATGGACACATAAATAGAGACCAGCAATTTCTAGAGATTCCTGTAGGTTATTGGTTCTTTTTCACCTCCTTCAGCATTACATGTTGTGCTCTTGATGTGATCTTTGCAGGATGCCCACCCTTAGGGAGAGTAGCAACAGTACTGTATTTCCTCCATTTGTAGACAACTTCTCTTACAGTGGACTGATGAATACTCAAGTCTTTAGAAATGCGTTTGTCGCCTTTTCCAACTTCATGCATCTCTACAATTCTTCTAAGGTTCTCTGAAAGTTGTTTTGATCGAGGTATGGTGCACATGAACCTATCTTGCTTGAGAAGAGCAGGCTCTGTCAGTAACCTGATGCTTACGTCTTTTTTTTATATAGGGCAGGGCACCCCTACAACCCACACCTCCAATCTCATCTCATTGATTGGAATACCTGACTTCAAATAGCTTTTGTAGAAGGCATTACCCCAGAGGTTCACATATATTTTCCAAGAAATAGGTGTAATATTGGATCATTTTTCTCAATAAATAAATGAACAAATATAACGTTTTTTGGTTTTTATTTAATTGGGTTTGCTTTATCTAGTTTTAGGACTTGCAAGAAGATCTGAATATATCTTAGGTGGTATTTATGCAGAAATAGAGAAAATTCTAGAGAAAACCTTGCAACTCCTAATGAAATATAGCCGCTGCCGTGCCTTCTTTGTAACTGCATCGATCTGTTGGGCCCAGAATAGATCCTCTGAGATGATGACACCCTGGAACTTGAAATTGCTCACTCTCTCCCCTTCTGATTGCTCTATGAGGGCAGGTGTGTGTTCCCTCATCTTACCCTTTCTGAAGTCCACAATCAGTTCTTTGGTCTTGCTGACACTGAGTGTAAGGTTGTTGCTGCGACACCACTCAACTAGCTGATATAGCTTGTTCCAGTGTGCCTTCTCGTCACCATTGAAGTTGTGTCAGCAGTAGTTGTGTTGTCAGCAAATTTATAGATGGCATTTCAGCTGTGCTTAGCTGCCCAGTCATGGGTGTAAAGAGAGTAGAGCAGAGGACTATGTACACATCCTTGAGGTACAGCAGTGGATTGGCAGCAAGGTAGACATGTTATTTCCAATTTTTCACCAATGATTCTTTCAAATATGCTGGGCTCCCTCACTGTTCAAGATATTATTGGAGCCTGCTCCTCCAGGGAGATGTCAAATTGTCCACCATCATTCACAACTGTACGTGGCAGGGCAGCAGAGTTTAGATTTGATCCATTGGTTGTGGGATCACTTAACTCTTTCTACTGCACACTGTTTAACATGAAGTAGTCCTGTCTTGTCACTTCAACAGGTTGACCCCTCATCCTGAGAAATGTCTGTCACCGCTCCTGCTACACTTCTCATAGAATGGTGAGCAGGTCCAGGTTTGATGATGGTGGTAGAGTGGGTGATAACCAGGCTGCAAGGTTACAGATAGTGGTTGACTATAGTTGTGCTGTTGCTGACCGCCTACAATGCCTCATGGATACCCATTTCTGAGATGGTAAATCTGTGTGAACTCTCCCCTCTTTAGCGTGGTAGGTGTGGCACAAAACATGCTAAAGTACATTTGTCCTGTGACTCCACAAGGATTGTGCACTGATCACTGACGTGCCATAAATTGCATATATCATCGGTCAATTTGACCTCTCAAAATGTCTCGCCTCACATCAGGATTAAATTCCATGAACCATTTGAAGCACATCTTGTCAATTCTTAATACCATTGTTTGCCTGGAAACTAGCTTTCTTATTATCCACACCATCAATAATTATGTCCTCTGCAAGGTCACTAATCGTACCTACCCGTGCCCACATTTCAAATCTTTATGCTACATAATAACCCTTTTCCCTGATCCATGTGATACACGAATGGTCAGAGGCTTTCGGTTCCAAAAGCAAACCTTGACCTTTGCCTTCTGCTTCCTAAAGCCAGGCCAGTTTGGATTCAGTTTGCTAAATTACCCTGGATTCTACGGTATCTTGCTTGTATGGACATGTCAGATTGTATTTGAAATCTCAGGTTCTCTTGGGAGTCTGGGATGAAGCATAAAACTTATCACTTAATGATTGTTATTAAGAATTATCAGAACAAAGAAAACAAACAGGACAGTGATATGGGTCATACTACTTAGAAGGAAAGCTAAAGATAGCACCTAACATAATATAGTTACTTTTATATTGAAAGATAAGAACATTTCATAGATAAGGATAATCTAATTAGAAAATACTGTAATAAAATCAGCCAATGAGAAAATATTCCTTTAGAACAAAGAAGCTTCCGGATTATACTTTGGACACCCACGACCTGCATATTAAACTGTTATGTTTATAAAGACTACTTATGTTTATCCAAACTATAAGCAGATAATTGATTGGTAAATTACAAAGGAAAGGACAATTAAAATTTCTAGGACGAGGGAGATGTCTTCATTTTTTAAAGAAAGGGGCTTCCCTTCCTCCACTATCAACTCTGCTCTTAAACGCATCTCCCCCATTTCACGTACATCTGCTCTCACTCCATCCTCCCGCCACCCCACTAGGAATAGGGTTCCCCTGGTCCTCACCTACCGCCCCACCAGCCTCCGGGTCCAACATATAATTCTCCGTAACTTCCGCCACCTCCAACGGGATCCCACCACTAAGCACATCTTTCCCTTCCCCCCCGCTCTGCATTCTGCAGGGATCGCTCCCTACACAACTCCCTTGTCCATTCGTCCCCCCCATCCCTCCCCACTGATCTCCCTCCTGGCACTTATCCGTGTAAGCGGAACAAGTGCTACACATGCCCTTACACTTCCTCCCTTACCACCATTCAGGGCCCCAAACAGTCCTTCCAGGTGAGGCAACACTTCACCTGTGAGTCGACTGGGGTGATATACTGTGTCCGGTGCTCCCGATGTGGCCTTTTATATATTGACGAGACCCGACGCAGACTGGGAGACCGTTTTGCTGAACATCTACGCTCTGTCCGCCAGAGAAAGCAGGATCTCCCAGTGGCCACACATTTTAATTCCACATCCCATTCCCATTCTGACATGTCTATCCACGGCCTCCTCTACTGTAAAGATGAAGCCACACTCAGGTTGGAGGAACAACACCTTACATTCCGTCTGGGTAGCCTCCAACCTGATGGCATGAACATCGACTTCTCTACCTCCCCCTCGTACCCCATCTGTTACTTATTTTTATGCACACATTCTTTCTCTCACTCTCCTTTTTCTCCCTCTGTCCCTCTGAATATACCTCTTGCCCATCCTCTGGGTCCCCCCCCCTTGTCTTTCTTCCCGGACCTCCTGTCCCATGATCCTCTCGTATCCCCTTTTGCCTATCACCTGTCCAGCTCTTGGCTCCATCCCTCCCCCTCCTGTCTTCTATCATTTTGGATCTCTCCCTCCCCCTCCAACTTTCAAATCCCTTACTCACTCTTCCTTCAGTTAGTCCTGACGAAGGGTCTCGGCCTGAAACGTCGACTGCACCTCTTCCTAGAGATGCTGCCTGGCCTGCTGTGTTCACCAGCAACTTTGATGTGTGTTGCGACAATTAAAATTAAACAGCCGGGTTCAACAATCCTCCCTTTGATTCTAAATCACAAGTTTAGAATCATTACATATGAAAATTCAGGAGCAGAAAAACTTGTGGTATCTACTTTACATATAAAATCATCTAAAACTTTAGGTTATGAAATATTAAAGAGTATATATATTCTTCAAACTGTTCCTAAGATTATGTCATTGTTAGGCAGATTAGTAGGTACTACACTTAAATGATTTTGAACTATTCTGTTAATGATAGTCTTTAAGCAAATGAAGATTTAAATTATGATAAAGCATTTTAGTATGAATGAGATGACTAAATATTAAGTAACCTCAGCCTCCAACTCTTGAATGAATCTAATCAAAATATTCACATCCATCACATTAATATATCTTAGCTGTTTCTTTTCGAATATAATTAGCCAAATCAGTTGTCTTCAGATTCTCCAGGTATTTGCCTGTACCTCTTTGCCTATAGCTTTACATATTCCTCCATAACTGCCAAGGAAGATTGAATTCCATATGATTTTGAACAACTGCCTTACGCATGGTGTCCATTTCTGTTGTTACCTTTCCCAAGGCTTCAGCAGTGTCAGTTCTTACTCTTTCAAAGGATGCAGCAACATTTTTAAACTTTCTTATGCTCCTTGCGATACCATAAAATGGAAATAAAATTGATTCAAAATGATCTCCTTCTGAAATGCTTCATTTTTAAACTTAAGGGGTAACGGTGAGGTGTGTGTATGTCTCAGGGCAGGAAGAACACATCTGAAGTAACAAAACTCTAAACCAATTATGTGGAAGAGAGGTAGGCTCCATTTCTACACATAAAGTATATATTATTCCAATAACTTAAACCATTTCTTGTCACTCACTTTACAGGTGCTCTATTGGATTGTAATATTTTTCTGACTAGCAATAAAAATTCCTGAATCATTACTCCATTTAGGACAATGTAGAGTGTAATTGCATAAACTATGCCCAACTTGAATGGTCTTTCACTAATCAAACAAAGCACTCAAGCAAACACATAGTAAACACATTAAAGGACTTAATAGCTTTGTCATGAACATTAGATGCAGATATATTCCAGGATAGCCCATGAATAGGGTCAGGTATGATATTCCCTAAATTATGCTGATAGTATTAACAACAATGATGTGTGGGGGAGGGGGGTGGTCCATGATCATTGTATATTTATGTCTCCCTTGAGAATATAATGAATTACAGGCAAACTGTCTACATCACCATTGCTATTATGCTTAATAAAGAGAGTGCATGTTTGTTCTGGGTTTGCAGGAATATCTAGCATTGGCGTATATTTGAAATGTGTGGTATATATCACATACTCAACAGCTAGAGTCATAAACAGCATCAGTAAATTCATGTGATACTCGCAACTATACATTATGAGCCATCTCAACTAGCATATTGTGAGTTGGGAAAACATAACAACAGTAAATAATATGAAAATAAACTTCATAATGTCCATTAGACCATGAGATATAGGAGCCATTTGGCCCAGCAAGTCTGTTCTGCCATTTCATCATAGCTGATCCATTTCCCTTGCCACCCCAATCTCCTGCTTTCCCCCCATATCCTATCATGCTCTGAGTAATCAAAAATCTATCAACCTCTGCCTTAAATATACCCAATGACTTGACCTCCACAACTCCTTTGGCAATGAATTCCATAGATTCACCACTCTCTGGCTAAAGAAAT
The DNA here is from genome assembly GCF_963921235.1 of Mobula hypostoma. Classification (NCBI taxonomy): domain Eukaryota; kingdom Metazoa; phylum Chordata; class Chondrichthyes; order Myliobatiformes; family Myliobatidae; genus Mobula; species Mobula hypostoma. The sequence goes on along the minus strand of NC_086106.1, from coordinate 36,589,261 downwards.
TCCTCGTTGTCTCTGTTTTAAAAGGACACCCCTCTATTTTAAGCTGTGTTCTCTGGTCTTAGACTCTCCCTCCTCTCCACATCCACTCTGTCAAGGCCACCCCTCACTCTTATGAATTGCAGTGAGTAGAGGGCCAGAACCATCAAATGTTCCTCATATGACAAGCCTTTCAATCCCAGAATCATTTTTTGTGAATCTCTATTGAAACCTTGCCAGTGTCAGCACATATTTTCTGAGATAAGGGGCCCAAAATTGCTCACAGTACTCCAACATTACATTCTTGCTTTTATATTCTAGTCCTCTCGAAATGAATGCTAATACTGCATTTGCCTTTCTCACCACTGACTCAACCTGCAAATTCACCTTTAAGGAATCCTACAGGAGGATTCCCAAGTCCTTTTGCATCTCAGATTTTTGAATTTTATCTCCATTTAGAGAATAGTCCACCCTTTTATTTCTTCTATAGAAGATCATGACCATACACTTCCCAACACTATTTTCCATCTGCCACTTCTTTGCCCATCCTCCTTATCTGTCTAAGTCCTTCTGTAGCCTCTCTACTTCTTCAAAACTACCTGCCCCTCCAACAGTCTTTGTATTGTCTGCAAACTTGGCCACAAAGCCATCAATTCCGCCATCCAAGTCATTGGCATATAATGTAAAAAGAAGCGGTCCCAACACAGACTCCTGTGGAACACCACTAGTCACTGGCAGCCAACCAGAAAAGGTTCTCTTTATTCTCACTCTTTGCCTGCTATCAATCAGCTAATGCTCTCTCTATGCTAGATTCTTACCTGTAATACCATGGGCTCTTGACTTGTTAAGCAGCCTCGTGTGTGGCACCTTGTCAAAGTCCGTCTGAAAATATAAGTACACACCATCCACCAATTTTACTTTGCCTATCCTGCTTGTTATTTCTTCAAAGAATTTCAAAAGACTTGTCAGGCAAGATTTTCCCTTAAGGAAACCGTGCTGACTAAAGCCTATTTTATCATGTGTCTCCAACTACCTTAAAACCACATCCTTTGCGATCGACACCAACATCTTCCTAACCACTGAGGTCTGACTAACTGGCATATAATTTCTGTTCTTCTGTCTTCCTGTGTTCTTGAAGAATGGAGTGACATTTGCAATTTTCCATTCCTCTGGAACCATTTCAGAATCAATTGATTCTTCAAATACCACTGCTAATGCCTCCAAAATCTTTTCACCCAGCTCTTTCAGTTTCCCAAGAACTTTCTTCTGGTAATGGCAACTTCTCAGACTTCTACCCTCTGAAACGTTCAAATTTCCAGCATATTGCTCGTGTCTTCCACAGTGAAAGCTGATGCAGAATACTTATTCAATTCATCTGCCATTTACTTCTCACCCATTACTAACTCTCCACCATCATTTTTCAGCGGTCTGATATCCACTCTCACTTCTCTTTTACACTTTACGTATCTGAAGAAACTTTTGGTATCCTGTTTAATATTATTTGCTAGCTTATCTTTGTATTCTTTCTTTTCCTTCTTGATGAATTTTTAGTTGCCTTCTGGTGGTTTTTAATAGCTTCCTAATTCTCTAACTTCCAACTAATTTTTGCTGTATCATATGTCTTCTCTTTAGCGTTTATGTTGGCTTTGACTGCTCTTATCAACGAGGGGTTGTCATTGTGCCTTTAGGATACTGTTTCCTTTTTGGCCTGCATATATCCTGTGCCTCCCGAATTGGCTTCCAGAAATTCCAGCCATTACTGTTCTGCCGCCATCCCTGCCAGTGTTCTTTTCCGATTAATTTTGGCCAGCTCCTCTCTCTTGCCTCTGTAATTCCCTTTACTCCATTGTAATACTGTTTAATTTGACTCTAGCTTCTCTCTCAAAATGCTGGGTGAATTCTATTACATTATGATCACTGGTCCCTAAGGGGCTCCTTAAGCTCTTGAATCAATTCCTGTTCATTCCACAACTCCCAATCCAGAATAGCTGATCCCCGAGTGGGCTCAACTATGAGCTGCTCCAAAAAGCCATCTCATAGGCATTCTAGAAATTCTCCCTCTTAGGATCCAGCAACAACCTGATTTCCGCTGTCTACCTGCATATTGAAGTCCCCCATAACTATCATAACATTACCCTTTTGGCATTCATTTTGTATCACTCATTGCAATTTGTAAACCACATCTTTACTAATGTTGGGGGGCTGTATATAGCTCCTATTTGGGTCTTTTTACCCTTGCGGTTTCTTAGCTGTACCCACAACAATTCAATACCTTCCAACTCTATATCACTTCCTTGTAATGACCTGATTTCACTTTTTACCAACAGAGCCACACTACCACCTCTGCCTACCTGCCTGTCCTTTCAATGCAGTGTCTATCCTTAGATGTTAAGCCCCCAGCTATACTCTTCTTTCAGCCACAATTCAGTGATGTCCACAATGTCATACATGCATCTATTGACTTGCTCGAAGTCTGCTGGCTGCTTAGTATTTTGCTCACGTAGCCCAGCAATGTCGGCACAGGAGGTTACTAGCACATTAACCTCTGCAACTGGTATTTTCGTCTGGTACCACTTTATGGTTGCTTGCACTACCTGGCATATATGCACTTACCTTTGCCTCTTGCTTTCATTGCCGATTTGGTAATTAACAGCACTTGATTGAGCTCCGAGTGATTCCTTATGCAGTTACTCAACCATGACCTAATCGCCAGAAATCGGGATGTGTCCTCCTCCTGATGGGTTTTTCCAAGCGGCAGAAGCCTTTACAGAGGCAGACTGGACAGCTTAGGTTGATTTCATACAACGGGCAACTAATCTATCTGCCATAAAATGTATATCAGGCTCTCCAAGTTCGAGGGCTCCCAGCAGTGACATCGGACATCCTGCTGCTATCTTGAATGGACTTAACTCAGTTGTCTTGCTTAGAGTTGCTCTCAAGCTACACAAGACCATAGGAAGAGCTGTAGGCCATGGTATGCCTTCCTCATGAGGCTTGGTCAGTCATGTTTAATGATTCCATTCATTCATTTGACTCGTCCTAATGACTCTGACAATGAAAAAAAAACATTAAGTATTTATCAGTCACCATAATTTCTGACTAACACTAACACTTAGAGTGAAATGTGTTCCCTGGTCAGAGTCAATGTGACCCAGCAATCCCCATTTTAACTACATAGTTTTTATCGAGAGTGTTCACCATGCATGGCAGTGGCTTTTCCCGCTGGACTTGTTTCCACCCACCTCAAAAACTTACCCCTTGGTAAAGAGATGTAGTCAACTTGTAAATGTAAAAATGGGCCAGGTGGGGCAGGAGCACGTAATTGTGGTAGCTTTTCCATTGTTCCAGTTTTCATTTTCTGGCATGTCAGGCATCTTCCAAACATTATTCAAACTTTGAATTCAAACACCATTGGGAGAATCTATTCATCATCTTTTGCATTCCAGTATGTCCTACTGCATATATTTGCTGTACCAGGTAAGGAAGCAGCTCACTAGTGCCATATCTCCAGACTCTGTCGTTAATTAACCTCCCACTATTTTCCATCCAGAAACACTTTTCCTGTCTGAAGACTCACATCTCTTGGATATCTTATAGTCTGTAATAGAGTTCTACTTTGTTTCCATAATTCCAGTTGTCAGATTTAATACGTGTTCCCAATTCTACTTTTATTTCTGTTATTCCTTCCCATGCTGTCCTTTTTGCAATTCCATCTGCAAATGCATTTCCCCAGCTTTCCATTGTAGTCATTTTGGAGTTGCTTTTAGATTTTAATACAAAACTTCTGACAGTATTTGTATGACACCATGAGTACTTGTACTAGTTGGCCATTTTTGATAGGATTTCCTAAGCTGTAAGAAAGCCTCTTTGTTTCCATAAGTTTCCAAAATCATGAACAATTCCAAAAGCAGGTGAAAAATCAGTGCAGATATTAGCTGTTCTTCCTTCTGCCAACTTACAGGCTTCAATCAAAGTCTTTAGTTCTGCCTGTTGTGTGGAGGTTCCAGTAGCAATGCTTCCTGACGCCAGCACTTCAGTTTCAGAAACAACTGCCCAATCTGCTATTTGAATTTATCTCTCAATCATTGAGGAGCTAGCAGAACCCCTGCCCCGTTTCAGTTCCTCAGCCTGCCAAATCCTCTTACTCTTAAACTCAGTGGTGCGCGGCATATAGGCAGCAACCCAGAAATTACTACCCTGGAGGTCCTGTTTTTCAGTCTTCTACCTCGCTCCCTAAAGTCTGTCTTCAGGACCTCGTCACCTTGTCTACCTGTGTTAATGGTGCCAATGTGCATCAAGACTTATGGCTGCTCATCCTCACCCTTGAGAATGCCATGGACCCGATCGGAGACATCCCTGAGCCTGGCACCTGGGAGGCAACATACCGTCCAGGTCTCTTTTGCACCTACAGAATCTTGCCTCTGTTCCTCTGATGATGGAATCTCCTTTCAGCATATCTCTGCTTTTCTGAGCCTCAGTGCCAGAGACCCAGTCACTTTGGCTCCCACCGGTAGATCGTCCCCCCCCTCAACAGTATCTAAAGTTATATACTTATTATTGAGGGGAATGGCCACAGGTATACCCTGAAATGCCTGTACATTTCTCTTCCTTCTCCTCACAGTCACCTGTCTCCTGCAACCTGGTGGTGTCTACATCCATACAGCTTCTATCTATCACCTCCTCATTCTCCCTTATGTGTCAAAGCTCATCGAGCTGCGTCTCCAATTCCTTAATATGTTCTCTCAGGAGCTGAAGTTCAGTACACCTGGTGCAGTTGTGTTTATTCAGGAGGTTGGAGGTCTCCTGGACTTCCGACATCCCACACACAGTACAAAACACTGTCCCTGCAACCATCCTCACTGCACGACTATGCCCTAACAGATGAGGAATGAAGAAATAAGAACAAAAGGAGAGAAGATAAACAGATACTTTACCTCACTCAAGCCTTATTTCGCGTGAGCCTGATGAGTCAAAGCCACTCTAAATACTGGCACACTCAAAAGAATAGCCGCTCCTTTCGCACTTACATTATTTTTATTCGCCTTTTCTAATGAATTCCTCTCGTTGATTAGACGCAGTTCAATTCCAAGGAACTGCTGTGAAGCTCTGCCTTTTAAATCTTGGTTGCGGACTTGATTGAAAAGGTAGCTGTATTATGCATTCCCTCTTGTTGATTGGTCGCAGCCCAATTTAAGGTGATATAAACACCACCTTCTGTGTGGAAAAAGATGCCTTCATGTGCCTTGTAAACCTTTGTCCAGACATTATAGACTGAAAAAAAAATTGGATGTGACCAGCACCTAATCCATGCCCCTCATGATTTTAAATAGCTTTAAAAGCCTAACTCTTAGCCTCATTCAGTTCAGGGAATAAAGTATCAGCACTCCTTATAACTCATGCCCTCCATTGCCATTACAGCCTGGTGGATCTTTTATGCACCCTACGGAGCTTTAATGACATCCTTCCAATTGCTGGGCACCAGAACTGCACAGTACTCCCAAAAACTTGTATAATTGTGACATTGTGTTCCAGCTCCTCGCGTTAATTCCCTTGTCAGAAGAACTTGTTAAAGCCCATGTGTATAATGTACATCACTCTGTCTTCATCAATTCTGTTTGGCACCTTTGAGTAAAAGCACCATATTTGCCATGCTCAGTTCATCTGGCACCTCTTCTGTGGCTAAAGAAGATTTGAAATTTGTTATCAAAATCCCAGTAAGTTCCTCCCTTGACTCCATTAGCAAATTGATTTAAATTGCCAAGTTGGTTTATTGCTGTCACACGTACCAAGTTACAGTGAAAAACTTGTGCTGCATACCATTCATTTACATCAATTCATTAGAACAGTGCATCGAGATGGTATAGTAGGTAAAACAGTAACAGAGTCCAGAATAAAGTATTACAGTTACAGAGAAAGTGCAGTGTAGGTAGACAGTAGGGTGCAAAGTCATAACAAGGTGGATTGTGTGTCAAGAGTCCATCTTACTGTACTAGGGAACCATTCAATAGTTCTATATATCAGCAGGAAGGAAGCTGTTCTTGAGCCTGTTACATGTTTTCAAGCTTTTGTGTATTCTACCCAATGGAGGGGACAAGTTAGAATATCCCGGGTGGGTGCCATCTTTGATTATACTGTCTGCTTTACCAAGGCAGTGAGAGACGTAGACAAGGTCTGTGGGTTCTATGATATGTTGAACTGTGTTTGCTGCTCTCTGAAATCTCTTGTGGTCATAGGCAGAGCAGCTACCGTACTAAGCCATGATACATTCTCATAAGAAAAAAGCTGGATAAAATCTGATGAAAATTGGGAAGAGTCAACAGGGACCTCTGAGGAGATAGAGGCACTGTTGAGCTTTGTTGGTTGTGACGTCAACATGGCATCTGGAATATATTGCATAAAATAATGTTGGAAGCAAGATGTAAATTTAACTCTGAGGTTGAGGATTAGATAAATACACAAAAAAAACTTCTTTCCAGCTTTTCCAGATTTTGTTATTTAAGATCAAGAATAACTTGCTTCCATTCTGTTTCTATCAGTGCTGTGATGACCAATGAGCCAACATACTGTGGGACAGGAGATGATTGGTGGGTGATGGTTTGCAGTATTGGAGGTGGCATGCACTTCACATCACTTACACTGGGCATTAGTATATCTCTGACACATGGACCTGAGATTCTTAGTTCCAGTCTCCATAGAGTGATCAAAGGCTAGTGATTCCAAGAAATTGGAGATGATTGTAGAATTTTTACTGAAATTCACAGGCATGACAAGCTGAGTGGCCTCAAATTGATTTGAAGATAAAGGGAGGGCCAAGGAACGTCTTCATCAAGGAGAAGTGCAGATTGGTCATGGATAGACCATTGAAACTGAAATGCTGTCAGGGTGGGAGAAAGATGGGACATATGCTTGTCCACACAAGTATTACCATTCTGATCTTCCAGAGGACCAGTTTTGTCCCTTGCCATCCTTTGCTCTTAACATATCTGTAGAATCCCTTAGAATTTTTCTTCAGCTTGTCTACTAGGGCAACTTAATGCCTTCTTTTAACTCTCCTGATTTCTTTCTTAAGAGTTCTGTGGCATTTCTTATATTCCATAAGCAACTCATTTGTTCCTACACGTGTATATCTGCCATTCACCTTTTTTCTCTTAACCAAGGCATCAATATCTCTTAAAAATCGATGTTCCGTACACTTACCTTTTATTCTGTCAGGTACATAATGACTTTCAAAATTTCACTTTGGAAAGTCTCCTACTTACCAAATACACCTTTGCCAGAAAACAGCGTGTCCCAATCCACACTTGCAAGGTTAGTTCTGAAACCATCAAAATTGGCCTTTCTCCAATTTAGAATCTCAACTCGTGGACCAGTCCTACCCTCTTTTATATTTACTTTGAAGCTAATGGCATTGTGATCACTAGACGGAAACTTCTGTCACTTGCTCTGTGTCATTCCCTAATAGCAGATCAAGTATCATACACTCTCTCATTGGGATTTCTGCGTACTGATGAAGGAAACTTTCCTGAACACATTTGACAAACTTGATCCCATCTAGTCTTTACAACACACAGAAAATCCTGGACAAACTCAGCAAGGCAGGCAACATCTATGGAAAAGAGTAAACAGTCAACGTTTTGGACTGAGATCCTTCAATTGAAAAGACTTTCTGCTTTCCGCGGGGATTGCTCCCTTGTCCATTCATCCCTCCCCACTGATCTCCCTCTTGGCACTTAGCCTTGCAAGTGGAACAAGTGCTACACCTGCCCCTACACCTCCTCGCTTACCCCAAACAGTCCTTCCAGATGAGGTGACACTTCACCTGTGAGTCTTTTGGCGTCATCTACTGTACCTGATGCTCTCAGTGTGGCCTCGTGTATATCGGTGACACCTGATGTTGATTGGATGACCGCTTCGCTCTGCCAGAAAAAAAGCAGGATATCCCAGTGGCCACTCATTTTAATTCCACTTCCCATTCCCATTCTGACATGTCAGTCCATGGCCTCCTCTACTGTCGCGATGAGGCCACACTCAGGTTGGAGGAGCAACACCTTATATTCTGTCTGGGTAGCCTCCAAATTGATGGCATGAATGTCAATTTCTTGACCATACCCTATTCCCATTTCCCATTTCTTTCTCTCACCTTATCGCCTTACCTGCCCATCACCTCCCTCTGGTGCTCCTCCCCCTTCCCCTTCCCTTTCTTTCATGGTGTTCTGTCCTCTCCTATCAGACTCCCCCCCTCCAGCCCTTTATCTCTTTCACCAATTGATTCCTAGCTTTTTACTTTACCACTCCCCCCAGTTTCAGCAATCACTTACTACCTTGTATTTCTTTCTCCTCTCCCCCATCTTCTTACTCTGATTTCTCATCTTTTTTTCTCCAGTTCTGACGAAGGGTCTTGGCCCGAAACATCGACTGTTTACTCTTTTCCATAGATTCTGCCTGGCCTGCTGAATTCCTCCAGCACTTTGTGTATGTTGCTTGGATTTCCAGCATCTGCAGATTCTCCTTTGTTACCCATTTAGTCCTTTTACAGTATGGGAATCCCAGTCAGAATGTGGAAAGTTAGAATCACCTACTATAACAACTTTATGTTTCTTGCAACAGTGTCTGATCTCTGTACAAATATGTTCAGCCAAATCCCACAGACTGTTGGGTGGTCTGTAATATAGAACCCATTGATGTGATCATATCTTTTTTATTGCTCAGTACAGCTTACTAGATGAGTTCTCCAGTCTGTCCTGATGGAGCCCTGCCGTGACATTTTGCCTGATTAGTAATGCCACGTAATCCCTCCTATTCTGTCATGCCGAAAGCAACTGAATCCTGGAATACTGCGCTACCAGTCCTGCCCCTCCTGCAAGATCTACAATATCTTATAGGTGTTGATCCTTGCCCTGAACTCATCTACCTTTCTTATGATACTTCTTGCATCAAAATATATGCAGCTTTGGACACTACTCACACCATTTGAGTGTGACCTTTTGATTCCTGACTTTAAATGAGTTCTTACCAACATCTATCTGTACAACCTCTCAACTATTCTGGCACTCTGGTTTCCAACCCCTGCAACTCTAGTTTAAACCCCGCCATGCAGCATTAGGATACCTTCCTGCTATATTAGCCCCCTTCCAGTTCAGGTGTAAGCTGTCTCTTCTGTACAGATCCCACCTTCCCTGAAAGAGAACCCAGTATCCAAAATTGTTATATGTTCGGCATATGTTAAAGTATATGATCTTTCTGGCCTGATTAGCACATTGCATGGGTGGCATTTCTGAGATCACAATCCTGGAGATCCTGCCCTTTAACTTAGCACCTGACACCTTGAAACTTCCTTTGCAGAAACTCCAAAACACAAAATAATCTGCAGATGTTGAGGTCAAAGCAACACTCACAATATGCTGGAGGAACTCAGCAGGTTGGGCAGCATCCATGGAAAAGATCGGTGGACGTTTCGGGTTACCTTAAACAGGACCCCAACACTAAGCACATCTTTCCCTCTCCACCCCCTCCACCTTCCGCAGGGATTGGTCTCTCCGCAACTCCCTGGTCCACACGTCCCTCCCCACGGATCTTCCACCCGGCACTTATCCCTGTAAGTGCAAGTGCTACACCTGTCCCTACACCTCCTCTCTTGGCACCATTCAGGGCCCCAAATAGTCCTTCCAAGTGAGGCAACACTTCACTTGTGAGTCTGTTGGGGTCATCTATTGTACCCGGTGCGGCCTCCTGTACATCGGTGAAACCCGACGCAGATTGGGGGACCGCTTCGTCAAGCACCTCCGCTCCATCCGCCAAAACAGACAGGATCTCCCGGTAGCCACCCACTTCAACTCTGCTTCCCACTCTCATTCAGATATGTCCATACGTGGCCTCCTCTACTGCCATGATGAGGCTAAGCTCAGGTTGGAGGAGCAACACCTCATATACCATCTAGGTAGTCTCCAGCCCCTTGGTATGAACATAGAATTCTCCAACTTCTGGTAATTCTCCCCCTCTCCCTCTCCCTTCCCCTATCCCTATGTCACTCTGCCCCCTCCCCCAGCTGCCTATCACCTCCCTCATGGTTCTGCCTCCTTCTACTACCCATTTTTCCCTATTCTTTCTTCACCTTTCCTGCCTATCACCTCCCTGCCTCCCCTCCCCCACCCCTTTGTCTTTCCCTTTACTGGTTTTTCACCTGGAATCTACCAGCCTTCTCCTTCCCACCCTCCCCCCACCTTCTTTATAGGGCCTCTGCTCCTTCCCTCTACAGTCCTGACGAAGGGTTCCGGCCCAAAACGTCAACCGATCTTTTCCACGGATGCTGCCCGACTTGTTGAGTTCCTCCAGCGTGTTGTGAGTGTTGCTTTGCAGAAACTCATCTTTTCATCATTGGTACCTACATGGACAATGATCTCTGGCTGTTCACCCTCCTACTTAAGAATGCTGAGGACTGGCACCTGGGAGGCAACATACCATCTGGGAATCTTGTTCTGATCCACAGAACCTCTTTTTGTTCCCCGATCTAACGAATCCCCTATCACCACAGATCATCTTTTCTCCAACCCCCTCATTCTGAGTCACAAAGCCAAACTGAGTGCTAGAGACTTGACCACTGTGACTTTCCTCTGCTAGGTCATTTCCCCACCACCCCCTCCAAAAGTATACAAAGAAATATACGTGTTGTTGAGGAAGATGACCGCAGGGGTTCTCTGCACTGGCTCTTTAACCCCTTTCTCTTTCCTGACTAGTTTTCTGTGTCCTGCACCTTGGGTGTAAATACCTCTCTATATGTGCTATCTGTTACACCCTCAGCCTCCTGAATGATCTGGAGTTCATGCAGTTCCAACTCATTAATGCAGATTGTTAGAAGCTGCAGCTGGATGCACCTTGCCAGGTGAAGTTGTCAGGGACAGTGGAGGTCTCCCTGCCTTGTCACATCCTGCAAGAGGAACATTTCACTGCCTGGCATCTCTGCTGTTCTAACTGAGCCAATGTAAAGTAGAGGGGATGGAAAAAACTACACCTACAGCTTTTTATTTGTGTTCTCTAACTGAAACGTCCCTTTGCTGAAGCCTGGAAGAGCTAAAGCCTCAAAATCTCCACTCTGACTCTGTCTACTACAATGTTGGCTGCTCTGCTTGCCCCTGCCTTACTTTGATTTGTTCTTGCTCATCAATCCCGAATGCTGATTGGCTGCTGCTCAAAGCTTCAGATACCTGCTGCAAGTCGTTACCTTTAATACTAGATCAGTGAACCTGAGTGAATTACATCCTCTCAAGCTTCTGATCTCTCTGATTAGCCACTGCTGAAATTGCTGCCTTTAATAATCGAGCAGCAAACTTGAGTGAATTATGCCTTCTCAAGCTTCTGATCTCTCCAGTTGGCTGCTGCTCAAAATTGTTGTGTGGAGAAGTTGGACAAACGTGTTATTTTCTCTGGAGCATCAGCAGCTGAGGGGAAACTGGAAAGAAGCTTATAAAATTATGTGGGCATAGATAGGATGTGTGGTCAATTTTTTTTTCCAGTGTAGAAATGTCATGTACTGGAGGACATGCATTTAAGGTACAAGGGAGAACAGGCTTTTCATAAAGTGTCAAGTGCCTGGAACCGGGCTACCAGAAGTAGTGTTGGAAGCAGATATGACAGTGGCTTTCAGATAGATACATAGGTACACATGGAATGAAGGAATATGGACCATGTCCAGGCAGAAGATACACAGTTTAATTTGGTGACGCCAAAGATGCAGACGCTGAAAATCTTGAGCAACACATAGCAAAATCTGAAGGAACTCAGCAAGTCAGGCATCATTTATGGAGGGGATGAATAGTCAGTGTTTCAGGCCAAGACCCTTCATCAGTATATCATGTTCAGCACTGATATTATGGGCCGAAGGGCCTGTTACTCTACTGTACTCTTCTATATGAATGGGTACTTAGGAGTTTAGGAAATTAAATGAATTAATATTCAACTCTACTATTTTCTAATCTATACATAAATTTTCTTTTCTATTTTCAAGGGAAGAATTTGAAGGCAGTTAACCTTGAAACAAGTGTAATACCAAGATCTGATAGCATCACTCACCTCAACTGGGCCTGAATTGGAAAGAAAAATGATTGCCTCTGCCCTCTGGGGAAAAAATTTCAAAACTACATGGAGCAGCAACATCATTGAGATACACGTTCACCTTTGAATGAGGCTGCTGTAGTAACTGAAAAGAGCTTTAGCTCATTACTCAGCCTGAAAACCATCACAGTAGTCACGTAATAGTGACCGTGCACTTAATCTCAGTATTGTTGAAGCTTTGATTTATTATCCAAGCTGGAGAAGCACAAGGTTACCCGTGCCACGGAGAGACCGTGGAAATGTGGGGATTGTGGGAAAGGTTTCAGTTACCCCTCCGAACTGGAAACTCATCGACGCAGTCACACTGGAGAGCGACCGTTCACCTGCTCTGTATGTGGGAAGGGATTCACTCAGTCATCCAGCCTTCATACTCACCAGCGTGTTCACACTGGGGAAAGGCCTTTCACCTGCGTACAGTGTGGGAAGGGGTTTAATGCTTTGTCAAACCTTATGACTCACCAGCGAGTTCACACTGACGAGAGACCTTTTAAATGTTCTATCTGTGAGAAGTGCTTTAAAAGCACCAAAGATCTACTGATACACCAACGCACACACACCGGGGAGAGACCATTCACCTGTGCAATCTGTGGGAAGGGGTTCACTCAGTCATCTCACCTTCTGACACATCAACTTGTTCACACTGACGAAAGACCATTTAAATGTTCTGACTGTGAGAAGAGTTTTAAAAGTAAAAAGGATCTATTGACCCATGTGCGCACTCACACTGGAGAGAGGCCGTTTATTTGCCCCTTGTGTGGAAAAAGATTCACTTGTTCATCCCATCTCTTGACACATCAGCATGTTCACACAAATGACCGACCTTTTAAATGTTCTGATTGTGAAAAGAGTTTTAAAAGCAAGAAGCATCTCCGTAAACATCAGCGCGTTCACACTGGTGAGAGACCGTTCGCCTGCTCCATGTGCGGGAAGAGGTTCACTCGTTCATCCCACCTTCTGAGACACCATCGGGTTCATACTGGAGAGAGGCCATTTATCTGCAATGAATGTGGGAAGGGATTCACTGATTCATCGGACCTTTTGACGCACCAGCGAGTTCATACCGGAGAAAGGCCTTTCACCTGCGCCGTTTGTGGGAAAGGATTCACGCAGTCATCCCATCTTACTGAGCACCAACTTGTTCACACTGATGAAAGACCTTTTAAATGTTCCATCTGTGAGAAGAGATTTAAAAGCAAAAAAGACGTTCTCACACACAGGCGAGTCCACACTGGTGAGAGACCATTTACCTGTTATGAGTGTGGGAAGGGATTCACTCAGTCAAACAACTTGCTTAGACATCAGCAACTACACAAGTGACTGCAGATGTTGGATGTTATTGCGACTGTTAATCACCATCATGGCTCAAACTGTTCAGCATAGCAGTACTGCTGTGTGCTGTTGTTATTTAATCCCAGCTGAATAGGATAAATATTTAATAAAACATGAATATTGTGGATTTTTGACTTTCCCACTGGCTGGAAGAACAATTGAGAAAAAACTGTATAGTGGATAGTACACTGTACAGTGCCTTCCTTCAGGGCCACAGTGCAAAGGGCAGGCAACTGTTTGCTCTTTCTCATCTTTTTTCATTAGCCGCAGTGCAACCCAGAGTCACATTCTTGTGCTGTGTTACAAAATGTTTCCCCAGTCACAATCTACCACGGTTCAGAGCTTCAAGGTTACAGAAGCTTAGTGATTATTTTACCAGATTTGGATGCAAATTCAAATCCCATTATAGTAGATGGGTTTTTAAATTCAAGTAATTAAATAAATCTGATCATGAAGCAACTGGATGGTGATTAAATGCATGGAGTTCGTCAAATCTGCTTATGGAAAGAATTCTGCCATGCATACCTGATCCGGTGTGCATAGGACTGAAGACCAACAGAAATATGATTTACTTCTAACTGCCCTCTGAAATGGCTGAGTAAGCTATCAATTCAAGGATATTTAAGGAACTTATGTATAAGTTCCCATGTCATGAATGATTAAGTAGGAATGTTTGGGATAAGGTTCAATTGCAAATATGTTGTGAGTTGGGGAGAAAAGAGAAAATGGTTAGATCAGATATTGCTGAAAGACTGATGTACTCTTGACTGAAAGAGAAGGTGTGGGTTTAAATTGCCTGTCAAGGAATAACCGAAAAAGTTAATTTATTTGTGTGACAATCCATAATCTATTATTTTATTCAGCCATCTGAAGGTCAGTATTAATATTTAAAATGTGCATATTTAAAAACAGCCACTATTATGATATTTAAGAAAAGTTACATTTTGCAGAAGCCTGTTACCTGCTGGTACCATTCTATAATAGTCATTTGATCTCAAGATTAAAAAAGTGTTAATTTCTTCTGACTTCCATTCTTTTGTTCTGTCTCCTAATACCAACCAAGATTACTCCACATCTTAACAAAATCATATATCTTATATCACCTTTCATTCAGATCTAAGGTCACTGTAGAATGTTGCCTGACTTGCTGAGTTCTATCAGCATCTTTGTTTTTATTTCAGAATTTCGGCAATGCAGTATTTTACCTTTTTAATGTAGATTTCTGTTGTTCCCACTATCGCTCAACCTAAATACGTGGTTTGCTTCTTTTATGATGTCGCTGTTTAGTGTTAGACTATTGGACATATTTGAATACAGTAAGCAAGCTTCTTTTCCTTTGAATATATTTATTTTAACCTTGCAAGTATATATATTGGACAGTGATGCTTGCAGATGAATTTGGGGTTAGGGAAGATTGGCCCCTTGAGTATCAGGGTGATCTCTGATGAGTCTGCTCCCTCTGATATCAGTTCAGAGGCATACCTTTGAATGAGTTGAGCATCCATTCGGATTAAAGATTTGTCATAGGTATTTTCCCAGGAATCTAATAGATATTTTTTACATTCCACTCAGGAACATATACATTTTACTTAAGTTACATCTTAAATTCTATAATACTTAGCACATAACATTTCAAATGTTCTTATTAAAATATGCATATGTAATTTTAAGGGCTAGATAGTTTGCCAATTAATATATATTGTTCAATACACCATTAAAAACTTACTTAGGCTTCTTTTAACAAAGAAAAAGATTCTTGTGTGATGTTTTATGGATGAACTGGTGAGCAAGCAGCTTGAACTCATGCAACTTCAATCAGAGATCATTTGTGACACATGACACCATTCAACTGGAATTACACCCAACCTATTCCCATGGTCCATAGTCCAGTACACATCCAAGTGCGTGAAATATGATGAGATGTTCTGCCTGTACCATCCATCAGGCAGCAAGTTCCTCTGAATGTAAGGGAGTAAAATCACCCCATCTCTAGTCCTTAAGCTGAATAATTTGAGTCTGATTCTAGCTGCTTTGAAGTTTGACTCTGATGTCTTGTTATAGATGGGGAACAATGACAAATCGTGTCTGTTTTCAATGTGTGGGACCCACAGAATGATGGGAGGACATCACTTGACTTTTGAACTGGATATTTTTTAGGTCCCCTCCAATTGTGACAGATGTTCCTAAGGCTTAGTTATTTAGTGGTGAATGATGTGCAATCTGTAGTGCGTATACCATTGACTGATACAAGAATACTAATGTGAGCTGTCAATACAGCATTCTGGATGATTGTGGAAATGGAAGTCTATGATGGGTAAAGCATGCTAATCGATGTGTGGAACGTATCTTTTTGTACCCTTTGGGGTTCACCTCCCCATCTCAGCGGGTAAGTGAAAATATAATCGGGGTGGTGATGTTTCATCTGGGTCCTGCTACATAAGTCTATACCCCTCTCTTCAGTGTTGGTCTAGTTGTCAAAGGTTACAGGGAGAAGGCAGTAGAATGGTGCTGAGAGCCATGGAGCAGACTCACTGGGCAGAATGGCTTAATTCTGCTCCTATGTCTTCTGGTATTATGGTCCAAGCTTGGATCCAGAAATTGTAAAAGGAACTAAGAACGATAAGAGGCCAACACCAAGAAGGAGAAAACCCACTAGAAGCCGGTGTCAAAACCATTGAATGTCTATACTGCGTCCGGTGCGCCCGATGTGGCCTTCTATATATTGGCGAGACCCGACGCAGACTGGGAGATCATTTCGCTGAACACCTATGCTCTTTCCGCCAGGGAAAGCAGGATCTCCCAGTGACCACACATTTTAATTCCATGTCCCATTCCCAGTCTGATATGTCTATCCACGGCCTCCTCTACTGTAAAGATGAAGCCACACTCAGGTTGGAGGAACAACACCTTATATTCCGTCTGGGTAGCCTCCAACCTGATGGCATGAACATTGACTTCTCAAACTTCCGCTAAGGGCCCACCTCCCCCTCGTACCCCATCCGTTATTTATTTATATACACACATTCTTTTTCTCTCTCTCCTTTCTCTCCCTCTGTCCCTCTGACTATACCACTTGCCCATTCTCTGGGTTCCCCCCCTTTTCTTTCTCCCTGGGCTTCCTGTCCTATGATCCTCTCATATCCCTTCTGCCAATCACCTGTCCAGGTCTTGGCTCCATCCCTCCCCCTCCTGTCTTCTCCTATCATTTCGGATCTCCCCCTCCCCATCCCACTTTCAAATCTCTTACTAACTCTTCCTTCAGTTAGTCCTGACGAAGGGTCTCGGCCCGAAATGTCGACTGTACCTCTTCCTAGAGATGCTCCTGGCCTGCTGCGTTCACCAGCAACTTTGATATGTGTTGCTTGAATGTCAAAGTAATTTTATTATTAAAGTACATAAATGTCACCATATATTACCTTGATATTCACTTTCTTACAGGTATTTACAGGAAAATAAAGAAATGTAAATGTGAAAGGGTAATAGAATTTATGAAAAACTATACATAAAGAGTGACGACCAACGAATGTGCAAAAGAAGGCAAATTGTGCAAATAAAAATAAAATAAAATTTTAAAACTACCAGGAATATGAGTCATAGACTCCTTGAAAATGATTCTATAGATTATAGGGTATCAGTTCACTGTTCTAATGAATTATACGGTCAGAGAGCACTACAGGATAGAAGCAGCCTTCGGCCTATTTAGTCCATATAGGTCTGATACTCTGCCTAGTCTCATCAACCCGCAGCCAGATCATAGCCCTCCCATTCGTTCTACTTATCCAAATTTCTTTTAAGTGTTGCAATCAAATTAGCATCCAACAATTCCACTGACAGTTCATTCCACCCTCTGAGTAGAAAGGTTACCCCTCAGGTTCATCTTAAATATTTCACCTTTCCCCTTAACCTATGACCTCTAGTTCTAGTCTCCTATGCTCCAGGGAATGAAATCCTAACCTATTCAACCTTTCACTATATCTCAGGACCTCAATCCCCGCAATATCCTTGAAACTGGAAGGATGTGGAAGCATTGGAAAGGGTACAGAGGAGATTTACCAGGATGCTGCCTGGTTTAGAGAGTATGCATTACGATCATTGATTAAGGGAGCTAGGGCTTTACTCTTTGGAGAGAAGGAGGATGAGAGGAGACATGATAGAGGTGTACAAGATAATAAGAGGAATAGATAGAGTGGATAGCCAGCACCTCTTCCCCAGGGCACCACCGCTCAATACAAGAGGACATGGCTTTAAGGTAAGGGGTGGGAAGTTCAAGGGGGATATTAGAGGAAGGTTTTTTACTCAGAGAGTGGTTGGTGCATGGAATGCACCGCCTGAGTCAGTGGTGGAGGCAGATACACTAGTGAAGTTTAAGAGACCACTGGACAGATATATGGAGGAATTTAAGGTGGGGGCTTATATGGGAGGCAGGGTTTGAGAGTTGGCACAACATTGTGGGCCGAAGGGGCCTGTACTGTGCTGTACTATTCTATGTTCTATGTTAAAAATTTCTCGGTGTTCTTTCAATTTTATTGATACCATGCCTGTAGGTAGATGACCAGAACCACATGTAATAGAACTAATCTGGCCTCAACAATGTCTTATACAATTTCAATATAACATCACAATTCCTGTACTCAGTGCTCTGATTTATAAAAGCCAGTATGCTAGATGCTCTCTTTATGACCCTATGTACCTAGGAAACCGCTGTCAAGGAATTATGGATCTGTTTTCCTGGATCGATCTTGTTCTACCACACTGTTCACTCTGTATCCTACCATGGTTTTTCCTCTGAAAATGCAACACCTTAAACTGACATTTTTATTGGTATTTTTATTTATATTTATCAGTATTTGGCATGTTTAGCGAATAAATGTTAAAAAAAAATTTTTAAAAACTTAAAATAGTGTCAATACATAAAAGGAAGTTCTTGTAATTTGGGGAATAAAAGTCTTGTAATTGCCAGTAGAATCCGGGACAGTCTTGATTTCTAAAACCCAGGTATCTCTGGTACCTGTAATAAACTCAAGAAAAGTGACCTCATCAACCTGATATGTCCTTGATGGCTCTACCAAGTACCTATATTAGATTTTTTTTCAGAAATATAATACCAAGCAATTGTGAATTTTCTTCAAATCAGATTAAGACATCAATAACTGTAGCTTCATTAGTATAGACTACTTAAATAGCATTAGGAAGCCAGGTGTGTCTGGCTTGAGAAAACTGTTCTCTAAAAACAGTAGAACTAGCCCCATTAACGCGAAAACACTCTCAGCCTTAAAATGGGGTTATATCTAAAAAAAAATCCTGTGCTGTTTCACTTCTAGACACATGCCCAAGAAAAGGCCCAGAGTCTTATTAAGCAGCCCACACTACCCAAATGCAAGGAGACATTACACTGTTCAGGGCAAAATCCTTAACAGTATTGCTGAGCAGTGCGATCTTGGGATCCATGTTCCTAGCTCCTTGAAAGTGGCAAGACAGGTTGATAGGGCGGTTAAGAAGGCTTATGGAATGCTTGCTTTTATTAGTCGAAGCATTAAGTTCAAAGTGAAGAGGTTATGTTGCAACTTTAGAAAACTGGTTAGGCCACATCTGGAGTATTGCATGCAGTTCTAGTCAGTCCACTATAGGAAGAATATTGAGGCTGTTGGAGAGGGTGCAGAAGAGGTTTACCAAGATGCTGCCTGGTTTAGAGGGCATGTGCCATCATGAAAGGCTGGATAAACTTGGGTTGTTTTCTCTGGAGCAGCTGAAACTGAGGGGAGATCAGACACAGGTTTATAGGGTTATGAGAGACATAGGTAGAGCAGACAGAGAGCATCTTTTTTCCCAGGCAGACATGTCTAAAACTAGAGGGCATACATTGAAGGTGATAGAGGGTAGGTTCAAAGGTGATGTGAGAGCTAAGGTTTTTACTCAGAGAGTGGTGGATGCCTGGAATGTGTTTCCTGGTATGGTGATAAAGGCAGATACATTCTGGGCTTTTAAGAGATATTTAGATAGACACATGAATGTGAGGGAAATGGAGGGATATGGACATTGTGTAGTTAGTGTTTGGGTGTGTTTTTTTTTTCATTTTCAGCTGATTCGACACTACATTGTGAGGCAAAGGGCCTGTTTCTGTACTGTACTGTTCTGTGTTCATATATTCTAAACTTAGTGTACCTAGCAAGAGCCAAATTATTTCTGATAGGATACTTGTTAGGTCTTAAAATAGGAGAGATTATTTAATCAGTTTAAAGGATTAATATCCTTTAATCCAATTATGAGGTTTGGAATCATTCTCATTATAAGATACCCCAATATTCTGATTGCCCATCCTAGATGAGGCTTCAATTTCTAAGTCTCATCAATTACCCAGTATAATGTAAACTTCCCTCCTGTTAAAACTATCCATAATGCATCATAAAAATGGATTTCATTGAAGCAATTAAGAATTCCAAATTTGTTAGTTATGAATCAATCCTGTCAAACTGGAGAAATAAAATTTATCCTGAGCTCTTTGAAAGCTAGTATATTTGTTAATAATATAAAGTGGGATTTAACTCTCCAGTTCATGGTCATCAGTCTTCCAGTGCTGGTTGTAGAATTTAAGATCCTATTATTAATGCAATTTGCTAAACGTAAAATTTGTTTTATACATTGCCTAATACTTTCACCTTGATTGATAAAATATTTGTAGCATTTTAAAGTTAATCAGTAGTAAATCTGTGGGATGAAGTAGGCTCCAGCTTCTGGGTTAGCTGACTGCTACCCCATCCTTTGAGCTTTCTCATCCACAACACTGTGAAACACCCGAACCACTGTTTGAACCTGGTATCAAGATCCTTCTCCCACTCACTAGGAATTATAAAATAAATTTTAATTTTTTATTAGAAAGCTCATTATCAATTAATGTTTAGTTCTTTAAAGTCATATAATAAACAGGTTTATCTAGAGTTCCTTTGCCTCATCTTTCTACAAAAAATCTTGAAGACAGAACTTTTTTGACATACCCATGTAAGAATCATTCATAAGGGCAATGCAAATGCTAGGGCACTACACAAAGTATTTACGATTTCAAGAGAAAAAGCATCAATCCCAAACTAATAAACAGAATAAAATGACCGTATCAGTGTAGGAAATATGGGAAAGTTGTCAGACTGTTCATTTTCCCTTATGATAGGAGTGGGTGCCGTCCAAAACTTTGCCATTTTCAATAAAGTAACCAACTTTGTATCAGGCTCTGATATGAGGTTCACAATATGGGCGTCAACTCCAGACTGCCCAGGACTTTAAAGTAAGCTTATGGCCAAAAGCTTTAACTGGAACAATAAAAACAATTGTCAGATCTTTGATTCTTCTTGACATCAGCTATTACATTATTTTATATGGCAGTATTTAGATTACATGTGGGACATCTGTAACAAACCATTTCTGTGAGGCCTTTGATGACCACCTCCAACAATTATTTTGTTAATATTTTCATAAATACCATAATACTATGTTTATAGGTAAGTGTCTGCCGAAACAAAGCATGATGATAGACGTGCAGGTTAGGGAATCAGGAAAAAGGCCCCAGAACTCATTTTCCTGTTCTGTAAGATGGCTACGCTAGTATGCAAGGCATGACCTGATCCTACCTTCGCAAGGTGATATTTCAGTGACCAGATTTGGAAGAAGTTTTCCAATATGGTTAGTTAAACAAAAAGCTTTCGTGGCAGTTGATGTTTCTTTGTTGGCCATTTGGAATTAAATTCTGTTAAGGAAATGTGTCACCAAGATGTAGAAGACACAAACATTTCTGCAGTGATACCACTGGTATGCATGTGCTTTGGTATGGAACAATGGTAATGGCTTTCCAGGATTCTTGGTAATATGAGTAGTACTTTTTCCTTTATGTTTGACATAGTTGTGTTGACTTATTTGCTCAAGAATTTCACAATGCTTTGAGAGTCATGTTTTAAATAAATCATAGGAAAATTGTCAGCATCAGGGAAGACAAGTTCAAGTCCAAGTTTAATTATCATTCATGAATATGGCCAAACGAAACAGGGTTCATCTGGGGCCATGGTGCAAAACATATTACCAACAGCACACTGCATAAAGGAAAGAGCGTACATACCGCATATGGTTACAATTTCCAAAAATCATAGCGACAGAAGAAAGAGTGGCGTGACTGCAGGTTGTCCTATTCCAGCTTATTCTTCCACTGAGCGTAGAGTGTAGCACCGACAGGAGGGGGCCAGCTCCCAACCCAACACAATTCCAGAACACCCAGCAGAGGCCCCCTGCTCTCTTCCCCAGGCAGCAGCAACAGGCCGCTGTATTCAAGCCCACCCTTGCACCTGAAGCCTAGTCCTCTCTACAACCAAGACAATGCA
Source organism: Mobula hypostoma (assembly GCF_963921235.1). Classification (NCBI taxonomy): domain Eukaryota; kingdom Metazoa; phylum Chordata; class Chondrichthyes; order Myliobatiformes; family Myliobatidae; genus Mobula; species Mobula hypostoma. Next base: position 36,567,488 of record NC_086106.1, on the reverse strand, counting down.
GCTTCCCCACCACTGGCCTCCCCAGTCAACAGACTTGCAATATCCTACTTTACCAATGTCAACCAGGGCCTTGTGATCCCAATACAAATATTGAAGATAATCACTAATTCTGTTTGTTGCATCGCGTACTACCTAAGCAGGGTGGTACGCAACAAGTCCAGGCAACAACACAATGATATGCAGTAGGTTCATCTCCATCGCCATCAAGCAACTTGCAGATGGGTTAATCCTGCAGTACTTGATGCTGTTGATATCTAGTAGTGACTTGCAATCATAGAAAAAACTTGCAAGATGAATGAATGCACCTTTGACTGGACCCTGAATGTTGCTTAAAACTTGCATAAAGCAGATCTTGATTTGTTTTCTTTTTCTCTCTGGTAATACATCAAGTTTTTTTTTCTCTCTACGATACACATAATGTATATAGTTTGAGCAGCTTGAAAAAGCCCAGCTCCGAAAAGAAATTAAATGAATAGCTGCTTATTTTCTGTAACTAAGAACTGTGTCTAAAACTCATAACCAATGGAGTGAAAAAGTGTTAAGTGAAAAAAAAATCGAGTAATAGATATCAGAAGCTGGATAGAACAAGACAAAGAACAGATAGGGTGGGATTATAGAAGAGCAGAGGATTGCTCAGGAATGCAACTGGGTAGGATTTCATTAGGGATTTGAGCCTTAAAAAAAAAACAGAAAGATACAGAAAAAAGGGAAAACACTGCAACTTCTGATCACAGATGATAATATAATAAATGAGTTTTGTTGTTCAAGGTTTGTTTGGTTGGAATAAAGTACATTCAAAGTCATTAAGAGAGTCTTTGGATTTTGGAACAAAATGGTTAATTGGCAAGACTCAGGACTGTAATTTCACTTTATAACTCTTAACTCTTATAACTCTTATACACAACAAGTTTATGTGAATGGTTGGATCCCTACTGAATCCCTGCACTTTTAGCTGTATTATTTGATTAGCTAACTACGGGCCCATTCCTAAGACAGATTTTAGTTCACTTTAAATACGCTATCCAAACATCAGTTCCTGTTTTACAGAATTCTGTGCTATAGACACATTTCTGAATTTAAATGCTTATTATGGTAACTTTTTTTGTTATTTTTGCAGATATACCAAATCTGTAAAATGACTTGAAGCATTGTGTCCTAATGCACATTGCTGTAGTTTGGTACTATCACTAGGCCCTCATTCCAACATTTGAAATTTTGACAAAAGACTAGATTTTAGATTTTCTAATGTCTTTTAATGTTGTGTATTTAATATATAATATTTGAGTAACCATGCATATATATATATATATAGTGTAAAAAACATGCATTGCATATGTCATCATGCTACTACATGATATGTGCTTGCCTCGCTTAAAGTAAAGTCCAAGTTACACCCGCATTTCGGACTCCCTGTGTCTCCTTTGAATTAGTCTAATGTTCTGAAAACATAACATTGGCAAGGAGGTATTTTTAAAATGAACTTGGCATGGCTATTTACCTTTTAAAGTGCAGTGAGGTGTTCAAACTAAATAAAAATGTGAAAGGAATGGTCAAGTTCAAAAGTAACAGCCCAGCACGAGGAGAGAAGTTCTCTGGAAGGGAAGACACAATTGAGTTTTTTTCTTAAGGCTGTAAACAGTAGAATTCAGGGTTCACTGAAAGAAAGTACAGGGTGATACTAACCATTTTAAAAAATTGGAAATGGCTAGATACATCGATAGATTGACGTGTATGATTATACAATGGATAATCGGCTCATGTATATTGAAGTATTGAAATAGTATTTTGAAGCAAGTGAAATAGCCATTGAGTAGCAAGTGCCAATTTAGCTAAGTGCAGAGGGGTTAAAGGCATACAGTTTGCTTCGAAGTTTGACTGCTCCTACCAATCCATCAGAAATAAGCTTTCCAGATATTGTCAAAAGAAGGCAGGAACATTTAGAACCAAAGCCATTGTTGATTGCAGAAGGGGAGTCCATTTCAGTGTACGTGGCTGAATTGAAGAGGTCGCCTGAGTGTTGTCATTTTGGTAGTGGGGTCAATGATACAATAAGAGATTGGTTAGTTTGTGGAATCCTAAAAGGAAACATTCAAAAATGACTTGTAACTGAAGCACAGCTTACATTCAAGCCATCAGTGAAAATTGCTGTTTGAATGGAAACCACAGACAGATGCAATTGAGCTGCAGTCAAGAATGAAAGTTACCATCAACAAAATTGCATCGTCTAAGTAGAAACCAGACTGGACAAACACATTATGTTACCATTGAGACAGGGGCTCACATACAACAAGCAAATGCAGATTTATAGGCAAATCTTGCAGAAAAAGCAACAAGTTAAGTCACATACAAAGAGCATGTCGGGCGGACAGAAGTAAATGGATTGCACAGAGAAAAAAGACACTAAAAGGTCAAGTTGTAGATTCAAAAAGAGCTCTAATCTGCACAGTGTGTTTGAAATATCTGGTAATGATGAGAGTGACACAGATTGTGTAGGCTTGAGATTTACAATGTGAACATAATATTAGAAAAGCAACATGGCTTATGCCAGGAGTGAACTGCAAATTAGTTAAAATGGAATTGGACACTGTTTTAATCATTCCACTTTTAGTTTGAGAGGCATTTCGATGATACTAAAATGAAGCCTGCAGATATCCAACTAAAATCTTGTACTGGAGAAAAGATAGTTCCTGTGGGAATGACGTTTGTAAAAGTGAAATGCAACAATGAGCAAAGCACATTGAGCTTGGATTGGGTAAAAATGGAAGGACCAGCACTGTGGGGGCATGATTGACTAAGACAGCTAACACCTGATTGGAGATCCATCCACTATTTGCATACCTCATCCCCTGCAATGAAGCTATATGAAAGTGAATTAAGAACTGTATTGGATGACACCACAACTGTCTCCATACCAAACACCATGAGCCATTGCCCAACAGAGGACAAACAGGTGTTGGTACCAACCTCTGTGCCTCTGGTTGGAAAGCATATTGGACCACAGAAGGACTGTGCTGCTCAGAGGAAGCGTGAAACTGACAAAAACAGTGGTCTGACTTCAACAGTTTTTGTAGGCACCATATCTGAGATAGTTTCCAATATGTTAATCAGGCTGTTTCTTGCAAAACGTGGTTTGGCTTTAAGCTGGAAGAGAGTTCAAGGAGTCAATGCAGATATGAAAACATTTATTGGATTTATTGGATGATGTTGTGGATGAGGAAACTAAGAGGAAAGATGAGATCATAAAGGAAGCAATAGAAGAATTAATAAGAAGATTCTTCAAAGAACTAAACACACTTTCTCAAGATCAAGGTGCACAAACTAGAAGAAGGGAGGAAAGAAATGGAAAGAAAGAATGTGCGAAAGAGAGAAGGAATGTAAGAAAGAAAAGGAAAGGGATCAAAGTCAATCCAGGGAGAGAAAAGGAGAAGAGCTGTCAGAGCCACTTCCTGCAGTCTCAGGGTCAACTCCTACACATCACAGAGGAGGTCTCAGAACCTGAGATTATTTCACAGCCACAACCCTCACCTACCAATCAGAGTGATTGCCCTTGTCAGAAAAGACATCCCTCAAGAGTGAGAAATCCTCCACAGTGGTTAAATCTTTAGGCCTGAATGGCAGTTTAAAATTTACCGTGCTGTGGATGTCTGTATACAGTAGCTTTGTTGTGTATATAGTTAAGTTGCATTCTGTATTGAATTGGAGTTTACAGCTAAAGCAGGGAGAAGTGTTATGTACTTAATATTTTAATATTTGTTTATATATTGTTTGAGCGAGCATTTTTGTTCATTTAAATAATTAATTATGTTACATGTAAAAATACATTAATTGCATACCTTATCACACCACCACATGATACGTGTGCACCCCTGCTTAAAGTAATGTCCAAGTTACACCCACGTATTGGACTTCCTGCATCTTCCTTTCAATTAGTTTAGTGCTTTGAAGTTACAAAACATAACTATATGTATTAGTCTCCCTGTGGTTGTCAGGTTTATGAAGTAGATCTGATTGTCTTAAGAGATATTTGGGACATATTTTCCCATTGATATCAAATGCTAGACTTATTCAGCAAATGAGGTAAAATCCTTGGCAAACAAAATGAGTTAATGTTTCAAGTCTGATTTTTCCAGTGACAGAACATCAACTTGAAATACTAACTCCATCACTGCAGTGGCTGCCTGACTTGCTGAGTAGACTCCCGGCTTTATCTTTGTTTCAGATTTCCAATAACTGCATGCAAGTTGATCCAATCTGACATCTCAGTGCCTGGAGTATAACAGAAATCTGGGTGATGTGAACTCTGTATGTTGTGCAATTTTGTTCCACTTTTGGAAATCATTGACTTATTCCCATTGCTCACCATTTGCCTGTAAGGACACTTCTAGTTTGCTAATTGCACAATAAAGATAAGATCACAGTGATAGCTTGCTGTATTTATTAATGCTTATCAAATCTTAAATCTTGTGTATAAGTAGGTCAAATAACAAGAGACAATGTAAATAGCCTTGTAGCGCCTGTTACACAGATAAACAAAAAAAAGACAGGAAAATTGGTTGAAATTGTGTACTTGGATTTTCAGAAGGCCTTTGACAAGATGCCACACATACGGCTGCTTAACAAGCTATGAGCCAATGGTATTAAAGGAAAGATTCCAGCAGGGATAAAACAGTGGCTGATTGGCAGGAGGCAAATAGTGGGAATAAAGGGAGTGTTTTTTGGCTGGCTGCTCATGACTAGTGGTGTTCCGCAGGGGTCTATATTAGGACCGATTCTTTTTACATATATGACAATGATTTGGATAATGCAATTGATTGCTTTGTCAGACATTTGCAGATGATACAAACATAGGTAAAGGAGCAGGTAGTTTTGAGGAAGTAAAGAGGCTACAGAAGGACTTAGATGAAGAGAATGGACAAAAAGAGAGGCAGATAGAATACAGTGTCAGAAATTGTATGATCATGCACTTTGGTAGATGAATTGAAAAGGCTCACTATTTTCTAAATGGAGACAAAATACAAAAATCTGAGGCACAAAGGGACTTTGGAGTCCTTGTCCAGGATTCCCTAAAGGTTAGTTACAGGTTGAGATTGTAGTGAGGAAGGCAAATGCAATGTTAGCAAGAGGACTAGAATATAAAAGCAAGGATATTATGTTGAGACTTTATAAAGACTGGTGAGGCCTCACTTGGACTATTTTGACCAGTTTTGAACCCTTATTCAGAATGAATGTGATGAAACTGAAGTGGGTTCAAAGGGGGTTCAGGAAAATGATTCCAGGATTGAATGGCTTGTCATATGAAGAGCATTTGATGACTCTGAGCCTGTATCCAGTAGAATTCAGAAGAATGAGGGGTGATATCATTGACCCATTGATTGGTGAAAGGCCTTGATAGAGTGGATCTGGAGAGGACTTTTCCTATGTTGGGATATTCTGAGACCAGAGGACAGTTTCAGAATAGAGGGACATTACTTTAGAATGGAGAAGAGGAGGGATTTATTTAGCCAGAAAGTGGTGAATCTGTGGAATTTGTTGCATAGACAGCTGTGGAGGCAGAGGTTGATAGATTCTTGATTGGTCAGGGCATGAAGGGATATGGGGAGGTGGGAAAGCAGAAATTGGGGCTGAGAGGAAAAATGAATCAGCTATAATGAAGCTGTGGAGCAGACTCAATGGGCCAATATCTTAAGGTCTTATGACATTGTAATCAAGTATTCTAACAATGGGTAAATTTAAGCCGTAGCAGGCATTGCCATCTAGATAAATCCTTCATCTGCCTGTCAGCTATTTATAAATGATGGTTCATATATTTGCAGGGTACTTGGACAAACAAACATTTGAGGATACATGTGGACCTACACATCATTTGAGTGACTTTTTGTTTCACTTAATCATAACCTGTTTCCAGTTACTGACTAACATATGGAGAAAAGTATATTGTGTCAAGTATAGGTCTCTTTTTTAAAAGATCTACTGGCCATCACTAACAGTCCTTGAAGTGTGAGCTCTTTCTTTGCCTTTCATTTTGAAGATACAGTACTTGAGGACTTTGGCAACAAATTTGAAAATTAGAGTGATGAAATTGATATGACACCAGAAATTCATCTTTACATTCAACAATTGGAGGATCTTTGACCAGTTAAGGTTCCAGCAGTTATCAAAACTATGGCGGGTTGGAGTCTTTTTCTAGGGTTATTGTTGTGAGGGACCAACATTGCGGAAAACTCTGTTCATTCAATCTCAGAAACTAACAGTTTTGAAACAGTGGACAGGTTCAGAAAATGTTTAAAAGCTAGGTGGTTTCAGCATTCACATGGAAACAGACCCAGTTATTTGGGTATGTTGTTGATTGGTAGCGTGTAAAAGAGAAACAATGGACAATGCCTGATACCTAACACAAGCAACATGGGAAGAATCCATTTCTGGAATACTGAGCATCATAGGAAGTCATTCCTGCCTGTGGCCATCAAACTTTACGACTCCTCCCTTGGAGGGTCAGACACCCTGAGCCAATAGGCTGGTCCTGGACTTATTTCCTGACATAATTTACATATTACTATTTAATTATTTATGGTTTTATATTGCTATATTTATACCCTATTCTTGGTTGGGGCAACTGTAATGAAAATCAATTTCCCTCGGGATCAATGAAGTATGACTATGACTATGACTTAGGGGGTGGTGGATGGTATTTAATAAGCATCTGGTATTTAATAGCAGGTGTCACTTAAAACATTGAAATGTGTATTTTCGTAGGAAAAATGACAAAAACACAATGGAATAAAACATACAGTTCTCAAAGAGATGCAGGAACTGGAGTTACAATGTGCACAAGTCACTGAAAGTAGCTGGCAGGCTGAGAAAGCAGTTAACGTGGTGTAACAGCAGTGTAGTGCTTGTCTTATCTGGTGTGACTGGTCACAGCACTCGCCCTGAGAAAATCAAAATACACAGCACGACACTAGGTGCAAGTAGGCCATCAGAAGTGTAGGTATTGAAAGGAGGCAGTGAATAGAAACAGACACTTCTATAGATAATTTTCTTTTTAAAAATAATAATACAGTATATACAAAATATTTACACGAGTAAGAGCAATTCAAAATTCCAACATTCTGTCTGGGTTCCAAATCTCAGATATCAAACAAAAACCAAATTCCTATTTAGTCAGAATCAGTGAGATTCATTAGAATAACGTTTATTACTCCAATTAGATCTAGTGTTATTCCCTACTTAAAGGTTTACAGACTACCTTTCCTTTGTATTCATCCCTGGTTATTTTGAAAACTAATTGAATTCCTATTTTGAAGTATTATGGTTAAACAAGAGAAAATCTGCAGATACTGGTAGTCCGAGCAACGCACACAAAATGTTAACTGTGCTTTTTCCTTAGATGCTGCCTGGCCTGCTGAGTTCCTTCAGCAATTTGTGTATGTTGCTAGTATTATGGTTAACTTCAGTTTCAGTTCCAGGTCACTGTATCTACAAATTCAAACCCAAATTTTATTGTGTATATTGTGTATAAATAAATAAAATATTATATGCATACACATATATATACATACACAGCTTAGCTCCTTTCACAACAAATTCTCCAATATCACAATGTTTAAACAAAGTAAATCTCATTCAGTAACTTATCAAAATCTTTGCAAAACTAATCAGTTCTTCCAGAAAATCAAATTCAGATCCTTCATATGAAAATAAACTTAGATATCCAACCAAATTGAACCCTCCAAGTCTTGAAACATTTTCTTCCCAAGTTAGTTCTTCGATCACCGGTGGCTCGCCATTTTGTTTCTTGGTTTGTTGGATGAAAAAGTGGGTCATCCACGGAAAGTTGATTCACAAAACTTATACAAAAAAGTCCTGACCTGGATACAACAGGATTACAGTTAGTAAGTTCTTATATGCATTCTATTTTCAATATCAAAATATCACATTGTCATTTCCAAACATTTCTCAGTTACAACAGTACTGAGCATATTTCATACACAAATTATACTCTCGGAACAGCAAGTGTTTTAACTCACCAAATCCTTTGGTATGATTTAACAGAACTAATTCTCAGTTACGCGGTGGAGATCTTAGTCATCTCTACCGATATTGTCTCGTTATAGCTGCTGCGTGTTATAGCCGTAGCTTCAATAAACCTGTTATCGATATCGTCTCTCCTCCAGGGGTTTTACCCTAAGGTTTTCAAGTAAGTGGGGTAGAGATACTCACTACTAATTCCACTTTGAAAAGTTTATATCTTTAGTTTCTAAAAGTTTGCTGCGTTTCTCCTGCATCAGCCACGCCTCCTTCTCACAAAGCTCCCCCCCTCTAGCTCTCTGTATTTAAAAAAATGGTAAACTTCGTTTTTATCCCTCCACAGGTGGAACTTGCTAACATTACATATTTGGGTTTAATTAATCTGGGTTAAAATAGCACACCTAAATTTGGGCTTTATCAATAGAAGCATTGTGCACAGAAGCAGGGAAGCCATGCTATTAATCCGTTCTCAATTCAATTGCCATGTTAAATTCTGTTCATCATACTACAATGAGTCATAGTCATAGAAAAATACAGCACAGAAACAGGTCCTTTAGCCTATCCAATATGTGCTGGACCATTTAAACTGACAAGAGGCTATTATATCCAGAAAAGACTCAAGAATGGTTCCTGGATTGAAGGTGTATGGTTACTGGAATAGATCAGAGAGACAGAGAACATTTTCATTGGAAAAATCTGAGGGTGAATTTGAGGGTAGGTAAATTATCAGCATACAGTAGAAAGGGAGGGGAAAGGTACAAAATAAATGGAAAGAGAATTGAGAAATACGAGGAAGAAAATTAAAATCACATTACATGGTTGGATCTGGAATATACAGCCCACATATGTGGTGGATGCAGATCCCAAATGGGAACTGGATAAATATAAAGAAAAATTTGCAGACAGTGTTCTGGTGGGTGGAAGTAGTAGTTACTCTTGATATGGACCTGATGGGCCTTGACATGCTGTAACCATTTTATGATCCAACGATAGAGATCCTCTGTGGTAGACTGGTGCAAATGGCGGGTGTTTGGTGGTGGTTGGGGGGGGGCAGAACTGATGAGGATAACAAAACTATTTCAGGGGCAAATTTAAGGTCGATGGTAAGAAACATTCTCCCATAGCAGAGATATTTAAAATCAGAGGATGTAGATTTATGATAAGATTAGGAAGTAGAGAGCGGATCTGAAGAATTCTTTCAACCAGCATGTCTTTGGTAGCTGAGTTTTGTATCTGAGTGGGTGGTGAATATAGAGCAACTCACACAATTTAAATAGTATTTCAAAGCACTTTTATTTATTATCAAAGAATGTATAAATTATACAACCTTCAGATTTATTTACTTTCAGGAAGCCACAAAGCAAGAACCCGAAAGAACCCAATTAAAAAAAACAATAAAGACCGACACCCAATGCGTGGAGAAAGGGAAAAACCACAAATCATTCAAATAATAGAAGTGAGTAACAACATTCCGAACCAAAATGAGTCCTCAGATTCGAATCCCGGAGCAGCCTGGAGTAGGCCCAAGCCTCAGTATCAGTCCATCATATTAGTGGGCTCAGAGCACAGCTGCTGTGGGCAGTTTTTATAGCCTGAGTGCCATGGAGAGTGGAGTCACCATCACGGAAGAACAAGCAAAATCGGTTCTCGCCTCCAATCCCAACACCCAGTCTTTCCAGTACATTGTTTAAATTGTCCAAACAGTGTACCATACCTCACTCTAGGACCGAGGCGCCACCGCAATGAAAGGCACTGCGTCTAGACCACGTCACCCGAGCGATTCGCTCTGGTTTAGGTAAGTACTTGAATTGCCAAGGCATAGAAGGCAGCAATGGTGTTGATGAGTACTTGTTAACTAACAGAACACAAAAAAAAGAGCAACTTCAAATGATACACATCAAATGAACACAGCAGGCCAGGCAGCATCTCTAGGAAGAGGTACAGTCAACGTTTTGGGCCGAGATCCTTCGTCAGGACTAACTGAAGGAAGAGCTAGTAAGAGATTTGAAAGTTGGAGGGGGAGGGGGAGATCCAAAATGACAGGAGAAGACAGGAGGGGGAGGGATGGAGCCAAGAGCTGGACAGGTGATTGGCAAAAGGGATATGAGAGGATCATGGGAGAGGAGGTCCGGGGAGAAAGACAAGGGGCAGGGCTGAAGCCCCTGCCCTCAAGTTTACCTGGTCCATTTCTGACACCTCCCTCCCCTTTCTAGATCTTTCTGTCTCTATCTCTGGAGACAGCTTATCTACTGATTTCTACTATAAGCCTATGGACTCTCACAGCTATCTGGACTATTCCTTTTCTCACCCTGTCTCTTGCAAAAATGCGATCCCCTTCTCGCAATTCCTCCGTCTCCACCGCATCTGCTCTCAGGATGAGGCTTTTCATTCTAGGACGAGGGAGGTGTCCTCCTTTTTTAAAGGAAGGGGCTTCCCTTCCTCCACCATCAACTCTACTCTCAAATGCATCTCTCCCATTTCACACACATCTGTTCTCACCCCATCCTCCAGTCACCCCACTAGGGATAGGGTTCCCCTAGTACTCACCTACCACCCCACCAGCCTCCGGGTCCAACATATTATTCTCCGTAACTTCCGCCACCTCCAACTGGATTCCACCATTAAGCACATCTTTCCCTCCCCCTCCTCTGCTTTCCGCAGGGACCGCTCCCTATGCGACTCCCTTGTCCATTCGTTCCCCCCGCCATCCCTCCCCACCGATCTCCCTCCCGGCACTTATCCTTGTAAGTGGAACAAGTGCTACACATGCCCTTACACTTCCTCCCTTCCCACCATTCAGGGCCCCAGACAGTCCTTCCAGGTGAGGCGACACTTCACCTGTGAGTCGGCTGGGGTGATATACTGCGTCCGGTGCTCCCGATGTGGCCTTCTATATATTGGCGAGACCCGACGCAGACTGGAAGATCGTTTTGCTGATCACCTACGCTCTGTCCGCCAGAGAAAGCAGGATCTCCCAGTGGCCACACATTTTAATTCCATATCCCATTCCCATTCTGATATGTTTATCCACGGCCTCCTCTGCTGTAAAGATGAAGCCACACTCAGGTTGGAGGAACAACACCTTATTTTCCGTCTGGGTAGCCTCCAACCTGATGGCATGAATATTGACTTCTCCAAATTATGTTAATGTCCCTCGTCCCCTTCGTACCCCATCCGTTATTTATTTATTTATTATATATATATATATATATATATATATATATTCTTTTTCTCTCTCTCCTTTTCCTTTCTCTGTCCCGCTCACTATATTCCTTGCCCATCCACTGGGCTTCACCCCCCCTCCCTTGTCTTTCTCCCCGGACCTCCTGTCCCATGATCCTCTCATATCCCCTTTGCCAATCACCTGTCCAGCTCTTGGCTCCATCCCTCCCCCTCCTGTCTTCTCCTATCATTTTGGATCTCCCCCTCCCCCTCCCCCTCCCACTTTCAAATCTCTTACTAGCTGTTCTTTCAGTTAGTCCTGATGAAGGGTCTCGGCCCGAAATATCGATTGTACCTCTTCGTAGAGATGCTGCCTGGCCTGCTGCGTTCACCAGCAACTTTTATGTGTGTTGCTTGAAATTCCAGCATCTGCAGATTTCTTGTGTTTCAGTAACTCCAAATGGATCACTTACATTTTGGTAATCAGTAAATTGTCAGCTGGCACAAAGGTGAAGGCCAGCTGGACTTGAGCTATTCATAATTTATAGTGGTGACTTTGAAGAAGAGCACAGCAATCCAGCTTTCTGAGGAGATCCAAATAGATGAATTAGCAAATTATGAGTTTGTCAGGAAGAAGCAAAAATCTTGCAATAATGTATTGATAGATTAAGTGAATGAGCAAGAAATTGGTAAATGAAACATAATTCATGCAAAATCTTTCTAACAAATGAAGTCAGGCTAATTGGTCTATCATTTCCTGTCATTTGCCTCTCTTCGTTCTTAAAGAATGGGATGACTTTTGCAATCTTGTAGACCTCTTCAACCATTCCAGAATCGAGTGATTCTTGAAAGATCACTGCTAATTCCTACACAGTGTCTTCAGCTACCTCTTTCAGAACCCTGTAATGTTGTCCATTTGGTCTATCTGACTTATCTACATTCCGATCTTCCAGTTTCCCAAGCACCTTCTCCTTAATAATAGCAGCCACACTCACTTCTACCCTGACACTCGAATCTCTGGTATGCTGTGGGAGCTTTCACAGTGAAGATTGATGCAAAATACTTACTTAGTTCATTCACAATTTCTTTATTCCTCTTCATTTTTCAGTGATCCAATGTTCATCCTCGCTCATCTTTTTACTCTTTGTATTGTGAAAAAAAGACTTCTGTGTTTATATTATTAGCTAGTTAACCTCTATACTTAATCTTTTCTTTCCTTATTGTTTTTTTTTAGTTGCCTTATTTTGGTTTTTTAAAAGTTTCCCACTAATTTTTGCAGTTTCTTGCAATATAGTATAGTTTTGCTTTTACAATATCTCTGACCTTCTTGTCAGCTACGATTGTGACATCCTCCCGTTAGTATGCTGCTTCTTTGGGATGAACCGATTCTGTTTCGTCTAAATTACTCCCAGAGACTTTGTCTACCATAATTCCTGCTAGTGCCTCCTTCCAAATAAGTTTGGCTAACTCCTCTCTCTTGCCTCAGTAGTTCCTTTTACTCCACTTCCAGTACATCAGTCTCAAACAACAGGGTGAATTATATCATATTATGATCACAGCCCCTAAGGTTTCCTTGACCTTACGTTTCCTAATCAAATTTGGTTCATTACACAACAACCAGTCCAGAATTGTAGAAGCTGATGTAAAAAGCATTCTCATAAGCATTCTACAAATTCCTTCCCTTGGGAACCAGCACCAACCTGATTTTCCTAATCTACCTAATACTGAAATCGCCACCCACCCCCATGTCCATTGTAACATTGCCTTTTTTACCTGCCTTTTCTATCCCCCATTGTAGTTTGTGCCACACATCTTGACTACTGTTTGGAGGCCTGTATATAAGTTTCATCAGTGGCTTATGGCCAGGCAGCTTCTTAACTCTACCCACAAGGATTCTATATCACCTCTTTCTAAGGATCTGATTTCACTTTTTCCAGTGAAGCTACCCTCTGCCCACCTGCCTGTCCTTTTGATACGATGTGTATCCTGGTATGTTTATCTCCCAGCCATTCTTTGTTGCAGCTACGATTTAGTTATGCCCACAATGTCATACCTGTCAATTTCTAACTATTCTATAGGATCATCTCCCTTATTACATACACAGTGTGCATTCAGATATAACACTTTCAGTCCTGTATTCACAACCCTTCTGTTCAATTTTGTCTCTAAGTTCCCTAAAGTAAATTATTATCCTTTTCTGAGCTTTATTACTTATTCTTTATTGTGGAGACTGCCATAACCTCTCATACGCCCTCTTCCCTTTTACTTCATTTCTAGTTTTACAAGCTGTTGAACCCACCCCACTACTATTTAGTTTAAAGCCCTATCCACAGCCCTAGCTATGTGATTCGGCAGGACCCTGATCCCAGCATGGTTTAAGTGGAGTCTGTCCCCTTGGAACAGCTCTGTCCTTTGCAAATGATAGTACCCATACCCCATAACTTCAAACCCACTCAAATTATAGGAAAGGTGTCAACAAAATAGAGAGAGTACAGAGAAGATTTACTAGTTGCCTGGGTTTCATCGTCTAAGTTACAGAGGAAGGTTGAACAAGTTGGGTCTTTATTCTTTGGAACGTAGAAGGTTGAGGGGGGACTTGATAGAGTCAACCTCCGATTGTTCATTCTTCTCTTTCAGAATGTTCTGCAGCCACTCCCAGATGGGAAAGCACCTCATTTCCACTTGTCGTTCAGGGGACGCTGAGCCAAGTTGTTGTGCCATTCAGTACTGGGCCATTTCCATTTGGTACCCTAAAAGAAAGGGAGTATGTAAAGACACCGGGGTCTCATTTTACACTCAGCACCACCTACTACAATCACAAGTCCCTGCCTTTGTGGAATCAAAGCTTTAAAGATATTCACAAATCAGCCTTTTCACCAAAGTCTACATCCAGGATCCATTGTGCCAAACCAGGTTGTTGTTTTGTTAGCCACCCTTTCCATCTACTCAAAACATTCAGTTGGCTGAATTTGTTTGATTTCAGTTGAAAAAGTCACAACTTCAATTGGAACACAGGACACAGAACAGTGCCACACGGGGTGTTCAGCCCATGATATTTGTGCTGAATATGATGCCAAATTAAATAAAGTCATAGAACACAGAACACTGCAGCACAGAAACAGCTCCTTTAGGTCATCTGGTCCATACACAACCATTAATCTGTCTAGTCCTATTGAACTGAACCCAGACCATCGCCCTCCACACCCCTCCCATCCATGCATCTATCCAAATTTTTCTTAAGTGTTGAAATCAATGTGGCATTCAGCTTATTCGACACTCTAACCGCCCTCTGAGTGAACAAATTCCGCCTCAGGCCCCACTTCAATATTCCACCCTTCACCTTTAACTGATAACCTCTAGTTTCGGTCTGATCAAATCTCAGTGGAAAAAGCCTGTTTGCATTTCCCCTATCTATACCCTGAACATTTTTGTATGTCGCTTTCAAACCCCCCACCTCAATCTTTTACCCTCTAAGCAATAAAATAATAACCAATTTAACCTTTCTCTATAATTCAGATTCTCAACCTCCCTAAATCTCTCTTTAGGGCTTCTTCACCTATCCTACCAATATGTACCAAGACATCTGGTTGCTCACCCTTTAGAATGCTGTGGCCTGATCCGAGACATTCATGACCTGACACCTGGGAGGTAACATACCATCCAAGTGCCTCTATCGTATCCACAGAATCTCATCTCTATTCCTTTCCCTATTGCCAGACTCAGCGGCTGTAAGGAAAAAGTTCAATGAGTTTCCTCCTTGGTATATGCTAAAAATAAAATGAAAGTCTGTGCTGTAAACTGGGAGTGGGATTGTTTTGAAGAAGTACAAGAGATCCAGTCCAGAGCAATATGTAGAGAAGATTAAGGGTCTCCACAAGTCCATAGCCAGAGCAGTAGAAGATGGTGAAATAGGTATTTTTTATAGGTGAGGTCATTGTGCAAGTGCAGATACTAAATGCGTGGAAAAGTACCAGTGTAAGGGGTTTTGAAGGGTATAAAAGGGCTCTTGGTGCTAGAGGAGAGAGTTCTATCCTAGGCTTGGTCACGGCTGCTGACCTAGTAGTAAGATAGAGAACAGCATGTAGAGAGAGTCAGAGTAAGTCAAACTGGAGTTAGACTTAGACCTTAAAGAGAAAGAGAGGAGAGGCATCATGGAAGCATTCCACAGATCGGCTTGTTCAGTGAATGATAAGTATTATTTTGATTTCTGTACTGCTACTACTGTAGACATTTTTTTTCTTTCTGTATTGCATTTGTGCTAGTTCTAATAAAGTGTTTTCTTGTGGCTTGAACACATGTATTGTCTCCTTTTGTTTGCAAATACATATGCAAATACTCTGAGCTAAAACAAGGAAGACCATATAACAAATCTTAAAATAATTTTCATGTACAGTGCCAGAGATCTGGTTGCTATGGCTACTCCAGTAGGTCATGCACCTCAGCTGTATCCAGGGGAACAGCCACAGGAGTACTCTGTACGGGTTGCCCATTTCCCTTTCTTCTCCTGACAGTCACCCAGTTACCTGCCTCCTGCAACCTAGGGGTGACTACCTCCCTGTAGCTCCTATCGGTAAATTCCTCCGTCTCCCATATGAGCCAAAGCTCATTGAGCTGCAGCTCCTGTTCCTTAAAAGTTTCTCTGAAGAGCTGCAGCTTTGTGCACTTGATGCAGCTGTTGTTATCCAGGAGGCTGGAGGTCACCCAGAATTCCTACATCTCACACAAAGTATACAACACAGCCCCTGGAGACATTTCACTGCACTAACTGTGCGCTAACAGATGAGAAATCAAGAATAAACAAGAAAAAGAAATTTACTAGATACTTATCTCATCCAAGCCTGAACTTGCCTAAGTCTGAGGAACAAAGCCGAAGCCTCCCCACACTAACAATGACCACTCTGCTTGCCCCTGCCTTATTTTTATTCACCTTTCTAATGAATCCCATTCACTGACTGGGTGAAATTCTTATTATACAAGAACAAGACACTAGATTCAATACAATTTTCATTTAAGCAGTGAGATTATCATAATGCAAATTCTGACTAGTAACAAATCACTCAGTGCAAGAGAGGCCTGATACTGCAGACATCCAACCTCCTGCATAAGGTAGTAAGCTAAAATCAGCTGAACTACAAGCAGAACTAATATTATGATAATGGCAAGATGCAATGGGATCCCAAGCTAAGGGTATATTTAAATGCTTGCTCCCCCAGTCACATGCTTTTTTTTGAATAACGCAAATCTAAAAGCAGTTTATCACAGTCAGATTCCAGGACCCTGTGGGGAAAGGTTAGCATTAATGAAGGTCTCCTTCTTCCATAGTAAGTCTCTGCATGTCCTTCCCACATGACCAGATGGCAGTCTCTGCTCGAAGGAAGGCCTATGTAATTGATACGAATAGTTCCTGCCATCTCATTACACCTGAAGCACAACAAAGCGTCTGTTATTATCAGATTTTTGAAGTTCTAAAAATCATTCTGGTTCTGTTATTTTCTTCCTATTTAAACACACCAGTTGGTCTTTCCATTCTACTGATACCCAGAAAATGTCTGCACTGAATGTAGGTGCAAGGTACACAGTATTGCCTTTAAAGTTTGAAACAGTTCCAGCTGTTTTTCATGAAGAATGACATCTGAACACTTACTGTCCCTCAGCAGATTGTTGAGTAGTTAAGCTATTTCAGGATATAAATCAACCCTTTTCTGTTGTAGTTGCATAACCCCAGAAATGAATGAAGTTGTTGAACTATAGTAGGGGTTTTTGCATACTTGACAGCTTTTGCATTATCCTCAAAGATTTCCCATTTACCTTGCAATATTTCTGTCCCACGTACTGTCTATTACTTCCTCTTGTTGCAGTTTTGCTTTGTGACCTCAAGCAAATAAAGCACATTATGTTCACACAGGTCTGCGGCTTCAGATGCAATCAGGACATCATCCACGTTATGTTAGTTGAATCAGTCTCTCTGGTGTAGTCTCAGAGACAGTGAGACTTCTGAGGAACCCTATTGGTAGCCTCGTCCATTGATATTGCTGATCATCAAATGTAAAAGCCAACTATAGCTGATGTTCAGACGCCAATGGTATGGACTGGCATCTGAATGTCAATCCACTGGCCATATCAATAACTGTAAATCACTTGTTTGATGGCTTCAGAG
The DNA here is from genome assembly GCF_963921235.1 of Mobula hypostoma. Classification (NCBI taxonomy): domain Eukaryota; kingdom Metazoa; phylum Chordata; class Chondrichthyes; order Myliobatiformes; family Myliobatidae; genus Mobula; species Mobula hypostoma. The sequence goes on along the minus strand of NC_086106.1, from coordinate 36,550,141 downwards.
CATTGAAAGTAGTTGATGGATCTACCAGCCTATCAATACATTGATTAACATTGCTTTCATCTTCAATCCTGTGTGTCATCACTCTCTTGGTCATTATTGGAGCAATTTGTGACACAGCTGTCAATCTTATTGTTTCATCATTTCACCTCAGTAGCGAGGGGTGCCTGTAAAGTCCACATCATATCTGTGCTGTAATTCCTCGGAGAACTATCCAATGTAGGTTATAATTTCTTGGGTAGAGGTTCAGAAGTAGGTGTTTCCCAAGATGGAGGACCAGCAGTATTTGGAATACATCATAGGAATCTACACTGGCAGGACCGCCCACTTGTAGTCACAGCTGCAATTCCTGACATAGTTTCAGTTTCTATCCAAGCATTGAACAATGCATTCAATTGAATTATCATGTTGTTCTTTCACTCATTCAGTTAATGCAAAGATTTGCTCTTTAGATTTTTTGCAGTCTCTATCAGGCTGTTTTTGTAGTTTATCACAAGTCCTATCAATAAGTAAAATATTTTACTCCATAAGGCCATAAGACATAGGAGCAGAATTAGGCCATTGAGTCAGCTCCACCAATTCTTCAAGACTGATCCATTTCCCCCTCAACTCCATTCTCCTGCTTTCTCCCCATAACCTCTCCCACCCTGACTTATCAGGAACATATCAACCTCTGCCTTAAATACACACAATTACCCAGCTTCCACAGCTGCACATGCAATGAATTCCACAGATTCACCATGCTCTGACTAAAGAAACTTCTCCTAAACTCCATTCTAAATGCACATCCCTCTGTCGTGAGGCTGTGCCCTCTGGTCCTAGACTCAGCCTCCCCACATCCATTCTATCCAGGCCTTTGAATATTCGAGAGATTTCAATAGTCTTTTCATTCATCTGAATTCCAGAGCCATCGAGTGCTCCTCATAGTATAAGCCTTTCTTTCCCAGAATCATTCCTGTGAACCTCTTCTGAACTCTCCCCAATGTCAACACATCCTTTCTTAAATGAGGAGCCTAAAACTGCTCACAATACCCCTTGACTCCTCACCAGTGCCTTATAAAGTCTCAACATTACATCCTTGCTTAAAATTCTCATCCTCTCAAAATGATTGTTGTATTTGTCTTCCTCACCATTAGCTCAACTTGTAAATTAATCTTTAGGGAATCCTGCATGAGTATTCGCAAGTTCCTTTGCACCTTGGATTTTTGAATTTTCTTTCCATTTTAAAAATTGTTTATGCTTTTAGTCCTACCAAAGTGCATGATCCTACACTTCCAGACACCTAATTCCATTTACCACTCCTTTGCCCATTTTCTCAAGTCGTTCTTAAGCCTCCTTCCTTCCTTGACTCTACCTGCACCTCTACCTGTCTTCATATCATTCACAAGGCCATTGTTTCTATCATCCAATCACTGACATACAGCGTAAAAAGAAGCAGTCCTAACACTGACCACTGCAGAAACATCGATAGCCAATCAGTAAAAGCTCACTTTATTCCCAGCATTTGCCTCCTACCAATCAGCCAATGCTCTATCCATGCTAGTTTCTTTTTTGAAATACCATGGGCTTTTATCTACTTAAGCTGCCTGATGTGTAGCACCTTGTCATAGGCCTTATGAAAATCCAAATACTCAGCATCAACTGATTCAACATTGTCTATCCTGCCTGTTATTTCCTCAAAGAATTGCAACACATTTGTCAGGCAAGATTTTCCCTGAAACAAACTATGCTCACTTTGGCCATGTGCCTTCAAGTACCCTAAATCCACATCCTTAACACTAACTCCAACATTTTCCCAACCACTGAAGTCAGGCTAACTGGCCTATAATTTCCTTTCTTTTGTCTTCCTCGATTCCTGAAGAATGGAGTAAGATTTGCAATTTTCCAGTCCTCCAGAACCATTCCAGAATCTAGAGATTCTTGAAAGATCGTTACTCATGCCTCCACAATGTTTACAGCAACTTCCTTCGAATCCTGGGGTGCAGTCTATTTGGTCCAGATGACTTAATCTACCTTCAGAAATTTCAGTTTTCGAAGCCTCTTCTCCCTAGTAATAGCAACTGCACTCACTTCTGCCCATTGACACTCTAGAACTTCTGGCATATTGCTAGTGTATTACATAGTGAAGACTGATACAACATACTTATTCAGTTGATTTGCTTTTGCTTTGTCCCCCATTATTACCTCTCCTGTGCCATTTTCCAGTGGTCCAATATCTATTCTCACCTCTTTTACTCTTTATGTATCTTCTGATTGTAGCGATGAGAGAAGAATTAGTATGGAGGTCAGAAGTTCCTACCTCATTTTCCCAGTCTACCTGCATATTGAACTCCCACTGACTATCATATCATTGTCCTACCATTGTAATTTGTAGCCCACATCCTGGCTACTATTCAAAGGCCTGTATATAAATCCCATCAGGGTCTTTTTACTCATGCAGTTTCTTATCAACACCCACAAAATCAATAAACCATAAGATATAGAATCAGAATTAGGCCATTTGGCCCATTGATTTTGGTCTTCAATTTCATCATGGCTGATCCATTTTCACTCTCTGCCCCAATTTCTTGCTTTCTCCATCAAGAATCTATCAACCTCTGCCTTAAACGTATCCAATGACTTGGCCTCCACAGCCACCTGTGACAACAAATTCCACAGATTCCCCATTCACTGGTTAAAGAAATTCCTCCTCATCTCTGTTCTGAAGGGATGCCTCTCTATTCTGAGGCTGTGTCCTCTGGTCTTAGACTCTCCCACAATAGGAAATATCCTCTCCACAAGCTCACTATCAAGGCCTTTCAACATTCAATAAGTTTCAATGAGGTAATCCCTCATTCTTCTGAATTCCAGCGAATACAGACCCAGAGCCATCACACGCTCTTCATGTGACCAACCGTTCAATCATTTTTCTGAACTTCCTTTAAGCACTCTATTGTGTTAGCACATCCTTTCTTGGATAAGGGCCCCAAAACTGCTAACAATACACTAAGTGGGGCTTCAACAGTGCTTTATAAAGCCTCAACATTACATCCTTGCTTTTATATTCTAGTCCCCTTGAAATGAATTCTAACATCGCATTTGCATTCCTCACCACTTACTTAACCTGCAAATGAACATTTAGGGAATCCTGCACAAGAATTCCTAAGTCGCTTTGCACCTCAGATTTTTTGAATTTTCTCTCCATTTAGAATATAGTAAACTCTTATTTATTTATACTCCTGATACTGCATACCATCTGCCACTTCTTTGCCCATTCTCTGAATCTAAATTCTTCTGTGGCCTCCCTACTTTCTCAGAACTACACAGCTCTACCTATCTTTGTATCAACCGCAAACATTGCAACAAAGCAATCAATTCTATCATCCAAGTCATTGATAAATAACATAAAAAGAAATAGACCCAACAGAGACCTATGAAACACCACTAGTCACCAGCAGTAACCAGAAAAGGCTCCCTTTATTCCCACTCTTTGTCCCCTGCCAATCAGCCACTACTTTATTGATGCAAGTATCTTTCCTGTAATCCCATTGGTTCTTAACCTGTTAAGCAGCCTCATGTGTGGCACCTTGTCAAAGGCCTTCCGAAAACTCAAGTACACACCATCAACTGATTGCTCTCTGTCTATCCTGCTGGTTATTTCTTCAAAGAATTCCAACAGATTTGTCAGGCAAGATTTTCCCTTGCAGAAACCATGCTGACTATGGCCTATTTTATCACGTGCCTCCAAGTATATTGAAACCACATCCTTAAAAATTGACTCCAACATCTTCCTAGACTCTGAGGTCAGACTAACTGGCCTATAGCTTCCTTTCTTCTGCCTCTCTCCCTTCTTGAAAAGTGGGATGATAACTTAAATTTTCCAGTCTCCACAATGCCTCCACAATCACTTCAGCCACCTCTTTAAGAACCCTGGGTGTACACTGTCTGGTCTAGGTGATAATTCAACAGTACCTTCAGACCTTTCAGTTTCCCAAGGACCATCTCCCTAATAATGGTAATTTCACACACTTCTGACCCCTGACACTCTTGGAAGTTCTGGCATACTGCTAGTGCCGGCTGATGCAAAATATACATTAAATTCATCCACCATTTCCTTGTCCCCCATTACTACCTCTCCAGCGTTGTTTTCCAACATTCCGGTATCTCCTCTCCTCTCTTTCACACTTTATGTATCTGAAAAAAGTTTTGGTATCCTCTTTACTATTATTGGCTTGCTTCCTTTCATATTCTATCTTTTCTTTCTTTATGACTTTGTTAGTTGCTTTCTGTTAATTTTTTTAAAGCATCTCCATTCTCTAACTTCCCACTAATTTTTGCCCTGCTATTTTTGCTCTCTTTGGCTTTTATGTTGGGTTTGGCTTATCTTGTTTAACATGGTTGTGTCATCTTGTCTTTAGGAAATACTTCTTCCTCTTTGTGATGTTTCTATCCTGTGCCTTCTGAATTTCTTCCAGAAATTCTAGCCACTGCTGCTCTGCTGTTATTCTTGCCAGTGTTCTTTTCCAATCATTTTGGCCAACTCCTCTCTCAAGTCTCTGTAATTCCATTTTCTCCATTGTGATATTGATACATCTGGCTTTAGCTTCTTCTTCTCAAATTTCTGGGTGAATTCTTTCATATTATGATGACTTTCCCCTAAGGGTTCTAATTATTTCTGGTTCATTGCACAGCACCCAAATCAGAATAGCTGATCCCCTAGTGGGCTCAACCATGATCTGCTCAAAAAAGCTAAATTGTAGGCATGCTAGAAACTCGCCTTCTTGGGATCCAGCACCAACCTGATTTTCCCAATCTACCTGCATACTGAAATCCCTCAGGACTACTGTAGCATTGCCCTTTTTGCATGCATTTTCAATCTCCTATTATAACTTTTAGACCACATCTGTATATAACTCCCATTAGGGTCTTTTTCTAACCACAATGATTCAACATTTCTGACCTTATGTCACCTCTATCTGATGATTTGATTTCATTTTTTACCTTCCTGCTCTGCCTACTTGCCTGTTCTTTTGAGACAATGTGTATCCTTGGACATTAAGCTCCCTGCTACATTATTCTTCCAGCCATGATTCAATGATGCCAACAACATCATACATGCCAATCTGTAACTGTGCTACGAATTCATCTACCTTATTCCGTATAACATTACAGCAATGATGTATTCATTCAGATCTCGAGATGAGTGCTTGCAAATAGCCCAAACACTGACTTAAAGCAATCCTGTAATTACTCCTCAGCCCCCAGCAACTACCTCTTTCTTGTTCTAATATCAGCAGCCTTTTGTTTTAGCTTCTGTCTGCTGGTAGGAGGAAGACAGCCAAGTGATCTGATTTACCAAAATATGATCTGGGCAAGGATATAGCTGGGGTCTGGTATGTTGGGACCTCTAACTGCTGCAATTATATGCTGGTGATAATTGGGCAGCATCCTTCTCAAACAAGCCTGATTGAAATCTCCAAATGTAATTTGAAATGCATTGGGATGTTCTTCTTTTTGAAGATGACATCATACAGCATTGCAAGAGCTTGATTATAGTTGACCACTTGTGATATATAAACTGCAGTCAAGACTACAGAGGAGAACTCCCCTCCCAGAGTAAATAGAATGGACAGCATTTAACTATTAGGTGTTACAAGTCAGGAGAACATGAGTTTGACAGAACTGCCATGTCAGAGCACCAACGAGAGTTAACCATAAAACACACAACTTCTCCCTTTGCCTTTCCCATATCTTTTGTTTGTCCATTCTGTGAATCGTGAATCCTCCTGGTTTGAATGCTGCATCCAGTGTATCTGGAGATAACCACATTTCCATACAGCATAAATTTGAGTAGAATCTTCTGGAAAGGGGGAAGATCCCAGAACAGTGGAGAGTGGCTGAAGGGGTGTGGATCCTGGAGGAGGAAAATGCCACCCAGATAGATCAGTTTCACATCATCTCCCTGCTATGTGTCGAGGCAAAGATCTTCTTCAGTGCAGTTTCTAACCGGCTGTGCACCTACCTAGCAAAGAACACCTATATTGATACATCAGTCCAGAAGGGTGGCATTTCAGGGATGCCGAGCTGTCTGGAGCATATCGGTGTGGTGACACAGCTCATCAGGGAGGCCAGAGAGGACAAGGGCAACCTGTCAGTGTTGTGGCTCAACCTGGCAAATGCATATGGCTCCATTCTGCACAAGCTGGTGCAGCTCACACTGACCAAATGTCACGTCCCCAGCAGAATCAAGGACCTTATCGCTGATTATTACAGCAACTTCAGGATGAGGGTCTCTTCAGGAGCAATTACATCAACCTGGCACAAGGTGGAGATTGGCATCATCACAGGGTGCACTATCTCAGTGACACTGTTCTCCCTAGCCATGAACATGCTCACTAAGTCTGCTGAACCAGAGTGCAGAGGGCCCAGAATGAATTCCGCTCAACGGCAACCACCTATCAGGGCATTCATGGATGACCTCACAGTAACCGCAGAATCAGTCCCAGGCTGCCGGTGGATTCTGCAGGGGCTCGAAAAGCTGGTGGAGTGGGCCTGGATGTGTTTTAAACGAGCCAAGTCAAGATCGATGGTGCTGAGGAAAGAGAAGGTGGAGAACAAGTTCTGGTTCAGCATCGCAGGCACAGCCATCCCAACCATCGCAGAAAAGCCAGTCAAGAGTTTAGGCAAAGTTTTTGACAGCTCTTTAAGGGACACGACATCCATTCAGGCGACCTATACTGAGTTAGATGGCTGGCTGAAATCTGTGGACAAATCTGGCATACCTGGGAAGTTTAAAGCCTGGGTGTATCAGCATGGCATTCTCCCCAGAATCCTGTGGCCCCTCCTTGTCTATGCAGTTCTGATCTCGACAGTCGAAACCTTAGAGAGGAGGGTTAGCAACCAGCTCAGGAGATGGCTGGGGCTGCCAAAGAGCCTGAGCAGCATCGCACTCTATGGACACCACAACAAACTGCAACTGCCCTTCAAATCCTTGGAGGAAGAATTCAAGGTAACAAGAGCCAGAGGAGTGCTACAGTATAGGGACTCAAATGACCTGAAGGTGGCTAGAGCAGGGATCCGAGTGAGGACTGGCAGGAAGTGGAGGGCAGAGGAAGCTGATCAGGAAGGAGAGACAAAGCTGCATCACAGGAGGCTGGTGGGAGTGGTCATACGAGGCCGAGCTGGGCTAGGATCCTTTCCAACTCCCCAAATGGACACCAGAGGGAAGGAAAGGCATCATCTAGTTCGGGAGGAGGAGAGAGCAGTAGTGGAGGAGATGAGAGCCTGCAAGGCAGTGGGAATGAAGCAACAGGGAGCTTGGACAAGCTGGGAGAATGCGTTTGAGAGGAAAGTGACCTGGGCTGATCTTTGGAAAGCCGAACCACACCGCATCCAATTTCTCATCCAGGCAGTGTACAATGTGATTGCAAGCCCATCAATTCTGCACACATGGGGCAAGGTGGAGTCATCTTCATGCCCACTGTGCTTCAAGCGAGGAACCCTGGAGCACATCCTCAGCGGCTGCGCAAGGGCACTTGGTGAGGGACAGTACAGGTGGAGGCATGATCAGGTCCTGAAGACCATCGCTGAAGCCATCAGTGCAGGAGTTGAGTGGGTGAAGCGGTCCCGACCCTCCAAGCAGACCATTGCCTTTGTCAGAGCTGGGGAGCAGCCAATACCTGCCAAAAGAACATCTGCAGGCATTCTGACCTCTGCAAGGGACTGGCAGCTGTTGGTGGACCTCGAACGGCAGCTGGAGTTCCCCAACCATATCGCAGCCACCAACCTGTGACCAGACATTGTCCTTGTGTCTGAGTCTACAAAGCAAGTGGTGCTGCTGGAGCTGACAGTCCCATGGGAAGATAGCTTGGAAGAGGCCTTTGAAAGGAAGCTTTCCAAGTACACAGGACTGGTCAGCAACTGTCAGCAGTTGGGAGGGAGAGAGGAAGAGGAGAGCCATCCACAGCACCACCGATGCGGCAGAGAGGGCCTCAAGATGGCTGTGGCTCAAAAGAGGGGAGCCATGGAGTCATAAGTAGCTAGCCATCTGGACACAAGCTGGGGTCTGATCAGCCCTGGCTGGGTCACCTGGAGGAGGTTATATGATGTTGAAAGACTCAAAACACCCAATGATTCCAGGAATATCACTGAAGATGTGTCCAGAAGCATCAATAGATGTATGTACACAGAGCAGACTTTCATCTGCCTCTGATGCACTGCTGGATACTAAGAACATCAGGTCCTGCAGGATTATCCCATCAACAAGTTGTTCGATAGTGATGGAACTGGAATTATTTTATATTGTTGTTGTGTTGTCACCGAGACTTTATGTAACAAGGTGGTGCGCAATCCGGCAAACAGAGCAAGTGAAAAAATTAGGCATTTTTATTGGGATCGCAAAATCCTATTGGATATTGGTATAGTGATGGAGTTGGAGTTACTGAGTACCATCATTGTGTTGTTGTGTGCCATTGTGGCAAGACGTGTGTGATCCAAAAAAAATGAGCAAATGATCATGCTGGACAATCTTACTGAGGATGCAAGACCCTGTTGTGCACTGGTAACTGCAAGTCTGTTTATTGCCGAGACTGATGGTGGGGTTGCAGTGTTGCATCGGCTGTGCCGAGAACTAGGCCTCGGCCATGGGATCGCCATGGATCAGCAGTCTGTTGCAGCCAACCAGGGAGAGTTCAGGGACTTTTCATGGGCAGGCTGCAATTGTACCGGGTTGGGTGCTGGCCAAACAGTGTTTGGTTTGTGGAAGAACAAGCTGGAACAAGACAATCTATAGTCATGCTACTCAAGAGACTTGGGTTTTTATTTCTTCTGTGACTGTATGTTTCTCTGAAATTGTAACCATATTTGTTATTTGTGCTAGGTGATATCTGCAGTGCAGTGTGTTGTGTGCTAGTGGTAATGTGTTTTGCACCTTGGCCCCAGAGTAACACTGTTTGGCTATATTCATGTCTTGTTGAATGATAATTAAACTTTTACTCGAACTTGGAAGTAGTTAAGATGAAATATATAGAAACTTAGAAAACCTCTAGCACAATACAGGCCCTTCAGCCCACAATGTTGTGCCGAACATGTACTTATTTTAGAAATTACTTAGGGTTACCCATAGCCCTCTATTTTTCCAAGCTCCGTGTACCTATCCGGGAGTCTCTTAAAAGACCCTATCATATCTGCCTCCACTACCATCACCAACAGCCTATTCCACGCACTCACCACTCTCTATACCTACTTCCAAGCACTTTAAAACTGTGCTTTCTCATATGAGCCATTTCAGCCCTGGGAAAAAGCCTCTAACTATCCACAGGATCAATGCCTCTCACCCTCCGCTGCTCCAAGGAGAAACGGCCGAGTTCGCTCAACCTATTCTCATAAGGCATGCTCTCCAATCCAGGCAACATCCTTGTAAATCTCCTCTGCACCCTTTCTATGGCTTCCACATCCTTCCTGTAGTGAGGTGACCAGAACTGAGCACAGTTCTCCAAGTGGGGTCTGACCAGGGTCCTATGTAGCTACCAGGCTATATCCCAGGTTACCAACAAAAGCAAGTGGGGACATTGCTGAGACTCTGAGCACACCTTTGCAGTTCTCTCTCACTCTGGGAGTAGTGCCAGGAGGAAGGGATAAACAAAACAAAGACATGGTACTTTGTTTATTCAGGTATCTGACCACTACTCAATGATTATTAGGGTTGGGAAATAAAAACTTAATTCCCAGTGACCCACACATCCAATAAAGAAGTAATTTTACAAACATGTTAATGTGTGATGAAGTCTGTGCAAAAAGTGATCAAAATATTACCAAGAGACAGAAAATATAATAAAAGATAAAATGATTCAAAGGAAATTCCAAGAGGTTTAATGATCAAAACAAGTTGATGTACCATGCACTGAATGCAATTGTACCTTGGTCCCAAATCCCCTTGGATAAAGTATCGTGGCAAGAAAATAAAAGCATTGCAACCAGGAAATAAATTGCTGCATAATAGAATGAGAATGCAATATTTTTTAATAAAGGATATTGGAGTAGCGGTAACCAAGCTGATACAGGTAGTGAGAGATCTCTGTTTCCAAGCAAAAACTGAACATGATGTGCTTTTTCTTAAAGTACGTACTAAAGAACTGATAGAGATTTTTAAAATTATATGTGGGTTCAATGGGTAGATATGGAAAGAAAGAACCTCAAATCATAGAACTTAGAACATAGAACAATGCAGACCGTGAGTTGGTCCTTCTGTTGTCTTATGGCTCATGGTTTCATGGTCTTTCAGTGGAAAGCAGATCTGAGTCATTGAATCAGCTGTTACTTCACAGGGAAAAGTAAAAGTGCTCCAAAAACTCAAACAGGAGAAGAACACCAGATGAAAAGAAACAGTATTAACATTTCAAAAACTTCCTCTGGAACAAAAGAGCCAGCCATTTCCTCTCAACCAACACTGATCTGCCTGATAGAACTTGTTTTAAGTCTCAGCGATTTCTCTTTCACATCCTCCCACTTCCACCTGATTAAAGGTGTTGCTGTACTCATATGGGCTCTGGTTATGTTTATCTTTTTGTCCACTGTGTGGAACAGTTCTTCTTCCAATCTTTCTTTGGCATCCATAACAACTCTTTGTCCATTATATCAATGACTGTATTGGTGCTGCCTCTTGCATGTGTGGAACTCCTCTATTTTGTCACTTTAACCAATAACTACCTCTCTGCATTCAAATCCACTTGGACTTTCTCTCACACTTCTCTTGACTTGGACCTCTTTTATTTCCATCTCAGAAGACAATATTTTTACTGATATTTATTCTCAGCCTACCACCTCCTACAAATACAGTACTCTGCAAATATCTTAGGCATACATACTGCTTATATGCAGAATGTAGGACAAAGACATTTGCAGACATTTGTGTGTGTGTATTTTATACACAGAGTGCTAAGACGTGTGCATAGTACTGTATTTGTCAACGTGGAGTGAAGAGCATGTCTCTAAATCTAGCAGGAACAAAAAATTTTGGGAATGGTGAGGGTGGAGCACCGTGGGAGGGATGTAGTACAGGTGACAGAAAAGGAATGCCAGGGGTGGGGGTGGTGCGGGTGTAGAAACATCCAACCCTGAGATACTAGGCAAGGTCATTTGATTATAAACAATAGCTTTATTGATCATTACAGAATGTCTTTCTGGTGCTTCCTGCACCCTCCCCTCTCCCATCCCCTTTTCGCAAACATGATTCTCCTCTCCTTATGCCCTCCCCATCTCAGTCCACAATAGAGACACATACTGTATCAAAATCATGTTTATCATCACTCATGTCATGATTTTTTTTGCAGCAGTACAGTGCAAAACATAAAATTATAACACTGTTCAAAGGTCTTAAGCACCCTAGTTATATATATGTGCCCAAGACATTTGCACAATACTGTAACTCATTTATACTTCCTTTCATCCTGTCTCCTAGGGTACCGTCCCAAAGTTGTCACTACAGCATCTGTTCTCATCATGAGGTGTTCTGCTATGGAATTCTAAATAAACTGCTTTTACTGCAATGCAGTTTCCCCCTTGATGCAGTTAATAGACCACTCACACACACCTTCCTGCATTTCCCACACATCTGCTCTCACCTCCACTCCCTCCCAGACAGAAGAGAGAGTTCCTTTGATCTTTACCTTTCTCACGACTGCCTCCCACATTCAGCATATCATCCTATGTCACTTCTGCCCGCTTCAATGGAATCCCATCGGCTGTCACACTTCCCTCCCTCCCCCACCTTTCTTCTATCCACAGGGACCAGTCTCCCCAGTACTCTGTGGTTCATTTATACCTTCCCACTCACTCTGCCCTGTCATCCGGCACTTTCCCCTGCAACTGTAGCAAGTGCAACACCTGTTCCTTCATCTCCTCCTTCACCACCACCCAGGGACATAAACAGACCTTTCAAGCAAGGCAGAGATTTATGTGCATTTCTTCCAACCTAGTCTTTTGCATTTGGTCCTTCTCCTTTACATCAGAATAAATCTAGACTAGCTGATGGTATTTCAGAATATCAAATCTCTGCCACAATAGTCATCTTCAGGTTCCAGGTACATGACATTTCAATTTCTCTTACCATTCCCACAATGGTCTGACTGTCCCCATCCTCTCTCACTGATTAATTAAGGCTAGATACAAACTTGAACACCCCACATACTGCTTGAGTGGCCTATGGTCCAATAGCTTAACACTGAATTTTCCAGTTTCTAGTAACCCATATGCCATTTCCCACTCCTGCCAGTCCCAAGACCATAAGACTATAAGACGGAGGAGCAGAATTACTGTAGGTCACTTGGTCTATCGAGTCTGCTCCATTCTATTATGGCTGATTTATTAACCCTCCCAACCCCATTTTCCTGCCTTCTCCCCATACTTTTTAATGCCCTGACTAATCGAGAACCTATCAACCTCTTCGTTAATGACTTGGCCTTCACAGCTGTCTGTGGCAATGAAGTCCATAGATCCACCATCCTCAGGCTAAAGAAATTCCTCCTCACCTCTGTTCCAAATGCATGTCCTTCTATCAGAGAGCTGTGCCCTCTGGTCCTAGACTCACCAACTATAGGAAACATCCTCTCCAGATTCACTCTATCTAGGCCTTTCAATATTCGATAGGTTTCAATGAGATCCCCCTCATTCTTCTAAACTGCAGATAGTACAGGTCCAGAGGTGCAAATGCAATTCATACATTAACTCTTTCATTCCTGGAATCATTCTTGTGAACTTTCTCTGCACCCTCTCCCATGTCAGCACTTCTCTTCTTAGATAAGGCACCCAAATCTGATCATAATACTGCAAAAGCGATCTGACCAATACCTTATAAAGCCTCACTCAGCATCACATCCATGCTGTTATATTCTAGTCCTCTCAAAATGAATGTTACCATTGCATTTGCCTTCCTTACCATCAACTCAACCTGCAAGTTAACCTTTAGGAAATTCTACAGAAGGACACCCAAATTCTATTCCATCTAATGTTTTTCTTTTCTCGCCATTTAGAAAATGATCTATGCCTTTATTGTTTCCATCAAAGTCCATGATTATACACTTCCATACATTATATTCCATTTTCCGATACTTTACCCATTCTTTTAATCTGTCTAAGTCTTTCTGCAAACCCCTCTTGCTTCCTCAATAGTGTGTACCCCTCTATCCCCATGTATTATTGTATTGTCTACAAGCTGGTGATTTTTGAAAGATCATTACCGTGTCCCCACAATCTCTGCAGCTACCACCATCAGAACCCTGTGGTGTAATCCTTCTGGTCCATGTGGCTTATTTACTTCCAGACCTTTCAGCTTCCCAAGCATCTTCTCCTTAGTAATAGCCACTAGCCTCACTTCTACCCAGTGACACACTCGAATTTCTGGCATACTGTTGGTGCCTTCTGCATGAACACTTATTAAGTTTGTCCACCATTTTTTTTTATTTCCCCATTATTATCATTCCAGTGTCATTTCCCAGCAGTCCAATATCCACTCTCACCTCTCTTTTATTCTTTATTGGCTACCTTTGATTTCACCTGTTCTCTCCATATATCTTTATAGTTGCCTTCTGTTGTTTTTTAAAAACTTCCAAATCCACTAAGTCATCACTAACTGTTCCTCCAAGGTTAGTTCCCTCTTTGTTTTCCTCTTCCATTTCTGTCCCTTGCTCCATGTGTCTATCATTGTCCACTCATCTGGTTCCACCATTTCCCAGGGAAAGTGTCCAAGGAATGGCAGAGGCAAAGTAACTTGGACAAGTACAAAATATTGCATGGGAAATTAAGGCAGGGCAGGACTTGTGTAGTCAATGGCAGTGGACTGGTGAGTGGGATGAGTGTGAGGGATGCACAGATGGAGAAGGTGAGGAAGGGGAAGATATTAGGAGATACGTGGATCTGGGGTGGTAAGGAAAGAGTGTGGAAAGTGGAATGTGTTTAAGAGAACCTAAGTAGATCAGAATAGAGAAAGGGGCAGAAGGGGAGCAGGTGATGACAGCTAGCAGAAGAATCTGATAGAAAACATAGCTGGTATCTTTTTCCAGTACATGTTTAAGGTGAGAGAGGGAAAGTTCAAAGGCAATGTGTCTTTTCAATGCTAACATTCATTTTGAGAGGACTAGAAAGAGTGGCTGTGATCGTATTTGAGGACTCAAGCCACTGCTGGAGTTCCCACAGCAATGAGGCAGTTAAATTGATCCAATTACTGCATAGTGGGAGCACTGGGCAGCCAAACAGGGACACAGAAAGACAGAAGGTTCACTTGAATCCAATAAAGATACTACAAGATTGAAATGGTCTGTCAGTATATAGTGCGGCTAATGAAAGTCTCCAGTGGTGACCTGGACTTAGCTCTGTGTCTCAGTGCAGACCTCCACCCACCCATGGGCAGCTCAGCAGCCAGCAGCACTTTGTCTTGGTGGTGATGAGATTACTCCAGCCAGCAGAGGTCAGGTTTTCAGACTAGATTCCTGGTACAGATAACATTTTACAGTTCACTTGGTATGTACCTGTGCACTCCAGAACGAAAAGCACTTTAATGACTGAAATGCTAAGTATATAGTGTTCACAAGGGACCCGAAAGTAAGGAATTTACAGAGCTGCATGGAGAAGGTAGGGAAATAGGTCGTGCAAAATTGCTCTTGCATAGAGCTGGTATGAAATCAGTGGACCAAATGGCCTCCCTTCATGTTACCATCAGGTAGGAGATACAGAAGCCTGAAGGCACACACTCAGTGATGCAGGAACAGCTTCTTCCCCTCTGCCATCCGATTCCTGAATGGATTTTGAAGCTTTGGACACTACCTCACTTTATTTTAATATACAGTATTTCTTTGCACATTTTTTACTAATCTATTCAATATACATAACTGATTTACTTGTTTATTTATTATGTTTTATCTTATTTTTTTTCTCTCTGCTAGATTATGTATTGCATTGAACTGCTGCTGCTAAGTTAACAAATTTCACATCACATGCCAGTGATAATATACCTGATTCTGATTCTGTACTATTGTGAACTGGTTTCCTGAAAATCATAGATCTTACACAAACCCAACATGTTTTAAACTAAGGAAACATCAGGGCCTGATTCACCAAAACTTGCTGCTTCCTTTGGGCCTTATTAACAATGTACGCCTCGAATAGGTATGATCATTGATATGTATCTAATGAACCAAAAGGTCTATGTTCTATGACTCAGAGCTGATCAGCCATCCCATAAATGCCATGAGAATTCAAACTAGCACAGATATTATAAGCGACCACATTGACTAGCACAACCCAAGGGCACCCTCTCCTTTTGAGAGAGGATGCAAGTGAGTGGTTTCTCCCTAATGTGAGGGCATTGGTGAGTTAGAAGCTAATTTCTGGTTTCAAAACTATTTTCACAGCCAGTACATTTGAAAGGTCTGTAATTTGTGTGACTGCTCTGGTGTTTCACCAGGTTGAACTCTTCCCACATTCAATGCATGTGTA
This sequence comes from Mobula hypostoma, assembly GCF_963921235.1. Taxonomy (NCBI): domain Eukaryota; kingdom Metazoa; phylum Chordata; class Chondrichthyes; order Myliobatiformes; family Myliobatidae; genus Mobula; species Mobula hypostoma. The sequence continues at coordinate 36,534,676 of NC_086106.1, read as the reverse complement.
TGACCTCTCCGCATTGTGGATGTGTTGGTGAATATCAAGGTTGGATGATAGACTGAATCCCTATCTTCACACAGTAAATGAATGGCCTGTCTCCAATATGATAGCGTTGATGGGTTTTCAGCTTGGATGGGTAACCGAATCTTTTTCCATAGTCCCCACATTTCCATGGTTTCTCCGTGGTTTAGATGTTCAGAAATAAACTGCAGTCCACACAGGTCAGTACGGTTCCTACCTGCAAGGAACAATACAATTTGTTAAGACTACGTAAAACTGTACACTACAATTACTCTGTATGTAAACAGCTTTTACGTTCTCCTTGTGACTACAAGGGTTTTCTCTGGGTAATCCAGTTTTTTCCCACAGACCAAAGCTGTACCAGTTGGTAGGTTAATTAATTGGTCGTTGTAAATTGTCCCATGATTAGGCTAGCATTAAGTCGAGTTTTGCTGAGCAGTGCGCTGAAACACATCAATCGATAAATAAATAAATAGCTTAGAACTATTTCCAATTGTTCAATCCAGTTTCCATCAACTGAGTGCGAATCTACACTTCCCAGTCACAATTAAGTTTTACATATGTTCTGGCATTTTGAACATCAATTCCTCTCTAATTCCTCTTCTGTTACAAGTTTCAAATACAGATCATGCTGCTCAGACAGAGTGTGGGCTTAAATTTGGTTTGAGCTTGACATCAGCAAAATCTCACATTCCAGTAACGGAAGTGGAATTGGTTTATTATTGTCATAATATTGTCTTGCATATTATTCACAAGGGTCAAATCATTACACAGAATAAGGAAATACAATAGCCGAATGCAGAATAAAGTGCAACAGCTACAGGGCACATCCAGTGCAAGATCACGACCAAGTGACCTGTGAGCCAGGGGAGTTTATCAGAAATGACTTACAATATAAAATCACGGAAACTGGGCATTCGGCCAACTGTTGTGTGGCATTATATTCCATGTGCTTTCCCACTTTTTATCTTTTTGGTACATAGCAACAATTTGCCTTAACCACTTCCAACTAGTGTAGAGACGGATACATTTTTCTTGTATAACTACCTTGAGCTCAAAACACACTGAAATGCTGGAAGAACTCAGTAGGCCAGGCAGCGTCTATGAAAAGAAGCCGAAACCCTTCAGGGGACTGTTTACTTTTTGCCTGACTTGTAGAGCTCCTCCAGTATTTTGTGTGTTGCTAGGACTTCCAGCATCTGCAGATGTTCCCGCGTTTACGCTCAAAACAACTAGGTTAAGAAATTTCAGCGGAAGCAAATAAACCTCCTGTTTCCAAATTAAAACTTTTAAAGCTTTTGTCGTTGTAAAGACGATACCTCCGCCTTCTGCGATCTTTTCCAATGGCTGCAATTACGCAAGGAGAACCCCAGTCACTAACCACACCCTCCTGCCTCCAGACTGGGCTGGGTATGTCTGCACATGCGTTCCATCTTCCGCATTGTCAGAGCTGTCAACCGTCCTGCACACCGGGGCACGTGACAAGCACAAACCTTCACGCCCTGCCCACCTGCTGGGTGTACCTCGAACGGGCTGCTGTGGGTTATTCCTTCTTCTCTCGCTCGTGATCCCAATAACGGCAGATGTCCATCCAAGAATATTTTAGCTGTAACTGGTCGCCGTCACTAAATATCTTTGCCTACAACCGAGACTATTGTATTCCACTGTCCTGTCGTACCTTTCCCGTACCTGAAGTGTTTGCCCCACCTCCTTCCAGAGATCGAGTTCTCACAGCGCATGCTCCGGACCACTGCAGCGTTGCGCCTGTGTAATCGGACACTGATATGGCACATTCACACTGAGGGAATCTTGGGTAACGTTCCGGCCATTAACGTGAATATTTGAAAACACAGGAGACTCTATAGAAGCTGGAAATCCAGAGCAACGCGCACAAAATGTTGGAGAAACAGCAGGCCAGGCAGCATCTATGAAAATGAATAAACAGTCGAGGTTTCAGGCTGAGATCCTTCATCATAATGTGAATACGTACAGTGAATTTTCATTAATTGAGCCATAGGTTAATCGGGCAGATGCTTATTTGGGACAATTCTTGAAGAACAAAAACTCCGTTTATTTGGAACACTGTGCCGCTTAATTGCGACAGGAGACTGTTGCCGAACAATTTCTAACTGATTTCAGATGCGTTCACTTTTGTGGCCGTTACACCTCACTGTGCTTAGAGCATATCGATTTTTAAGTAGCGCCAGTTGCGTGTACTTGTGTTCAAAAGATGGTGACTTTTGTCACTGAAAGTTGTTGAGAAATAAGCTGTAAGACAATTCAGAACTGTTTTTCTGTCTGTGGTTTCAAGCAATCAGACTTGGATATGACAAAAACGGCCGAGAGTAAAAGTAAGACTGTTTCACTATTTTGGCAAGTTAGGATTTAGAAAAAAGTTTAAGGTATCGACATTCATCTTGAATGTTGCAATGAAAATGAAGAGTTGGAGGATGCAATCGTTAAAGATACTCCAGTATCCAGGATTGTATGAAGATACTCCAGTATTTACACAAAGTAACACACTCAAAATGCTAGAGCAACTCAGCAGGCCGGACAGCATTAGTGGAAAAGAGTAAACAGTCAACGTTTTGGGCCAAGACCCTTCATCAGGACTAGAAAGGAAAAGGAAAAGTCAGAGTAAGGAGGTGGGGGGGGGAGGAAGAAGTACAAGGTAGTAGGTGATAGGTGAAACTGGGATAGGGAGGGGGAAGGGGTGAAGTAAACAGCTGGGAAATTGATTCGTGAAAGAGCTAAAGGGCACATCCTTTCTTAGATAAGAGTTCAAAACTGCTCACAATATCAAGTGAAGCCTCACCAGTGCCTTATAAAGCCTTGACATTACATCCTTGCTTTTATATTCTAGCCCTCTCGAAAAGATGCTAACATCACATTTGCCTTCCTCACCAATTCAACCTTTAGAGAATCCTGCATGAGGATCCCACGTCCTTTTGCACTCCAGATTTTTGAATTTTCTCTCATTTAGAAAATAGTCTGCTCTTATTTCTTCCACCAAAGTGCATAACCAAACACTTTCTGACACTGTATTCCATCTCCCACTTCTTTACCCATTCTTCTCATCTGTCTAAGTCCTTCCTGCTTCCCCAAACCTACCTGCCCCCTCCACCTGTCAAGTCTGCAAACTTGGTCATCTACTGGCAGTTCATACATCATGAAACCTTGATGGTGGCAGGGAATTCAGTAGTCTTACAGCCTGGGGGAATATGCTTGTCCATCCTAGCAGTTCTTGTCCTAATGCTACGGACCCTCCTGCTTAATGGCAGAGGGTCAAAGTGATTGTTAGATGCATGGAAGACAACATTCACAGTGCTGAGCCCTGCATATGCCACGCTCCTGCTAACTATCTCTCATGGGTCGAAGAGAGACCTTAATGATCCACTCAGCAGTCCTTACAATCCTTTATGTTTTGCAGTTTGCTTGACTTTACTAGACCTCTCAAGATTCAGGTACAACATGCAAAACTGTGGAAGGTATTGACACCAGCAGACTCTTGTATCAATCAAGGTTCAGGTAAAAACTATAGATTTTAAACAGGTTTGTAACAACTACTTCCATGACATTTGCAATGGCCCAGTATGCAATACAAGGCACAAACCAGCCTATCTGAATTGGGGTGGGACCAGATCTTTTATATTTGCAGTCCACTCGCTCCCTGTAAAGGCTGCAACTGAGGGAAGTGGGATAAATCGCACAAGAGACTGTAGATGTGGGAGAGGCACAGACTGCTTCAGGACTACCCAAGCTGCTCAGAGAAATGGGTAAAACCAGTAACCTGGGTATGCGGCTGCACCACATCCATTCAGCCTTTTTCAAAGCAAGAAGCCCTGACCTTGCGTCTAACCCCAGAACCATTTTCATTCAAATTAGAACACAGAGTACAGGAAATGTGCATCTACAGCCCACAAGGATGTGCAGAACTTTTTAAGCGAATGATGCCTATTACACTAATCCACATCTGCCTGCCAGTGGTCTGTATCCTTGCATTCTATGCATATTCATTCACCTATTTCTTAAACATCCAAGCTTATTTGCCGCCAACACTCAAGGCAGTGCAGCTCGGGCATCCACTACTCTCTATAAAAACAAACTTGCCCCTTACTTCTGCTTTGAACTTATCCTCTTTACATTAAATGCATGCCATCTGATAATAGATATATTGAACACAAAATTCTGCAGATGCTGGAAATGCAAAGCAACACACAAAATGCTGGAGTGACTCAGCAGGTCAAGCAGCATCCACAAAGAGAAATATTCAGTCAATATTTTGTCCTGATATCCTTCATCAGGACAACTCATTAATTCAGTTTCTCAATTAGTAAAGGCAAGCATGTCATACACCGCCTTTACCATCATATCAATGTGTGAAGCCACTTTCATAGATATTTTGACTCTGGGAAATAGATATCCACACCTCTGATAATCGTATAAACTTCTATTAGATCTCCCTGCTCAGCCTTATGTGGTTCAGAGAAGACAATCCAAGTTTGTCCAACCTCTACTTTGTAGCACATGCCTCTGATCAAGGCAGCATCTTGTAAACTTTTTCTGTACCCTCTCCACAGCTTCAATATTCTTCCTATAATGGGGCAACTAGAATTATATGCAACTTTCTAGTTGAAACTTAATTGCTTCACCAGAGATTTAAAAAGCTGCAACATAACTTCCTGAGTCTTGAACTCAGGACCTCAATTACCTCAAGGCAAGTATACCAACCCCACCCCCCCCCAACCTTTTTCCAACCTGTGCAGCTATTTTCAGGAACCTTGACACTTGCCTCCCTAGAAACCTCTCTACATCATCGTAACAACGGATATGGGCCAAACACAGCAGACTGAGCCACAAGAGGCCACAGGTGCTGCAACCTGGAACAACAATCAATGAGAAGAATTCATTCAATGGGTCAAGCAGCATCAATCTGGCAATGGGGTGAACAAATTGCCGAGTCTGCTTCTTGTTCAGGTTGGGCTGAAAATCCTGTTTTAATTCTGAACAATTGCATGATTCTAAGTGACTCTAACTCTCTACAACCAGGAGTAGTTACATTTTTGGTCAGTAGTATTTCAGTGGTTGTCGATGAACCGCTGAATGATGCTAAAGCCAAATGTGACTCGTCAAGCTTTATTGTGGGAATGATCATTGCCTGATAATTGTTGCCTAACTAGTATTCCTGAACATAGGCATCACATGATTCATTTTCACAAGACAAAGGAGCAGAAGAAGGCCATTCAGCACATCGAGTCTGCTCCGCCACTCCACCATGAGCTAAACTATTCTCCCATCTAGTTCCAATTTCGGGTTTTTTTCCCTCATATCCCTTGATACCCTGACTAATTAAATACCTATCAATCTCTTCCTTAAACACCCTCAATAATCAGGTCTCCACAGCTGCAAAATGAATTGAATATCAGTAAACATTATCATTTCTGGCTTTATGACTAGAGTGGCTTGGCTGGAGGTAAAGCAGATTCTCAGGTGCAATACTATATCCATCCAGTACAAATATGAAGCAGGCTTTGTGACCGATAGAGAGGGTCAAGTGAATGGTTGTTTAATTTCTGGTAGGAAGGTATATTTCATGATCGTACACAATCACATTTCCTTTCCCGGTTTCTTATGTGGACAGTGCTGACAACGTGAAGTTTGTGATGATTTGTCTGCAGACTTTAGAGCTGGCTTATTTATACTGCTTTTATTTAAGATGTTATTCAGTGCACACATGTTGATGTCACTGGGCAAAAAAAATTGCACAGCACCAGATTTTTGCACACACTGGTCATTACGAATTAGAGGGAACCTTGAAGGTGAAAAGTGATGAATCCCATAGTCATGAAATAATATGCAATTCCCAGAGCATGCGGGGTTTGGTGAAAGCAAGGTCTCTGGAGTTCAAGCAGCAACATTAAGTATAAAATATAAACAACCAAACCGAAATCTAGGTGAAAATATCTAACCGGAGAAAGAAATCTAGCACATATGGACTGGAAACAAAGGATCATTTGAAAAACAGAAAATAACAGTCTTCAAAGCAGAACGATATTGAGCACATTACCCCTCAATTCCCTACATTCCAATGAAAAAAATCCCAGCCTCTCTCCATAACTTAGTCCCTTGAATCCAGGTAACATCTTCATACATCTCTTCTGCACTCTTTCTAGCTTTATGACAGCTTTCCTCAAGCAAGCAGAACCCAGTACTGAACCCAGTATCCCCAACATCTTGTACAACATAACATCCCAACTCTCACACTTGATGCCTTGTGTGTTATATGCCTTTATGCCAATAGCCTTCTTCACCAAACTGTCTATCTGCAATGTTGCTTACGGGGGGTGCAGGGGGTGGGGGGAACCATGCGCTTGCAGAACAGATGGGTAGGAGCACCATACTCCCTTGGGCTATAGCACTCAATGTGAAAGTTATACCCTCATTTGTCTTCCCAAAGTGCAACACCTTGCACTTAACTGAAATTAAACTCCATTTGCCCTTCCTCGGGAAACTTGCCCAACTTATCAAAATCCCTCTGCAAATCTTGATCACCATATTCATTGTCAATGACACCACCTCTTTGAGTTCAAAGTTCAATGTAAATTTGTTAATAAATTGGGTACTGTATTTGTCACCATACTATCACGATATCCATTTTCTTGCAGGCATTCACTGTAGGTAAAAGGAAATACAATAGAGTCATTGAAAAACTACACTTATACAAAGTCTATAAGCAGAATAGTTCTGGAAGAATGATTTTGTCAGCATCCTGTTCTCCACTGAATTTATTTCTACCTTGATTCTACCCTTATGCTTTTGGTCTAGTCCTTAGCCAGAAAAGCTCTGACGATCTCCACCACTCTGACTGTTTTTTGCAGAACCAATAGGCTTAGTATTACCATGTCCATATCATTCATTTACATCTCCATCACATGAGAGATTGGTCTGAAGGCCATCTGCTTTTTTCTGGAGCAGAGGCCCAACAAGATCCCCTCCAGCAATGTACTCATTTACCTGGGGTGTAGTCTATCTCATCCAGGTGACTTACCTAACTTCAGATTCCCAAGCACCTTCTTCAGAGTAGCAATGACGACACTCACTTCTGCACCATGACACTCTTGAATTTCTGGCGTGCTTCTGGCATTTTACCATTTAACTCAAAGTTCAAAGTAAATTGATTATCAGTGTTTCTACTGTATATGTTACCAGAAGCTATCTAAGATATTTTTTCTTGGAGGAATATACAATGAATTACAACAGAATCAATGAAAAACTACACACAAGCAAAGATGGACAAACAATCAATGTGCAAAAGAAGACAAGCTGTGTAATTAACAAATAACAGCAAATAATAAATAATGTTGAGCACATGAGTTGTCGACCAGGGGTTGTGAAATCAGTTCAGTGTTCAGGTGAGCAAAGTTATCTACGTTGATTCAGGAGCTTGATGGTCAAAGTGTTATACAGTAAATATTCCTGAACTTGGTGTTGTCAATATGAATCTGAAAATGTGTTCCTACATTGTTTTTTTTTCCAAATAATTGGGAGGCTGTGTTTTAGTGGGGTGCCGCTTAACTTGTTTTTACAGTTAATCAACAAGTTAGTGGTAGGGAGGACAATCTAAATAACTAGCTGTTGATTAGGAGGATGAATGTTCAATGGACCAGTTATGTGGACACAGAAGAAAACAGAATCAAGTCCAGATGTACTACATTTGGGAAGGGTGGACATTGCAAGGAATTTCATTTATGATGTGAATGTAAAGACAGAAGGAGTTTTGAGTGCTATAGTCCACAGTGGTATTTGGATGGAAAGGTTAGACATGTGCAATACTTGGACTTGTTACCCAAAGCATGACATAAAACAGATGTAGAATGCTAGATGTGGAGCCACATGTCCAGCCCACAGGAAAAGTGCACAGTTCTGATCAATACACAACAGAAAGGATATGGTAGCATGAAGCAGGTAGTAGGGATTTACAGGAGTGTTGCCTGGATTGAAGAACTTTAATTTAAAGGGAAGGCTGAGTAGACTGGCATCCTTTTCTTTTGATTATAAGTCCTTGTAGTAAACAACTAATAACCTGCCAACCTCAAAATCACCTGTTTATTGCCATAGTTTTCTATCTTTTGCCCAATTAGATATGTATTGTAATACCGTGTCTAAGCCTCCGATACCTTGTTTTAATATAAGAATTGTTTGTTTGCTGTCTTTTAAAAATTAATTTGAAATGATGTTCACTTTCCAAGACCATTTATTTTCCATATAGAAATGTCGACTGCCCATTACAAACTACAGAATAAAAGCATTTTTCCAAATACTGACATCAGGTTAACTGGCTGTGATTTCCTCATTTCTCTCTTCTTTCTTGAGCAGGGGACTTAAATTTCCTGGTTTTCAATCAGAGGAATTTTGTTGAATCTAGCACGGAGTTAAGAGTAATACGTATGCAAAACCTGAGACTGGAACGCAGAAGATTGCAGAGTCACGTGTGAAAGGTGTTTCAGAAAGAAGGTGGAATGTATTAAATGTGGGAAAGGTGGAGATGATTAAATATGAGAAGGATGGAGATATATTTTAAGTGTTGAAGGCAATGAAGAATATGGACTAAAATGTTGTGAAATGATTTCCAGTGGCAGGGAAGTCATAATCAATGTCATATCATTACAGTGATTTTTAAAAAGTATTAGACAAACATAGGTTGTTATGAACAACACGCACAACTTTGCTCCATCTGCAGAAAAAGCAGGATCTTTGTGGCCACTCATTTTAATTCCACTTCCCATTCCAATATGTCCATCAATGTCATGATGAGGCCACACTTTGATTGGAGGAACAACACCTTATATTTTGTTTGGGTAGCCTCTAACTTGATGGCATGAACATCAATTTCTCAAACTTCCAGTAAATGAACCCCCTGCCCCCCAACTCACCATTTCCATTTTCCTCTCTCACCTTACCACCTTGACCACCCATTGCTTCCTCTGGTGCTCCTCCCCTCTTTTCTTTCTTCTATGGCCTTCTGTCTCTTTCACCAATCAACTTTCCAGCTCTTTACTTCATCCTTTCCCCTTCGGGTTTCACTTATCACCAAGTGTTTCTCTCTCCCCTCCCCCACCTTTTGAATCTACTCAACAGCTTTTTTTCTCCAGTCCTGCCAAACGATTTCAGTCTGAAACATCGACTGTACTATTTTCCATATCTGCCTGCCTCCAGCATTTATGTGCGTTGCTCGGTTTTCCAGCATCTGCAGATTTTCTCTTGTTTGTGAATAGGTTGTTATGATCTTGGAAAAACCATGTATAAGCCAGGACTGTGGCAAGGGAATTAATTATCCATTTCAGTTGGAAAACTATCAACTAGTCACACTGAGCAGACTAGTTGATGCACCTGCAATACTGTGGGAAGGATTCATACTGTTGTTTTGCCTCCAGGCACATCAGAGAGTTTGCACTGATGAGAGATCACTTACTTGCTCTCATTGCAAGAGGAGATTCAGGTGTTCAGCCAACCGTATACACCACCTGGGCGTGCGCACTGGCGAGAAGTCAATCATCCACTCTGCTGATGCACCGGGGAGAAGCCATTCACCGGTTCCATCTGTGGGAAGGGATTCAACAATACATCCCACCTTCTTTCTGAAACACCTGAGAGTTCATTCTGGAGAGAAACCATTCACCTGCTCTGTGTGTGGAAAAGCATTTGCTCAGTCATCCACCCTGCCGAGAAAGCAACGAGTTCATCAATTGCCATGATTTTGTTACTAGTGCTACTATTAATCACACGCAGTATTATATACACTCATTCGTGATCAGTGTCCTTTTATACCTGCATAAAGATCTGGCTTTTGTTTCTTTGTATGAATAGTTCTAATTGACATTGAGCCTGCAATATTCTTTAAGGATCACTTTCTGTGACACTTCTCATTAACTTAAATATTCTCAACAGAAGCTTATTTGCAGTAAAATTGTGGACATTTACTTCATGTCTAAAATTCCATAAACTTAAAAATTCTACCAAAGTACAGCTGGAGAAGTCCTATAAATCAATGTCTCCAGTCGGACATGTTTATTTATCGTTGTTGACAGTTCTTACCATGGACATTATATGCACGATCAACCTCAGAGTGCACCAGAAAGAAGAAGAATGGGAATAGCTGGATTAGTGGTCTCCAACTACAGCTTATCTGATCTGTTGCTGGATTCTTCTATGCAAAGGTTGGGTTTACTTTTCTGGCCTTGTAGGTAGGCATAGGGCAGGTAGGAAGAGACTTGTGATGCAGATAATCTAACGATTTAAGTCAGAAGCAGGTCACAGAATGCATCACAGCCTAGCTGTAGACAGCATAGGTTTTGAGAACATCACTCTGAGCAGTCGAATGTACCGAAGCAGTGTTTCAAAGGGACTGGATCTGCGACAACCTCGGGGCTGGGGTTCTCGGGGCTACTCCTGGGCACGACGCGGAACTCCTGGGCATGATGCGGAACTTCACCCCAGATGCAAGGACAGGGAGGGATGTACCCAACCGCAGGATAACAGCAAAAAGCCTGCTTACCCAACGGAGACAATGGACACAAAGGGACAGAACCAAACACAGGGTAACAGCAACTACCACCTGGCTTACCCAACAAAGGCAAGGAGAGGAAAGGAACTCAATCCGGGGTGGCTCTGAGTCTCAGGGCAGCCAGCAACCTTCACTGGCTACAGAAACAGCCAAATCCATACCACGATGACTACTCCAACGAGTGGCAACAAGGCTCCATGAAGCAGTGGTCTTCCAACCAGGCCTAGAGATCACAAATGGTTTCATTAACTTTCCATCAGCAGGTTGTTCCAAGGGGGACTGACAACACAAACCAGCAGCCCACACTCAACCCCAAGGCTACTTATATTCCATGCCCAAAGATGGGAATCAGGTGCCTGTGATTACCTCAACCAAACGAGGGACAGCTGGAAAACCCGGAGTCCTGAGTCCACGGACCGGACCATGAACCGGAAAGCGGATTTCACGGACCAGACCATGACACTTTCTTGAACAAAGGAAGAGGGTTTGCCATCTTCTGATCTTCAGATACTACTCCCGCAGCCAATGAGGTCGCAAAGGTGATCACCAAAGGCACAGGAATCTCTTCCCTCACTCCCCATGGTAACCTAAGGTATATCTGTGACCCCAGAGCTTTATATATGCCAAAGTTCCAGCACATCCTCTTTTGTAATGTTGACATGTTCCAGCATACCAGTCTGTTAAACGCTGCCCTCAGATTCATTAAGATTCTACTCACCAGTGAATACTGAAACAAAGTATTCATCATCCTGTATTCTGCCTTTAAGTTCAACCTTCTGAAGTGTATCACCCTTCCTCCTCTGACTGCAGGCACATCTCCTCCTCTATACCTAATCAATCTTCCACTGACTCTTGTTGTCTTCCTGTTCTTCACAAACGTGCAGAACATTTCAGGGTTTCATTATTCTAGCTCACGTAAGTCCATTCTTCAGCTCCTTCCTGGCTACCTTGTAATTCTCTAGAGCCCCATGTGATTCTTGCTTCTGTAACGCTCAGGGCTATCGGCTCGTGTTTATCCAGGGGAAACCTCGTCTGCCCGGCCCGTCTCACTTTTGGGTAGTTGCTGCATAACGCCACCTGGTACAAACTCACACATCAAATATCAGACAGCATACAATGTATGATTTACAAATTACAGTTAATAGATCTTATTGGAACTATGTAATTAATATAGATACAATATTAAAGGAAAGTAAAAGGCGCCACACTTATCAGAGTTCAACCAGTTCGTGCACAACCATTGGAGCTAAATTAACGGGGTCTTCGTTCCCCTATTCGATCCCCGCCGACTTCCTCGACCCACCGCCTGGGACCAACCACGGTGGTCGACCAGAGCGCGTCCAGCACATCCTTCCCCTTCGGTTCTCCTCCCGAAAAATCCCGCGATCCTCAGCTCAGCACACACATACAAGATAGCATAACATGACTTCCTTTGGCTAGCAAACGAATACAATTTCCACTATCACTAAGTATAACCCAAACATGTTGCCACAGAGAGCTCCTTACTCAGCAGTTAACAGAAAGAGAAACCATTTTATTTTAACACTTCAGAAAAGCTATTTTGTAATAGGCGATTAACAGGTAACAGTCCATCTAATATTACTGAGAACCCGAGGGAAGACACAGGTTCTGGGTCCTTGTCCAGTCTCTGGCTGGGAGCCCAAGCCCAGGCTCCTCTTGCATAGTTCCCTGTCCGGGTTCCCTGTCTTGTCCACGTCCTAGCCCAAGTCTGCGTTCTTGTCCCTCCTACTTGTCTGTATCCTGTCACATCCCTACTCTAGTCAGGTCCTGTTCCTTGTACTTCAGTGTCTGTGTCTTGCATTTGAGTCCGTTCCCAGCGCCCCCCAGTCCTCATCTCCCTGCCTCAATGGGACAAATCCTTCAATAACCCAGTTATTTTCTCCCTAAGCAACATCTTGATGAATGTTGTGCCTTTCCCTGAGTATATCTGTTCCAGATTCATGTCCCCAAGGATCTCCCAATCCCCAATTAAATATATTCTCACACCGTCTGCTCCAATCTTTCTCGAATAACTCTATCAGTATCTCCATACAAGTGCTCTATAACCAATCTCCTGGTAAAGATCAGGGAGTTATTGAATCTATCTACGTTTTCCCCCAGGCTACTTATTTCTATGTTTTCCTCTGTGATCTGCACCCATACCTGAAGTGTCCAGTTCAAACCTTATCCATGTTTCTCTTTAATGCGGATCTGCATAAAGCTGCTTCCATAATCATTCCATTGAAACATCCTCACTCAGTATATTCAGGTCAATTTTTGAAATACTGTTCTACTGACAGAAATGATCAACATTTTTATGGGTTGGAGATTCCTGTTCACAGGTAACCTGACATGCTGTAAGTAGTTTTCACAAGTTATCACTGTGAACGTGGACAGTAAAGATCAGAGGCTTTGATTTCTCAAAGTGATTTTGGGGGCTTTTTGCCCAGGCTCCTTTGGTTGATCCATTTAGGAGACCAGTTGGGCTAGACCTGAATCTACAGGCTACAGTCCGCAGCCACGCAATCTCCTGCCACATCATCCTATTCTTAACCCCACTGGCATGTGGCACAGGCAGAAATCCAGAAATAAAAACCTAACTGGAGATCCCGATTTTCAGCTTTTACCTAGCTCCCTAAAATCTCTCTTCACTTTGTTTACTTATGTCATTGGTGCGAATAAGTACAAAGGATTCTGGCTGCTCACCATTGCCCCTGGAATGCCATGGACCTGATCCAAGACACCGGTGATCCTGGCATCAGGGAGGCAACATACCATTCGGATGACTCTATCGTGCCCATAGATTCTCTTCTCTGTCCTTCTGACAAAGTATTCTCCGTTCAACACTGCAGTCCTCTTCACCTCTCTGCTTTTCTCAGCCAGAGCACCAGAGTCAGTGCGAGTTAAATCTGCTAATTAAATTTGCCAACAACACTACATTGATTGGCCTTATCTCAAGCAAAAATGAGCTGGCCTACAGGAAAGAAGTCATCTTTCTGACACAGTGGTGTCAAGAAAACAACCTCTCCTTTAATGTTACAAAAACAAAGGTGCTGGTGAACCCCTATTGACATCAATTGATCTGGTTCCTCGGCATCTAGATCACTGAGGACCTCACGTGGTCTGTGCACAGCAGCTCTTTCACTTCAGACGGTTGAGGAAATTTGGTATGGGCCCCCAAATGCTAAGAACTTTCTACAGGGGCACAATTGAGAGCATCCTGACTGGCTGCATCACTGCCTGGTATGGGAACGGTACCTCCCTTAATTGCAGGGGTCTGTAGAGAGTGGTGCGGACAGCCCAGCGTATCTGTAGTTGTGAACTTCCCACAATTCAGGACATTTACAAGGCCAGGCGTGTAAACAGGGCCCGTAGGATCACTGGGGACCCAAGCCATACCAATCACAATCTATTCCAGCTGCTACCATCCGGGAAGCAGTACCACAGCATAAAAGCCACGACCAACAGGCTCCGGGCAACTTCTTCTACCGTCCATCAGACTGATGAACTCACGCTGATTTGAGTGTACTCTGTATTACATTGACTGTTCTATTTATTATAAACTATTATAAATTACTATGATTGAACATTGCACATTTAGATTGAGACGTAATATAAAGAGTTTTACTCCTCATGAATGTGGAGAGTGTAAGAAATAAAGTCAAATTAATTCAATAGCGACCTGGTCATTGTGGCCGTACCCTGATAGGTCGTCCCCTCAATAGTATCTAAAGTTATTATTATTGAGGAAATGGCCACAGGTGGACTCTGCATTGGCTGTGCATTTCCCCTTCTTTTACCGACATTCACCCATTCATCTCCTGCAACCTAGGGGTGCCTACCTCCCTGAAGCCCCTGTCTAACACCTCCTCATTCTTCCATATCAGTTCAATGTCCTTGAGGTGGAGCTCCATTTTCTTAATGCGTCATCTCAGGAGCTGTAACTTAGTGCACCTGGGTCAATGTGTTTATCTCGGAGAACGGAGGTCTCCCAGACAGAGGACATAACACTGCACTTGGAGCCATTCTCACTGAACTACCATGCCCTAGTAGATGAGGGATGAACAAATGAGGACAGAGGAAGAGTAATTACAAGACAATTTACCTCACCCAAGCGTGATGAGGTAATGCCATTCCGCACTCATAAGAATGGCCGCTTTGCTTGCGCTTGAATTATTTTTATTGCCCCTTTCTAATAAATCCCTCTTGCTGATTATTTACTCCTCAATTCAGAGAAACAGCTGCAAAACTCTGCCCTAGATTGCCCTCCTGTTTAAAATGCAGCTCTTTTTTATGCAGCCCTAATGCGGATTATCCAACTTGGAGAAAACCGGCGCAGAGTTCTGGTTTTAAATTTTGAATGTGGACCTGACTGAAAGGTAGCTCTTTTCACGCTCTGCTTTTTGCTGATTAGTTGCTACTCAATTCAAAGAAACTGCGACGAACTCCGCCTTTGAAATCTTGATCGTTCTCCTGATTAAAGTCTTTTTATGCAGCCCTGACGTGGATTGTCCAACAATATCACTGGCATATGTCATGTGTTACATGCCTCACGGAGATCTGGTTTTTTTGTGAGAATGATGTAATGGTCTTTTGGAGGTCACCTGATGTGATTTTCCCTCCGATGTGAGGTCACGTGATGACATGTGCCCCACGGGTAATTAAGGGTAGACCCCAGATGACGCAGTTAGTTTTTAAGTTAGTTCTCTATACGGAAGCGTATAGAGAAAGATTCAGAAATTTGAAGAAATCGGTGGAAAAAACTTATGAATTTGCCGATGAGAAACCTGTGTGTTTTGAGAGATGGGTTTCCTCTAAAAATGTGAATGGGGAGTATAATAAATTAAAAGAGTTGATTTTGCAGGAGGAATTTAAAAGAAGCATTCCTGTTGAAGTGAGAACATACTTAAATGAACGGGACACTGCTACATTGCAGGAGATTGCTAAATTAGCTGATGAGTATGTTTTAATTCACGAGAATAAATTCTCTCCAGGTAAAATTTTTAAAAGGAAAAATAGCACAGAGAGTCAAGGTAAACCAGAAATTAAATCTGAAGTTAGTGAGAAAAGTAAGGATGAAGGGAGATATGTGAAGGAAAGATAGTTTTGTATTATTTGTAATTATTGTAAGAAACCTGGACTTGTAGTAGCTAATTGCTTCTGATTGAAAAGGAAGGAGAAAGAAGTGGTCCCAGATGCTTGTGTGCAGCATATTGAAAAACCTGTAAAGCCACAGGGATCAGAAAATACTGATGAAGATGTGTCAGAGTCAGACCAAGTTAAGAAGGGATATGAAACTTTTATAACAGAAGGATTTGTATCCTTGAAAGAAGGATTCAATTCAGTACCAGTAAGAATACTTAGAGATACTGGAACTTCTCAATCACTAATATTAGACAGTGTGCTAAAGTTTAGTGATGAGTCTCACATTGGTGAGGTAAATTATATAAGAGGACTTGGGAGTTCCCTTATGCCAGTATATTTACATAGAGTAAATTTAACGTCAGGATTAGTTACAGGGGTTGTTAAAGTAGGACTACAATCCAGTTTACCTGTGAATGATGTTTCTGTTTTGTAAGGGAATGATTTAGCAGCTGGACAAGTTTTTCCTGAAGTGCATTTGACAATAAATTCAAATTCTGAGGAACCACAGAGGGATTCTAACACAGATTGTTCCTGTGTTGTAACAAGAGCTATGGCTAAAAAGACTGATGTAAAGAATGAGGTTGTTACCCATGACAGTTCAAATCTAGATTCGAATTTTGAGGATGTATCAGAAACTTTTTTCCCTACATTATTTGATCAGGATTTTGGTGGTAAGTCTGACCAGGAAGATTTGTCTTTATCTCGGAAGGAGGTGATAGCAGAACAGGGTAGAGACCCTGAGATAGTTAAATTAAAAGAACAAGCTTTTCGTGATAGTGAAATTGAAAAAGTGCCAGTAGGATATTATTTTGAAAAGGGGGTATTAATGAGAAATTGTAGGTGGAGATGGCCTACACTTCCTGCTAGTGAGGAATGGGAAGTTAATCATCAGGCAGTAGTCCCTAAAATTTACCGAAATGAGATTTTAACTATGGCTCATAGTATTCCTTTGGTGGTAACTTAGGTGTAAAGAAAACTATGAACAAAGTTTCTAAACATTTTTATTGGCCTAGTTTAAGACAAGATGTGGCGTCATTTTGTAGAACGTGTCATACGTGTCAAATTGTGGGTAAACCTAATCAGGTTACTCCAGTGGCCCCACTGCAACCAATTCCAGTATTCAGTGAGCCGTTCTCAAAAATCATTGTCGACTGTGTAGGTCCTTTGCCAAAAACTAAAACTGGACATCAATATTTATTAACTATTATGTGCACAGCATCTAGGTTTCCAGAGGCAGTACCTCTTAGGAATATAACAGCCAAAACTGTGACAAAGGCGCTTATAAAATTCTTCACTTATTTTGGGTTGCCTAAGGAAATACAATCAGATCAAGGTAGTAATTTTATATCGTGATTGTTTCAGCAGATAGTTTATAAACTGGGAGCAAAACAGATTATTTCATCAGCCTATCATCTGGAATCACAAGGAGCCTTGGAGAGATTACATTCTACACTAAAAACTATGATTAGGACATATTGTGTGGAAAATGAAAAGGACTGGGATGAAGGTATACTTTTACTACTTTTTGCAGTAAGGGAGGCAGTACAGGACTCATTAGGTTTTAGTCCTTTTGGACTTTTGTTTGGACATAGAGTTCGAGGACCTTTGGCCTTGTTGAAGGAACAGTGGATTAATAAAGAAGTACACACTAATTTGCTAGATTATGTTTTGAAATTTAAAGAAAGATTGAATAAAATTTGTAGCTTGGCCAAGGAAAATTTAAAATTAGCTCAAGAGAAGATGAGGACTTGGTATGATAAGCAAGCTAGGATGAGGTCATTTAAGCCTGGAGATGAGGTGTTGGTTCTTTTCCCAGTGCAAACGAACCCATTACAAACCAAATTTCATGGTCCTTATGAGATTAAATCTAAGGTAAATGATGTAGATCACGTGGTAAAAACCCCAGATCGGAGAAAGACAACACAGCTGTGTCATAGAAATATGATAAACCCGTATTATGAGAGAGAAGCTGCTACCATGACTGTTGTGATCAATAATGAGTCTGATCTTGATAAAAAACTTAATGGAGGATTCATCTGAAACTCATTTTAAACCCAACACTATTTCAGCCAGGTTACCAAATTCAAAAATTCTGGAAAATATTGATGAAAAATTAGCTCATTTACAGCCAGAGCAGAGAGAGCAGATGAAACAGTTAGTTTTTTAATATAGAGATTTATTTCCATACGTCCTTAGAAGAACCACCGTAGCTACGCATGATATAGATGTGGGAGATGCAAAACCCATAAAACAACATCCGTATTGAATGAACAGGGAAAAATGTGAACTTGCTGAACAAGAAATTCAGTACATGTTAGAGAATGATATTAATAGACATTCTAATTCGAATTGGAGTTCACCGTGTGTTATGGTGCCTAAGACAGACCATGGTATTAGGTTTTGTACGGATTACAGAAAGGTGAATGCTCTGACAAAAACTGATGCATATCCAATCCCTAGAGTAGGTGATTGTGTGGATAAAGTTGGACAGGCCGAATTACTTACAAAAATTGATTTGTTAAAAGGTTATTGGTGTGTTCCATTGACGGATAGAGGTAGAGAGATTTCAGCATTTGTAACCTCATCTGGGTTTTATGAATATAATGTTCTTCCATTTGGGATGAAAAATGCACCAGGTACTTTTCAGAGGATGATTAATAGTGTGATGCAGGGATTAAAAGATACAGATGCTTATATTGATGATTTAGTTACAAGAAATAATACATGGAAAGCACATATTAGTGCGGTGGAGAAATTATTTGAGAGACTTTCAAAAGCTAACTTAACTATTAACTTGGCCAAAAGTGAATTTGGTCATGCCACAGTGACTTAACTGGGTTATGTTGTGGGTCAGGGAAAATTAGCACCTGTTCAAGTGAAAGTTCAGGCAATTTTAGAAATACCCATTCCAACTGGTAGAAAAACTCTCAGAAGATTCTTGGGTATGGTACGATATTACAAAAAATTTTGTAAGGATTTTGCAAACATTGCTCTTCCATTAACTAATCACTTGAAAAAAAACAGAAAGTTTGTTTGGACAGAGTCTTGTCAGGAAGCATTTGATAAATTGAAAACTATAATATGTAGTCAACCTGTACTTAAATCTCCTGACTTTGAAAAACCATTTTTATTAGCTGTAGATGCTAGTGATGAAGCTGCAGGAACAGTGTTACTTCAAAGAGATGATGTTGATGAATTTGATCGTCTGGTAGCTTATTTTTCTAAGAAATTTAATGCCCATCAAAGAAATTATTCAACAATAGAGAAAGAATTATTATCTCTTGTTTTGGCTGTACAATATTTTGAAGTGTATGTTGGTACTACTCATAAACCACTCACAGTTTATACCAATCACAATCCATTAGTGTTTTTGAGTAAGATGAAAAACAAAAATAGAAGATTATTAAACTGGAGTCTAATGTTACAGGAATACAATGTCTTGATCACTCATATTAAGGGTAAAGATAATGTGACCGCTGATTGTTTATCTAGATGTTAAATATACAATGAAAATTTTTTTTTTGGAGTGGTATTTTCACATTTGTAACACCTACTGTACATTAGTTTGTAAAGTGCTGAAAGATAAGACTATATATTGTGTATGTTGTAAATTTTATACCTTTGTATTTTCTTTTGTAAATTATTTGTTAAAATTTTGTTCTTTAAAAGTCCAAATTTCTTTTTTGGAGGGAGGTGATACATGCCTCAAGGAGATCTTTTTTGTGAGAATGATGTAATGGTCTTTTGGAGGTCACCTGATGTAATTTTCCCTCTGATGTGAGGTCACGTGATGACATGTGCACCACGGGTATTTAAGGGCAGACCTCAGATGACGCTGTTAGTTTTTAGTTTAGATTTCCAGCTTGAACGTGCTGTGTCTCCGTTTCCGTTGCATATTTGTTTTTGTGACCCAGTTTCATTTTTTTAAATGGTTGTTACGTTCTGTTGCAAGATACAATATTACTGGACTGGAAATTTTTGCTAGATGCGCTGATTTACTTTATTCCAGCAGTAGAAGGGAGAGTGAAGACTTTATAAAAAGTACAGGACCCGAAGGACTGAGAGGAGTCGGTATCTTCGGTAGTTTAACAAAGGATCGACCTTATTGAGTCTTCGTTGAAGGAGTAGCGACCTGCATCGCAGATAACTCTTGCCAAAAGAAAAAGAGTTCATGCAAAGGTTTGCTCTCTCTCTAGAATTTAAGGTCAGTTGTTTTAAACTGTTTACTTACTGCATCGTGAATCCTTTGGACAGAACCAGCAGGAAAGTCGCGTCTATGAAGAAATCCTTCTCCAGAGAAGTCGCTCCCAATTGAACGTATAAATCTGTTGGACTTTTGAATCTACCATTTTAAGAACTATATCTGACGTTACCGCCTTAAGAACTGTTTTCGCATTTAACGCTTTAAGAACCAGTGCCGAGTGACGATTTGTTTAACGGTTGCATAACGGTTAACTTCTGGTTAAGGTTTTCATTTGATTTTTGTTTTTATCATTTATCTGTGTTTAATAAATGTTTGGTTGTTTTTATATAACCTGTCTCGATTGATATTCATTGTTGCCTGTTACGTAAGACATGAAATTTGTTGTCTTTGTGGCAGCAGTACAATGCAAAACATAATAATATTAAAAAAACATTAATTACAGTAAGAATGTATATTAAATAGTTAAATTAAATAATTAGTGCAAAAATGGAAATAAAAATGTAGTGAAATTCTGTTCATGGGCTCAATGTCCATTCAGAAATCGGATAGCAGGGGAAAGAATTTGTTCCTGAATCATTGAGTGTGTGCCTTCAGGCTTTTGTGCCGCCTTCCTGATGGTAGCAATGAAAACAAGGCATGACCAAGGCGATGGGAGTCCATAATGATGGATGACAACTTTGTGAGGCATTGCTCCTTGAAGATGCCCTAGACTATAGAGGCTAGTGTCCATGTTGGAGCTGACTAAGTTTATAACTTTCTGCAGCTTATTTTAACCCTATACAGTAGCCACCCCTACCCCCATACCAGACGGTGATGCAGCCAGTTAGAGTGCCCTCCATGGGACATCTGCAGAAACTTTTGAGTGTCTTTGGTGACACACTAAATCTCCTCAATTCCTATATAGTCACTGTCATATCTTCTTTGTAGCTGCATCGATGTGTTGGGTCTAGGATAGTTCCTCAGAGGTATTGGCACTCAGGACACACATATGTACACAGTATTCTGATGTATGATCAAACCAGATGTTTGTATGGCTGTAACATGATGATTTCTTGAAACAACCCAGCCAAATTCATGTGACACTGTTTCAATCCCGCTTCAAAAACTTCTCGAAGGCTTTCCATTTGGTGGAAAGGGTTCCATGATTTAGCAAACTGCATTTCTTCCTCACTAACTTTGGTCTTTGTTATGGCGAGAAATCGTTTAATGTGTTCATTGTTTTCATTTGCATAGTTGCTTTACATATTCCACGAAACATCAGCTAAATGTTTTCTTTCACACTTTATGAGTAATACCAAACGATACGGAATCTGTTCCTTCCAATCTGAAATCAGTTATCAACCCAAAATATCGCCACATTGTATCCGACGTTTTCAGTTCAAATATTAAAATTGCTTCATCGCCTGTTGCAAATCCACAGTTAAAATACCTTTAAAAAGTGGAAACAAATAATGGGATGCATTTTGGGTTCTTAATAATTGACACTTTGACAAGAATTTTCATCTGAACGTAAGCAACTTCAGTTAATGTCTCAAGCAAAACACGTCAAAGTTGCCGGTGAACGCAGCAGGCCAGGCAGCATCTCTAGGAAGAGGTACAGTCGACGTTTCAGGCCGAGACCCTTTGTCAGGACTAACTGAAGGAAGAGTTAGTAAGAGATTTGAAAGTTGCAGGGGGAGGGGGAGATCCAAAATGATAGGAAAAGACAGGAGGGGGAGGGATGGAGCCAAGAGCTGGACAGGTGATAGGCAAAGGGGATATGAGAGGATCATGGAACAGGAGGCCCGGGGAGGAAGACGGGGCGGGGGGGGGACCCAGAGGATGGGCAAGGGGTATAGTCAGAGGGACAGAGGGAGAAAAAGGAGAGTGAGAGAAAGAATGTGTGTATAAAAATAAATAACGGATGGGGTACGAGGGGGAGGTGGGACATTAGCGGAATTTAGAGAAGTCGATGTTCATGCCATCAGGTTGGAGGCTACCCAGACGGAATATAAGGTGTTGTTCCTCCAACCTGAGTGTGGCTTCATCTTTACAGTAGAGGAGGCCGTGGATTGACATGTCAGAATGGGAATGGCATGTGGAATTAAAATGTGTGGCCACTGGGAGATCCTGCTTTCTCTGGCGGACAGAGCGTAGGTGTTCAGCAAAGCGGTCTCCCAGTCTGCGTCGGGTCTCGCCAATATATAGAAGGCCACATCGGGAGCACCGGACGCAGTAAATCACCCCAGCCGACTCACAGGTGAAGTGTCGCCTCACCTGGAAGGACTGTCTGGGGCCCTGAATGGTGGTGAGGGAGGAAGTGTAAGGGCATGTGTAGCACTTGTTCCGCTTACAAGGATAAGTGCCAGGAGGGAGATCAGTGGGGAGGGTTGGGGGGGGGGACGAATGGACAAGGGAGTCACGTAGGGAGTGATCCCTGCGGAAAGCAGAGAGATGGGGGGAGGGAAAGATGTGCTTACTGGTGGGATCCCGTTGGAGGTGGCGGAAGTTACGGAGAATAATATGTTGGACCCGGAGGCTGGTGGGGTGGTAGGTGAGGACCAGGGGACCCCTCTTCCTAGTGTGGTGGTGGGAGGATGGAATGAGAGCAGATGTACGTGAAATGGGGGAGATGCGTTTGAGAGCAGAGTTGATAGTGGAGGAAGGGAAGCCCCTTTCTTTAAAAAAGGAGGACATCTCCCTCGTCCTGGAATGAAAAGCCTCATCCTGAGAGCAGATGCGGCAGAGACGGAGGAATTGCGAGAAGGGGATAGCATTTTTGCAAGTGACAGGGTGAGAAGAGGAATAGTCCAGATAGCTGTGAGAGTCAGTAGGCTTATAGTAGGCATCAATGGATAAGCTGTCTCCAGAGACAGAGACAGAAAGATCTAGAAAGGGGAGGGAGGTGTCGGAAATGGACCAGGTAACCTTGAGGGCGGGGTGAAAGTTGGAGGCAAAGTTGATAAAGTCAACGAGCTCAGCATGCGTGCAGGAAGCAGCGCCAATGTAGTTGTTGATGTAGCGAAGGAAAAGTGGGGGATAGATACCAGAATAGGCATGGAACATAGATTGTTCCACAAAGCCAACAAAAAGGCAGGCATAGCTAGGACCCATACGGGGGCCCATAGCTACACCTTTAGTTTGGAGGAAATGGGAGGAGTCAAAGGAGAAATTATTAAGAGTAAGAACTAATTCCGCTAGACGGAGCAGGGTGGTGGTAGAGGGGAACTGATTAGGTCTGGAATCCAAAAAGAAACAGAGAGCTTTGGAAGGAAGTATATAGGGACTGGACATCCATGGTGAAAATAAAGCAGTGGGGGCCAGGGAACTTAAAATCATCGAAAAGTTTAAGAGCGTGAGAAGAATCACGAACATAGGTAGGAAGGGATTGAACAAGGGGGGATAAAACCATGTCAAGGTATGCAGAAACAAGTTTGGTGGGGCAGGAGCAAGCTGAGACAATAGGTCTGCCAGGACAGGCAGGTTTGTGGATCTTGGGTAGGAGGTAGAAATGTGAAGTGCGAGGGGTGGGAACTATAAGGTTGGTAGCAGTAGATGTAGCGAAGGACTTTTCCTTCGCTACATCGACGACTACATTGGCGCTGCTTCCTGCACGCATGCTGAGCTCGTTGACTTTATTAATTTTGCCTCCAACTTTCACCCTGTCCTCAAGTTTACCTGGTCCATTTCCGACACCTCCCTCCCCTTTCTAGATCTTTCTGTCTCTGTCTCTGGAGACAGCTTATCCACTGATGTCTACTATAAGCCTACTGACTCTCACAGCTATCTGGACTATTCCTCTTCTCACCCTGTCTCTTGCAAAAATGCCATCCCCTTCTCGCAATTCCTACGTCTCTGCCATATCTGCTCTCAGGATGAGGCTTTTCATTCCAGGATGAGGGAGATGTCCCCCTTTTTTAAAGAAAGGGGCTTCCCTTCCTCCACTATCAACTCTGCTCTCAAACGCATCTGCCCCATTTCACGTACATCTGCTCTCACTCCATCCTCCCGCCACCCCTTTAAGAAGAGGGTTCCCCTGGTCCTCACCTACCACCCCACCAGCCTCCGGGTCCAACATATTATTCTCCGTAACTTCCGCCACCTCCAACGGGATCCCACCACTAAGCACATCTTTCCCTCCCCCACCTCTCTGCTTTCCGCAGGGATCGCTCCCTACGCGACTCCCTTGTCCATTCGTCCCCCCCATCCCTCCCTACTGATCTCCCTCCTGGCACTTATCCTTGTAAGCGGAACAAGTGCTACACATGCCCTTACACTTCCTCCCTCACCACCATTCAGGGCCCCAGACAGTCCTTCCAGGTGAGGCGACACTTCACCTGTGAGTCGGCTGGGGTGATATACTGCATCCGGTGCTCCCGATGTGGTCTTCTATATATTGGCGAGACCCTACGCAGACTGGGAGACCGCTTTGCTGAACACCTACGCTCTGTCCGCCAGAGAAATCAGGATCTCCCAGTGGCCACACATTTCAATTCCACATCCCATTCCCATTCTGACATGTCAATCCACGGCCTCCTCTACTGTAAAGATGAAGCCACTCTCAGGTTGGAGGAACAACACCCTATATTCCATTTGGGTAGCCTCCAACCTGATGGCATGAACATCGACTTCTCTAACTTCCGCTAATGCCCCACCTCCGCCTCGTACCCCATCCGTTATTTATTTTTATACACATATTCTTTCTCTCACTCTCCTTTTTCTCCCTCTGTCCCTCTGACTATACCCCTTGCCCATCCTCTGGGTTCCCTCCCCACCTTGTCTTTCTCCCCGGACCTCCTGTCCCATGATCCTCTCATATCCCCTTTGCCAATCACCTGTCCAGCTCTTGGTTCCATCCCTCCCCCTCCTGTCTTCTCCTATCATTTTGGATCTCCCCCTCCCCCTCCCACTTTCAAATCTCTTACTCACTCTTCCTTCAGTTAGTCCTGACGAAGGGTCTCAGCCTGAAACGTCGACTGTACCTCTTCCTAGAGATGCTGCCTGGCCTGCTGCGTTCACTAGCAACGTCGATCTGTGTTGCTTGAATTTCCAGCATCTGCAGAATTCCCGTTGTTTCAGTTAATGTCTCCACGGGGATGACCACCCTCCCCAGCTTGACTGTGGCTGCAGGTCAGGTTAGGAGACAGCTGGAGAGACTACATCAAGGCAAGGCTGCTGGACCATATGGTATCAAACCCAGGGTACTGAAGACCTGAATGAGACAGCTGTCTGGAATTTTGTAGCACCTCTACAGTCAGGAAAAGATACCAGTGCTGTGGAAGACTTCCTGAATGGTTCCTGTACCCAACGACTCCATCTAGTTTTAATGACTACTGATCAATTGCCCTCACATCTCATGTAATGGCGGTGCCAGAGAGGCTGGTCCTGACTTACTTTGAACTGCAGGAGTGATCTCTACTGGACCCTCTACAGTTTGCCTACCAACCTCATGTGGGAGTGGATGATGCTGGTAGCATTATGAGAATCACACTTTTTGATTTGTCTAGCGCCTTCAATACAATCCAGCTACCTCTTCTAAGTGAGAAGCTGCAAAGGATGGGTGTGGACAAATCCACTACTTCCTGGATTACTGATTACCAGACAGATAGACCCCATTTTTTACAGTGGGGCAGTTCTCTTTCTGAGGTGGGGTTGAGTGGCACTGGAGTGCCAAAAGGGACGTTCCTGTCTCCGTTTCTGATCACACTGTACACTCTAGACTTCTAGTACAACCCTGAGTCTTACCACTTGCAGAAATTCTCTGATGACCCTGCGGAGGTTGGGACTATCAGAAATGGGCAGTAGTCGGAGTACAAGAGACAGGTGGACAAGTTTGTGGAGTGGTGTGGGAAGAGTCACCTGCTCCTGAATATTGCTAAAACCAGTGAGATAGTGACTGATTTTAGGAGGAAGAACACTGTATGCATTCTGGGAGAAGTAGTTGCGGTATTCGAGGAGTACAAATACTTGGGTGTTCACCTTGATAACAGACTTGACTGGAAAACCAACACCATGACTGTTAACAGGAAGGGGATGAGCAGTTTCTATTTTCTAAGGAAGCTGTGATCCTTTAATGTATGCAGCAGAATGTGAGAGATCTTTCACCAATCTCTTGTAACGAGTGCGGTCTTCTTTGCTGCATTATGTTGGGAGAGCAGTATCGGTTCTGGTGATGCTAAAAGACAAAATAAACTCATCAAAAAGGCTAGATCAGTCCTTGGCTACAACGAGGAATCTTTTGAGTTACTGGGAAGAGGATGTCACTAAACAAACTGCTACCCATTGTGGACAATCTGGCACATCCTTTCCATAACCTACTGAATAAGCAGTGGAGCACCCTTTCGAATAGGCTCATTCAGCTCTGCTGTCACAGGGATTATTACAGAAAATCTTTCGTACCAAATGCAATAAGCATATATAATACTTGGCTACAGGAGGGGCAGGACTGGCAGCTTAATATTCCAGGATTCCGATGTTTCAGATGTGATCGAGGCAGAGGAATGAAAGGTGGGGGAGTAGCATTGCTTGTTAGGGAAAATATTACAGCAGTGCTCAGGCAGGACAGATTAGAGGGCTTGTCTACTGAGTCCTTACGGGTGGAGCTGAGAAAAAGGAAAGGTATGGCCATATTAATGGGATTGTATTACAGACCACCCAATAGTCAACGAGACTTGGAAGAGCAAATCTGCAGAGAGATAGCAGGCAACTGCAGGAAACATAAAGTTGTGGTGGTAGGGGATTTTAATTTTCCATACATTGATTGGGACTCCCATACTGTTAGGGGTCTAGATGGTTTAGAGTTTGTAAAATGTGTTCAGGAAAGTTTTCTAAATCAGTATATAGAGGGACCAACTAGAGGGGATGCAATATTGGATCTCCTGTTAGGAAACGAATTAGGGCAAGTGACAGAAGTCTGTGTAGGGGAGCACTTTGGTTCCAGTGATCATAACACCATTAGTTTCAATTTGATCATGGACAAGGATAGATCTGGTCCTAGGGTTGAGGTTCTGAACTGGAAGAAGGCCAAATTTGAAGAAATGAGAAAGGATCTAAAAAGCGTGGATTGGGACAGGTTGTTCTCTGACAAAGATGTGATTGGTAGGTGGGAAGCCTTCAAAGGGGAAATTTTGAGAGTGCAGAGTTTGTATGTTCCTGTCAGGATTAAAGGCAAATAGAATAGGAATAAGGAACCTTGGTTCTCAAGGGATATTGCAACTCTGATAAAGAAGAAGAGGGAGTTGTATGAAATGTATAGGAAACAGGGTGTAAATCAGGTGCTTGAGGAGTATAAGAAGTGCAAGAAAATACTTAAGAAAGAAATCAGGAGGGCAAAAAGAAGACATGAGATTGCCTTGGCAGTCAAAGTGAAGGATAATCCAAAGAGCTTTTACAAGTATATTAAGAGCAAAAGGCTTGTAAGGGATAAAATTGGTCCTCTTGAAGATCAGAGTGGTCGGCTTTGTGCGGAACCAAAGGAAATGGGGGAGATCTTAAATAGGTTTTTTGCCTCTGTATTTACTAAGGAAACTGGCATGAAATCTATGGAATTGAGGGAATCAAGTAGTGAGACCATGGAAACTGTACAGATTGAAAAGGAGGAGGTGCTTGCTGTCTTGAGGAAAATTAAAGTGGATAAATCCCCGGGACCTGACAGAGTGTTCCCTCGGACCTTAAAGGAGACTAGTGTTGAAATTGCGGGGACCCTGGCTGAAATATTTAAAATGTCGCTGTCTATGGGTGAAGTGCTGGAGGATTGGAGAGTGGCTCATGTTGTTCCGTTGTTTAAAAAAGGATCGAAAAGTAATCCGGGAAATTATAGGCCGGTGAGTTTAACGTCAGTAGTAGGTAAGTTATTGGAGGGAGTACTAAGAGACAGAATCTATAAGCATTTGGATAGACAGGGGCTTATTAGGGAGAGTCAACATTGCTTTGTGCGTGGTAGGTCATGTTTGACCAATCTGTTGGACTTTTTCGAGGAGGTTACCAGGAAAGTGGATGAAGGGAAGGCAGTGGATATTGTCTACATGGACTTCAGTAAGGCGTTTGACAAGGTCCCGCATGGGAGGTTAGTTAGGAAAATTCAGTCGCTCGGTATACATGGAGAGGTGGTAAATTGGATTAGACATTGGCTCAATGGAAGAAGCCAGAGAGTGGTGGTAGAGAATTGCTTCTCTGAGTGGAGGCCTGTGACTAGTGGTGTGCCACAGGGATCAGTGCTGGGTCCATTGTTATTTGTCATCTATATCAATGATCTGGATGATAATGTGGTAAAGTGGATCAGCAAGTTTGCTGATGATACAAAGATTGGAGGTGTAGTAGACAGTGAGGAAGGTTTTCAGAGCCTGCAGAGGGACTTGGACCAGCTGGAAAAATGGGCTGAAAAATGGCAGATGGAGTTTAATACTGTCAAGTGTGAGGTATTGCACGTTGGAAGGACAAACCAACGTAGAACATACGGGGTTAATGGTAAGGGACTGAGGAGTGCAGTGGAACAGAGGTATCTGGGAATACAGATACAAA
Organism: Mobula hypostoma; assembly: GCF_963921235.1. Taxonomy (NCBI): domain Eukaryota; kingdom Metazoa; phylum Chordata; class Chondrichthyes; order Myliobatiformes; family Myliobatidae; genus Mobula; species Mobula hypostoma. The sequence continues at coordinate 36,506,249 of NC_086106.1, read as the reverse complement.
ATTCCCTAAAAGTAGCGTCACAGGTAGATAGGGTCGTAAAGAGAGCTTTTGGTACATTGGCCTTTATTAATCAAAGTATTGAGTATAAGAGCTGGAATGTTATGATGAGGTTGTATAAGGCATTGGTGAGGCCGAATCTGGGGTATTGTGTTCAGTTTTGGTCACCAAATTACAGGAAGGATATAAATAAGGTTGAAAGAGCGCAGAGAAGGTTTACAAGGATGTTGCCGGGAATTGAGAAACTCAGTTACAGAGAAAGGTTGAATAGGTTAGGACTTTATTCCCTGGAGCGTAGAAGAATGAGGGGAGATTTGATAGAGGTATATAAAATTATGATGGGTATAGATAGAGTGAATGCAAGCAGGCTTTTTCCACTGAGGCAAGGGGAGAAAAAAACCAGAGGAGATGGGTTAAGGGTGAGGGGGGAAAAGTTTAAAGGGAACATTAGTGGGGGCTTCTTCACACAGGGAGTGGTGGGAGTATGGAATGAGCTGCCAGACAAAGTGGTAAATGCGGGTTCTTTTTTAACATTTAAGCATAAATTGGACAGATACATGGATGGGAGGTGTATGGAGGGATATGGTCCGTGTGCAGGTCAGTGGGACTAGGCAGAAAATGGTTCGGCACAGCCAAGAAGGGCCAAAGGGCCTGTTTCTGTGCTGTAGTTTCTATGGTTCTATGGTTCAATGGTTCATCTCTCTGCAACAGGTGAGCACACATCATAGTACAATAGTCTCTGCTTTATTATTTTGTACATTATTATTGCACATTATTATATATTGGTACACTACTTTAATATTATTCATTTTTATATTATTAATATTTTATATTTATTATTAGTTAAGCACACTGCTAAGTGTGTTTTTAAATGTTGCTGCTGTAAAGAAAGAATTTCCCACTTGGGATTAATATGGTATTATTTTTATGACTTATTTCTTTGTTCAAGGGTTTAATATTGCTGCAAGTTATCTACACTGTATGCATTTAGGCATAAGGAAGTTGTATAAAAAGATAACTGGATTAATTCACACTAAAGTGTGGCTTTTAAAACTCTTCTAAAGTCTGAAGTATGTGGAATAGAATATAAATTTGGGTAGTTTTATCAAAATTACTGTTCGCTTAAGAAATCAACCACATTGAGGAAGATAGTTAAGTTTATGTTTGTTTGTTTGTTTGTTTATTTATTTATTTATTAAGGTACAGTGTGGAGTAGGCCCTTCTGTACCTTTGTGCCACACCGCCCTGCAATCCCCAGTTTAATCCTAGCCTTATCACGCGAGAGTTGACAACGATAAACTAACCTACCAACCAATACAACCTTGGATTCTGGGAAGAAACTGGAGAACCTGAAGTAAACCCATGTGGTCACAGGGAGAATATACAAAGTCCTTACAGGGAACAGCAGGTAATGAACCCAGGTTGCTGGTATTGTAAAGCGTTGTGCTAATCACTACGCTACGATGTCACCCAAATAAAAGTCCCAAAGTACTTCCAAAATGTTAATTCAAATTATAGTCTGACAGCCATTGGGAATCCCATTTTGAAAATCAGTAATCCTTGTGATCAGTTGCACAAGAGGTGATCATTGAATTCACGTCCAGGAGACTTCAGATATTCACTCGGGGAAATCTTAAAGATGTAACAGCAGAGCTTTAAAGCAACAGAAGAAGAAAACAAACAAATCATTGGACAGAGCTCAAGAGGATGATTGTGGGAATGAAGGTGTAAACATATGAGGAAGCTTTCGGTGTGTACTCACTGGAAATTAGAAGAACGCTGGGGGATCTCATTGAAACCTACCGAATGTTGAAAGGACTAGATAAAGCGAATGTGGAGAGGACGTTCTTTACGTTGAGTATCCAGAACAAAAGGGCACTGCATCAAAATTGAGGGGCAACCCTTTAGAACAGAGGTAGGGAAGAATTCTTTTAGCCAGAATGTAGTGAATCTGTGGTATGTTCTGCCACAAACAGCTATGGAGGCCAAAACAGGGGGTATGTTTAAAGTGAAAATTGATAATTTCTTGATTGTTTAGGGCAATAAAAGTTATGGTAAGAAAGCAGATATATGGGTTTGAGTGGGATCCGGAATCAGCCATGATGGAATGGCAGAACCCTTAATGGGACAAATGGCCTTATTCTGCTGCTATGTCTTATGGTCTAAAAGAGCAAGTAAAGGGAGGTGGAAGTAAAGAAATTATAGACAACTTATCCTGACTTCAGTGGATGGGAAGACACTGGTCTGTTATTAAAGATGAGGCTTCCGGCAATTTGAAAGCCTTTAATTTTAGACCCCTTTACATGAGGTAGAGAGTTGGGGTGGGCATAGACTCTTTGTCTATGCCACTCATAATTTTACAAACATCCGCGGTCAAGCCTCAGATTCATACTTTCCAGGGTAAAAGTCCCCATTTATTTATAATTCCTCTAGGCTCTGGTAACATCTTCAGGAATCTTTTCTTGATCTATCCAGTTTAATAACATCCATTCTATACCCAGCTGACAAGCACTGCACATGGTACTTGTGGACAACATTTATTACATTATTAAGGCTGAGGCTTCAGCATACACTAGGGCATATGATGAAACATGCCAGTCAACATGGTTTCCTTCAGGGGAAATCTTACCTGATAAAGTTGTTGAATTCTTCAAGGAAATAGCAGGCAGGATACACAAAGGAGAGTCAGTGGAAGTTGTTTACTTGGATTACACAGGACAAAGTCAGTCAGAATCTGTTGTAGGTGGTTTTCTGAAAGATCTGCAATACTGTTATCATCTGCGTGTTGGAACTCGATGAGGGAACTCGTGGATGTCTTCATTTTGGACTTGAGACAGGCAAGATTGAAAAGTCTGCCACCTGTTCTGTAGACAATTTCAATTCCTGGGGGTAGGTCCTCCTTGATAATGTGGATGATTGTCACAATGAAGATGGTGAACAAAGCTGGGGCAATCACGCATCCCTGTTTTACTCTTGATCTAATTTGAAAAGGCTCACAGTTACCGTTGCTGACCATGACTGTGGCAAACATGCCATCGTGGAGGAGTCTCAGGAATTGAATGTACTTTTCAGGGCATCCATAGGTGGATAGGACGTCTCATTGGCATTCCCTTGATACCGACTCAAAGGCTTTGGTGAGGTCGATGAATGCCATGTACAAAGGTTGAAGTTGTTCCCGACACTTTTCTTGTAGTTGTCGCATTGTGAAGATCGTGTCGATTGCTCCACGTGATGGTCTAAAACCGGCTTCTGTCTCCGGAAGGATCTTCAAACTTGGTCTTACCATCAATTCCAAGAAGACTCAGATCATCTATCAACTGTCACCAATTGAGACAAATTGGATAGAACCATCAATTCAAATTGGCGAAACAACCCTGGACCACTTTCAGTATCTTGGAAGTCAACTCTCCTCCACTGTCGACCTTAATGACGAGATCCAACATCGTCTTAAATGTGCTGGAACAGCTTTTGGACATCTCTGAATAAGAGTCTTTCATGATCGTGACATCCGAACAGACAGTGTTCGGATTTGTCTTAGTGTACAAAGCAGTGGTAATCCCAACGCTCCTGTATGCATCAGAAACCTGGACAACATACCGATGACATCTGAAGGCACTTGAAAATTCTATCAACGCTGTCTTCGAAACATCTTAAATATCAGCCAGGAAGATAGAAGATCCAACGTCAGTGTGCTAAATGAATCAAAAACAACAAGCTTTGAAGCCTACGTCATCAAGAACCAACTAAGATCGAGCGGTCATGTTGTTCAGATGAAAGACGAACGTCTGCTGAAACAAATCTTCTACTCCCAGCTTAAAGAAAGCAAACGTAAATGAGGCAGACAACAGAAGAGATTCAAAGACATCTTAAAAGGCAACATGAAGAAATGTAACATCGACATCAACAATTGGGAAACCAGTGCCAAGGACAGGAAACTCTGGCAAGCCGTCATCCGAGAAGGAACAGCAACTTTCGAAGCCAACAGATGTGCAGAATTAGAAGAAAAGAGAAGATAATGGAAAGAGAGGCAGCAACAACCAAAGTCCGATCTGCCATCTGGAACTACCTGTCTTAAATGCGGAAGAACTTCCAAAGTCAAGATTGGACTCATAAGCCACTTGAGAGCCGATAAGTAGATCAACAGAACGAAGACCATCATTCTCCACCTCGAGGGATAGCCACGAAGACGACAGGACAAGCAACAATTTTTTTCGAAAGTGTTGCTTCCTCAATATTTTTTATGATACACTACTTGAAGCTGAACTGAAATATAATTGCAGACTACTTGTTTCATGTAGGAATTTGGAGAAACAAGAAATTAAATTTTAGTGAATATAATGAACGGTGCTGACACTTTGCAATAGTTCAACTAATGTAAAATGTTTTATTGATGATTTTCATTTGTATTCAGTGGCTGAGGCTTTTCACTTAAGAGTCCAACAATAATCAGTCAACATTGGCTAATTCAATTTGCCCCGATACCGTTTCTCCATGACCACAATATCCTGTTGAAACATTTCACCATGCCCATCACTGACAGCACCAAGATTTGCAGGAGAGAAGTCTAAATGGGAATGCAGTAAATGAATCTTTTGTGACATATTGCACTTCGTGGTTTTTGTATGCTTGAAGCATATTGTCAACTAGCTGCACCTAGATTAGTCCTCTGTAGTTGTCCAGAAAACTTTCAGCAACATTCTTGAATGCATTCCAGGTGATTTTCTCTGGTGATTGAAGACCTGCTTGATTTATGGATCAACAAAAATGCCCTCCTTAATCTTGGCATCAGTTATTCTGACTTGAACTATGAATTGAAATAACAAATATAGGCAATATCAAAAATGTGGTGCTTGATGGGGAAATTTTATTGTGATTTTCATGATCAGCAGCCCAAAATCCAAAAGATCCACCCAGAAGTATTCAGGAGGCAGAACCTTTGTTGACCGGTGTTATCAGAAGGACTTTGACAAGGTGCCACACATGAGGCTTCTTAACAAGGTACGAATCCATGGTATTACAGAAAATATACTAGCATCGATAGAGGATTGGCTGTCTGGCAAAAGGCAAAGAGTCAGAATAAAGAGGCCTACTCTGGTTGGCTGCCAGTAACAATGGGATCGGTATTGGGATCGCGTCTTTTCAAGTTATTCTGTATGTCATTGATTTGGATGACGGAATTCATGGCTTTGTGGCTACAATTGCAGATTATATGAAGACAGGTACAGGGGGAGGGGGCAGGGTAGGTAGTGTGTAGGAGAATGCACAAAGAAGTGGCAGATGGAATATACTGTATGGTTATACACTTTGGTAGAAGGAATAAAAATATTTTCTAACATGGGAGAAAATTCAACAATCAAAGATGCAAAGGGACATAGTAGTCCTTGTGCAAGATTCCCTAAGGATTAACTTGCAGGTGGTAAGGAAATCAATTGTAATGTTAGCATTGATTTTCAGTGGGCTCGAATATAATATCAAAGATATGGTAAGGCTTTATTAGGGATTGGTCAAACTGCATGGAGTATTGTGAACAGTTTTGGGCTCCTTACTCAGAAAAGGTGTGCTGGCATTGAGAATATCCAAAGGAGTTTCATCAGAAAAACTCTAGAAATGAAAGGGTTAATGCTAGATGGCTCTGTGCCTGTACTCGCTGGAGCTTGGAATAATGAGGGCGAATCTCACTGAAACCTATCAACTATTGAAAGTTCTAGCTACAGTAGACGTGGAGATGTTTCCTATAGTGAATGAGCTTAGGTCCAGAGGGCACAGACTCAGAATAGAGGGACATCCATTTAGAACAGATATGAGAAGGATTTCCTTTAGCCAGAGAGTGGTGAATTTTTGGAATTCATTGCTACAGACTGTTGCGGAGGCTATTTTCTAGAGCATACTTAAAGCAGAGTTTGATAGGTTTTTGGTTAGACAGGCTGTTAAACGTTAGAGCATATTCTCTCTTTTTTTGTTTCACTACTGATGTAAAGTATTCCAAAGGCTGCTGAGAGAATCAAGCATGAAATAATGTGTTTGCTTAAATAAAACAAGCCTATTGTTTCACAAATACGCCTTAAAATTGTATACGTCGAGCAAATTTTAATATTTCACTCCATTATGTCTCTCCATCAATCTCTTCCCTCTCCCTCTCTATCCTTCTACGGTAGGTATCTATCTACATATCGTCTGCACGTCCAGGAATACTTCCAAAAAATTCTTCATGAACTTAAATTATTAACATAATTCAAGAATTTCCAGATCAACTTCGACTTGGGACCATAGAAAAAATTTGAGGATACAGAATGTTAGGGGGTAAGAAATATAGAAGCTATCTGAGTAAAACCTTTTTAATTGGATATCATTATGTCCTGCAGCACAAATCAAAAAGCGTATTAGAAACAGAATCTCTGAAAGCACTTTCATAGCCTTAGCACTGAAGGCCCAAAACCAAGCAATAGAAACATAGAAACATAGAAAATAGGTGCAGGAGTAGGCCATTTGGCTCTTCGAGCCTGCAACGCCATTCAGTATGATCAAGGCTGATCATTCAACTCAGAACCCTGTACCTGCCTTCTCTCCATACCCCCTGATCCCATTAGCCACAAGGGCCATATCTAACTCCCTCTTAAATATAGTCAATGAACTGGCCTCAACTGTTTCCTGTGGCAGAGAATTCCACAGATTCACCACTCTCTGTGTGAAGACGTTTTGCCTCACCTCGCTCCTAAAAGGCTTCCCCTTTATCCTTAAACCATGACCCCTCATTCTGGACTTCTCCAACATCGGGAACAATCCTCCTGCATCTAGCCTGTCCATTCCCTTTAGGATTTTATACATTTCAATAAGATCCCCCCGCAATCTTCTAAATTCCAGCGAGTATAAGCCTAGTCGATCCAGTCTTTTATCATATGAAAGTCCTGCCTTCCTAGGAATTAATCTGGTGAACCTTCTTTGTACTCCCTCTATGGCAAGAATGTCTTTCCTCAGATTAGGGGACCAAAACTGCACACAATACTCCAGGTGTGGTCTCACCAAGGCCTTGTACAACTGCAGTTCTACCTCCCTGCTCCTGTACTCGAATACTCTTGCTACGAATGCCAGCATACCATTCGCCTTTTTCACCACCTGCTGTACCTGCATGCCCACTTTCAATGACTGGTGTATAATGACACACAGGTCTCGTTGCACCTCCTCTTTTCCTAATCGGTCACCATTCAGATAATAATCTGTTTTCCTGTTTTTGTCACCAAAGTGGATAACCTCACATTTATCCACATTAAATTGCATCTGCCATGAATTTGCCCACTCACCCAACCTATCCAAGTCACCCTGCATCCTCTTAGCATCCTCCTCACAGCTAACACTGCCGTCCAGCTTTGCGTCATCCACAAACTTGGAGATGCTGCATTTAATTCTGTCATCTAAGTCATTAATATATATTGTAAACAACTGGGGTCCCAGCACTGAGCCTTGCAGTACCCCCCAGTCACTGCCTGCCATTCTGAAAAGGTCCCGTTTATTCCCACTCTTTGCTTCCTGTCTGCGAACCAGTTCTCTATCCACATCAATACCATACCCCCAATACTGTGTGCTTTAAGTTTGCACACTAATCTCCTGTATGGGACCTTGTCAAAAGCCTTTTGAAAATCCAAATATACCACATCCACTGGTTCTCCCCTATCCACTCTACTAGTTACATCCTCAAAAAATTCTATGAGATTCGTCAGACATGATTTTCCTTTCACTAATCCATGCTGACTTTGTCCAATGATTTCACCACTTTCCAAATGTGCTGTTATCAAATCAAATGACTCTAGCATTTTCCCCACCACCGATGTTAGACTAACTGGTCTATAATTCCCTGGTTTCTCTCTCACTCCTTTTTTAAAAAGCAGGGTTACATTAGCCACCCTCCAATCCTCAGGACTAATCCAGAATCTAAAGAGTTTTGAAAAATTATCACTAATGCATCCACAATTTCTTGGGCTACTTCCTTAAGCACTCTGGGATGCAGACCATCTGGCCCTGGGGATTTATCTGCCTTTAATCCCTTCAATTTACCTAACACCACTTCCCTACTAACATGTATTTACCTCAGCTCCTCCACCTCACTAGACCCTCGGTCCCCTACTATTTCCAGAAGATTAATTATGTCCTCCTTAGTGAAGACAGAACCAAAGTAGTTATTCAATTGGTCTGCCATGACCTTGTTCCCCATGATCAATTCACCTGTTTCTGACTGTAAGGGACCTACATTTGTCTTAACCAATCTTTTTCTTTTCACACAGCTATAAAAGCTTTTACAGTCAGTTTTTATGTTCCCTGCCAGTTTTCTCTCATAATCTTTTTTCCCTTTCCTAATTAAGCCCTTTGTCCTCCTCTGCTGGACTCTGAATTTCTCCCAGTCCTCAGGTGAGCCGCTTTTTCTTGCTAATTTGTAGGTTTCTTCTTTGGAATTGATACTATCCCTAATTTCCCTTGTCAGCCACAGGTGCACTACCTTTCCTGGTTTATTCTTTTGCCAAACTGGGATGAACAATTGTAGTTCATCCATGCGATCTTTAAATGCTTGCCATTGTATATCCACCGTCAACTCTTTAAGTATCATTTGCCAGTCTATCTTAGCTAATTCACATCTCATACCTTCAAAGTTACCCTTCTTTAAGTTCAGAACATTTGAATCTGAATTAACTATGTCACTCTCCAATTTAATGAAGAATTCCACCATATTATGGTCACTCTTACCCAAGGGGCCTCTCACGACAAGATTGCTAATTAACCCTTCCTCATTGCTCAATACCCAGTCTAGAAAGACCTGCTCTCTAGTTGGTTCCTCGACATGTTGGTTCAAAAAACCATCCCACATACATTCCAAGAAATCCTCTTCCTAAGCACCCTAACCAATTTGGTTCACCCAATCTATATGTAGATTGAAGTCACCCATTATAACTGCTGTTCCTTTATTGCACAGATTTCTAATTTCCTGTTTAATGCCATCCCCAACCTCACTACTACTGTTTGGTGGCCTGCACACAGCTCCCACCAGCGTTTTCTGCCCCTTAGTATTATGGAGCTCTACCCATATCGATTTCACATCCTCCCGGCTAATGTCCTTCCTTTCTATTGCGTTAATCTCCTCTCTGACCAGCAATGCTACCCCACCTCCTTTTCTTTCATGTCTATCCCTCCTGAATATTGAATATCCCTGAATGTTGAACTCCCATCCTTGGTCACCCTGGAGCCATGTCTCTGTGATCCCAACTATATCATGTTCATTATTAACAATCTGCATTTTTAATTCATCCACCTTTTTACGAATGCTCCTTGCATTGACACACAAAGCCTTCAGGCTTGCTTTTACAACACTCTTAGCCCTTACACAACTATGTTGAAAAGTGGCCCTTTTTGATTTTTGCCCTGGATTTGCTGGCCTGCCACTTTTACTTTTCACCTTACTACTTTTTGCTTCTACCCTCTTTTTACACCCCTCTGTCTCTCTGCACTTGTTCCCATCCCCCGGCCACATTAGTTCAAATCCTCCTGAACAACAGTAGCAAACGCTCCCCCTAGGACATAGGTTCCAGTCCAGCCCAGGGGCAGACCGTCCTGTTTGTACCAGTCCCACATCCTCCAGAACTGGTTCCAATGCCCCAGAAATTTGAATCCCTCCCTCTTGCACCATTTTTCAAGCCACGTATTTATCTGATACATCCTCGTATTTCTATTCTGACTAGCACGTGGCACTGGTAGTAATGCAGAGATTATTACCTTTGTTGTCCTACTTTTTAGTTTATCTCTTAACTCCCTAAATTCACCTTGTAGGACCTCATCCCGTTTTTTTCCCATATCGTTGGTACCTATGTGCACCATGACCACTGGCTGTTCACCCTCCCACTCCAGAATGTCCTGCAGCCGCTCCGACATCCTTGACCCTTGCACCAGGGAGGCAACATACTCTCATGGAGTTTCGTTTGAGGCAGCAGAAACGCCTATCTATTCCCCTTACAATCGAATCCCCTATCACTATAGCTCTCCCACTCCTTTTCCTTCCCTCCTATGCCGCAGAGCCACCCATGGTGCCATGAACTCGGCTGCTGCTGCCTTGCCCTAATGAGAAATCGCCCCCAACAGTATCCAAAACAGTATTATCTGTTTAGGAGGGAGATAACCTCAGGGAACTCGTCCACTACCTGCCTACTGCTACGCTGTTTAGTGGCCACCCATTCCCTTTCTGCCTGTGTAGCCTTTACCCGCGGTCTGGCCAACTCACTGAACGTGCTATTCACGACTTCCTCAGCATCGCGGATGCTCCAGTATGAATCCAGTCTCAGCTCCAGCCGCTCAATGCGGTCTTGCAGAAGCTGCAGCTGGACACATTTCCTGCACACATAGTCGTCAGTGACACTGGACGTATCCCTGATTTCCCACATGCTGCAGGAGGAACAAACCGCGGGGCCGATCTCAGCTGTCATGACCTACCCAATAGGCTACAGCTTCGCCGCCTACCTTGCTTCAAATAAAATACCGCTGCAGACCGTTCTCCTTTTAAAGGAAATTATCCGGCCTTACCTCACTTGGAGCGAAGCTCGTCCTCAGCCTCTGTTCGCCGAAGCCTCCCGAGACAAAGCCCTCCGACTCTGTCTCAATCTACTCGGTCGCCCGCTCCGTCAAACTGTTCTCTTTGAACTACTCCCGCTGCCTCACGGACCGACGTACACGCGCTTGCGCAGTCCTGTGAGAAGAATGTGGAATCACAGCGGAGGTTGATAGGTTCTTGGTTAGACAGACTGTCAAAGGTTACAGAGAGAAGGCAGGAGAGTGGGTTTGACAGAGATAATAATTCAGCTGTGATGGAGTGGCAGAGCAGACTCGATTTGCCATGGCCTAATTCAGCTCCTATTTCTCATGGTCTTATGGTTTAAACTAACTTCTTCAGATCTTCTCATAAATGAATGGTTCCATCAAAACAACATCTTGATGAATAACTTCTGTAACCAGCTTATGGCCGGCTGGTGGCTCAATGGCATCAGCGCCGGACTCCGGAGCGAATCCAAGTCGGGCCACCGCCTCGAGCACGCTTTCCATCCGTGCCGGGTTGAGCGTCGAGCTAGCCACTCGGCCTCGTAAAAAAACGGGTCTAGTTCATATCGTGACCCGGTTAATCCGAAAGGAGACCAATCCTAACACCATGCGCCAGACAAGAATGACTTACTGTCTGGTGCGACACGATTAAAAAAAAACCTCTGTAACATCCAGAGCGTAATTAATCCTCCCTATAGTGTGCCGCCCAGGACTGTGCTCAGTATTTCAGCCGCTGCCTAATTAAATATTGGAAACGTTGGAGCAAAATCTCTCTGCTTATTTTTGTTTCACTACTGATAATAATGTAGGCCAGAATCTCATACGCATTCTCCTTTACCTGCCTACTTCCAGAGCTCCCTTCAAGGACTTCTGAACTCGTACTCCAATGTTACTCTGTTCCTCAAAGCTCACTGAGACTCTACTGGTTCCATCTGGAGTATTGGGAAGTAAGCTTTGCTTCCATTCCGTATAACACTTTGACCCCATGATACTGATTTTTCAGCAAACAATTGCTATCATCTAAAATTGTTCGTCCATAATATAATATCGTCAGTGAAGCTGAATCATCTGCTCTTTCCCTAGGTGAACTTCAAAGTTCAAAGTAAATTTATTATCAATGTACACATACGTCACCATAGGCAATCCTGAGATTTATTTACTTGAGTACATTCGCATTAAATACAAAGATATTAGATTGTGAGGACATTCAGTCCTCGTTTATTGTCATTTAGAAATGCATGCATTAAAAAAAATGATACAACGTTTCTCCAGAATGATATCGCAAGAAACACAGGACAAACCAAGACTAAAACTGACAAACCACATAATTATAACGTAGTTACAACAGTGCAAAGCAATAACGTAATTTGATAAAGAGCAGACCATGGGCATGGTAAAAAAAAGTCTCAAAGTCCCGATAGACTCATCATCTCACGCAGACAGTAGAAGGGAGAAAGTCTCCCTGCCATGAACCTCCAAGCGCCGCAAACTTGCCGGTGCAGCACCATTGGAGTCACCCGACCGCAGCGTGCTTTGAGTCTGTCCGAAAACTTCGAGCCTCCGACCTGCCGCTCCGACACAGCCTCTCCGAGCACCATCCTCTGCTGAGCGCTTAGACGCCGCCCCGACCGCCGAGCAAGAAGCAAAGCCGAGGAGGGGGCCTTCCCCTGCGGAGATTCTGGACCACACAGAAGCAGCAGCAGCGAAGCAGGCATTTCAGAAGTTTCACAAGAAGATATACCATAGATTCAATGAAAGACCACACCCAGGAAGACGGAAAAAACAACACATGCACAAAAGACAACAATCTGTGTGATTAAATAAATACATAAAACTATGGATAAACAAACAGATACATAGATTAATAAAGAAACATGTACACACACACACACACACACACACACACACACACACACATATCGAGAACATGAGATGAGTAGTTATTGATTCCATAGGTTCTGGGAACAGTTGACTGTTAGGGTGAGCGAAATTATCCCCTGTGGTTCAAAAACCCGATGGTTGAGGGGTAATAACTGTTTGTGAACCTGGTGGTGTGGCTCCTGAGGCTTCTATCCCTCCTTCCTTGTAGTTGCCTCCTCGATCTATCTATCTACGCGTGCGCTCATAAAAATACCTACTTCAACAACATCTTTACCTACTGTAATCATCCGCAAGTTTCAGCAGTTTGCAGTTCAATAACTTGGAACAATGGGCAAAATTTGAGAATATGGGCCGGGTCAGAAATTTAGAAAGGATCTGAAGAATAGCTGAACGCGCACCAAAATTATAAATATCCACTATATAAAACAACATTAAGCGGCCTGCTTAGTTTAACGGCTCTGCGCAGCACCACTTTAAAGTGAAAAGCGATGTGGGAAAGTGCTTGCTCCCAGCACTTAGGGCAAAATTCTTCCACGCATTTTTGAACTATGTTTTTAATGACGAAACTAAGATAGACGTTTACCACGAGATAGAAACAGACCTTTCGGACCATTGAATCCATACCATTACTCAGAGCATTCTCATATCTCTCAGACCACAATTATTATGCTACCCAGCCACGACTCTCGTATCGGCCCTTACAAAAGGGTTAATCATACCAGAGTCATATTCACAAACTAAACTTTTGCCCCACGAGTCCATGGCAGCCACAAACCGTACAATACAATAGAGCAATACTGTCTTAGTCCCTTTGTTTATTTTCCCTACATTCTCAGCATTTCTTCACCGATTCTACCATTCACCATACTTATCTTTAAGGCCTAAATGTTTGTATGTTGATATTGTACTTCATGTAGTTTGGAAATATACGGAAAACGTAAACAAAACAAAAAACAACGTTCCTTCAAAGCAGCTAACATTAATCATATAAATGTTTATTTTTCAAAGACAAATCGCTTAACCAATGGCATGCCGCACTGCAACGGAGTTGTTCTGTTACATGTGGGAACGTGGCGCTGTAAAAAAAGCAGCAACATACAGTATGTAGGTCTTTCAGATGGATCATACCCATATGAGCCCTGACACCAGGCAGGCTCTAGAAATTTGGAACTTAACCTCAGATGGCGATCACGTCAACTACATTTTCAACCATGCCGTCTTCAAACATTGCTACATTTCTTTTCCATACTGTTGTCAGTTTGCACAAATTCCATGAAGTCTCTAATCACGTCCAATGAGATTCTCGCAGCTATTCTACAAACGCAAAGATTCCGGTTCGAGCAGTGTTGCACCAGAGCTGTCTGGTACTGTCCCACTTGAGATCACAAACTCCGGTTGCCAGTGATGGCCGTTTATGCAGTATTCAATTAGTGTTCTGTGACGCTCATCGGAAGCCAGTAATGAAAAACGGAAAATACTGGAAGCGCCTTGCACGTCTGCTAGCATCTGTGAGTATTGCAACACCAGAGAAATACATGTTAAACTGGATCGCTCCACACTGAAATGGTACAACTAAAATTAACCCGTGCGGGCTAATACTGAACACTCTACTTCGTTAACTGCACCTCAGACAATATCCGTATTTATTGTTGCCAATGAATGCATAGCTAATGTAGTCATTCTACAGTTCTGAACAGAGTTTAAATGGTTGTAAGTTTGCTCAAGTGTATTTCTACGCATCAAAATTGACTGCGTTGTTTTTGACTTCGACGCGTGAACGTTAAACTCACAAAACTTTTCTTTCCTTTTCCAGTCCTCTTGTTACTATATTAACTTACATAACCGCTAAAATGGATGTCCACAATCCACTTCCGCTAAGGATGCACCGGTAAATTGCCCCCACTCTTACAACATATAGTTCAGCAAGGGTACTCAGCTAATGCCAAATTATGCAAAAGCTGAATATTGACCACCTTGAAAGTTGGCTTAATAGCCAACAGGGTGTAACATTACCGGCTCACTATGTTAATATTGTGAAGCTTTAGGTTAAAAGGCTTAAAACCGGTGTTTCTCAATGAAATGTGAACATTGCGTAAAAGTACGCAATTATAAATTGAGTCTAATTAAATGACAATAATATTCATAACATATTTTCTGGTTCCATGCCAGATCCCTTTATGCAATTTAGTTCTCAGGGACATAGACTTAATCCCATGAGTGGTTGCACTGTTTTGTTCAATTCCTGATAATATGAAATGTTACATCATATCCGGGGAACAACTGCAGGTATAAATATGAAACTAATTTTATATAGCAGTTAGAGTCATGAGAACTTCCGACAGAAATGGACGGAATACCGAGAGGTTTGCTGTTTGTCCTTTACTGTTCTGGCGTTGCAGCTGTCGGCATTCCAGGTAATGTACGACAATGATGTTCTAATTGTATCATTGCTTGTTATCTCCAATCTTCGCCAGAGCTGAATGCAAATAATTACAGAATAACAAGATCGGACATGAAATAAATTATTTTTACCAGGACTACAGAAGAACAGCAGACTGATTTTCGGTGTAAATATGTATTTCACTTGTTACTGATGCTACTCAGACAATGAAACTTTATCGCCTTAAATCCACGCGACTGGTTTGTGCCCTTGGCAAGCTCCCCAACAGATTCAAAGAAAATCAAACAATCCTGGAGATACTACGACCCAAAAGAAAGCAATCCTTTCGCTCGCGCAGAATCTGCGGAAATAGAGCTAAGTAAACTCATCCCACCTTCCAACAAGGTTTGTATCGCCCACTGAACATCGTCACTTCTAAGAGTGTTGAGCGGTTTCTTCTATCACTTCTCCAGAACCAGATCTGCAGATCTTTTATGCATTTGGATGTTAAAAGTTTCCACTCCTGTCCCTCCTTCCCTTTAATCGTTCTATTTTGTTATTTTAAATTCACTCGTAAATATTTCCACTAGGTATTCTCTTTAAAGTGAGCTCATCTCAACGTATAAGAAAAAATGTGTTAAATGTAGTTATAGCGTCACATCCCTGTTTATTAATTCATTGCACAGGCCAAACAAGAACGTATCGAATTAACCGTCCAGTTCTCCTATTCTGAAATTACTTCAAACTGAATTGTGTGGGATCTTTTACTAACACCTTGTCAGTTCCAAACCTCTTCTTTGGTATGTGTATTCGGCCTCTCATCAAGTCCAGTATCCCAATTGCAATTTGCCTCTGGATGTCAAGAACGCAGTTTTGTTGATAAGGTTGTCATGCGGAATTTTGCAGGTTTCCATCTAAAATCTATGAGCCCTTACTAGATCTACGCTCGCTGGTGACGTGAACGTCGTTACAATAATGAAACATAACAATAATATGGTAATGACACTTGTCCTGCCATTTTGTGTGTGGTTCCATCTTTAGTCCAAGGCGAAAGGGAAAGAAAGCCATCATTCAGGTAACTATTTTCGTCATCTAGGGGACCTGAGTTCATGGAC
Source organism: Mobula hypostoma (assembly GCF_963921235.1). Taxonomy (NCBI): domain Eukaryota; kingdom Metazoa; phylum Chordata; class Chondrichthyes; order Myliobatiformes; family Myliobatidae; genus Mobula; species Mobula hypostoma. Next base: position 36,490,307 of record NC_086106.1, on the reverse strand, counting down.
ATATGAAGAAATATAGGTAGAAGAGTCCTGATAATTTCTCATATAACTATTTTCTCCAAATATGTATCGCCCAAAATTTGAAGTCTCGGCAGCCAGTGATGATGGTGTGCAGTGAGGCAAGATGGCATGGATTATTGTTGGTAATGTTCTGAGGCAAATGGTGAGATTTCAAACCCAAGACACGGGTTTCATTGCACCCGACCATTCCGCCGATGACGCCGACTTCGTCTGGAAATCGATTGGTCTAAATATTACGCTAGAATTTTAAATAAAATATTCATCTCGACAATTCATGAAGATTTTGGGGTTCGCTGATGTACTGCAAAGAAGGAAATCTATGGTCTTTACCTGCTTCAGCCCAACGTGAAATCTAAACTGCAAATGTAATTGATGCTTCACTGCTCCTTCAATCGATGGTCGAACAAGGACAGCTCGGAATGGGGTTAATAAAAACAATCAGATTGAATGAACGAATAAACTAGTGAAGTCAATATAAACTCCAATCGTTTTCCTGATTACAGATTCTGACATTCCTGGAGACAGTTCTATTACTTATGATTATGGTTATGAGGACACGCAGTCCCCTTTTATTGTCATTTAGTAATGCATGCATTAAGAAATGGTAAAAATGATTAAAATGTTTTTCCAAAATGATATCACGAAAACACACGACAAACCGACTTAAAAACTAGCAAAAGCCGGATAACTATAACATACATTTGCAACAGTGCAAAGCAATACCGTAATTTGACAAGACCAGACCATGGCACAGAGAAAATCTCAGAGTCTCTCGAAAGTCCCATCATCTCACGCAGATGGTAAACTTCCAGCGCCGCCAACTTACCGATGCAGCATCCCGGAAGCATCCGACCACAGCCCGACTCCGAGTACGTCCGAAAAACTCCGAGCCTCCGACCAGCTCTCCGACACCGATGCACCGTGCGTTCCGACCCCGGCCCCGGAAACAGGCGATACGCAAAGCCGAGGATTTGGGGCCTTCGTCTCCGGAGATTCTCGATCGCACAGTAGCCGCAGCGAAGCAGGCATTTCAGAAGTTTCTCCAGATGTTCCTCTGTGCTTCACGGCTGTCCCCATCAAATCCGGATTGATGCACGGCCCCCTAGTTACACATATCGATATTCAATTGGAACGGCCACGCGCGCCGCCATCTCCTCCTCCCTCCTCCCTTAATCACTTCTGCGCTCCTGTCTTCCGCCTCACACTCAACTGTTAATTGATCATAAATCCCGTCTGTCTTACAGCGAACTTGGTAGTGATTACGATCGTGCTACGGGGACGATGTAGTCTGGATGTATTTCCTGTCACCTGGTGGCTATGGCCGTGACCGATCTCTTTTTCATTATAACGGCAGCGGTAATAAACCGCACTGTGGGTACCCTTTTTGAATTCAGCTTCCTTTTCATCACACCAATTTGTAAACTTAATTTTGCTTTTATTTACGGATTTAGAAATTGCTCCGTTTGGATTACCGTAGCATTCATTTCTGATAGATATGTTGCAATTTGTTGCCAAAAGCTGAAAACGAAGTATTGTACAGAGCGAACGGCTGTCGTGGTTGTCGGAACAATTTTGCTCTCCGTTGTGTTTCACATATCCCTTATTATTTCGTATATAAGCCTGTCGTTATAATTAACGGTATACCTTGGCTTTGCGATGTAAAGGCTGTATTTTATACCTCTCGGTCGTGGGTTGCATTTGACACCTTTCTGATCATTTGTGCCCCGATGCTTCCGTTCGCCTTTTTATTACTGTTTAATCTACTCACCGTCAGACACATCGTCATGACGATGAAAATCCGAAGAAAAATGCTTGTCAATAAAAACACAGAGGCGGACAGACGGAGAGTTGGAGAGCCGCAGAAAATCTATTCTGCTGCTCTTCTGTGTTTCTGCTGGATTCCTCCTATTATGGTTTATGTTTCTGATTAGATTCCTTTATGTTCGAATTGTAAAACTTAGTTATTTCTCAGTTTCCGATGTTCGTACCTCAAAGTTTATTCTGGAGGAAAGTGCATTATGCTTCAACTTTGAGTTTTTGTATAAATCCATTTATTTACGTCGGCACCCAGAGTCAATTTAGAAAGGAGTTAACGAACGGGTTAAAATGGTTGGTGAATCACATTGGATTCTGTAAATTCTAATAATTGAGTGCTTATGATGCATTTTTCGAGCCAAGGCAGCTTAATGTTGCCTCTTGAACGTGCAGTAATTCAGTACAAACTCGGCAGTCCTTCAGAAAGTCCGAAAAAGTCGAGGCCTTTCAGATGCTATTCCGGTCTCAGACTTTCATTGAGAAGATAGGCGATCTTTGGCTTCGGCTCCGTTTTCCCGAATTAGCCCCTGTCCACTGTTTCCCTCAATGCTGAAAATTTAACGAATGTTTATTTTGAGTACAGCAGGTTGCAAGATTTAGCACTGCTGGTAAATGTATTTTTTCCAGTTTCCTGGTTTATTCTAAATGAACCTATGTGTCCCTGATTTCATTTTGCCTTTATAGGCTTTGCTTATAATATAGGAACGCGTTCAATAACATACTCTCTGGTCATTTTGCTTGTGACCTCCTGCACTGATATGACTCAGCGCAGGTTTGAGGTACAAGTCTGGGCAGGTTGAAGCCTCGCGGATCATAGAAACATAGAAACATAGAAAATAGGTGCAGGAGTAGGCCATTCGGCCCTTCGAGCCTGCACCGCCATTTATTATGATCATGGCTGATCGTCCAACTCAGAACCCCGCCCCAGCCTTCCCTCCATACCCCCTGATTCCCGTAGCCACAAGGGCCATATCTAACTCCCTCTTAAATATAGCCAATGAACTGGCCTCAACTGTTTCCTGTGGCAGAGAATTCCACAGATTCACCACTCTCTGTGTGAAGAAGTTTTCCCTAATCTCGGTCCTAAAAGGCTTCTCCTTTATCCTCAAACTGTGACCCCTTGTTCTGGACTTCCCCAACATCGGGAACAATCTTCCTGCATCTAGCCTGTCCAATCCCTTTAGGATTTTATACGTTTCAATCAGATCCCCCCTCAATCTTCTAAATTCCAACGAGTACAAGCCCAGTTCATCCAGTCTTTCTTCATATGAAAGTCCTGCCATCCCAGGAATCAATCTGGTGAACCTTCTTTGTACTCCCTCTATGGCAAGGATGTCTTTCCTCAGATTAGGGGACCAAAACTGCACACAATACTCCAGATGTGGTCTCACCAAGGCCTTGTACAACTGCAGTAGTATCTCCCTGCTCCTGTACTCGAATCCTCTTGCTATAAATGCCAGCATACCATTCGCCTTTTTCACCGCCTGCTGTACCTGCATGCCCACTTTCAATGACTGGTGTATAATGACACCCAGGTCTCGTTGCACCTCCCCTTTTCCTAATTGGCCACCATTCAGATAATAATCTGTTTTTCTACTTTTGCCACCAAAGTGGATAACTTCACATTTATCCACATTAAATTGCATCTGCCATGAATATGCCCACTCACCCAACCTATCCAAGTCACTCTGCATCCTCTTAGCATCCTCCTCACAGCTAACACTGCCACCCAGCTTCGTGTCATCCGCAAACTTGGAGCTGCTGCATTTAATTCCCTCATCCAAGTCATTAATATATATTGTAAACAACTGGAGTCCCAGCACTGAGCCTTGTGGGTACCCCACTAGTCACCGCCTGCCATTCTGAGAAGGTCCCGTTTATTCCCACTCTTTGCTTCCTGTCTGCTAACCAATTCTCCACCCACACCAATACCTTACCCACAATACCGTGTGCTTTAAGTTTGCACACTAATCTCCTGTGTGGGACCTTGTCAAAAGCCTTTTGAAAATCCAAATATACCACATCCACTGGTTCTCCCCTATCCACTCTACTAGTTACATCCTCAAAAAATTCTATGAGATTCGTCAGACATGATTTTCCTTTCACAAATCCATGCTGACTTTGTCCGATGACTTCACCGCTTTCCAAATGTGTTGTTATCACATCTTTGATAACTGACTCCAGCAGTTCCCCCACCATAGTCGTATCTCAAACTTTAGGCGCTTTGCTCTCTCCGCAAAATGGACTTTATTTGTCTCACGTCTTTTCGTGATCTTATATTCAGACCTGTTGCCATATGCAGCCTCGCCATATGCAATACATTACACAACTCAGAATTAAATTTGTTAACGATACGTGCCAGCAGCTCTTGTCGCTGCTCCAAAGATCCCAACGAGATAAAGCAATACATCTATGAAAGTAATTCATTCACAACTGCATCTTCGGGTTCCAAAATGCATTGTCATCTTTTTTAATGGGAGGAAAGAATTGAATACTTTTGGCTTTTCAAACAATACTTGGGGCTAATATTGTCAATTTCAGAAGAGTATTTAATTTTAAACAACTTAAACAGAAGGTTTATAACTGCAAGAGCAGCACATGAAAGCATTGAATTGATGTAGCTGAGTTAAAATCAATCCATTAATTTATGCGGGGTCTGGATAATTTATTTCATGAACATTTTTTACCGTGAGCATGATCCCTAGTGCCTAATGCCCTTCGCTGGCTGTCAGTCCAAACGGTCAATCTTGGTCCATTTGCGATTTCCAAAAGTATAACGAGACACATTATAGACCTCTGAAGTTCAGATTGAATTGTAGAATTTGGCACATCAGGAATTCGAGGATTTTACATTCACTTTTTCAGCATCACTGAACTCACAACCGTCTTTCAGGCCAGTTATCTGTGTTCAACAGCTCCTCCGCATGCTATGGCGACAAAATTGAATGCGGTGCTCCATAACTAGAGTGTTATAAATCTACAGCATTGCTGACCCACTATACAACTCTATGCCTCGACTACTAAAGGCAAGAATGCTATACACATCCTTTACCGCCCTATCAAACCGTGCAGCCACTTTCAGCGAGTATAGACTTAGACCCCAACATCCACTCTTGTACATCAACGGGGCCGAGTGTCTCGCTATTAACCGCGTATGGTCTCTTTATTTTTGATTTGTCAAAGTTTAACACCTCACCCCTGACCGGATTAAACCACCTGCTATTTTCCCGTCCATAACTGCAACCGATCTACATTCAGATATATTTTTTGGCAATCTTCTACATTATCTATAGGCCCAACATTTTTAGGAGATTTCATGAAACAATTTATCTTTAATAATTACTCTAGTTTGAGAAGTCATTTAGTTTCACAAGAAGATTAACCCAGAAATACAGTTTCCGTATGCTCTTTTACTATTTCGCCAAGATTTGGCAGCATCTGAAGACTCGGGACAACTTGTCGAAGTTAAAAACTCCTGTCACAAGTTTCCTTCAGCGCAAAGGAATGACACGTGACCAATTGGACTAATAGGTTCGAATGCATAGCTTTATTGGAATAAACTAGGCTGGGGGGATTATTCGCAAAAAGGGTCAATCAGTTCTAACGGGCATTATTCTTTGGTGTGATAAATGTAGGGTTCTGCCGTAACAATTCGTAATTTGCGAACAAATTATGGAGATATCGGACCAGCCAACCCTGGGGAGGGAGCTTACTTTCATATTCAGAATTGGAACGGATTACAGGAGTTCAAGTTAGATCCACATCAAAGGACAGAGCTGTGTACGATTATAATCGAGAATTCGGCAATTCAAGCAGCGTTTGTGCGGGTAGGAGATGTGTGTGGACGCTTCGGATCAGGAGTGAGAGGTATAAGACAAAATGGCAGTCCATAGCAGAACGTAGGGTGCTGTGGTAAACACAAGTAGTTTAAAGATGGAGCCAGTTGGGGATTGGATAGGATCCTTTGGGGAAGTAGGTTAGAAAAGGAACTCTGTAGGTGATGTGTGGGACGAAACATAGAATGAATTGTCGGCGGAAGAAAGAAAGTGGTGCACTGGAATGAGTGAACAAACGAAAAAAAATCTAGGTGGACAGAAGAAATTGTGTTTTGAAGCAAAACATCAGGGGCGTGTGTCACCTGCAACTAGAAAATGCAACATTCTTGCCGTTTTGTTGTGAGCTACGCAATCTCCCGCTCTTATCCTCTCTCGCCTCGACCAAGGGACTCATTTTGCAGTCTCTCCAATCAACAAACTACTTCCAGAATTTACCACACCACCAAAATGATGCTTAATGTGTTCAAGTCAATATCTTAACACCAGATGTTAGAAACACTCTAAATGAGAAACCCAAAACACAGCAATGAAATGAGAAATGGCAGAAGAGATTAAGCAACAAAATTGAAACATTAAGGAGCAGAATAAAGCCCGCTAATAGACTATAAAACGGATAATCCAAGTGGAAAGTTAGGAGAAAAGCTAATGAAATACTAAAGTGAAAAAAACAGAATTATTATTATTTCAGAAACAATGAAAATCTTTTATGCAGGATATTAAAACTAAATTTGATGCACAAGAACGTCAATAACCCTAGAACAATATTACCAACGAACAGAGAGATAATGAACTTTTGGTCTAATATCTGGTCAAACGGTCAAGAAGCAAGTTGGATCAGGGAGGAAAAACAATGCACACACACAAATGAAGAAATGCAAATACCCAGATGTGCTAAATAATAGATGTTCTAAAAGAGAATATAAGAAATACCCTCAGCCGAAATGCACTGGCAGTAATAATATTCATAATTATTGGAAGAAAAATATACTTGCCTTCATCGGTACCTATTAATAAATGTCAACAATTTTCTTAAAAATCCTGAAAAATTACTCAAAATTTTGACAATGGTGAAATATATCTGTTGCCGAAAGGAGAAATCACAAATGATCCATCAAAATACCACCATATTTAAAAACGATATATTAAATTGTAACATCATGCATCTCGCAATTAATCACCACTCTCTTTGGTATCCACAATATACTTACAGAAGAGTAGAAAGGATGCATGCTGTTACAATTTAATATATAGTTTTTAAGCAAGTAATAGGGACAGGTAATTTTATGGATCATCTTCCATGTGCTGCAACGTAAAACGTGGACAAAATTGAAACCGGTCAATACAGAGCTAAAGGTTTTATATTTGGTTGCACGTACTATATGCATGATGATATTAGCATCACTGGTTGAAGGGAGTTTATAGCCTGGAGCTTAATGTCCAAAGATACACATGGTATCGAAAGGACAGGCAGGAGGACTGATGGAGTGGTGTGCCTCTGTTGGTAAAAAAAATCATTTTGGATGAAACTAAGGAACTGCAAGGGTAAAAAAAAGTCCCTGATGGGAACTGTATACAGAATCCCAAATACTAGTAAGGATGTGGTCTACAAGTTACAACGGGAGATAGAAAATGCGTGCCGAAAGGGCAACGTTAGAATAAAATTGGACGATTTAAGATGTAGGTGTTGCTTGTTGGCGCCCGTCTGTCTCGAAGGACAGTGGGTCATGAGCATCATTGTCAATAGCCTGGGTGTCAGGTTCGCAGATCCTGAGATACCCAGTCATCAAGATCCCCTTCTTAGCCTCACCAGTGTAATCCAAAGGAAAGCTTATGAAGCAGTATGTTTTCCACCACCTTGGCTGCAGGAGCTGCCAGAAGGATGTTCAATGACATACAACCACTACAGGTGCTTCATTCCAGATTTGCTGACTGTGTTTACCCCCTTAGCCTTTGTCTCTCCCGAAGTAACTCACAAGGCAGTGGAGCTATTTACCCACATTTGGTGAAATTATATTGGTGCTGGATTCAAAGAAGAAGAATTTCCAGAATGACTAAGAGAATGCTTTTTAGTGGTTGACCCACTATGGGATCAGCTATTCTGGACTGGGTGTGGTGCAATGAACCCGAATTGATTGGAGAGCTTTAGGTCAAGGAAACCTTCCAGTAAAGTTATCATAATATGATTGAATTCACCTTTTAATTTGAGGAGAAGCTGAAGTCAGTTGTATCGGTATACCATGGGGTAAAGGCAATTACAGAAGCATGAGAGAGGAGTTGGCTGGAATTAATTGAAAAAAAAAACATTGGCAGGGTTGACAGCAGAGTATCAATGGCTGGAATTTCTGGACGTAATTCGGAAGGCACAGGAGATATATATATTCCAAAGAGGAAGAAGGATTCTAAAGGCAAAATGAAACCACCATCATTAACAAAGGAATTCAAGGCTAATGTAAGTGCTAAAGAGAAGGGTCAATAGATCAAAGACCTGTTGGAAGTTAGAGTACTGGGAAGCCAACAGAATATAAAAATACCAACAGAAGGTAACTATAAAGCTATTAAAGTAATGTTGGAATATGAAACTAAGCTAGCCAATAATATTGAATAGGATAACAAATGTTTCTGCAAATACACAAAGTGTAAAGGAGAGTTGAGAGTGAATACCAGAACGCTGAAAAAGATCGTGGAGAGGTAGTAATGAGGAACAAGGAAATGGCGGACAAACTGAATATGTATTTTGCATTAATCTTCACTGTGGAAGATGCCATCCGTATGGAGGAAGGTGCAGGTGCCAGGATCATGAGGTGTGTGAAGTTGCCATTACTAGGCAGGAGGTACTTGGGAAGCTGAAAGGTCTGGAGATATATAAATCACCTGGACCAAACGGATTTCACACCAGAGTGCTGGAAAAAGAGGCTGAAGGGATTCTGGAGGGAGTAGTAATAACCTTTCTCGCAAGGTTTGCGGAGAATACAAACATAGGTTGAGCAGTAAGTAGTTTTGAGGTGGTAGAAAGGTTACAGAAGGGCCAGACAGATTAGGAGAATGGGCAAAGTAGTGGCGGTTGGAAAGCAGTGTCGGGAAATGTATGGTCACGCTCTTCGCTGGAAGAAATGGAAGGGTTGACTATTTTCCAAAAGAACAGAAAATATAAAAATCTGAGGCTCAAACGGTCTTAGGAGTCTTTGTGCAGGATTCCATAAAGATTAATTTTCAGGTTGTGTCTGTGGTTAGGAAGGTAAATGCCATGTTGGAATTCATTTCGAGAGAACTAGAACAGAAAATCAAGGATGTAATTTTGGGACTAACACGGCAATGGTGAGGCGTCATGGAGTATTGTGAGCAATTTTAGTCCCTTTATCTTAGAAAAGATGTGCTTAAAGTCTGAAGGGTTCAAAGGATAGTCGCGAAAAAGAATCCAATTAAACGGCTTGACATATGAAGAGCGTTTGATGCCTCTGGCCCGACATTCACTGGAATTCAGAAGAATGAGGGATGTCCTAATTGAAACCTATTGAATGGTGAAATGCATTGATAGAGTGGACGTTGGCGGGGGGGGGGGGAATGTTTCCTATGGTGCGAGTGTCTAAGACCAGAGGAACAGCCTCTGAATGGAGGGGTGTCCTTTTAGAATGGAGAAGTAGAGGAATATCTTTAGCCAGAGAATAGTGAATCTGTGGAATTTTTTGCCACAGGCAGCTGTAGAGATCAAGTCGTTATGTATATTTAAAGCAGAGGTTAATGAATTCATGAACCATTCATGAATATGACATGAAGGAAGGGGAGGTGGGGTGGCGTTGCTGGTTAAAGAAGAGATTAACGCAATAGAAAGGAAGGACGTAAGCCGGGAAGATGTGGAATCGATATGGGTAGAGCTGCGTAACACTAAGGGGCAGAAGCCGCTGGTGGGAGTTGTGTACAGGCCACCTAACAGTAGTAGCGAGGTCGGAGATGGTATTAAACAGGAAATTAGAAATGTGTGCAATAAAGGAACAGCAGTTATAATGGGTGACTTCAATCTACATGTAGATTGGGTGAACCAAATTGGTAAAGGTGCTGAGGAAGAGGATTTCATGGAATGTATGCGGGATGGTTTTTTGAACCAACATGTCAAGGAACCAACTAGAGAGCAGGCTATTCTGGACTGGGTTTTGAGCAATGAGGAAGGGTTAATTAGCAATCTTGTCATGAGAAACCCTTGGGTAAGAGTGACCATAATATGGCGGAATTCTTCATTAAGATGGAGAGTGACATAGTTAATTCAGAAACAAAGGTTCTGAACTTAAAGAGGGGTAACTTTGAAGGTATGAGACGTGAATTAGCTAAGATAGACTGGCAAATGACACTTAAAGGATTGACGGTGGCTATGCAATGGCAAGCATTTAAAGGTTGCATGGATGAACTACAACAATTGTTCATCCCAGTTTGGCAAAAGAATAAATCAAGGAAGGTAGTGCACCCGTGGCTGACAAGGGAAATTAGGGATAGTATCAATTCCAAAGAAGAAGCATACAAATTAGCCAGAGAAAGTGGCTCACCTGAGGACTGGGAGTAATTCAGAGTTCAGCAGAGGAGGACAAAGGGCTTAATTAGGAAGGGGAAAAAAGATTATGAGAGAAAACTGGCGGGGAACATAAAAACGGACTGTAAAAGCTTTTATAGATATGTAAAAAGGAAAAGACTGGTAAAGACAAATGTAGGTCCCCTGCAGACAGAAACAGGTGAATTGATTATGGGGAGCAAGGACATGGCAGACCAATTGAATAATTACTTTGGTTCTGTCTTCACTAAGGAGGGCATAAATAATCTTCCAGAAATAGTAGGGGACAGAGGGTCCAGTGAGATGGAGGAACTGAGCGAAATACATGTTAGTAGGGAAGTGGTGTTAGGTAAATTGAAGGGATTGAAGGTAGATAAATCCCCAGGGCCAGATGGTCTGCATCCTAGAGTGCTTAAGGAAGTAGCCCAAGAAATAGTGGATGCATTAGTGATAATTTTTCAAAACTTGTTAGATTCTGGACTAGTTCCTGAGGATTGGAGGGTGGCTAATGTAACTTTTTAAAAAAGGAGGGAGAGAGAAACCGGGGAATTATAGACCGGTTAGCCTAACGTCGGTGGTGGGGAAACTGCTGGAGTCAGTTATCAAAGATGTGATAACAGCACATTTGGAAAGCACTGAAATCATCGGACAAAGTCAGCATGGATTAGTGAAAGGAAAATCATGTCTGATGAATCTCATAGAATTTTTTGAGGATGTAACTAGTAGAGTGGATAGGGGAGAACCAGTGGATGTGGTATATTTGGATTTTCAGAAGGCTTTTGACAAGGTCCCACACAGGAGATTAGTGTGCAAACTTAAAGCACACGGTATTGGGGGTAAGGTATTGGTGTGGGTGGAGAATTGGTTAGCAGACAGGAAGCAAAGAGTGGGAATAAACGGGACCTTTTCAGAATGGCAGGCGGTGACTAGTGGGGTACTGCAAGGCTCAGTGCTGGGACCGCAGTTGTTTACAATATATATTAAGGACTTGGATGAGGGAATTAAATGCAGCATCTCCAAGTTTGCGGATGACACGAAGCTGGGTGGCAGTGTTAGCAGTGAGGAGGATGCTAAGAGGTTGCATGGTGACTTGGATAGGTTGGGTGAGTGGGCAAATTCATGGCAGATGCAATTTAATGTGGATAAATGTGAAGTTATCCACTTTGGTGGCAAAAATAGGAAAACAGATTATTAGCTGAATGGTGGCCGATAAGGAAAAGGGGAGGTGCAACGAGACCTAGGTGTCATTATACACCTGTCATTGAAAGGGGGCATGCAGGTACAGCAGGCGGTGAAAAAGGCGAATGGTATGCTGGCATTTATAGCGAGAGGATTCGAGTACAGGAGCAGGGAGGTACTACTGCAGTTGTACAAGGCTTTGGTGAGACCACACCTGGAGTATTGTGTGCAGTTTTGGTCCCCTAATCTGAGGAAAGACATCCTTGCCATAGAGGGAGTACAAAGAAGGTTCACCAGATTGATTCCTGGGATGGCAGGACTTTCATATGAAGAAAGACTGGATGAACTGGGCTTGTACTTGTTGGAATTTAGAAGATTGAGGGGGCATCTGATTGAAACGTATAAAATCCTAAAGGGATTGGACAGGCTAGATGCAGGAAGATTGTTCCCGATGTTGGGGAAGTCCAGAACAAGGGGCCACAGTTTGAGGATAGAGGGAAAGCCTTTTAGGACCGAGATTAGGAAAAACTTCTTCACACAGAGAGTGGTGAATCTGTGGAATTCTCTGCCACAGGAAACAGTTGAGGCCAGTTCATTGGCTATATTTAAGAGGGAGTTAGATATGGCCCTTGTGGCTACGGGGGTCAGGGGGTATGGAGGGAAGGCTGGGGCTGGGTTCTGAGTTGGATGATCAGCCATGATCATAATAAATGGCGGTGCAGGATTGAAGGGCCGAATAGCCTACTCCTGCACCCATTTTCTATGTTTCTATGTTTCTATGATTGGTCAGGGTATGAAGGATACTGAGGCGAATGGGGAAAAGGCAGGAGATTCAGGCTAGATGAAAAATCGATCAGCCATGATGAAACGGTGGAGCAATCAGAACAACTACAGTTATCAAAATAAACCGAAGCCTTTTCCTGGGCGAGCCTCTAATCCCACTGTTGCTTTGTCTAGCTTTAAACACGATCTCTAAATTTACTGAATCGGATAAAAATTAGGCATCAAATCAGAAACACTAAAACTAATTATACATGGTCGATTTGAAATTATATTCTCCTTCATGAGTAAAGCTTAAGCAATTAATTCAAATAGAGGTATTATTGAAAGATATAAACATGGACAGTAGACTCGATAAGTGCACTTAACATATAGGAAGGTGCAACAGTGCTAATAGAATACTAAACAGAGCAGCAGGATGCAATGCAAACAATAGTTGAAAATGAAATATAGGTATCTGGGATATCAGCATGTAAAGAAAATAGATTATGGTGTGATAAAAGCAAAACTTCTGACAGAATTTGCTTCAAGGTTTAAGAAAATCTGCCAAACAGAGCTCAATAGTACAAATATAACAAAGGCAATAAACACATTCGCTATACCCATGGTAACATATTCTTTTGGCATGTATACGCGAATGCACTTTTATTAACAATTCCTAGGACAAACGGAGGAAGAGGAACAGCAGGGAAAAAAATTACACAACAGACAGCTAAAACTACTAAGGATATACTTTCAGCAACAAAAACAGGACTCAGCACGCCACGTGAGCATATACACTTCTGAAAAGAAGTACACACCATTAAACTTAAACGAAAGCTCAATCCTGAAAAATGAAGGAATTATCACTATAGAAGAAACAGTTAGGCAATGAAAGAGAATGACTCTCTATGGAAGTCAGCCCCATGATTTGAGCATAGTGGAGGTGACAAGGAAGCGCCGAACGGCTAGGAGTTGGAGACCCTCTTCCCAGAAACAGAAGGGTTCCCAGTGGTAATACAAGACCAGGTGATTAACACAAATGGTTAATAATAATAACGATAATAATAATAATAAAAGACCAAATTCAGGATGATAAATGCAGAAAATTCCATGAGAAACCAATCCAGTACATTGCAGGATGCTGCGACAGTTTATCTCAGTCTGATTACTTACACAAGCATATTCAAGTGGCAAACATCATTCACCAAAATCTTTCTTTTAAAAATCAAACTAAAAAAATAAATAATTTATTACTATAAAACCAATTTATATAGACTGAGCCAGTCTTAGAGTCAAAGTCCTACAATTTATATTTTAACCAATCGAAAATTACAGGAGAATGAAAGATTCAATGTATGTATAAATTATACAACTTTGAGATCTGTCTGCTTGCAGGCAGCCGCGAAGCAAGAAACCCTGAAGAACCCAATTTAAAAAAACAGCTGAAAATAAAGGCCAAACCTCATGCACTTCCAAAGCGGGGGTAAAGCACAAATCATGCAAACAATGGAACCGAGCAGCGACAACAGCTTTCCAAACCAAATTGAGTCCTTACATCCAAATCCAAGGCAAAAAGCCTCGATATCAGGTCATGAAATTGCGGTGCATATCGCCACAAATTACGCAGACATGAAGCACAGAGGACGAGGCTAATGTCACAGTTTCGGCGTCGTGGAGAGAGGAGTAATCATCACGGGAGAGTGAGCGAGATCGGCGCGTCTCCCGACATTCTGCCCTTCCAGTCTATCACGGCCGGTGTTTAAATTAGGACCCGTGCTCCACCGCGGCGAATTTCTCAGAGCCTAGAATTGCCACTCAGCCATTCGTTTCGGGTCCAGATTTCGCTGTCGAAGAAGCCATCTTTGGCCTCTCCAGATCAGCTCAGCACTTAGAGCGATCCAATCTTGCACCCGGGCTCATTGCACGGCCATCGAAACTTCTGTCTCGACTTCTCTCCAACTCCAGCGCGTCGCACCAGCGCGGCTCACCGCTCGAATTCACACCTTCACCCACTCCTCATTGTTTACGGTGATTGTTTGCTGCAGTGTGCTTCAAAAAAGTGTTTTTAATAATGTTCTCGGACGAATTTCTTTGCTTGAGGACTAGCTGTGAGATACCGTACACCTTCGGTCGCGTCATTTTAAACCATATCAACTGCCCGGATATAATAATGCAGGATAAACCAGCAAGAACAACTTATTAGAGATAGCCATTTCAAGCACACATAACAGGCAGAAAACAAGAAGTGGAAGACACTAGAAATATGCTGAATTAAAAGAGGAAATTAAAAGTTATGGAACATGAACAGAGACAACTTGGACTATTGTCCCAATAGTAATAGTTGTAACTGGCATCATCCCAAAGTCACCACACAGTAACTTTACACAATTAGGGTTACACAGCAATATCTATGTAAATCTTCAGAAAACCACAATTCTTGACACTATAGAATAGTCTGAAAGTTCCCAACAAGTGAGAAATGGGTGTGTGGCTATGCCAGTACCTCAGGTTTACCGGCTAGCGTTGAGAAAACTGTAAGTAATAAGAGCAGCACCAGAACCAGGAGCGAGCCAGCAGCAGCAACACAGCGGACGCGGCGAGACGACAACAGCAGTAGCGGTAGGCTGAGTTTCATGATCTCGTCGGACGGTGAGCTGTCCAGCTGCATTATCTCCGAGAACAGGTGAGGAGCTCGGTCTCGGTTTCGGGGAGAAGTCATGTACCGGTGTAAGATCAGCGGTGACCACCCAAAACACCTCCCGACCGCGCTCCGCCAGTCCTGGAACAAATCCAGACGCGTCAGTATCGAGATTGGGCGGTGCTCTGGTCAGCGTTTGTCCTCCATGTTAGGGGCGGCTGAACCTAAGACCTGAAATTAAATTAGGGCTACACAGTAAATCTCCAGAAAGCCACAATACTAAACACCACTAGAATAAACATAGAACATAGAATAGTACAGCACAGTACAGGCCCTTCAGCCCACAATGTTGTGCCGACCCTCAAACCCTGCCTCCCATATAAGCCCCCACCTTAGATTCCTCTATATACCTGTCCAGTAGTCTCTTAAACTTCATGAGTGTACTTGCCTCCACCACTGACTCAGGCAGTGCATTCCATGCACCAACCACTCTCTGAGTAAAAAGCCTTCCTCTAATATCCCCCTTGAACTTCCCACCCCTTACATAAAAGCCATGTCCTCTTGTACTGAGCAGTGGTGCCCTGGGGAAGAGGCGCTGGCTATCCACTCTATCTATTCCTCTTATTATCTTGTACACCTCTATCATGTCTGCTCTCATCCTCCTTCTCTCCAAAGAGTAAAGCCCTAGCTCCCTTAATCTCTGATCATAATGCATACTCTCTAAACCAGGCAGCATCCTGGTAAATCTCCTCTGTACCCTTTCCAATGCTTCCACATCCTTTCTATAGTGAGGTGACCAGAACTGGACACAGTACTCCAAGTGTGGCCTAACCAGAGTTTTATAGAGCTGCATCATTACATCGCGACTCTTAAACTCTATCCCTCGACTTATGAAAGCTAACATCCCATAAGCTTTCTAAACTACCCTATCCACCTGTGAGGCAACTTTCAGGGACCTGTGAACATGTACCCCCAGATCCCTCTGCTCCTCCACACTACTAAGTATCCTGCCATTTACTTTGTACTCTGCCTTGGAGTTTGTCCTTCCAAAGTGTACCACCTCACACTTCTCCGGGTTGAACTCCATCTGCCACTTCTCAGCCCACTTCTGCATCCTCTCAATGTCTCTCTGCAATCTTTGACAATCCTGTAAACTATCTACAACACCACCAACCTTTGTGTCATCTGCAAACTTGCCAACCCACCCTTCTACCCCCACATCCAGGTCGTTAATAAAAATCACGAGAAGTAGAGGTCCCAGAACATATCCTTGTGGGACACCACTAGTCATGATCCTCCAATCTGAATGTACTCCCTCCACCACCACCCTCTGCCTTCTGCAGGCAAGCCAATTCTGAATGCACCTGGCCAAACTTCCCTGGATCCCATGCCTTCTAACTTTTTGAATAAGCCTACCGTGTGGGACCTTGTCAAATGCCTTACTAAAATCCATATAGATCGCATCCACTGCACTACCCTCATCTATATGCCTGGTCACCTCCTCAAAGAACTCTATCAGGCTTGTTAGATACGATCTGCCCTTCACGAAGCCATGCTGACTGTCCCTGATCAGACCATGATTCTCTAAATGCCTATAGATCCTATCTCTAAGAACCTTTTCCAACAGCTTTCCCACCACAGACGTAAGGGTCACTGGTCTATAATTACCCGGACTATCCCCTCTACCTCTTTTGAACAAGGGGACAACATTTGCCTCCCTCCAATCCTCCGGTACCATTCCCGTGGACAACGAGGACATAAAGATCCTAGCCAGAGGCTCAGTAATCTCTCCTCTGGCCTCGTGGAACAGCCTGGGGAATATTCCGTCAGGCCCCGGAGACTTATCTGTCCTAATGTATTTTAACAACTCCAACACCTCCTCTCCCTTAATATCAACATGCTCCAGAACATCAACCTCACATATTGTCCTCACCATCATCAAGTTCCCTCTCATTGGTGAATACCAAAGAGAGGTATTCACTGAGGACCTCGCTCACTTCCACAGCCTCCAGGCACACCTTCCCATCTTTATCTCTAATCGGTCCTACCTTCACTCCTGCCATCCTTTTTTAATTCACATAATTGAAGAATGTTTTGGGGTTTTCCTATACCCTACTTGCCAAGGCCTTCTCATGTCCCCTTCTTGCTCTTCTCAGCCCCTTCTTAAGCTCCTTTCTTGCTTCCCTATATTCCTTAATAGACCCATCTGATCCTTGCTTCCTAAACCTCATGTATGCTGCCTTCTTCCACCTGACTAGATTTTCCACCTCACTTGTCACCCATGGTTCTTTCACCCTACCATTCTTTGTCTTCCTCACCGTGACAAATTTATCCCTAACATCCTGCAAGAGATCCCTAAACATTGACCACATGTCCATAGTACATTTCCCTGCAAAAACATCACCCCAATTCACACCCGCAAGTTCGAGCCTTATAGCTTCATAATTTGCCTTTCCCCAATTAAAAATTTTCCTGTCCTCTCTGATTCTATCCTTTTCCATGATAATGCTAAAGGCCAGGGAGCGGTGGTCACTGTCCCCCAGATGCTCACCCACTGAGAGATCTGTGACCTGACCCGGTTCATTACCTAGTACTAGATCTAGTACGGCATTCCCCCGGTCGGTTTGTCCACATACTGTGACAGGAATCCGTCCTGGTCACACTTAACAAACTCTGCCCCATCTAAACCCTTGGAACTAATCAGGTGCCAATCAATATTAGGGAAGTTAAAGTCACCCATGATAACAACCGTGTTATTTTTGATCTTTTCCAAAATCTACCTCCCAATCTCCTCCTCTGCATCTCTGCTGCTACCAGGGGGCCTATAGAATACCCCCAATAGAGCAACTGCTCCCTTCCTGTTCCTGACTTCCACCCATATTGACTCAAAAGAGGATCCTGCTACATTACCCACCCTTTCTGTAGCTGTAATAGTATTCCTGACCAGTAATGCCACCCCTCCTCCCCTTTTTCTGCCCTCTCTATCCCTTTTAAAGCACTGAAATCCATGAATATTCAGAATCCATTTCTGCCCTGTGTTACGTACCCCATAACTGGGTTGCCAAACCAGCAGAAATGGATCACTCAGTTGGAGTCTGGATTACTAGAGCTAAGAAAGTTTTATTAAAGAAACAAGCAACACAGTACCCTAATCAAAAGGATAATGGATGCAACAGTTCAGCAATGATAAACATACATGTACACAGAATTAAGATAACAGGGTCAATCAAGCTCTATCGTTGTCTAGGGGTAAATGCCCAGTTTCAAAGTGACACAAAGTTCAGTTCAATTTAGTTCAGTTCAGTTCGCAGTAATTGCTGCCATGGCGATGGACAGTGGGGGGAAGGAGAGAGAGAGCAAAATGAATGAATATTCAAAACAACTTCCACACAGACCTTCGCAGTCAGCTTTCGGGCGAGTCCTTTGTGATGTCATCTGAGGTCACCGACTGTGATCCCCTCCGTTTCCAGATACGATTGTTTCCCTGCGGTGAACCTGGCACCCAGGCAAGGGTGGACACACACCAGGTTCCCGCCGATTGTGCCTTTCCACCCTGTGCGATTATGGCCCGGTACTTCCCACCCACTTGTGAGAGACGCACCGCTTCCAGGGTCTTGTTACCTCGGGTGTCGTGTGTGTCTTGCCTTAGCGAACCTGTCCCTTTTTATCCCCCTGCTGGGGTATCGCCTGTCCATCACTTCAAACAGTTCAGGGTTCAAAGGGGAAGCAGATCTTGACAGCTCTCCTTCCTTCATTAACATCTCCAAATGAGGCTCCATTGTTTTCCTTATCTCTCTCTCTCCTGAAGACAGGTGGCAGACCAACTGCTGATTCCACTGGTGCCAGCCCAGGCCAGCTACATCCTAATCTATGTGTATTCTTGTCACACCTGGTGCCAGCCAAGTGTCTGTAATGGCCACTACATCATAATTCCATGTATGTATCCAAGCTCTCAGTTCATCACCTTTGTTCCTGATGCTTCTGCATTGGGGTACACACATTTCAGCCCTTCTACCTTACCGTCTTTACACCATTTATTCTGCTTCTCTTTCCTCAAAAGTTCTCTGTATGTGAGATTAGCTTTACTCCATGCACTTCTTTCACTGCTCTATTGCTCTGGGTCCCATCCCCCTCGCAAATTCGTTTAAACCCTCCCGAACCATGCTAGCAAACCTACCTGTAAGGATATTGCTCCCCCTCGAGTTCAGGTGCAACCCATCCAATCTGTACAGGTCCCACCTTCCCCAGAAGAGATCCCAATGATCTAAAAATCTAAAACCCTGCTCCCTGCACCAACTCCCAGCCACGCATTCAACTGCCATCTCCTCCAATTCTTACCATCACTGTCACGTGGCACTGGCAGCAATCCTGAGAACGCCACCCTTGAGGTCCTGTTCTTCAGCCTTCTGCCTAGTTCCTGAAACTCACACTTCAGACCTCATCCCTCCTCCTGCCTATGTCGTTGGTCCCAACATGTATCACGACTTCTGGTTGCTTTCCCTCTCATACCAGGATGTCGGACCCTGGCACCCGGGAGGCAACAAACCATGCGGGTGTCCTTCTCACATCCAAAAATCTCCTGTCTGCTCCCCTGACTATAGAGTCTCCAATGACGACAGCTCTCCTCTTCTCCGTCCCACCCTTCTGCACCACAGGGTCAGACTCAGTGCTGGAGGCCCTGCCACCGTGGCTCACACCGGGTCGGTCGCCCCGCCAACATATCCAGAATGCTAAACTTAGTATTCAGGGGAATGGCTACAGGGGTGCTCTGCACTACCTGTCTGCTCACCTTCGCTTTCCCCCTCTGACTGTCACCCAACGACCTGCTTCCGACAGCCTAGGTGTGACTGCCTCCCTGTAGCTCTCATCTATGACTGCCTCATTCTCCCTTATGAGTCGAAGGTCATCCAGCTGCTGCTCCAGATTCTTTCCACGGTCTTCCAGATCGCCCAGCCGTATGCACTTCTGGCAGATGTGACTCTGCTGGAGAGGGGAGTTCCCCCATGACTGCCACATCTCACATGAGAGGCACATCACTGTCTCAGGAGATATAGTAAAAACTAACTGCGAGCTAGCTTGTCCTCTGCCTCTTCTCGTCGAAGCCTCTCGAGTCAAGCCTCAAAGCTCCACCCCCTCACTGGCGCACTCACTCACTGGCCGCATTTCAGTCCCGAAGTTCCTAATAATTGAGAAATGAGCGTGCTTGGTTACGCCCGTACCTCAGGTTTTACCAGTTCGAGCTGAGAGAAAAAAAAATCTAACAATAATAATGTATTCCGTAATACCATGAAAGGATGTAACGATCAGCTGAAAATAGTTCCCGCATTTCTAAATCAAACCCGGTGGAAAAGCAGAAATCTTTGGTGTTGCTATATTGACTAATAAAAGGCATTTGACTCTATCCCACATGCACGGTTAATAGAAGTTCTTTATATAGAGATAGAAACTACGCTCAGTCTTGTGGAATTCCTGCAACATCTGATGAAGTATTTACATATTGTAATCACCCTATCAATTAACAACCAAAAAAGGACAACCACCGTTATCAAAACAAACTGAGGCGTTTTCCAGGGCATCTCTCTAAGACCACTACGGTGTTGTGTACCTTTAAGTCTGCTCTCTAATTTACGGATTCGAAGGAAAATTGTGTATCAAATCAGAAACACCAAAATGAGATATACCCCAACACAGTTTTTATACACGGATGACTTGAAATTATATGCTCCTTTATCAGTTAAGCTGAAACAATTATTTCAAATAGAGGACCTATTTTCAAAAGATCTGAAGATGAACTTCGGACTGGATAAATGCAGAACGTTAAAAATAAATAAAGGTGCAAAAGAACCAGTCGAATGCAAAACAGAGCAGCTGGATACATACAACCGATGGATGAATATGAAACATACAAGTATCTGGGATAACAACAAGGAAAGAAAATAGATTGTGGCATGATAAAGGAAAACCTTTTGACAAAATTTACTTCGAAACTTAAGGCAACCTGCTAAACAGAGGTCAACAGCAAAAATAAAACAAAGGAAATAAACACTTTCACTATAACTATATTAATGCATTCTTTTGGCATGATACCTTGGTCCAAAACTGATCTGGAAAGGTTTTAAAGAAAAATAAGAACTGAAAGGAAAAGTTTTGGAACATATTATGTACATTGGTATGCCCTTAGATTATTACTACCTAGGACAGAAGGGAAAAGAGGAATAACAGAGATTACAAAATCTACACAACAGGCAGACAAAACTGCTAAGGATCTAGTTTCATCAACAAAAACAGGAATCAGCTCTTGGTGCAAGCATATGTAATTCTAAAAAGAAGTATACACCATTATACATAAATAGGACCACAACCCGGAAAATGAAGACGTTATCACCATTGAAGAAAAAGTTAAGCAATGAAAGAGCATGGCCGTCCGTGCAAGACATTCTCATGATCTGAACAGACTAAATGCTGACAAGGAAGCGTCAAGTACCTGCCTCAGAGTTGGAGACAGAAGGATTCTTTGTGGCAAAGAACCAGGTGGTTAACACTCACACACACACACACACACACAGAGTCAAAAATACACAATAAAAGACGAACAAATTCAAGACGATAAATGTAGAAAACACTGGGAAAAACCAAAAACAATCCAATTAATTTCGGGATCATGCATCAGTTTAAAACAATCTGATTGCCTGCACAGACATAATCAGGTGGCAAACATCATTCAGCAAAAGCTTGATTAAAAAAAAACAAACTCATAAATAAAATCACATCTTGCTATAAATACAAGTCTGATCCAGTTTTAGAATCAGAATACCACAAATTATATTTTGACCGATCAGTTATTACACGAGCATTTGTGATTTCTTCTGGCAGTGGATTACATGATGCAGCTTACTTGTTGGTTGATAAGTATAAAAACACAAGAACGTAAGAAATAGGAGCAGGTGTAGGCCATCCGGCCCATCAAGCCTGCCCTGCCATTCAATAAGATCTGTCCGTAAACTCAGCTCCAGTTATTAAGAACTAATTCTGCAATGTCTTCTCATGTGCGCATCTAGAATCCCCATCTAATTGGCTCACTCGACGTGATTTCTTAATAATCCTTAATTGTTAGAGTGCTATTTCCCCCAGTGGGTTTTGTTAATATCTTCATGATTTAGACCTGACTTTCTCAACATTTTTTTTTTGCCCTGGAGGAACCCTTGAAATAATTTTCAGATCTCAGAGAATGCTTGCATAAAAAATATTTTATCTGTAGATATAATAACCCAAATATAATTGTCAATGCTATTTTGAATAGAGAATGGAATTTTAGCCAACATTTCTTGAGAAAAGAGACAGTTATGTTTAGTTCACAGAAATCTTGAGTGTATAATCAGGTGGCAGCACACAAAGTTTTTCCTCTTCACTCTGAGTTAAGTTCGCAGGCTAAGCAGAAGATTCAGAGAAAGGGTCCCTCATCCAGTATTATACAGTTGTGTTGAAAGGGAGGAAAATACTGTTTAATCTTGTTCTGTAGTTCTATCAGATAGTTTTGAAATAAGACTCGTGACTTTTTGACATTCTTCCACAGTCTCAAGCCCAAGCAGCAGTGGAAAAATTCAAGATTTCCATTTGAAAAATGATTTTTCTAAATATTCAGTTTTCTGTTGAATCCAATAATCTTTTCCCTTGAAGTCAAGACATTTTCTATAGGGCCTTGTAGGCACTTGTTCAATTGGTTGATATGATGAAAAGTGTCTCTTAACTAGGCTGGATTCTGCAGTCTTTCCCCACCCTCAAAGCACCCCTAAAATCTCCCACTACGGACTTGAAAGTATTCCTACAAGTCACCTTGCAGCACAAACACCTTTTGAGAACTCTTTCTTTGCTAAGACACCCGACTTCTGTATGTAGCAGGAGATTGCTGTGCTCATTGTTCAGGTTATCACATAATTTTTAAAACATTCTCAAGTGAACTGATCTTAAAGCTACTAAATGACCTACTTCCTGAGACGTTTTATCGATTATGACTCTACTTTCAAAAGCTTTAATCTGTTTGATTTCAGATTCCAATTGTTTAAGATAATCAGCACTTTTACATGTCATATGGCTGTGATTGGTAGCATCTTTTCTATTTTGCTGGCGCCATTGCTACATTTTAAAGTTGTTTGCCACAGACTAGGTACAATGGAATAGAACAACTTGAATTACCAGTCCATGTAAAACCCATTGATAAGTAGCTTTCATTGTAAAGATGTAGTACCGATCACTTTAGTCCTGCCTCCAGCTTTTGTCTCCAGGACCCAGAAGTGGCTGGTTCTGGGGTAACAGGAGCCACTGAGGCTCTGCTACAGCCCTGAGTCCTCCAATGGCGAAGGGCAGTCGGCCATTAGTTTGTGCACGCACCCTGTCGGCGGCTTTCCGCCCCAGGACTCTGCAGAGATACCTGGTCAGTGACCACCCTCCGAGATGGCATGCGCTGGCGACGCATTTCCTCCGTCCGGGACACTGCCTATAGGAGGGCACGCGGCTCCCAGCGGATATCATCTGCCGCGCCGCCCTGAGGGAACTCATTCGCTTTTAACTAGAGCCGTTGAAGAATGGGGTATAGTCTCATCCAAACAGCGTGCTCCTCCGCAGGTCTGGGACGGTGCTCTAGCTGCGAGGGAGCTGGTCCCCATTCTATCATGGTGGGTGTCGAGCAGGGTTGCGTAACAGAACGGGTTTAGGCTGCACTACCACCTGATGGGCCGTAAGTGCTCGTCGAACCCAGGACTCGAGATGCCACGCGAAAGAGTGTCCCGTACAAGGTGAGCCGTCTCGCTGGGTTGCCATTGTGCCCTTCCGTGGCGCTCCGAAGTGTTTCTTGTACGGCCTGCTGCTGTTGCAAACCTTTCACTTCCTTGCCTTCGTCTGCCGACCTGACTCGCCTTGGTGATCTGTTTTATCAGCTGGCAGCAGAAGAGATCCCCAGTGGAAATCTTTTTATGCAAGGGTCCTTCCCCCGAATATTGAAGATATAGGCTGGAAGATGCTGCATAGGGCAGTACCATGCAGTGGGTCTTTAAACAGGTTAATTGACAGTCCGTCCACCAGTCCATTCTGCGGCAGGGCGGAGACAGCGTATTACATTGATATGGAGTGTAGGAGGTTGCAATCCCTGTTCTGAGTAAAGGCGCCGCTGCTCAGGTTCTGGTTGCACGGTAGCCCCGCATTCCTCATGTACAGGCAGTCAGTAGGAAAGGGAGCGGGTCATAAGGAGGATCTACGGATGGGCTTTTCGTGGGCCTGGCCAAAGCGGCCATTCACAGGTCTATGCTGCGAAAAGTCGAGGGCTCTTCCAGAGTTAGCTGCTTGCCCCTCTTCCGAAGATTCTTTCGTGCTGTCCTTGGAGAGTCAGCATGCGCTCACAATGGGTACAGTGAAGGATTTCCGGGAGCGGTTGACCCGCCAAGGAATTCACTGTTTTATAGCTAGGAGTAATCATATTTCAATTTGAATTTATGCACTCTTGTTAATACTTCATGTTGGTACTTTGTGTATTTGTTGTGCAAGTAAACTTACTGTATAGTCTTGTAAAAAAAAATCGGACCTTTTTGTTTCATTAGTGCAGTGCAATGATTCAGTAGATTGTAATCCTTCATCATTAACCTTGTCAGAATTGTCTGTCGGCCTAGGCCTAGAATTATCCTCTTCCATCTCACACCATCTCTTCATAAACAGCGACATTGGACAGTTTTTCTAATGAAAATTTCCCTCCAATTTTCTACTGCACCAGTAGGGTTTGTTCGCTCCCAGACGTCAGTCGGCGGCGCGTAAGGGGTAGTTGTCGAAGTAATTCCGAAGGTAGAGGCTATCGCAACAGTCCACGTTGGGAAGTCTAGTCACGCTCCTGCTCAGCGTACCGTCCTCCCTCGGTACAATACAACGCTCACCAATTATCAGGCTACCGTCCTCCCCTCAGTGCAATACCCTGCTCACCAATTATCAACGGCCTCCCCTTTCTCACATTAAAACTGAGAATGGACTCATGGAACTAAACATGGCTCTACTGCACATTGCCATACTGGGCTATGAGACCTCTAACGAGAATAAGGTCCATTGTTCCTTATTCCAGGTTTTCCAGTTTTTCCTTGTCCTGTTGTGTGCCTTAATTGAGGCACATGATTCCCATTTTGGGCTGGCTACATAAACAGCTCCTGGGTTCAGCTTTAGTTGCTGGACCGTTCCCTTCCGTTCCCTTCCTCTTCCTTCTGAAGCCTCGCCTGCTACCTTCACCTGAAGCCTCGCTTGCTACCTTCGCCTGAAACCTTTGCCTGAAGTCTTGCCTGCGACCTCGCTTGTGACCACGCCTTCGCTAGGTAGGTCCGGCCATTTGCCGCTACCTTGAGTTGGGAGCTGCCTCTGTGTCCACGCCTTCATTAGGTACGTCCGGCCGTTTGCCGCTACCTTGTGTTGAAAACACTCTCGTCGTGTTCAGTATTCTGTGTATGAGTCCCGGCCCTACGTTCTGCTCCCTGGGAGGGGTCCTGACTCTGTGTAGAGCCCCGGCCCCAAGTCCTGTTCCCAAGGAGGGGTCCCGGCTCTGTGTTCCATGTTCCTGTTCTCTACTGACCAAGGCTCTGCGTTCCTGTTATCCCTCGACCAATGCTCTGCGTTCCTGTTCTCCCTCAACCAAGGCTGTGCGTTTTTGTTCTCCCTCGACCAAGGCTCTGCGTTCCTGTTCTCCCTCGATCAAGGCTCTGCGTCCCGTGCTCCCTCGGCCAAGGCTCTGCATTCCTTTTCCCCTCGATCAAGGCAAGGCTTCGAGTTCTCGTCCTGTCCATGTGCCTTGCCTGGCCCAGGAGTCCCGCGTAGCAAAAAGGAAATTATAGACCTGTTAGCTTGACATCGGTGGTTGGAAATTTGTTGGAGTCGATTGTCAAAGATGAGGTTACGGAGTACCTGGAGGCATATGACAAGATAGGCAGAACTCAGCATGGTTTCCTTAAAGGAAAATCCTGCCTGACAAACCCAATACAATTTTTTGAGGAAATTACAAGTAGGCTAGACAAGGGAGAAGTAGTGGATGTTGTATATTTGGATATTCAGAAGGCCTTTGACAAGGTGCCACACATGAGACTGCTTAACATGATAAGAGCCCATGGAATTACGGGAAAGTTACGTGGATAGGGCATTGGCTGATTGGCAGGAAACAGAGAGTGGGAATAAAGGTATCCTATTCTGGTTTGCTACCGGTTACCAGTGGTGTTCCACAGTGGTCTGTGTTGTGGCCTCTTCTTTTTAAGTTGCACATCAACGATTTGGATTATGGAATAGATGGCTTTGTGGCTAAGTTTGCTGATGATACAAATATAGGTGGAGGGGCCGGTAGTGCTGAGGAAACAGAGAGTCTGCAGAGAGACTTGGATAGATTGGAAGAATGGGAAAGAAGTGGCAAATGAAATATAATGTTGGAAAGAGTATGGTTATGCACCTTGGCAGAAGAAATAAACGGGCAGACTATTATTTAAATGGGGAGAGAATTCAAAGTTCTGAGATGCAACGAGACTTGGGAGTCCTCGTGCAGGATACCTTTAAGGTTAACCTCCAGCTTGAGTTGGTGGTGAAGAAGGCGAATGCAATGTTGGCATTCATTTCTAGAGGAATAGAGTATAGGAGCAGGGATGTGATGTTGAGGCTTTATAAGGTGCTGGTAAGACCTCCGGAGTACTGTGGGCAGTTTTGTGCTGACGTTGGAGAGGGTACAGAGAAGATTCACTAGAATGATTCCGGGAATGAGAGGGTTAACATATGAGGAACGTTTGTCTGCTCTTGGACTGTATTCCATGGAGTTTAGAAGAATGAGGGGGGCCCTCATAGAAACATTTCTAACGTTGAAAGGCATGGACAAAGTGGATGTGGCAAAGTTGTTTCCCATGATGGGGGAGTCTAGTGTGAGAGGGCATGACTTAAGGATTGAAGAGCGCCCATTCAGAACAGAGATGCGAAGAATTTTTTTTAGCTAGGGGGTGGTGAATCTATGGAATTTGTTGTCATGGGCAGCAGTGGAGGCCAAGTTATTGGGTGTATTTAAAGCAGAGATTGATAGGTAGCTGAGTAGCCAGGGCATCAAAGGTTATGGTGAGAAGGCGAGGAAGTGGGACTAAATGAGAGAATGGATCAGCTCATGATAAAATGGCGGAGCAGACTGGATGGGCCGAATGGCCGACTTCTGCTCCTTTGTCTTATGGTTATATGGTTTCATGGTCCTGCCCAGGAGTCCCGTGTCCTGTTCAGGAGTGCTGTGTAATGACCAGGAGTCCCGCGTCCTGCCGCCACATACAGTCCTCTTGCCTTGCCACATCTTGTCCTCGCCTGGATTCGGAGTCCAAGCCCGAGTCAAGACCCAGGTTCCAGGTCCCTGTCCAGTCTCTGGCTGAGAGTTATTGTCCGAGTTCCAAGTTCCAAGTTCCTTGTTCCTTGTCCAGGTCCCGCATTCCCAGTCTAGTCCTAGCCCAGGCCCTGTATCCTAGTCTTGTCTGGTCCTGTGTCTTGTCCAGCGTCACTTTTTCCCCACTTCCCTTGCTTTCTTGAGAGACTTAGTCCTGATATTAGTACTTCAGTGCCTGTGTCATGCATTTGGGACCGCTCCAAGTGCCCCCCTTATGAGAGAACAGTCCAGCCAAATATGAACCCAGCGACGCAGACACTGTCGTTTTAATCTTGCCACCCGGGTTTCCCTTCTGTTAAATACCCTCCCACCCGCTCGTGTCGATCTTAGTCCTGGAGTGCCTGTTCAGTCGCCAGGAGGCTCTCATAGAGGGGAGGGGGTACTGTGATGGTCCAGGCTATGAAGTTCGCATTCCTGTTCGCGGTCCAGTCCATTGTTCCTTATTCCATGTTTTCCAGTTTTCTCTTGTTCTGTTGTATGCCTTAATTGAGGCACATGATTCCCATTCCGGGCTGGCTACATAAACAGTTCCTGAGTTCAGCTTCAGTTGCTGGACTGTTCCCTTCCCTTTCCTTCCCCTTCCTTCTGAAGCCTCGCCTGCTACCTTTGCCTGAAGCCTCACCTGAAACCTTTGCCTGAAGTCTTGCCTGCTACCTCGCTTGTCACCACGCCTTCGCGAGGTAGGTCCGGCCGTTTGCTGCTACCTTGAGTTGGGAACTGTCTCTGTGTCCATGCCTTCGCTAGGTAGGTCCGGCCGTTTGCCGCTACCTTGTGTTCGGAACCGTGTTTTTGTACCCTCGCCTCTGCTGGGAAGGTCTGGCTGTTTACCGCTACCTTGAGTGGAGATCTGTCTCTCAGTGTCTGTGTCTTGTACTTGGGTGCACTCCCAGCACGCTCCATTATGACATATAGTGCCTGTCCCGAAGAAAACATACATCAACACTTTGAATGACTATTGTCCGGTTGCCCTCACACCAACAATAATGAAGTGCTTTGAGAGATTGGTCACCTCCCACATTAGAGTCACTATCCCTGCTACACTGGACTCACACCAGTTTGCCTATAAAGCAAACAGGTCCGCGGAGGATGCCATCTCATTAGCTCTTCACACTGTCCTGACACACCTGGAGGAAAAGGTCACACACGTGTGGATGTTGTTTGTTGATTATAGCTCTGCTTTTAATACTGTCATCCCCAGCAAGCTCATCTGCAAACTCCACCAGCTAGGCCTCGGCTCATCACTCTGCAACTGGGTCCTGAATTTCTTATCAGAGAGCTCACAGACAGTGAGACTGGGCCCTCACCTGTCCTCCACGACTATCCTGAACTCGGGTACACCACAAGGTTATG
Organism: Mobula hypostoma; assembly: GCF_963921235.1. Lineage (NCBI taxonomy): Eukaryota > Metazoa > Chordata > Chondrichthyes > Myliobatiformes > Myliobatidae > Mobula > Mobula hypostoma. The sequence goes on along the minus strand of NC_086106.1, from coordinate 36,461,757 downwards.
CATTAAGTCCAATACTCTACTCCCTCTTCACTTACGACTGTGTACCTGCATTTAACACCAATACCATCGTCAAATTCGCAGACGACACAACAGTGATCGGGTTGATCTCCAACAAAGATGAATCAGTGTACAGAGTGGACGTACAGAACTTAGTGAGCTGCTACTCAGAGAACAACCTGTCTCTTAATGCAGCAAAGACTAAGGAGTTAATTATCATCTTTGGAAAGTCACAGGATGACGAGTACGCTCCAGTCTACATTAACAAAGACATAGTGGAGAGAGTATCCAGTTTCAGGTTTCTGGGAATACACATCCCAGAAGACCTTACATGGTCCACTAACACCACAACAATAGTTAAAAAAGCACAGCAACGCTTGTTTTTCCTCAGGATGCTGAAAAGGGCTGGTCTACCTGAACAGACGCTGGTGACCTTTTACCGCTGCACCATAGAGAGCATCTTAACATACTGCATCTCTGCGTGATAACTCAGTTGTACAGCAGCTGATAGGAAAGCACTTCAGAGAGGCATCTCTAGCACACAGAAGATCATCGGGACACAGCTCCTGGCCTTGGAGGACACCTACAGCTCACGCTGCCTAAGGAAATCTGTAAGGACAATATACACCCATGTAATCATCTGTTTGAACTTCTTCTATCTGGCAGACGTTATAAGATTTTCTATGTCCGCACTTCCAGACTGAAAATAGCTTTTTTTCCCAGAGCTATAATTGCTCTGAAGCAATCGATCAAGCATCATCCACAAATTTGTTATATTGCTACTTTAATACTGGTTTTATGACTCATGCATCTGAGTTGTCCTTTTGTACTGCTGGACATTGATTGTACTGGCTGGTTACTTGATTTTATTTATTGTTTATTTATTTTATTTGTTGTTTTATAGCATTGAGTACAAGAGTTGCAAACTCATTTTCGCTGTATTGGTGCATGACAAATTGTACTATGCATTGACAATAAAGACATTTTGTATTTCGTATTCATATTTAATATTGCTGCCAGTTTACATTGTGTGCGTTTAAGCATAAGAAGTCTGAGTATAAGAAGATTTTCACGTTAAAATGCCACAGAGAGATGTTATGGATGCGATAGAAGGTGAGGACGTCGGTACAATAGCTATCACTAAAGGGGGTAGTGCTGAAGAAACTCGTGGGCCTGAAGATAGATAGGTCTCCTGGTACTGATGGACGCATCTCGAGGCACTGCAAAAAATGGCAGAGGCTTTGACGATAATTTACCAAAATTCTCTTGACTTTGGGCAGACCCCGGCGGATTGGAAGATTGCGAGTGTCACGCCTCTGTTCAACAAAGGATCTAGGCAAAAACCAGGTAACTATAGGCCAGTTAGTTTAACATCTGTAGTTCGGAAAATGTTTGAAGCTATCATTAAAGAAGCAATAGTGAGGCATCTGGAAAGAAATTGAACCATCAGGCGGACGCAGCATGGATTCGGCAAAGGCAGGTCCTGTTTGATAAACTAACTGGAGCTCTTTGAGGATATAACGAGCGTAGTGGATAGAGGGAAACAGATGGATGTTACTTACTTAGATTTCCAGAAGGCATTCGATAAGGTGTGCCGCAGGGGTCGGTGCTGGGCTCATAACTGCTCTGGAGGAAGGGACCAAGTGTAGTGTACCTACGTTTGCTGATGCTACTAAATTGAGTGGGAAAGCAAATTGTGCATAACATATGGGGACCCTGCAGAGAGATATCGATTCGAAGAAGGAAGTCTGAGAGTCGGAGCGGGAGTGTGGAGGAAGAAATTTTGAATTTTTCGGTTTTTTTTCCATCGGCGTTCAGAGAGGCGGGACTCCGCAGGCGTGTGACGTCGGGCAGTGAAGCGCGGAAGATTTAAAAGGAACCCAGCCTCATACAGCGGGCAGTGGAGTTTGCGGGCTGCAGAGTGAGCCGGGAGCAGAGTGAAGGCTTAAGGGCCTCGGCTCAATGGGCTCACGCGGAAATGGGCGAGGCGAGGACGGTTTGGTACTTTTTTGTTGTTGTTGTTGTTTGAGGAGAGGGGCAGTATGAGTGTGAGGGCAGTTTGTTGTTCTCGGTGCCGGATGTGGGAGGCCCTGGAGTCTCCAAGCCTCCTGGACGTCCACATCTGCGCCAGGTGTGCCGAGATGCAGCTTCTAAGGGACCACGTTAGGGAACTGGAGCTGCAGCTCGATGACCTTTGGCTGGTCAGGGAGAGTGAGGAGTTGATAGAGAGGAGTTACAGGCAGGTGGTCACACTGGGGCCACGGGAGGCAGACCAGTGGGTCACGGTTAGGAGGGGGAAGGGGAAGAGTCAGGTAATAGAGAGTACCCCGGTGGCTGTGCCCCTTGACAATAGGTACTCCTGTTTGAGTACTGTTGGGAGGGACAGCTTACCTGGGGGAAGCGACAGTGGCTGTGCCTCCGTCACAGAGTCTGACCCTGTAGCTCAGAAGGGTAGGGCAAGGAAGAGGAGGGCAGTTGTGATAGGGGACTCGATAGTAAGGGGGTCAGATAGGTGATTCTGTGGACGCAGTCCAGAGACCCAGATGGTAGTTTGCCTCCCTGGTGCCAGGGCCTGGGATCTTTCTGATCGTGTCCAAGATATCCTGAAGTGGGAAGGTGAGGAGCCAGAGGTCGTGGTACATATAGGTACCAATGACATAGGTAGAAAAAGGGATGAGGTCCTGAAAGGAGAATATAGGGAGCTAGGAAGGGAGTTCAGGAAAAGGACCGCAAAGGTAGTAATCTCGGGATTACTGCCTGTGCCACGCGACAGTGAGAGTAGGAATGCAATGAGGTGGAGGATAAATGCGTGGCTGAGGGATTGGAGCAGGGAGCAGGGATTCAAGTTTTTGGATCATTGGGACCTCTTTTGGCGCAGCCGTGACCTGTACAAAAAGGACGGGTTACACTTGAATCCTAGGGGGACAAATATCCTGGCAGGGAGATTAGCGAGGGCTACTGAGGTGACTTTAAACTAGAATGGTTGGCGGGTGGGAATCAAATTAAAGAGGCTAGGCGAGAGGAGGTTAGTTCACAACAGGGGGATGGGAACCAGTGCAGAGAGATAGAGGGGTGTAAAATGAGGGTAGAAGCAAAAAGTAGTAAGGTGAAAAGTAAAAATGGCAGGCCGACAAATCCAGGGCAAGCATCAAAAAGGGCCACTTTTCAACATAATTGTATAAGGGCTAAGAGAGTTGTAAAAGTGTGCCTGAAGGCTTTGTGTGTCAATGCAAGGAGCATTCATAACAAGGTGGATGAATTGAAAGTGCAGATTGTTATTAATGAATATGATATAGTTGGGATCACAGAGACATGGCTCCAAGGTGACCAAGGATGGGAGCTCAACATTCAAGGATATTCAATATTCAGGAGGGATAGACATGAAAGAAAAGGAGGTGGGGTGGCGTTGCTGGTTAGAGAGGAGATTAACATGATAGAAAGGAAGGACATAAGCTGGGAAGATGTGGAGTCGATATGGGTAGAGCTGCATAACACTAAGGGACAGAAAACACTTGTGGGAGTTGTGTACAAGCCACCTAACAGTAGTAGTGAGGTTGGGGATGGTATTAAACAGGAAATTAGAAATATGTGCAATAAAGGAACAGCAGTTATAATGGGTGACTTCAATCTACATGTTGATTGGGTGAACCAAATTGGTAAGGGTGCAGAGGAATAGGATTTCTTGGAATGTATGCGGGATGGTTTTTTGAACCAACATGTCGAGGAACCAACTAGAGAGCAGGCTATTCTAGACTGGGTATTGAGCAATGAGGAAGGGTTAATGAGCAATCTTATCGTGAGAGGCCCTTTGGGTAAGAGTGACCATAATATGGTGGAATTCTTCATTAAGATGGAGAGTGACATAGTTAATTCAGAAACAAAGGTTCTGAACTTAAAGAAGGGTAACTTTGAAGGTATGAGATGTGAATTAGCTAAGATAGACTGGCAAATGACACTTAAAGGGTTGACGGTGGATATGCAATGGCAAGCATTTAAAGATCGCATGGATGAACTACAACAATTGTGCATCCCAGTTTGGCAAAAGAATAAATCAAGGAAGGTAGTGCACCCGTGGCTGACAAGGGAAAATAGGATAGTATCAATTCCAAAGCAGAAGCATACAAATTAGCAAGAAAAAGTGGCTCACCTGAGGACTGGGAGAAATTCAGAGTTCAGCAGAGGAGGACAAAGGGCTTAATTCGGAAGGGGAAAAAAGATTATGAGAGAAAACTGGCGGGGAACATAAAAACTGACTATAAAAGCTTTCATAGATATGTGAAAAGAAAAAGATTGGTTAAGACAAATGTAGGTCCTCTACAGACAGAAACAGGTGAATTGATTATGGGGAGCAAGGATATGGCAGACCATTTGAATAATTACTTTGGTTCTGTCTTCACTAAGGAGGACATAAATAATCTTCCGGAAATAGTAGGGGACAGAGGGTCCAGTGAGATGGAGGAACTGAGGGAAATACATGTTAGTAGGGAAGTGGTGAAAGGTAAATTGAAGGAATTAAAGGCAGATAATTCCCCAGGGCCAGATGGTCTGCATCCCAGAGTGCTTAAGGAAGTAGCCCAAGAAATAGTGGATGCATTAGTGATAATTTTTCAAAACTCTTTAGATTCTAGACTCGTTCCTGAGGATTGGAGGGTGGCTAATGTAACCCCACTTTTTAAAAAAGGAGGGAGAGAGAAACCAGGGAATTATAGACCGGTTAGCCTAACATCGGTGGTGGGGAAACTGCTAAAATCATCGGACAAAGTCAGCATGGATTTGTGAAAGGAAAATCATGTCTGACGAATCTCATAGAATTTTTTGAGGATGTAACTAGTAGAGTGGGTAGGGGAGAACCAGTGGATGTGGTATATTTGGATTTTCAAAAGGCTTTTGACAAGGTCCCACACAGGAGATTAGTGTGCAAACTTAAAGCACACGGTATTGGGGGTAAGGTATTGATGTGGATAGAGAATTGGTTAGCAGACAGGAAGCAAAGAGTGGGAATAAACAGGACCTTTTCAGAATGGCAGGCAGTGACTAGTGGGGTACCGCAAGGCTCTGTGCTGGGAACCCAGTTGTTTACAATATATATTAATGACGTGGATGAGGGAATTAAATGCAGCATCTCCAAGTTTGTGGATGACACGAAGCTGGGTGGCAGTGTTAGCTGTGAGGAGGATGCTAAGAGGATGCAGGGTGACTTGGATAGGTTAGGTGAGTGGGCAAATTCATGGCAGATGAAATTTAATGTCGATAAATGTGAAGTTATCCACTTTGGTGGCAAAAACAGGAAAACAGATTATTATCTGAATGGTGACCAATTAGGAAAAGGGGAGGTGCAATGAGACCTGGGTGTCATTATACACCAGTCATTGAAAGTGGGCATGCAGGTACAGCAGGCGGTGAAAAAGGCGAATGGCATGCTGGCATTTATAGCGAGAGGATTCGAGTACAGGAGTAGGGAGGTACTACTGCAGTTGTACAAGGCCTTGGCGAGACCACACCTGGAGTATTGTGTGCAGTTTTGGTCCCCTAACCTGAGGAAAGACATCCTTGCCATAGAGGGAGTACAAAGAACGTTCACTAGATTGATTCCTGGGATGGCAGGACTTTCATATGATGAAAGACTGGATGAACTAGGCTTATACTCGTTGGAATTTAGAAGATTGAGGGGGGATCTGATTGAAACGTATAAAATCCTAAAGGGATTGGACAGGCTAGATGCAGGAAGATTGTTCCCGATGTTGGGGAAGTCCAGAACAAGGGTCCACAGTTTGAGGATAAAGGGGAAGCCTTTTAGGACCGAGATTAGGAAAACCTTCTTCACACAGAGAGTGGTGAATCTGTGGAATTCTCTGCCACAGGAAACAGTTGAGGCCAGTTCATTGGCTATATTTAAGAGGGAGTTAGATATGGCCCTTGTGGCTAAAGGGATCAGGGGGTATGGAAGGAAGGCTGGTGCAGGGTTCTGAGTTGGATGATCAGCCATGATCATACTGAATGGCGGTGCAGGCTCGAAGGGCCGAATGGCCTACTCCTGCACCTATTTTCTATGTTTTCTATGATAGGTTAAGTTAGTGGGCAAGGGTGTGGCAGATGCAATACAATTTTGGTAAATGCGAGGTCATCCACTTTGGAAGGAAAATGGAAGAGCAGATTACTATTTAAATACTAAAAAAATGCAGCATGCTGTTTGCAGAGGGACTTGGGAGTGCTTGTGCATGAATCACAAAAGGTTGGTTTGCAGATGCAGCAGACTATCAAGAAGGCCAATGGAATGTTGACCTTCATTGCCAGAGGGATTGAATTTATGAGCGGGGAGGTTATGCAAAAACGATATAGGATGCTGGTGAGGCCACACCTGGAGTGCTGCGTGCAGTTCTAGTCTCCTTACTTGAGGAAAGATATACTGGCCTTGGCGGCGGTACGGAGGATGTTCACCAGGTTAATTCCAGAGATGAAGGGGTTAGACTATGAGCAGAGACTGAGTCGCCTGGGACTGTACTCACAGGAATTCAGAAGAATGAGGGGAGATCTTATAGAATTATAGAAAATTATGAAAGGGATTATGAAAGAGGCCAGAAAGTTGCTTCTGCTGATAGGTGAGACTAAAATTAAAGGCCATAGTCTCAAGATTCGGAGGAGTAGATTGATGGACAGAGATGAGGAGGACTGCTTTAACCAGTGTGTGGAGAATCTGTGGAATTCTTTGCCCAATAAGGCAGTGGAGGCTACCTCAGTAAATATAATTAACACAATGTTGGGTAGATTTTTGCATAGTAATGGAATTAAGGGTTATGGGGAAAAGGCAGGAAGGTGAAGTTGAGTCTATGATCAGATCAATCAGGATCTTATTGAATGGCGGAGCAGCCCTGCCGGCCCAGATGGCCTGCTCCTGCTCCTCTTTCATATGTTCTTATGTTAAGATAAATACATTAATTCACACTGAAGTTTGACTTTTAAAAAGTCATCTGAAGTCCAAAGTATGTGCAATAAAACATATAATAAGGCCGTTTTCATCAAAATTACTTTTAACTTAAGAAATCATCCACATTGAGGAAGATATTTACGTTTATGTTTATTTATATATTGGGATATAGCGTGGTGTATGTGTCACAGTGGGGTGCTGGGAACGGACCCAAATGTGAGACACAGACACTGAGTACAAGGAACAGGACCTGACTAGAATAGGGACGTGACAGGATACAGACAAGGAGCAGGGACAAGAAAGCCGACTAGGGCTTGTACCCCGAGCCAGAGACTGCACAAGGACCCAGAACCTGGGTCTTGCCTCAGGCTCGGGCCCCAGAACCAGGCAAGGACATGACATGACTGCAGGACTGGTGGCTGGGGTCTTGAGGCTTGAGGCTTGGAGACAGGCTTGGGGTCTTGAGGTTTGAGGATTGGAGACAGGCTTGGGGTCTTGAGGCTTGAGGCTTGGAGAAAGGCCTGGGGTCTTGAGGCTTGAGGCTTGGAGACAGGCTGGGGTCTTGGTCTTGAGGCCTGCAGGCTGGGGTCTTGGTCTTGAGGCCTGCAGGCTGGGGTATTGATCTTGAGGCCTGCAGGCTGGGGTCTTGGTCTTGGGTACTTTGACGCTTGGGTATGGACTCCGAGCCAGAGAGTGGGCAAAGACCCAGAACCTGGGACTCGACTCGGGCTCAGACTCCAGAACTAGGCGAGGACAAGACGATGCTACAGGACTGGATATGGCTTGGGTGTGGAACTCCTGGGTAGGACGAGAAACAAGGACATGTAAAGGCACATGGACAGGACTCAGATAGGACTGGACTAGGTACGGACTGGACTTGGGCCTTCAGGAACACGGAGCCTTGGACTAGAAGAGACAGGAGCACGGAACACAGAGCCGGGACCCCTCCTTGGGAACAGGAGTAGGGCCGGGACTCACACATATAACACAGAGCCAGGTCCCCTCCTTTCGAACAGGAGTAGAGCCAGGACTCATACACAGAACACTGAACATGAAGAGACGGATCCCAACACTAGGTGGCGGCAAACGGCCGAACCCACCTAGCGTAGTCGTGGACAAAGAGAGACGATTCCACACAACGAAAGACAGTTTCTTATCTTGACCTAACAAGGCTCCGGCGGTAAGACTTCAGCAATACAGGCGATGTATACAGGCGGGGTATCCAGGCTAGGTGAGCAGGCAGAGAGTCAGGCAAGGGGGGAAAAGACAGGGAGGGGAACAGGACAGTCCAGCATGGAATCCCAGGTTTACAGAGGTATTTATGTCTCAGCCCCAAAACGAGAAACGTGCCCACAACAGAAACTGGGGAAAACCAGAAACCCCGGATCAAGGAACGATGGACCGGACCGTGAACCGGAACACGGATTTCAGGGACTGGACTATGACAGTACGCCCTTCCGGTCCTTCGAGTCATGCCGCCCAGCAATCCCCAGTTTAATCCTTGACTGATGATGGGAGATAAATTAATTTATCAACTGGTACGTCTTTGGAACGCCTGTGGGAAGAAACCAAAGCACCCGCAGGAAATCCGTGTGGTCATAGGGAGAACATAAAAAACTCCTAACAGGCAACGGCTGACAATGAACCCGGGTCGCTGTACTGTAAAGCGTTGTGCTAACTATTACAATACGGTACCGCCCTAATGAAAGTGCCAAAGTACTTCCGAGTTGTCAATTCAAATTACACACTAATAGACATCGGGAATTTCGTTTGAAGCAAGTTTTGCTTCCGTTCCGTATGACACTTTGACCCCATGAGATTCCTTTTTCAGGAAATATCTATTATGTAAAATTTTTCGTGAGTTGACCCAAATTGGTTGATATCGTCAGTAAAGGTGAATCATCAGCGCGCACCAAATCCAACTTCAAAGTTCAAAGTAAATTTACTACCGAAAACATATATGTCACCACAGACAACCTTGAGATTCATTTACTTGAGGGCATTCAGAGTAGATAAAAGATATACAGTAGATTCAATGGAAAACAACACACAAAAAGACGGGAAAAACAACACAGGCACAAAAGACAAAAATTGGTGTGATTAAATAAATCAATAGACAATTAGTTAAACAGACTGATAGATTAACAGATAGAGAAACACGTGATGAGTAGTCCTTCATTGTGATTCCATAGATTATGGATCAATTCAGTGTTAGGCTAAGTAGAGTTTTCCCTTGTGGTTCAAGTACCCGATGTTTGAGGGGTAATAACTGTTTCTGAACCTGGTGCTGTGGATTCTGAGGCCCCCATCCGCCCTCCCTGATAGCTGCCTCCTCGAATTATCTATCTATTAGCTGCGTGCGCGCAGATAAATACTTCTTTCATAAATAACTTTACCTACTCTAATCATCTGCAAGCTTCAGGAGTTTCCAATTGAACTCTAACTTGGAACAATGGGTAAAATTTGAGAGGTTAGGAGTGACAGATTTAGAAGGGATCTGAGGAAATGTTTTTAACTGATTGCTCATCAAATTATTAACATCAACATTATAAAACAACATTGAGTCGCCTGCTTCGGTTGACTCCTGAGCGTTGCAAACTTTTGTTTGTCCGTTTGGATATGGCCCAAGTGAGGGGAGAGAGAGACTGATCCGGGTCGATAGTTCACAGACTTTAATGCGAACAGTATATTAAGGGAAAAGAAAACAAGAAACGACAGCCCATACAGGTCGGGTTACTAAACTCTGAAACAGAAAACTTGATGCGAATACCGGGACTGAAAGGAATAACGAAATATAAAATGAATGCAACTAGTCTTCAGCGTCAGTCGGCTCGCTAATCCACTTTTCTCAGGCAACGCCGAATACAAGCCGGCGGTGTAACATTGCTGTGTTTTGCTCACGTCTCGGCAAGCCCTGCGACCAAACGAAGGGAGTTCAATACAGCCATAAAGAAATAATAATTAGCTGGCTTTCCTGCGCAGCCGAGTCCGTGCATGTGACAGTTTAAAAGTTAAAACTGATGTGAGAAAGTGCTTGCTCATCATACTTATTGAAATATTCATCATCGCATTTTTAAACTATGCTTTTATTGATAGAGAAGGGATAGCTATTTCTCCAGACATAGAATGAATCCATGCCATTACTCAGAGCAATTTCATATGTGCCAGATCATACATATCTTGCTACCGTGCCACCAGACTGGTATCGGTCCCTACACTCACAGTAATCATACGCGAGGCTGTGTTTTAGTGGCATGCCAATTAAATAAATTGAATAAAAGGCATTTTCCCAGCTACTGACATCAGGTTAACTGGCGTGTGATTTCCTTGTTTCATTCTTTTTTCTTGAGCAGGGGATTTAGATTCCCCATTTTTCAATCACAGTTACTTGTTGAATATAGCTCTTTGAGTTAAGAGTAATATGTACAACATGCGTTGGACTGGGTTTAGAGCAGGTTTCGCTCAGTGATGCAAATGTTAGGTCAGTTACTTGGAAGTGTGGAAAAACCTGAGACTGGAGCAGAGAGGATTGCAGCGTTGCGGAGGAAATGGGGAGGTGATTAGATATGAGAGGGACGGAGGAATATTTTCAGTGTTGAAGGCAATGAGGAATATGGACTAAAGTGTTGTGAAATTACTTCTGGAAGGAGGCAAGTCATAATCAATGTTATATCATTACAGTGATTGTTAAAAGAATGAGAGGGACATGGGTTGTTATGAAACAACCCATCTAGGAAACGCATGTATATGCTAGTACTGTGACAAGGGTTGGAAAGTCATTAACTAGTCACACTGGGCAGACTAGTTGATGCACCTGCAATACTGTGGGAAGGACTCGTGCTGTTGTTTTTCCTCCAGTCACATCAGTGAGTTCAGATTGATGAGAGAATATTTACGTACTCTCATTGTATCAAGAGATTCAGCCGTTTATTCAACCTTATGCCACACTTGTGTGTTCACACTAGCAAAAATCCATTTGCCTGTTCTTAATGTTTCAATGGCATCAGTCAATCATCCAGTTTGCCAGCGAAGTTTTCACACCAGGGAGAGGCCATTCATCTATTCCATCCGTGGAAAGGGATTCACCAATACATCCCACCTTCTTTCTGAGATCATACTGGATAGAAGAAATTCACCTGAACTGTGTGTGGAAATGCATTTGCTCAGTCATCCACCCTGCTGAGACACAGCGAATTCATAAATTGCCATGATTTTGTTATTAATCTACTATTAATCACATTCAGTACTAAATTGCATTCATCACAGTGATCAGTGTCCTTTTATACCCATATAAAGATCTGGTTTTTGTTTCTTAGTATGTATAGTTCCAGCTTATTGACCTTGAGCCTGCAGTATGTTTTAAGGATCACTGTCAGTGACGCTGCTTAACTTAAACGTTCTCAACAGAAATTTAGTTACAATAAAATTATGAACATTTACTTCACGTCTAAAATTTCATTAACTTAAAAATTGTAGATGTTCTTCTAAAGTTGAGCTTGAGAGTCTTATAAATCAATGTCTCCAGTCGGACATGTTTATTTATCCTTGTTGACAGTTCTTACCATGGACATTATATGCACGATCAACCTCAGAGTGCACCACAAAGAAAAGGGTTGTGAATTGCTGGATTAGTGGCCTCAAAGTACAGCTGATCTCAGCTGTTGCTGGATTCTTCTATGCAAAGTTTGCACTTATTTTTCTGGCCCTGTAGATAGGCATAAGTCAGACAGGAAGAGACTTGTGATGCAGATAATCTAATGATTTATGTCTGAAGCAGGTCACAAATGCATCATAGGCTAGCTGTAGACAGAGTAGATGTTGTGGACATCAGTCTGAGCAGTTGAACATAAGGAACCAGTGTTCTATAGGAACTGGTGCTGCAAAAATTTGTATTCATTATTCAGCAATCAGATATACAAAGTGAAAATTTGCTTGCCTCTAAATTGGGACATAGTTGCAACAAGGAAGGCTTCAATTGCATTCAGTTGTATTTATAAAGGAATGCAAGAAGCAGAAGTAGTCGGCCTGTTCATAACATAACATTCTGTTGGGCTTATCTTTTACCTTGCACAATTATCCTGCAACAATTGTTGATTTCTTTCAATGACTAAAAGTCTGTTTATCTCTGTCTTAAACAGATTCATGGACTGAACCACAATACCTTTGTAGAGTAGGGGATGATTGAGTAGAAAAGGCAGCAGCTCGCAGCAGTTTTGGAGCTTTGAGCAGCACCTAATCAGAGAGATGTGTGGCTGAAGTTGTGAGAGACAGGAAATATACAGAGATAGTTATACCCAAGTTGCAGAAATCAGAAAACTAGGTGACAGTCAGGAAGGAGAACAGGCAGTGCAGAGTACCCCTGTGGCCATCACCCTGAACAGCAAGTACAGCACATGTGAAACTGCAGATGTCCACACTGAAATTGTTCAACTAAAATTCACCCGTGCAGGCTAATTCTGAACTCCTTCCTTCCTTATCTGTACACAGAAACAAAGACTCATACTGAATGCATTGGACGTCAAAGGTCGATTGTTGATACTGAATGCACAGCTGATCTGGCCACTATACAGTTCTGAACAGAGTTTTCACGGTTGTAAATTTCCTCAAATTTTTATGCATCAAAATTAACTTCGTTGTTATGGACTTCGACGCGTTAATGTTAGGCTCACAAAGTTATTCTTTTCCAGTCCGTTTGCTAACTAGATCAACATGCATTGAACATAACCACTGAAACGGACTGCTGCAATATACATCCACTCAAGATGCACCGAGAAAGTGTCTCTACTCTTACAACAAATATTGGAGCAAGGGCACTCGGATAATCCCAAATTATGTAAAAGCTGAATATTGACCAGCTTGAAAGCTTGCGCGAGTAGCCAATAGGGTAAAACATTACTCGTAGTGTATAACATTATTAGTAGTGTATACGTATTTCAGCAAGGTATTTGATAAGGTACCCCATGCAAGGCTTATTGAGACAGTATGGAGGCAAGGGATACAAGGGGACATTGCTTTGTGGATCCAGAACTGGCTTGTCCACAGAAGGCAAAGAATGGTTGTAGATGGGTCATATCCTGCATGGAGGCCAGAGACCAGTGGTGTGCCTTAGGGATCTGTTCTGGGACCCGTACTCTTTGTGATTTTTATAAATGACTTGGATAAGGAAGTGGAGGGATGGGTTAGTAAATTTGCTGATAACACAAAGGTTGGGAGAGTTGTGGACAGTGTGGAGTGCTGTCAGAGGTTACAGCGGGACATTGATAGGACGCAAAACTGGGCTGAGAAGTGGCAGATGGAGTTCAACCCAGATAAATGCGAGGTGGTTCATTTTGGTAGGTCAAATATGAAGACAGAATATAGCATTAATGGCAAGACTCTTGGCAGTGTGGAGGATCAGAGGGATCTTGGTGTCCGAGTCCATAGGACACTCAAAGCTGCTACGCAGATTGACTATGTGGTTAAGAAGTCATACAGAGGATTGGCCTTGATCATTCATGGGATTGAGTTTAAGAGCCGAGAGGTAATGTAGCAGATATATATAGGACCCTGGTCAGTCCCCACTTGGAGTACTGTACTCAAATCTGATCGCCTTACTACAGGAAGACGTGGAAACAATAGAAAGGGTGCAGAGGAGATTTACGAGGATTGGGGAGCATGCCTTATGAGAATAGGTTGAGTGAACTCGGTCGTTTCTCCTTGGAACGACGGAGGACGAGAGGGTAGAGGTGTTTAACATAATCAGAGGCATTGATCGTGTGGACAATCAGAGGCTTTTCCCCGGGGCTGAAATGGCTAGCACGAGAGGGTATAGTTTTAAGGTGCTTGGAAGTAGGTACAGAGGAGATGTCAAGGGTATGATTTTTACGCAGAGAGTGCTGAGTGCTTGGAATGGGCTGCTGGTGGCGGCGGTGGAAGCAGCAATGATAGGATCTTTAAGAGACTCCTGGATGGCTACATAGAGCTTAGAAAAATAGAGGGCTATGGGTAAAGCCTAGGCAGTTCTCAGGGCGGGACATGTATGGCCCAGCTTTGTGGGCCAAAGGGCCTGTATTGTGCTGTGGGTTTTCTATGTTTCTATGTTTCTATTCCTTCTTTCCTTCCTTGAGTCCTTAACTCCTGGTGGAGTCGTCGGGGCGCCGTCATGACAAGCTTTGCACAAGTCTGCCCCATCTGTCGCGGTTGTGTGCCAGAGCCTGGGTCACCGCAAGTTTTCCCTGTCCATTCTTTAATGTTGTCCATCCATCGTTTCCTCTGTCTACCTCTCGTCCTTTTCCCCTCCACAGTTCCTTGTAGAACGGTCTTTGCAAGATCAGCCGTACCATCTCAGCTTTCTTTTCTTCACCTTTGTGGGACGGTCTTCGGGGGGGGGGGGGGCAATGTGTGTTCGATGGTCTTGCGGACCTGCTCGTTTGTGATGTGGTCCAAGTATGAGATGCCCAAGGTGTTGCGATAGCATCTCATTTCCAATGCCTGTATCTTCCTCTGCAGCTCTGCTGTGAGGGTCCATGTCTCTCATGCGTACAGGAAGATGGAGAATACCAACGCACGCAGGAGTCTGATCTTGTACTTCATGGTGATGTTGCTGTCCCTCCATATTACCTTGAGTTTGGATAGTGCAGTCATTGCCTGTGCGGTTCTTGCCAGGACTTCTGGTCTTGAACCTTCATCACTGGTGATTGCTGTACTGTCTCAAGTTTCTGACCATGGACTGAGATGTCTCTTGTGATGGCACGTTTGGCATTTGCATGTACTTGGTTATCTCGGGACTTATTTCCATTCCAAACTTTGTGGAATAGATGTTTCTATTACTGGCTTATTATGCCAATATTGTGAATCTCTGGGTTAAAGGACTTAAAACATGTGTTTGTCAATGTAATCTGAATATTGCAAAAACATACAATGATACATTGACTCATTAAATGAAAATAATTTTATAACATTTTCTCGTTCCATGCCAGACCCTTTTACGCAATTCATTTCGGAGGAATATAACGTTAGTCCCAAGAGTGGTTGCGCAGTTTTGTTCAATTACTGATAATATGAAATGTTACATCAAATACGGAGAATGACATCAGGTATAAATATGAAGCTGATTTTACATAGCAGTTCATGTTCTGAATACCTGCCGAAAGAAATGGACGGAATACCAAGAGGTTTGCTGTTTGCCCTTTACTATTCTGGCGTTGCCGTGATCGGCACTCCAGGTAATGTACGACAATGATGTTCTAAGAAATTCCCTGTTGATCTGTATTATTGCTTGTTGTCTCCAATCTTCACTATAGCTTAATGCGAATAATCACAGAGTAACAGGATTGGACATTGGAGAAATTATTAGTATCATGACTACAGACTGATATCCTGTGTAAAGATGTATCTCGTTTGTCACTGGTGTTAGTGCGATGTCTGTCGTACAATGCACTCCATCGCATTAAATCCATGAGACTGCTTTGTGCTCTCGGCACACTCCTGAATAGATTCCCTGAGACGGGCGACGACGTAAAAAGAAAAACTATCCTTTCTCTCGCGCTGAATCTGTAGAAATAGAGCTAAGTAAAATTCGTCCTACCTTCCAACACGGTCTATACCACCGCCAGAGCAAAATCACTTCGAAGAGTGGTGAAATGGTTTCCTCTGTCAATTCTGCAGAACGTAATCTGCAGATCTTTTATGAATTTGGGTGTTAAAGTCTCCAATCCTGTACCTCCTTCCTTTTAATCGTAGTATTTAGTTATTTTAAATTTGGTCGTACGTATTTCCATCAGCTATTTTCTGTAATCTGAGCTCAACCTTACATATAAGAAAAATAGTGTTGGGTGTCACGTCCTATTTATTAGTTCACTACACAGGCTAATCAAGAAAGCTTCGAATTAGCCGTCCAGTTCGCCTATTCTGCTACCGAAACCTACCTGTGCACGTAGAATTTAAATCGTTTATTACTTCAAGTAGTTAATTCTTTCTTTGCTGCACCTCCCATTGAATACCACGACACTTAGGCGAAGGAGCTCCATTTGTCGTTTTTCTGCCAAAATGAACCTCCCAGTCCTGAGTTCCCTCAGAATAAACTGGTATTTGCATCGGCACACACACGCGGCCAATTCTTCCACCACCTGCAATCTTCTACAACACAAACATTCACATGCCTTTATGTCCAACATAGTAATGTGCATTACAAAAGCAAATGACTTGAAACCTAATTGTGTGGAATATTTTACTATCGCCTTGTCAGTCCCAAAACACCCCTCTCGTATGTGATTTCGGCCTCTCATCAAATTTAGGATCCTAATTGCAACTTGTTTCTACAATACCATGCATTTATTTGATTTACGCTCGTTGGTGACGTCAACACAGTTACAACTCCAGTGATAAATATAAAAAATGTTGTAAAGATATTTGCCTTCTCATTTTATGCGTGGTTCCATCTTCAGTCAAAGGCAAAAGGGGTAAAAAAGCATAATTTAATTGACGACTTTCGTCATCTTGCGGACCTGAGTTCATGTACATATGCGAAAAGAGTCTTGATATTATCTCATATAACTATTGTGTCCAATTACTTATCCCCTAAAATGTGCGGTCTAGGTAGCCAGTGATGATGCCGTGTAGCGGCAGGGGAGCATGTATTGTTGTTAGTCACGTACTGAGGGGAATGGGGAGATTTCATACCCAAGACATGGGTTTTATTGCACCCGACCATTCCGTTGATGATGTCTCCTTCGCTTGGAAATGGATTGGTGTAACTGTTGTTTCTAGAATTTTAAATAAAAATACCCATCGGCGTAATCCTAATCATGAAACATCAAGATTTTCGGGTTCGCTGATATACTTCGAGGAAGGAAATGTAAGGTCCTTATCTGCTTCAGGTCTACGTGAATGCAAAGCCACAAATGTAATTGATGCTTAGCTGCTCTTTCAATCCACGAACAAACAATGACACCACGAAATGATATTAATAACGGCATTCAGATAGCAGGAATCAATAAATTAGTAAGATGATATAATCTCCAACCCGTTTTCCTGATTACAGAATCTGACATTCTTGGGGACAGTTCTATCACTTCTGCGCTCCTGTCTTCCGTCTCACACTCAACTGTTATTTGATCATAAATCCCGTCTCTCTTACAGCGAACTTGGTAGTGATTGCGATCCTGCGACGGGGACGATGTAGTCTGTCTGGATGTATTTCCTGTTACCTGGTGGCGATGGCCGTGACCGATATCTTTTTCATTATAACGGCAGCGATATTCAACCGCACTGTGGGTAACCTTTTTGAGTACAGCTTCCTTTTCATCACACCGATTTGTAAACTTAATTTTGCTTTTATTTACGGATTCAGAAATTGCTCCGTTTGGATTACCGTGGCATTCACTTTTGATCGATATGTTGCAATTTGTTGCCAAAAGCTGAAAACGAAGTATTGTACGGAGAGAACGGCTGTCGTGGTTGTCGGAACGATTTGTGCTCTCAGCTGTTTTACACATATCCCTTATTATTTCGTATATGAGCCAGTCGTTGTAATTAATGGTATACCTTGGCTTTGCGATGTAAGGCCTGTATTTTACACCTCTCGATGGTGGATTGCATTTGACACCTTTCAGCGCATCAGTGCCCCATGTCTTCCATTCGTCCTTATATTACTGTTTAATCTACTCACCGTCAGACACATCTTCATGACGATGAAAATCCGAAGAAAAATGCTAGTCAATAAAAACACAGAGAGGCGGACAGACGGAGAGTTGGAGAGCCGCAGAAAATCTGTTCTGTTGCTGTTCTGTGTTTCTGCTGGATTCATCCTTTTCTGGCTTTTGTTTCTGATTAGATTTCTTTATGTTCGAATTGCAAAGCTCAGTTATTTCTCAGGCTCCGATGCTAGTAACTCAAAGTTTATACTGGAAGAAAGTTCATTTATTCTTCAATTTTTCAGTTTTTGTGTAAATCCATTCATTTATGTTGGCACCCAGAGTCAATTTAGAAAGGAGTTAAAGAACGGGTTAAAATGGTTTGTGAATCGCATTGATGGATTCTGTAAATTCTAATAATAATTGAGTGCATATGGTGCATTTCTATCACCAGGACAACTCAACATTGTCTCGTGAACACATGGTAATTCACTATTAAGTTCTGCAGTCCTTAGCGAAGTCTGAACATGTCCATGGCAAAATCTTTCAGATACCATTCCGGTCTGAGAAGACAAGCGATCTTTGGCTGCAGCTCTATTTTTCCCCAATTAACCCCAGCCCATTCTTCCCCTTAATGTTGAAAATTTAACGAATGTTTATATTGAACGCAGTAGGATGCAATATTTAGCTCTGTCTATAAACGTGTGTTTGCCAGCTTTCCAGTTTATTCTAACCGAATCTATATGTTCTTTATGACAATCTGCAGTTGAAGGTTTTCCTTATAACACAGGTATGCATTAAATGATATCACTTCTGGTTATTTTGCCTGTGATATCGTGCTTAATATGGATGAGTGCAAGTTTGAAGTGCAACTCTGGGCACATTCAAGCCTTCCGGATCGTAGTCCAATCTCAAACTTTAGGTGATTAGTTTTTTCAGCATTAGAACTGTCTATTTTACTGGAAGTCATTTCTCTCAGTATTTCTTTGTTCTTATATTCAGGAATGCTGCCATATGCAATACGTTATACACGTCGTGATTGAATTTGTTAATGCTCCGTTTCAGTTGCTTTCTTTCCTGCTCCGAAGATCTTAACAGGCTTTGTGACTAAGTTTGCTGATGATACTAAGATAGGTGGAGGGGCCGGCAGTGCTGAGGAAACAGAGAGTCTGCAGAGAGACTTGGATAGATTCTGAAAATGGGCAAAGAAGTGGCAAATGAAATACAATGTTGGAAAGTGTATGGTTATGCACTTTGGTAGAAGAAATAAACGGGCAGACTATTATTTAAATGGGGAGAGAATTCAAAGTTCTGAGATGCAACTGGATTTGAGAGTCTGCCTGTAGGATACCCTTAAGGTTAATTTCGAGGTTGAGTTGGTGGTGAAGAAGGCGAATGCAATGTTGGCATTCATTTCTAGAGGAATAGAGTATAGGAGCAGGGATGTGATGTTGAGGCTCTATAAGGCGCTGGTGAGACCTCACTTGGAGTACTGTGTGAAGATTTCGGCTCCTTATTTAAGAAAGGATGTGCTGACGTTGGAGAGGGTTCAGAGAAGATTCACTAGAATGATTCCGGGAATGAGAGGGTTAACATATGAGGAACGTTTGACCGCTCTTAGACTGTACTCCTCGGAGTTTAGAAGAATGAGGGGAGACCTCATAGAAACATTTCGAATGTTGAAAGGCATGGACAGAGTGGATGTGGCAAAGTTGTTTCCCAAGGTGTGGAGTCCAGTACGAGAGGGCATGACTTCAGGATTGAAGGGTGCCCGTTCAGAACAGAGATGCAAAGAAATTTTTTCAGCCAGATGGTGGTGAATCTGTAGTATTTGTTGCCACGGGTGGCAATGGAGGTCAAGTCACTGGGTGTATTTAAGGCAGAGATTGATAGGTATCTGAGTAGCCAGGGCATCAGAGGTTATGGTGAGAAGGCGGGGGAGTGGGACTAAATTGGAGATTGGATCAGCTCATGATAGAATGCAGAGCAGACTTGATGGGCCGAATGGTCGACTTCTGCTCCTTTGTCTTACGGTCTTAAACCAAAGCATTCAATTCATGAAAGTACAACTTGGATTCCAAAATTTATTGCTACCTTTTTAATGAGAGGAAAGAATTGAATACCTTGTGGCTTTTCAAAAAATACTTGGGGCCAATGTTGTCTCTTTCAGAAGATTATCCATTTAATTTTAATCAACTTCAACAGAAGGTTTGTAACTTCGGCAGCAGCACATGAAGACAGTAAATTAATAGAGCTTGGTTACAATCAATATATTAATTTATGCATGGTCTGGGTTCGGCAGGAGGGCACAAAGGGCTGACAGATACAGGTTTCAATTGGGAGACGTGGACTGTAGGATGAATGTGCATTGAGTTTGGCAGTTTGAGTCTGACAGCCGAGGGGTTGATTATACTCTGAATCTCGAATGGTCCCAGGTAGCGAGGGCGAGTTTCCTGGGTTCATTCTTGACGTGAATGTCTTTAGAAGAAAGCCAAACCTTCTTCCCAGACCGATAATCAGGTGCAGGTATCCGATGGCGATCGGCAATCTTGCGGTTGCGTTCGGTTGAACGGAGCAGGGCCGCGCGTGTGTCTTTCCAATTCTTGCGGCACCGGCGGAGATGGGCCTGAACAGAAGGCTCAGCAATGTCATCCTCATGAGGGGAGAACAGAGGGGGTTGGTAACCGAGGGAGCATTCGAAGGGAGACATTCCGGTGGCGGTGCTGACCAAGGGGTTGTGGGCATATTCTACCCAAGCGAGATGGATGCTCCAGGAAGACGGGTTGTTGACGGTTATGCAGTGCAATGCTGCTTCAAAATCCTGGTTTGCTAGTTTTGTTTGACCGTTCGTCTGCGGATGAAAGCCGGACGACAGACTTACTGAGGCTCCAAGGGCTTGACAAAAAAATCTCCAGATTTGAGACACGAATTGGGGACCCCGGTCAGAAATAATGTCAGAGGTAATCCCATGAAGGCGGAAGACGTGATGGACGAGAATGTCGGCTGCATCACGGGCAGTAGGGAGTTTGGGAAGGGCTACGAAGCGCACGGTTTGGTAGAAGACGTCCACCACGGTGAGTACGGCAGTGTTCCCATGTGAAGGGGGTAGTCCAGTAACGAAGTCCAGCGCAATGTGAGACCAAGTGCGGCTGGGGACAGGGAGAGACGAAGCAATCCAGCAGGTGGTCGGTGGGAAGCTTTTCCGCGGGCAAAAACAGAACAGGCAGAGACGAAGGAACGGGTGTCAGCGTCCATGGAGGGCCACCAGAAATATCTCTTCAGAAGGGACAGAGTCCGATCGATTCCGGGATGGCAGGCGAAAAGAGAAGTGTGCCCCCACTGGAAAGACTGCGACCGAACAGATTCGGGCACGACAAAGAGATTGGGGGGGGGGGGAGGTGGGGGGGAGGGGGTCCATTGCCTGGGTCAGGTTGAGTCCGTTGGGCCTCTTTGACTCTGGACTAGATCTCCCAGGTGAGGGCAGCCCCTACACAGGATGGTGGAAGGATGGTCTCGGAGTTGGGAAGGTCCTCCTCGGAAACGTATTGACGGGAGAGAGCATCGGGCTTCCCGATCTTGGACCCCGGACGATAGGTGAGGGTGAACCTGAAATGACCAAAAAATAATGTCCAACGGACTTGGTGGGAATTCAGGCGTTTGGCGGTTTGGATGTGTGACAGGTTCTTGTGATCAGTCCAGACGATAAACGGATGTTCCGCTCCCTCCAGCCAGTGCCTCCACTCCTCCAAAACCAGTCTGACAGCCAGTAACTCCCGGTTCCCTACATCATAATTTCGTTCAGCGGGGTACAGCCGACCAGAAAAGAAGGCACAGGGATGAAGTTTTTGGTCAAGGCCGGAACGTTGGGAGAGGACCGCTCCCACCCCAGAGTTGGAGGCGTCGACCTCCACAATGAATTGACAAGAGGGGTTCTGGTTGGACTAGGATGGGAGCGGATGCGAAACGCCTCTTCAGCTCCGAGAATGCTGAACCCAGAGAAAAGGGGTCGGAGGCGAGGTGAGTCGAGTGAGGGCGCTGCCACCCGGCTGTAGTCCCTGATGAAACGACGACAGAAGTTTGCAAACCCCGGAAATCGCTGGAGTTGCTTGCGTGTCGTGGGTTTTAGCAACCCCGCCTCCGACCGGATCTTTTCGGGATCCGCCCTCACTTGCCCGCTCTCGATGTTATACCCTAAGAAGCTGACTGTGGGGACATGAAACTCGCACTTCTCAGGTTTAACGAACAGTTTGTTTTCCCAGAGCTTCTGTACAACCTGACGGACATGGTGGGTGTGCACCTGAATACTGCTGGAGAAGATTCAAATAAACAAACACAAAATGGTTAATAAAGTCTCTAAGGACATCGTTTATCAGAGCTTGGAAGAGGGCGGGGGCATTAGTGAAGCCGGGTGGCATGACCAGGTATTCGAGGTGACGAAGAGGGGTGTTAAATGCTGTTTTCCACTCATCTCCCTCCCTTATTCTGACCAGATGGTAGGCACTTCGTAGGTCCAGCTTGGAGAAGATGGTGGCTCCGTGAAGTGGTTCAAAAGCAGAGTTGATAAGGGGCAGTGGATACTTGTCTTTAAGCGTCGGTAATCAATGCAGAGGCGCAGTGAACCGTCTCTCTTCCCCACAAAAAAACCTGCGCCAACAGGGGAGGTTGAGGGTCGGATAGTGCCAGCCGCGAGAAAATCATTTATGTAATCCTCCATTGCTGCCCTTTCGGACCGGGACAAGTTATACAGCCGGCTGGTGGGTAAAGGGGCTCCGGGGAGAAGTTCAATAGCACAATCGTAAGGTCGGTGTGGAGGCAGGAAAAGGGCTCGTTATTTAATTAGCACGTCCCAGGTCGTGATACTCTGCTGGAACCTTGGATAAATCAGGGGTTTCATAGGTAGACGAGGTCGCGGTGACTTTGACCGGGGAAAGGGCCGACTGGAGACAAGTGGAGTGAGAGAACGGACTCCAGCTGGCCATCTTCCCGGTGGACCAATCAATGTGGAGAGTATGGCGGCTTAACCAGAGGTACCCAAGAACTATAGGAGCACGAGAGGAAATTAGGTTAAATCGAACCTGTTCCCGATGATTTCCAGACAGAATAAGAGACAGGAGTGGTGTGCAGTGAGTAACTCTGGCCAGAGGTCTATCGTCCAGTGCGCAGGCTTCCAGACGGGTGCTCAAGGACTCCCGAGGGGTTCCGGCCCAGGAAGCTATGTTTTCATTTAACAGGTTTCCCTCGGCGCTGGAGTCCACTAGAGCGGACAGAGGCACGGAGTGTTGGTTTTAACTTAGATCTGCATCCGAGTTCGGGGGACAGAAGGGAATGCTGTCTGGCTCACCAGGATCCCCCTCTCTACCGGTGGGCCCTCCCTTTTGGTCACTGGCCGCAATAAAGACATTCCCCTGTACTTAATCTCCGTAGTCGCTCTTTAGGGAAAAAAAAAGTTCCGTCCCAACTGCATTGGTTCCGCTCCTGGGGTGGTGGAAACGGCTGGATTGGGAGCTATTCTAGGAGAGGGAGGGGAAGAGAGGCTCGGGCTGGTGGGAGACGGTAAAGAGTGTCGTGGAGTTGCTAAAGGGAGTGGACGACCAGTTCTCTCCCTATGGCGTTCTCGAAGACAATTGTCCAACCTGGTGGCTAGGGAGATCAAACAATCCAGGCTGTTGGTGTCATCCCTTGCCGCCAACTCGTCTTTCACCATGTCGCTGAGGCCTTTTCAAAATACCCCTTGGAGTGCCTCATCATTCCACCCCGAATCAGCCACTAACAGCCGGAAATCCACGGAATAGTCGGCAACACTGTATGAGCGCTGACGGAGAGTCAGTAGTCGCTTAGCGGCATCTTTACTATGGATGGGGTGGTGAAAGATCCTTCTCATTTCTGTGATAAAGGTGGGGAATGAAGAGCAGTTAGCCGGTTGATTATCCCAGACTGCTGTAGCCCACGCTAAGGCACTTCCCCGCAACAACCCCATGATATAACCCATCTTCGACTTGTCTGTGGAGTACGTGGATGACTGCTGTTCGAACACCAAGGAGCATTGCAGAAGAAAGGCCCGGCACTTCCCCAAATCCCCAACATGGTGTTCTGGTTCAGGTATGTATGGCTCTCTTGGCGGAGGTGTTGCTGACACGTAGGGGGTTGCCACTACAGGCTGACTGGGCTGGTTTGACTGAGTTCCAGGAGTGGATCGGGTAAGATGAACGGATACTTAATCCACCTGGTCACTGATCTACTTTAGGTTAGCAGACAGGGAACGGAATTTCTCCATGACATCCCAGAGAAGTTGATCGTGCAGACCCAGTAGGGATCCCTTGCTGCGAGGGCTTGTTGCAGGGTATTCGTGTCCTCTGGGTCCATAGTGGCCAGATCGTTCTGTTGCAATGAGCGACTGCGGCGAACCCAAGTGCAGGACACAGGCACGGAGATTAAGACAGGATGCTTATGCGGACCTGAACGTTCGACAGCAAACAGGAGGGATCTTGACACGGAGACTTGACATGGAGAGACGGAGTCTCGTAGACAAACCTTGAAACTGGAGCTAACTTAGAACAAACAGTTCTAAGCGGCTGGAAACGTTAGTTAACACACAGGAAAAAGACCAACGATCTGGCAACTAGCTTTTGTAGCGCCGGGGCTCTTATACTGCAGGTCCTGATGGAAACCAGGTGTGTCGTAATCAAAGAAAATTAGAAGTAATTGGGAAATTAACGGTCAGAACCGTGCCACAGTCAAAGGAGATTAGAGGAAACGAGGGAATAAACGATCACGACCGTGACAATATAGTGTATATGGATTTCAGCAAGGCACTGATAAGGTGCCCCATGCAAGGCTTATTGGGAAAGTAAGTAGGCATGGGATCCATGGGGACATTGATTTGTGGATCCAGAACTGACCTGCCCACAGAAGCAAAGAGTGGCTGTAGACGGGTCCTATTTTGCATGGAGGTTGGTGACCAGTGGTGTGCGTCAGCACTCTGCTCTGTGATCCCTTCTCTTCGTTATTTTTATAAATGACCTGAATGATGAAGTGGAGGAATGGGTTAGTTATTTTGCTGATTACGCGACGGTTGTAGGGTTGTGGATAGTGTGCAGGGCTGTCAGAGGTTAGAGCGGGAGATCAATAGGACGCAAAACTGGGCTGAGAAGTGGCAGATGGAGTTCTACCCAGAGAATTGTGGGCTGGTACAATTTGGTAGGTCAAATATGATGGAAGAATATAGTATTAATGGTAGTGTGGGTGATCAGATGTGGTCCGAGTCCATAGGACTGCTGCACAGTTTGA
This sequence comes from Mobula hypostoma, assembly GCF_963921235.1. Lineage (NCBI taxonomy): Eukaryota > Metazoa > Chordata > Chondrichthyes > Myliobatiformes > Myliobatidae > Mobula > Mobula hypostoma. The sequence continues at coordinate 36,436,935 of NC_086106.1, read as the reverse complement.
TTCTGTGTTTAAGAAGGCATACGGTGTATTGGCATTCATCGAGCTTGGGACTGAGTTTAATAGCCGAGAGGTAATATTGCAGCGACAGAGGGCACCGGTCAGACCCCACTTGGAGTACTGTTCTCAGTTCTGGTCAGCTGACTACAGGATGATGTGGAAACTATAGAAAAGGTGCAGAGGAGATTTACAAGGATGTTGCCTGGATTGGGGAGCATGCCTTACGAGAATAGGTTGAGTGAACTTGGCCTTTTCTCCTTGGAGCGATGGAGCATCATATAGGAGCATGGGTGATAGACGTCTATAAGTTGATGATAGGCATTGATCGTGTAGATAATCAGAGGCATTTCCCCAGGGCTGAAATGGCTATAACGAGAGGGTACAGTTTTCAGGTGCTTGAAAGCAGGTAGAGAAGGGATGTAGAGGTAAGTTTTTTTTTGCGCAGAGAGTGATGAGTTGAGGCGGATGCAATAGGGTCTTTCAAGAGACTTTTGGACAGGTACATGGAGCTCAGAAAAATAGAGGGCTATGGGTAGCCCTGGGTAACTTCTGAAGTAAGTACATGTTCAGCACAGAAATGTGGCCAGAAGGGTCTGTAATGTGCTGTTGTTTTTTTTTTGTGTGTGTGTGTTTCTGTGTTACTATTACCACCCTATCAAACCGTGTATCCACTTTGAGCGAGTTTGGATTTGGTCCACAACGTTCACTTGTCCGTTAACAGTGCCGTGTTTCTTGCTATTAACCGTGTATGGTCCCTTTATATTTGATTTCCCAGTGTGTAACACCTGACCCTAGACCGGATTAAACTTCACCTTCCATTTACGCGTACATATCCGGAACCGATCTATATTCTGATATATATATTTTGGCAATTTGCTACATTATCCACAGCCCCAACATTCACGAGACCACGAATCTTATTAAACAATTTATCTAAAAATCCTGTGGTTTGAGAAGTGAAATTTTCGCAAAAAAGATAACCTCGGAATACATGTTTTTTTGTGTTTCACCAATGTTTTGCAGCATGAGTGCGCACGCAAATTCTGACCACCAGGAACTACTTGACTAAGTGCAAAGTTGCCATCACAAAATCCATTCAGCACAAAATGACCAATTGGACTAATGGGTTCAAGTTCATAGCTTTATTGGGGCCACGAGTAGGGTTTGGTGGATGGATGGAAGATGTGGATTTTTCGAAGATTATTTAAGAGAGTGGCACTCTGTGTGCGAAATGCAGAATCCCAAGGTAAATCCACAACAGTGGGTTATTTGTGGGTCTCGTCAACCTACCGATGCATTATGGGGCGTATCCGGATTGGTCAGCCTAGTTCGATTCCTCCGGGATTGAAATTGTCCATCCTTAATACGATAGGGCTCCCCGGGAGAAAGGATAGCGATAGGAATACTTTCAGGCTGCCGAAGAACAACACATTTTCCATAATTCCTCAGTGATAATGATTGAAAGTGCACAATCATCAAAGTGAGACCTCATCAATGTCTTATACGGCTGCAAGTAATTTCCGAATTATTATATTTCCCAATTACTACTAAGTTATCGAGCGGAGATGCTACTTTCCACAAATTATGCACTTTTTCTCGATGGTCCCTTTGAAGCATAGCACTCGCCAGGATCCTGTCTTTCAATGTACATGTTCTAACATCGCTTCACCTCCCAAAATACAACACCTTAGATTTATCTGGATTGAGGTACATTTACCAGTTCTTGGATCACATTTCCATCTGATCAAGATAACACTGCAATATTTCATAACCTTCTACACTGTCTGTAACGTCACTTATTTTTGTATCATCTGCAAGTTTACCAAGCATGCCTTGTACATTCCCATGCAAATAATTGATATACATTATAAGCAACAAAGGGCCCAGCACCAACCACAGTGCCACTCTGCTAGACACAGGCCTTTGGAGGAAGCACCCTTCCGTCATCAACCTCTGCTTTCTATGAATACGTACTGAATCCCATCTGTTATATCGTACTGGATCACGGATTTTCTTCCATTGACCTTTCTTTTGCTGATATTAGGACCACACGCCTTTCATTGCCAGGCTATAAATGTTCATGTAGTCTGGTAGTTATAGGTCCGTGAGCTTAAAGAAAATACCGGAAAATTGAAAAAATCATATCTGTATATTGGCAAATGAATTCACTTAAAGTCGAGGTTGATTTAACAGATATATTGTGGCAGGGCCACCGCTTTCTTATTTTTGTCAGGACTCTTTTCTGTTGGACCTATCCATTTAGATTCTCTGTTATCCTAGATCTCGCCACATATTTGTCGTTTGTGTAACTTACGGTGGCCGAAGTACACATTTTTGGATTGACATGCATAGTTGAAGAAGCAGCTCTCTATATTTCCTTACTGTCGAGTTTGCCACCAACGTTGTCCGTGGACACTTGCGTCTCCCTTGTGTAGCTCTACTCTGCCTGGGCTCCTCGAAGATACATGGAGAAATGGTCTTTATATATACTGCAGTCACTCTTGTTCTATCCGGTGGCCTTCTGCCACAGTTTTTTCTTTAAACTGCAGAATAATAGAGTAATAGCATGCAAAGAGGCTCTTTGGCCGACCAGGTGTCTATCAAGGAAGTTCCAGTTCCCTGCATTTGGCCCATGTCCCCCTGAATCCATTCTTGTCCATATAACTAACATAGCGTCGACCTTACAGACTAAATTCAATACATCTAGCCAGTACTCAAGCTCAGAAAAAATTATAGTGCAAAAATAGGAAGAATAAGTTAGTGTTCACGGGTTTGTGGACTGTTCAGAAATCTGGCAAGAAAGGAAATGAAGCTGTTACTATAACCTTCAGACTCATGTCACCCTGTTAAATGAAAAATGGAATGTAACTAGGAAGTGTGCAGATTTAACTGTATGTTACCCGGACTTGGGGAACTGAGTAACAACGGGTTCATGGACAAGGACTTTATTCCCTGGAAGGTAGAGGCTGGAGAAGTGACCTTATACCAGTAGAGAGGATCATGAGGGACAGAGAGACCATGAAACCACGTAGGTGAAAAGGTGCTAAAACTAGTAGGCACCGGTTTAAGATCTAAGATCAATTACTTAGAAAGGCATGGCACCGCAGTATTGTAGCGGTTAGCATGCTGCGGTTACAGCTTAGAATGCCAATTAAAATGACATGCAGAAGAATTATGATGACGGCATGCTGACCGAGCACAGGTCATCATGACAGAGAAGGCAAAATGGAAAGGACAGGTGTTACTACTTTTGCAATTGCAGCAGAAGGTGATAGGACACAAGAGGCATGGGTGAAGGAGCTGGACCATTGAATAGTATGACAGTTAGCCCAGCAGAAATTAGGCAGTGGATGAGAACGAGAAGTGACACCACAGATCACGCTGGAGCTAGAGGGAATAGCGGTATTGGGTGTGTGCAAAGGTGGGATGAAGATAGTAGATTACGGGATGTTGATTGCTTTTCTGTCCCACTAGAAGGAGTGAAGTGACAAGAGTAGTATGCACGAAATGGAGGCAGTGTGTGCGAGCGCTCTACCAGCAACAGCGGAGAGGAGGCTAAATAGAGAAAGAGGGATGATACTTCAGAGGACCTGGAGAATAAGGCCATATCTTGAGAAATGATCCGGCTAGAGATAAAGAAATTGGGAAAAAAGGATGCCATCCATGATGGGTCAACTTTGTGATCAGAGTTCATGTTTGAAGAGGAAACTCTGGGAGTAAATGGATATGGAAGCTGTTACTAGTAGTCTGTCTCCTGAGCTGGGGACAAAAAGACATGAATCAGAAATGGTCCAGCTGAACTGAAAGTTGTTTGTAAAGGTCTTGAAATTCATGCTTTCCAGAACAGTGCAGGAAGAAGATTATAGTTGCCATTGAAGTAGCAGAGAAAGAGTCTCTGATGTACCTGAACAGGGATATCATGCAGCGAACAACATGACAGCTGTAGCTGAGACCCATTAGTGTGTGAATGACTACACTTTTGATATTTAGGTGAGTAAAGAAGTGAAACAGAAATTGTTAAGAGTAAGGACAAGTTCTGTCAAGGGAATAAATGTTAGTGGAAGACAATTCTTTGCATCTTTGTTCAAGAAATACAAGGCCCTAAAGATTTTTCATCTTAGACAAGGACTATATGTCCATAGTCAAGATGTGGCAGTTGGGACCAGTAAATTGAAAATTATCAGCATGTTGGAAGATATGAGAAGTATCCTGAATATGAGTGAGAACGGTTTGAATAAGATAGTCATTAAAATAGTGAAGCAGTTGTATAGATCGGGAGGGAACACATTCTAATTAGACAAGTTGGGAAAGGAAAAGTATGTAAAGATTCGGAACTTAGGATCAAACAGAGCACATGTGGAGTATAAAGAATCAAGAAAAGAAATAAAGAAGGGAATTACGAAACCCAGAAGGGGATATGAAATATTGTTGACAAGTAGGATTAATGTGAATCCGAAAACATACATACATCAAGCGCAATAGGATAACTATTGAATGGGTAGTACCACTTAAGGATAAAGATGGAAACATTTGGATGTGGAGAATGTGAGTGAGGTATTTGATGAGAATATTGATGGCTCTGCTGCAAAGTTTGTGGACGATATAAAGATATTTGGAAGGGCTAATAGTTTTGGCGAAGTAGAGAGGAAACAGAAGGAGTTACAGAAATTAGGAGAATGGGCAAAGAAGTGACAGATGCAATACAATGTCGGAAAATGTATAATCATATACTTTGGAAGAATAAATAAAAAGTTAGAGTATTTTCTAAATGTTGAGAAAATGCAAAAATGACATGCAGAAAGGCAATTGGGGGTCCTTGTGCAGAATTCACTTTAGAAGTGAAAAGATATCTATGGAAAAGCTTGATATGGCAACTACAAGGGGTTCCACAGGGCACGGCTGGAGCTAGCGCTGGGCATGACACTAAACCCACTGCTGATAATGCCCTGCTGAATAGTCGGGCAGGCACCAAGAAATCTGAAAAAGATACAGCTAGCCATCAAATTAGACCACTAACTCCTTTGGTTGCGATGGCTGCAACTATTTCACAGGGGAGTAGTCCAATTAAATCTGAGACCACTCCAGCAGTGAAGAGAAGATACACTTGAAATTTTCATTAGAAGTAAATACATTTATAATGCATATGTATTATCCATTAACGGAACTTGTGACTGGCATGACAACATATTGGGACAAACCTCATCAACAGCCTATTGCACAATATTCCTTCATTAAGGTAATGCACAACGAAAAGCAGATCAACGCAGAGTGATAGTAAAAATTACTAAATCCCTATAGACATGTTAAACAAAATAAAACTTAAGGTTGCACAAGAGCTAGAAACTAACCAACCTAAAGGCCACAACAAAGATATGCAAGAAAATAATGGAGATGAAACCCATTGAAGAATTGATGAAAATACAATTTTTCCAATTGCTTCACAACTGGACGATGACAACAACACAGATGTAGAGACTTCACAAACTGCTGCTGACGCAGCTGAGCTTACAGACAAAATGATCCTCATTTAAAATCACACTAGCAGAATTTATTGGCATTAGCACAGGAAAAAGACCCTACGTCCCAAACGAAAATTCATCATTAAAATTGCAAAAATTCTTAATACTCTTCACAATATTATGTTACCACATCATTGAGGAGAATTTGAAACATTTGAAGAACGCTCGCAAGAACCTACTGTGCAGCTTTAAGACTGATGCAGTGCAATGGCTACAAAACAGAAGGACTCATTAATAGAAATCCAAAACCGAGCCATGAAATGAGAAAACCGGAATAGCAGAAGAGAGTTTCAAAACATAACACATGCACAAAAGACAGCAATCTTTGTGCTTAAATAAAGAAATAGATAATTAGATGAACAGACAGATAGATTAACAGATAGATAGACATGAGATGAGTAGTCCTTGATTGTAATTCCATAGGTTATGGCTATAGTTCAGTGTTACGCTGAGTGAGGTTTTCCCCTGTGGTTCAAGAACCCGATGGTTGAGGGGTAATAACTGCTTCTGAACCTGGTGGTGTGGATTCTGAGGCTCCTATCTCTTCTCCCTTATAGCTGCCTCCTCGTTCCATCTATCTATTTCATGCGTGCGCTCGGAGAAATACTTCTTTCAAAAATATCTTTACCTACTGTAATCACCCGCAAGCTTCAGTAGTTTCCAGATGAACTCCAACTTGGAACATTGAGTAAAGGGTTAGGGGGTGAGAGATTTAGAAGGGACCTGAATAAAAATTCTTTTTATGTGAATGTGCACCAAATTGTTAATATTAACTTTATAAAACAACATTAAGCGGCCTGCTTAGTTTGACTCCTCAGCGCCACAGTTTTTGTCAGTCCGTTTGGATATGGCCCCCAAAAGGGGAGAGAGAGACAGTGAAACGGGACGATAGTTCATAGACTTTAATGCGAACAGTATATTAAGGGAAAAGAAATCAATAAACGCTAGCCCAAACAGGTCGGGTTACTAGACTCTTAAACAGAAAACTTGATGTCAACACCGCGGCTGAAAGAAATAACGAAATATAAAACGAATACCGCTAGTCTTCAGCGTCAGTCGCCTCGCCAGTCCACTTTTCGCAGGAAAGGCTAAATACAAGCAGGCAGTGTAGCATTACTGTGCTTTGCTCACCTCTAGACAAGCGCTACGACGAAAAGAAGGGAGTTAAAGTCAGCCCTAAAGAAATAATAATTAGCTGACGCTTTCCTTTTCAGGAGCGCAATTGCTGCATTTGCCTCGCAGCCTAATCCGTGTATGTGACAGTTCAAAAGTGAAAAGTGATGTGGGAAAGTGCTTGCTCACCATACTTATTGAAATATTCTTCATCGCATTTCTAAACTATTCTTTTAATGATGGAAAAGAGATAGCCAGTTCTCAAGACAGAGAAGCCGACCTTTCGGCACGTTGATTCCATGCGATTACTCAGATCAATCTCATATGTCCCGGACCATTGATGTTTTGCTACCGAGCCACGGCTGTCGTATCGGTTCTTACACTCGGGTTAATCATACCAGAGTCATATTTACGATCTAAACTCCCACGAGTCTAGAGCAACCACGAACCGCACAATGCAATGCACCAATACTGTATTACGTCCTGTGTTTACTTTCTTTACATTCTTAACAATTCTTCACCGATTCTGCTATTCACTAGACTTAATTTAACTACAAAATCTACAGGTTTGTGTGTTGATATTGCACTTCATGCATTTTGGAAATATATAGAAAGCCTAAACAAAACAAAATCCGATGGCCATTCAAAGCACTTACCACTAATCACATAAATATGTTGATTCTGAAGAAAAAATCCCTTACCCAACAGTATGCTGCACAGGAAAGAAGTCTCCGTGCTAAGTGTGGGAATGTGGCTTCAATATAAAAATGGCGGCAACGTATAGTATGCAGGTCTAGCAGACGGGTCCTTCCCATAAGGCCTTGACACTAGGCAGGCTATACAAATTTGGGACCCAGCTTCAGTTGCACTGGGTCTATCTGGTACTACCCCACTTCAAATAACAATCTACCGTTGCCAGTGACTGGCCGTTTATGCAGTATAAATCAGCGTTCTGTGAGTCTAATCGAAAACCAGTGATAAAAACGGAAAATACAGGAAGCACCTTGCAGGTTTGGTAGCATGTATGTAATTAGGATTTGGCGTTCAGGCATTTTGTTCAAGGCACTGATCTGTCCACACCAATCCGTAGCACTGGTAGCTGTCCATAAACACAAAATAATCTGCAGATGCTGTTGTCAAAGGAACATTCACAATGCGCTGGAGGAACTCAGCAGGACAGTGGGCACAGTTGAAAAGAATAGTCGACGTTTCAGGCCGAAACCCTTCGTCAGGACTGAAGGAAGAACTTTGGGGAGGGTTTGAAGAATGCTGGTAGTTGAAAAAAACAGTAATTTTTAAGACAAAGGGGTGGGGGAGGGGAAGCAGGGAGGTGATTGGCAGGAGAACAATGGTAGAAGGAGGCGGAACTATGAGGGAGGTGATGCGAAATAGGGATAGAGGAAGGGAGAGAGAGGGAATTACCGGAAGTTGGAGAATTCTATGTTCATACCGAGGGGCTGGAGACTACCTAGACAGTATATGAGGTGTTACTCCTCAAACCTGAGTTTAGCCTCATCATGGCAGTAGAGGAGGCCATGTATGGACATATCTGAATGAGAATAGGAAGCAGAGTTGAAGTGGGTGGCTACCTGGAGATCCTGTCTGTTGTGGTGGACGGAGTGGAGGTGCTCGACGAAGCGGTCCGCCAATCTGCGTCGGATTTCACCGATGTAGAGGAGGCCGCACTGGGAGCACCGGATGCAATAGCTGACGCCAACATATTTGCAAGTGAAGTGTTGCCTCACCTGGAAGGACTGTTTGGGGCCCTGAATGGTGGCAAGAGAGGAGGTGTAGGGACAGATGTAGCACTGACGCTTACAGGGATAAGTGCCCGGTGGGAGATCCGTGGGGATGGACGTGCGGATAGGTAAGTCGCGGAGGGATCGATCCCTGCGAAAGCGGAGAGGGGTGGAGAGGGAAAGGTGCTTAGTGGTGGGGTCCTGTTCAAGTTGGCAGAAGTTGCGGAGGATAATGTGCTGGATCCAGAGGCTGGTGGGGTGGTAGGTGAGGACAAGGGGAACTCTGTCCCTGTTGTGGTGCGGGAAGGTGGGGTGAGGGCCGAAGTGCGGGAAATGGAGGAGATGCGGGTGAGGGCATCATTGATCACGGTAGAAGGGAAACCACAATCCTTAAAGAAAGAGGACATTTGAGATGTCCTGGAACGGAAAACCTCATCCTGGGAGCAGATGCGGCGGAGACGGAGGAACTGGGAATAGGGAATGGTATTTTTGCATGTGGCGGGGTGGGAAGAGGTATAGTCGGGGTAGTTATGAGAGTCAGTGGGCTTGTAGAAGATGTCAGTAGACAGTTTGTCTCCAGAGATGGAGACTGAAACATCGAGAAAGGGTAGCTGTCCTGCAAAACCAGAAATATACATGTTAAAATGGAGCCGTCCACAATGAAATTGTTCAACTGAAATGAACCCGTGCAGGCTAATACTGAACTCCCAGCTTCCTCACCTGCACACTCAGACAATGACTCATACTGACTGGAGTGGACGTGAAATCTGGATTTTTGCTACTGAATAGACAGCTGATATAGCCACGTTACTGTTCCTAACGGAGTTTTCACGGTTGTAAATTTGCTCAAATGGATTTGTACACATCAAAATTAACTGCGTTGTTTTGGACTCGACGCGTTAACGTTAAACTCGCAAAGCTTTTCTTTTCCAGGCCGTTTGTTAACTAGATCAACATGAATTGAACGTAACCGCTAAAACGGACGTCCGCAATATACATCCATTCAGGATGCACCGTTAAAGTGTCTCCACTCTTGCACCATATATTGCAGCAAGAAGTAATGCCAAATTATGCAAAGGGTGAATGTTGACCAGCGAAAGCTTGCGTGATTAGCTAACCGGGTATAACATTACTGGCTTATTATGCTAATATTGTGAATTTCTAGGTTAAATGGCTTAAAACAAGTGCTTGTCAATGTTGTGTGAATATTGCAACCTTGACTCTTATTAAATGAAAATAATTTTCATAACATTTTGTGGTTCCATGCCAGATCCCTTTACGCAATTGAGTTCCGAGGAACTGAATTCCCATTAGTCCCATGAGTGGCTGTGCAGTTTTGTTCAATCACTGATTTTATGAAATGTTGTATCAAATCCGGAGAATGACATCAGGTATAAATATGAAACTGCCGAAAGAAATGCCACAGGAAACAGTTGAGGCCGGTTCATTGGCTATATTTAAGAGGGAGTTAGATATGGCCCTGGTGGCTAAAGGGATCGAGGGTATGGAGAGAAGGCGGGTACAGGGTTCTGAGTTGGATGATCAGCCATGATCATACTGAATGGCGGTGCAGGCTCGAAGGGCCGAGTGGCTTACTCCTGCACCTATTTTCTATGTTTCTATGAATACCGAAAGGTTTGCTGTTTGCCCTTTACTATTCTGGCGTTGCAGTTATCGGCATTCCAGGTAATGTACGACAATGATGTTCTAAGGAATTCGCTGTTGAGCGAATATAATAATATTGTTTATTATCTCCAATCTTTGCTATAGCTAAATACGAATAATCACAGAGTAACAGGATCGGATATTGGAGAAATTATTATTATCATGACTACAGACTGATATTCCGTGTAAAGGTGTATCTCGTTTGTTACTGATGCAGGTGCGATGTCGATCGTACAGTGCACTCCATCGCATTAAGTCCATGAGACTGCTTTGTGCTCTCGGCAAAATCCCGAATATATTCCCCGCGATGTGAACGATGTGAAAGAAAGCAATCCTTTCTCTCACGCCGAATCTGTCGAAATAGATCAAAGCAAATTCGTCCTACATTCCAGGATCGTCTGTACCACCGTCTGAGCAAAATCACTTCGAAGAGTGGTGAAATAGTTTCCTCTGTCAATTCTGCAGAACGTAATCTGATTTTGAGTGCTAAAATCTCCAATCCTGTACCTCCCTCCTTTTAATCGTAGTATTTAGTTATTTTAAATTCGCTGGTACCTATTTCCATCAGTTATTTTCTGTAATCTGAGCTCAACCTAACGTATAAGAAAAATAGTGTTGAGCGTCACATCCTGTTTATTAGTTCACTGCACAGGCTAAACAACAAAGCATCGAATTAGCCGTCCAGTTCGCCTGTTCTGCTACCTCAACGTACCTGTACAGGTAGAATTCAAGTCTCTTATTACTTCAACTAGTTTAATCTTGCTTTGCTGCACTTCCCATTGCACACCACGATGCTTATGCGAAGGAATTTCCATTTGTCCCTTTTCTGCCGAAATGAACCTCCCAGTCCTGACTTCCCTGAGATTAAACTGGTATTTTCATCGGCACACACACACGGCCAATTCTTCCACCACCTGCAATCTTCTATAACACAAGCACTCACATGCATTTATATCCATAATAGTAATGTCCATTACAAGAGCAAATGACTTGAAACCTAATTGTGTGGGATATTTTACTATCGCCTTGTCAGTCCCAAAACACCCCCCTCGCATGTGTTTTCGGCCTCTCATCAAATCTAGGATCCTAATTGCAACTTGCTTCTAGATGACAAGAATGTAATCTTGTTGATTAGATTGTCATGAGGAACTTTGCAGGTTTCCAGCTAAAATCTCTGAGTACCATGCACTTAACAGAGTTACGCTTGTTGGTGACGTCACACTGTTACGTCTCTAGTGATAGATATACAAAAAATGTTGTAATGGTACTTGTCCTGTCATTATATGCGTGGTTCCATCTTCAGTCAAAGGCAAGAGGGAAAGAAAGGCATCATTTAATTGACGACTTTCGTCATTTAGGGGACCGGAATTCATGTATGTATGCTTATAGAGTCTTGATGTTATCTCATATAACCATATAACAATTACAGCACAGAATCAGGCCCATCTCGGCTTACTCTCACCTAGTCCCATCGACCTGCACTCAGCCCATAACCCTCCATTCCTTTCCTGTCCGTATATCTATCCAATTTAACTTTAACCGACAACATCGAACCTGCCTCTACCACTTCTACTGGAAGCTCGTTCCACACAGCTACCATTCTCTGAGTAAAAAAGTTCCCCCTCATGTTACCCCTAAACTTTTGTCCTTGAACTCTCAACTCATGTCCTCTTGTTTGAATCTCCCCCATTCTCAATGGAAAAAGCCTATCCATGTCAACTCTATCAATCCCTCTCATAATTTTAAACACCTCTATCAAGTCCCCCTCAACCTTCTATGCTCCAAAGAATAAAGACTTAACTTGTTCAACCTTTCTCAGTAATTTAGGAGATTAAACCCAGGCAACATTTTAGTAAATCCCCTCTGTACTCTCTCAATTTTATTGACATCTTTCCTATAATTCGGTGACCAGAACTGTACACAATACTCCAAAGTTGGCCTTACCAATGCCTTATACAATTTCAACATTACATACCAACTCCAATACTTAATGCTCTGATTAATAAAGGCCAGCATACCAAAAGCTTTCTTCATCACCCTATCCACATGAGATTCCACCTTTATGGAACTATGCACCATTATTCCTAGATCCCTCTGTTCTACAAAATTCTTCAATGCCCTACCATTTACCATTTATCTCATATAAATGTTTTCTCCAAGCACGCATCCCCTAAAATGTGAGGTCCAGGCAGCCAGTGATGATGATGTTGCTGGCCACGTACTGGGGGGAATGGGGAAATTTCATACCCAATTCATGGGTTTTATTTCTCTCGACCATTCCGTTGATGACGTCTCCTTCGCCTGGAAATGGATTGGATAACTGTTGTTTCTAGAATTTAAAATAAAAATATTAATCACTGTAATCCTAATCATAAATAATGAAGATTTTCGGGTTTCCCTGATGTATTTCGAGGAAGGAAATGTAAGGTCCCTATCTGCTTCAGGCCTACGTGAATGATAAGCCACAAATGTAATTGATGCTTAGCTGCTCTTTCAATCCATGAAATGATATTAATAACGGCAGTCAGATTGCATAAATCAATAAATTAGTAAGATAATATAATCTCCAACCGTTTGTCCTGATTACAGAATCTGGAATTCCTGGGGACAGTTCTATTTCTTCCGTCTCACATTTAACTGTTAATGGATAATAAATGCTCTCTCTCTTACAGCGAACGCGGTAGTGATTGTGATCCTGCGACGGGGACGATGTAGTCTGTCTGGATGTATTTCCTGTTACCTGGTGGCGATGGCCGTGACGGATCTCTTTTTCATTATAACGGCAGCGATATTTAATTGAAGTCTGTGTAACTACTTTGAGTACAGCTTCCGTTTCATCACACCGATCTGTAAACTCAGTAGGATGCAATATTTAGCACTGCATGTAAACGTGTGTTTGCCAAGTTCCTTATTTGTTCTAACTGAAACTATATGTTCTTTATTGCAATTTGCAGTTGAAGGTTTTCCTTATAATATAGGTATGCATTAAATGACATACTTTCTAGTTATTTTGTCTGTGACGTCGTGCTTATTATGGATGAACGCAAGCTTGAAGTACAAGTCTGGGCATATTGAAGCCTTCCAAATCATAGTCAAATTTAAAAGTTTAGGTGATTTGTTCTCTCAGCATTAGAGCTGGCCATTTTCTGGACTTAATCTCTCTTAGAATTTTTGTGTTCTTATATTCAGAAATGCTGTCATATGCAATACATAGTACAAGTCAGGGTTGAGTTTGTTAACGCTCCAGTTCGGCAGCTCTCATCGCTGCGCCAAAGATCCAAACAAGACAAGATATTGAATTCATGAAAGTACAACTGCACGTTTGGGTTCCTAAATTCATTGCTATTATTTTAATCAGAGGAAAGAATTGAATACATTGTGGCTTTTCAAAAATGTAACTTCGGTCCAATGTTGTCATTTTAAGAAGATTATCCATTTAATTTAAACAAGTTTATAACTTCAGCAGTAGCGCATGAAAACGGTAAATTAATAGAGGTTTGTTGCAATCAACATTAATTTATGCAGGGTCTGGATATTTTTTTTTGAATTATGATATGTTTGTTGTCCGCAAGTACAATCCCGACTGCCTGTTGCCCTTCGCTGACTCTCACTCAAAGCGTACAGTCTGTGGATTTGCACGTTTCCAAAAGTATAAGGACAGAAATTCTCGACCTGTGAGTTGATAATGTGGCATATCATGAGATCTGCGATCTTACAATCACATTCTCAGCATCACGTCACGCGGAGCCTTCGTTTCATGTCAGCTGCCTGTGTTCAACAGATCCTCCACATCCTGTGACGACCGGAATTGAAACTGTTATTCCAGAAAGAGCATAGTTAGAGTTTTATAACGTTGCAGCATAACTTCCAGACTCTAGAACTCAGTGCCTCGACTAATAAAGCAAACGTGCCGTCCACATTCTTTGTTCTGGGTGTTCTGTACAGGGTGTCGGATGAGGAAAGTCCGGGGACACCCAGCTTACCGGGAGGCCACCCCTGCAACAAGTGCGTCGAGCTGTAGCTCCTTAGAGACCGGGTTAGGAAACTGGCGGTGCAGGTCGATGACCTTCGTCCTGTCAGCGAAAGTGAGGAAGCGATAGAGAAGAGATATAGGCAAGTAGTTGCACCGGAGCCTCAGAAGACAGATAAGTGGGTAACAATCGGGAGAGGGAAGGGCAAGAGTCAGATGCTAGAGAGTACCCCTATGGCTGTCCCCCTTAGCAAAAAGGACTCCTGTTTGAGTACTGTTGGGTGGGACGGCCTACCTGGCAGAAGCAACAGTGGCCGCGCCTCTGGATCAGAGTATGGCACCGTGGTTCAGAGGTATAGTGATCGTGAACAAAGTGGATGAGCTTAGAGCGTTGATCAGTACTTGGAGCGATAATGTCGTGGCCATTACAGAGACTTGGATGGCTCAGGGGCGGGAATGGTACTCAGAATGCTAGGCTTTTGATATTTCAGAAAGGACAGGGAGGGAGGCAACAGAGGTGGGGGCGTGGCACTGCTGATCAGAGATAGTGTCACTGCTGTAGAAAAGGAGTAAGTCATGGAAGGATTGTCCACTGAGTCTCTCTGGGTGGAATTTAGAAAACAGGAAGTAGTTAATAACTCTACTAGGTGCTTTTTATAGACTAACTAATAGTAACAGGAACATCGAGGAGCAGACAGGGAGACAGATTCTGAAAAGATGTAATAATAACAGGGTTGACGTGGTGGGAGATTTTAATCTTCGAAGTATTGGTCGGCATCTCCCCACAGCAAGAGGGTTAGATGGGGTGGAATTTGTTAGGTGTGTTCAGGAAGGTTTCCTGACACAATACGTAGATAATCCTAGACAAGGAGAAGCTGTACTTGATCTGGTATTCGGAAATGAATCTGGTCAGGTGTCAGTTCTCTCAGTGGAAGAGCATTTTGGAGATAGTGATCACAATTCTATCTCCTTTTGGCATTGTAGAGGGATAGGAAAGCGTTTAATTGGAGTAAGAGGAAATATTAAGTTATTAGGCAGGAACTTGGAAGCATAAATTGGGAACAGATGTTCTCAGGGAAATGTACGGCAGAAATGTGGCAAAGGTTCAGGGGATATTTGCATGCGTTCTCCATATGTACGTTCCAATGAGACAGGGAAAGGATGGTAGGGTACAGGAACCGTGGTGTAGAAAAGCTGTTGAAAATCTAGTTAAGAAGAAAAGAAAAGCTTATGAAAGGATAAAAAAAATGTAATGATAGAGATCTAGAAAATTATAAGGCTAGCGGGAAGTAGCTCAAGGATGAAATTAGGAGAACCAGAAGGGGCCATGAGAAGGCCTTGGAGAAAACCAAGGATTGAAGAACACCCCAAGGCATTCTACAAGTGTGTGAAGAGCAAAAGGATAAGCCATGAGAGAATAGGACGAATTAAGTGCGGCAGTGGAAAAGTGTGTATAGAACTCGAGGAGGTAGCAGAGGTACTTAATGAATATTTTGCTTCAGTATTCACTACGAAAAGGGATCTTGGTGATTGTAGTGATGCCATGCAGCAGACCGAAAATCTTGAGCATGTAGATATTAAGAAAGAGGATGTGCTGGAGCTTTTGGAAAGCATCAAGTTGGATAAGTCGCCGGGAGACTGGAAGAGATGTACCCCAGGCTATAGTGGGAGGCGAGGGAGGAGACTTCTGAGCCTCTGGCAATGATTTTTGCATCAACAATAGGGACGGGACAGGTTCCAGATGATTGGAGGGCTTCAGAGGTTGATCCCTTATTTAAGAAAGGGAGTACAGATAGCCCAGGAAATTATAGACCAGTGCGTCTTATTTCAGTGGTTGGTAAGTTGATGGAAAAAAATCATGAGCGGCAAGATTTATGAACATTTGGAAGGCATAATATGATTAGGAATAGTCAGCATTGCTTTGTTAAAGGCAGGTCGTGCCTTACGAGCCTCATTGAATATTCTGTGCATGTGGCTAAACACATTGATGAAGGTAGAGCAGGAGATGTAGTGTATATGGATTTCAACAAGGAATTTGATACGGTACACTATGCAAGGCTTATTGAGAAATTAAGGTGGCCTGAGATCCAAGAGGACCTTGATTTGTGGATCCAGAATTAGTGGTTCATATTCTGCGTGGAGGTTAGTGACCAGTGGTCTGCCTCAGGGATCTGTTCTGGGACCCTATCTCTTTGCAATCTTTATAATTGACCTAGATGAGGAAGTGGTGAGATGGGTTAGTTAATTTGCTAATCACACAAAGATTGGAAATGTTGTGGATAGTATGGAGGGCTGTCAGAGGTTACAGCGGGACATTGTTAGGATGCAAAAGTGGGCTGAAAGTGGCAGATGGAGAACAACCCAGATAAGTGTGAAGTGGTTCATTTTGGTAGATCAAATATGATGGCCGAATATAGTATTAATGGTAAGACTCTTGGCAGCATGGAGGATCAGAAGGTCTTGGGGACCGAGTCCATAGCACACTCAAAGCTGCTGCGCAGGTTGACTCTGTAGTTAAGAAGGCACACTGTGTATTGGCAATCATTAACCGTGGAATTGAGTTTAAGAGCCGAGAGGTAATGTTACAGCTATATAGGGCACTCATCAGACCCCACTTGGTGTACTGTGCTCATTTCTGACCACCTCACTACAGGAAGGATGTGGAAACTATAGAAAGGGTGCAGAGGAGATTTAGAACGATGTTGCCTAGTTTGGAGAGCATGCCTTATAAGAATAGGTTGAGTGAATTTGGCCTTGATTCTTTAGAGCGACGGAGGATGAGCGGTAACCTGATAGAGGTGTATAATACAATGAGAAGCATTGACCGTGTGGACAGTCAGAGGCTTATCCTCAAGGCTGAAATGGCTAACATGAGAGGGCACAGTTTTAACCTGCTTGGAAGTAGGTACAGAAGTAATGCAGGGGTAAGTTGTTTAACGCAGAGAGTGCTGAGTGTGTGTGGAATGGGCTGCCGGCAGCAGTGTTGAAGTCGGATACGATGGGGTCCTTTAAGAGACCCCTGGATAGGTAAATGGAGTTGAGAATGATAGAGGGTTATCTGTAACTCCAGGTAATTTCTAAAGTAAGTATATGTTCGGCACAGAATCGTGGGCAGACGGGCCTGTATTGTGCCTGAGTTTTTCTTTGTTTCTATGTTTCTATTACCATCCTGTCAAATCGAACAGCCACTTTCACTGAGTATGGACTTGGATCACAGCATTCACTTGTCCATTTACAGTGCCGCGTGTCTTGCTATTAACCGTGTATGGTCTCTTTATATTTGACTTGCCAGTGTGTAACACCTAACCCTTGACCGGATTAAACTTCACCTGTCATTTCCCTGTCCATATCTGCAACCGATCTGTATTCTGATATATATTTTGGAAAACTTCTACATTATCTACAGCCCCAAAATTCAAGAGACCACCAGATCTTATAAAATAATTCATCTAAAAATCCTGCGGTTTGAGAAGTTAAACTATCACAAAAAATATTAACCCCGGAATACAATTTACTCAGTATGCTAATTTTTCTGTTTCGCAAAGTTTTTGCAGCATGACTGCACACACCAATTCTGGAGATGAGGAACAACTTACCCAGTTGCAAGGTTGCCATCACCAAATCCCTTCAGCGCAAAATGACCAATTGGACGAATGGGTTCGAATGCATAGCTTTATTGGAATAAACTAGGCTAGGGGAAATAGTCGCAAAATGCGTCAATCAGTTCTACTGGCATTATTCTTTGTTGTGATAAATATGTGGTTCAGCCGTAAAAAATCGCAATTTGCGAAAAAACTATGGAGATATTAGAGCAGCCGTATTATGGAAGAAGGAATGGTTTTTAATGATGAACCCTTCCTCTCCCTCAACATGTTCATGGATATCTGACTATTAACTGTTGTTGGGTTCATATTACTCAAAATAAAGCATGGGTCTGGGGAACAAATGTTCAAATACAACACTGTCACAGGGTTATAGAGCACTATAGCACATAAACAGGCTCTTCAGCCTTTCTACTCCATGGTGAAGTACTACTCTGCCTAGTATCAAACACTTGCACATGGATCATAGTCCTCCAAACCGCTCCCTTCCATGTACCTATCTAAATTTACCTATCAAAATATTTATCTTAAGTATTGAAACTGAATCCTCATCCAGCTCTTGTACCGGCAGCCTATTTCACCTGTCACTACACTTTAAGTGAAGAAGTTCTCCCTTATGTTCTCCTTCAATATTTCACCTTTCATATTTAATCTAACCTCAGTAGAAAGAGCCTGATTGCATTTACCCTGTCTATACCCCTCATAATTGAGTATACCTCTTTCAAATCTCTCCGCATTCTTCTAAGCTCCAGAGACTAAATTCCTAACATTCTACCTTTTGCAATAACTCAGGTCCTCAAGTCCTGGCAACACCCTTCTAAACTTTCTCTGCATTCTTTCAATCTTATTGATATCTTTCCTGGAGGCAGGTGGCCTACCCTGGACTCAATATTCCAAATTAGGCCTCACCAACATCTGATACAACATCAACATATCGTTCTAAATCCCGTATTCAATACTTTGATTTATATACGAAGACCATAACACCATAGGACAGAAGAGTAGAATAATGCCATTTGCCCTATGGGATCTGCTCCGCCATTTCATTATGACTGATCCATTTCCATCTCTGCGCCTTTCTCCTGCATTTTCCCCATAACCTTTCACGCACTGACTATCCATCAACCGTTCCTTAAGTGAACCCAGTCCAATTATGTTATGATGATGATAATAATAAGTATTATCATTATTATTAGAATCATAATATAATTATTATTACAATAACAATTATATTATGATTATAATAATCTGTATTTTTTTTCTGATATAATGTACCGATGAGGAACCAAGGAGTGAACTATGTGAAATTCAATTCCTCATTGGTATATGCCGAAATGTGTAACACAAAATGGAGACTTGTGAGACCAAATGATGTCATTTTGAAACGTGGTAATAGCCTGAATATAAGCATGAACATATATCCCTGAAATGTGATACTGTTGAAGGATATTTTCCTCCCTACAGACCAGATGCCTTGTTTTTAAGTATATACGTGCCTAGGCCAAAGGTCACAATGTAGGCGAATCCCAGCAGGGGATGGAAATGTTCTGGAGTAAAAATTATGTTGGATTTTTGAAAGATAAAAAGGGACAATTTCTTTGTGTATGTGGGAATGTCCTCCTTGGCTGAGTCGCGATTTGTTTGAGGAGATATAGATACAGACAAGGACATCGAGAGAGAACGAGAAAGAGAAACTGGAAAACCTTTCAGCCACTTCCGACAGTACATTATGTGATGTAGCTTAGTAACTGGTTAATAAGTATTAGTTTATCTGTTTTCCAAACTTATTAACTGTTATTCTTTCTTTCTGTATTTTATTTTGTTTGTAGCTGGAATTAAGAAATTTCTTACAAAATCTAACACGTGTATTATGCCTTCTTTGTTTGCTGCTGAATAGAATAGAGTAGAAGGGAATAAGAAATATTTTTATTAGTCACAATTACATCTTAAATATAGAAAACCTAGAGCACAATACAGGCCCTCCGGCCCACAAAGTTGTACCAAACATGTTCCTACCTTAGAAATTACTCGGCTTACCTGTGGCCCTCTATTTTACAAACAGCTCCATGTACCTATCTAAAAGTCTCTTAAAACACCCTGTCGTATCCTCCTCCACCACCGTTGCCGGCAGCCCATTCCACGCACACACCACTCTCTGAGTATAAAATACCTACCCGTAACAGCTCCTCTGTACCTACTCCCCAGCATCTTAAACCTGTGTCCTCTTGTGGCAACCACTTCAGCCCTGGGAAAAAGCCTCTGACTATCACACGATGAATGCCTCTCATCATTTTATACACCTCTATCAGGTCACCTCTCATACTCCGTCGCTCCAAGGAGGAAAGGCGGTCCCGGCGACTTATCCAACTTGATGCTTTGCAAAAGCTCCAGCACATTCAGTCTGCTGCAAGTCATCACTACAATTACTAAGATCCTTTTCCATAGTGAATACTGAAGTAAAGTATTCATTAAGTATCTCTGCTATTTCCTCCGGTTCCATACACACTTTTCCACTGTCAATCTTGATAGGTCCTATTATTTCACGCCTTATCCTCTTGCTTTTCACATACTTGTAGAATGCCTTGGGATTTTTCTTAACCCTGCCCGCCAAGGCCTTCTCATGGCCCCTTCAGGCTCTCATAATTTCCTTCTTAAACTCCTTCCTATTAGCCTTTTAATCTTCTAGATCTCTGAACCTTTTGTAAGCTTTTCTTTTCTTCTTGACTAGATTTATTACAGCCTTTGTACGCCACGGTTCCTGTACCCTACCATAACTTCCCTGCCTGATTGGAATGTACCTATGCAGAACTCCATAAAAATATCCCCTGAATATTTGCCACATTTCCTCCGTACATTTCCTTGAGAACATCTGTTTCCAATTTAAGCCTCCAATTTCCTGCTTGATAGCCTCATAATTCCACTTACTCTAATTAAACACTTTTCTAACTTGTCTGTTCCTATCTCCCTAGAATTATGCTCTCCCGCTGAGAGATTTGACACCTGACCAGGTTCATTTCCCAATACCAAATCAAGTACAACCTTTTCTCCTCTCGGTGTATCTACATATTGTGTCAGGAAACCATCCTGAATTCACTTAACAAACTCTACCCCATCTAAACCCCTTGCTCGAGGGAGATGCCAATTTATATTTGAGAATTTAAAATCTCCCATCATGACAACTCTGTTATTATTACACCTTTCCAGGATATGTTTCCCTATCTGCTCCTCGATATCCCTGTTACTATTGGGCGGCCTATGAAAAACACCCAGTAAAGTTATTGACCCTTCCTGTTCCTAACCTCCACCCACAGAGACCCCGTAGACAATCCCTCCATGGCGTCCACCTTTCCTGCAGCTGTGACACTATCTCTGAACAACAGTGCCACGCCCCCACCTCTTTTGCCTCCCTCCCTGTCCTTATTGAAACATCTAAAACCCAGCAATTGAAGTAACCATTCCTGTCCCTGAGCCATCCAAGTCTCTAATGGCCACCACATCATAGCTCCAAGTACTGATCCACGCTCTAAGCTCATCCGCTTTGTTCACAACACTCCTTGCGTTAAAATAGACACATCTCAAACTTTCGGTCTGAGAGCATCCTTTCTCTATCACCTGCCTATCCTCCCTCTCACACTGTCTACAAGCTTTCTCTATTTGTGTGCCAACCTCCTCTTCCCCTGTCTCTTCAGTTCGGTTCCCACCCCCCCACCAATTCTAGTTTAAATTCTCCCCAGTAGCCTTAGTAAACCTCCCCGCCAGGATATTGTTCCCCTGGGATACAAGTGCAACTCGTCCTTTTTGTACAGGTCACTCCTGCCCGAAAAGAGGTCCCAATGGTCCAGAAATCTGAATCCCTGGCTCCTGCTCCAATCCCTCAGCCACGCATTTCTCCTCCACCTTATTCTATTCCTGTTCTTACTGTCACGTGGCACAAGGAGTAATCCTGCTTCTCAACTTCCTTCCTAACTCCCTGTAGTCTTTTTTCAGGACCTCTTCCCTTTTCCTACCTATGTCATTGGTACCAATATGTACCACGACCGCTGGCTGTTCTCCCTCCCACTGCAGGATATCTTGGATGCGATCTGAAACATCTTAACATCAAATGTACAGTAAAATGCGTCATTTACATGCCTGTCCAATCAATCTATGCCTCTTATCATGTTATTTTACTATGACTCTTCGTGTGAAGGTCTGAAGTGCATTTTGACTAGTTACATTTCGGGATCTCATATAGAATGAATTAGGGGCATTGATGAAGAATTGTTGTCATGAAAAATCGATTGCTATTTTCTGCGGTCCCACCGGAAGTTCTTCGAATTGCTTGTCATTGACGACCTGTTTAATTTATGTACCTACAAAGATTCCTTCCTTAATCTTGGCAGCAGTCATATTGATTTGAATTATGAATTGAAATAACAAATAGAGGAATTTATAAAATATGTTGCTGATAGGGATTTCATGACCAGCAGCCAAAAGTCCATAAGATGTACCCAAAAGTATTTCGGAAGCAAAATTTTTGTTGACCAGTGTTATCACAAGGTGCTGTACATGAAGCTTCTATCAAGATAAGAGTCCATTGTATTACAGGAAAGATATTAGCATTGATAGAAGATTAGTTGACTAGCAGAAGGCAAAGAGTCAGAATAAACGGGCCTTTTCTGGTTGGCTGCCCGTGACAATGGTGTACCGCAGGGGTCGGTATCGGGACCTCTTCTTTTCAAGTTATATTGCATGTCAGTGATTTGGAGGATGGAATTTACGGCTTTGTGGCCACGTTTGCTGATGATACAACGACAGGTGGGGAGGGGCGGTGTAGGTAGTGTATGGGAGAATAGGCAAAGAAGTTGCAGATGGAATATAGTGTAGACTTTCCTACAATTTGGCCGATGGAATAAAGGTGTTTTCGAAAAGGGGAGATAATTCAGAAATTAAGGATGCAAAGTGACTTAAGAGTCTTTTTGCAAGGTTCCCTAAAGATTAACTTGCAGGTTGATTCGCTGGTAAGGAAGTCAATTGCAACGTTAGCGTTGATTTCAAGAGGACTAGAACATAAGATTAATGATGCTTTATAAGGGGTTGAACAGACGGCACAGGGTATTATCAGCAGTTTTGTTCCCCTTATCCAAGAAATGATGAGCTGGAATTGGAGAAGATCCAAAGGAATTTCACGAGAAAGACTCCGGAAATGAAAAGGTTAACGTTTCATAGCTCTGTGTCTGTACACGCTGGGGTTTAGAACAATGAGGGGGAATCTCATTGACACCTATTGAATATTGAAAGTCCTTTTAGAACGTACGTGGAGATATAGTGAGTCAGTTTAGGCCAAAGGGCACAGCTTCAGAATAGTGGGACACCGATTTAGAATAGAGATAGGAAGGAAATTCTTTAGCCAGAGGGTGGCGAATATTCGGAATTTATTGCCACAGACGTTTGTGGAGGCTAAGTTATAGAGTATATTTAAAACATAGGTTGATAAGTTCTTGGTTAGACAGGTCATCACTGGTTAGAGAGAGAAGGCAGGAAAGTGGGTTTGAGAGATAATAAATCGGCTACGATGGGATTACAGAGCAGATTCGATTTGTCATGGCCTGATTCTTCTCATGGTCTTATGGTCTAAACTAACTTGTTCAGGCTCTTCTCATAAATGAAATGTTCCATCACAGCAACATTTTGCTGAATCACCTCTATAATATCTGAGCGTAATTAATCCTCGCTATAGTGTGTCACACAGGATTATGCTCAGTATTTGAATTGATGCCTAGTTAGAATTTAAAAACGGTGGAGCATAATCTCTCTGTTTTTTTTTTGTTTCACTGCTGATAATAATGAAGGCCAGAATCTCATATGCATTCTTAGATACCTGTCTGCTTCCATATTCTTCTTCAAGGAGTTCTAAGCTTGTCACTCTGTTCTTTAAAGCTCGCAAAGCTCATGGCAAATGTCCCATACTCCCAAAACCACCGCATATTTATGGGGTTGAACTCCATCTGACATTTATCAACCTATTGCTCGAAAAGACTGATATTATTCTCTTACCCATGAGCAGGCTCCACACTAGCCATGTCTCTGCCAATTTTGACATAATTAAGGATTGATAATGCTTCATATGCATATATGCAACTTGTTCATCTTTCTTTGTAAACACGATGGTCCTAACTCTTAACCTCAAGGACGCCATTAGTGAAGACATCCATTCCTAAATCAACCCTCTACCATAACACTCTGCTCCTATTGCCATGCCAATCTGCGATTGTTTTTCTTTTGGCAAAATGCTATTGGACCAGTCACCACGTGTGGGTTTTTCAAAGGCCTTAATGATGTCGCTATAACTATAGTTCCGTCCTCATCAAAACACTTAGTTAATGAAAAAAAAAATGGATCTGATATAAAGTATTCTTACGGCTGCTGACTGAATCAAGCAGATGAATGCATGAAACAATGCGTTTGTTTAAAGAGAATCAGCCGGTTTCACAACTACTCTCTAAAAATTACATACGTCGAGCAAATTTTAATATTTCACCCAATTATCTCTCTCTATTAATCTTCTCTCTCCCCCTTTCTATCTACAGTACCTACCTGACTACTTACTGTATGCTCATGCAGGAATACTTTCAAGAATATCTTTACGAACTGGAATCGTGAACATGATTCAGCAATCTCCTGTTCAACCTCGACTTGGAACATAGACAAATTCTGAGTTACAAAGGGTTAGGGAGTAAGAGATTTAGAAGTGATCTGTGTAAAAGCTTTTTAACTGGATATCACAGAGGACATGCAGTACCAATCTAAGAGAGTACTAGAAGCTGAGTCTCTGAAAGCAGTTGAAAAGCCTTAGCATAGAAGGCCCAAAGCAAGGTGATAAAACGTGGAATCAAATGTTATGGGTGCTCACTGGTTCTGGTTGGAGTATTGTGAAGTAAGCTCTGCTTCCATTCTGTATGACACTTTGACCCCATGATACTGCTTTTTCAGGGAACATTTATTATCTAAAATTGTTCATGAGTGGAAACAGTTGGCATAATATAGTCAGCGAAGCTGAATCATCTGTGCTTTCACAACCGAACTACAAAGTTCAAAGCAAATTTACTAACAAAGTTCATATATGTCACCATAGACAAATATGAGATTCATTTTATTGAAGGCATTCAGAGCAGATACAAAGATATACAATAGATTTAATGAAAAACGGCACACAACAAGACGGGGAAAAAAAACAACCCATGCACAAAAGACAGCAATCTGTATGATTAAATAAAGAAACAGATAATTAGATAAACAGACAGATAGAGAGACAGATAGATAAACATGAGATGAGTAGTCCTTGATTGTGGGCATTCACAGTAGATACAAAGAACAGTTCAGTATTAGGGTGAGTGAAATTATCCCGGGCGGTTCAAGTACCCAATGTTCGAGGGGTAATAACTTCTTCTGAACCTGGTGATGTGGGTCCAAAGGCTGCTATCCCTCCTTCCTGATAGCTGCTTCTTCGATCTATCGATTTGCTGCGTGCGAGCATTGAAATACTGACTTCAACAACATCTTTTCCTACTGCAATCATCCGCAAGTTTCAGGAGTTTCCAGTTCAACACCAACTTGGAACAACGAGAAAACTTTGAAGTGACATAATTCGTCTCCGATGTACATGGTGGATTAGTGGGTAGGAGGTTAAGAAGGGATCCAAGAAAACTTAATTTTACTTGAATGCGCGCCAAAGTTATTAATATCTGCTTTCTAAAACAACATTAATCAATCTGCGCACTTTAACGGCTCTGCGCAGCAGAGCATTGAAGTGAAAAGTGATGTGGGAAATAACTTGCTCCCTGCAATTACTGCAATACTTTTCATCACATTTTTAAGCTTGGCTTTTAACGACGGAACTTTGATAGATATTTCTGACGACGTACAAGCAGACCTTTTGGGGCAGTTGAGTCCATGCCATTACTCAGAGCAATCTTATATGTTTCAGGCCACGCTTACTTCGCAACCGAGCCTGACTCTTGTATCGGTCCTTACACTCGGGTTAATCATACCGAGTCATATTCACAAATAATCTTTTGCTCGACGAGTCCATAGCAACCACGAACCACACAATACAATACACCGATACAGTTGTAATCTCTTTGTTTATTTTCCCTACATTTTCAACAATTCTTCACCGATTTTACCATTCACCAGACTTAATTTAACTTCAAGACCTAAATGTTGATATCGTACTTCATGCATTTTGGAAATATATGGAAAGCTTAAGCAAAACAAAAGTCAATGGTCCTTCAAAGGAGTTAACATTGATCATATAATTGTATGCTGATTTTTCAAGGATAAATCAATGTGGGAATATGGCGTCTCAGGCTTCAACTACATTTTCAACCATATCGTCTCCAAGCATGGTCGTATTTGTTTTCAGCTGTTGTCAGTTTGCGAAAATTCTATGAAGTCTCTGATTTTGTCCAATGCGATCCTCGCAGCTATTCGACAATTGCAAGGGCTACGGTTCGAGCAGCGTTACACGGGAGCTGTCTTGTACTGTCCCACTTTAAATCACAAACCCCCGTTGCCAGTGACGGCCGTTTATCCTGTATTTAATCAGTGTTCTGTGACGCTCATCGGAAACCAGTGATAAAAACGAAAAACACTTGAAGCACTTTGCCGATCTGGTAGTATCTGTGGAATTAGGATTTTGCGTTTCAATCCCTTTGCTCAAGGCCATTGCTCTGTCTACACATATTCATAGCACTGGTAACTGTCCTGCAACACCTGAAATATACATGTTAAACTGGAGCCGCCCACACTGAAATTGTTCACCTAAAATTAATCGTGCAGGCCAATAATGAACTCTGCTTCGTTATCTGCACACTCAGACATTGGCCGTATTGATTCATAATTACTGGACTGGATGTGAGTAGTGAATTAATGCCACTGAAATCACAGCCGATATGGCAATTTTACAGCTCTGAACAGAGATTTCACGGTTGTAAATTTGCTCAAATGGGTTTTAACACATCGAAATTAACTCCGTTGCTTTGGACTTCGACGCGTGAACGTTTAAATTCACAAAGCTTTTATTTTCCCACCCGTTTGTTTACTCGATCAATGTGCACAGAACGTAACCACGAAAACAGACGACCGAAATATATTTCCGCTAGGGAAGCACCGGTAAAGTGTCTCTACTCTTACGACATATATTTCAACAAGGGTACTCGGCTGATGCCAATTTATGCAAAAGCTGAGTATTGACCAGCTCGAAAGTTGGCAGAATAGCCAACAGGGAATAACATTGCTAGTTCGTTATACAAATATTGTGAAGCTCTGGTTTAAAACGCTTCAAACAGGTGACACTCAATGTAATTGCATATACAATTATAAATTGTCTTTTATTAAATGAAAATAATATTTATAACATATTCTTTTGTTCCTGCCAGATCCATTTATGTCATTCAGTTGGGCGAAAATAACTTTAATCCCATGAGTGGCTGCGCTATTTTGTTCAATTCCTGATCCTATGAAACGTTACATCATCTCCGGGGAATGACATCAGGTACAAATATAAGAATGATTTTACATAACAGTTAGTGTTAGAGAACCTCCGACAGAAATGGACGGAATACCGAGAGATTTGCTGTTTGCCCTTTACTATTCTGCCGTTGCAGCTGTCGGCATTCCAGGTAATGTACGACAATGATGCTCTAGCTAAGTAATTCGCTGTTGAATTGTTACCTCTACTCTTCACCATAGCTGAATGCGATTAATCACAGAGTAACAAGATCGGGCATAATAGAGTCTATTCTTATCATGACTCCAGAAGAACGGTAGACTGATTTTCGGTGTAAAGATGTAGTTCGCTTGTTACTGATATCAGTGCGGATATCTGTCGTACAATGCACTTCATCGCCTTAAATCGACGCGATTACTTTGTGTCTTCGGCAAACTCACGAATAGTTTCACAGAAAATCAGACAATCCCGGAGATTCTACGACACTAATGTAAGCAATCCTCTCCCTTGCGCTGCGCTGAATCTGCTGAAATAGAGTTGAGCAAACTCATCCTACCTTCCAGCACGGTCCGTACCAGCGGCTCAGCAAAATTACTTCGAAGGTGATGCAGTAGTTTCCTCTATCACTTCTCCAGAACGTGATCTGTTCATCTTTTAACTTCTAGGGTGTTAAAGTTTGCAATCCTGCCACTCTTTCCTTTTAATAGTTCTATTTACTTATTTTAAATGCGCTCGTACATATTTCTACCAGGTATTATCTGTAATGTGAGCTCATCTCAACGTAAAAGAAAAATTGCGTTAAATGTAGTTGTAGCTTCACGTCCCTGTTGATTAATTCACTAACCAAGATAACATCGAATTAGTCGTCCGTTTCGCCTATTCTGCTAAATAAACGTATCTGTAGACGGACAATTCAAGTAATTTATTTTCTGCACTGTAATTATATACCACCCTTTCTTGCCTTGCTACACCTGCCATTTGATTTTAGGATGCTTATGTGAGAGAATTTCCATTCGCCGTTTGTGTGCCCAAAATGAACATTCCATTAGTTACTTTCCACAGCCTACTTTCATTCACACACACACACACACACACACGGGCAATTCTTCTACCGTCTGTAATCTTCCATAACACAAACACTCACATACATTTATATTCAAAATATTAATGCCGTTTACAAAAGCAAATGACTTTAAACTGAATTGCGAGGGATCATTTACTAACGGCTTTTCAGTCCCAAAACACTCTTCTCGTGTATGTTTTCGGCCTCTCCCTTAAGTCTAGGATTCCAATTGAAATTTGTCTCTTGATGTTAAGAATGCAATTTTGTTGGCTGGGTTGTCATGTGGGACTTTGTAAATTTCCATTTGCAATCTATGAATAACTTGCCCTTATTAGATTTACGCTCGGTGGTGACGTCAACGTAAACATTAAAAAACAAGGCGGTAATGACACTTACCCTGCCAAATTATGCCTGTTTCCATCTTCAGTCAAAGTCGAAAGGAAAAGAAAGGCGTCGTTCAGGTGACGACTTTCGTCATTTAGAGGACCTGAGTTCATGTACATATGAAAAATAGACATACAGATTCTTGATATTATCTCATAACTATTTTCTCCAAATACTTTTTCTCCAAAGACTTATCCCCAAAACTCTGAGGCAGCAAGTGATGATGGTGTGCACTGAGGCAGGGGAGCACGGATTATTATTGGACACGTCCTGAGGCAATGGGGAGACTTCACACCCAAGATACGGGTTTCATTGCACCTGACCATCCTGCTGACGACGGCGCCTTCGCCTGGAAACTGATTGGTGTAAATGTTGTTTCTAGAATTTTAAATAAAAAAAAATCATCTTGGTATTCCCAATCATGAAACATCAAGATTTTCGGGTTCGCTGATGTACTTCGGGGAAGTAAATCCACGGTCCTTGTCTGCTTTGGTCAACGTATATGTTAAGCCACAAATGTAATTGATGCTTAGCTGCTCCTTCAATCTATAGACGAACACGAGCAGCACGAAACGGTATTATTAACGATATTCTGATTGCATAAAATGAATAAATTAGTAAAGTTAATATAAACTCCAACCCGTTTTTGCTGATTATGGAATCTGATATTGCTGGGGACAGTTCCGCGCTCCTTTGTTCCGCCTCACATTCGAGTGTTAACTGACAATAAATCCCGTCTCTCTTACAGCGAACTTGGTAATGATTGTGATCCTGCTACGGGGACGATGTAGTCTGTCTCGATATATTTCCTGTTACCTGGTGGCGATGGCCGTGACCGATCTCTTTTTCATTATATCGGCAGCGATATTCAACCGTACTGTGGGTAACCTTTTTGAATTCAGCTTCCTTTCCATTACACCGATTTGTAGAATGAATTATGCTTTTACTTACGGAGCTAGAGTTTGCTCTGTGTGGATTACTGTGGCGTTCACTTTTGATCGATATGTTGCAATTTGTTGCCAAAAGCTGAAAACGAAGTATTGTACAGAAAGAACGGCTGTTGTGGTTGTCGGAACGATTTGTGCTCTCAGCTGTGTTACACATATCCCTTATTATTTCATATATAAGCCCTACTTTGTAATTAACGGTATACCTTGGCTTTACTATATAAAGTCTGTATTTTATACCTCTCGGTCGTGGATTGAAATTGACACCTTTCTAATCATTTGTGCCCCGTTGCTTCCATTCACTCTTATATTGCTGTTTAATCTACTCACCGTCAGACACATCGTCATGACGATGAAAATCCGAAGAAAAATGCTTGCCAATAAAAACACAGAGAGGCGGACAGACGGAGAGTTGGAGAGCCGCAGAAAATCTATTCTGCTGCTCTTCTGCGTTTCTGCTGGATTCATCCTATTATGGTTTATGTTTCTAATTAGATTCCTTTATGTTCGAATTGCAAAGCTTAGTTATTTTTCAGGCTCCGATGATCGTAACTCAGTTTATTTTGGAGGAAAGTGCATTTATGTTTCAACTTTTGAGTTTTTGTATAAATCCATTTATTTATGTGGGCACTCAGAGTCAATTTCGAAAGGAGTTAAAGAACGGGCTAAAATGGTCTGTGAATCGAATTGTTGGATTCTGTAAATTCTAATGTTTGAATGTTTATGGTGCATTTTTCTAATCAAAGCAGCGCAGCTTTGCCTCTTGAACGTGCAGTAATTTACTATAACCTCTGCAGACCTTAAGAAAGTCTGAACATGCCGAAGCCTTTCAGATACAATTTCGTTCTCTGCCGTTCAGTGAGAAGATAGGCGATCTTTAACTTTCGCCCCATTTTCCTCAATTAGCCCTTGTTCTTTTTCCCCCTTAATACTAAAAATTTAGTGAATGTTTGTTTTTTTTAATGCAGTAGGTTGCAAGATTTAGCACTACTGATAAATGTGTGTTTTGGTTTATTCTAACTGAACCTATGTGTCCTTGATTTCAATTTGCCGTTGTAGGTTTTGCTTATAATATAGGAACGCATTCAATAACGTACGCTCTGGTCAGTTTTCCAACGACCTCCTGCACTGATGTGACTCAGCGCAAGTTTGTGGTACAAGTCTGAGCAGCCTGAAGTCTTATGGATCAGAGTCAGATCTCAACATTAGAACGAACCATTTTGCCGTACTCCAGACAGTGCAAACTAGAGTTTTATAAAACAGCAACATTACTTGCCGACTCTAGAACTCAATGCTCCGACTAGTAAAGGCAAGCATACCGTACGTACACATTATTTATCAGGCTGTCCGCTTTCAGCGCCAATGGACTTGGCCCCCAGTGTGCATTTATACATCAGCAGTGCCGAGTGTCTTGATATTAACCGTGTACGGTCCCCTTATATTTGACTTATCAAAATCTAACACCTCACCCTTGACCAGAGTAAACTTCACCTGCCATTTCGGCGTCCATATCTTCAATCAATCTCTATCTCTTGGAAATATTCTACATTATGCACATAGCCAACATTTTTCAGGAGACCACACGATCTTATAAAACAAATTATCTTTAGAAATACTGCAGTTTGAGAAGTCATTTACTTTGACGAACTGGATTAACTCAGGAATACAATTCACGGAGTACACTCTTTTTCCTTCTGCTTCGTCAAGATTTTGCAGCATAACCGCACACGCAAAATCTGACGACTATGGACAACTTGTCCATGTCCAAATTTCCCAACACAAAATCTCTTCAGAGCGAAACGAATGACACATGACCAATTGGACTAATAGTTCCGGGCAAATATTCGCTAGACGCTTCAATCAGTTCTGACCAGCATTATTCTTTAGTGTGATAAATGTAGGGTTCTGCTGTAACAAATCGCAATTTACGAACAATTTATGGAAACATCTGACCACCCAGCACTGGGAAGACCGCTTACTTCCAGACTCAGAACTGAAACTGATTACACGAGTTCAGGTTAGATCCACTTCGAAGTACAAATGAGACACTAGAAGAATTCGGCAATTCAAGCAGAGAGAGTGCAGGTAGGAGATGTGTGTCGACTCTTCGGATCAGGATGAGAGATGTAAGAAAAAAAAAGTTTATGGCAGTACGTACGGGGGCTGTGATTGGCGCAAGTAATTTATATAACTAGATGGGGACCGGATAGTGAGTAGATAGGACCTTTTGGCTTAGTGAGTTAGGAAAGGAGCTGTTAGCTGATGAGTAGGACAAAATACAGAGATAATTATCGACGGAAGAATGTGGTACGGGGGAATGGGTGAACAAACGAAAAAATTAGGTGGACAGAAGAAAGTGTGCTTGGATGCAGAACATCAGGGGCGTCGGTTACTGCAATCGGACAATGCAACATTCATGCCGTTTTGTGGAGAGCTGCGCATTCTCCCACTCTTACCCTCTCTCCTCTCGCCGAGAACAATGGACGCATTTCACAGTCTCTGCAATCAACGGGCTACGTCCACAATTTACCACCCCACCAAAATGATGCTCAATGTGTTAAAAAAAATCTTAACACAGACATTACAAACACTCTAGATGAGAAGCGCGTTGTGGACCGCAAATCGCAGGGTAGATGCAGCGTCAAAGCCCATGAGGGCGCGGCGTGGAGAAATATTGTCTAGTTTTGCAGAACGGGATATTGTATAGAAATAACCGCGGTATGCAGTGATGATCATTGTCTACTTTTTTACACCCGCGCAATTTAGCCAGTGAGACAAATGTTCGTTGATATGATACAATAGCTGTTTCAAAGAACTATAAATGATAGTGACTATATTGAACAAGAACTGAAAACCACCTTCTAATCTGTGATTCCACAGTTCCCAAACACATACAGGTATCGATAGAAAAGCCGCGTAAGCATAGTACTACCTCTTAAGCCAAGGAATGATTTGCAAAATATTTAAAAATCGTCGGATGCATGGAGTTGGTGGGCAAAGTATGGAACTGAGGAGCAAATGTGCACGTACAACCCAGATTCGATCTTCCCTGACACGTCGGTGATCGTACAGCTACTGATATTACTCTAACGAATATGTCATTCAAATCGAACGATTCAACCTTTTAGAAAGCTGACTCGTGCCGGAGAAACAGGGAGAAATGCTTTTCAGTGATCTTTATAGTGCAGAATTACGAACGGCGATCCTGTTAAAGCGTTTAAGCTTCTTGAAATGATTTTCTGTGTGGATGCTGAAGGTCTGTTTCTTTTGGACAAAAAAAAGATGCTCCGGAAGTAAACTATTAAGCCAAAGAGCCGTCCATTTAGGAGTGAGATATGAAGCTACTTTATTATGTAAAATCATTCAACACTTAAGAACGTTCTGCCATGAATGACAATGTTTGGTCATTTTATACATTCAAGGTCAGGAATTAGAAATTTTCAACAATTGTGGTTAATCGGGGAAAAGGACCCCTCAATTTCAAGTTCAAGTTCACACAATTATCATTCAACGAAACATGAATACCCTTGAACACAGCCAAACGAAACAGTATTACTCTGGGCCACGGTGCAAAGGTGCTGTACACAGGCGTCTTCACGGCCAAGTCCTTGCTAAGACCGAGGCTACACAGCTCACGCGCCGTGCACCAATACATCGCTGAATGGGATTGCAGCATTCCACGTTAACAATATCCAACAGGGTCTTGCGATCCCCAAAAAAGTGACTAAGATGATCACTAGCTGTTGGACTGCCAAACGCCTTCGCACACAGACACCTCCGAAAGGCCTCTCTGACGCAGGCACGATTTGCACCAAGTTCAGCTCTTTCAGTTTATCCACCATACGGCAAATCGCTAATGCGATAGACCTGTATTACTTTACGTTCCTAATGGCCAGCAACGTTTTCTGATAAAATAAAAAAAAGTTTTTAAAATACAGTCAACACACATCAAAGTTGCTGGTGAACGTAGCAGGCCAGGCAGCATCTCTAGGAAGAGGTACAGTCGACGTTTCAGGCCGAGACCCTTCGTCAGGACTAACTGAAGGAAGAGTGAGTAAGGGATTTGAAAGTTGGAGAGGGAGGGGGAGATCCAAAATGATAGGAGAAGACAGGAGGGGGAGGGATAGAGCCGAGAGCTGG
Source organism: Mobula hypostoma (assembly GCF_963921235.1). Taxonomy (NCBI): domain Eukaryota; kingdom Metazoa; phylum Chordata; class Chondrichthyes; order Myliobatiformes; family Myliobatidae; genus Mobula; species Mobula hypostoma. The sequence goes on along the minus strand of NC_086106.1, from coordinate 36,403,306 downwards.
ACAGGTGATAGGCAAAAGGGATACGAGAGGATCATGGGACAGGAGGTCCGGGAAGAAAGACAAGGAGGCGAGGGGGTGGGGGGGGAACCCAGAGGATGGGCGAGGGGTATATTCAGAGGGACAGAGGGAGAAAAAGGAGAGTGAGAGAAAGAATGTGTGTATAAAAATAAGTAACAGATGGGATACGAGGGGGAAGTGGGGCATTAGCGAAAGTTAGAGAAGTCGATGTTCATGCCATCAGGTTGGAGGCTACCCAGACGGAATATAAGGTGTTGTTCCTCCAACCTGAGTGCGGCTTCATCTTTACAGTAGAGGAGGCCGTGGATAGACATGTCAGAATGGGAATGGGATGTGGAATTAAAATGTGTGGCCACTGGGAGATCCTGCTTTCTCTGGCGGACAGAGCGTAGGTGTTCAGCAAAGCGGTCTCCCAGTCTGCGTCGGGTCTCGCCAATATATAAAAGGCCACATCGGGAGCACCGGACGCAGTAAATCACCCCAGCCGACTCACAGGTGAAGTGTTGCCTCACCTGGAAGGACTGTTTGGGGCCCTGAATGGTGGTAAGGGAGGAAGTGTAAGGGCATGTGTAGCACTTGTTCCGCTTACATGGGTAAGTGCCAGGAGGGAGATCAGTGGGGAGAGATGGGGGGGGGGACGAATGGACAAGGGAGTTGTGTAGGGAGCGATCCCTGCGGAATGCAGAGGGGGGGGAGAGGGAAAGATGTGCTTAGTGGTGGGATCCCATTGGAGGTGGCGGAAGTTACGGAGAATAATATGTTGGACCCGGAGGCTGGTGGGGTGGTAGGTGAGGACCAGGGGAACCCTATTCCGAGTGGAGTGGCGGGAGGATGGAGTGAGAGCAGATATACGTGAAATGGGGGAGATGCGTTTAAGAGCTGAGTTGATAGTGGAGGAAGGGAAGCCCCTTTCTTTAAAAAAGGAAGACATCTCCCTCGTCCTAGAATGAAAAGCCTCATCCTGAGAGCAGATGCGGCGGAGACGGAGGAATTGCGAGAAGGGGATGGCGTTTTTGCAAGAGACAGGGTGAGAAGAGGAATAGTCCAGATAGCTGTGAGAGTCAGTAGGCTTATAGTAGACATCAGTGGATAAGCTGTCTCCAGAGACAGAGACAGAAAGATCTAGAAAGGGGAAGGAGGTGTCGGAAATGGACCAGGTAAACTTGAGGGCAGGGTGAAATTTGGAGGCAAAGTTAATAAAGTCAACGAGCTCTGCATGCGTGCAGGAAGCAGCGCCAATGCAGTCGTCGATGTAGCGAAGGAAAAGTGGGGGACAGATACCAGAATGGGCAGGGAACATAGATTGTTCCACAAAGCCAACAAAAAGGCAGGCATAGCTAGGACCCATACGGGTGCCCATAGCTACACCTTTAGTTTGGAGGAAGTGGGAGGAGCCAAAGGAGTAATAATTAAGAGTAAGGACTAATTCCGCTAGACGGAGCAGAGTGGTGGTAGAGGGGAACTGATTAGGTCTGGAATCCAAAAAGAAGCGGAGAGCTTTGAGACCTTCCTGATGGGGGATGGAAGTATACAGGGACTGGACATCCATGGTGAAAATAAAGCGGTGGGGGCCCGGGAACTTAAAATCATCGAAAAGTTTAAGAGCGTGAGAAGTGTCACGAACATAGGTCGGAAGGGATTGAACAAGGGGTGATAAAACCGTGTTGAGGTATGCAGAAACGAGTTCAGTGGGGCAGGAGCAAGCTGAGACAATAGGTCGGCCAGGACAGGCAGGTTCGTGGATCTTGGGTAGGAGGTAGAAACGGGAAGTGCGAGGTGTGGGAACTATAAGGTTGGTAGCAGTGGATGGGAGATCCCCTGAGCGGATAAAGTCGGTGATGGTGTGGGAGACAATGGCCTGGTGCTCCTTAGTAGGGTCACGATCGAGGGGTAAATAAGAGGAGGTATCCACGATTTGTCGCTGTGCCTCGGCAAGGTAGAGGTCAGTACGCCAGACTACAACAGCAGCCCCCCTTATCGGCGGGTTTAATAATAAGGTTAGGATTAGTGCGGTGGGAGTGGAGAGCAGAGCGTTCCGAAGGAGTGAGGTTGGAATGGGAACAAGGTGCGGTGAAGTCGAGACGGTTGATGTCCTGTCGGCAGTTAGCGATAAAGAGATCCAGAGCAGGCAGAAGACCAGAGCGGGGTGTCCATGAAGAGGAGGAGGGTTGAAGACGGGAGAAGGGGTCATCGGTGGGGGTGGAAAAGTCCTTGCCGAAGAAGTAGGCTCGGAGACGGAGACGGCGGAAGAGGAGTTCGGCATCATGGCGAACGCGAACTCGCTGAGGTGTGCGCGAAGGGGGACAAAGGTGAGGCCCTTACTGAGGACAGAGCGCTCTGCCTCCGACAGTTGAAGGTCGGAGGGGATGGTAAAGACCCGGCACGGATGACAGCTGGGTTCAGAGGGGTGCGGGGAGAGGCTGGGAATGTCAGTTGAGAGGGGATGGTTGGGGTGAGAGGAAGATGGAGCCTCTGAGGGCCCAGGATCTGACGGTGGGATCTGAGGGAGACGGAGTTGCAGAGTGGTGGTGGGGGAAGGGGAGACGGGAGTCACAATAGCAGTGCAGAGCGGTGGTATTCCTTTTTTAAAGAAAGGGGCTTCCCTTCCTCCACTATCAACTCTGCTCTTAAACGCATCTCCCCCATTTCACGTATATCTGCTCTCACTCCATCCTCCCACCACCCCACTAGGAATAGGGTTCCCCTGGTCCTCACCTACCACCGCACCAGCCTCCGGGTCCAACATATTATTCTCCGTAACTTCCGCCACCTCCAACGGGATCCCACCACTAAGCACATCTTTCCCTCCCCCCCTCTCTCTGCATTCTGCGGGGATCGCTCCCTACGCAACTCCCTTGTCCATTCGTCCCCCCCATCTCTCCCCACTGATCTCCCTCCTGGCACTTACCCATGTAAGCGGAACAAGTGCTACACATGCCCTTACATTTCCTCCCTTACCACCATTCAGGGCCCCAAACAGTCCTTCCAGGTGAGGCAACACTTCACCTGTGAGTCGGCTGGGGTGATTTACTGCGTCCGGTGCTCCCGATGTGGCCTTTTATATATTGGCGAGACCCGACGCAGACTGGGAGACCGCTTTGCTGAACACCTACGCTCTGTCCGCCAGAGAAAGCAGGATCTCCCAGTGGCCACACATTTTAATTCCACATCCCATTCCCATTCTAATATGTCTATCCACGGCCTCCTCTACTGTAAAGATGAAGCCACACTCAGGTTGGAGGAACAACACCTTATATTCCGTCTGGGTAGCCTCCAACCTGATGGCATGAACATCGACTTCTCTAACTTCCGCTAATGCCCCACCTCCCCCTCGTAACCCATCTGTTACTTATTTTTATACACACATTCTTTATCTCACTCTCCCTTTTCTCCCTCTGTCCCTCTGAATATACCCCTTGCCCATCCTCTGTGTCCCCCCCCCCCCCCGCTTGTCTTTCCTCCCGGACCTCCTGTCTCATGATCCTCTCATATCCCTTTTGCCAATCACCTGTCCAGCTCTTGGCTCCATCCCTCCCCCTCCTGTCTTCTCCTATCATTTTGGATCTCCCCCTCCCCCTCCAACTTTCAAATCCCTTACTCACTCTTCCTTCAGTTAGTCCTGACGAAGGGCCTCGGCCTGAAACGTCGACTGCACCTCTTCCTAGAGATGCTGCTTGGCCTGCTGCGTTCACCAGCAACTTTGATGTGTGTTGCTTGAATTGCCAGCATCTGCAGAATTCCTGTTGTTTGCGTTTTAAAATACAGTTATATATTTCGTTTTTCCGTTGAAGCTGTAGTGATTGAATGCACCGGAAGTTATCGGAATGGGGTATCAACCACCGTAGAATAAATTATATGAATTTTTACATTATTTTGCTGTTAAGTTGCTGAAATGTACGGCAGTTCATGACTTCTTCAGCCCTTCTTGTCGTTTCTCTGCAAGCCGCTTACAACTGGGTGTCGTATGGCACATCTAAAGAGCGACTAAGCAACAAACTTCGGCAGTGGTGTTGTATTCACCCTATTGCTAATAGGAACAAAACTTCAAGGGCTTTTTGACACGTTATAACGGGAAGAGTTAGCGCACATGTCGTTGCAAAGCTGATTCTGCTGTGCCGGTAACCGATTGCCCATTTGTAGGATACAGGAGCTCATTCCCATAGTTTACCATTTGTGCTACGGTACTGGTGTCCTTTTTCAGGCGCCTCAGGGACTTTTTCTTGTCTCCAGTGACTCATCGTCACACCGACGTCACGGCCAGTGCTGAAGAACCATTGGTAAACCACTGTAGATATAAGAGGCACTGTACACTCTTAGCTAAGAATCTGATTATTTAGTTTTGTAGTTGCGTAACTTCGGGAGACTTAATAAGGTAGCGGTTGAGTTTGAAGCATTACTGGATGTTTGTAGTTTATGTAACTGAGGGTGGCTTAGATGTCTCGTCAAATGTTTTATTGTTGTAAATAAACGATTAACGTGCTTATTTGTAATCAGTGCCTTTTGTCTCACCAAGCCTGTGAACTTGCTTCCTCGTAACATTTGGCGCTGCGAGCAGGACTGGTGATAGAATGGGAGATTTATATCTTTCGAACGTTATTTAACAGACAGGGTCCTCTGTCTGAGCAATGCAGTGTCCCGGGGTAGACCGTCAACAATGCGGAATTTGGGAGTCTTACCAAACTACTGATGGGTTATGAGGCGCCCCTAGATTAGTCATATCAGTTGGATTCCCTCAGGGTTGAAATTGTACACCACATCGTGTCTATACTTAATTCGCCAGGATTCCCCAAGTGAAAGGATTGCTTTGGGAAAGTTTTCTGAAATTTTGCACATTTTTTCAGTGATAATGAATCAAAGTGAAACGTCACCAATGTCTTATATAAGAGATTTATCTGGATTGAAATACATTTGCCAGTATTTAACTCGGATTTCCATCTAGTCAAGATAACTCTGTAATTTTTCATAACCTTCTGTACCACCTGTAACAACACCAATTTTTGTATCATCCACGTATAATAACCATGCTTTGTACATTCAAATGCAAATAATTTATGTACATCATTAGCAACTAAGGTCCCAGCATCAACTATGCCACACCACTAGACACAGTCCTTCAGAGGAAACAGCCCTCAGCCATCATCCTCTGAGTTCTGTGAATCAATTATGAATCCTATATGCTGTATCCCCCTGGATCACATATTTTCCTCCAGTCAACTTCCTTTTGCTGATATTAGGCTCACAGGCCTATAAGTGCCAGAATATAAATGTTCATGTAGCCTGGCAATTGTAAGCCTGTGAAGCTATTGAAATTAGATGAAAATAAACAACATACGTGTATCTTTGGCAAATGGATTCATTTTAAATCAATTTTGCTTATCAGGTATATTGCTGTAGGACTAAGATGCACATTGAGTGGGGTCTATATCTTCCTTTAATTTTAAATAAATCGATGCTCTATAAAAGGTTTCTGGTAGTTTACCAAGTTTTAATGAGGCCTCCAGAACCCTGGATAATCAGGGGACGAATGAGGGTGCAAAAGTTTTTAAAAATTCCATGGTAAACCCATCAGGGCCAGGAGCTTTCCCCGAGTTCATAGAAAAAATAACATTCTTAATCTCATCAGTAGTGAAGGAAGTTTCTAACATAGAACATATATCGTGTGATATCTTAGGGAAGTCTAGGTTATCTAAAAAGTCACACATATGTTTAGAATCTCGTGGAGATTCTGATTGATATAAAGAGGAATAAAAATCAAAGAAGGATTGACTAATCTCAGCTTGATCAAACGTCAGTTGATCTTTTTGATTATAAATCTGATTGATTTGAAGTGTAATAGAGTTAGTCTTCAACTGATTAGCCAACAGTTTACCAACTCTTTCACTATGTATATGAAATTCACTTCTTGTCTTCATTAATTGGTTTGCAATAGAGGACGAAAGTAATAAACTGTGTTCCATTTGAAGTTCAGTTCTTTGTTTATACAGCTTCTCAGAAGGAGCCGCAGCATATTTCTTATCTATTTCCTTAATCTTGTCCACAAGAGCAAGCTCTTCCTCCTTCAACCTTTTCCTCAAAGCAGCAGAGTACGAAACAATCTGGCCACGAATATGAACTTTGAAGGAATCCCAAAGGGTGTTCATGGATCTATCCTCTGTACTGTTAATTGTGAATAAAAGATCAATTTGTTCATTCATGAAGTTAACAAAATCCAAGTCCTGAAGCAACAGCGAATTAAAACGCCATTGTCTATTGTCATGAGCATTGGCCAATAACTTAATAGAAAGCTTAAGTGGAGCATGGTCCGAAATGGTTATAGAGTCATATTCGCATTTAACTACTGAAGAAATAAGACAAGAGTCAATAAAAAAAAATCAGTTCTTGAGTAAGAGTGATGAAGAGGCACAATGATCAGCTGCTTCACCACCATTCAGGCTACATCCCATCAGGAACATTACCTTCCTCTTCTCAGGACTCCAAACACATTCTGGCCAACCATTGCCTAATGGATCTCTGCTTAATGGGGCCCCTACTCAGGACTTTCTCCACCTGGAACGAGAGGACAGGGCTGCACTCCACCATAGCAGAACATCCTGCGTATGCCCAGAACATTCAGATAGACCAATATCCTTGTTAAATGTTGACTCCAAGATTTTTTCTAAATTATTAGCAAATAGACTAGAAAAAGCACTTCCTTTAATTATTTCGGAAGATCAAATGCGTGTTATTAAGAATCGCTATTTTTTTATTATATTCGTACACTTTTGAATATTGTCTATACCCCGTCAGAAACCGATCCTGAATGCGTCATTTCCCTAGACGCTGAAAAAGCCTTTGACAGGGTTGAATGGCCCTACTTATTTAAGGTGCTTGAAATGCTTTACTTCAGCCCGAAAGTTATATCCTGGGTTAAATTGTTATACCATTCTCCTATGGCGTCAGTTCGTACGAATACTCAAAACGCACCTTTTTTCCCTCTATTTCGAGGTACTGGACAAGAGTGTCCTCTTAGCCCTTTATTATTTGATATAGCTTTAGAACCACTAGCAATTGCTATTCGAGAATCTCCTAACATTATTGGTATAACTCGTGGGTTAAGGTCTCATAAAGTATCACTTTACGCTGATGATTTACTCTTATATATTTCCAATCCTTAAAAATATATCCCAGCAGCTCTAGATTTATTAGCCCAATTTAGTCTTTTTTCAGGATACAAATTAAATCTTAATAAGAGTGAACTTTTCCCTATTAATAAGCAAGTTCCCTTATATCAGAACCTGCCGTTTAGATTGGTGAATAATCACTTTTCATATCTTGGGATTCAAATTACCTGTAAACATAAGGATTTAATTATTTGCCCTTAATTGACCATATCATACAATTTTCCTTTAAATGGTCTCCACTTTATTTAACTTTGACTGGTCGTATTAATGCTGTTAAGATGTTTATTCCGCCAAAATTTATATATATATATCAGGCATTACCGATTTTTGTTGCAAAATCCTTTTTTTGGTAAAGTAGCCTCTAAAATCTCTTCATTTATTTGGCAAAATAAAAACCCGAGATTGGGTAGAATACATCTACAGAAAGCTAAGAGAGATGGAGGCTTGGCATTACCTAACGTTAGATTTTATTACTGGGCAATTAATATTCGACACATGAAATTTTGGTTACTTGACCAAGGTACACTATCCATTCCTAAATAGGTAGTATTGGAATTACATTCTGTTCAAGGCTATGCACCTGGCTCTATATTAGGATCTTCTCTTCCCTCCGATTTGAAACGGTATAAGCAGGTTTGCAACCCGATAGTTAAACATACCTTACGTATCTGGTTTCAATTCCGAAAATCTTTTGATCTTAATCAATTTGTGCTAGCGATTCCTATTACTGGCAATATATTTTTTCTCCCCTCCTCTACGGACCGTGCCTTTCAAATTTGGAAGACTAATGGTATATCACGGTTTTCTGACTTATTTTCAGATGGCTCCCTTATGTCTTTTGAACAGTTATCTAATAAATACAATTTACCAAGAACACATTATTTAGATATTTGCAAGTTAGAAATTTCCTAAATACCATACTGTCTTCCTTTCCGGCCTTACCCCCTCCCCCCAGAAATATTTTAGACGCTATCATCAACCTTAACCCGTTTCAGAAAGGTGTAACGGCTACTATTTATAATACTATCATGAAATTTAGGAAAGCTCCATTTGACAAGATTAGGACTGACTGGGAAAGGGAATTGGGTCTTACTATCCCGGCTGAGGACTGGGCCTATATTTTACAACTTGTTTTACAGTTTATATTTTACAACCTCTATCTGTTCCAAACACTCTTTAATTCAATTTAAAGTTGTCCATAGAGCACATATCTCTAAAGATAAATTAGCTCGTTATTACCCTCATATTAACCCTCTTTGCGATAGATGTCATGGGGAGATAGCCTCCCTGACCCACATGTTTTGGTTTTGTCCTACTCTGGAAACTTTTTGGAAAGACAGTTTTAATATTATCTCAATGGTTCTGAATAGTGATATTTCTCCCCATCCTATTACTGCTATCTTTGGATTACCTAAAACTTCTAATAATTTACCCCCCTCAGCGCGTAGAATGATTGCATTTCTTACTTTAATGGTGAAAAGATGTATTCTACAACATTAGAAGGAGATTAATGCCCCAACTACTTTTTTGGTTCTCTCAAACGATACTGTGTATAAATTTGGAAAAAAATCAGAAGTAATCTTTATGATACTTCAGTTAAATTTGAACAGACCTGGAGATCTTTTATTCAATATTTTCATTTAATGTAACTTTTTTTCTCTCTGACCATATATACACTCCCCTCGTGGATTTTATCTGTTATTAGCGGAGGTCGGGTTTAAGGACGCGATTGTTTAATTGTTTAAAGTCCAGTATATACCCAGTTAGCCTATTGCTTTGCTTTGTTAGGTTAGTTGCACGGTAGATTTTTTTTCTGTTTTTTTTCGTTCTATTGGTATATATGAAAATTAGTATGCAATTATATTACCTTGTTATTCTATAATTAAATACGTTGTTTGTATTGTTTTCTTTTGTATTAATATTACTTTTATATTTATATCCTAACAATGTATCGGTTGCTATATGTTTTACTCTTTCTGTACTAATTCAATAAAAAGATTTAAAAAGAAAGAAAGATCTTTGTGCCTCTTCCTCATCCCGGGCCTTTCCGATGTTATCATCTCTCCCGGCCACCTGTGCGTAGGAGCCCGCCCGTTTCGGTCAGGCCCTGTACAGGTGGTCCGCCTGCCCGCAGAGGTGGCGGGACTTGGCCTCCGTGTCCCTCCACCGTGCAGTTTCTGCACAGCACAGCCTTACACTGGGCTGCGATGTGCTCCGCCTTACCGCAGTTCCGGGACACCTTGGGTTGCCCGGCACAAACCAGGAAGCCCCGGTTCCCTCCTATTGCGAACACTGAGGATGGATGGATGACACAGCCGCTGGTGCCCACCCTCAGCTTCACCCTGACCTGCCCTTTACTTGTCCACACTCCCAGACTGCCGTTGACGTTCTCACACTTGCCCACGCTCTCCACATATCGCGCTGGGAATGTGAGGATGCCAACGACCGGTACATAGGGGTTGAACATTTGTACCAGAACCGTTCTCTCTTGCTGCGTTACGTCGGCGTAGAGGGGCTGCGCTTTTAGTCGCGACAGCGGCGCCTCGCTCCCCTTCTCACTGAAGCAGTCACGTAACTTCTGCCACCCTGGGGCATGCCCGAAGGTGACGTCGTAGTAACCGGCGAAATCCTGGACGCTGTAAAGATCGTCCACCTTGAAGCCACGGCAATCCGGTAGCACCTTGCGAATGAAGGTCTCCCTACTGAAACCGTTGCCTTCTTTCAAATCTCGAACGCTCAGTCTGACCGTCTTCTTGACCCCAGCCCCACGAATCGAAGCGCTGGTCTCTCCAGCCTTCCTCTTCTCTGATGCGCTCGTCTCTCCAGCCATGCTTCCCTCCATCGCCGCTGCACAGGGGGAAAGGGACAGATTTCGGAGCCAATGCCCTCCACATTCCACCCCGTGTCAGCCCGAGGCCGCTCCCCTGCCAACGCTCTCTGTGTGCTGAAATGACCACCGGCAATCAGAGCGTTCCGGTAAAGAACGCTTGATCTTAGCTCTTCATCACCGTCTCTCCCCTGCCAGGTTAGCTCCTGGAAGTTTTCCTCTCGGCGCCGGACATCACGTGTCAGAACGGATATCCAGAAAAAAACTACCCAGAGCGATGTGACCGGGAACCAGTCTCCACCCCCCGCCCCCCGCCTTAGATTACACCTGCACTTGTTGGGAGACCGCCGGACGTGGAGCGAGAGTCCGAAGGGCAGCGACGGTCGGAGGAAGTCGCAGTTGAACGATCGACTTATCAGTGAGTTCCAACTTTGCGCAACAGTTGTTTAATAAGATTGGGCCCTTGTTTTTTTTCTCGTTTCTTTACTGACCATATAGTCTTGGCGGAAAAGGATCTTTGCGATTGTAGGGATGACTTGCAGGGGACTGAAAAGCTTGAGAATGTAGGTATTAAGAAAGAGGATGTGCTGGAGCTTTAGGAAAGCATCAAGTTGGATAAGTCATCCGGGACCAGACGGGATGTACCCCAGGCTACTGTGGGAAGCAAGTGAGGAGATTGCTGAACCTCTGACAATTATCTTTGCATCATCAATGAGGACAGGAGAGGCTCCGGAGGATTGGAGAGTAGCGGATGTTGTTCCCTTATTCAAGAAAGGGAGTAGGGATATCCCAGGAAATTATAGGCCTATGAGTCTTAATTCAGTGGTTGGTAAGTTGATGGAGAAGACCCTGAGAGGCAGGATTTGTGAACATTTGGAGAGGCATAATATGATTAGAAATAGTCAGCATGGCTTTGTCAAAGGCAGGTCGTGCCTTACATCCAGATTGCACTTTTTGAGGATGTGACTAAGCACATTGAAGAAGGTAGAGCTATAGTTGTAGCGTATATGGATTTCAGCAAGGCATTTGATAAGATACCCCATGCAAGGCTTATTGAGAAAGTAAGGTGGCATGGGATCCAAGGGGACATTGCTTTGTGGATCCAGAACTGGCTTTCCCACAGAAGGCAAAGACTGGTTGTAGATGGGTCATATTCTGCATGGAGGCTGGTGACCAGTGGTGTGCCTCAGGGATCTGTTCTGGGACCCCTACTCTTTGTGATTTTTTATAAATGACCTGGATGAGGAAGTGGAGAGATGAGTTAGTAAATTTGCTGATGACGCAAAGGTTGGGTGTGTTGTGGACAGTGTGGAGGGCTGTCAGAGGTTAAAGCGGGACATTGATAGGATGCAAAACTGGGCTGAGAAATGGTAGATGGCGTTCAACCCAGATAAGTGTGAGGTGGTTCACTTTGGTAGGTCAAATATGTTGGCAGAATATAGTATTAATGATGACTCTTGGCGGTGTGGAGGATCAGAGGGGTCTTGGGGTCTGAGTCCATAGGACACTCAAAGCTGCTACGCAGGTTGACTCTATGGTTACGAACGCATACAGTGCATTGGCCTTCATCAATTGTGGGATTGAGTTTAAGAGCTGAGAGGTAATATTGCAGCTCCTTAGGACACTGGTCAGACCCCACTTGGAGTACTGTGCTCAATTCTGTTCGCCTCACTATAAGAAGGATGTGGAAACCATAGAAAGGGTGCAGAGGAAATTTACAAGGATGTTGCCTGGATTGGAGGGCATGCCTTGTGAGAATAGATTGAGTGAATTCAGCCCTTTCTCCTTGGAGCGACGGAGGATGAGAGGTGGCTGATAGAGGTGTACAAGATAATCAGAGGCTTTTTCCCAGGGCTGAAATGGCTAGTATGAGAGGACATAGTTTTAAGGTACTTGGAAGTAGGTACAGAGGAGATGTCAGGGGTAAGTTTTTCTATGCAGAGAGTGGTGAGTGCATGGAATGGGCTGCCAGCGGTGGTGGTGGAGGCGGAAACAAAACGGTCTCTTAAGAGACTCCTGGGTAGGAACATGGAGCTTAGAAAAATAGAGGGCTATGGGTAACCCTAGGTAATTTCTAAGGTAGGGACATGTTCGGCACAGCTTTGTGGGCCAAAGGGCCTGTATTGTGCTGTAGATTTTCTTTGTTTCTATGTGTCAATGTTCCCACTGCTATCTCTCCCTCCCTCAACCATACAGGTAAAATATCATCAACACGTTATCTACTGGGGAGGCAAAAGAACTGATGCAACATTACAGTGGGTTGCAAACTTTAAATATATTTAATACGTTTTGGAAAGAGATACATTTACAAAAAGCAGGAAGTTAAGGACTAAAATTTCCACACAGTAGATTAGTAAGTTATAAAATGATTTCTTCTCAAATTTAAGCCGCATCGTATCATGTCCAAGACGGAAGAGGCTGGAGTGTAAGTGGACAGGGGTATCAGTGCACTGTGGAGGCGTTGAATCTCCTAGAAACGGCTGAAGCGGTTTTTCTGCAGATCATTGCCAACGTGGACTGTTACCGCCTGCAAGATGAAAAGTGAAAGTTTACTTTGAACTTGGAACTTTGAAAAATTTTCTATCAAAATATGTACAGTACTGTGCCAAATTCTCAGGGACAGACACACACACACAAACATATATATAAATAGCGTGCCAAAGACTTTTGCACAGTGCTGTAGTGATTTTATGGATTACACTGTACTGCTGCTGCAAAAAAAAAAAATTTCATTACGTACGTGAGTGATGATCAACCTGATTCTGATGTGGGTCTCTATTGTGGACTGGGAGAGGGGGGATCATGGTTGGGAATAGGGGAAGGGAGAGGCAGTGAGTGGGAAGCACCAGAGAGACATCTGTAATGACCAATAAACCAATTGTTTGGAATCAAATGGCCTTGCCTGGTGTCTCAGGGCTGGGTGTGTCTGCAACCATGCCATCCAAGTGCATTGGCACTCCTCCTCTGCCACCTGTCCCACACCCCTCCCGCGGTGCTCCACCCTCGCCATTCCCAACATTCTTTGCTCCTGCCAGATTTACAAGTTCGCTCTCTGCTCCATGTTGACAAATACAGCGCTGTGTGCAAAAGTGTCAGGCACCCTAGCGAGATAGATATGTAACACTTGGCTCGATCAACTCACGTCCATCCAGGGGAACTGCCGTAGGCCCTACCAAACTGTGTACTCACGTTTGCGTAGACGCTACGTAATGCACCCCGATACAAGCCCACACTGTAAAATATCAGACAATACACAATGTACAGTTAAGTTACACTTTATAACTCTTTTTGTGGTGTGGTTAGTGGACACAAAAAAAACAAAGGTGCCACTCAGTAAATTTGTCAGTTTTGTGCACCAGATTAAGTCGTCGGAGCTCACACCTCCCCGATCCGTCCACAAACGACCTCCGAACCTCCAACAACCTCCGAACCGTCGAATTCCAGTATCCGCCATCCCGGAATCGCCGACCGCTCCCACATTCGTCCGTCCTCTTCACTCGCCTTGAGCAGGTGCACAAATTGGGTGTGACATATATATGTGAATAGGGCTTCTTATAATATCAGGCACTGAACCAAGATGAAAGAAATACATGAATTCCCAAGCTCCACAGAAATATAGTGATAGTTACGACATTAACAAGATTATAGCCTATCACTACACTTCAGTGTATAACTGGTACAATAAAACATATAATACTTAATTTAATAATATGACAAAGTATTGCATGGTTGTACTCACTAATTATCATAAAATATAATTATCAAGCAAGTAAAGTAACGTTGTTTGCTTAGAAGCCATAGGGTTGTTAGTGAGAAAAATTTACTTTTGTATTGGCGACCACCACAGATGTAGCCTTACTTCTACGGCTGATTCAGAGCAGACAGCAGGGCCCGCAGTGCTGAGCAGTGTTCCTAAGCAGGTATAAAAATAACAGAAACAAAGCAAATAAGTTTTTTACACTTTCAGCCACCTAAATTGGAACCAAGTAATCAAGTATGAAACAAGAACGTCTGATGAACGATTGGTAAAGCCACGAATATTGGTGAATAATAGTATCAAAAGCGGTAGGTTGGCAACTCTGCCTCGTACCGTTTCTCTCACAGAAATGGTTGGGCAGGAAGTGTACCTGTGTGTGTGGATATTCACAATATCCTCACACATCGGGTATTACATGGTTAGACCAATACAGATCCTGTTTAGTCTTTAAGTATATAAAAAGTGAAAGAAGCTTGAATCTTTACAGAAATTATAATTGTATCTGTACGAATAGAAAATACCGTATTTTGTAAGTGAGAAATGTTAACAGGGGAGGACAGCAACCATTTGGGAAGTTTGGAAATGTATTTCGTCTCGTTCATTGCTCACTACTCTTTTTCCTATCAACACAAAGAGAAAAAGAGCCTCTTTCCAATCAACTATAGCGGCCGCTGTTAAATTCCCCGCTTGTGTATTTTGACATATTTTACAGAGGTGCTGGAGTGGCACTCTGGTGAGATCCGGCAGCACTGCACCCCTGGCTGAGGGGTAATAACTGTTCCTGACCCTGGTGGTGTGGGTCCTGAGGCTCCTGTACCTTCACCCTGATGGTTGAGTGGTAATAACTGTTCCTGAACCTGGTGGTGTGGGACCTGAGGCTCCTGAACCTTCACCCTGATGGTTGAGGGGTAATAACTGTTCCTGAACCTGGTGGCACTGAAGGCATTACGCTGACTGTGGTGCTTTACAGACACTTAGATAGTCTAACGGATGATGGAAAATGGCAGGCTGTGCGGGAGGGGAGGGTTAGGTTGATTGATTCATTGATTGAGAGACGGCACAGAATTGACCCTTCCGGCCTTTCAAGCCTCACCGCCTAGCAATCTCCCGATTTAACCCCAGCCTAACCACGGGGCAATTTACAATGACCAATTAAAATACTGACCACTACGTCTTTGGACGGTGGGAGGAAATTGGAGCACCCAGAGGAAACCCACGTGTTGCCGGGAATGAAGGTACAAACTCCTTACAGACAACAGTGGGATTTGAACCCGGGTCACCGGTACTGCAAAGCATCGCACTAACCACTGTGCTACTGGGCCGCCCCACCATCTTGAGGGAGGTTGAAAGGTTGGCACAACATCTTGAGCAGAGGGGCCTGTGCTGTGCTCTATTGCTGTATGTTCTGAGTTTTTAAGGTTCAGGAAATCTCTCAGCACTACCTCCCGAGACAGCACTGTACCTTCGGTCCTGCACCCCATGGACAGGTTTCTGGATTAGCTCGTGAAGGGCGTAAAATGAGAGCTAGACTCTGTGCGTGTGCCCAAGACGCTGACATAGAACAGGACAGGAGAATTCCCCACCCTCAGGAGCGTGCGAAAACTGGGCGAAAGTGGAGTTGAAATTAAATGCAGAGTCAAAGGTCAAGAAAAGGCCACCAAGGAGATGGGTGGAGGGGCTGGAACCAATAGTACGATAAAACTTCTGGCATTCACCTTTTGTTTTTACCTGCCATGACTGTTGAGGTCCCTTTGTCTAATCCTGGGTTTTGTGGAACAGGTAGAGCCATGGAGGAGCAAAGCTGGGGGCTCGGAGGACACGCACAGCTTCCCTCCGCTCCCCCTCTCGGGATAGGCAGACGCGTTGGGAAACCTCTCGGCAACTTGATTCTGCTGGTGCTCGGGCGGGTTCCTGCAGTCGGGTTCCACGGCACTGTCCCGTAACCAGCTCCTGCAGCAGATCCTGTCTGGGGTATGAACTGAATACTTTAGCTATCGAAAAACATTCAAGATTGTTTAGTGTCATTTTCAGTACACAAGTGTCAAGGAGAATGAAATAATCATAACTCTGGATGGGATGCAGGAGATAAATAAAACACACCAAGCCAAACAGAAGAAAATCTGCAGATGCTGGAAATCCAAGGCAACACACACAAAGTGCCAGAAAATCTCAGCAGGTCAGACAGCATTTACGGAAAAGTGTAAACAGTCGAGGCTTTAGGCTGAGACCCTTCATCAGGACTGGAAAGGAAGGGAGGAGACGTTGAGGGTGGGGGAGGAGAGGAAGAAGTACGAGGTGGTAGGTGATCGGTGAGACCGGAAGAGGGGGTGGGGTGAAGTAAAGAGCTGGGAAGTCGATTGGTGGAAGTGATGAAGGGCTGGGGAAGGGGGAATCTGATAGGAGAGGACAGAAGGCCATGGAAGAAGGGGACGATGGTGGAGCACCAGAGGGAGGTGATGGACAGGTAAGGAGATAAGGTAAGAGAGAGAAATGAGAATGGGGAATGGTGAAGAAGAAAACTAGAAGTTCGACAAATTGATGCTTAACTCACTACTAAGATAAACTCCATAAGATAAAGAACACAATAATAATAATAATAATAAAAACACAATAAATATAAATACATAAGATAGCTTATATACATGGATTGACTGTACGTGCATAAAGTGACTCTAGGCACAGGAGTGTCTCAAAATCACAATCAGCTTTAATACCATCAGTATATCCCATGAAATTTGTCGTTGTACGGCAGCAGTACCTTGCAATAGAAAATAAAAGCTGTAAATTACAGTAAATATATAAAAAAATTAAACAATTAAACAAGTGGTGCAAAAAGACAAAAAGAAAATAGTGAGTTAGTGTTCACAGGTTCAATGTCCATTCAGAAATCTGATGACGGGGGAGAGGCTGTTCCTGAATCACTGAGTGTCTGTACAGAAGGTGACTCTGACAGGAAATGATCAGGTGGTGGTGGTTGGGGTGTGGGTTAGTGTTGGGGTTAGTCACTGTTTCTGAGTCTGGTGGTCCAGGCGTGGATGCTATGCGGCCTCCTCCCCGATGGGAGAGGGACAAACAGTCCGTGAGCAGGGTGGGTGGGATCCTCCCTGACGTTACTGGCCCTTGATGGTGGGTAAGCTCCTGGACCGGCTTCACTCACCCCCGGGTGGCTCGTGGGTGTGGACCCACTTCTGGGGATCCTGCGTTCTGATGTTTGATGTTCTCAGCGTTACTCGTTTGTGGTTTCTGTTCTTCGCGTGACTTTGCATGTCTGATGGTCTTGTTTCGTGGGCTGCTTTCTTTAAGTGGGTTCTCTGACATTTCTTTGTTTTGTGGCTGCCTGCAAGAAGATGAGCCTCGAGGCTGTGCACCGTAAGCATACTTTGATAATTACTGTACGTGGAATACATCCTTGATGGCTGGTAGTCCGGTGCTGGTGACACGTTGGGCACTTGATTGTTTCCTGAAACACTTAATTCAACAACTAATAATTCAGTTTTACTCAGCCCACAAGACTGTAATAAAATCTAGCACACATTCAAATTAAAAAAAAATGTTCCTACACAAGGTTTATTAGCCACTTTATTCTGTACACCGGCTCGTAAATGCAAATATCGAACCAGCCAATCATGTGGCAGCAGCTTAGTGCATGAAAGCATGCAGACATGGTCAAGAGGTTCAGTTGTTGCTCAGTCCAGGCATCAGAATGGGGGAAGAAATGTGATCTAAGTGACTTTGACTGTGGAATGATTGTTGGTGCCATACGGGGTGGTTTGAGTATTTCAGAAACTGCTGACCTCCTGGGGATTTTCAAGCACAACAGTCTCTAGAGTTTATAGAGAATGGTGTGAAAAACTAAAAAAACATCCCGTGAGCAGCAGTTCTGTGGGTTAATGAGAGAGGTCAGAGGAGAATGGCCAGACTGATTCAAGCTGACAGGAAGGTGACAGTAACTCAAATAACCAGGCGTTACAACAGTGGTGTGCAGAAGAGCATCTCTGAATGCACTTCACGTCGAACCTTGAATAAACACAAAAACTACACTGGACTACAGACCTACCCAGGACTGCATAAAGTGCACAAAACAGTGCAGGCACTACCAATAAATAATAAACAAGACAGTAGGCACAGTAGAGGGCAGTAGGTTGGTGTCAAGCCAGGCTCTGGGTATTGAGGAGTCCAATGGCTTGGGGGGGAAGAAACTGTTGCATAGTCTGGTCGTGACAGCCCGAATGCTTCGGTACCTTTTGCCAGATGGCAGGAGGGAGAAGAGTTTGTATGAGGGGTGCGTGGGGTCCTTCATAATGCTGTCTGCTTTGTGGATGCAGTGTGTGGTGTAAATGTCTGTAATGGCGGGAAGAGAGACCCCGATGATCTTCTCAGCTGACCTCACTATCCGCTACAGGGTCTTGCAATCCGAGATGGTGCAATTTCCGAACCAGGCCGTGATGCAGTTGCTCAGGATGCTGTCAATACAACCTCTGTAGAATGTGGTGAGGATTGGGGGTGGGAGATGGACTTTTCTCAGAAATTTCATGACATATGTGAGTGATGATAAACCTGATTCTGGTGCGGGTCTCTATTGTGGACTGGGAGTGGGTATTCGTAGATAGACCATAAATCTTAGCAACAAAATTAGGCCACTTGGCCCTCTGAGTCTGCTCCACCAATCGTTCATGGCTGATTTATTGTCCATCTCAAACCCAGCCTTCTGCCTTCTCCCCGTAACCTCTGACACCTTTACTAATCAAGAGCCTCTTAACCTTCATTTTAAGTACACCCAACGACTTGGCCTCCACAGCCGTCTGTTGCGATGAATTCCACAGATTCACCACCCTCTGGCTAAAGAAATTCCTCCTCATCTCCGTTCTAAAGGGACGTCCTTCTATTCCATCATGGCTGATTTATAACCTCAACCACATTCTCCTGCCTTCTCGCCATAACCTTTGATGCCCTGACTAATCAAGAGCCTATCAAACTCTGGTTTTAAATATCCCCAATGACTTGGCCTCCACAGCCGCCTGTGGCAATGAATTCCAGATTCACCACCCTCTGGCTGAAGAAATTCTTCCCCATCTCTATTCTAAAGTGACGAACCTCATTTCTGAGGCTGCACTGTCTGGTACGCCACTCTCCCACTTTCAGAAACATCCTCTCCATGTCTGCTCTCTCCAGACATTTCAGTCTAACCTGACTGAGATATTTTAAAGAAAAGGCACGGTGTTGGATCAGTTTAATGTTCTCGGGAAATAATTGCAAGGGACCCATTAGTATCTGTTCAAAACTCGGACAGTTTCTTTCAGGATGGGCAAAGCAGTAACTGCATTTGCCACCTGGAAACATGAGGGGAAACTTTTTCACTCAGAGGGTGGGGAGAGTTTGGAACAAGCTGCCAGCATAAGTGGTGCATGCGAGCTCGGTTTCCACGTTTAAGAGAAGTTTGGATAGGTACACGGATGGTAGGGGATATGGATGGCAATGGTCCTGGTGCAGGTCGATGGGAATAGACGGTTTAAAATGGCTCAGCATGGACTAGATGGGCTGAAGGGCCTGCCATATTTTTCTATGACTCTCCGACGCCGCAGGAATCTTCTACCTTGTGGGAATGGAGCTTTCCCAACTGCTTTCACTCCCACCACCCCCCTCACCTGGGCATGGGGTTAAAAACCGAGAGCTACAGAAACCCCAACAGAAGCTCCATCCCTGGCAGAGGAAGGATATGCCAAGAAGATGGGCCACACCTGGGAACAGGTTGAAAGACTCCCAGGATGGAGGACTCTGGTGAGCTGCTGTCAAAGGCCTGTGCCCCAGATGGCGTTAGTTTAAGTTGGTGTTCGCTCCCCACACTGCATTCTCCATCCAGCCAAGCCACTACAATCAGGGGGCCGGTTCAGACCGAGCAGTGATGGGACCACTGAACAGACTCTCTATACACTGACTGGCCTGATCTCAAATAATAACAAGGCAGCCCACAGAGAAGTGGTCATCACCCTGACACAGTGGTGTCAAGAAAACAACCTCTCCCTCAATGTCGCAAAAACAAAGGAGCTGGTTGTGGACTACAGGAGGAATGGAGACATCAAGGGATCTGGGGTTGAGAGGGTGAACAGCTTCGAGTTCCTCGGTATACACGTCACCGAGGATCTCACGTGGTCTGTACATATCAGCTGTGTGGTGAGAAAAGCACAGCAGCGCCTCTTTCACCTCAGACGGTTGAAGAAATTCGGCATGAGTCCCCAGATCCTAAGAACTTTCTACAGGGGCACAACTGAGAGCATCCTGACTGGCTGCATCAGTGCCTGGTATGGGAACTGTACCTCCCTCAATCGCAAGACTCTGCTGAGAGTGGTGTGGACAGCCCAGCACATCTGTAGTTGTGAACTTCCCATGATTCACGACATTTACAAGGACAGGTGTGTACAAAGGGGCTGCAGGATCATTGGGGACCCAAGTCACCCCAACCACAAACTGTTCCAGTTGCTACCATCCGGGAAATGGTACCGCAGCATTAAAGCCAGGACCAACAGGCTCCAGGACAGCTTCTTCCACCAGGCCATCAGACTGATTAATTCACGCTGACACAACTGTATTTCTGAGCTATATCGACTGTACTGTTGTATAACTTACTGGACACACTATTTATTACAAATTACTACAATTTACACATTGCACATTCAGACGGAGATGTAACATAAAGATTTTAACTCCTCGTGTATGTGAAGGATGTAAGAAATAATATTCAATTCAATCAAATTCAATTCGGCCTCTCACTGGGTCAGTGAGACAGGCTGGCAGCTGCTCTTACCACACCTGTTTGCTCCCCTGTCGTAGTTTTTCCCGTGACCCTGTCCCGTGCACTATTTCTGTTCATTTCCATCTTACAGACCGTTCTCAGGAACTGAACCCTGTCTTAACCCTGAGAGAGCCTGTAAATGCATGGAATCCTATAAGGGTCACAGAATGCATCCAGTCATTGGGTGGTGAATCTGTGAAATTTGTTACCACAAGACGGCTGCGGAGGACAGGTCATTGGGTATATTTAAACCGAAGGTTGGCAGGTTCTTGATTAGTCAGGGCGTCAAATGATATGGGGAGAAGGCAGGAGAACAGGGTTGAGAGAGAGAGTAAATCAGCCACGATGGAATGGCAGAGCAGACTCAATGGGCCAAATGGCCTAATTCTGCTCCTATGTCTTATGGTCTTACAGAGGCCAAAAAATTCATGAAGTCTGCTCCAGTTTCTAGTATTTTCTAAAATTTTGTCATTTTAAAATGAATTTTATAAGCTCAATGGTAGAGTATTTGAGTACAGATTAGCAACCAAAGAGTCATTTAGTTCATAAATAGGCCTTTCAGCACATCCAGGCCGTGCCAATTTATTAATCTGCCGAGTTCTGTCGTCCAGCACCTGGACTGTAGCCATCACTACCCTCCCATCTATGGACCCATCCAAACTTCTCTTCAATATTGCAATCTAACCACAATTTACCACTTCCGCTGGCAGCTCATTCCACACGCTGAGTGAAGAAGATTCCCCTCAGGTTCCCCTTGAACACTCACCTTTCACCCTTAACCTATCACCTCCAGTTCAGTGCCACCCAACCTCAGTGGGAAAAGCCTGCCTGCCTTTACACTATGGATACTTCTCATCATTTGGTATACCTCAATCAAGTCTCCCCTCCACCTCCTACGCCCCGGGGAATGAAGTCCCAAACAATTCAGCCTTTTCCTATAACTCAGGTCCTGAAGTCCCTGTAATCGTGGTTGGCATTAGGGCAAAGGGACCGATAGCTCTGTGACTATGACTTGGGCTTCCTGTTGACACAGGCCTTGGTCAATTCAAATTCTCAACTTGCCTATGTGTGATTTAGAACAGAGATCATCGAACACCACAGCACAGTGCATTCCTTTTCACCCACCATGTTGTACCAACTTTTAACCTACTTTAAGATCAATCTAACCCTTCTCTCCTACTTAACCCTCTATTTTCCATCATCATGTGCCCATCTAAGCATTTCCTGAATGCCCCTAATGTATCTGCCTTTAGCACCACCCATGACAGGGTGTTCCATGCACCCACTGCTCTCTGCCTCTATCATCCCCTCTATATTTCCCTCCTATCGCCTTGAAATTATGCTTCCTGGCATTTGCCATTTCTGCCTGGGAAGAAAACTCTGGCTGTCCAATTGATCTGTCTTATACACTTCCATCAAGTCACCCCTCATCCTTCTTTGCTCCAAAGAGAAAAGCCCCAGCTGGCTAAACCTATCTTCACGAGACATGTCCTCCAGTTCAGGCAGCATCCTGGTAAATCCTCTCTGCACCTTACCTAAAGCTTCCACATCCTTCCTGTAATGAGGTGACTGGAACTGAACACAATACTCCCAAGTGTAGACTAACTAGGGTTTTGTTAGAGTTGCAACATTACCTCGTGCCTCTTGAACTCAATCCCCTGCCTAACGAAGGTGAACACAACATATGCCTTCTTAACCACCTTAACAACTTACTTGGTAACTTCAAGAGATCTATGGATGTGGATCCCAAGAACCCTCTGTTTCTCCAAATTGCTAAGAATACTACCATTAACTTTGTAATCTGCCTTCAAATTCTCGGCTTTGGGCTTGCTATTGATCAAGCCCTTGGGCTTCAAATTCGGCCGTCCAAAATCAACCACTGCAGAAAGACTGTTTCTACTTACATTGGTTATATTTTCTTCGGATGAAATGGACACAGGCTGGGCCCGACTCTGAGGCTTTACTTTGATCTGCCTTGGTAGCTTGTCATGTGGCTGAAGTTGCCCTTCTTCCAGGTCCTGGTTTTCCAGCTGGGCCACATGCTGAGCCTGGGTCGCTGGTTGAAATTGGTTGTCCTGTTGGGCTTGGATCTCTGGCTTGGCCTGAACCTCAGGGTTCAATTGATCATCACCCAGCACCTGAGATCCAAAGTTAGCCCCCTTCTGATTCTTTCGCTGGGTCTCCAGCAGAGATGGGTATTGTGACTCCTGCCCATTTTCATCTCACGCTTCCTGCTGTGCCAGGTCTTTGGCCTCTTTCAGAGCTTGGGGCTCCAGTGGGACCAGATCTTGAACCTGCTGCTGATCCCCATCTTCAGCCTCTTGTTGATCCAGGACTTGGGCCTGCTGTTGGAAATTTTGCACATTGGCCTCCTGTTGGTTCACTGCCTCACTCACAGCATTTCCCTCTTGTGCTTCAGCAGGGATCTCCGAGGGAAACTCTGTCTGCTCCTGCTTCTGGCCTGGTTCTTTCTGCTTCGCTTGGGATTGGTTCTGGAGCAGCGAGCAGTGTTCTGTGTCATCGGCCTTCTGTTCAAAAACCAGCTCTGGCTCAACATCTGCTCTACCTGGAGACAATTCACAGCTGTGGCCCACATTCTTCTCCTCCCAGCCGCCTGCTCGCTGGCTTGGGCTGGAGACAATTCCTAGCACTTGGCTGGTCTGAAGGATACAAAAGAAAAAAAGCTTTGAAAACAGCTGGCATTTTAAAAACACTCAGTGAAATACAATCTTGGCAATCAGTGTCAGATGAACTTCCTGAACTTGTGACGCTCAGAATACCATTCAGTTTCGCCTCAAAGACTCAGAGAGGCATGCAGAAGAATCCTTGACAATGGCACCAGTGACAACAACATGATGTAGTCAAAGATTTATTTCCATGATATTATAGAATAACATGACACTAATAATGCCATTCCTGATACCGGAACAGGTCAGTGAGCAGCTGGCCCAGGGAGAGGGGACCATTTAATGTGGTGAGATGTGAGAAGCCCCAGTGCTACTGCCCTTTGAGACAGGTGATGAAGGCAGATTTATTAGAGGCAATCAGATAATGGAGGGTGGGTCAAGAGAAACTGCTTTCAGCGGCAGGAGGGTCAATAACTGGAGGAAAGAGATTGAGGATAATTCTTAAGTTGCCATAAATCTGGGTTTCTGCTCAGGCCTCTTGTTCAGTCTGGAATCAGCCTAGGCCTTGGTCAGAGGGGCAATGAAGTAATTTCTTTTTAACATAGACAGTTGTGATTTAGAATTCACTGTGACCTGGCCTACCGAGTTCCTCCAGCATTTTGTGTGCGTTATTTTAGATATTTCCCTGAAGGGTAAACGCCACAGGGGAGCTGGACTATAATGTGTGGTTAAAGGTGCAGCTGAGTGGTGGGGTGGAGATACATCTCTACCAAAGGAGGTATAAGGTGCTCCTTCCCTCCACTAGTCTGCAGGTCACCCTTGGGCAAGGAATAGCACCTGCTTAGTCCTCCCGATCAGGGTCACATGAAACCACAGAAGCAGGTGGTGGTTGGTTGTACGAACAACCGGTGCATATCACAAGTCCTGGTTATACAACCACTGATGCCAGGCAGACAGTCTCTGAAGAGTATTGATAATGGCTAGGGTCGCCCGTCTTGTAAAGACACTGGCCCAGAAGAAGTTTGCCATTGCCCACAGTGCCAAAGACCATGATTGCCCACATCATACTGCATGACACATAATGATGATGGTGAAAGGAGTAAGAAAGTGAAATATCCTTTAAACAGAGAGAGAGAGAGAGAGAGAGAGAGAGAGAGAGAGAGAGAGAGAGAGGGAGTGAGAGGGGGAGAGAGAGAGAGAGAGAGAGAGAGCGCAACATCACAGAATGTTACTGTACAGGGAGAGCTGGGAGCGTGACAGAAGGTTAACTGTGAGAAATGTAGATAATGGCAAAGACAAATGGAATTCTATACACAAAATACTGGAGGAATGCAGCAAGTCAGTCAGCATCTATGGAAATGAATAAACAGTTGACGTTTACGGGCCAAGACCCTACATCAGGACTAGAAAGGGAAGGGGGAAGAAGCCAGAATAAAATAGGTGGGGAGAAGGGAAGGAGGACACGCTGGAAGATTACGTGTGGATCTAGGTGGGTGGGGGAACGGGATGAAGTAAGAAGCTGGAAGGTGATAGGTGGAAAAGGTAAAAGGGCTGGAGAAGGAGGAATCTGATAGGAGAGGACAGTGGACCACAGGAGAAAGGGAAGGAGGAGGGGTACCAGGGGAGGTGATAGGGAGATGTGGAAAAGAGGCCAGAATGGGGAATTGGAAGCAGGAGGGAAAAAATTACCAGTAGTTGGAAAAATAGAAGTTCGTGCCATCAGTGAAAAGCTCTACATAATGGAAGCTTGTTTGCCACAGCCAGATTTCTTTGTCCTCAAAGAATTATAATTTACAAGGAATTGGGGCAGATTTCACTACTACAGCAGACAGCAGACAGGTGAGAAAGGTCCCAGTGGTACAGGGTAGAGAGAAGGCTTGGGACTCTTCAGTGTTATAGCCAGACACCAGGGAACCAAGTTATCATGCCACGAGTACACCAGGTAATGATATCTCCAGCAAGAGGGCATCTAACTGCTTACCCCTAACATTCAATGATCCAACAGTTGTTAAGACCCAACTGTCAAGGTCCTGGAGGGGCCAACATTGTCCAGAGTCTCAGCAGGACAGCCCACATAAATACTGTGGTACCAGAGCAGATTGGATGTTGTGAACTCAGTGAAGACCTTCCCATCTTAACCCTCTTCCCTTCCTAATTCCCCTTATCCCATGGCCCACTCTCCTCTCCAATCAGATTCCTCCTCCTTCAGCCCTTTAACTCTTCCACCTCTACCAGGGGTTCCCAACCTTTTACTTGCCATGGACCAGTACAATTAAGCAAGGGGTCTCAGAGTGAATGTGGAGAGGATGTTTCTTATGGTAGGGAGTCTAAGACCAGAGGACAGCCTCATAATAGTGAGGTGGCCTTTTAGAGATGAATAGGAAGATGAGAAGAAAGTTCTTTAGCCAGAGAGTGGTGAATCCGAAGCATTTATTGCCACAGTCAGCTGTGAAGGCCGAGTATTTTTGTATATTTAAGGCAGAGGTTGGTCAGGTCATGAAGGGATAAAGGGAGAAGGCAGGAGATTGGGGCTGAGAGGGAAAATGGATCAGCCATGATGAAATGCAGAGCAGACTAATGGTCTAATTCTGCTCCCATATCTTGTGGTTTTAGGATATTGGGAATCCCTGACCTAAACACTTCCAGCTTCTAACTTTATCCATCGTCCCCCTTACCTGGTCTCACCTATCACCTGCCAGCTTGTAGTCCTTCCCTCCATGCTCCCACCACCTCCCAGTCTTATTCTGGCTTCTTCCCAGTTCCTTTCCAGTCCTGATGAGGGGGTCTCGGTTTGAAACATCTACTCTTTATTCCTTACCAGAGGCGCTGCCTGACCTGCTGAGTTCCTCCAGCACTTGGTGTGTGTGTTGTGGGTTGGAAGCAAAATATGCTTGACCCTGATGGACTGCCAAAGGCTGAGAGAGACACAATCTCCACCTACTGGCTGTTTATTAATACGTAAACCAGTACAGGAAAAAAAGAATTGTGGTCAGCATAGAGCAGACATGATCACATCGCACGGCAGGGCAGGCTTCTGACAACCAAGTCCAGCTCCTGGCCTTCACGTCTGGCTGAGCTACTAAGACTGGCGGAACCGTTTCTACTGACAGGAGAAGGCACCTAGGTGGGTTACTGACGCCTTAAAACCAGTCGCTTTGGGCTGATGCCAAACTGTCGATCTCTGCCATTCCCTTACATTCATCAGCTGCATGGAGAGAGCTAGCCTGCTGTGTGGGCAACAACTTGCTCTCCGTGTTGTACTTCCCTGGCTTGCACATCATGTAGACAGCTAGGACACAACATCCAAGGTCCATTCCGACCAGTGGAGGACCTCAAGGCCTAGCTCATGAAAAAAAGATGGGATCAGGTAAGAAGGTGGGGAAGACGTACAAGGTTGTGGGTGATAGGTGAAACCAGGAGATGGGGAGTGGTGAGGTAAAGAGCTGAGAAATTGGTGAAAGAGATAAAGTGCTGGAGAAGGGGGAATCTGATAGGAGAGGACAGAAGGCCATGGAAGAAAGGGAAGGGGGAAGAGCACCAGAGGGAGGTGATGGGGAGGTAAGGAGATAAGGTGAGGGAGCAAAATGTGAATGGAGAATGGTGAAGTGTGGGGGTCATTACCGGAAGCTGGAGAAATTGATGTTGATGCCATCAGGTTGGAGGCTACCCAGAAGGAATAAGGAGTTGTTCCTCCAACCCAAGTGTGGCCTCATCGCGTCAGTAGGGGAGACCATGGACCAACATGTTGGAATGGGAATGGGAAGTAGAATTAAAATTGATGGCCACCAGGAGAAGTGCCACAGCTGCCCCTGGATCTCCTCCCTCACTACCATTCGGGACCCAAACAGTCCTTCCAGCTGAGACAACATTTGACCTGTGAGACCCGGCCCAGATTGGGAGACCACTTTGACGAGCACCTACAGTCCATCCAGCAGAAGAAACCAGGACCTCTTGGTGGCCACCAATTGACCTGGATGAGGAAGTGGAGGATTAGGTTAGTAAATTTGCTGATGACACAATGGTTGGCGGGGTTGTGGATAGTGTGGATAGCGGGACATTGATAGGATGCAAAACTGGGCTGAGAAGTGATAAATGAAGTTCAACGCAAATAAGTGAGAGGTGGTTCATTTTGGTAGGTCAAATGTGATGACAGAATATAATATGAATTGTAAGGCTCTTAGCAATATGGTGACCTTTTATCCAATATTTTCATTTTATTATTTATTACTCTTTCAGTCTTTTTTTCAAAGTTTTAGATTTCATCAAAGTCTTTCTTTCTTTCTTTCTTGATCGTATCCTGAAAATGGACTGCCCAGTCCTCTTTTTTTTTGTTTCTTTAGTGTAGTGGGTTCTTTTTCCTTTTCATTTAAAACCCAATGTTTTTTCCTTTCTCTTCATAAACTGCTAAGACAATTGTTATTTTCATTTTTTATTATATATTTTAGACTAGTTTAACAATATCTATGATTTTGACAATGTCTATCTTAATCTTGGATTATATTGTTACCAATATATATATTTGAATGAATTCTCCTCTTGATTGTATTTATGCTTTTTTTAAATCAATAAAAAGATTAATGAAGAAAAAGACTCTTGGCAGTGTGGGGGATCAGAGGGATCTTGGGGTCTGAGTCCATAGGACACTCAAAGCTGCTGTGCAGGTTGGCTCTGTGGTTAAGAAAGCATACAGTGTATTGACCTTCATCAACCGTGGGATTGAGTTTAGAGCCGAGGGGTAATGTTGCAGCTATATAGGACCCTGGGCAGAGCCCACTTGGAGTACTCTGCTCAGTTCTGGTCGCCTCACTATAGGAAGGATGTGGAAAGCATAGAAAGGGTGCAGAGGAGATTTACAAGGATGTTGCCTGGATTGGAGAGCATGCCTTATGAGAATAGGTTAAGTGAACTCGGCCTTTTCTTCTTGGAGCGATGGAGGATGAGAGGTGACCTGATAGAGGTGTATAAGATGATGAGAGGCATTGATCGTTTGGATAGTCAGAAGCTTTTTCCCAGCTAGCACGAGAGGGCACAGTTTTAAGGTGCTTGGAAGCAGGTACAGAGGAGATGTCAGGGGTAAGTTTTTTATGCAGAGAGTGGTGAGTGCGTGGAATGAGCTGCTGGCGATGGTGGTGGAGGTGTTCTAAGAGTAAACTCAAGAGTAAATTACTAAGTTCTAAGAGTAAACCTGGCAATTATTGGCCTGTAAGTTTGACGTCAGTGGTGGGTAAGTTAATGGAAAATATTCTTAGAGATGGTATATATAATTATCTGGATAGACAGGGTCTGTTTAGGAACAGTCAACATGGATTTGTGCATGGAAGGTCATGTTTGACAGATCTTATTGTACCTGCTTCCAAGCACCTTAAAACTGTGCCCTCTCGTGCTAGCTGGGAAAAAGCTTCTGACTATCCAAACGATCAATGCCTCTCATCATCTTATACACCTCTATCAGGTCACCTCTCATCCTCCATCGCTCCAAGAAGAAAAGGCCGAGTTCACTTAACCTATTCTCATAAGGCATGCTCTCCAATCCAGGCAACATCCTTGTAAATCTCCTCTGCACCCTTTCTATGCTTTCCACATCCTTCCTATAGTGAGGCGACCAGAACTGAGCAGAGTACTCCAAGTGGGCTCTGCCCAGGGTCCTATATAGCTGCAACATTACCCCTCGGCTCTAAACTCAATCCCACGGTTGATGAAGGTCAATACACTGTATGCTTTCTTAACCACAGAGCCAACCTGCACAGCAGCTTTGAGTGTCCTATGGACTCAGACCCCAAGATCCCTCTGATCCCCCACACTGCCAAGAGTCTTTTTCTTCATTAATCTTTTTATTGATTTAAAAAAAGCATAAATACAATCAAGAGGAGAATTCATTCAAATATATATATTGGTAACAATATAATCCAAGATTAAGATAGACATTGTCAAAATCATAGATATTGTTAAACTAGTCTAAAATATATAATAAAAAATGAAAATAACAATTGTCTTAGCAGTTTATGAAGAGAAAGGAAAAAACATTGGGTTTTAAATGAAAAGGAAAAAGAACCCACTACACTAAAGAAACAAAAAAAAAGAGGACTGGGCAGTCCATTTTCAGGATACGATCAAGAAAGAAAGAAAGAAAGAAAGACTTTGATGAAATCTAAAACTTTGAAAAAAAGACTGAAAGAGTAATAAATAATAAAATGAAAATATTGGATAAAAGGTCACCATATTGCTAAGAGCCTTACAATTCATATTATATTCTGTCATCACATTTGACCTACCAAAATGAACCACCTCTCACTTATTTGCGTTGAACTTCATTTATCACTTCTCAGCCCAGTTTTGCATCCTATCAATGTCCCGCTATCCACACTATCCACAACCCCGCCAACCATTGTGTCATCAGCAAATTTACTAACCTAATCCTCCACTTCCTCATCCAGGTCAATTGGTGGCCACCAAGAGGTCCTGGTTTCTTCTGCTGGATGGACTGTAGGTGCTCGTCAAAGTGGTCTCCCAATCTGGGCCGGGTCTCACAGGTCAAATGTTGTCTCAGCTGGAAGGACTGTTTGGGTCCCGAATGGTAGTGAGGGAGGAGATCCAGGGGCAGCTGTGGCACTTCTCCTGGTGGCCATCAATTTTAATTCTACTTCCCATTCCCATTCCAACATGTTGGTCCATGGTCTCCCCTACTGACGCGATGAGGCCACACTTGGGTTGGAGGAACAACTCCTTATTCCTTCTGGGTAGCCTCCAACCTGATGGCATCAACATCAATTTCTCCAGCTTCCGGTAATGACCCCCACACTTCACCATTCTCCATTCACATTTTGCTCCCTCACCTTATCTCCTTACCTCCCCATCACCTCCCTCTGGTGCTCTTCCCCCTTCCCTTTCTTCCATGGCCTTCTGTCCTCTCCTATCAGATTCCCCCTTCTCCAGCACTTTATCTCTTTCACCAATTTCTCAGCTCTTTACCTCACCACTCCCCATCTCCTGGTTTCACCTATCACCCACA
This sequence comes from Mobula hypostoma, assembly GCF_963921235.1. Classification (NCBI taxonomy): domain Eukaryota; kingdom Metazoa; phylum Chordata; class Chondrichthyes; order Myliobatiformes; family Myliobatidae; genus Mobula; species Mobula hypostoma. The sequence goes on along the minus strand of NC_086106.1, from coordinate 36,373,118 downwards.
ACCTTGTACGTCTTCCCCACCTTCTTACCTGATCCCATCTTTTTTTCATGAGCTAGGCCTTGAGGTCCTCCACTGGTCGGAATGGACCTTGGATGTTGTGTCCTAGCTGTCTACATGATGTGCAAGCCAGGGAAGTACAACACGGAGAGCAAGTTGTTGCCCACACAGCAGGCTAGCTCTCTCCATGCAGCTGATGAATGTAAGGGAATGGCAGAGATCGACAGTTTGGCATCAGCCCAAAGCGACTGGTTTTAAGGCGTCAGTAACCCACCTAGGTGCCTTCTCCTGTCAGTAGAAACGGTTCCGCCAGTCTTAGTAGCTCAGCCAGACGTGAAGGCCAGGAGCTGGACTTGGTTGTCAGAAGCCTGCCCTGCCGTGCGATGTGATCATGTCTGCTCTATGCTGACCACAATTCTTTTTTTCCTGTACTGGTTTACGTATTAATAAACAGCCAGTAGGTGGAGATTGTGTCTCTCTCAGCCTTTGGCAGTCCATCAGGGTCAAGCATATTTTGCTTCCAACCCACAACACACACACCAAGTGCTGGAGGAACTCAGCAGGTCAGGCAGCGCCTCTGGTAAGGAATAAAGAGTAGATGTTTCAAACCGAGACCCCCTCATCAGGACTGGAAAGGAACTGGGAAGAAGCCAGAATAAGACTGGGAGGTGGTGGGAGCGTGGAGGGAAGGACTACAAGCTGGCAGGTGATAGGTGAGACCAGGTAAGGGGGACGATGGATAAAGTTAGAAGCTGGAAGTGTTTAGGTCAGGGATTCCCAATATCCTAAAACCACAAGATATGGGAGCAGAATTAGACCATTAGTCTGCTCTGCATTTCATCATGGCTGATCCATTTTCCCTCTCAGCCCCAATCTCCTGCCTTCTCCCTTTATCCCTTCATGACCTGACCAACCTCTGCCTTAAATATACAAAAATACTCGGCCTTCACAGCTGACTGTGGCAATAAATGCTTCGGATTCACCACTCTCTGGCTAAAGAACTTTCTTCTCATCTTCCTATTCATCTCTAAAAGGCCACCTCACTATTATGAGGCTGTCCTCTGGTCTTAGACTCCCTACCATAAGAAACATCCTCTCCACATTCACTCTGAGACCCCTTGCTTAATTGTACTGGTCCATGGCAAGTAAAAGGTTGGGAACCCCTGGTAGAGGTGGAAGAGTTAAAGGGCTGAAGGAGGAGGAATCTGATGGGAGAGGAGAGTGGGCCATGGGAGAAAGGGAATTAGGAAGGGAAGAGGGTTAAGATGGGAAGGTCTTCATTGAGTTCACAACATCCAATCTGCTCTGGTACCACAGTATTTATGTGGGCTGTCCTGCTGAGACTCTGGACAATGTTGGCCCCTCCAGGACATTGACAGTTGGGTCTTAACAACTGTTAGATCATTGAATGTTAGGGGTAAGCAGTTAGATGCCCTCTTGCTGGAGATATCATTACCTGGTGTTCTCGTGGCATGATAACTTGGCTTCCTGGTGTCTGGCTATAACACTGAAGAGTCCCAAGCCTACTCCCTACCCTGTACCACTGGGACCTTTCTCACCTGTCTGCTGTCTGCTGTAGTAGTGAAATCTGCCCCAATACCTTGTAAATTATAATTCTTTGAGGACAAAGAAATCTGGCTGTGGCAAGCAAGCTTCTATTGTGTAGAGCTTTACATTGATGGCATGAACTTCTATTTTTCCAACTACCGGTAATTTTTTCCATCCTGCTTCCAATTCCCCATTCTGGCCTCTTTTCCACATCTCCCTATCACCTCCCCTGGTACCCCTCCTCCTTCCCTTTCTCCTGTGGTCCACTGTCCTCTCCTATCAGATTCCTCCTTCTCCAGCCCTTTTACCTTTTCCACCTATCACCTTCCAGCTTCTTACTTCATCCCGTTCCCCCACCCACCTAGCTCCACACGTAATCTTCCAGCGTGTCCTCCTTCCCTTCTCCCCACCTATTTTATTCTGGCTTCTTCCCCCTTCCCTTTCTTGTCCTGATGTAGGGTCTTGGCCCGTAAACGTCAACTGTTTATTCATTTCCATAGATGCTGACTGACTTGCTGAGTTCCTCCAGTATTTTGTGTGTAGAATTCCATTTGTCTTTGCCATTATCTACATTTCTCACAGTTAACTATCTGTCACGCCCCCAGCTCTCCCTGTACAGTAACATTCTGTGATGTCGGGCTCTCTCTCTCTCTCTCTGTTTAAAGGATATTTCACTTTCTTACTCCTTTCACCATCATCATTATGTGTCATGCCGTATGATGTGGGCAATCATGGTCTTTGGCACTGTGGGCAATGGCAAACTTCTTCTGGGCCAGTGTCTTTACAAGACGGGCGACCCTAGCCATTATCAATACTCTTCAGAGACTGTCTGCCTGGCATCAGTGGTCGTATAACCAGGACTTGTGATATGCACCGGTTGTTCGTACAACCAACCACCACCTGCTTCCGTGGTTTCATGTGACCCTGATCGGGAGGGCTAAGCAGGTGCTATTCCTTGCCCAAGGGTGACCTGCAGACTAGTGGAGGGAAGGAGCACCTTATACCTCCTTTGGTAGAGATGTATCTCCACCCCACCACTCAGCTACACCTTTACCCACACATTATAGTCCAGCTCCCCTGTGGCGTTTACCCTTCAGAGAAATATCTAAAATAACTCACACAAAATGCTGGAGGAACTCGGTAGGCCAGGTCACAGTGAATTCTAAATCACAACTGTCTATGTTAAAAAGAAATTACTTCATTGCCTCTCTGACCCAGGCCTAGGCTGATTCCAGACTGAACAAGAGGCCTGAGCAGAAACCCAGGAACTGGAATCTCAGTAACCAAAGTGAAGAGATTTATGGCAACTTAAGAATTACCCTCAATCTCTTTCCTCCAGTTATTGACCCTCCTGCCGCTGAAAGCAGTTTCTCTTGACCCACCCTCCATTATCTGATTGCCTCTAATAAATCTGCCTTCATCACCTGTCTCAAAGGGCAGTAGCACTGGGGCTTCTCACATCTCACCACATTAAATGGTCCCCTCTCCCTGGGCCAGCTGCTCACTGACCTGTTCCGGTATCAGGAATGGCATTATTAGTGTCATGTTATTCTATAATATCATGGAAATAAATCTTTGACTACATCATGTTGTTGTCACTGGTGCCATTGTCAAGGATTCTTCTGCATGCCTCTCTGAGTCTTTGAGGCGAAACTGAATGGTATTCTGAGCGTCACAAGTTCAGGAAGTTCATCTGACACTGATTGCCAAGATTGTATTTCACTGAGTGTTTTTAAAATGCCAGCTGTTTTCAAAGTTTTTTTTCTTTTGTATCCTTCAGACCAGCCAAGTGCTAGGAATTGTCTCCAGCCCAAGCCAGCGAGCAGGCGGCTGGGAGGAGAAGAATGTGGGCCACAGCTGTGAATTGTCTCCAGGTAGAGCAGATGTTGAGCCAGAGCTGGTTTCTGAACAGAAGGCCGATGACACAGAACACTGCTCGCTGCTCCAGAACCAATCCCAAGCGAAGCAGGAAGAACCAGGCCAGGTCCACCATCAAGGACCCCCGTCGCCTAGGACATGCCCTCTTCTCACTGCAACCATCAGCGGGGAGGTACAGGAGCCTGAAGGCACAAACTCAACAACTCAGGAACAGCTCCTTCCCCTCAGTTATCAGGTTTCTGAATGGACAATGAAACCATGAACACGAGCTCACTACTGTTCTCCCCCTCTTTTTGCACTACTTCATTAATTTAACTATTATATATATACAGTCATTCACAGTTTTGAATATTATGTATTACATTGTACTGCTACCATGTAACAAGTTTCACCATGTACCCCAGTGATATGAACCAAATTCTGATTCTGTTCCGTATCACCAGTGATGAATCACCACACTTGATCAGAATCAGGTTTCACATCATTAACATATATTGGGAAAGTTGTTGTGAAACTTGCGACATAAAAACACTGTAAGTTGCAATAGGAAACATATTAAAAATTAAACTAAATGAGTAGTGCAAAAAGACTGCAAGAAACAGTGAGGTGGTGTTCCTGGGCTCAATGTCCATTCTGAAATCCGGTGGCACAGGGGAAGAAGCTGTTCCTGAATCGTTGACTGTGGGTCTTCAGGCTCCTGTACCTCCTCCCTGATGGTAGCAATGAGAAGAGGGCATGTCCTGGGTGGTGGGGGTCCTTAACGATGGTAAGAATATATAGCTGTGGAGGGAGACAACATAGAACCTGACAGCACAGTACGGGCCCTTCACCCCACGATGTGGTGCTATTCTTTAACCTACTTTAAGGTCAATTTAACCTTTCCCTTCCACAGAGCCCTCCATTCTTCTGTCATCCATGTGCCCATCTAAGAGTCTCTTTAATGTCCCTAATGTATCTGTCTCTACCACCACCCCTGGCAGGGTGTTCCATGCACTCACTACTCTCTGTGTGAAGAATTTACCTCTGACATCCCCCCTATACTTTCCTCCAATTACCTTAAAATGATGCCCCCTTCCCCATTAGCCACTTCCAACCTGGGAAAAAGTCTCTGACTGCCCATTTGATCTACGCCTTTTTCATCTCCTTCATCAAGTCACCTCTCAACCTCCTTCGCTCCAAGGAGAAAAGCCCTAACTCATTCACCCATTCCCATAAAGACATGCTCTCCGATCTGGGCAGCATCCTGGTAAACCTGATAAAGTTTAAGGGAATGGGGGATTCTCAGATCCCTGTAAACAATGGATTCAGTACTGACTATGTCTGTGACTGCAGTGTGTTTGAATAATGTCTCACAGCTGCTTTCTTTGGAGCAAGTGAAGGGTTAAAGTTCGCCCAGATCCACATAAGATGTCTCTGGGTTTTTCACACCTTTTGATTTTGACAAAAAGCAGTACCTGGTGGAAATTAGACAGAACATTCCTTTCTGAATTAAAGCACAAATTTGACCCAGCTTTGTAATTATGTTGTGGCTCCAGCAAACCAGGCAGGACATTCCTTTCTTGAATTAAGGTGGCTGGAGTGTCTATCATATTGATTGTTCATTTGTATCAATAGTCCATTGACTTGGCCGGAATACTTATGAAAGTGATTATTCATTGGTATCAGTAGTCCATTGACTTGGCCGGAATGGTTATCAAGCTGATTGTTCTTTGTATCCATAGTCCATTGACTTGGCTGGAATGCTTATCAAATTGATTGTTCTTTTGTATTGGTGGCCTCATAACCTCTGACAATTCTGACATCAGGCAGTGAATTTGTTGAACTGCTGGGGAGATCAGAAAGGTTCTCTCCCTGAAGTCGGGTCCAAATTCACTCGTCGGCTGAGCTCGAAGAAATAAACGGGTGGAAAGATAAGTAACGATCTTTTTGTACTGTTGTTATTTGATCCAGCAAAGTTACGTTTACAAACCTCCTCTGCACCTTTCCAATAATGAGGCAACCAGAACGCGACACAATTGTGTTGTGGGTAGTGAGGAACTGGTGTGGGATCAGAAAGAGGGCGATAGGATTGAGGAGGGATTATAAAGGGGTAGTTGAGAATGTGGTTAAGAGCATAAGATGCAGATCAGAATTAGGCCATTTGGCCCATCAAGTCTACTCTGCCATTTCATCATGGGTGATCCATTTTTCCTCTCAGCCGCAATCTCCTGCTTTCCATATAACCATATAACAATTACAGCACGGAAACAGGCCATCGTGGCCCTTCTAGTTTGAATCGTGCCTGCTCTCAATGGAAAAAACCTATCCAAGTCAACTCTATCTATCCCCCTCATAATTTTAAATACCTCTATCAAGTCCCCCGTCAACATCTACGCTCCAAACAATAAAGAGCTAACTTGTTCAACCTTTCTCTGTAACTGACGTGCTGAAACCCAGGTAACGTTCTGGTAAATCTCCTCTGTACTCTCTCTATTTTGTTGACATCCTTCCTATAATTTGGTGACCACAACTATACACAATACTCCAAATTTGGCCTCACCAATGCCTTGTACAATTTTAACATTACATCCCATCTCCTATACTCAGTGCTCTGATTTATAAAGGCCAGCATACCAAAAGCTTTCTTCACCATCCTATCCACATGAGATTCCACCTTCAGGGAACTATGCACTATTATTCCTAGACCACGCTGTTCTACTGCATTCTTCAATGCCTTACCATTTACCATGTATGTCCTATTTTGATTAGTCCTACCAAAATGTAGCACCTCACACTCATCAGCATTAAACTCCATCTGCCATCTTTCAGCCCACTCTTCTAACTGGCCCAAATTCTCTGCAAGCTTTGAAAACCCACTTCATTATCCACAATGCCAACTATCTTAGTATCATCTGCATACTTACTAATCCAATTTACCACTCTATCATCCAGATCATTAATGTATATGACAAACAACATTGGACCAAGTACAGATCCCTGAGGCACACCACTGGTCACCGGCCTCCAACCTGACAAACAGTTATCCACCACTGCTCTCTGGCATCTCCAATCCAGCCACTGTTAAATCCATTTTACAACTTATATATTATACCTAACGATTGAACCTTCCTAACTAACCTTCCGTGTGGAACTTTGTCAAAGGCCTTACTGAAGTCCATATAGACAACATTCACCACTTTACCCTTGTCAACTTTCCAAGTAACCTCTTCAAAAAATTTAATAAGATCTGTCAAACATGACCTTCCATGCACAAATCCATGTTGACTGTTCCTAAACAGACCCTGTCTATCCAGATAATTATATATACCATCTCTAAGAATATTTTCCATTAATTTACCCACCACTGACGTCAAACTTACAGGCCGATAATTGCTAGGTTTACTCTTAGAACTTAGCAATTTACTCTTAAGTTTACTCTTAGAACACCTCCACCACCATCGCCAGCAGCTCATTCCACGCACTCACCACTCTCTGCATAAAAAACTTACCCCTGACATCTCCTCTGTACCTACTTCCAAGCACCTTAAAACTGTGCCCTCTCGTGCCAGCTGGGAAAAAACTTCTGACTATCCAAACAATCAGTGCCTCTCATCATCTTATACACCTCTATCAGGTCACCTCTCATCCTCCATCACTCCAAGAAGAAAAGGTCGAGTTCATTTAACCTATTCTCATAAGGCATGCTCTCCAATCCAGGGAACATCCTTGTAAATCTCCTCTGCACCCTTTCTATGCTTTCCACATCCTTCCCATAGTGAGGCGACCAGAACTGAGCAGAGTACTCCAAGTGGGGTCTGATCAGGGTCCTATACAGCTGCAACATTACCCCTCGGCTCTAAACTCAATCCCACGGTTGATGAAGGTCAATACACTGTATGCTTTCTTAACCACAGAGCCAACCTGCACAGCAGCTTTGAGCGTCCTATGGACTCGGACCCCAAGATCCCTCTGATCCCCCACACTGCCAAGAGTCTTTTTCTTCATTAATCTTCTTATTGATTTAAAAAAAGCATAAATACAAATCAAGAGGAGAATTCATTCAAATATATATATCGGTCACAATATAATCCAAGATTAAGATAGACATTGTCAAAATCATAGATATTGTTAAACTAGTCTAAAATATATAATAAAAAATGAAAATAACAATTGTCTTAGCAGTTTATGAAGAGAAAGGAAAAAACATTGGGTTTTAAATGAAAAGGAAAAAGAACCCACTACACTAAAGAAACAAAAAAAAAGAGGACTGGGCAGTCCATTTTCAGGATACGATCAAGAAAGAAAGAAAGAAAGACTTTCTGATGAAATCTAAAACTTTGAAAAAAAGACTGAAAGAGTAATAAATAATTAAATGAAAATATTGGATAAAAGGTCACCATATTGCTAAGAGCCTTACAATTCATATTATATTCTGTCATCATATTTGACCTACCAAAATGAACCACCTCTCACTTATTTGCGTTGAACTTCATTTATCACTTCTCAGCCCAGTTTTGCATCCTATCAATGTCCCGCTATCCACACTATCCACAACCCCGCCAACCATTGTGTCATCAGCAAATTTACTAACCTAATCCTCCACTTCCTCATCCAGGTCAATTGGTGGCCACCAAGAGGTCCTGGTTTCTTCTGCTGGATGGACTGTAGGTGCTCGTCAAAGTGGTCTCCCAATCTGGGTCGGGTCTCACAGATGAAATGTTGCCTCACCTGGAAGGACTGTTTGGGTCCCGAATGGTAGTGAGGGAGGAGATCCAGGGGCAGCTGTGACACTTCTCCTGGCGGCCACCAATTTTAATTCTACTTCCCATTCCCATTCCAACATGTTGGTCCATGGCCTCCTCTACTGCCGCGATGAGGCCACACTCGGGTTGGAGGAACAACTCCTTATTCCGTCTGGGTAGCCTCCAACCTGATGGCATCAACATCAATTTCTCCTGCTTCCGGTAATGACCCCCACACTTCACCATTCTCCATTCACATTTTGCTCCCTCACCTTATCTCCTTACCTGCCCATCACCTCCCTCTGGTGCTCTTCCCCCTTCCCTTTCTTCCATGGCCTTCTGTCCTCTCCTATCAGATTCCCCCTTCTCCAGCACTTTATCTCTTTCACCAATTTCTCAGCTCTTTACCTCACCACTCCCCATCTCCTGGTTTCACCTATCACCCACAATCCTGTACGTCTTCCCCACCTCCTTACTCTGATCTCATCTTTTTTTTTCTAGTCCTGATGAAGCATCTTGGCCCAAAACGACAACTGACTGGTACAAGCTGACAGGAAGGTGACAGTAACTCAAATCACCTCACGTTACAACAGTGGTGTGCAGAAGAGCATCTCTAAACATACATGTCGAACCTTGAAGTGGATGATGAAGAATACCATTTTCACAATACCAGTAATATTGAAAAAAAATATAACGTTGACTTGCAGTCTATGCAGAAGTAAACATCATGGTACCTGCAGCTGCCTAAATTGACATACAGTGGCAGGAAAACGTTTGGGCACCCCGGTCAAAATTTCTGTTACTGTGAATAGTTAAGTGAGTAGAAGATGAACTGATCTCCAAAAATCATAAAGTTGAAGATGAAACATTCTTTTCAACATATTGAGCAAGATTAGTGTATTATTTTGGTTTTGTACAATTTTTGAGTGAAAAAAAGGAAAGGAGCACCATTGAAAAGTTTAGGCACCCCAAAAGATTTGAGCTCAGAGATAACTTTTGCCAAGGTTTCAGACCTTAATTAGCTTGTTAGGGTTATGGCTTGTTCACAGTCATCATTAGGAAAGGCCAGGTGATGCAAATTTTAAAGCTTTATAAATACCCTGACTCCTCAAACCTTGTCCCAACAAACAGCAGCCATGGGCTCCTCTAAGCAGCTGCCTAGCACATTTAAAATAAATGATGCCCACAAAGCAGGAGAAGGCTATAAGATGATAGCAAAGCGTTTTCAGACAGCCGTTTCCTCAGTTCATAACGTAATTAAGAAATGGCAGTTAGCAGGAACGGTGGAGGTCAAGTTGAGGTCTGTAAGACCAAGAAAACTTTCCAAGAGAGCTACTTGTAGGATTGCCAGAAAGGCAAATCAAAACCCCTGTTTGACTGCAAAAGACCTTCAGGAAGATTTAGCAGACTCTGGAGTGGTGGTGCACTGTTCTACTGTGCAGCGACACTGAAGAAATATGACCTTCATGGAAGAGTCATCAGAAGAAAACTTTTCCTGCATCGTTACCACAAATTTCAGCATCAGAAGTTTGCAAAGGAACATCTAAACAAGCCTGATGCATTTTGGAAACAAGTCAATGGTAGAATTGAGTTTTCTTCAGTTGGCAATTCTCCTAGAAGTGCCAGGATTTGTTTTCCTCAAAGACCATTTCTATATTTTAAAGATTCTTTGCTTCCTGCAGGGAGGAGGTGTGAGGCTATTTAACTAACCATTGGTGGGAAGGTAATTTAGATTAGGAATCAATTAAAGCCAATTGTACGGACAACTGTCAACTTTCCCCTTATTATTCTTTTGCCTTGGAGAACAATTCAGACTGATTTCTTTTTTTTAATCCTAACTTGCCCAAAGAGGTGAATATTAATGTACTGGGATCACGAATGTAATTCTGTGTCATTTTCTTTTCTGTGTACATTGGAACAAAAAGTCTGTCATACATAACTGTTTCATTCAATAAATCACAAGACCCACCACAACTGAAATTTGTGGCCAATGATTATAATCAATAATGGGAAGGTTCAAATAATGAAATGCTTCAAGCATTTGGGATAGCTTCATTGTATCAGATTGCATTTTTAATTAGTTTTAATCAGTGGCTGATGTCATCACAGTGGGTCATGACATCACAATGGCTGATGACATCACAATAGCTGATGACATCACAGTTGCTTTAAATCAGAAACCATGAGAAATATTTTGGTGTTGATATCAGATAAGAAGCACAAACTGTTGTGTCTCAGTCTTCAGCTAGGAAATAGTAGAGAGCTAAAGAGGTGATAACTCCCGAACAAATGGGGTTGAGATGGAGCAGATGCTTGCTCAGGCAGGATGAAGAGGAAAGATCTCAGGTAATTCCAAACTTGTCAGCAAGTGTTCAGTGTCCAGCTGGCCCCCGTTTTTCGAACGTTCACTTTACGACTCCTCGCTGTTATGAAAGACCAAATTAGTTACCTGTTTTCGCTGACAAGAAGGTGTTTTCACTGTTACAAAAAAATGCAGCATGCACCCCGAGCAGTGAGAGTGGCGAAAATAGTGTTCAGCGTTTCTTGTGAAGCGAGCCATTACAGAGGCAGTGCGCACCCTGAGCTGCGAGAGTGGCGAAAAGCCAAGCTTCTTCCCCGGGAACTACACTCAGCATCTCAGCATTAAGCTGCCATAGCTTTGAACTGCATGAGATTTTCACTACAATTGACAATACTGCAATGATTGCAGAAAAGTATGACTTTAACTTTGAAAGGGCACGTAGGTTCAGGGCAGGTTTGCGGGATGTTTTGAGTGCTTACAAAGAACTGTATGATAGAACGATGTGTGATAGAACGATGTGTGAACCTTCCAGTGTGCTGGCTGTCTTCTTGACTCTGCTAAGTGAAACTACATCAGTGGTCCCCAACCTCCGGGCTGCGGACCGGTACCGACTCGTGAAGCATGCAGGGGTGCAGCGATAGCCGGAACGCATCCAGAAAAAAGCCGAAATAAGCTAATTAATTATGTGCCGCCTGGCATGTAAATGTCGGCCCAGATCAGAGACGATGCAATCAGCACCTAATTAATTAACACACATAAAAGTTGCTAGTGTACGCAGCAGGCCAGGCAGCATCTATAGGAAGAGGTGCAGTCGACATTTTGGGCCGAGACCCTTCGTCAGGACTAACTGAAGGAAGAGCTAGTAAGAGATTTGAAAGTGGGAGGGGGAGGGGGAGGGGGAGATCCAAAATGATAAGAGAAGACAGGAGGGGGAGGGATGGAGCCAAGAGCTGGACAGCTGATTGGCAAAAGGGATATGAGAGGATCATGGGACAGGAGGCCTAGGGAAAAAGAAAGGGGGAGGGGGGAAGCCCAGAGGATGGGCAATAATGGATGGGGTACGAGGGGGAGGAGGGGCATTAACGGAAGTTAGAGAAGTCAATGTTCATGCCATCAGGTTGGAGGCTACCCAGTCGGAATATAAGGTGTTGTTCCTCCAACCTGAGTGTGGCTTCATCTTTACAGTAGAGGAGGCCATGGATAGACATATCGGAATGGGAATGGGAATGGGACGTGGAATTAAAATGTGTGGCCACTGGGAAATCCTGCTTTCTCTGGTGGACAGAGCGTAGGTGTTCAGCGAAACGATCTCCCAGTCTGCGTCGGGTCTCACCAATACATAGAAGGCTGCATCGGGAGCACGGGACGCAGTATATCACCCCAGCCGACTCACAGGTGAAGTGTCGCCTCACCTGGAAGGACTGTCTGGGGCCCTGAATGGTGGGAAGGGAGGAAGTGTAAGGGCATGTGTAGCACTTGTTCCACTTACAAGGATAAGTGCCAGGAGGGAGATCGGTGGGGTGGGATGGGGGGGACGAATGGACAAGGGAGTTGTGTAGGGAGCGATCCCTGTGGAAAGCGGAGAGGGAGGGAAAGATGTGCTTAGTGGTGGGATCCCGTTGGAGCTGGCGGAAGTTACGGAGAATTATTTGTTGGACCTGGAGGCTGGTGGGGTGGTAGGTGAAGACAAGGGGAACCCTATCCCTAGTAAGGTGGTGGGAGGATGGGGTGAGAGCAGATGTGCGTGAAATGGCAGAGATGCATTTGAGAGCAGAGTTGATGGTGGAGGAAGGGAAGCCCCTTTCTTTAAAAAAGGAGGACATCTACTTCGTCCTGGAATGAAAAGCCTCATCCTGAGAGCAGATGCGGCGGTGACGGAGGATTTGCGAGAAGGGGATGGTATTTTTTCAAGAGACAGGGTGAGAAGGGGAATAGACCACATAGCTGTGAGAGTCTGTAGGCTTATAATAGGCATCAGTAGATAAGCTGTCTCCAGAGATAGAGACAGAAAGGTCTAGAAAGGGGAGGGAGGTGTCGGAAATGGACCAGGTATTCAAGGACTCGGCAGCTAACCTCGATGAGTATGCCTCAGCTGTCACGGACTTTATTTGGAAATGCACGGAGGACTGTGTGTCTCACAAGACGATCCAGGTATTCCCTAACCGGAAACCTTGGATGAATTATGAGGTCAAGTCCCTTTCAAAGGCTAGAGCTGCGGCTTTTGAGTCCGGGGATACCAGTGGCTACACAGAATCCAGGCGTGAACTCTGGAAAGCCATTAAGGGCGCCAAGAGGCAATATCGAGCCAAGTTGGAAGCCCAGGTTAACCAAAGGGATGCCAGTAGACTATGGCAGGGTCTAAATGAGATCACTGGGCACAAAGAAAAGGCTGGGAATATCAATAATTCTGGCACTTCCCTTCCTGACGAATTTAACGTATTCGACGCAAGATTCGAACAGAAGAGGAGCGTCCCGCTCCCTCCGGATGAACCAGACCTGGTGGCATTGAGATACATCGTCATCGAGGAGGACGTTAGAAGGGCCTTCCTGAAGATAAATCCAAGGAAGGCGATGGGCCCAGATGGCATCCCAGTACGGGTTCTCTGGGCCTGTGCAAGGGAGCTAGCTGGAGTGTTTGCTGACATCTCAACTGCGTCTTGCTTCAGTCTAAGATCTCCTCGTGTTTTAAGAAGGCAACGTTAATCCCAGTGCCGAAGAAGAGGAAGATGGCATGCCTGAATGACTATCGACCTGTGGCTCTGACATCAATTGCTATGAAGTGCTTCGAGAGATTGGTTTTGCCACACATCAACCACAGCCTACCGGTCAACCTCGACGCTTTGCAATTCGCCTACCGGAGCAACAGGTCAACGGCAGATGCCATCTCTCTGGCCCTACATTCCTCTTTAGAACACCTGGAGAATAAAGACGCATACGTAAGACTACAGCTCTGCCTTTAATACCATGGTTCCAAATAAACTGATTCCTAAGCTCCGGAACCTGGGCCTTAGCACTCAGATCTGCAGCTGGATCTTCAACTTCCTCACAGACAGAACCCAGGCTGTGAAAATAGGGGACAAGATCTCCTCTACAGGAGATCTTGTTAGTGTTATTTTAGGCTTATGTGTTATTTGGTATGATTTGGTAGGTTATTTTTAGATCAATTTGGTCGAGGGGGTGTTTCTTGTGTGATTCTTTCAAGGGTAACATGTTTGAGAAGAACATTAAACTTTGAGGGTTTGGGCTAATAGGTTGCAGCAGGTTAGTGAAATATATGCAAGGATATAATGGGATGCATTGAAAGGGCAGGGAGGGGGCAATCCAGTGGGCGGATGTACAGAATTTAAGTTGCTGGATGTTAAACGTTTGCAAGCTTCCTGCCCATCTAATCTTTATTTTATCAAATCAGAAAATACTAACAGCTCGGGAACTAATCTATTGCCATTCTCTTGCCCTTGTGCAGTCTGCTTCCTCAGAAGACAGTGTCCCTTCATCAAACGAAGCTGATAGAAAGACTAACAACAGCCCTAGTTTACAGTCACGCCAAGGATCCTGCAGCTCGTCTGACGAATCTGTATCCGTGACACAATCAGGTATGAAGTTTCTGACAGCTATGTGTGAGCTTTTCATTATTTATACTTGGTAGGTACTCACAGAATTCCATGTAACCACAGCTAACATTACAGCTCAGTACTGATGGGATAGTCTCAGTAAATCCAGTTGCTCATGAAGGGTTGCAATTGTCCATATCAGCAGAATTGTATTCAGCTGCAAACTGTAATCTCGAGGCCTGGTCTATCACTCCTTTTGACCATTACAATCAAGCTAGGAACCAATGCCAGTTCAGTGGCGAGTACAGAAAGAAGTTTTACAAGTTGCACTGGGTGGATCTGAACTGAATAGAGCTGCTACACAGAACCATCAGCTTGTTAAATGGCAAAAGCAGCATGCAGTAAACAGATGCATCACACACAATGCTGGAGGAACTCAGCAGGCCAGACAGCATTAACGGAAAAGAGTAAACAATCGATGTTTCAGGCCGAAAACCTTCACGACTGGAATGGAAGGAAGAAGGATTCAGAAAAAGAAGGTGGGGTAAGGAAGGAAGAGATACAAGTTGGCAGGTGATAGGTGATACTGGGAGAGGTGGAGGGGTTAAAGTAAAGAGCTGAGAAGTTGATTGGTGAAAGGGGTAAAGGGTTGGAGTAGGGGGTATTTGACAGGAGAGGACAGAGGACCATTGAAGAAGGGAAGGAGGAGGAGCACCAGTGGGAGGTGATGGGCAGGTAAGGAGATGAGGTGAGAGAGGGAAACCAAGGGAGAGGAGGAGGAGGCAGTTACTGGAAGTTTGAGAAATTGATGTTTGTGCCATCAGGTTGGAGATCACCCAGACAAAAAATAAGCTCTTGCCACTCCAACCTGAGGGTGGCCTCACAGTGACAGGAGACCATGGACTGACATATTGGAATGGAAAGTAGAGTTGGAATGGCTGGCCACCGGAAAATCCCGCTTTTTATGGCAGATGGAGCGAAGCTGCTTGACAAATGTCTCCCAGTCTGGGCTGATCAATATATAGGAGGCAGCACCAGATACTATAGGTGATCCCAACAGACTCACGGGTGAAGTGTCGCCTGGCGTGGAAGGGCTGTTTGAGGCCGTGAATGGTAGTGAGGAAGGAGGTGTAGGGGCAGGTATGGCCCTTGTTCTGCTTGCAAGGATAAGTGCCAGGAGGGAAATCAGTGGGGAGGGATGAGTGGACAAGGGAGTCATGTAGGGAGTGATTCCTACGGAAAGATCTGCTTGGTGGTGGGCTCCCTTTGGAGATAGCAGAAGTTGCAGAGAGTTACGTGCGGGATGCAGAGGCTTGTGTGGTGATAGGTGAGAACAAGAGGAATCCTATCCCTCGTGTGGCGGCAGGTGGAAGGGTTGAGGGTGATTTGTGCAATGTGGTTGAGAGCTACGTTGATAGTGGAGGAAAGGAAGCCCTTTTCTTTGAAGAAGGAGGATATCTCAGTTGTTCTGGAATGAAAAGCTTCATTCTGGGAGCAGATGCAGTGGAGATGGAGGAACTGAGGCCAGGGAATGGCATTTTTGCAAGTGATAGGGTGGGAAGACGTCTTGTCCAGAGAGCTGTGAGAGTCAGTGGGTTTGTAAAGAGTATCAGCAGATAAACTGTCTCCAAAGATGGAGACGGGGATCGAGAAAGGGGAGAGAGGTGTCAGAAGTGGGCCAGTTGAGGGCAGTGTGGAAATTGGAGAAAGTTGATGAAATTGATGAGCTCAGCATGGGTGCTGGAAGCAGGACCAATGCAGTTATCTTTGTAGCGTAGGAAGAGTTGTGGAGTGATGCCCGTTTAGTTTCGAAACATGGACTGTTCCACGACTGTTAACTCTTTTCCATAGCTGTTGCCTGGCCTGCTGAGTTCCTTCAGCATTTTCTGGGTATTACTTTGGATTTCCTACATCTGCAGATTTTCTCATCTTCAATTAAGAGTTCAGCAGTTCCCCAACCAATGGATCTGATCAAAGTTCTGCCACCCTGGTTCACACAGTCATGATGGTGATAGGTTAGCTAATATGAGGACACTTCTCCAGTGAAGATCCCCACCTTCAACTAAACCAGAGCCTGGAATTAACTTTGTGAAACTATATTCAACTTGAAGAACTGAGTGAATGATGCATCTGTGCTTCCTCCCAAAGTCCTCACTGTTATAATGGTATTTTTCAGCCAAATCAAAGAATGAGCGAGCAGCAGGAACAGCAATAATAATGAAAATGGGTAACCTCCGATGTGTCGTGCTTAAAGTTGCACTTCAGAACTAAATGCCTAGCATGCCAAGCATATCCAGTACAGGTCTGTCAGTGGCAACTACATGTCCCTAGTTACGTTCTATCCACCAAAAGCAGAGTATATCCGATCTGGCTAATTACTGTCCTGTCATAAAAGTAATGGGAGGTGTCACCAACAGTGCTCTGAAGGGACATTTGCTCTTCAGTAATCTGTTCCCCCATGCCCATTTTGACTTTCCATGGTCAGAGTTAGTGCAGTATTTACAGGTGATTTGAGTGACTGCCTTTAATGAGGCTGTATTTGACAGGGTGTGGGATTAAATAGCCCGAATCAAACTGAACTCTGGAAATCAACGTGAAAACTACACTGGCAAGATTTGTACCACACAAAGGAAAAGGTTTAAAAGCAGTGGTCAGTGAGTTCTAACTTTGGCATGTGCTCTATTTTGCAGCGTGTTTCTCTGACTATTGATGCAATGCTCACCATTAGCTTCCATTTTTTTTAAAATCCGATTTTATATTTAAATTGTTTCCTGATGTTTCCCTGCTTATGATCTCAATGAGTCCACAACTGTATTTGCTGTTGAGAGTGTGAGCCACGTCTCCAACGAGGCCGTGACTCTGGCCGGTCGGTGTCCGACGAGGGTGGGGCTCTATGTGCGTAACTGGTATTTTGGGGGATATCAGTATTTCTTTCCTTCCCTGTTTGCCCTTCAACTATTGGCTTACTGGGCCAATTAAGAAGGCATTTAAGAGTCTGTTGCCTTGCTCAGCTGTGTGTTAGTAGTATTCTGAGCTTTAAGAGTGCATTTAGTGAGTTATGGATCTGATTGCACTGTACAGTGACAGCTTTTGATTATATTCACGGGAGAATGGTACCAGGAGGACAGTGTCAAACTCAAAATGCATTTCCTGCCACTGGGGATCTCAGGACATGTGTGATAATCAAAACAAATTCGTATGTGAGAGTTTCCATTTAATTCTGGCAGCTATTAATACATTGAATCAGGTGGATTTTAATTTGAAATTTAAGCTTCAAGTAGCAATAAATGAATAGAAACTGAGTAAAATTGTTAGTTGATTTCACCCTGCTGAGGTATGTATTTTGAATGATAAATAATTGGTTGAATTGGAAGCTACTACCTATTATAACTTTGATTTGATTGCATCCCGAACAGAGAAAGCATCTGAGCATAGTGATATCGACGGCAGGATTCATGCACTGAAAGATGATCTGAGGAAACATAAACCTGTTGTAAACAAATTGAAAAAGGGGCAGAAGCTTCGGAAGGAGAGATTGAAGGCACAGGAGGCCAGTCTCATTAACGAACTAAGGGTAAGATTATCGTCGTACCTTCTTACCTTGACTGTCCTGCCAGTCTTTGATTAGGGCAATAAGAAAGTTGTATGTATATACTACTCCAAAATCAATTTGCTATCCACAATATTCAATGTTTAATTTGGAAAATTGTTGAGGAAATTCAGTAACACACATCAAAGTTGCTGGTGAACATTTATGTGTGTTGCTTGAAATCCTAGCATCTGCAGATTTCCTGGTGTTTGAGGAAATTAAGTATCTGATTATTCAAAGGAGTTGATCTACCTTTATTCTTTTTGTTTCTGTTCCATTGCTGGAAAATCCTTTATATCACCCTCAACTCATTCTTAAGGCTCTTTGCATTGCTATATTGCTTCTGACTTTCAAAAGTCTTTGATAAGTATGCAGCATTCAATAGTGCGTTCGGTTGTCTCTCCCCAATTGCCGCTATTCTCCTGCTTTGTATCTACTATGTTAAAGCAGCAGGAGGCAACGCTTTCTGAAAGTTTGGAGAAATCTGGATTGTTGCAGTCTTTACAATTTATTTTTTACAGCATTTGGCCAAATTTATTTGCCATCCTCTGAATATTTTCAGTTGTTAGCCTTGATTAATTTACCAACTAAAATTGGATTTATTAAGTTGAAAATGCTTTTGCTGATTTGTTGAGTTTGCAGCCAATGCCTTCGTATGCCGATGGAAAGCTGTTTCCAATATTCTGAGACATATGTGAATTTTGGACTGTACTTCATATTGGTTTCCTTCAGGTTTTTGGTGTTTTCTTAATTGTGGCTGGTTGGTGGGTGGGTGATCTGTAAATATTTTGTGTGTAAAGTGGGGTTTGGGGGTTTCGATGCTCCTGTCACTGTTCTTTTTTGCAGGCGAGGGGGTCGGGGATTGTTATTGTAATTTTTTTTCCTGTGGGGGAGCAGTGTGGATTTAATGCTATTGTCTCTGATTTTTCTGCAAGTGAGCAGGTCGGGGATTGTTATTGTCGCTGTTTTTCTCTGTGAGTCAGGGGATTGCAGATTGTTATTGTTGCTGTTTTTTTTCTGTGACTCAGGGATTCGGGGATTGTTATTGTTTCTTTTCTTTTTCGTGCTGGTGGTGGGGGAGAGTTGGTGTCTTTTCTTTCATCAACTCTCATGGTCTTTCTGTATTTCAGGGCTACCTGGAGAAGACAAATATCAGAGTTGTACGTGCATACTTTGACAATAAAATGAACCTTTGAACATTTAACCTTTTTCTTTCTCTTGTATTACCAGTCCTGTGATGAATCGATTAAAAGGACTCAAGTAAAACTGAGCAAAGTGTCCAGTTCCTCCAAACCACAAATCGAAACCCCTTCCTCCATTGCTGCTGAGAAGCCCAAGGCTGAACCACTTTCTCTACAAAGGTAATGTCACTGGGCAATACAGCCTTAGTTGGAAAAAGACTTCTCAGAATATTGGTAGTATCACTGTT
This sequence comes from Mobula hypostoma, assembly GCF_963921235.1. Classification (NCBI taxonomy): domain Eukaryota; kingdom Metazoa; phylum Chordata; class Chondrichthyes; order Myliobatiformes; family Myliobatidae; genus Mobula; species Mobula hypostoma. The sequence continues at coordinate 36,354,103 of NC_086106.1, read as the reverse complement.
TTATAAGTTAATCATAAAGGGATGCCCTCTCCCCTATTGAAAGTACTTATTTTTAAATTAGGTTGCACGTGACTGTTGTTCATTTATTTAGCAGAGTTCTTTAAAGAGTAGTACAGTATTTTCTACTGAGGAGGTGGAGCATGAAACAATGACAGTGACTTTTGAAATATTATTTCAGTAATTTTGTTTCTCTCGTTTTAGACACTGCTTCACCTGCTGAATATTTTGTCACTCTCTTTACATTTCCAGCACCTGTGATATTTTGATTTCTGTTTTCAAAAAGTTTACCTAAATTTCTAGCAGGTTTTCTTTCAATAGCTGATTGTTCCATCCAGTGACATAATTCATTCTATTCTGCAGTTTAATGATAATCTGTGAAATTTGCTGTGCTTCTGAGTCTGTGGGATTTGGCTCAGAAATGTTGTGAGTAGCTTGCTGTAACATGCACAGAATCAGGCAGAATTTGTGAAAAGAAAAGCAGTCTACAATGTCGATCTGCGATCCTTTGTCACTGCAAAATTGCAAAGACAATATGATATTTATCTTCCAAGCTCTTAAGCTCAAAATTAGTTTTCTGCTTTTTGTTTTCAGGACTGAATCTGAAAAGAGCTGGAAATCACTTCCTGAGGGTGAAGGATCTAATGTGTCATTGAGTTGCATTGTTAAAAAGGGTACGTCTGCATCTCAAAATGTTCTCTCTGTAAACACCTGAGATGACACATTCCAAAAACACTTGATAAAAGAAAGTTTTTTAAGTTGAAAGTTTACAAGTATAAACACTTTTAAAAATTAGTTGAACAACTAAATTGTGTTTCTAAAAATAAAACCTACCTGCCTATTTCCTAAGCCAAGCTCATAGAACCATAAAAATAAATATGTTGGGAATTGCATCTGTGATGGTCAAGAAAAGAGCTACCCATTCTAATTCCACGTCCTACCTCAGGCTCTGTAGCCCAGTTGATCACAGCGCTTCAGATATTCATTTACTTTTTAAATATGAGGGGAATTTTGCCTTGGAAGCATTTCAGATCCCTCTACCATCCTCTGAGTGAAAATACTTTTAATACTACTGGCAGTTACTATGGACCTCAGTTTTTTTTTAATCCCCCTGTTCAGGAAATAAGCCCTTCTCATTTCTGCCATTTAATCCTCCCAATTTTATATATCTCAAGACTAGAAAACAACCCAAACTTATCCAATCTTTCCTCCATAGCTACAATTTTCCAGGCTTAACAATATCTCTTGTAAGACCGACCTGGAGTCCCACAATCCAGGCTGTTCATATGGTACGGTATTGAAGGATTACTCTACCAATAGAGATGCAATGGTAACCGGAAGCCTGTCTGGTTTTATCAGTGTAACAAATAATGTAGTCCTAATTTTAAAAAGAAGTAGGAAGTGTTCTTCCTCGAGTTCTTGCCAATGTTTTTCTGGCAACCGACACTTAGAACATTCTCTGGTCTGTAATCTCTCCATCACTTCAATCACTTTCAGTTGCTTGGCCCAGATCACATTATTTTCACTATGGGTTTAGTGTTTATACATTTTCATCCCCTTCCAGGAAGTCCTTAAAGTTCTGCTTCTTTCTAAACAACAGACCTTATCAGTTCCCCTTCATCACCATCTTTCCTCACCTGGTAGAACGAGTTCTTACTCTCAAGTTTGACTTAGGTTTCTCCCACTTTCTCCAAACCAAAGGTGTAGCCTCGGACAGTTGCATGGGCCCCAATTAAACATGCCTTTTCAGCAGTTACATGGGACAATCCATGTTTCAAGCCTTCACTAGTAACACCTTGGCTTCCTGCATATGACGTGTACGCAGTAGCTTCCTTTCCGGTACAGTGAACCAGATGCCCGAGATGTTAACTCCACCTGCTCTCCTTGCTGATCTCCAGGGTCCCAAGCTTAAACCTCTCAGGCTGGGGATTGACCTGCAGGTGATAGGGCATGGTCCTCAATTTCTCAACTCCCAGCATGCCCAGTAACTCATAGATGAGTCTACTCTCGAAGTCCCGTCCCTGCTCACTCTGTATCCGCCTGGGGAAGGCCATAATGCATGAAATACTTCTCCCATAAAACTTTTGCCACCGTAGTCGCCTTCTGGTCCTTGATAGGAAAAGCCTGAGCATACCCAGTGTAGTGGTCCGTGATGACTAAGACATTGGCCGTGTTGCTGGCATCGGGTTCTATAGACAGGAAATCCATACACACCAGGTCCAGGAACCTGCACTCTGCAGGTATGACAAAGGAGCTGCCTGCACAGGCAGTGTCTTCCGGCGTATGCAGCGAATGCACGACTTGCAGTACTCTTCAACCTCCAACTTCATTCAGGGCCAGAAAAAACGGTCTTTGAGCAATCCATAGGTCTTTTCCACCCCCAAATGTCCAGAATCATCATGAAGAGACCTCAACGCAATGCTCCGATACTTCTCAGGCAGAACCAGCGGGCAACGCCGAGGTCGGTCCGGGGCTGACATGGCCAGTATAAAATTTGGTTCTTTAACTTCAAACGAGGCTATTCTCTCAGTAATGGAGGTACTGAAGCTGGTTTTGTCTTCTCCGCCTGCGCCATATCCCCCTTACCAAATACATACCAAATAGTGCCAGTGCTCAGATCACCTCACCGAGCAGCTGCCACTCCTCCAGAACTCAATTCCGGCAGCTGCTTGGTCTTCAGAACAGTCAGGTTACAGTAAACTGGAGGTAGGGCATCATCAGAAGCCCCCAAATGATCCACTGCTCGATCCGCCCTTTCCTTTTCCTCGGCCTTCACGGTTATGGCAAACTGACACATGGCCTTCACCCCAGGGGCAGGAACACTCTCCCACTCCTCGTCCATGTCCAGTCCCTCATGCACCCGTCGGGACAAAGCATCTGCATCAATGTTCCGGCTCCCCAGCCGGTACTTCAGGCTGAAATCATATACCGAGAAGGCCGCCAACCACCTGTGGCATCCAGTTTCGCCAAGGTCAGGATGTAAGTGAGCAGATTGTTGTCCGTCCTCACCTCAAACTTGGCCCCAGAGGGACAGTCACTCAGCTTATCCACCACTGCCCATTTCAATGCCACAAATTCCAACTTGTGGGTGGGAGAGTTTCTCTCAGAGGGTAACAAACTCCAGCTGACGAACACCACAGGCCTCAACCCGGTGCCCTGATCCTGATACAACATACGGTAGTCGGGGCTCTGCAAAAGCCAGCACCGGTGCCTGGGTCAGCAACTCTTTCAGCGATTGAAAAGCCTCGTCGCATTTTGCATCTGTCGAAAGGGCTCTGATGGGTTTAGATATTCTCCAACCTCCCGTCCCCTTTTCCCTTTCCCTTTCTTCCCCAAGGGAGGGTAACCACACAGAAGCTGGTTCAAGGGTTGACTCACTTTGGATAGCCCTTCACGGATCTCCGATACCAACCACAGAACCCCAAGAATGAGCGCAGAGTACTCACAGTCTGGGGCCTCAGTCACGTGGTCCCCAATTCTATCTAGCTATTAAATGATTACACTTTATAACTCTTATTTTGTTGTGTAGTTTGTAGAGAAACCAAATATAAAAGACAAAGACGCCACTCTTGTTAAAGTTAACAGTTTGTGCACAAAAATGGTTGGAGCTCACGCCTCCGGTGTTCCTCCTTAAACGACCTCCACCGAAACTTTGCCAACTTCCGGACCCTTGAATTCCCGTAGACTCCATCCGGTGATCACCGAGCACTCCCTGCACTCGTTCTACCTCCTCACTCGCCTCGACCGAAAAACCGCAAAAACTCGGTTCCCAGACAAACAAGATAGAATAACGTGTCTCTCATTTGGTTAGTTCCCTGTTATCTGTAGTTAAAACCCAAGTATCGCAGCTACAGAGAAACTATTACATCAGCAGTGAGCATTACAGAGACGCCATTTCATTAGCCTTAGCAGTTAACATTACCAAGAAGCCTACATGTGTTAGTCGGTATGTGTTCTAAGACTGGGGCTCTCAGTACATGTGTGATAAACAAAACAAAATGGTATGTGAGAGTTTCCATTTAATTCTGGCAGATATTACTGCATTGAATCAGATGGATTTTAATTGGAAACTTAAGCTTCAGGTAGCGATAAATGAATAGAAACTAAGTAAAATTGTTAGTTGATTTCTCCCTGCTGAGGTGTATATTTTGAAAGATAAAGAATTGGTTGAATTGTAAGCTACTACCTGTTATAACTTTGATTTGATTGCATCCCTAACAGAGACAGCATCTGACAAGAGATCTATTGTAGACAAATTGAAGGAAGTGCATGAAAAGTATCAGAAGGAGAGATTGAAGGCACGGGAGGCCAGACTCAGTAAAAGACTAGACGTAAGATTATTGTTACTTTGGTTCTGTCTTCACTAAGGAGGACATAAATAATCTTCCAGAAATAGTAAGGGACAGAGGGTCCAGTGAGATGGAGGAACTGAGTGAAATACATGTTAGTAGGGAAGTGGTGTTAGGTAAATTGAAGGGATTGAAGGCAGATAAATCCCCAGGGCCAGATGGTCTGCATCCCAGAGTGCTTAAGGAAGTAGCCCAAGAAATAGTGGATGCATTAGTGATAATTTTTCAAAACTCGTTAGATTCTGGACTAGTTCCTGAGGATTGGAGGGTGGCTAATGTAACCCCACTTTTTAAAAAAGGAGGGAGAGAGAAACCGGGGAATTATAGGCCGGTTAGCCTAACGTCGGTGGTGGGGAAACTGCTGGAGTCAGTTATCAAGGATGTGATAACAGCACATTTGGAAAGCGGTGAAATGATCGGATAAAGTCAGCATGGATTTGTGAAAGGAAAATCATGTCTGACGAATCTCATAGAATTTTTTGAGGATGTAACTAGTAGAGTGGATAGGGGAGAACCAGTGGATGTGGTATATTTGGATTTTCAAAAGGCTTTTGACAAGGTCCCACACAGGAGATTAGTGTGCAAACTTAAAGCACACGGTATTGGGGGTAAGGTATTGGTGTGGGTGGAGAATTGGTTAGCAGACAGGAAGCAAAGAGTGGGAATAAACGGGACCTTTTCAGAATGGCAGGCGGTGACTAGTGGGGTACCGCAAGGCTCAGTGCTGGGACCCCAGTTGTTTACAATATATATTAATGACTTGGATGAGGGAATTAAATGCAGCATCTCCAAGTTTGCGGATGACACGAAGCTGGGTGGCAGTGTTAGCAGTGAGGAGGATGCTAAGAGGATGCAGGGTGACTTGGATAGGTTGGGTGAGTGGGCAAACTCATGGCAGATGCAAATTAATGTGGATAAATGTGAAGTTATCCACTTTGGTGGCAAAAATAGGAAAACAGATTATTATCTGAATGGTGGCCGATTAGGAAAAGGGGAGGTGCAACGAGACCTGGGTGTCATTATACACCAGTCATTGAAAGTGGGCATGCAGGTACAGCAGGCGGTGAAAAACGCGAACGGTATGCTGGCATTTATAGCGAGAGGATTCGAGTACAGGAGCAGGGAGGTACTACTGCAGTTGTACAAGGCCTTGGTGAGACCACACCTGGAGTATTGTGTGCAGTTTTGGTCCCCTAATCTGAGGAAAGACATCTTTGCCATAGAGGGAGTACAAAGAAGGTTCACCAGATTGATTCCTGGGATGGCAGGTCTTTCATATGAAGAAAGACTGGATGAACTGGACTTGTACTCGTTGGAATTTAGAAGATTGAGGGGAGATCTGATTGAAACGTATAAGATCCTAAAGGGATTGGACAGGCTAGATGCGGGAAGATTGTTCCCGATGTTGGGGAGGTCCAGAACAAGGGGTCACAGTTTGAGGATAGAGGGGAAGCCTTTTAGGACCGAGATTAGGAAAAACTTCTTCACACAGAGAGTGGTGAATCTGTGGAATTCTCTGCCACAGCAAACTGTTGAGGCCGGTTCATTGGCTGTGTTTAAGAGGAAGTTAGATATGGCCCTTGTGGCTACAGGGGTCAGGGGGTATGGAGGGAAGGCTGGGTTCTGAGTTGGATGATCAGCCATGATCATAATAAATGGCGGTGCAGGCTCGAAGGGCCGAATGGCCTACTCCTGCACCTATTTTCTATGTTTCTATGTTTCTATGTTATACCTTCTTACCTTGACTGTCCTGCCAGTCTTTGATTAGGGCAATAAGAAAGTTGTTTGTATATACTACTCCAAAATCAATTTGCTATCCACAATAATCATTGTTTAATTTGGAAAACTGTTGAGGAAATTAAGTATATGGTTATTCAAAGGACTTGATCGAGCTTTATTCTTTTTGTTTCTGTTCCATTGCTGGAAGATCCTTCATATCACCCTCAACTTATTCTTAAGACCCTTTGCATTGCTACATTGCTTCTGACGTTCACAAGTTTTTGAAGAGTATGCAGCTCATTCCACACTCTCACCACCTTCTGAGTGAAGAAATTCCCCCCTCATGTTCCCCTTAAACCTCTCACCTTTCACCCTCAAACCATGGCCTCTGGTTGTAGTCCCACCCAACCTAAGTGGCAAAAATCTGCTTGCATTTACCCTAGATCCCTCATACCTCTGTCAAATCTCCTCTCAATCTTCTATGTTCCAAGGAATAAGGGCCTAACCTATTCAATCTTCCCTCATAACTCAGGTCCTCCAGTCCTGGCACCATCCTTATAAATCTTCTCTGTACTCTTTCAACTTTACTGACATCTTTCCTGTGGGTAGGCAGCTGAAACTGCACACGACACTCCAAATTAGGTCTTACTACTGTCTTATAGAATTTCAACATAACATCCAAACTTACCTTGATTTATGAAGCCCAAGGTGCCAGAAGCTTTCTTCATGATCATATCTACCCATGGCACCACGTTCAGTGAATTATGGTCCTGTATTCATGGAAATGGATGTCCAAAGCAGAGGCTCAGCATCTGTAGAAAGAGAAACCTTTTACTGACTGGGCTCAGGACTTGTGCTGACAAGAATAATGTTGTGCGGTGCCCAGTGGAGTGGCCAGTGTTATTACTGAACCTGATCAACTGTACTAATGAATTATGCCTGTACCGTATAGCCTACTGGATAACATGGGACTATTTCATTGTGTAGTAACGCGTTATTGAACATGCGCTATTAGGCGCGTATTGATCTGTATATCTGTGTTCAGTTCGGGTTCCGTCAGTGAAAAACCCTGTTAACTTAGCTCCAGTCTCCAGCATTTTTATTTATAGTTTTATTGTGTAACCCGGCCACATACACAACAATGCCCAAGCAAGAAATGGATTGAATCGCTGAATCATGAGATCCAATCTTTCTGTCACAACTATAACCTCACTCTGCTCTGGAAATAATGCTTTCTGCTATGGGTTTCTGTTCTGTTCGCCATTACCTGCATTTAATTGTTACAAGGGGCACTTCGTGGTGTATTTTTGATTGTAGCATATTTTAAGCAAAATATCTTTTTTTGTTCAGGGTTGGATGGCATTGATCAATTTCATTTCTTTCCTTTCCCCAGTTACGGTTGAACAACATAAAGCAACTGTCCACAACTGCCTTGGCCTTGGGGGTAGAGCGTACCCGGAATGAGCTGCTCCCACTTCTGACTGGTAGGTACAAAGCTGCGTGTGGTTGGGCTGCCTCGGTTTGAACAATCGCCCCTCAGAGTCGCCTTGCCACTGATTTCTCGTCTCGATGCAGACACCATTTTCGATGAAGACGAGGCACTGCTGGCATTAGCGGAGCAACTAGGGAGCTTCACGGTGCTCGTTGGCGGACCGGAGTATGTTCACTGTTTGCTGGTAAGAGCGGACGTACATTTACAAAGCACTGCACAGGACGGTCACGCGGTTAATGCCATTGAAGTGGTATTTCTGTCTTAATAAAGGTTAATTTCCAGAAGATGATTCTCAAAGCAGCAGGGTTCCACAGGCAATGATAAAGTAAATGACTTAATAATGAGTCATAGAAAAGTTCAGCACATGTTCCCCTTAAACATTTCACCTTTCACCCTTAACCCATGACCTCCAGCTGCAGTCTCATCCAACCTCAGTGGACAATGACTGCTTGCATTTACCCTATCGAAACCCCTCATAATCTTGTCTCTTTCTGTTATATCTCTTTGCAATCTTCTATGTTCCAAGTTAAAAAAAGTCCTAACATATTCAATCTTTCCATATAACTCAGGTCCTCCAGACCCGGCAATGTCCCTGTAATCTTTCTTTGTTATGATGGTTTGCTTGAATGAGGGGTAAATGGACACATACAGAACCCTCTCTGCTTTTATTGTTTGCAATAAAATCTTTGAGGCAGATGAGGCTTTGTGCCACCCAACATATTTGTAAGCAGGAGAAAGTCTGCAGATGCTGGAAATCCAAAGCAACTCTCACAAAACGCTGGAGGAACTCAGCAGCTCAGGCAGCGTCTCTGGAAAAGAGTAAGCGGTCCATGTTTCTGGCCGAGACACTTCTTCAGGACCTGGTTGAAATATTGGAGGGGTGTATCATTGAGAATTGCTACAGTGAAGTGTAGTTACTTTACCCCTGATCCAGGTTCCCCACACAGCCTGTTGGAAAACATACATGGACTGATACCGTCCCCCGAACACTGAAACCTCTGCTCTGTATTGACCAAATATACGTTCAATATGAGCCCAACTGGGTGAAACAAAACAGAGATTTTAATGCCCAGCTGCAATGGTCCTATGCATTAAATATTTATTTAAAATAACATACTTGTATTGGTTTTAAATACTCATAATGGGGAACAAGATTCTGAAATTAAATAATGAGGGCCTCAGGCTATTACAGGGCATAGTTCAAATTGAAATGATTTTCAGTGATCAGTTCATCATAGGACAATTCAGAATTAAAACAATGAAATCAATTTATGGAACCACCAAAGTAGCTCGATCAATGAGGTTTAACCAGGATGCTGCCTGCTTCAGAGGAAGTGCTGCAACTTTATCAGACTCTGGGTAGGCCACGTCTGGAGTACTGCATGCAGTTCTGATTGACCCACTGTAGGAAAGATGTTGGGGCTTTGGGGTCAATGTGGAAGAGGTTCGCCAGAATGTTGCCTGGTTTAGAGGACATGCGATCATGAGAGCTGGATAAACTTAATGTTGTTTTCTCTGAAGCGCTGGAGGCCGAGGGGAGATCTGCTAGAGGTTTGTAAGATTATGAGAAGCATGTGCATAGATAAAGTAGAGAGGAGTATCTGTTTCCCAGGATTTCAATGTCTAATACCAGAGGTATGCATTAAAGGTGAGAGTGGGTAGGTAGGTTCAAGGGGGATGTGAGGGGTAAGTTTTTTTACCATCAGAGTGGTGGATGCCTGGAATACATTGACTGGTATGATGGTAGAGGCTTTTCAGAGATTTTTGGATAGGCACATGGGTATGAGAAAGATGGAGGGAGATGGACATTGTGTAGGTAGGAGGGATTAGTTCTTGGTGGTTTTTCATTTTCTTTTTAGCTGGTTTAGCACAACATTGTGGGCCGAATGGCCTGTTTCTGGACTGTACTGTTCGATGTTTTACTTTATTGTTTGCAGTGGTTCCAAATTAGACATTCCAGCATTCAGTATGTTGAGTGTAGAGTGTGTACATTTTTTTGTATTGATACTCCTTTCAAAAATGTTTTCTTTTTGTGTAAAATTACCTGCGAGTACAGGCAGAGAATTCTTGAAGCATTTACGGAAGGAATCCAATTCGCTCATGTGTGGGTAGGGGCTGTATATAAAATATCACAAACTTTTAGCAGTGTTTCTTGAAGAACGCTGAGATGGCATGGCTTTGTATTATAGAAAATAGCAATTCAGAAACGTTTTCTCGGAGCCCCTGTGGTGCCTGCAACTCTAAACTGAAACATGGGCACAGTTGTTGTTTGAATAGTTCCATAAGATATAGGTGCAGAGTTAGGCTATTTGGCCCATCGATCCATTTTCCCCTCTCAGCCCCAATCTCCTGCCTTCTCCCTGTATCCTTTCATGCTGCGATTAATCAAGAGTCTTATCAATTTGTCTTTCAGTCATGGCTGATCCTTTTTTCCCCTCCTCTGCCCCACTCCCCAGTCTTCTCTCAGTAACCTTTGATGCCATGAACCTATCAAGAACCTATCAATCTCTGCCTTAAATATACCCAATGACTTGACCTCCACAGCCACCTGTGGCACAGAATTCCACATATTCACCACCCTCTGGCTAAAGAAATTCCTCATCATTTTCATTCTAAAAGGATATCCCTCTATTCTGGGGCTGTGTCCTCTAGCCTCAGACTCCCCCGCCATAGGAAACATCCTCTCCACATCCACTCTATTCAGACCTTCCAACATTTGATAGGTTTCAATGAGGTCTCTTCTCATTCTTCTGAACTCCAGCGAGTACAGGCCCAGAGCCATCAAACGCTCCTCACGTGACAAGCCTTTCATTCCCAGTATTATTTTTGTGAACCTCCTTTAAACTCTGCACAATGTCAGCACCTCCTTTATTAGATGAGGGGCCCAAATCTCCACATAATACTCTAAATGATGCCTCACCAATACATTATAAAACCTTAACATTACATCCCTGCTTTTATATTCTCGTCCTCTCGAAATGACTGCTAACATTGCATTTGCCTTCCTCAGCCTGCAAGTTAACCTTCAGTGAATGCTGCACGAGGGCTCCCAAGTCCCTTTGCACCTCGGATTCTTGAACTTTCTCCCAATTTAGAAAGTAGTTTACACTTTTATTTTCTCTAACAAAGTGGATGACCATGGACTTCCCTCAAACTTTGGCAAAATTATTATGACAGGCAGCTTCATGTTTATTTGCATATTAAAACCTCATAGGATGAACAATTATTGGTACTTAATTTGAAGATGAAATAGTAATTACTGATAATTAGGAATGTGTCAGTGTAATTTCCATTTATTTAATATTAGTACAGTGTTTTCTGGTTAGGAACCTTGGGAATTTCTGTGATTGAGAAAATATGTCCATTGATTTATACAGTTTTTGGTAGTTTGTGTTTTGTCCTCCAGCACGGCTCTATATTCTTCTGCCTTTAAATGTTTCTCTGTCTCATTTTCTTTATGAGAATTCCTAATTCTCAGCAATTTAAGAATTTATCTTAAAGATTGTTTCTAAATATTGTGTTTCTTAGAAGTAGAGTAAAAAGAAGATGTGTTTCAGTTTAATTCTTTCCCACTAATCAGCCTCCCTTGGAGAACCTGGCAATGGTGGAAAAATCGGTAGTACGAGATAAAGCCATCGATTCACTGCGAGCCATCTCCCACGAGCACTCTCCTGCAGACCTAGAAGTCCACTTTGTGCCACTGGTGAAGCGCCTGACATGTGGTGACTGGTTCACGTCCAGGACTTCGGCATGCAGCCTTTTCAGTGTCTGCTACCCTCGGGTATCCAGCTCTGTAAAGGCCGAGCTGCGTCAGTAAGTACTTTCCTTCCTTGGAATGCTGCAGATGAACATGATAGAAGTTAGCTAGGAATATTACTGTATTATTGTAGAAAATCTACATCCTGTAGTATCGCTTTTTATGTACCGTGTCGTATGGTGTGGGCGATCGTGGGTCTTCCCGTGGACATGATTGTTCTTGGCGAAGTTTTCTACGGAAGTGGTTTGCCATCGCCTTCTTTCTGGGCAGCGTGTGTCTTTACAAGACGGGTGACCCCCAGCCCATTATCAATACGGTTCAGAGACTGTCTGCCTGGTGTCAGTGTCAGGAGTTGAGATCTGCACCTGCTACTCATACAACCGTCCACCACCTGCTCCCACAGCTTCACGTAGCCCTGATCGGGGAGGCTAAGCGGGTGCTACACCTTGCCCTAGGGTGACCTGCAGGCCAGTGGAGGGAAGGAGTGCCTTACACCTCCTTTGGCAGGGACGGATTTCCTTCCTGCCACCCAATTTCGGTATAATTTGGTTTTATTGGCGATAAGATGCTACCACCATGGTGGACGGGACCTTGTTTTAACTGAGTGGGTAGAAGATTCTAGTTTAGAGAATAATCAGCCCCAAAATAGCACAGAAAGTGCGGCATTTTTGTTTTTAATGACATAAACTGAAGGCTTTTTGTGTGTTTTTAGTGAGAAAGGAGCAAAAGCCGAGGTGCATCATAGTCGAGTGGTGCTCATCACTTACTCTCGGCTGTGTGATTGAAGTGGCCTTGTCATTTACAAAGGAGTGCTCTTTTTGAGAGCCGTGTCTTGTCAAGCCTGTTGCTCTGCTTCAGGGCCATTTTGATTAATGTGGCGCACAAAGGATTTCACTTGTTCAGAGGTGTTTGACTTTTGTCGGACGAGAAGGTTGCTTTGGTAACTGTGTGCACCTGCAGTACACAACCAATGGCTCTGTTCTGCTCCAAGTGCAGGAGTCTCACATCTGGGGTTCAGTTCCAGCCCCTTTACTCCCAGAATTAAAATTTTTTGTGGTGTCATTTGTGTAAACTTTCAGATACAGTCAGTTGTTTCAGAAAAAGAGAGGGCTGTATGGTGGGGAAATTCTAGGCAGCTTCTAGAGTAGGTTACGTGGTCAGCACAACATTGTGGGCTGAATGGCCTGTAATGTGCAGTATATTTCTATATTCTGTTGCTATCTTGAAGTATTTCTCAGGATAAAATCTGAATACCACAAATATTGGATGTTTGGGTGGTGTGGTGGAGATGCTTCTCTACCAAAGGAGGTGTAAGGCTTCCTTCTGCTGGTCTGCAGGCCACCCTTGGGCAAGGTGTAGCACCTGCTTCGATACCACCGCCCCGATCAGGGTCAGGTGAAGCCATGGGATCAGGTGGTGGATGAGCAGCTGGTGCAGATCACAAGTCCTGGTTATGCGACCCCTGACGCCAGGTAGACAGTTTCTGAAGTGTATTGATAATGGGCTGGGGGTCACCCACCTTGTAAAGACACACACTGCCCAGAAGGCGGAAATGACAAACCACTTCTGTAGAAAACTTTACGGAGAACAATCAGGGTCATGGAAAGACCGTGACCACCCATTGCATATGACACAGCACATAATGATGATGGGTTTAGCAAAATATTTTAGTAGCTTCTGATTTAGAAACATAAATTGCAAAAATGTCAATTTTTAGTGCTTGTATTTCTGCTTGCGAATTGTTAAGTTCTGCATCAATGGGCGACTACTCCTATGTGACCTTTAATTTTATTTTTTCTGCAGACTTTTCCACAGCTTGTGCTCAGATGACACACCAGTGGTCCGCCAGGCAGCAGCATCAAAGTTGGGTGAATTTGCAAAGGTTCTGGAGCTGGAGTTTTTGAAAAGTGACATTATACCCCTCTTCACTTCCCTGGCTTCTGATGAGCAGGTATGTAGTTGTAGAGCAGACACCGGTGTGGCAGCGGGAAGTCGAATTGAAGTGGGTGGCCACTGGGATACCCCGGCTGTCGCAGCGGACCCAGAGAAGGTGCTCGATGAAGAAGCCCCCACCCCCAACCCCATCTGTGTTGGTCCTCCGATTTCGAGCAGGCCACGGCAGGAGCTCCAGATACAGCGAATAGCCCCGAGAGGAAAGCACCGCTTCGCCTGCAAGAACTGTTTGCAGCCCTGAACGGAGGCAAATGGGCGAGTGTAGACCTTGTCTTGCTTTCGGGGAGAGCGGCGAGGATGAATGAGTGGCGTGGAGAGCGAACCCTGTGGAAACCTGAAGGGTGGGGTGGGGGAAGGGGGGTGTGATTAGTGGCAGAGACCCCTTGCAGATAGCGGAGGATTGAGATTAGTCTAGGAGTCTATTGTGGGTGGTGGGGGCTACAGACACTGATGCGCTGGAAAGGCTTGTGGGGTGGGAATGCAGGTGACGTGGATGAGGGAAGCGTGGATTATAGTGGAAGAAAGGTGATCTTATTCCCCATGGCTTGTCATGATTTATCTTGCTGAAGCTGCTGCTGTAACCTTCGCTTTATGTCACATGTGTATCAATTGCTTGTACTGAGGAGCATCTGTATCCCACACGTCATGGCAGTGTGTGAAATAACGGAGAGCACTTGGCTCATTCCGGTAACAGGCTGTCTGTCATTCCGCTCACTGGAGCAATTGCATGATTTCACACCCCCCCCCCCCACATTACCGCTTGCATTTTACTGTATGGATGAGCTGGAAGTGGGAAAGATTAGTACGGATGGTGCATCCGTAGCAAAGAACTGAGTTGCATCGTTAATATGTCTACGTACTCAATATGCTACGCCTTGTAAATGCCACTTCCTGCTTGCAAAGTTTCTGTTGTCGGAGTCTGCACCATCTGTTCACCTTTGTAACTGGGGTTCACAACCCTTTTTTACGCCATCGACCCCCTACCATCAACCGAGGGGCCCCAGATTGGGACCCCCTGCTTTATAAAGTTCCTTTGTCCACAGCAGATGGAAGCGGTGCCTGTCAATCTATCGGCATGATTACACCATTCCAGTACTCCAGCTGGAGATGCTCCTCCAAGAAGGTGGTTATCTTGAGGCTTTTGCCTGAAGAGTGAACTGTTTAATCAGTGTGTGTCCTTTCATATTCCTCCAACGTAAAGTATCCCGGGCAAAAGGCTTGACGCAGTCCGCAGTATCCTCGTGTACTAAGGAGCCAGAGTCGTACAGAAATGGTACGCTGAAGGGGAGCTGGGATGGATACTTTGACCCTCACCTAGCTTCTGGTTAACGGTTGGACGTGTGCTCCTTGGTGTTGAGTAAGCTTCTCTTCTGGTTACTGTCCAGTGACTCCTGGAAATAAACCTTCACATCTGTAGCCAAAGAGATGTTCACACTTGCTCCAGGTTCAGACCCCACCAATGATGGCTAGCATATCAAAAAAAGGATGTAATGTTCACATTTTATAAGGCTTCACTTGGAATGTTGAAGGTAGTTTTGGGCCCCTTATCTAACAAAGGGTGTGCCAAGACAGGAGTGGGTTGAAAGGAGGGTCACGATAGTGATTGAAAGGTCCAGGATTGAAAGGCTTGTCGTACGAGGAGCGTTCGATGGCTCTGTGCCTGTACTCATTTGAATTCAGAAGAATGAGGGGGAGGGATCTCATTGTAACCTGTCAAATACTGAAAGGCGTCCGGAGTGGATCTGGGGAGGATGTTTTCTATGGTGGGACAGCCTAAGACCAGAGGAAGCAATCTCAGAGCAGAGGTTTGTCCATTTAGAATGGAGATGAGGAAGGATTTCCTTATCCAGAGAATCTGTGGAATTCATTGTCACAGAGGAGAAGTCATTGGGTATATTCAGGGCAGAGAGGTTGATAGATTCTTGATTAGTCAGGGCATGAGAAGTGACCTGGTTGAAGCGTATAAGATGATGAGAGGCATTAATCGTGTGGATAGCCGGAGGCTTTTTCCCAGGGCTGAAATGGCTGACATGAGCGGGCATAGTTTTAAGGTGCTTGAAAGTAGGTATATGGGGGACGTCAGAGGTAAGTTTCTCACCTAGAGAGTGGTGGGTGTGTGGAATGCACTGACAACAAAGGTGGTAGAGATGGATACAGTAGGGTTTTTTAAGAGACTCTTAGATAGGTACATGGAGCTTAGAAAAATAGAGGGCTATGCGGTAGGGAAATTCCAGGCAGTTTATCGAGTAGGTTACTTGGTCGGCACAACTTTGGGGCTGGATGGCCTGTAATGTGCTGTAGATTTCCATGTTTCGATGAAGGGATATGGGGAGAAGGCAGGAGATTGGGCTGAGGGTGAAATGGATCAACCATGATGAAATGGCAGAGCAGACTCGATGGGCCAAATGGCCTAATTCAGCTCCTACATCCTACGGTGAAACGTGACCACTTGGGTGATTAGCTTGGAGATTCACTCAGCAGAGAGTGGTGCTTCAAGAGCAGGAGAAAGAAAATTGATTCATCAATAAATTTTTGCACTGTCATGACATTTGCTAATATACTAATCCAAGGAACGCTTCCATCAAAGGTTGCATGTTGATACACTCCAAATCTCCATTCCAGTACTTGTATCCTGGGAAGATTCCAGCACACATTGCAAAGTAATGAAACCTGTTGCTACGTTCTAGGTGATCTGAACGAATATCATCTGGGAAACAATTGTTTTGTTGTCAGTATTTATTTTTATGATTCTTTTGATGAGATTAGTTCTTCCTAATGTTAACTTCAGAAAATTAATTTTGTTTTTTAATGAAGAACCAGCTCAAACCCGGTTTGAACATCTTTTTCACAGGATTCGGTGAGGCTGTTGGCAGTTGAGGCTTGTGTGAGCATAGCCCAGCTGCTGCCCCAGGAAGACCTGGAAGCGTTGGTGATGCCGACCCTCCGGCAGGCAGTGGACGATAAATCCTGGCGTGTTCGCTATGTGGTGGCAGACAAATTTTCTGAAGTACGTGTTATTGCTGAAGCACAAAGTGCATCTCTTTGGTAGGATGATATGGTGCATTTATGTTTTAAAACTAGTCTTTAAGTTTTCTGTTCCATCTCGAATCCCCTCTGATTCTGTCAAAAGTCATGAAAACACGATTAGTTCCTCTAATATAGTTTTAAAAAATCATTAAATCAAGCACCTGCGTATTTTTAATATAATTGACTGACATGCCAAATGGTGCTGAGATTTCTTTCCAGATTCATTTAATTAGCCTCTTTTAAACATGGATCTGAAATAGAACAAAGTTGGTCTGAATTGAGCTCAGATCTTTTACAGTGTATCTGAAGGATAATCCTGTGACGGGGTTTAGAACAAACTTGTTGGCATAGTGCCAGGGATCTGGGGATTCAGCAAGTGCACAGGTTGATGACACTGATATTTTTCACATTTGACTGGAGGAAGTTAAGCGGAACTTCAGTTCTGTTTAAAAATGAGCCGAAAGGTCGAAAAGCCAGGACGATCCTCAGAGAATTTGACACTCAGGAACTTGAAACTACTCACCCTTTCCACAGTCCCCTTGATTAGGACTGATGTGTGTTCCCTTGACTTCCCCTTCCTGACATCCACAATCAGTTCCTTGGTTTTACTGTCATTGTGGTAAATTTTGTGATGTAGTGCATTAATTAATTAATTTAATTAAAATTTTGATGGACTGGACTTTGCTGGTTCCTTCCCACTGCTGACTTCACACAGACCGGGTATGGTGTAGGGAGGTGGTGATTCAACTTCACCCTCCTGTGGTCCACAATCAGTTCCTTGGTCTTACTGACACGTGCCAGATTGTTGCCACACCACTCAACCAGCTGATCTATCTCACCCCTCTTCTGCTCCTTGTTACCATCTGAAAGTCTGCCAACAATAGTGTATCATCAGCAGATTTATAGCCCTGAAGAGCAGTCTCGGCCCGAAACATGGACTGTTTATTTCATTTCCATAGATGCTGCCTGGCCTGCTGAGTTCCTCAAGTATTTTGTGCTAGATTTCCAGCATCTGCAGAATCTCCTGTGTGTTTATAGTTTTTGAACCAGATGGTCTTTGTTCTCAGTATCAAACTTGTTGCCTCAGGCTTCCTCCTGGTACTCCGGTTTCCTCGCACAGTCCAAAAGCATTCCGGTTAGTAGGTTAAAGGGTCATTGTAGATTGTTGCACAAGTTGGTGGCTTACTGGCGGTGCAGTTTGAAGGGCCGGAACAGCTTGTTCTGTTCTGTGTCTCCAATTAAATCTATGCCCTTTAGTCTTAGACTTTCCTAGCCTGGGAAAACACTCGGATCTACTGAAATCTCCGTGCTTTTCTCACCACAGTGTAATCCAAATCCTCAAAATAAAGGCACATTGCCTACACAGGTTAATTGCAAACAATAACGATCAGGTTAACATTATTTAACAATTAAGAAACATTATTTAATGATTAAATAACATTATTTAGTTGTTTTTTTGACCTGAGAAACTAGCTGATTACAATTGCTCACGTTGTTGTCTGTGTACCATACTTTCAGATTCAGAGCCATCGACGACAATATTTTCTCAACTTTGCCTTTCTTTAAAAATTTAAAATTCTGTCTCTGAAGGCCAGGAAAATCCGGTCCCACCCCAAAGCATTGAGATTAAATCTTTCTGTTCTGTATGAGTGTAAAATCTGTACTGAAGCAGCTGGTTTATCTGTGGATATACTATCAAGGATAGATCATTACAGCTGTTTTACCTGGGTAACACTAAAGAATGCTGCTTCTAAATGGACACCATTTATCTCACCATTCCCTTTTTCTCCCCACTCATTTATTTCTTTACCAGAGCATGAGGTATCCACTCATTGATAAACATCTGAACACAATGGCAACATTTCTCTGGGTTTCTTTCCTCTTACCCCATAGCTTCACGTGACCCTGATTGGGGGGTGGGCTTGGCTAAGCAGGTGCTACACCTTGCCCAAGGGTGACCTGCAGGCTAGCGGAGGGAAGGAACGCCTTACACCTCTCTTGGTAGAGATGTATTTCCACCCCGCCACCCATGATAAAATTACGTAATTCAAAACTGTAAACCTGATCGAAAATTAAAGCAAATTACAGATGGACCAGTGTTGAAAAGCACACAGAAAACACAGCCATTTTGTCAGTTTAGGATTATTACCCTTGGAACAGGCAAAGACTTTATATTGTCTGTCTTTATAAGATAACTAATCCGTGTTCAAAAATAAGCTCCATATAAGGTAACACACACAAAAATGCTGGAGCAACTCAGCAGGTCAGGCTGCATCTTAGGAAGTGAATAAACAGTCAATGTTTTGGGCCAAGACCTTTCATCAGGACTGGAAAGGAAGGGGAAATATGCCATAACAAGTTAAAGGTTGCCAGAGCACTTGTGAAATTGGCACCAACCCATTATTGGAAAACAATTGCATTACAACGGTATGGAGTTTATTGTATTTATAATGTTCTGTTATCATTGCTAATGACAGACCATCACAAAAGGCACTTTCTATGCTCAAGATCACATATAAACTAATCTTGCAATGAAGTCCGTAGCTAAAGTAGAGTTCAGATTTTCAATTTTGAAGTTCATATTTTCAGAGTACATACATGTCACCACATACAACCCTGAGATTCATTTTCCTGTGGGCATACTCCGCAATTTCTATAGAATAGTAACTGTAAACAGGATCAATAAAAGATAAAGTACAAATGCAAATATAAATAAACAGCAATAAATAACAAGAGTATGAAATAACAAGA
Organism: Mobula hypostoma; assembly: GCF_963921235.1. Classification (NCBI taxonomy): domain Eukaryota; kingdom Metazoa; phylum Chordata; class Chondrichthyes; order Myliobatiformes; family Myliobatidae; genus Mobula; species Mobula hypostoma. Next base: position 36,335,058 of record NC_086106.1, on the reverse strand, counting down.
TAAAGAGTAATTAAAGGAAGATCATTGCTTGTGGGAATATCTCAATCGATTTAAGTGTCCTGATCCCCTGAATTTCAAGATCCTGATGGTTGAGGGGTAATAACTGTTCTTGAGCCTGGTGGTGTGGGTCCTGAGGCTCCTGCACCTTCTACCTGATGGTTGAGGGGTAGTAACTGTTATTGAACCTGGTGGTGTGGGTCCTGAGGCTCCTGTACCTTCTACCTGATGGTAGAGGGGTAGTAACTGTTATTGAACCTGATGGTGAGAGTCCTGAGGCTCCTGTTCCTTCTACCTGATGGTTGAGGGGTAGTAACTGTTCTTGAACCTGGTGGTGTGGGTCCTGAGGCTCCTGCACCTTCTACCTGATGGTTGAGGGGTAGTAACTGTTATTGAACCTGGTGGTGTGGGTCCTGAGGCTCCTGCACCTTCTACCTGATGGCAGCAGCGAGACGAGCGTGGAAAAGAAAGATGGTGTTGTCTTTGTGATTCCTCTATTCACGTGTTAATGCACAGATTGCTGCTATTGAAACCCGCTCTATCTTTGTTACTCATTCAGTTTCTCTTGCCTTTAAAGCTTCAGAAAACCGTGGGTCCTGAAATTGCGGAAAATGATCTGGTTCCTGCTTTCCAAAACCTGTTGAAAGATTGTGAGGCTGAAGTGCGAGCAGCTGGGGCCAACAAAGTTAAAGGTTGGTTGGGAATTCTCATTCTTGTCTTTTCCATCCGGTTAAGATGTTGTTGGTGAAGCACAGTGACAACTTTCTGGCAGCAGAAACAACTATCAATTACTTCATTAATAGACTCTTGTTCTGGGCAATGACACTGCAATCTGTGCCTGTAACTTTCCTAGTGGAGACGAGCCTTTGGTCCAGCTGTACAACCTGGCATTTTGCAGTGCAGTCCTGAACATTATTTGCTTCCATTCCTTGTCTGCACAATTTGTCTTTTTTTCCTGCACATTGTGTGATTGATGGTTTTCTGTTTTTAATGGGTTCTGTTGGGTTCCTTTGCTTTGTGGCTGCCTGTAAGGAGACAAATGTCAAGGTACGCATGGTGGTTGCACATTTTGTCCGACGATGACGGGAAACCTGTGCGGGAGAGTTTTTAAAATGGAAAAGCCTTTGCACTGGGGCAGTTCCACTCTCTCGGCCTCAGAAGTCCGGGTCCAGTGGTATGAACAAGCGCCAGAAGAAACTGGGGTCTTCTTGTTTGCAGTGGATGACCAGGACGTTTTCTGTGTCTTTTCATGCCCCTCGTTCTCCACGGAGTGTTGCAGAGCCACCTTCCTGGCCGTTGGGTTTTACTGTAGATCGCACCCGCCCAGTCCGCTGAGGCTGACTTTGCGTGCGAGGACTGGCTTGTCCCAATCTCACTGGAGTATGAGACTGCTGTCACGTGCAAATGGCTGCTTGCAGCCACAGGGGAGAAATGAGTGTCCAGTGGGGAGCAAAGGTGAGTGAGCTGCCCCGGAATGGACACGACAAGCCCCTTCACCAGAGGTGCGACCCCTTCCCTGGACACCCCTGAACTTTGAACTCCTGTGAAAGATGTAAAGTTGAAAGAATGGAGAGAAAATTTACAAGGATGTTTCCTGGTCTGGAGGACCTGACTTAGAAGGAAAGATTGAATAGGTTAGGACTGTGTTCTTCAGAATGCAGAAGATTGAGAGGAGATTTGATGGAGGTACAATATTATGGGGGGGTATGGATGGGATAAATGCAAGCAAGTTTTTTCCACTGAGGTTGGGTTGGACAACAACCAGAGGTCATGGGTTAAGGGTGAAAGGTGACAAGTTTAACGGGAACATGAGGGGAAACTTCTTCACACAGAGGGTCATGAGAGTGGAACGAGCTGCCAGCACAAGTGGTCCATGCAGTTTTGATTTCAATATTTAAGAGAAGTTTGGATAGGTACATGGATAGTACGGATATGGGGCCGGGGGGGGGGGGGGCGGTGGTTGTGGTCCAGGTGCAGGCAGATGGGAGTGGACAGTTTGAATTGCTCAGAATGAACGAGAGGGGCCAAAGGGCCTTTTCTGCTCTGTGCTTTTCTATGACTCTATTTAATGTGGTACCACATATCCAGGTGACACTTCTCCAAGTGAGAACAGCATGCCAGCATGCCTCCCCTTTGGCATCCTGATCTGATCCCAGAACTGGATGACAGCAAATGGAAAGGAATTGTGTGCCACTTGACTTCATGTTTCGATGGTGGCTGCTCCTTACAAAGTGCACTTCATTGCTTGTGCAGAGTCTTGAAAGGTTGTCAGATTGTGAAAAAGAGTGAATGCTGTTCTTTACATTTGTATCACTGACTGCCTAACCCGAGGCCCTCCGTTGGTCAGGGTCCACCATGGATGTTACGTGCAGCTGTCTACGTGATATGTAAGCCAGGGCAGTATGATATGGAGAGCAAGCTGTTGCCCATGTAGCAGGCTCCCCCTCTCCACGCATCTGATGAATCCAAAGGACCGATACAGTTTGGTACCAGTGGCGTCGCAGGAGTTGCCAGTCAGCGTTGAACTCAACGTAGGACGGCCTCGGAGAATCCGGCTCCGGATTTTTCCCTCGGGGTTTACTCCAGGGAGACCGTACAGATGTGCCAGAATTGAACCTGTGCTGTCTGACTCTTGATGTTTACACTGTAGGTGTTGGCCTTGCTTTTCCTTGTGTGACTTAAATTGTGCTTCAGAATGTATGTTTTCTCTTGCCACTATCTTCTGAGAAGATACAAATATTAAGGCAGATGCTTTTCAGCAATTGCTTAATCTGGTAAACTTTATTGATTTATCATTGTGGTGAGAGTGTGGAACGAGCTGCCAGCGCAAGTGGTGCGTGCAAGCTCCATTTCAACGTTTAAGAGAAGTTTGGATGGGCACGTAGATGGTCGTGGTATTGAGGGCTATGGTCCAGATGCAGGTCGATGGGAGGAGGCAATTTAAATGGATTGGCACAGAATAGATGGGCTGAAGGGCCTGTTTCTGTGCTGTACTTTTCTCTGACTCCATTGTTTTGTTTGAGAATAACTCTCTAACATGCAGTACTCTATCTTGCAGATTTCTGTGAAAACTTGCCAGTAGATTGCAGGGAGACTGTCATAATAAGTCACATTTTGCCGTATCTTAAGGTAATATGCCTTCTCAAATTCTTGGCTGGTTATCCAGTCTATCTAAAATTAATGCAGCAACTCATCTCATTCACTTCAGGAAAAAGTCCCTCAGTATTTTGGGTGGGCCTGAAACGAGGATTCAGGCACCATTTATCACTGTGAACTGCTTGTAACTGGAAAAGCTCAATGTCCAAGCACGAGTCACATCTTGCCCCCTCTCCCATCCCCCTCTCCCATCCCATCCCCCTCTCCCGTCCCATCCCCCTCTCCCGTCCCATCCCCCTCTCCCACTCCGTCCCCATCCCCCTCTCCCACTCCCTCCCCCTCTGCCGTCCCATCCCCCTCACCCGTCCCATCCCCCTCTCCCGCCCCATTCCCGTCCCATCCCCGTCTCCCACTCCGTCCCCATCCCCCTCTCCCACTCCATCCCCCTCTGCCGTCCCATCCCCCTCACCCGTCCCATCCCCCTCTCCCGCCCCATTCCTGTCCCATCCCCCTCTCCCGTCCCATCCCCCTCTCCCACCCCCTCCCCCTCTCCCGTCCCATCCCCCTCTCCCGTCCCATCCCCCTCTCCCGCTCCCTCCCCCTCTCCCAAAGGGCTGAGTCCTGCCAAAGGGTTTTGGACAGAAATGTCGACTGTCCTTTTCTCCACAGGTGCTGCCTGGCCTGCTGAGTTCCTCCAGCATCTTGTGTGTGTTGCTGGTTTTTTAACATGGTGTTGACTGCCTGGAGTGATGGTAGAGGCAGATATATCGGGCACTTTCAATGACGTTTAGATAAGCTCACGAATGTGAGGAAAGCAGAAGAATATGGATATCGTGTAGATTAGATTGCCCACTTGATTAGGAATTTAAGTATAACATTGTGGGTTATAGGGCCGGTTCTGTTCCATGATTTATATAAACTAGAATATCAAACTGTAAAAGAAATTATTTAAGAATGATCCATGACTGACCAGGTGGATTATAAGAATGTGGAGCAGGATGGCAACATGACTGAGATATCTAACGACAAACAAGAGAAAATCTGCAGATGCTGGAAATTCGAGCCACACTCACAAAATGCTGAAGGGACTCGGCAGGCCAGGTAGCTTCTATGGGGAACAGTACAGTCGACGTTTCTGTAGGTGCTGCCTGGCCTGCTGAGTTCCTCCAGCCTTTTGTGCGTGTTGACTGAGATATCTGTATAGGTTTTCATTTAATCATTTCATGGGTTTCTTTTCCAGGAACTTGTGTCTGACACCAATCAACACGTGAAGTCAGCTCTGGCCTCTGTTATTATGGGCTTGTCCACCATCCTGGGCAAGGACAGCACTGTTGAGCACCTGCTTCCCCTGTTCTTGGCTCAGCTCAAAGATAAGGTAATTTTATCATGCAGTACAAACTTTAACATACCCCTTGTGTGACTGGTGGGCATGGTGGATAATTTTTGAATAGCCTACCGAAATCAGGCAAACACCAATGGAGAGCTTTCTTCTCTGTGCTGTTTGAAAGCTGTTGTCAAGTCAAGAGTGCTGATGAAAGGTCACTTATTGTTCATTAGGCGATCAAAAAGTTGGTTGTCGTCTCTGGAACTTGTACATCTGCTGAAGGTGACGAGCAGTCCATGCTCCACCACAAGATACAGGTGTCTGGATAAGTGTGCCAGAACGGGATGTGTTGCAATACAGACTGATGTGTCCAGGCTTTTACTCTCACTGATACTGATTCCTGGAAGGGGAGAGCAGTTGGCCCATGTTCATCTGCTTTCTTTCCTGTTGACAAACATTGTAACTGCCGTTTGCTTGGAGCTGCGCGGTGATGTCCAGCATTCTAAAGTGTTATAATCACAGATTCTGCAGATACTGGCAATCCACAGCCACACGCACGCACGCACACATACACACACACACACACACACACACACACACACACACACACACACACACACACACACACAATGCTGGAGGAACTCAGCAGGTCAGGCAGCATCTATGGAGGGGAATGAACCCTTGGGCTGACACCCTTCGTCAGGACTGGAAAGGAAGGGGGAAGGCACGAGAATAAGAAGATTGGGAGGGTGGGGGGAGTATAAGCTGGTAGGTGATAGGTACACCAGGTGATGGGATAGGTTGGTGTGTAGGGGAGGGGAGTTGAAGGCAGGTGATGGGTGGGAAAGATGAAGGGCTGGAGAGGATAGATAGTAGGGGAATTAAGGGCTGTGGGGAAAAGGCAGGTAGATGAAGCTGAGTTTATGGACAGGTCAGCCATGATCTTACTGAATGGCGGGGCAGGCTTGATGGGCCGGATGGCCTACTCCTGCTCCGATTTCTTATGTTATTATGAATCATGAATGGAATAACAACTGTTTCTTCCACCGGAGTCTCTCGAACTGTTCTTTTAGTTTGAGAACTTTAGATAAGAGCAAATGTGCAGTACGTTCTTTAGAAGCAGTGATGTGAGCTAGTTTGTATTCTTAGTGCATATTGGATTAAAGATGAATCGGTTAATGGTGTGATGGAGCGGTTATTTTTCCATCCATCAAGTTCCTTATTTATTTTGGCGTGAACTTAAACAAAACTGTTGCATGTGCAAATTCTGGATTTTTTAATTCATATGGAAATTTGCACTCTTTCATTATTTTTACAGAATTAAAATTATTTTTAAATATGTAAAAAAAAATCTCTCCCCTCCCCTCTCCTTCCTCAATTCCCCACTCTGAGCTTTTACTTCTCACCTGTCTATTACTTCTCCCTGGGTCCCCACCTCCTTCCATCTCTCCTGTGGTCCACTCTCTTCTCCTCTCCTCTCTCAGATTCTTTCTTCTCCAGCCATTGACCTTTCCCACTCACCTGTCTTCACCTAACACCTTCCAGCTGGCCTCCTTCCCATCTCCTCACCTTTATATCCTAGCATCTTCCCCCTCCCTTTACAGTCCCGATAAAAGGCCTCGGCCTGAAACACCGACTGTTTACTCATTCCCATAGACGCTGCCTGAGCTGCTGAGTTCCTCCAGCGTTTTGGGTGAGTTGCTCTGGATTTCCAATGTCTGCAGACTTGATTCCCTTCATGTGCTACATCTGAAAAGATTCCCCAAATGTCGGAAATGCCTCGATTTTCCAGGCACAGCTGACAGATTCCAAGTGTACATCTTCAAATTGTCAGCTGTTAATTCCAGCCTTGAATTATTTGTTAGTTTGAAATGAAATCAAGAAAAAAGCCTGCCGAATCATAGAAACATAGAAAATAGGTGCAGGAGTAGGCCATTCGGCCCTTCGAGCCTGCACCGCCCTTGATAATGATTATGGCTGATCATCCAACTGAGAACCCCGCCCCAGCCTTCCCTCTATACCCCCTGATCCCCGTAGCCGCAACGGCCATATCTAACTCCCGCTTAAATATAGCCAATGAACTGGCCTCAACTGTTTCCAGTGGCAGAGAATTCCACAGATTCACCACTCTCTGTGTGAAGAAGTTTTTCCTTATCTCGGTCCTAAAAGGCTTCCCCTTTATCCTCAAACTGTGACCCCTTGTTCTGGACGTCCCCAACATCGGGAACAATCTTCCTGCATCTAGCCTGTCCAATCCCTTTAGGATTTTATACATTTCAATCAGATCCCCCCTCAATCTTCTAAATTCCAACGAGTACAAACCCAGTTCATCCAGTCTTTCTTCATATGAAAGTCCTGCCATCCCAGGACTCAATCTGGGAACCTTCATTGTACTCCCTCTATGGCAAGGATGTCTTTCCTCAGATTAGGGGACCAAAACTGCACACAATACTCCAGGTGTGGTCTCACCAAGGCCTTGTACAACTGCAGTAGAACCTCCCTGCTCCTGTACTCGAATCCTTTCGCTATAAATGCCAGCATACCATTCGCCTTTTTCACCGCCTGCTGTACCTGCATGCCCACTTTCAATGACTGGTTTATAATGACACCCAGGTCTCGTTGCACCTCCCCTTTTCCTAATCGGCCACCATTCAGATAATAATCTGTTTTCCTCTTTTTGCCACCAAAGTGGATAACTTCACATTTATCCACATTAAATTGCATCTGCCATGAATTTGCCCACTCACCCAACCTATCCAAGTCACTCTGCATCCTCTTAGCATCCTCCTCACAGCTAACACTGCTGCCCAGCTTTGTGTCATCCGCAAACTTGGAGATGCTGCATTTAATTCCCTCATCCAAGTCATTAATATATATTGTAAACAACTGGGGTCCCAGCACTGAGCCTTGCGGTACCCCACTAGTCACGGCCTGCCATTCTGAAAAGGTCCCGTTTATTCCCACTCTTTGCTTCCTGTCTGCTGACCAATTCTCTATCCACATCAATACCTTACCCCCAATACCATGTGCTTTAAGTTTGCAGACTAATCTCCTGTGTGGGACCTTGTCAAAAGCCTTTTGACAATCCAAATATACCACATCCACTGGTTCTCCCCTATCCACTCTACTAGTTACATCCTCAAAAAATTCTCTGAGATTCGTAAGACATGATTTTCCTTTCACAAATCCACGCTGACTTTGTCCGATGATTTCAGCGCTTTCCAAATGTGCTGTTATCACATCTTAGATAACTGACTCCAGCAGTTTCCCCACCACCGACGTTAGGCTAACTGGTCTATAATTCCCCGGTTTCTCTCTCCCTCCTTTTTTAAAAAGTGGGGTTACATTAGCCACCCTCCAATCCTCAGGAACTAGTCCAGAATCTAACGAGTTTTGAAAAATTATCACGAATGCATCCACTATTTCTTGGGCTACTTCCTTAATTACTCTGGGACGCAGACCATCTGGCCCTGGGGATTTATCTGCCTTCATTCCCTTCAATTTACCTAACACCACTTCCCTACTAACATGTATTTCGCTCAGTTCCTCCATCTCACTGGACCCTCTGTCCCCTACCATTTCTGGAAGATTATTTATGTCCTCCTTAGTGAAGACAGAACCAAAGTAATTATTCAATTGGTCTGCCATGTCCTTGCTCCCCATAATCAATTCACCTGTTTCTGTCTGCAGGGGACCTACAATTGTCTTTACCAGTCTTTTCCTTCTTACATATCTATAAAAGCTTTTACAGTCAGTTTTTATGTTCGCTGCCAGTTTTCTCTCATAATCTTTTTTCCCCTTCCTAATTAAGCCCTTTGTCCTCCTCTGCTGAACTCTGAATTTCTCCCAGTCCTCAGGTGAGCCACTTTCTCTGGCTAATGATTTGAACTGTTGGATAATTTAATAGTAATTAGTATTTTGCATCTATTTATGCCAAAGGTGCAGAAAGATTTCTCAAACGCAGAAATTCAAGTGTTTTTCTTTTGTGAAATGCAGCTTTTTACAAAATGACCGTTGTTTCCTCCCATGGCCCTCCCGAGGAACTCGCCTGCACTCAGGAAGAGTGAACGGACGATAAAGGACAATTAAGACTCAGGAACAGGATTAGGCCACTCAGCCCATCGTGTCTGCTTAGCCATTCCATCATGGCTAGCTTATTACCCTCTTGGCCCCATTCTCCTGCCTTCTCCCCGGTAACCTTTAACACCCTGACTAATCAAGAACCTGTCAGCCTCCACGTTAAATATACCCAATGGCTGGTCCTCCACAGCCGTCAGCGTTGATGGATTCCACAGATCCACCACCCTTTCCTGAAGAAATTTCCTCTCAGCTCTGTTCTAAATGGATGTCCCTCTATTCTGAGGCTGTGCCCTCTGGTCACAGGAAACCTCCTCTCTGTTCTAGGCCTCTTAATATTCCATAAGTTTCAATGAGATTCACCCCTCTTCCTTCCCGTCTGAACTCCATCGAGGACAGAGCCAGAGACGTCAAGCACTCCTCTTGTATGTTTCATTCCCAGGATCATTCTCGTGAACCCTCTCTAATACCAGCGCATCTTAGATAAAGGGCCCAAAGCTGCTCACTATACCCCCAACTGCGTTCTGACCAATGCCTTATAAAGCCTCAGCATTCGTGCCAACCCCTCCTGCCCCTGGCAGTCCTCCTCAGCCACCTGTCCCACACCCCTCCCGTGGGTACTCCACTCTCACCATTCCCAACATCCTGTGCTCCCGCCAGATTTACAAACTTGCTCTCCGCTGCACGTTGGCAAGTACAGTTCTGTGCAAAAGTCTTTAGCACCCTGGCTAGATGTGCATGTGCCCAAGTACTGTAAGTGTGAAAGTGGCATTCATATTTCTTTTGTGGGATTAATATTTCATAAATGTCCAAGATGATACTTTGAAAGCAGAGAGTCTGGGGAGCGCCAGTGTGTTTGTCAGACAGCGTTCGCAGTATGAACGTTTTTCACCTTTGCTGTACTCAGAAAATTGCCTTTCCTTCCTAGTGCCCTGAGGTCCGTTTGAACATTATCTCCAATCTGGACTGCGTGAATGAAGTTATTGGAATTCACCAGTTATCACAGTCTCTCCTGCCAGCCATTGCAGAATTAGCAGAAGATGCCAAATGGAGAGTGCGCCTTGCGATAATCGAGTACATGCCTCTGCTTGCAGGGCTGTTGGTGAGTGGTTTATTCTAAAATGTTTTTATAGTCTATTAGCAATGCTTCCATATGGATGATTTACAGAATGGAAATGATTGCCCATATTAAATTGAAACTTTAGTTTAAAGACGGAAATAACTTTGAACATCTCCTTTCCTTTTGCACCAGAAGCAAATGTGCGATAGTAACAATTATACTTGTAGCCCACTGACATTGGTAGTCTTACTTTAGACTCGGGGCTCCCAAACTTTTTTTTAATTGACAATTAACCAAGCAGGGGTGGAAACCCCTGGTTTAGACCATCAGGTTTAGGCCCCTGTTTAAGGACTGCGGACTTTGTCAGACTTACGGATTTTATATTCTGTTTTTATATTGCCTGTTTCTTTTCATTTTGTTGTGCGAGGGGAGGGTGTTTGGGGGTAAAATGTTCTGTTGGTTTTTGTGCGGGGGGTGGGCTGGGGTTGTTACTGTTCCATTTTCTGTGTGGAGGGAGGGGTGGTTTTGGGGGGGTGCTGATGATCAGGATGTTATTCAATGACTTTCATGTTTTTTCTTTGTTTCCTGGCTATCTGGGGAAGACAAATTTCAGAGTTGTACATGATAATAAGTGAACCTTTGGCCTGCACATCAAACAGACACAAAGAGAAAGGGCAATAAACTCCATACAATAAGATGAGGGGGTGACAACGGTTGTCGGAGAGGAAATAAACAATATCTTTTTGAGATTTTACCAAGATCTGTACAGCTCAGAATATTCAGATTCAGCTGCACAAATACAATAGGAATTTCTCGACTTGTTACAATTTATACCCCGAGATGAAACGTCCTTGACCTCACTGGGGTTTAACTCAGAGGCTAAAGAATTGTCTGAAGCTATAACTAACATGAAGGGAGGGAAAACTCCCGGGCCCAATGGAAATTCCGATTGAAATATATAAAATCTTTAAGACTAAACTGGTAGCACCTCTGCTTGATATGTATCAGGAGTCATTTGACACTGGATCCCTTCCCTCCTCTCTTAATATGGCGGCAATCACACTACTGTTAAAACCTGGAAAACCACCATCCCTTTGTGGATCTTATAGGTTAATCTCACTTCTGAACGATGATCTCAAAATTCTCTGTAAGGTATTAGTTAGGAGGCTGGAGCCACTGTTGCCAAAAATGGTCCACCCTGACCAAAATGGATTTATAAGGGAAGGCAGGGCTTCCACAACATTCGAAGAGTGCTTAATATACTTCATGAAAAATCTGGAAGCTCTGATGGCGCTATTCTGTCATTGGATGCCAAGAAAGCCTTCGACAGAGTGGTGTGGAATAGGGGGAAAATTTCTGAGATACAGCTTCTGTATTCTAACCCACAGGCTGAAGTTTTAACTAACGGGCTTTTTTCGGCACCTTTTAAACTCCAACGGGGAAGAAGACAGGGCTGTCCCCTATCTCCCCTCCTGTTTATCCTGGCCATTGCGCCACTTGCTATGGCAATCTGAAAACAGGCTAACATAGCAGGAATAACTATAGGAGATGTGGAACATCGCATAGCCCTGTACATGGATGACGTCACTTTGTCAGAACAGGGTTTACCTATTTGGGTGTTAAAATTACTCCTACTATTGATAAAATTATCCCAACTAATTATAAACCTCTCACAGACTCAGTTATTCAACTTACAAACAGATGGACGAAATTACTCATAAATTTGATTGGACGCATAAACATTCTAAAAATGTCAATTTTACTGAAATTCCTGTACCTTTTTCAATCTATCCCACTTTCTCTTCCATCATCTTTCTTTTACTTATTAAAGAAATTTTTTTCTAATTTCATCTGGAATAATAGATGTCCAAGACTCAGGCTTTCCCTGTTATATCTGCCGTATGATAGAGTTGGCTTACAGCTACCAAATCTTATATGGTAGTTCTGGGCGGCCCAAATTAGAGCAGGAATGATTTATTTTGTTAAGGATCACTCCCCTCCTTGGGTCTCAATGGAATCCCAGTTGATCAATATCCCTCTAGAACTATGTATGTATTCAGCAAATAAGAAAAAACTGGTCAAACAATCTAAAAACCCTTTCTTAAAAAATACAATAATGATTTGGCACGATGCTGTTGCGTAAATGGGAGAGACATCACAGTTATCCCAGTTTACTCCTATCTTTGTAAATGATAGCTCCAGCCCGGCAGAGCGGATCCTGGTTTTAAAACTTGGTCACCCCGAGGCATAGCTAAGGTGTCTGATCTTTATAATGGCAATACATTTATGTCATTTGAAGAACTCAAGGCCACATATGGAATTCCAACAAAACACTTTTGTAAATACCTTTAGTTGCGAAGTTTTATCATGTCCAGGCAAAGTTACAGTTTGAAGCTCCCTCCTTTATTTACCCTCGAAGACATCACTCTGAAATTATCTGAAGCTAGGGGACAAGTGTCTGAATTATACATGTAAGGGTTTCTTCTTTTATGTTACTTGCTAAGGCTAATAAAATGGCTTCTCTGTACTGTTAACTGCTGAGACAGTGGTTCTCTGGAGCAGCTTGCTTGGGTTATCATTACTGATACAGGAATTGTATTCATTTGCTAACCAATTGGGATAGATGGTATTCTTTCTTGTGTGTCCGTGAGCTATTGTTTATCGTGGGCTTTGGGCAGAAGGCACGATGGGGACAGAGAGAGGAGACGCGAGGAGAGAGATGCTGTAAGCTGGGCGATGGCACGGACCCCGAGCGGGAGTCCGAGGCCCAGGGTCTTCAGCGAGGAGAGGAGGCGAGGACAGACTCGTGTGGAGTGTTTGGTGGATCACCGAGGGTGGTCCCATTTGTGGGTTAGCGGAGTTCAGAGGACATCGATTGGGGGAAGGGGGACCCGGTTCTGTAAGAGCTCCAACGAGTGTGCACCCAACTGATAGAGTTACTGACTTGGCACCTTTATTGTATTTGTTTCTACCAACCCATCACCAAGAAATACTTATGAAGTGTAATCATTTAATCGTATATGGCGTACTGTCTGTTAATTGGCGGTTTGGGGTACATCACGCAGCATCCACACAAACTTGATCTCCCCGTTTGGCGGGGCTGAAGGCTGCTCCCCCTAGACGAAAGCGAGCTGAGCGAGTCTGAGGCTTACCGGGGGCTACATACAAATCGTTTGCAAGTAAATGCAAAGAGTCATCAAACAACATGCTACAAGCATGGAGAACTGATTTGCATGAGAATCTGTCAGAAAAAGAGTGGTCAGAAGCTTGTTCCTCAGTTCAAACCCAGTCAGTGAACACTCATTCTAAACGGATAACCAGACAGTACATTACTCCAGTCAGGTTTCGTCACTTTAGCCCCAACATTCCAGACACATGCTTTAAATGTAATCACTAAAAGGGGTCTCTGTTCCATTGTATGTGTGAGTGCCCCAGATAATCTGCTTCTGGAAGAAGGTGCTGGATTTGATTAGTCAGATTATTGGAAAAAAGGTGCTCCTTGATCCTAAATTATGTATTCTGAACATTTATCCAAAGGACTTTCTAACCTCCAAAAGTGCAAGATCTCTGCTTAATATTTGTTTTTTGGAAGCCAAACGTTGCATAGCCTATTCATGGAAGAAACCAACAACCAGTGGACTTTCACAATGGCTGAAAGGAATGACTTCGTATCTTGCTCTGGAAAAGATAAACTACATCACAGAAAAACAAACTTGGCAAATTTCGGGAAATTTGGGACATTTTCTACAAGTTTCTGGAGAACAATATTTGGGATGATGAAAGTAACAAATTGAATTGACAGCTTTTTTTTTAATGGCAGGGTGTTTGCTTTTGTTGTGCGTTTTTTTTTCCTTTTATTTCTTATGTATTTCATTTTTCCCTTTTTCTTTAACCTTGTTGCACTTTCAAACCTATGGATGATGGAATGTGTTTTCTTTTCATTCTGTAAAAGCAATAAAGAGATGTTTGAAAAAAAAATGAACCTTTGAATCTTTGATTGGGAAAAAGGGAACGGAGAGGGAAGCACCAGAGAGATATTCTGTAATGATCAATAAACCAATTGTTTGGAAGCAAATGACCTTGAGAGCAGAATTAGTCCATTCAGCCCATTGAGTCTGCTCCGACATTCCACCATGGCTGATTTGTGATCCCTCTCAAACCCTATTCTCCTGTCTTCTCCCCGTATCCTTTCACGCCCTGATTAATGAAGAGCCTGTCAGCCTCCATTTTAATTATACCCAATATCTTGGCCTCCACGGTTGTCCATGGAAGTGAATTCCACAGATTTGCCACCCTCTGGCTGAAGAAATAACTCCTCATCTCTGTTTCTGCCAGGCGCTCCGATTTCCTTCTCCATCCCAAAGACGTGCTGGTTGTAAACTGGTTGTTGTAGATTCCTCCTCTGTCTCGGTAACTAGCAGGAGTAGTGAGGTAGTGTTCATGGGTTCGGTGTCCACTTAAAAATCGTATGGCAGAGGGGAGGAAGCTGTTCCTGAATCAGTAAGTGTGTGTCTTCAGACAAATTGTCCCTCCTTTCTGGTAGTGGCAGTGAGAAGAGGGTGATGTGGGTCCTTAATGATGGACACTGTCTTTTTGAGGCACCGCTCCTTGAAGATATCCTGGATAATATGGAGGCTGGAGCACACGACGGAGCTGACTAATTTTATAACTCTCTGTAGCTTACTTAAGCTCTCCTGTATCATACCGGATTTAGTATGTATTTGGTTTTAAGGAAGCAAATCGCTCTCAGTTTCGGTGTGCAAACACAAAGTAGATTTTCTTCAGTGAGGCCTTTGATAAGGTCCCGCATGGGAGGTTAGTTAGGAAAATTCAGTCGCTCGGTATACATGGAGAGGTGGTAAATTGGATTAGACATTGGCTCAATGGAAGAAGCCAAAGAGTGGTAGTGGAGAATTGCTTCTCTGTGGAGGCCTGTGACTAGTGGTGTGCCACAGGGATCAGTGCTGGGTCCATTGTTATTTGTCATCTATATCAATGATCTGGATGATAACGTGGTAAATTGGATCAGCAAATTTGCTGATGACACAAAGATTGGAGGTGTTGTAGACAGTGAGGAAGATTTTCAGAGCCTGCAGAGGGACTTGGACCAGCTGGAAAAACGGGCTGAAAAATGGCAGATGGAGTTTAATACAGACAAGTGTGAGGTATTGCACGTTGGAAGGACAAACCAAGGTAGAACATACAGGGTTAATGGTAAGGCACGGAGGAGTGCAGTGGAACAGAGGGATCTGGGAATACAGATACAAAATTCCCTAAAAGTAGCGTCACAGGTAGCTAGGGTCGTAAAGAGTGCTTTTGGTACGTTGGCCTTTATTAAAGTATTGAGTATAAGAGCTGGAATGTTATGATGAGGTTGTATAAGGCATTGGTGAGGCCGAATCTGGAATATTGTGTTCAGTTTTGGTCACCAAATTACAGGAAGGATATAAATAAGGTTGAAAGAGTGCAGAGAAGGTTTACAAGGATGTTGCCGGGACTTGAGAAACTCAGTTACAGAGAAAGGTTGAATAGGTTAGGACTATTCCCTGGAGCGTAGAAGAACGAGGGGAGATTTGATAGAGGTATATAAAATTATGATGAGTATAGATAGAGTGAATGCAAGCAGGCCTTTTCCACTGAGGCAAGGGGAGAAAAAAACCAGAGGACATGGGTTAAGGGTGAGGGGGGAAAAGTTTAAAGGGAACGTTAGGTGGGGGCTTCTTCACACAGACAGTGGTGAGAGTATGGAATGAGCTGCCAGACGAGGTGGTAAATACGGGTTCTTTTTTAATATTTAAGAATAAATTGGACAGATACATGAATGGGAGGCATATGGAGGGATGTGGTACGTGTGCAGGTCAGTGGGACCAGGCAGAAAATGGTTCAGCACATCCAAGAAGGGCCAAAAGGCCTGTTTCTGTGCTGTACTTTCTATGGTAAAGGGTTGTCAAGGTCTGAGTCAGAGTCACGGGCAGAGCTTGTGGTTGGACGACTCAGCCACGTGGTTACCCTGGGAATTGTTAGCTGTGCTGGATATGAAGCAAAGTAACCTGAGAATTATGCAAAGGCTAACTTATTCCCACTGACTGAATGTAGAAAGTGGAATGTATTAACCACATGGGAGACGTGAATGTAGAATGGTGCACTGTCATGTCGAAGAGAGATACTGTGCGGGTCAGGAGTGTGGGATCTGTAATCTAAATAATCCAGCACATGCATAATTACATTTAAATCGTGAAGTTGAAGTAGCACCCTGCTGTGGATGTGGTAGCATAGGATTCACTGGGTTATTTATTTAAAGATACACTGAGGAATAAGGCCCTTCCTGCCCTTCGAACCATGCTGCCCAGCAATCTCTGATCCAACCCTAGCCTAAACAGCGGACAGGTAACAGTGATGAATTAACCTCCCAACTGGTGCGTCTTTGGATTGTGAGAGGAAACCCGCGCGTTGCACAGGGAAAATGTACTTGCTCCTTACAGGTGACATCAGAATTCCCAAGCTGTAATAGTGTCACGCCAACTGCTACGCCACCGATAGTAGTTAGTAACGTTCTTACTGTCTGCATTAAACCATTGGACACTTTTAAGTTTTTCCCTATTTTTCATGGATCATAGTCCCGGTATTGGCACAAAGAAATTAATTAAGGATAGTCAAAATACTAGATGCAAGTACCTTAGATAGGGTATCTTCTGTGTAGCCTTCTGCCACGGCACAATCTCGTTTTGTGCAGTTTATTAGAGCACGTTGCCAGTCTTTCTTGTGTGACCCCTTCACCATTGGCTCAAAGGAGTTAGCAAACTGTACTGGTAAGTAGCGAAAGGTGAAGATGGCTAGAATGCAAATGTGGCAAGTTGGCATGTTCTACTCGAAATTCGAGGGGTGATTTTATCAACGTTCTTTTTTTGTCAAAACCTGTTTAGGGAGTGGAGTTTTTTGATGAGAAGTTGAACTCCTTGTGCATGACGTGGCTGGTGGATCACGGTGAGTATAGCCTTGATGAATCGTTACTTTTGTTGAATGAAAGTCCTTCAAAGTTGTCCATGTCATCTTACTGGTGCTTCCATGATGCTGAGTGACCCTACCAGGTGCCTAACCAAAAATCCTTCATCGTGCTTTGTCACTTCCTCAAAGGATTGGGTCAGGCTCAAGACACGACATGCCCCTCACAAAGCCATGCTGACTCTCCCGAACCAGACTATGCTTCTTGTAAATCCTGTCTGTAAGAATCTTCTCCTATAATTTGCCCACCGGTGAAGTAAAACTGACTGGTCTATAATTCCCAGGGTCATCCCTACACTCTTTCCTGAACAAGGAAATAACATTTGCCAACTTCCAATCATCTGGTACTTCCTCCGGTGAGGACTGGCCAGTGAGGATGCCCAGATCGTCACTAGAGGTGCAGCAATCTCTTCCCTTGCTTCCCGTAGTAACCCTGGGGTATATCACATCTGGCCCCGGGGACTTATCTATCCTAGAGCTTTTCAAAATTCCAGAACATCCTCTTTCTCAATGTCAACATGTTGCAGCATATCACTGCCCTCACAAGCATCAAGGTCCCTCGCACTGGTGATTACTAAAGCGAAGTATTCATTGCGGATCTCCCCCAAAGTCCTCCGACTCCAAACATTTTGCCTCTTTTAGCTCTGGCCGGCCCAGACTCTCACTCTGGCCATCCTCCTGTTCTTCAAGTATGTTTTCCTGAATCCAACTCGCCAAGTCCTTCTCGTGGCCCCTGCTAGTTCTCCAAAGTCCATTCTTCACTCTCTTACTGGCCACATTGTAACCCTCTGGAGCCCAGGCTGATCTTTGCATCCTACGCTTCTAGACGAGCTGTTGCGCGTCTCTTGTCAAGCATGGCTCCTTCACCCTTCTGTTCTTTCCCCGTCTCAGTGGGACAAAACTCTGCAGAGCCCCATCCAAGTGAAGCCCAAAATGACTTCCACATTTCAATTGTGTGTTTCTGAGTGCATTCATCCCAGTTTGTACTCCCAGGTTCCTGCCCAATGTCCAATACCATCATAGTTCAAACACTGGCGTCCCCCTCCCCCCCAGTTATTGCTGCTGCAAGCAATCTTGTCGTACACTTCTACACATGGCAACAAGAAACAGACTTGACTTTGACCGATACGTTTATTTATTTAATTATTACAGAATAGCATGGAACAGGCCCAATGAGACGCACTGCCCAGCAACCGGCTGATGTAACCCTCGCCTCATCACAGGACAGTTTACAATGACCAATGAGATATCTAATGGGGCGATAATGGTTAGTGCAACACTTTGAAATTGGGTTCGATTCCCACTGCCACCTGTGAAGAGTTTATACGTTCTCAGCATGACCGCATGGGTTTCCTCCGGGTACTCCTGTTTCCTCCCAGAGACCTACTGGTTGGTAGGTTAACTGGTCATTGTAAATTGTCCTGTAATTAGTTTAGGGTTAATCGGGGGTGGCTCACAGGGCAAGAAGGGCCTGTTCCACGCTGTATCTCAATAAATAATCAATAATAGATAAGTATATTAAAATGCTACGTTCCAAGTGCATAATTTCCTCCACTGTGTGTAACTTGGTATGGAACAGGTTGACACTTTGAAGAAGGTGGTACGAGCATTTCATTTTGGAACTTTGTATTTTATCAGCAAGGTACGTATTTGAAAATCAAGTAGTAACAGCGATCAGATCATTTCTTGACCTGTGAATGCTGTCTTGCAGTGTACGCCATTCGCGAGGCCGCGACCAACAACTTGACCAAGTTGGTGGAGAAGTTTGGCAAAGACTGGGCAGAATCCACCATTGTGCCGAAAGTACTTGCCATGGCCAGTGACCCCAACTACCATCACAGAATGACCACCCTGTTCTGCATTAACGTGAGTATAACTTTGACAATACTTCCATTACACTTCACAAGCTGCTAATATATTTCATGAATAAAACATACAGTTAGAACACACACTAAAGAATAAAGAATTTAACAAAAATATTATGGATTTGTTTAAAATGTTCTTTTTATATATTCTTTGTGAATGTTTAGATTCTGCAAAAAATCAATTAACACTTTGCCAAAGCTGCTCCTTCCAATATTGACATCTGCTTGATAGGAGCTTCTGTGCTTGCGTTATTTGCTGAGGTGTAGTGGTGTTTTGTGTTTAATCTGCAAGGTGTCTGGAGTAAAAATTGAGTTGAGGACGAGACTTTTTATGATTTTGTGGAGCAGAGTTCCTCACCGTCCCTGTGGAAATGGATTGATGGTGTTAGCTGAAGGACAACTGATTTAATGACCTGTTGACCCACCAGATGGCTTACAGATTTCAAGTTTTATTTCACAAGGGTCTGTTTCTGTGCTGTAGTGGACTATGGCTCTGTCTTTTGCTTAGAGATCTGAGTACCTTGAAATGGACATTATACATTATCTGGATGAGGGAATTTTAAGTTTTTTGATGCAACTAGTTTCAATTTACAAGTGTACTTAAAGGCCCCCACAGTCATTCCAGATGCAGAATTAACTTCTTTCCCTGGATTTATTTGATGGGCCTGGGCTTTGCTGGAGTTTGGACAAGGTGAGGGAGAGATTGAGTTGAAATGCCTAGATAAGATGGATGTTTCTAAAAGTGGGTGAGTCTAGGACTGGAGGGCACAGCCTTTGGAACAGAGGGATATCCCTTTAGAACGGAGATGAAGAATTTCTTTAGCCGGAGCGTGGTGAGTCTACGGAATTCATCGCCACAGGCGGCGATGGGAGGCCAAGTAATTGGGTATATTTAAAGTGGAGCTTGATAGGTTCTGGAGGGTGTCGAGAGGTCTGCACGACCTGGCGTTTTTGCGGTATCCTCAAGGATTTGGCAAGCTGGACTCTCAAGAATGCAGGTGCAGCGGCCGCAGCCATTACTGGGAGTGGACTTCAGGTTGGATGAGAGTGGCCTGAGAGGGGAAAATGAAGTGGTGTTCAGTCAATTTCAGCAACGAGCCAGGTTAAAAAGTTTAAAGAGTCGCAGGGGGAAAGACTAACTTCTCTGTGAGGCTTTACACACCTCAGCAGTGAACCGACTGTTCCCGTCAGCACTTGTCTCTGCACTGAATTGACTTGCTGGCTGTGTCCTGCGACCATTGGGCCCCTGGCTCAGATAACATGCTGAACTGGCTCCTTGGCTGTGGACTGCAACCATTGGGCCCCTGGACTGGTTTCACTTCTCTCAGCACGGAACTGACTCCATTGCTGTGACCTGCAGCCATCTACTGATCTGAACTGGCTCCCTGCCTGTGGGCCTAATTTCGGTGACCCTGCGGTTCATGTTCTGTGTCTTACTGGTTTACTATTTTTTTATTCTTGTTTGCCCGATTTGTTCTTTCTGGGCAGATTGCGTGTCTGACAGTCTTTGCTGCATGGGATTCTTTCTTTTTCCATGGATTCTCTTGTGTTTCTTTGCTTTATGGCTGCCTGCAAGAAGACGAATCTCCTGCTTGTATATGGAGTTCATACTTTGGTAGCAATGTACGTTGAACTTTAGACCTCTGGATCAGCAGGAACACCTCAGAAAGATATGCCTGCGCGGGCTGGACCAAAACAGGACTAACATCCTGCGGGAGTGCTCGCTGGGATTCAAACTCAAAAGGGATGGGCCACAGGCCACATTTACAGTTGAGGTGGCCGTGCAGTTAAATATCGAAGGGAAACAAAGCGAGCCCAGTAAGGAGAGCAAACCTCAGTCTGATAAGAAATGCAAGATTATATTTATTTTGGTGTAAGCAACGTTACTAGTAAAGCAAATGAGCTCACAGGAGGGCGATTGTTACTGTCATAGAGAGGGTTGAATGGCTGAACGATTCACTCAGTGAATGGTGTGGTGGGCATGGCACCGTAATATTGATTTATTACTGAAATATCGAGGAGGAGGACATTCTGGGACACTCCTTACTAATCCACAAGCCTCTACTGGTGAACTTCCAGTCAGCTGGCGGTGTGCTGGGGCGCGGCGGGTTCTACTGGGCCAGCCAAAGGTGTTATTGTCTTTTGTTTATTTCTTTACGATCTCAAGACCCTGCTGGAAGTTAAGCACTTAAAGAGTGCTGCGGGCCTACCCCATCGGCGTAGAAACAGAAGGAGCTGGACTTGGGGCAGATCGCACTCTCCCCGCATCAGAGAGTCAGCAATGTGGTTGGCGTGCAGACTGGCAGCCAGCAATTGTCTTAGTCTCTTTTCTCGTGATTGCAAAACCCTGTTCGGCATTGTTAATGTGTAATGCTGCAAGTCTGGTCTTCTGATTTATTGCAGACTGCAGGGGCTGGCAGCAGGGGTGACTGACACCCCTGCAGGGTGAGCGGATGTGGCCTCAAGCCATGGGGCCGCCTGTTTGCAGCCGCCCAGGAGAGAGGCATCAAGAGCTGGCGCTGGAGGTGATGTAGCGCAGCGTTTATGCTAATGTTGGTGCTGTCCCTCTCCCCCCAAGTGTTTGCATGGCCGAAGGCAGGATGTACGTGTTCGACTACAGACTGCTGCAACATTCATGGACTCAGGGACTTGGACTATATTTGTTGTGTGACTATATTTTACTGCTATATGTGCCACGTGCTGTGTATGACTGTTGGTACTGTGTTTTGTACCTTGACCCTGAAAAAACACTTTCATTTGGATGTATTCATGGGTATTCATGAATGACAATTAAACTTGAACTTGATGTAAACAGCCAAGAATAGCAAAACATTGGAATATTACCTGCAAGCTGCACACCAACCGGACTTGGAAATATATTGCCATTACTTCTGAAACCCCCTTTTTACTGGGCGTCTCTGGAAATGCAGCCTTTTAGCCCCTCGCAAACAGCCACTGGACTCCGCGGGGAGAAACTTCAGGCTTCGTACATCTAAGGTGTATGTGACTTTGGTCCCGCAAAATCCGTGAGGTTCGGATGTCTCGCCTACCTAAATCCCGGTTTGTGTGAATGCTGTGTGATTTACTGCCCCTGGCAATCGCCTGTCAGCAAAAAATAACAGATTGTACACTGCATAGAATTATTCAGGAGTATATTTAAGAATGTTAACTTAAGCAAACAGTTATTGAAGGAAAGAAAGAGAAAAAAAACAACAAGGGCCCATTCTACTTAAAAAGTCACGTATACAGTGGAGCTCAAATCTTGAACTTCTCTGTAAATCGCGCGCTGGACCCTCCCTCCATCTGCGTGAAAGCACACACCACCTTCCGAAGGTCACTGGAAATCCATCTTGAACAAAGAGGCTTTCCCACGGGATTATTGGTCCTTCCTCCTCGAAGCCATTCATCTGCACAAAGCACCCTCATCATCCACCATCTTCCCTCCTGCCTTCTCCCAGCTCCCGCCAAACAAAGACCTCTCTGCCCAGTAATCTCTAGCACCTTCTCCCAATACTACCATCTTGATTGGATGACACCTCATTCCTGAGCTCAAAACCAAACAGGCTGAAAGCAGAACAGATTGCTCTTAGAGAACTGCTAAAATGAAATGCCTACAGCATAGCAGTAAAAATCTGAACCAGGGCATTGACATTGACTGGGTCAGAACCCTGGATCACCCACCCTAACTGCATTGTGGGTGCACCCAAACCTCAAGGACTGCAGCCCACCACAAAGGAATTAAATACCACTTCAACCTGTGATGCCCACACATTCCTTGGAGGAATATGCAAAAAGAGCTTCAAGTAACAGTGTACAGGTAGTCCCTAGGAGTGGTCACATGTGACAGCTCTCCCAGTATTCAGCATGAGGTACAGAAGCAAGGAAATCAGAATCAGGTTTAACGTCTCCGGCACAATGTCGTGAAATTTGCTGTCTTTGTGGCAGCAGTACAGTGCAACACATAATAACAGAAAACTGTGAATTACAGTAAATATATAAAATAACAGTGCGGAAACAGAAATAAAAAGTAGTGAAGTAGAGCATGGGTTCAGTGTCCATTCAGAAATGGCAGAGGGGAAGAGACTGTTCTTGAATCGCTGAGTGTGTGCTTTCAGGCTTCTGTGCCTCCTTCCTGAGGGTCGCAGTGAGAAGAGGGCATGTCCTGGGTGGCGGGGTCCTTCACCATGGATGCCACCTTTTTGAGGCATCGCTCCTCAAAGATGTCCTGGATACGAAGGAGAAAGGCAAAACACAGTTGTACGAGTTATCAGGTTATAGCAGTACAGAACCTCAACCTCTCTGATATCAGCACGAACGATTTCAAAGGGAATGGCCCAAAGGAGGGGGGATCCAGGAAAACTTTGTGAGGAACAGAGTGAGAGAAGGACAAAGGGTCTCGGCCTGAAACGTCGACTGGCCTGCTGCGTTCACCAGCAACTTCTATGTGTGTTGCTTGAATTTCCAGCATTTGCAGAATTCCTGTTGTTTGAGAGAAGGACATGGCTGGAAAACTCAAACAGGGCAAGAAGCCGATGTATTAGGAGTCTTTCGTGGAGTTGGATACGCAATGTTTCCAAGGCCTGATGAAATGTATCCTTGGCTGTTATGGGAAGGAAGGGCTGAGCTCCCAAGGTCTCTTCGAGAGTTCAGTGAAACCCTCTCTCACTGCTCCCCCTCCGTGATCTCTGCTTCCTTTCGACGGGAGTCGGTGAAACCTTCTCTCACTCTGTGATATCTGCTCAGCTCTTTACTTCATCCCTCCCCACTCCTGGTTTCACCCAGCACCTTGTATTTCTTTCTCCACTCACCTTCCCCCGCCCCACCGAACTTTTAAATCTACTCATCTTTTTTCTCCACTCCTGCCGAAGGGGTCTCGGCTGGAAATGTCGACTGTACTCTTTTCCATCGATGCTGCCTGGCCTGCAGAGTTCCTCCAGCAATTTGTGTGTGTTCCAACGATCCTAGTAGATTAAAATCCTCTCCCATCCTCATTGATGATGTAAAGATCATTGGCAGAGGTTCAGCAATCTCCTCCTTCACCTTCCACAGCAGCCTGGGGTACATCTCATCCGGTCCTGGCGATTTATCCAACTTGATGCTTTCCAAAAGCTCCAGCACATCCTCTTTCTTAATATTTACATGTTCAAGCTTTTCAGTCTGCTGCAAGTCATCACGACAATCACTAAGATCCTTTTCCATAGTGAATACGGAAGTAAAATATTTATTAAGTACCTCTGCTATTTCCTCCGGTTCCATACATACTTTCCCACTGTCACACTTGATAGGTCCTATTCTTTCACGTCTTATCCTCTTGCTCTTCACATACTTGCAGAATGCCTTGGGGTTTTCCTTAACCCTGCCTGCCAAGGCCTTCTCATGGCCTCTTCTGGCTCTCCTAATTTCCTTCTTAAGCTCCTTCCTATTAGCCTTATAACCTTCTAGATCTTTAACATTGCCCAGCTCTCTGAACCTTTTGTAAGCTTTTCTTTTCTTCTTGACTAGATTTATTACAGCCTTTGTACACCACGGTTCCTGTACCCTACCATAACGTCCCTGTCTCATCGGAACGTACCCATGCAGAGCTCCACACAAACATCCCCTGAACATTTGCCACATTTCGTCCACACTTTTCCCAAAGAGCATCTGTTTCCAGTTTCCTGCCTGATAGCCTCATATTTCCCCTTGCTCCAATTAAACGTTTCCCTAACTTGTCTGCTCCTATCCCTCTCCAATGCTATGGTAAAGGAGATAGAATTATGATCACTATCTCCAAAATGCTCTCCCACTGAGAGACCTGACACCTGACCAGGTTCATTTCCCAATACCAGATCAAGTACAGCCTCTTCTGTTGTAGGCTTATCTACATATTGTGTCAAGAAACCTTCCTGAATACACCTAACAAATTCCACCCCATCTTAAACCCCTTGCTCTTGGGATACGCCAATCGATATTTGGGAAATTAAAGCCTCCCATCATGACAACTCTGTTATTATTACACCTTTCCAGGATCTGTTTCCCTATCTGCTCCTCGATATCCCTGTTACTATTGGGCGGCCTATGAAAAACACCCAGTAAAGTTATTGACCCCTTCCTGTTCCTAACCTCCACCCACAGAGACCCCGTAGACAATCCCTCCATGGCGTCCACCTTTCCTGCAGCTGTGACACTATCTCTGATCAACAGTGCCACGCCCCCACCTCTTTTGCCTTCCTCCCTGTCCTTGTTGAAACATCTAAAACCCAGCAATTGAAGTAACCATTCCTGTCCCTGAGCCATCCAAGTCTCTGATGGCCACCACATCATATCTCCAAGTAGTGATCCACGATCTAAGCTCATCCGCTTTGTTCACAACACTCCTTGCGTTAAAATAGACGCATCTCAAACCTTCGGTCTGAGAGCATCCTTGCATCCTTTCTCTATCACCTGCCTATCCTCCCTCTCGTACTGTCTACAAGCTTTCTCTATTTGTGAGCCAACCTCCTCTTCCCTAGTCTCTTCAGTTCGGTTCCCAACCCCCAACCATTCTAGTTTAAACTCGCAGTAGCCTTAGCAAACCTCCCTGCCAGGATTTTGGTCCCCCTCAGATTGAAGTGCAACCTGTCCTTTTTGTACAGGGCACTCCTGCCCCAAGAGACGTCCCAATGATCCAGAAATCTGAATCCCTGCCCCCTGCTCCAATCCCTCAGCCACGCATTTATCCTCCACCTCATTTCCCCCTGACATCTCCTCTGTACCCACTCCCAAGCACCTTAAAACTATGCCCTCTCGTTCTGGCCATTTCAGCCCTGGGAAAAAGCCTCTGACTATCCACACAATCAATGCCTCTCATTATCTTGTTCACCTCTATCAGGTCACCTCTCATCCTCCGTCGCTGCAAAGAGAAAAGGCCGAGTTCACTCAACCTATTCTCATAAAGCATGCTCCCCAATCCAGGCAACATCCTTGTAAATCTCCTCGGCACCCTTTCTATGGCTTCCACGTCATTCCTGTAGTGAGGTGACCAGAATTGAACACAGTACTCCAAGTGGGGTCTGACCAGGGTCCTATATAGCTGTAACATTACCTCTCGGCTCTTAACCTCAATCCCACGATTGATGAAGGCCAATGCACCGTATGCCTCCTTAACCACAGAGTCAACCTGCGTAGCAGCTTTGAGTGTCCTATGGACTCAGACCCCAAGATTCCTCTGATCCTCCACAGTGCCAAGAGTCTGACCACTAATGCTATATTCTGCCATCATATTTGACTCGATAGCCGAATTCCGCTCTTGCGTCTTATAATCCTGGTTCCCTCTTGGCTTGGGTCACCTTGCCATGGAAGAGATCCCAGTGATGCTGTCTGCTCTGCACCCACACTTTGTACATTTCAGCCGTCCTGCCTTCCTGTTTCTAAACTCGCTCGTACATGGCAGAAGGGGTAGTCCAGCGATTACAATATACCAGCACTTCTTCTTTACAACTTGTCTGTTGATCTGTAAATCTCCGTTGCAGGACCTCATCTCTCTCCTTGCGGATGATCATTGGTGTCAGCGTGGACTATGCCTTTTTATCATGGGGCAAAATACATTCTGAGTGTCGCACAAATCAGATCGATGACCTTTTCTTCAGTCTTGCTTCGTGAAGGTCGGGGCTGTGAATGAACATTTGCATTTTCTGCTGGTTTTTTTTAGGTGTTGTCTGAAGCCTGTGGCCAAGAAATCACAGCAAAGCACATGCTACCGACGGTTCTCCAGATGGCAGGCGATCAGGTGGCAAACGTTCGCTTCAACGTGGCTAAATCATTGCAGAAAATAGGACCGGTTTTAGATGCCAGGTAAGTATTTGAGTTGGGGTTTATAACCCGGCCTGTGGAGAATGTTTCACCTCCGGTTTGGAATGGAAGTTGAGACACCACTGTGGTGGCGTTTAGTGATGGAGTCGCACCGTCTTTTGTCCCCACAGGTCCAATCCGGCCAAGACCACCATCTCTGCCAGTCCCATTGTCCCAGGTTCTCAACCTGGGGTTCATGGACCCCTAGCGTAATGGTCCATGACACCAAAATAGTTGTGCACCCTTGCTCTAAACCTTTCCTGCCCGCGTACCTGTCCTGATTGAAGTTGTTAATGTGCCTGCCTCAACCAGTTCCTCTGGCAGCTCATTCCATGTACTGCGTGGGGGAGGGGCATAAACTTAACCCTCAGGCCTCCCCCTGCCCTGTGGTGTTTGCCTCACTTTCCTGCTTGACCTTGATCCTTTGGTACCCTTAAACGATCATCTTCTCTATCCAGAGGTTAAGACCATAAGACACAGGAACAGAAACAGGCTGTTCGGCCCATCGATACTGCAGGGCCATTCTATCATGGCTGATTTATTATTCCCCTCAACCCCACTCGCCTGCCTTCTCCCCATTTTTTTTAAAAAAGGACATCCTTGCCAAGAACATTTAGTGGCCCGTTTCTACCCTCCAGGCTGGTCCTCATTGTTAAAACTTCTGGCAAGCTGGCAACGTGGGTTAAAAGTTGGCTGAGGATGGTGGAGGGTGTTTCAAGCAAAGCTTGGGTTCTGGATATAGTCAGTTGTACTGTATAGAAGCATGCCCTCTTGTCCATTACATCTATACTGACAATCACTCCTTGCTATAGTAAACCCACTCAGCCACACTAACTCCACATCCCTCTGTCTTGCTAACTGAACCTGTAGAACAGGCCCATTGGCCCACAATGTTGTGCCAAACTAATTCTTCCTTTTCAGTCCGGACGAAGGGTCTGGGCCCGAAACGTCACCTGTTTATTCATTTCCATAGGTGCTACCTGACCTGCTGAGGTCCTCCAGCATTTTGTGTGTGTTGCTCTGGGTTTCCAACACCTGCAGACTTTATAAATAAAGCAGCGCCTAATTGAACCATGTCCTTTGGCCCGCACGTGGCCGATATCCTCCATTCTCAGCACGTTCATTTGCCTGTCTAACAGTGTCTTAAATACTTCAATGCTCACACAAAACGCTGGAGGAACTCAGCAGGTCAGGCAGTGTCCATGGAAATGAATAACCAGTCGGTGTTTCAGACCGTGACCCTTCATTGGATCATAAACACTTGTTTCAAACCTGCATCCAGTTCCACCAGACCCGTCGGTGTGTTCCAGGTACTCAAATCCTCGGCACGTCTTTGAGCTGTTCTCTTCTGGCTCTTACATCTCAACTGTGAGCCGTCTGCCTTTGCCTCAGAATTTTGTAAACTTCTGTCAGCTCGTCCCTCCCTCAGACTCCATCACTCTGGAGAAAGCAACCTCTCCGGTAACATCTGCAGTACCAGCCAGCATGTCTGGACCTTTTTCAGACCCTTTAAAGGGGAGACCAGGGCTGAATTCACTACTCCAAATGTGACGTAACCAGAGGTTTATCACAGGCAACGTCCTGTAAACATCTTCTGTACCTTCTTCAAAGTCTCCACACCCTTTAAAGGACTGACCAGAGCTGAATTCAGTACTCCAAATGTGACCTAACCAGAGGTTTATCAAGTGACTGTCCAGGTTTTGTTCCTGCCTGCACCACCACCACCTCCTTTGGCAGCTCAGCTACCAACTCCTGCATGAAAAGTTTACTCCTCCAATCTTCTTTAATACATCTTCCCTCTCTCCTTCAACCACTGATGGATAAATCCTGGTTAGAAGTGAAAACCGCACAGTGAGATTTCAGTTAACGCCACCACCATCTTCATCATCATGAGACGTGGGCGATCGTGGTCTCTCCATGGCCACGATTGTTCTTGGCAAATTGTCCTGCAGAACTGGTTTGTGCCATTGACGCCTTCTGGGCCGTGTGTGTCTTTACAAGACGAGGTGACCCCCCCCACCCCCCAGCCATTATCAGTGCTCTTCAGAGATTGTCTGCCCGGCGTCAGTGGTCGTACAACCGGGACTTGTGATCTGCACCGGCTGCACACATGACTGTCCACCATCTGCTCCCACGGCATCGCGTGACCCGGATCAGGTGGGGGGGCTTAAGCAGGTGTTGCACCTTGCCCAAGGGTGACCTGCAGGCCTGCGGAGGGAAGGAGCACCCTGCACCTCCTTCGGTAGCGACGTATCTCCACCCCGCCAACCCGTCCGGTGAACGATTTTTGTGAAATTGTGCGTTTGTGATTTGATTGGAATTTGTGTGGAAAGAAATAACAGATGGATTGCATTAAAAGGAAGTTTATGCATTCAGTGCCCCCTCTCTTCAACGGCATAAAAATGGAGCATCCAAATTGTTCTCCTTTTGCATCCACTACCCCAAATGAGCTCAGCTGCAGTTTCTGACCATAGTCTGCTAGTTGAGCTCTAACCCGTATCTGGCCAGTAAACGATCAGTTGTGGTAGTGGGAGCCTGCGTGAGAGGCAGAAATAGGAGATTTTAATCTGGGTAGTATCCAGTATCGCTTTAGATTTAAGTGAATGTGCTGCTGTCTTGTTTTGAAGGTCACAGGTACTAAAAATTGCTTTTTAAATCACAGCACTTTACAGAACAAGTTCAAACCAACACTGGAGAAATTGGGTCAGGACCAAGATATGGACGTAAAGTACTTCGCGCAGGAAGCCATGACTGGTAAGTTGTGGCTTTGGACCCAGCTCGGTACGAGCATAAGCATTCTCCATTCAAGCAGTTGTGGCCTCCATTGTACTAGAGTCTGTCACTGGGTCTCTGAAGATGAGCACAAGACAAGATGGGTGTCTGCTGGGTTCCTGCTCTAGGTGCACTGATGGTAGAAAAGGCTCTTTAAACTAAAGATGTGTGCTTTGTAATCTGCACGTGTAACTGGTGAGAGTCAGGGAAAAACATGCAGTCCTCAGCACGTTCATTAAAGGGGATAAAACACAAATTATGGATTCAAAACTCTGAACCAGCAAGAGGGTTATTCGAGGTGCTGGAACAATGCTGTGATATTTGGAACTGTTTCCAGTTAAAGGGATTTACTAATTGTTCAGAATTATAAACCTTGTTATAGAGCCAAGCATGAAGTTCTCAGTTCTGTCTCTTACTTCCCTCCCTGTTTCTGTAAGCTGAATATTTTAAGAACCAATCCAGAGTTTTGAGTACAATCCTCAGTAAAGAGTTCTGTGTTTATATTAGGTGATTTTTAGGGTTTAGGAACGGGTGTTAAAATCTAGTGCCAGACATCCCACCCTGCAAAATCTCATTTCAGGGAGGTAGCAGTACGATATGGAGAGCAAGCTGTTGCCCCATGTAGCAAGCTCCCCGTCTGCACGCACCCAAAGGAACGGCAGATTGAGTTTGGTACCAGGAGCACCACAGGAGTTGTCAGTCAGCGTAGGACTGCCTTAGGGACTCCAGCTCCGGGTTTACTCCCAGAGCCTTCCCTGTGAGTGGGTACAGCGGCAAGGCAGCGGGGGTTTGAGATCAGAATTTTCCTTCTCCTAGATGAGCTGACGAGTCCCATCTGCCCGAATAGGTCTTGAAGCAACAGGAATTAAGAGCTGGCAATTGTATGAATTCACTTGCAATATTTTAGAAATGACATACTCCATCGCTAGAATTCCCACAAGTTGTCGTCATAGCTTACAGATAGATGCGTATTCTGATTATCTTCAGAAACGTTCCCATTTTGTCTCCGTTTAATATCTAATCTGCATGTTTTCCTTCTTATCTAGTGCTTGCCTTATCGTAGAAAGGAGTGAAGAAATGGCTCTCCAGACTTGCAACGAGATCTGCCGCTGACATCTTTGAAAACCTTCTTCCACTCTCTCTTTGTACCGTATAGGAAAAAGGAAAGTTACGTCACATCCGGAGTTTCTCCAGTTTGCGGACGATTTCCCTCCACGCCTCTCTAACATAGTGGGGAACCGCGTACGAAGCAAGTTACAGCAATGGTTTGCCATTGCCTTCTGCCGGGTGAGTTTCCAAAGAGATCACCAGCTCGTAACCCAGCATGGATGGAAAGCGTGCAGGGGAGCCGGCTGGATTCAAACTCGGGGTGACGCCACTACAACACCAGCTGGGTCAGCCTACTGTATGATATGGGGACTACTTTATGTTGTAGTAACACGTCATTGCATGCGCTACTAGGTGCACATTGATACGTATGTGTTTGTTCTGCATCGTTTTCTACTAGTAAAGAACCATGAAACTTCGCTCCTGTCTCCAGCATTTTTATTAATAGCATTGTTGTGTAGCCAGGCCACATACACAACACTCTTTAAAGAATTACCCCTGGAAATGTAAACGTCTCGTACGTAGTGTCACTGGATTTTAGCTGCCTTGTAGATTCTAGTTCTGCAGTCTTTCTGCTGTCTCAATTTAGCTTGAGATATCGAGCTGTCTACTCCCCTTATTTATTTTCATTGACTGCAGTGTACCCAGTGGCATTGTGTATCCGATGGGTTTAACTGTTAACAAGGATGTGAGGTTATTAGCTTTGCTGCTCTGTCGACAGTCACTTGTATCCAGCATGCCTCCTCCTCCTTTCCCAAAACACCTTCGCTTGTATTCCCAGCATCCAGTGGCAAATGCTCGAATTAAAACTGAAGATGTTGTCCAATCTGAAACTGTTCTCGGATGGGGTGGCAGAGGAGGGGCCCAGTGAGGGGTCCACATTGGATGGGCCTTGGCTTGGGGAAGTGGTCCACATTAATGCGTCCTGACCCTGATGTAGGAGAGGGTTTCGCATTTGATGGGGCCTGGTGAAGGGGTGGGTTCCACATTGATGGGTCCTAAGGTGGGGCCCACATTTAATGGGGCCTCATGTGTCTGCACTGCATTGTCCCCACGTTGCTGAATGACGTGCTATAAGTTTTGACCGACCTTAATTTCCCTTTTAATCATTTTTAACATTAAAAGAAAGAGTGCCCGTTAGACAGTTATTGAAATGACTTTCAATGCCGACCTCATTATTCCAGTGACTTGAACAGCAGTGCCAGTGGATGCTGTGATTACCTGATGGTTTGGTTAGGCAGCCATTGCTTCTGTACGTATTAGTTAAAGTAGATTTTTCAATAGCTGAGCTTCTCTTCCCGACCAGAATTACACAATATTGTATCATTCCAGTGGTCTAGTCACATTTGGGATGCCATTTCAATATTGCAAATCACGTAATTTAATGTCTGTTAGCTTTTTGAATGATTATAGAGATTGTGTTAGGCACATTTAACCTGTTACCGGTGGACGTCATTCTCCTAATTTGTATATTACATCGTTGTTTTGACTGCTTTCCCTAATAAAGTGGATTAAGGTAAACGCTGCTTCGTGTTGCACACCAGAGAGGTGCAGGATTTACCGCCTTGCGACTTTTGCGGAGCAGAAACACGTAAAAAGCATATCATGTGTTTCGTTTCCCTTTAATTTTTTCCTTCTGTTAAATTTCTTTTTGAGGTAGCTTTCTGTGCTGTTCAGCTAGTTTTAGAGAGCAAAGTCTTGCACACAAATCAGAGTTAGTCACTGAAGATTTAGTCAACGTGGAGAGACAAGTACACCAGGGGAACAGGCCCTTCACCTCTTTTCTCTGGCATCTTCTCTCTTCATCTCTTCCTAACAAAAGCCCCAAGCCCAACCTTAGTGTCCCTCACCAGAGAAACCTCCAATTAATCATAAGACGATAAGATGGAGGAGCAGAAGTAGGCCCATCAGCCCATCGAGTCTGCTCTGCCATCCAATTCTTCCAGTCATCCCCATTCCCCTTGCCTCTTCATGATGCCCTGTCTCATCAAGAACCTATCTATCTCTGCCTTAAATACACCCAATGATTTGGCCTCCACAGCTGCTCGTGGCCCCTAGACCACCTCCCTCACCACTATTCAGACCCTTAAACAGTCCGTCCATGTGAGGCGATAGTTCACCAGCAGGTCTGCTTGTGTCACCTGCTGTAACTTGGTGCAGCCTCCTCTACATTGGTGAGATTCAGCGTAGATTGGGGTATCATATATTTGAGCACCTTCACTCTATCTGCCACAAAAGGCAGGCTCTCCCAGTGGCTATCCATTTCAATTCAACTTCCTATTCCCATTTTGGCGTGCTGATTGTCTCCTCTACCGCTCAAAGAGGCCACACTCAGATTGCTGGAGCAACATCTCATAGTCGATCTGGGTAGCCTCCAGCCTAATGGCACAAACACCGAGTTCTCCAACTTCCAGTAATCTTTCCCCACTCCCTCCTTCTCTCTGTTTCCAGCCCTCATGCTGGCTCCCCTCTTACCCTTCTCTTCACTTCCTCTGGTTCCCCCCTCCTCCTTCCCTTTCTTCCATGGTCTCTATCAGATTCCCTCTTCTCCAGCCCTTTACTTCTTCCACCTATCACCTCCCAGCCTCTCACACCCCCCTCCCCCTTCCCCCTCACCTGGTCTCGCCTATCACCTTCCAGCTTGTACTCCTTCCTGTCCCCGCACCACTTTATTCCAGCTTCTGTCCCCTTCCTTTCCAGTCTGTCCTGATGAGGGGTCTGTTTATTCCTCTCCAGAGATGGTGCTTGACCTGTCAAGCTCCTGTGTTAGTGTGACCTGTGCTGTTCCAACAAGAAAGATTCCAGTTTCAAGGTGACTCAAGTTAAGAGCAGTGGGGTAATCAGGTTGTTCTCACTGAATCCTGGTCTTCATTGGTGTGTTTTCTTGCAGGGAGTGCTGTTGGAGAGAAGTGGAAACACACTAAATAAGGAGAAGTATGTGACCCAGCATGGAGCAGTTTGCAGGGGAGCCGGCTGGATTCGAACTGGGGACCTTTCGTCCCCAAGTCCGACTCTGATGTCACGACACCACCAGTCGGGTCACAGGAGTATAGATGGGGAAATGCAAGCAGACTGTTTCCACTGAGGTTGGGTGGGACTACAACTAGAGGTCATATGTTAAGGGTGAAAGGTGAAAACCTTAAAGGGGAACATGAGGGGAAACTCAGAGGGTCATGAGAGTGTGGAATGAGCTGCAAATGCAAGTGGTGCATGCAGACATCCCACCCTGCAAAAACTCATTTCAGGGAGGTAGCACCATCAATTTGCGAGAGACTCCTGGAACTTCCGGGAGAGGTGGGATAGCTGCAATAGAGTAGCTCCTTAGCAGCTAGCCGGCTAGTTTAAATAACGTTAGTTATGATAATGAATGAATGACACCTGTTAAACTCACCTCAACATGTCTTTTACAGTCTTAACCCACCATGGGCAATAGAAAGGTCACTGTTACAAGCAGTGCAGCGAGCAACACTGTCATTATTTTGACCCCTGTTAGGCAGGGGTACTCTTCAGTGTAGTCTGGGGTGAAGTACGTTTTATATTTTCTTTTTGCTTTTTGTGGAACACTCTGCCATCCATCTATCCTCTCTCCCTGTGCCCCCTCTCCCCTCTCCCCTCTCCCCCCATCTGTGTGTGTGTGTGTGTGTGTGTGTGAAAAAAATCCATTTCCAGGATATTGTACATAATTTGCAGCCATCAGGGAGCCGCTGTCGATGTGCGGGTGACTCCTGCAACTTCCGGGAGAGGCGGGATGTCTGTGCGTGTGAGCTCAATTTCAACATTTAAGAGAAGTTGGGATGGGTACCTGGATGGCAGTGATGTGGAGGGCTATGGACCCAGTGCAGGTTGATGGGAGTAGGCAGCTTAAATGGCTTTCTATGAAATAGATCAGCCTGGGGCCTGTTCCTGTGTTGTATGACCTATGGAAGGCTATCTTAAGTATGAAAAAACAATTCCAAGAGAAGCTAGAGACAGAATCGGATGCACCTTAGCTTTGGCAGAGTTTGCATGCTATTACTTCCTACAAGGTGAAACCTAACATCATAAATGGCTGAATTAAGATGAATGCCTTTTATGTACACTTTGAAAGGCAGAATAAAATTATACATGTGTAATTCCCTGCAGCATCTTATATCTGTCTCAGAGGCCGACATCTGAACAGCTTTCAAGAGGGTGAACCCTGACAAAGCTTCATGCCCAATGGTGCACCTGACAAGGCACTGAAAACCTGTGCCACCCAATCAACCAGTTCTATAGGGAATGAATCTCATTGGCACTGAAAACCCATGCCACCCAACCAACCAGTTCTACATGGAATGAATCTCATTGGCACTGAAAACCTGTGCCACCCAACCTCCAGTTCTATAGGGAATGAATCTCATTGGCACTGAAAACCCGTGCCACCCAACCAACCAGTTCTATAGGGAATGAATCTCATTGGCACTGAAAACCTGTGCCACCCAACCAACCGGTTCTATAGGGAATGAATCTCATTGGCACTGAAAACCTGTGCCACCCAACCAACCGGTTCTATAGGGAATGAATCTCATTGGCACTGAAAACCTGTGCCACCCAACCAACCGGTTCCACAGGGAATGTATCTCATTGGCACTGAAAACCTGTGCCACCCAACCAAACAGTTCTATAGGGAATGAATCTCATTGGCACTGAAAACCCGTGCCACCCAACCAACCGGTTCCACAGGGAATGTATCTCATTGGCACTGAAAACCTGTGCCACCCAACCAAACAGTTCTATAGGGAATGTATCTCATTGGCACTGAAAACCCGTGCCACCCAACCAACCAGTTCCACAGGGAATGTATCTCATTGGCACTGAAAACCTGTGCCACCCAACCAAACAGTTCTATAGGGAATGAATCTCATTGGCACTGAAAACCTGTGCCACCCAACCAACCAGTTCTATAGGGAATGAATCTCATTGGCACTGAAAACCCGTGCCACCCAACCAACCAGTTCTATAGGGAATGTATCTCATTGGCACTGAAAACCCGTGCCACCCAACCAACCAGTTCCACAGGGAATGTATCTCATTGGCACTGAAAACCTGTGCCACCCAACCAACCAGTTCTATAGGGAATGAATCTCATTGGCACTGAAAACCCGTGCCACCCAACCAACCAGTTCTATAGGGAATGTATCTCATTGGCACTGAAAACCCGTGCCACCCAACCAACCAGTTCCACAGGGAATGTATCTCATTGGCACTGAAAACCTGTGCCACCCAACCAAACAGTTCTATAGGGAATGTATCTCATTGGCACTGAAAACCTGTGCCACCCAACCAACCAGTTCTATAGGGAATGAATCTCATTGGCACTGAAAACCCGTGCCACCCAACCAACCAGTTCTATAGGGAATGAATCTCATTGGCACTGAAAACCTGTGCCACCCAACCAACCAGTTCTATAGGGAATGAATCTCATTGGCACTGAAAACCTGTGCCACCCAACCAACCAGTTCTATAGGGAATGAATCTCATTGGCACTGCACTCACCCTTGCACCAGCTGCTCAACAACAATGCCTACGTCAGCCTCCTGTTTATTGATTATAACTCAGTGGTCAACATCATCATTCCTTCATTACTGATCAACAAGCTTCAAAACCTGAGCTCCTGTACCTCCCTCTGCAACTAGATCATCGACTTCCTGATCGGGAGATCAAAAATAACATCTCCTCCTCCAAGACAATCATCAAGGACTTATTGTAACTTAGTTATTTTGTTTTCTGTATTGCAGCCACAAACAACAAATTTCACAACATATGCCAGTGATAATAAACTTGATTCTGATTTTATAATGAAGGTCCACGAACAATGCATGATTATGCATTTTAAGCACTATTTATTTTGAAATTTGTAGCAATTTACTGTCTTTGGGCTGTACGTTTGCAACTTTGCACCTTACAATTGCTGCAAAGCAGCCAATTTCTTGTCATATGAGACAGTATTAATAGACCTGGTTCTGGTGTCACTGGAGACTTTGCTCCAGGAGGTCATCATGCCCTGAACAATAAGTACTGCAGAACTGGTGAGTAAGGCGAACAGATTGTAATTACAAATGAGGCTAGTATGTGGATCCAGACAACACCAAGGAAACTCCAGTCCTTGTATCTATTCAAGAGACTGCAGAATGGATGAGCAAAATTACCATATTACAATGGTAGAAAGAATACATTTTCCAAAATCCCACCTCTTTCTTCTTGAGGTTCCCCTCAACTGGAAGGAAGTAAATGTAACCCCACTCTTTGACAAAGTTGGGAGAAGACAATTGCAGAGAAAATACTTAAAGTCTATCATTGAGTGAGTGGCAACAGCACATTTAAAAAAGTAGGACTGATCAGAATTGGCGTGTAACTTGTTCAAGTTTGCTGAGAATTGATGAGGAAGACAGCTATGCTGCTCATTAGATTTTCAGAAGACCTCGAATAAGGTGCCACAGAAGAAATCATAAAGCACATGGGAATGAAGGAAATATTCTTGTGTGGGTTGAGGATCAGTTAATAAACAGAAAATAATGACTCGGAATAAATAGGTCACTTTGAGATTCGGAGGTTGTTGACTAGTGTTGCAGGAGTTGATATTCTAATATTCAGTCAATATCAATGATCTTGTTGAGAGGGTTTACAATAATATACAGTATCCATGTTTGCTAATGATACCAAGTTGGGGTCTGTATGACTTGTAATGATGATACAGAGATGTTTTAAATGGATGTACACACAAAATGCTGGAGGAACTCAGCAGATCTATGGGAATAAATAAACAGCCGACGTTTTGGGCCAAGACCCTTTATCAGAGCTGGAGAGGAAGGGAAAGATTCCAGAATATGAAGGGAGGGGTAAGGGAAGGAAGACAAGTTGGAAGGTGATAGGTGTAGACAGGT
Organism: Mobula hypostoma; assembly: GCF_963921235.1. Classification (NCBI taxonomy): domain Eukaryota; kingdom Metazoa; phylum Chordata; class Chondrichthyes; order Myliobatiformes; family Myliobatidae; genus Mobula; species Mobula hypostoma. Next base: position 36,298,047 of record NC_086106.1, on the reverse strand, counting down.
GGGTGGGGGAGGGGGGAGGGAGAGATGAAGTAACAAGCTTAGAGATGACAGGTGGAAAAGGTAAAGGACTGGAGAGTGGACCATGGGAGACAGGGAAGGAGGAAGGGCACCAGAGGGAGGTGATAAGCAGGGAAGAGAGGTAGTAAGAGGCCAGAGTGGGGAATGGAAGGGGTAAAATTACCAGAAGTAATTCAAGTAAGAGAAATCATTGTTTCATGCCATCAGGTTAAAGACTACTTAGTTGGAATACGAGGTGTTGCAGTGTGGGATACGGGAAAATTGAGGTTGGTGGCAGTGGATGGGAGATCTCCAGAGTCGATGAGGTTGCTGGTGGTGTCAGAGACAATATCCTGATGGTCTGAAGTGAGGTCCTTTTCAAGGGGTCAGTAAGAGGAGGTGTCCAGAGAATTGACACCTGGTCACAAGATTCACAAAGCTGAATGGTTGGGTAGGCCCATTGTTTCTGCCTCCTCTTGCATCCACATACCACAACTCCATTTTATCCCTCTTGTTTCAGTTGCGTCCCACCTACATCTGCAAGTCACCTTCCAGCTTCTTACATCATTCCCCCCTCCCCCATCCACTTGGCTTCACCTTACACCTTCAAGATCGGTCTCCTTCTCCTCTCCCTACACTTTTATTCTGGCATCTTCCCGCTTCCTTACCAGTCCTGATGGAATGTCCCAGCCTGAAGCATCAACAGTTTATTCATTGTTGTAGCGTGGACGAAATCACCAGAGAGACAGAGTCACTGGTAGGTACAAAGCAGCCTCTTTATTCGACACAAGCTACAGCAGGCATCTTACGGACGGAGACGCTTTCCGCAGAAAGGTCAGCTAGCCCAATGCGGGCTCAATATTTATATGCTAAACACAAAGGCAATCGCTACTTAAAAAGTTATAGACAATGCTTCCTTTTGAGGCTACATACAAAATATCACACCATCCTTTCCTTTCGACGCCAACCTGTCTGGGTTGGTATCCACAACCTCCAGGAATGTAAGTTAAGTTTACGATACATTTATTTGGCATTTCCCATGCTAAGATAGAAGATAATTAATATTTATAATGTATAGATAATACTGTCTTCAAAACTACAGCATCAGGTCAAACTACGGCGCCAGAAGCATAGGAAGTGCATTGTCAAGTCGAAGTCTGGTGGCCAAAGTCATTTAAGTGTAAACAAATCATTATCCCAAAAAAATTCACTCTAACATTCATTTGCATAGATGATGCCTGACCTGCTGAGTTCCTCCAGCGTTTTGTGTGTGTTGTCCTGGATTTCCAGCATCTGCAGTATCTTTTGTGTTTGAAATGGATTCATGCAGGTTATGTGAATCTGCAAGGTCACAGCTGATAGAGTGTAATGTGGAAAAGTGCAAGAGGAAATTTGGTTGGGAAAATAGAAAAGTAGAGTAGTTAAATGATGAGAGACTGTAAGGAGTTGGTGCTCAGAGTGACCTGGGTACCAGTGTACGTGAATCACTGATGCCAAAATACAGCAAACAGTTAGAAAGACAAATGGTTTGCTCGTCTTTATTGAACGAAGAAGGAGTACAAGAATAATAACATTCAAGTGCATTTATATAAATATCTGGTAAGATTGTGCCTGGAATATTGTAAAGAGATCTGGTCTCTCGAGCTAATAAAGGATATGAAAACAAACGAGACTGTGGATTCTGGGATCTGCCAGCAAAACCAAAACTCTGAAAGAACTTAGCTCATCAATTAGTATCTGCAGAGAAAGAATACAAGTTGATGTTCCAGGCTGAGACCTTGCACCAGGAGTGGACTGGGTGTGAATAAATGATATACTGTACAGTGGATTCTGGTCAGTTATTCTATCAGTTAATCCAGACAGCCACTTATTTGGGACAACTCTAAATGAACATAAACTAATCAAAAAAAAGCCAGAATTTCCTCACGTATTTGGGACACTATGTCTCTTAACTGGGACGGCAGAGTATTGCCAAACAGTTTCGAACTAGCGTCAGTTGTGTGCACTTGTGTGCCATTAAATACTCCACCGTGCTTAGAGTGAACAGTTTTTAAATATCATCAGCTTGTGTTCAAAAAAGCAGTGGTTTATGTCAGGGATAGGTAGCGAGAAATAAGCAGTAAGACAATTCAGAACTGTTTTTCTCACTGCAGTTTCAAGCAGTCAGGCTTGGAGATGCAAGAAATGGCTGGGAATGAAAGTGAAACAATTTCACTGCTTCAACAAATTAGAAACCACGAAGAAAGTTAAGATATTGACAATCATCTTGAATGTTACAATGAAAATGAGGATTTGGAGAATGCAACAGTTTCTAACTAGCATCAGTTGTGTGCATGTGTGTGGCCATGAGACACTACAGCATGCTTAGAGCAAATAGTTTTTAAATAGCATCAATTGCGTATGCTTGTGCTATGGTATTCATTTGAGCCTACTGATGCCAAATGACAAAGCAACAATTTTTGACACTACTTCAACACTGATTTTGTTCATTTACAGTCAATCAAAAAGAACAGAGCAGCGTACACTGTATCAACTCTGCTGTCGAGAACTATTAGGTGTTATCATAGTACTACAGTTATATTGGTAATATTCTAATTTGTTCTGTATTTATTTAAATACATAATTTGTTGCTCAGTTGAACATAGTTTGCCCTTTTAAAACTATTTTCATGAAAATTTGGCTAATTGTGGCAGCCACTTCATTGGGCCAAAATGTACTGATCCTGGTGTGTCCCCATTAACTGGAATCCACCATTCTGATAAATGGATGAAGGGTTAGTGAGGTAGAAGATCAGCCATGATTGCACTGACTGGTAGGACATACATGAATAGGCAAAGTGACCTACTTCTGCTTCGATTTTTTTAATGATCTCAAAAGCACGGTCAAGATCAATGAGCCTACCTTCAAAAGTCATATCCCATTAACTGCACCAACAGCCTAATTGACTATTAAATCACCAGTTTTGCATCAGACTATAAATCAGGCCTCATATGTAACATTAGAGTACATCACCTGTTCTATCCATGCACCAACAATTAACCCCCAAATCCAAATCTCACAGGTTACACAAACTGCTCGTTTCAACCAAGATAGCCATGTCAACCAGGTGATACTTACCGACAAATTGTATTGCCCCTTGCAGAACAGGATGGTGCAGGGTCAGAAGCACTGGGTGCTTACTAAATGGGATCGGTGGACCACTACAGAATGAAAGTATCATGACTGCATTCAGTATGCTGGGCACTGACCTACATGATTCACTGCCAATGGTCACGTCAACTGGATCTTGAGGAAATGCTATGACCTTCTAAAATATACCAGTGTTGCCTGCAAATTATGTGCATGCAGTAATTGTGCCCTGTACCCTAGTTAAGCTTGCAACTCCAGTGAAATTACTGCACATTCTCAGTAAATTTGAACAGTCTTAATATCTCTTACACAACAGAGGACAACTAACTGTGAGTTATTAAAAACAGCTCCAATCTGAGAGAAGCCAAACGCTAAAGATTTGTCACCACATTAAAAGGCAATGCTGTTCTTTCCCTATTGTTGTAATTGTAGCAGGTGATTTATTTCAGTGAGGACTTTGTGTAAGGCAACCTGCACCTCAACTAGGTATCTTACTGAAGTTCAGAGAGGAGAATGTTCCATAAAGATTCTGTGCATAAACAAACTTCTGCAATGAGCCTTTCACCACTTCCCCTCATGTCAGGATGAGTGGCTGTCCCAGCTCTGCTTGGCCCCTGTTATTAGTCACAGAATTGTACAACATAGGGACTTTGTACATTTGACCCATTGTGTCCATTCTATCAAAGAGCTCATTTACACTAATCTGATTTCCTGTTATAATAATCAATTAACCTAGTAACTCGCACATCTTTTGAGTGTGCCTCAGTAGCTGCACAGCAAGTTCCTAATGGGAATGGATGCATCTGGTGGGATCTCAGAGCGAATGTGTAGACTCCACAGACAACACTAGAGATCAGGAAGGAAGCTAATGTTTGTATCAGACCTCCAAGGTAATCAGTTTCTCTCTCTTTGATCCAATACCATTCCCTACTACCATAACACACATCAAAGTTGCTGGTGAATGCAGCAGGCCAGGCAGCATCTCTGGGCAGAGGTACAGTCGATGTTTCGGGCTGAGACCCTTCGTCAGGATGAACTGAAAGAAGAGCTAGTAAGAGATTTGAAAGTGGGACGGGGAGGGGGAGGGGGACGGGGAGATCCAGAGTGATCGGAGAAGACAGGAGGGGGAGGGATAGAGTCAAGAGCTGGACAGGTGATTGGCAAAAGGGATATGAGAGGATCAACTGTCCAGCTCTTGGCTCCATCCCTCCCCTTCCTGCCTTCTCCTATCATTTTGGATCCCCCTCCCCCTCCCACTTTCAAATCTCTTACTAGCTCTTCTATCAGTTCATCCTGACGAAGGGCCTCGGCCCGATACGTAGACTGTACCTCTTCCTAGAGATGCTGCCTGGCCTGCTGCGTTCACCAGCAACTTTGATGTGTGTTGCTTGAATTTCCAGCATCTGCAGAATTCCTCGTGTTTGCTCTACTACCATAATACCATTCTCCTCCCTTCCAACCCACCATTACAGCCTTCGCCACAACTTGTCTACTTTGACTCTCCTTCATTATCTTTAAAATTCTGTAAGAAAACCTCAGACAAAATATTAATTTGCATACAAGAAATATTTTGCTGCTAATCATTTCCCCACCATGCTGTATATAAATAGCGCACATCCCGCACACTGATTAGGTTTGAGCATTGAACCAAGCTTGAATGAGTAAGACATGCCCACTTCGCCTGTTTGACTGAAAGTGAAAAAATGGAGCGGAGCCTCATGTAGTTTTCAGGTATCTGCAACAGGTAGACAGATACTATTTCAGAACAGACATTGCCAACCTCGGGAAGGCGCCGAACAGCAAGGACAAACGCTACATTCGTAGTCTAACCACGTCAACAACATTTTCCTGAGTTACCGCCTTTAAAAGCCCTTGCAACGATCAATGCACACCGAAACCAGGACTGACCCCGTCCCTCAAGATGAAAGGGGGTGAACTACTTTTCTTATCCTTACTATGTAATATTATTGCTATTAAATTTATATATTCGACACGTCTCAATAGCATTTTCGAGATTAATCATGGAACATTAAAGCGTGGACACGAGCGGATTTCCAAATATATTACCAGTTTTTGAGGGTCTTGGATTAGGTTCCGGGCCAATGTAATGACGTTAGATCATCAGAACTCAGGCGTCCCCGCAGCATTAGGGCGAGTCTGGGAGATGTTAATGTCGTGGACGCAATATATTAGCGTAAAAATGGGATGCAATGGTGTGGGAAGCGGTGGAGTCCAATGACATAGTAGTGGTTACGAATAAGAAGGATGACAAGTTGGGGTACCGATGGTTAATAACCCTACCAAATTGGACAGAAATACGAATGCGATGTGAAACAGGGTCAAAGACGCTTGGAGAGGGGAGGTGAGCAGGATGAAAGGATTCCCTTATATTTGCCACATTATCTTTCCTCTAGTTTGGCAGTGACCTCTCTCTGCATTATCTCGTACTGATTGGTAAGCTCTTGGTTCTTCTCCAGCAAGGCTTTGCCGAGCTTAGCCGCCAGGATGAGATCGTTATCCGTTTGCCGAAGCTGAGAGAGCAGGTCCTCGATGCCGGGGCTACCGGCTGCTACTTCCTCGCTGTAACTCTCCTGGCTGCTGGTCGCCAGCACAGGGAAGCGTTCGTCGAACAGCAGGTTGGCACTGCCGTCGCCCTCAAGCCCTGGAGGTGTTGGGAGTGGAGAAATGGGCGGCAGTCTCGGCTGATTGCTGGCCTGATGGTGTTCGGCCTGCTGAACGCCAAACGAGTGGTGGGGCTCGTCACCCTGCCGAAACTCCTGCAGCCATAAAGCCGCCATAGTTCCAGCTGCGCTGGGCAGATTATAATGGGCTCCGATCCCGGCTCAGCTCACAGATTGCACCGAATCCCATGGACCTTTCTCCCGTGCCCTGGCCGGGGATCAGGATGGCGTGACCCAGTTCCCCCGCTCGCAACACTCGGTGTCCCGTGTGGTGATATCCCGTGTCAGAACGTGATTGGACAGTGTTCGGAGAAATCATCGAGAAACTTGCATGGTAAACGTGGTTGCAGTTGCTGTAGTAAATAAAAGTTCCAGTTCTATTACACTTAAACGAAAGGGTGGGCTGGGGAGTTGGCAGCTGATACCGGCGAGGAGACCAGGGCGTGGTGGCTGAGGCTGGAACTGGAGTTGGCTCGACGGGAAGCTGGCTGTGTTTTGCTTGATGCGTGAATGTGGTTTGGAACCTGTTGAGGGAAAGAGAGTGGGGAAGGAACGGAAATTGCTGGGAGGGGGTCGTGTGGGTCCGGTAATGGCGGACAAGATAAGAGGTGGGGTTGAGGGAAAGAAAGTGGAGAAGGAGAGGGATAGGGACTTGGGATCAGAGGTGGGTAGCTGGGGAGAGGTGGATTATTGTGAAGGGAGAAATAAAGGGAATGAGGAGGTAGTGAGGGGTCGGATGAATAAAAACCAAGACAAAGGGAATAAAAGAATAAGAAATGATAGCGGTGAAAGCTCTGAAAGTGAGGAAGATGAACAAGCTCAGAGAGGAGGTGTTGTCATAATTAGGTTTAACGAGAAGGCTCAGGGACATATGAAGAAAATTAACCCGTTTGTGCTAACAACAACTCTGACAAATAAGATAGGGGAAATAGTATTTGCAGAAGTCCTTAATGATGGCAACTTATTGGTAAGATGTGCGAATGAGGATCAACTTGAGAAAGCACTCAAGCTAAAAGAGATGAGGAAATGCAAGGTGGAATACACTGGGAGGGTGGGAGCACAAAATAGTGGTTGTAAAGGAGTGATCATGGGGATACCAATGTGTATAAATATGGAGGAGATAAAGAGGAATATCAAAGGAGGGAAAGTAATGAATGTTCAAAGACTGAAAACAACAAAGGAGGGAGTGAAAAAGGAAAGTGAATCTGTATTGATTGAATTTGAAGAAGAAAGAGTGCCAAGGAAGGTGTTCCTGGGTTTCATGAGCTACCCAGTAAGGGTGTATGTGCCAAAGCCACTGAGGTGCTATAATTGTCAAAGGTTTGGACACGTGGCTAAAAACTGTAAAAGGCAGAGGAGATGTGCTAGATGTGGGGGTGATCATGAATATGGAAAGTACAGAACAGGAGTGCAACCAAAATGCTGCAATTGTGGAGGAGCTCATAATGTTGCATATAGTGGGTGTGAGGTTGTCAGGCGGGAGACTAAAATTCAAGAAATAAGAGTGAAAAGAAAGATCACTTATGCAGAAGCTGTAAGAATGTCAGGAGAATAGAATAATGCTCTGAATGAACAGGGAGCAATAGGGATACGAGAGATGCAACAAAGAACAAATGACAGGATTTATGTAGACAAAAAGGCTCTAGTTACATTCATTGCAGGAGTAATTAATAGTACGGCTGAGGTAAAGTCAAAAAGTGACAAAATTCAGCTGGTGGTAAAAGCAGCAGTAAACCATTTAGGGTTAGTAGGACTGGCATGGGAGGAAGTGAGGGAGAACCTCAGTAATCAGTCAAGCCAGGAAGTGTCATGTGTTGGTTAATACTAATTATGGTGATTCTTTTACAATGGGATGCAAGGAGCTTACTGGCCAATAGCCAGGAATTCAAGCACTTTATTAAAGAAATGGTTGTAAAACCGGATGTAGTGTGTATTCAGGAAACTTGGTTGAAACCAACTTTAGACTTTGTGGTATATGGGTATACAATGATGAGGAAAGATAGAAATCGAGGGGGAGGAGGGGGCTGTGCTATGTTAATCAAGCAAAGTATACCATATAGGGTACTGGAAAAAGGAGATGATCAGGAATACATGGTGGTGGAAGTGTGGGAGAGAGGGGAGGGAGTGGTTATAATTAACTACTACAATCCATGTAAAAGGTTGGATTTGGACAGCCTATTAAAGATACAAGGACAAAACAGACATAAAGTAGTGTGGTGTGCAGCTTTCAATGCTCAAAGCACAATATGGGGGGATCAGATTACAGATCCAAATGGAAAGGTAATTGAAGATTTGATGGAAGAAAGGGATTTGCTGTGTATGAATGATGGTAGAGGCACAAGGATAGACATAACAACAGGAACTGAGTCAGTGTTAGATATTACATTCGTGTCTAATACCTTGGCTGGCATTAGTAACTGGGGAGTTTGGACTGCTTCAACAGTAGGCAGTGATCACTACCCAGTTTTTTTTTTTTAATTTTATTTTTAGATCACGACCCAGTTTTATGTTCAGTGGGTGAAAGAGTTGAAGTAAGACCAGGTGGCGGAACCCCAAAGTGGGTGTTTGGAAAAGCAGATTGGGGTAAGTTCCAGAAGTTGAGTGAAGAAGGGTTGACAAAGATTGATATTTCTGGAAATGTAGATAAATTAAACAGTCAGGTGACTTCAGCAATTATCATGGCAGCAGAAGGATCTATACCTAGGAGTAAAAATAGGATGAATAGGAAACTGGTACCATGGTGGACAGAGGAATGTTGTCAGGCTGTAAAAAACAGAAATAGAGCATTCAGGCTAGTTAAAAGAACCCATAATATGCAGCATTTGGTTCAATATAAGAAAGCACAGGCAGTGGTGAGAAGAACTATACGTCAAGCTAAAAGGGCAAGTTGGAGGAGTTTTTGCGACAAGATAGGAAGAACAACACCTGTGGGAGAGATATGGGGAGTGATTAAGAGGATGGGAGGAGATAGAAGGGAATGGGAATATCCAGTAATGATATCTGAGGAGGAAACTGCAGTCTCCAGTAGGGATCAGGCTGAGATCATGGCCAAGTCATTTGTACTGATACACAGTTCAGAAAATTTGTCTTAAGAAGGGAGAAGGAGAAGGGAAAGAATAATGAGTTAACACCCAGGTATGTTAAACAGGAGAGAAGGGACAGATGATATAATTGATGATCCATTTACATTAGCAGAAATGGTGAGAGCAATAAAGAGATCGGGACCAATCTCCCCAGGGAAAGATCTGATATGCTCTGTGATGCTAAAAAATCTAGGAGAAGGAGCGCTCTTGAAGTTGCTGCATTTTTATAACAGAGTGTGGGAGGAGGGAAGATTACCAAGTGCATGGAAAGAAGCAGTAGTAATTCCAATAAGGAAGCCTGGCAAGGATCCGTCAAAACCCACGAGCTACAGACTAATTGCATTAACATCAAGTATATGTAAGATAATGGAAAGGATGATAACAGAAAGCTTATCATATGAGCTTGAGAAAAGGGGAATGCTGGCAAGTTATCAGAGTGGTTTTAGAAAGGGAAGGAATTCCATGGACTCAGTGATTATGTTAGAGACTGAAATAAGGAAGGCCCAGGCAAATAGAGAGTCAGTAGTGGCAGTGTTCTTTGACATTGAAAAAGCCTATGATATGATGTGGAAGGAAGGATTATTAATTAAACTGCACAAGATGGGGGTTGGTGGGAGAGTTTTTAATTGGATTAAAGATTTTTTGTTTGGTAGAAAAATTCAAGTTCGGATTGGATCAGAATTAGCAAAACAGTACATAGTGGAAAATGGCACACCTCAAGGTAGTGTGATTAGCCCGTTACTTTTCATCATTATGATCAATGATGTCTTCACAAAGGTACCAGTGGATATAGGTAGGTCACTGTTTGCGGATGATGGGGCCTTGTGGAAAAGAGGCAGGAACATGGACCATATAATCAGGAAACTACAAGAAGCAATTGATGAAGTGGTGGAGTGGGGTTATGATCGGGGATGTAGATTTTCAGTAGATAAAACTCAAACTGTATTTTTTACCAGGAAAAAGGCTGAGGTAGAGAAGAAGTTAAGGATGTATGGGGTTGAATTAGAAAGGGTTGTATCATTTAAATTTCTGGGAGTGATATTTGATTCACGATTAACATGGGCAGACCATATCAGGAAAGTTGAGGATAAATGTAAAAAAGTAATAAATGTGATGAGGTGTTTGACTGGTAGGGAATGGGGAGCAAGTTGTTCAGCTTTGAAGAGAATGTATGTGGTTTTAGTGAGATCTGTGTTAGACTATGGAAATATAGCATATGGATCAGCAGCTAGGTCTCTTATAAGGAAACTGGATGTGATTCAGGCTCAGGCCTTGAGAGTGTGCAGTGGGGCTTTTAAAACGTCACCAGTGTCAGCCCTAGAGGTAGAAATGGGAATAATGCCTTTGGAGCTAAGAAGGATGCAACTGATGACAAACTACTGGGCTAACTTGCAGGGGCACAATGATTCTCACCCTGCTGAAGGAGTGTTGCAGGAGTGCTGTGAAAATGGGAGGTTTCAGAGGGATACCTTTAGTCGGGTAGGGAATGATATCGCGAAAGAATGTGGAGTATTTGATCTGAGGAGAAGTCCTTCAGTAGTTTATCCGGTAGTAGCTCCATGGAAGCTTGTATGGCCTGACATAGACTGGCATTTGTTAGAGGTAAAATGGAAAGAAAGATATAAAACAGATTTGGTAAATGCATTTAACTGTCATGTGATGGAAAAGTATAGTGATTATACTCACATTTATACGGATGGTGCGAAGGAACCTGAAACAGGAGTGACAGGGTTTGGGGTGGTAATACCAGCAAAAGAAACTGGAATCAGCAGAAGAACATCTAATAAGTTAGGGGTGTTTACAGTGGAGATGCTGACAGTGTTGGTTGCGTTGCAATGGGTGCAGAAAGCCAGACAAGCCAAAGCATTGATATGTTCAGATTCATCCTCAGTTCTAGCAAGTTTAAGGTCTTTTCACACAAACAGTCGGCAAGATGTACTTTATGAAGTCCTTCAGTTAGTTACAAGAATTGCAAATCAGGGAAGTTAGGTAAAATTTCTATGGGTTCCAGCACATGTAGGGGTGAAGGGGAATGAGAGGATGGATGAGTTGGCAAAGAGGGCGTTAAAGAAAGAAAATGTGGAAATGCACATTAGTATCAGTAAAGCAGAGGTTAAGTGTGTAATCTGGGAAAAAGTCAACCGAATGTGGCAAGAAAGATGGGACAGGGAGGGGAAAGGGAGGCATTTATATCAAATACAAAAGAGTGTTGCAGGTACTAGGGTAGGTAATGGAAACAGAAGAGAGGAAATTGTGTGGACTAGGTTAAGGCTGGGGCATTGTGCATTAAACAAAACATTGAAAATGATAGGGAAACACCAGACAGGATTGTGTGAGGAATGTCAGGAAGAGGAGTCAGTAGAACATGTAGTTTTGTGTTGCAGGAAGTATGGGAGACAGAGAGAGATGATGAGAAATAAATTAAGGGAGTTGGGGATGCAGGAATTCACATTAAAAGGGTTGCTGGGCATGGGTGAGAGAGCACAAGTCTGGATATTATTAGCGTTTTTAAGGGGTACAGCGGTTTTTTATGGGATATGACGGATAAACAGGAATAGGGTACTAAAAAGGTCAAAGATGGGAGGGTACAATGTAGGTTTGTGTGTGTGTGTGTGTGTGTGTGTGTGTGTGTGTGTCTGCGTGTGCGTTTAGGTGAAGGGATTTAGAATATATGTCCAGTGCACATTCCGGAGCAGACGGTGGCGGTAATGCACCATTAAGCTGGACGCCGACCGTCGTAAAACAAGATACAGACAGACAGACACTTAAATAACTTTGGCCACCAGACTTCTACTTGACAATGCACTTCCTATGCTTCTGGCGCCGTAGTTTGACCTGATGCTGTAGTTTCGAAGACAGTATTGTCTATACATTATAAATATTAACTATTTTCTATCTTAGCATGGGAAATGCCAAATAAATGTATCATAGACTTAACTTACATTCCTGAAGGTTGTGGGTACCAACCCAGACAGGTTGGCGTCGGAAGGAAAGGGTGGTGTGATATTTTGTATGTAGCCTCAAAAGGAAGCATTGTCTATAACTTTTTAAGTAGCGATTGCCTTTGTGTTTAGCATATAAATATTGAGCCCGCATTGGGCTAGCAGACTTTTCTGCGGAAAGCGTCTCCGTCCGTAAGATGCCTGCTGTAGCTTGTGTCAAATAAAGAGGCTGCTTTCTACCTACCAGTGACTCTGTCTCTCTGGTGATTTCGTCCACGCTACAACAATGAATAAACTGTGGATGCTTCAGGCTGGGACATTCCATCAGGACTGGTAAGGAAGGGGGAAGATGCCAGAATAAAAGTGTGGGGAGAGGAGAAGGAGACCGAGCTTCAAGGTGATAGGTGAAGCCAAATGGATGGGGGAGGGGGGAATGATGTAAGAAGCTGGAAGGTGACTTGCAGATGTAGGTGGGACGCAACTGAAACGAGGGGTAAAATGGAGTTGTGGTATGTGGATGCAAGAGGAGGCAGAAACAATGGGCTGACCCAACCATTCAGCTTTGTGAATCTTGTGACCAGGTGTCAATTCTCTGGACACCTCCTCTTACTGACCCCTTGAAAAGGACCTCACTTGGGACCATCAGGATATTATCTCTGACACCACCAGCAACCTCATTGACTCTGGAGATCTCCCATACACTGCCACCAACCTCAATTTTCCCGTATCCCACACTGCAACACCTCGTATTCCAACTAAGTAGTCTTTAACCTGATGGCATGAACATTGATTTCTCTTACTTGAATTACTTCCGATAATTTTGCACCTTCCATTCCCCACTCTGGCCTCTTACTACCTCTCCTCCCTGTTTATCACCTCCCTCTGGTGCCCTTCCTCCTTCCCTGTCTCCCATGGTCCACTCTCCAGTCCTTTACCTTTTCCACCTGTCATCTCTAAGCTTGTTACTTCATCTCTCCCTCCCCCCTCCCCCACCCACCTGTCTACACCTATCACCTTCCAACTTGTCTTCCTTCCCTTACCCCTCCCTTCATATTCTGGCATCTTTCCCTTCCTCTCCAGCACTGATAAAGTGTCTTGGCCCAAAACATCGGCTGTTCATTTATTCCCATATATCTGCTGAGTTCCTCCAGCATTTTGTGTGTACATCCATTTAAAACTTCTCTGCATCATCATTACAAGCCATACAGACCCCAACTTGATATCATTATCAAACATGGATACTGTATATTATTGTAAACCCTCTCAACAAGATCATTGATATTGACTGAATATTAGAGCTCAACATCAACTCCTGCAACACTAGTCAACAACCTCCCAATCTCAAAGTGACCTATTTATTCCTAGTCATTATTTTCTGTTTATTAACTGATCCTCAACCCACACAAGAATATTTCCTTCAATCCCATGTGCTTTATGATTTCTTCTGTGGCACTTTATTCAAGGTCTTCTGAAAATCTAATGATCAGCATAGCTGTCTTCCTCATCAATTCTCAGCAAACTTGGACAAGTTACACGCCAATTCTGATCAGTCCTACTTTTTCAAATGTGCTCTTGCCACTCACTCAATGATAGACTTTAAGTATTTTCTCTGCAATTGTCTTCTCCCAACTTTGTTAAGTAGTGGGGTTACATTTACTTCCTTCCAGTTGAGGGGAACCTCAAGAAGAAAGAGGTGGGATTTTGGAAAATGTATTCTTTCTACCATTGTAATATGGTAATTTTGCTCATCCATTCTGCAGTCTCTTGAATAGATACAAGGACTGGAGTTTCCTTGGTGTTGTCTGGATCCACATACTAGCCTCATTTGTAATTACAATCTGTTCACCGTACTCACCAGTTCTGCAGTACTTATTGTTAAGGGCATGATGACCTCCTGGAGCAAAGTCTCCAGTGACACCAGAACCAGGTCTATTAATACTGTCTCATATGACAGGAAATTAGCTGCTTTGCATAAATTGTAAAGTGCAAAGTTGCAAACGTACAGCCCAAAGACAGTAAATTGCTACAAGTTTCAAAATAAATAGTGTTTAAAATACATAATGATGCGTTGTTCGTGGACCTTCATTATAAAATCAGAATCAAGTTTATTATCACTGGCATATGTTGTGAAATTTGTTGTTTGTGGCTGCAATACAGAAAACAAAATAACTAAGTTACAATAAGTCTTTGATGATTGTCTTGGAGGAGGAGATGTTAGTTTTGATCTCCCGATCAGGAAGTCGATGATCTAGTTGCAGGGGGAGGGACAGGAGCTCAGGTTTTGAAGCTTGTTGATCAGTAATGAAGGAATGATGATGTTGACCACTGAGTTATAATCAATAAACAGGAGGCTGACGTAGGCATTGTTGTTGAGCAGCTGGTGCAAGGGTGAGTGCAGTGCCAATGAGATTCATTCCCTATAGAACTGGTTGGTTGGGTGGCACAGGTTTTCAGTGCCAATGAGATTCATTCCCTATAGAACTGGTTGATTGGGTGGCACGGGTTTTCAGTGCCAATGAGATACATTCCCTGTGGAACTGGTTGGTTGGGTGGCACAGGTTTTCAGTGCCAATGAGATACATTCCCTATAGAACTGGTTGGTTGGGTGGCACAGGTTTTCAGTGCCAATGAGATACATTCCCTATAGAACTGGTTGGTTGGGTGGCACAGGTTTTCAGTGCCATTGAGATACATTCCCTATAGAACTGGTTGATTGGGTAATACAGGTTTTCAGTGCCAATGAGATTCATTCCCTATAGAACCGGTTGGTTGGTTGGCACAGGTTTTCAGTGCCAATGAGATTCATTCCCTATAGAACTGGTTGGTTGGGTGGCACAGGTTTTCAGTGCCAATGAGATTCATTCCCTATAGAACTGGTTGGTTGGGTGGCACAGGTTTTCAGTGCCAATGAGATTCATTCCCTATAGAACTGGTTGGTTGGTTGGCACAGGTTTTCAGTGCCACTGAGATACATTCCCTATAGAACTGGTTGGTTGGGTGGCACAGGTTTTCAGTGCCAATGAGATTCATTCCCTATAGAACTGGTTGGTTGGGTGGCACAGGTTTTCAGTGCCAATGAGATTCATTCCCTGTAGAACTGGTTGGTTGGGTGGCACAGGTTTTCAGTGCCAATGAGATACATTCCCTATAGAACTGGTTGGTTGGGTGGCACAGGTTTTCAGTGCCAATGAGATTCATTCCCTATAGAACTGTTTGGTTGGGTGGCACAGGTTTTCAGTGCCAATGAGATTCATTCCCTATAGAACCGGTTGGTTGGTTGGCACAGGTTTTCAGTGCCAATGAGATTCATTCCCTATAGAACTGGTTGATTGGGTGGCACAGGTTTTCAGTGCCTTGCCAGGTACACCATTGGGCCTGAAGCTTTGTAAGGGTTCTCCCTCTGGAAAGCTATTCGGATGTCGGCCTCTGAGACAGATATAAGATGCTGCACGAAATTACACATGTATAATTTTATTCTGCCTTTCAAAGTGTACTTAAAAGGCATTCATCTTAATTCAGCCATTTATGATGTTAGATTTCACCTTGTAGGAAGTAATAGCATGCAAACTCTGCCAAAGCTAAGGTGCATCCGATTCTGTCTCCAGCTTCCCTTGGAACTGTTTTTTCATACTTAAGATAGCCTTCCATAGGTCATACAACACAGGAACAGGCCCCAGGCTGATCTATTTCATAGAAAGCCATTTAAGCTGCCTACTCCCATCAGCCTGCACTGGGTTCATAGCCCTCCACATCACTGCCATCCATGTACCCATCCCAACTACTCTTAAATGTTGAAATTGAGCTCACACGCAGACATCCTGCCTCTCCCGGAAGTTGCAGGAATCACCCGCACATTAACAGTGGCTCCCTGATGGCTGCAAATTATGTACAATATCCTGGAAATGGATTTTTTTCACAGAGAGAGGGAGAGAGAGAGAGAGAGACACACACAGATGGGGGAGGGGGAGGGACGGGGAGGGGAGAGGGTGGAGGGAGGAGGCGGGAGGGGAGAGGGGGCGCAGGGAGAGAGGATGGATGGATGGCAGAGTGTTCCACAAAAAGCAAAAAGAAAATATAAAACGTACTTCATCGCAGACTACACTAAAGAGTACCCCTGCCTAACAGGGGTCAAAATAATGACCGTTTTGCTCACTGCACTGCTTGTAACAGTGACCTTTCTATTGCCCATGGTGGGCTAAGACTGTAAAAGACATGTTGAGGTGAGGTGAGGTGAGGTGTTATTCATTCATTATCATAACTAACGTTATTTAAACTAGCCGACGAGCTGCTAAGGAGCTACTCTATTGCAGCTATCCCACCTCTCCGGAAAGTTCCAGGAGTCTCTCGCAAATTGATGGTGCTACCTCCCTGAAATGAGTTTTTGCAGGGTGGGATGCCTGCATGCACCACTTGCATTTGCAGCTCATTCCACACTCTCATGACCCTCTGAGTTTCCCCTCATGTTCCCCTTTAAGCTTTTCACCTTTCACCCTTAACCCATGACCTCTAGTTGTAGTCCCACCCAACTTCAGTGGAAAAAGACTGCTTGCATTTCCCCATCTATACTCCTGTGACCCGACTGGTGGTGTAGTGGCATCAGAGTCGGACTTGGGGACGAAAGGTCCCCAGTTTGAATCCAGCCGGCTCCCCTGCAAACTGCTCCATGCTGGGTCACATACTTCTCCTTATTTAGTGTGTTTCCACTTCTCTCCAACAGCACCCCCTGCAAGGAAACACACCAATGAAGACCAGGATTCAGTGAGAACAACCTGATTATCCCACTGCTCTTAACTTGAGTCACCTTGAAACTGGAATCTTTCTTGTTGGAACAGCACAGGTCACACAAACACAGGAGCTTGACGGGTCAAGCACCATCTCTGGAGAGGAATAAACAGACCCCTCCTCAGGACAGACTGGAAAGGAAGGGGACAGAAGCTGGAATAAAGTGGTGTGGGGACAGAAAGGAGTACAAGCTGGAAGGTGATAGGCGAGACCAGGTGAGGGGGAAGGGGGACGGGGTGTGAGAGACTGGGAGGTGATAGGTGGAAGAAGTAAAGGGCTGGAGAAGAGGGAATCTGATAGAGATCATGGAAGAAAGGGAAGGAGGAGGGGGGAACCAGAGGAAGTGAAGAGAAGGGTAAGAGGGGAGCCCGCATGAGGGCTGGAAACAGAGAGAAGGAGGGAGTGGGGAAAGATTACTGGAAGTTGGAGAACTCGGTGTTTGTGCCATTAGGCTGGAGGCTACCCAGATCGACTATGAGATGTTGCTCCAGCAATCTGAGTGTGGCCTCTTTGAGCGGTAGAGGAGACAATCAGCACGCCAAAATGGGAATAGGAAGTTGAATTGAAATGGACAGCCACTGGGAGAGCCTGCCTTTTGTGGCAGACAGAGTGAAGGTGCTCAACTATATGATACCCCAATCTACGCTGAATCTCACCAATGTAGAGGAGACTGCACCAAGTTACAGCAGGTGACCCTGGTAGACCTGCCGGTGAACTATCGCCTCACATGGACGGACTGTTTCAGGGTCTGAATAGTGGTGAGGGAGGTGGTCCAGGGACAGTTCACAGGGATAAGTGGAGGAGGGAGATCAGTGGGGAGGGATGAGTGGACAAGCAGAAAGCGAGGGTGGGGGCGGGCAGGGAGAAGATGTGTTTAGTGGTAGGATCCCGCTGTAGATGGCAGAAGTTTTGGAGAGTGATGTGTTGGATACAGAGGCTCGTGGGCTGGTAGGTAAGGACAAAGGGAACCCAGTGTGCTGCAATGACAGTGTTTTCTCAAATGTTGCAAAGGTGAACCAGTAGTAGTCATGGGATCCACTGCAAAGGCCCATGGATACAGCAGTAAATGCAAGAAACTTCAAACAAAAGACCGGAGTTATTGGAGAAGCCATGGAATTAATTTTCACAGTTCACAGTTGCAGCAGATAGACTGGACAGGTGCATGATGGAAACAAGTCTAAAGTCATATAGGAGCTGATTGGGTAAATATGATCAGTACTATTTTCTTGTATGGGGTGGGGGGCAAAACACTGAGACAGATTAGTTGAGCCAATTGGACTGTTTTGGAATTCAACTCCCATATAATACTATGGTACCAAAGACATTTCCACATCAACAAGTGCTAATAAGAACAATCTGTGCACTCAGCGGAGAGACAGGTGAATACTTGCCACAAAGAAACAGCCGCTCGAACCCAGATGCAAGACGTCATCTGACTGACTTGGCCTCCCCTCGTCCCTTCTCCATCCACCCCACCCCTAAGGCTGATTTATGCTTCTGCGTTGGCTCTAACCTGTAGCCGATGCTGTAGCCTGTGCAAGTGGCCTATGCCCTTGTGAGCATTTATACTTCTGCACTGGTGTGTCCGCGTCGCTCTGCAATTCACCGCCAAAACGCTAGTTGGCGTTGGGGTTTCTATGCCACCGTGTTGAGTTTCTTCATGTACTTCAAGCAGTGGCGACTGAAACTGAGCGCATCATGTTGCAGTTGGAGCTAATAAATGTTGAACAAGAGTTAGTTTTATTGAAGTTACTGCAATGCAGAAGGGAGGGAAGACGTGGGAGGATATGGTGTGTATGACCATTGAATGGATTGAGGCAGAAGGAGGGTGAATTTTCTGTGCTTGTCCGGCCACTGAGAGACAAGAAGCAACCAGAAATGCATAGGAGGAAATGCGATGCTACCAAGCCAACCAATCAGTTGTTGCTGTCTGCGTCACCGCAACGCATGGTTACATTTTTGGGGAGGTGTACGTCAGGCTACGGCATAGCGTACGTGGCTACGCCGTACCTACGGCGTAGATTCAACGCAGAAGTATAAATTGCCCTTAACTCCTTTCCTTTGGCCTAAGGAACATTTAAGTGACACCCACCTGACATGGGAACACAAAAGAGGAAACTGACCAAAATAATTAAGAACCAGCAGGTAAAGATAGTAATATGCCTGAAGTCATTTTCAGATACGTTTTATAAAAACACAATTGGTGTTTATAATGTAAAGAAACAATCTTTCACAAAGGTAAGGTCAAATTTGGAGTATTGTGTGCGGTTCTGTTTACCTACTTAAAGAAAAGATATCAGTAAGATTGAAAGAGCGCACAGAAAATTTACAAGGACATTGCCAGGACTTGGGGAACTGAGCTATAGGAAAAGGTTGAATAGGTTAGGACTTTATTCCCTGGTGTGTAGGGGAATGAGGGGAGATTTTATAGAGGTATCCAAGATTATGAGGGATGTCGATAGGATAAATACAAGCAGGCTTTTCTCATGGTGGAAGGGTGAGATTAGAACTAGAGGTCATAGGTTAAAGGTGAAAGGTGAAATACTTAAGGGTGAACCTTCACTCAGAGGGTGGTGCAAATCTGGAATCAGCTGCCAGAGGAAGTGGTGGATAAGGGTTTGATTTCAACATTTGAGAGAAATTTGGATAAGTACATGGACAGGAGGGGTACGGAGGGCGAGGTTCAGGTGCAGACAGCTGGGACTAAGTGGAATAATAGTTTGGTATGGACTGGACAGGACAAAGGACCTGATTCTGTGCTGTAGTGGCCTATGAGCCTAAAGGTGAATTATGACGGAACTGGAACTGACAGCTACACAGCAAAAGGTCCTGAGACACTCATAGCAGCAGCATCAAATACAATTTGAGACCAGGCCGTGAAAGGAGATTTTAGAACAGGTGACCAGAGTTTGGTCGATGGGAAGTTTCATAGGAGCATCACAAAGGTGGGGAGAGAGGCAGAAAGGTTTTTGGAAAGGATACCAGAGTTTGAGACGCAGACAGCTGAAGGCACAGTCATCAATAGCAGAGTGCTTAAAATCATGGTTGAACAAAATGCTGGAATTGGAGGTGCAGAGACTGGGGGTGGGGTGATTTGTAGGAGTGGGAGGGGATGCAGAAACAGGAGACGGGATTGAAAACAAGAGTCTTAAGATTGAAATGTTGTTTAACCAGGTGTTTGGGTTGTTTGGTGAGGACAGGAGAGATGGATGAAAGGTCTTGGTGCATGTTAGAACAAGGCAGCAGTGTTTTGGAGGATTGAAACTTGTTAGTTGTTAAACAGGAGATTGGGCAGGTGGTTTGACATTTTTTGGAAGGAGGTGCAGAGATAACAATGCAAGGTGGGAGTCTCAGAGTGTGGGAACATCTAGAGAATTAGAATCCAGAGCTGGAACAGGGGAAGACAAGATTTGGTATACTTGGCTGGGAAAGGCTAAGTGGGATGAAGCCATGGAAGGATTTGTAAATAAGTACATGAATTTTGATATCAATCCCCTGTATTGCCAAGTCAATGGAAGTCAATGGGAGTAACTTATGGCATAGAAGCATTTGCAACTCCTCAGTATGGCCATTTGCAAGGGTGCTACCGGACCTCTTCCTTAAAGCTGTGGATCAAAGGGCTCCCCTCTACCTTTTGGAAGAGGTAATGTGAGTACATCTCATCCCACTTCATGGAATGGATTCTGAGTCGGAAGATGATCTTGGAGGGTTCTGAGACAAAGACTGAGGCCTGCTGGCTCTCCACTTCTCGGAGTTCCTCCCTAACATCCACACCCTTGACTGCAACAGGAGAAGATTCTGCAAGCATGTCAGAAGTTGACGCAAGTCCTGCTGACCCTGTCTTGGTTTCTGAATACCTTTTCATATGAAGGATCTCGTGATGATTTCAATGCATTTGTTCTATTATTCATCCAAGTCAACCTGGCTTTATGCCAGGTGGACATATGCAGTTTAATTCGCGACATCCTTTCAATACTTTATACACAAAACATGCAGAAGAGGCTGTAGTCATTTCATTAGATGCGCAACATGCGTTTGACCAAGTGGAATGGCCATATATGATGTTTGCACTTAAGAAGTTTGGATTTGGACCATCTTTCATTAAATGGATTGAGATAATTTATTCACACCCATCTGCTTCTGTTATCACTAATCAGAATATTTCCTCCCCTTTTGCAATTCACCGTGGGACTCGTCAAGGCTGCCCCTTTCTCCATTTTTGTTTGCAGTTATCATTGAGCCACTGGCTGTTAGCATCCGACAGGACCCTTTGGTAGCTCCTATTGATATGCATGGACATAAACAGCACCTTTCGTTATACGCTGATGATGTCAAGCCAGCGAACACCGTGAGGGTCATGGTTTTTGCCTTCTCCAGTGCGTTCAACACCATCCTTCCTGCTCTGCTGGGGGAGAAGCTGACAGCGATGCAGGTGGATGCTTCCTTGGTGTCATGGACTCTTGATTACCTGACTGGCAGACCACAGTACGTGTGTTTGCAACACTGTGTGTCCGACAGAGTGATCAGCAGCACTGGGGCTCCACAGGGGACTGTCTTGTCTCCCTTTCTCTTCACCATTTACACCTCGGACTTCAACTACTGCACAGAGTCTTGTCATCTTCAAAAGTTTTCGGATGACTCTGCCATAGTTGGATGCATCAGCGAGGGAGATGAGGCTGAGTACAGGGCTATGGTAGGAAACTTTGTCACATGGTGTGAGCAGAATTATCTGCAGCTTAATGTGAAAAGGACTAAGGAGCTGGTGGTAGACCTGAGGAGAGCTAAGGTACTGGTGACCCCTGTATCCATCCAGGGGGTCAATGTGGACATGGTGGAGGATTACAAATACCTGGGGATACGAATTGACAATAAACTGGACTGGTCAAAGAACACTGAGGCTGTCTACAAGAAGGATCAGAGCCATCTCTATTTCCTGAGGAGACTGAGGTCCTTGAACATCTGCCGGATGATGCTGAGGATGTTCTACGAGTCTGTGGTGGCCAGTGCTATCATATTTGCTGTTGTGTGCTGGGGCAGCAGGCTGAGGGTAGCAGACACCAACAGAATCAACAAATTCATTCGTAAGGCCAGTGATGTTGTGGGGATGGAACTGGACTCTCTCACAGTGGTGTCTGAAAGGAGGATGCTGTCTAAGTTGCATGCCATCTTGGACAATGTCTCCCATCCACTACATAATGTACTGGGTGGGCAGAGGAGTACATTCAGCCAGAGACTCATTCCACCGAGATGCAACACAGAGCATCATAGGAAGTCATTCCTGCCTGTGGCCATCAAACTTTACAATTCCTCCCTTGGAGGGTCAGACACCCTGAGCTAATAGGCTGGTCCTGGACTTATTTCATAATTTACTGGCATAATTTATATGTTACTATTTAACTATTTATGTTTTTTTTACTATTTATTATTTATGGTGCAACTGTAATGAAAACCAATTTCCCCCGGGATCAATAAAGTATGACTATGACTATGAGTATGAGTATATCTCCAGCCCACAAACATCAATACCCACCCATCTGACTCTAATTAATAATTTTGGTAGTTTCTCAGGTTTCTCTATTAATTGGGATAAGCGTGAACTAATGCCAGTCACTGCAGTGGTTAATACAGCATATTTACAGTCCATTCCCTTTAAAATAATTCATGATAATTTTTCCTATCTTGGTGTGACTAATACAAAAAACCCAGATGACCTTTCGCAAGTGAATTGGCGAAACAAAGGTGAGCAGGTTAAACGCAATATTGACTTTTGGAAAACCCTTCCAATTTCTTTGGTGGGGAGGGTTAATGCAATCAAGATAATTGTACTGCCACGATTTCTTCATCGTTTCCAGTCAATTCCATGTTTTATTCCTCTGTCATATTTTAAGCAATTAGATTCAATTATTATACCCTTCATTTGGAATTATAAAGCCATCAGAATGACTTAAAAAGCACTTGTCAAAGCCCAAGGAAGCAGGTGGTTTTGCCCTGCTGGACGTTAAAATGTATTACTGGGCTGCCCACCTATCCATGCTTGCATGGTGGAGAAAAGGCCCACCCTCTACCTCAGACTCGTGCCCAGCATGGTTACTCATAGAGCGAGTGCTTTGTAAGAAGACTTCCTTACCAGCTCTCCTTAATAGCCACACTGCAGTTAATAAGTCACATTTTAGTAACAGCTTCGTGGTTGGCAGCACTACAAGAATTTGGAAGCAGATTCAACTCCACGTTAAGGCCGCAAAAATTTATATTAACACTCCGATTTGTGACAATCATTCCTTTTTGCCTGGCCTGAATGATACTGTTTTTCCCTACCTGGAAACAGAGAGGCATCTGTAGCGTAGGTGACCTATGTAGTAATGGAAGCTTTGCCTCACTTGCACAGTTACAAGCAGTTTATAATATCCCTGCATCCAGTTTTGTTTAGATATTTACAAATTCAGATTATGTTAGGAAATATATACCTAACTTCGAAGTTTTAGACAAACATGAGTCCCTGGAGGCAATAAATAAATTTGATCCTGTTACTCGTAGTGCGGTATCCTATTTTTGTCAGATTCTACATAATGGAGCTCGGGTGAATACTGCAGGTCTTAAACAGGCATGGGTGGATGAACTGGGTATAGAACTGACAGAGGAGGTCTGGGATGAGTGTTTAAAGAGTATACATGATTGTTCCGTCAACGTCAGACACAGACTTATACAGTTTAAAACAATACATAAACTTCATTATTCCAAAGAAAAGTTGCAGTTTCTACTTTGATGTTTCACCAGTTTGTAATAGATGTAAATCTGTGAGCAGTAACTTGTCACATTCATTCTTGTCATGTTGTAAGCTTTATGCATACTGGAAAAGTATTTTTCACTGTTTCTCTGCGGCTTATGGGAAGCGACGGGAACCAGACCTGCTTATAACCATCCTTGGAGCAACAAGCTCCCTATCTTCAGCCAATAAGTATGAAAAAAAGGCTGTATTGTTTGACAGGGTGATTGCTAAGAAGTTAATCCTGCAAATGCCGAAAATGGACTCTGTGCCTACGTACGATCTGTGGCTGAGAGAACTGGCAAATACTGTACATTTGGAGAGACTGAGACTATGTAATGAGGACAGAGGGGACATCTTTGAAAGGATATGGGGCCCTGTATTGGACTTTCTCACGGGGTCAGGACTGAGGTTTTTTGGTGCAGTGCACCTCTGCTGTGTATGTATACTTTAGCCTTCATATTTTTCTCCCTTTTGCTGCTCGATATTTAATTAGATTTTGTTGAGGTCGTGGTTTCTGTAGATGTGCTGTTTTGTTTTGTTTTTCTTGTTTGTAATAAAAAAATAAAAAGAATATGAAAATAAAAATAATTCAAGAAATATGTTTCAGAACTTAAGGAAAATACTCAGATTTTAGGGTCGAAGCCCAGGGTGCAGAACTCCAACAACAAATAGAAGTACCCGACGAGAACAACTGTGAATTGGAAAGGAGATTGGAAAATGGAGGAGATTATTACAAGGATACAAAAAGAAAAGGAATTTGTTGCAAAGTGAATTATCTACATTTGGATTATAAAATGAAAACATGGAAGCAAATGAAGAAGAACTCCGAGATCTCAGTAAACAACTGCAGGCTACGATCCAAGAAAAGGAAAACCTGAAAAAGCAGCAGACTTGGAAAAACAACAATTTTAAAAGTATAATGTGCAATAGTTACTATTCTTTAACAAGACGATTTTAGTCTTACAAGTGATGCAGATGAAATCAATGTGATTGAGGTAATGCAACTACATGAAAGCATGTGACAAAATTAGGGAGGGATAGCAGTTTCTGGTATTATCTAATGAGCGCATTAAGCATTCACGAGGAATTGCAACTACAGAGTGATGCTAATAGAGAACTGCAGACTGAACTAGATTGTCTAAAGTAGAGAACTCCAGGACATATTTGGTTGGAACACCACAAGTCTAGCAGGTGGCCGTAATGCACTGAAAAACTGGTTCCCAACCGCCATAACACAAAAAAGGAGAAGAAGTAGAGGTCCAACTGCTGGTGAGTCAGTATCCTGGCAAAAACTGCACCACGAAGACAAAAGAACACTCCAAGCAACTCCGCGAAAAGGTTATTGAAAAGCACAGGTCAGCAGATGGATACAAGAATATTTCTCAGTCACAGAATATCCCTTGGAGTACAGTTAAGTCAATCATCAAGAAATGGAAAGAATATGGCGCAGCTGTAAATCTGAAGGGAGTAGGCCGTTCTCGAAAACTGAGTGACCGTGCAAGAAGGGGAGTACATGAAGAGACCTGTGACAACCCTGGAGAAGTTACAAGCTTCAGAGGCTGAGACGGGAAAGTCTGTGCATACAACAACTGTTGCCTGGGTGCTTCAAAGTTGCAGTTTTATGGAAGAAGAAACGATGAATTATGAAAGGAATCTGGCGACTAACATCAAAGAAGACACTAAAAGCATTTTTAAGTATATAAAGGGTAAAAGCGAGTTGAGGGTAGCTATAGGACCAATACAAAATGATGCTGGAGATATTGTAATGAGAGACGCAGAGATGGCAGAGTATTTTGCATCAAGTGGAAGACAGTGGAAGACATCTGCGGTATACCGGACACTCAAGTGTGTCAGGGAAGTGAAGTATGTGCAGTGAAAATTACGACTGAGAAGGTGTTCAGGAAGCTTAATGGCCTGAGGGTGGATAAATCTCCTGGACCTGATGGAATGCACCCTTGGAGAGATTGCGGAGGTATTAGCAATGATCTTTCAAGAATCGATAGATTCTGGCATTGTACTGGATGACTGGAAAATTGCAAATGTTACTCTGCTATCTAAGAAGGGTCAGAGCAGCAGAAAGGAAGCTACAGACCTGCTAGCTGACATCAGTAGTTCGGAAGTTGTTGGAATTGATTGTTAGGGATGAAATTACGGAGCACCTGGAGGCACATGACAAGATAGGCCAGAGCCAGCATGGCTTCCTGAAAGGAAAATCCTGCCTAACAAATCTACAGCAAATTTTTGAGCAGATTGCAAGCAGGGTAGACAAAGGAGATGCAGTAGACTTGGTGTATTTGGATTTTCAAAAGGCCTTTGACAAAGTGCCCACAAGAGGCTGCTTAGCAAAATAAGCACCCATGGAATTACAGGGACGTTACTAGCATGGGTGGAGCATTGGCTGAACGGCATAAAACAGAGTGGGAATAAATTGATCCTATTCTGGCTGCCGCTTACCAGTGGAGTTCCACAGGGGTCGGTGTTGGGACTGCTGCTTTTTACGATGTACGTCAATAATTTGGACCATGGGATTAATGCATTTGTGGTTAATTTTGCCGATGATACCAAGATAGGTGAAGGAAATAGAGAGCCTGCAGAGAGACTTGGATAGTTCAGGGGAATGGGCAAAGAAGTGGCAAGTGAAATACAATGTTGGAAAGTGTATGGCCATGCACTTGGGTGGAAGAAATAAACAGGTAGACTATTATTTAGATGGGGAGATAATTCAAAATGCAGAGATGCAAAGGGACTTGGGGGTCCTTGTGCAGGACAGCCTAAAGGTTACCTTCCAGGTTGGGTTGGTGGTGAACGCGACGAATGCAATGTTGGTATTCATTTCTGGAGGTATAGAATAAAAGAGCAGGGATGTGATGTTGGGGCTCCATAAGGCACTCGTGTGACCACACTTGGAGTATTGTGTCGGGCTTTGGGCTCCTTATTTTAGAAAGAATATACTGACATTGGAGAGGGTTCAGCGAAGATTCACGAGAATGATTCCAGGAATGAAAGGGTTACCGTATGAGGAACGTCTGGCAGCTCTTGGGCTGTATTCTCTGCAGTTCAGGAGAATGAGGGGAGGGGGATCTCATAGAAACATTCCAAATGTTAAAAGGCCTGAACAGATTAGATATGATAAAGTTATTTCCCATGGTCGGGGAGTCTAGGACAAGAGGGCACAACTTCAAGATTGAAGGACATCCATTTAGAAGAGAGATACGGAGAAATTTCTTTAGTCAGATGGTGGTAAATTTGTGGAATTTATTGCCACAAGTGGCTGTGGAGGCCAAATCATTGGGTGTATTTAAGGCAGAGATAGATAGGTTCTTGATTAGCCAGGGCATCATGAGGAGGCAAGGGGAATGGGGATGACTGGAAGAATTGGATGGCAGAGCAGACACGATGGGCTGATAGGCCTACTTCTGCTCCTCCATCTTATGCTCTTATGATTAAGGGGAGTTTTCTTTGGTGAGGGACACTGAGGTTGGGCTTGGGGCTTTTGTTAGGAAGAGATGAAGAGAGAAGACGCCAGAGAGAAGAGGTGAAGGGCCTGTTCCCCTGCTGTACTTGTCTCTCCACGTTGACTAAATCTTCAGTGACTAATTCTGATATTTGTGCAAGACTTTGGTCTAAAACCCAGTGAACAGCACAGAAAGCTACCTCAAAAAGAAATTTAACAGAAGGTAAAAATTACAAGGAAACGAAACACAAGACATGTTTTTTCACGTGTTTCTGCTCCGCAAAAGTCGCAAGGAGGTAAATCCTGCACCTCTCTGGTGTGCAACGCGAAGCAGCATTTACCTGAATCCACTTTATTAGGGAAAGCAGTCAAAACAATGATGTAATATACAAATTAGGAGAATGACGTCCACCGGTAACAGGTTAAATGTGCCTAACACAATCTCTAAAATCATTCAAAAAGCTAACAGACATTAAATTACGTGATTTGCAATATTGAAATGGCATCCCAAATGTGACTAGAGCACTGGAATGATACAATATTGTGTAATTCTGGTCGGGAAGAGAAGCTCAGCTATTGAAAAATCTACTTTAACTAATACGTACAGAAGCAATGGCTGCCTAACCAAACCATCAGGTAATCACAGCATCCACTGGCACTGCTGTTCAAGTCACTGGAATAATGAGGTCGGCATTGAAAGTCATTTCAATAACTGTCTAACGGGCACTCTTTCTTTTAATGTTAAAAATGATTAAAAGGGAAATTAAGGTAGGTCAAAACTTATAGCACATCATTCAGCAACGTGGGGACAATGCAGTGCAGACACATGAGGCCCCATTAAATGTGGGCCCCACCTTAGGACCCATCAATGTGGAACCCACCCCTTCACCAGGCCCCATCAAATGCAAAACCCTCTCCTCCATCAGGGTCAGGACGCATTAATGTGGACCACTTCCCCAAGCCAAGGCCCATCCAATGTGGACCCCTCACTGGGCCCCTCCTCTGCCACCCATCCAAGAACAGTTTCAGATTGGACAACATCTTCAGTTTTAATTCGAGCATTTGCCACTGGATGCTGGGAATACAAGCGAAGGTGTTTTGGGAAAGGAGGAGGAGGCATGCTGGATACAAGTGACTGTCGACAGAGCAGCAAAGCTAATAACCTCACATCCTTGTTAACAGTTAAACCCATCGGATACACAATGCCACTCGGTACACTACAGTCAATGAAAATAAATAGGGGGAGTAGACAGCTTGATATCTCAAGCTAAATTGAGACAGCAGAAAGACTGCAGAACTAGAATCTACAAGGCAGCTAAAATCCAGTGACACTACGTACGAGACGTTTACATTTCCAGGGGTAATTCTTTAAAGAGTGTTGTGTATGTGGCCTGGCTACACAACAATGCTATTAATAAAAATGCTGGAGACAGGAGCGAAGTTTCATGGTTCTTTACTAGGAGAAAACGATGCAGAACACACACATACGTATCAATGTGCACCTAATAGCGCATGCAACGACGTGTTACTACAACATAAAGTAGTCCCCATATCATACAGTAGGCTGACCCAGCTGGTGTTGTAGTGGTGTCACCCCGAGTTTAAATCCAGCCGGCTCCCCTGCACGCTTTCCATCCATGCTGGGTTACGAGCTGGTGATCTCTTTGGAAACTCACCCGGCAGAAGGCAATGGCAAACCATTGCTGTAACTTGCCTCGTACGCGGTTCCCCACTATGTCAGAGAGGCGTGGAGGGAAATCGTTCGCTAACTGGAGAAACTCCGGATGTGACATAACTTTCCTTTTTCCTATACGGTACAAGGAGAGAGTGGAAGAAGGTTTTCAAAGATGTCAGCGGCAGATCTCGTTGCAAGTCTGGAGAGCCATTTCTTCACTCCTTTCTATGATAAGGCAAGCACTAGATAAGAAGGAAAACGTGCAGATTAGATATTAAATGGAGACAAAATGGGAACGTTTCTGAAGATAATCAGAACACGCATCTATCTGTAAGCTATGACGACAACTTGTGGGAATTCTAGCGATGGAGTATGTCATTTCTAAAATATTGCAAGTGAATTCATACAATTGCCAACTCTTCATTCCTGTTGCTTCAAGACCTATTCGGGCAGATGGGACTCGTCAGCTCATCAAGGAGAACAAAATTCGGATCTCAAACCCCCACTGCCTTGCGGCTGTACCCACTCACAGGGAAGGCTTCGGGAGTAAACCCGGAGCTGGAGTCCCTAAGGCAGTCCTACGCTGACTGACAACTCCTGTGGTGCTCCTGGTACCAAACTCAATCTGCCGTTCCTTTGGGTGCGTGCAGACGGGGAGCTTGCTACATGGGGCAACAGCTTGCTCTCCATATCGTACTGCCCAGGCTTGCGTATCTGGACAGCTAGGACCAACATCCATGGTCGACTCTGACCGACGGAGGCCTCAGTCACTATAAGACCTATTGAATGGTAGCACTGCAGACATGCCACCTCTCCCGGAAGTTCCGGGAGTCTCCTGGAGATGAATAGCGGCTCGCTGATGCCCGCAACTTATATACAATATCATGGAAATCAACTTTTTTGAGAGCGAGCGAGAGAAAGCAAGAGAGCGTGAGCGCAAGAGAGAGCGAGCCAGAGCGAAAGCAAGCGAGAGCAGACGAGTGAGAAAGCGCGCGAGAGTGCTTGAGAGCGCGCGAGCGACCATGAGAGAGAGAGAGAGTGTGAGCGAGAGCCCGCCATGGCAGAGTGTTCCAAACATCACCCCAGACTACACTAAAGTGTATCCCTGCCTAACAGGGGTCCAAATAATGACAGTGTGTTGCTCGCTGTACTGTTTGCAACAATGACGTTTCTCTTGCCCATGGTGGGTTAAGACTGTAAAAGACGTGTTGAGGTGAGTTTAACGGAGTCATTCATTCATTATCATAACTAACATTATTTAAACTAGCTGGCTAGCTGCTAACGGCTACCCTATTGCAGACATCCCACGTCTCCCGGAAGTCTCCTGCAAATTGATGGTGCTCCCTCCCTGAAATGAGATTTTGCAGGGTGGGATGTCTGGCACTAGATTTTAACACCCGTTCCTAAACCCTAAAAATCACCTAATATAAACACAGAACTCTTTACTGAGGATTGTACTCAAAACTCTGGATTGGTTCTTAAAATATTCAGCTTACAGAAACAGGGAGGCAAGTAAGAGACAGAACTGAGAACTTCATGCTTGGCTCTGTAACAAGGTTTATAATTCTGAACAATTAGTAAATCCCTTTAACTGGAAACAGTTCCAAATATCACAGCATTGTTCCAGCACCTCGAATAACCCTCTTGCTGGTTCAGAGTTTTGAATCCATAATTTGTGTTTTATCCCCTTTAATGAACGTGCTGAGGACTGCATGTTTTTCCCTGACCCTCACTAGTTACACGTGCAGATTACAAAACACACATCTTTAGTTTAAAGAGCCTTTTCTACCATCAGTGCACCAACAGCAGGAACCCAGCAGACACCCATCTTGTCTTGTGCTCATCTTCAGAGACCCAGTGACAGACTCTAGGACAATGCAGGCCACAACTGCTTGAAGGGAGAATGCTTATGCTCGTACCGAGCTGGGTCCAAAGCCACAACTTACCAGTCATGGCTTCCTGCGCAAAGTACTTTACGTCCATATCTTGGTCCTGACCCAATTTCTCCAGTATTGGTTTGAACTTGTTCTGTAAAGTGCTGTGATTTAAAAGCAATTTTTAGTACCTGTGACCTTCAAAACAAGACAGCAGCACATTCACTTAAATCTAAAGCGATACTGGATACTACCCAGATTAAAATCTCCTATTTCTGCCTCTCACGCAGGCTCCCACTACCACAACTGATCGTTTACTGGCCAGATACGGGTTAGAGCTCAACTAGCAGACTATGGTCAGAAACTGCAGCTGAGCTCATTTGGGTTAGTGGATGCAAAAGGAGAATAATTTGGATGCCCCATTTTTATGCCATTGACGAGAGGGGGCACAGAATGCTTGAACTTCCTTTTAATGCAATCCATCTGTTATTGCTTTCCACACAAATCACAAACGCACAATTTCACAAAAATCGTTCACCGGACGGGTTGGCGGGGTGGAGATACGTCGCTACCAAAGGAGGTGTAGGGTGCTCCTTCCCTCCGCAGGCCTGCAGGTCACCCTTGGGCAAGGTGCAACACCTGCTTAAGCCCCCCCACCTGATCCGGGTCACGCGATGCCGTGGGAGCAGATGGTGGACAGTCATGTGTGCAGCCGGTGCAGATCACAAGTCCCGGTTGTACGACCACTGACGCCGGGCAGACAATCTCTGAAGAGCACTGATAATGGCTGGGGGGTCGGGGGGGTCACCTCGTCTTGTAAAGACACACACGGCCCAGAAGGCGTCAATGGCACAAACCAGTTCTGCAGGACAATTTGCCAAGAACAATCGTGGCCATGGAGAGACCACGATCGCCCACGTCTCATGATGATGAAGATGGTGGTGGCGTTAACTGAAATCTCACTGTGCGGTTTTCACTTCTAACCAGGATTTATCCATCAGTGGTTGAAGGAGAGAGGGAAGATGTATTGAAGAAGATTGGAGGAGTAAACTTTTCATGCAGGAGTTTGTAGCTGAGCTGCCAAAGGAGGTGGTGGTGGTGCAGGCAGGAACAAAACCTGGACAGTCACTTGATAAACCTCTGGTTAGGTCACATTTGGAGGACTGAATTCAGCTCTGGTCAGTCCTTTAAAGGGTGTGGAGACTTTGAAGAAGGTACAGAAGATGTTTACAGGACGTTGCCTGTGATAAACCTCTGGTTACGTCACATTTGGAGTACTGAATTCAGCTCTGGTCTCCCCTTTAAAGGGTCTGAAAAAGGTACAGAAGACATGCTGGCTGGTACTGCAGATGTTACCGGAGAGGTTGCTTTCTCCAGAGTGATGGAGTCTGAGGGAGGGACGAGCTGATAGAAGTTTACAAAATTCTGAGGCAAAGACAGACGGCTCACAGTTGAGATGTAAGAGCCAGAAGAGAACAGCTCATAAAGATGTGCCGAGGATTTGAGTACCTGGAACACACCGACGGGTCTGGTGGAACTGGATGCAGGTATGAAACAAGTGTTTACGATCCAATGAAGGGTCACGGTCTGAAACACCGACTGGTTATTCATTTCCATGGACACTGCCTGACCTGCTGAGTTCCTCCAGCGTTTTGTGTGAACATTGAAGTATTTAAGACACTGTTAGACAGGCAAATGAACGTGCTGAGAATGGAGGATCTCGGCCACGTGCGGGCAAAAGGACATGGTTCAATTAGGCGCTGCTTTATTTATAAAGTCTGCAGGTGTTGGAAACCCAGAGCAACACACACAAAATGCTGGAGGACCTCAGCAGGTCAGGTAGCACCTATGGAAATGAATAAACAGGTGACGTTTCGGGCCCAGACCCTTCGTACGGACTGAAAAGGAAGAATTAATCTGGCACAACATTGTGGGCCAATGGGCCTGTTCTACAGGCTCAGTGAGCAAGACAGAGGGATGTGGAGTTAGGGTGGCTGAGTGGGTTTACTATAGCAAGGAGTGATTGTCAGTATAGATGTAATGGACAAGAGGGCATGCTTCTATACAGTACAACTGACTATATCCAGAACCCAAAGGAATATTGCGCATTGCTTGGGAAAGCTGTAGTAAAATGAGGCCCTTGGAATACAAAGCCAGTGGAGAGACCTTAAACAGGTAATTTGGACGAAGGGTCTGGGCCCGAAACGTCACCTGTTTATTCATTTCCATAGGTGCTACCTGACCTGCTGAGGTCCTCCAGCATTTTGTGTGTGTTGCTCTGGGTTTCCAACACCTGCAGACTTTATAAATAAAGCAGCGCCTAATTGAACCATGTCCTTTGGCCCGCACGTGGCCGATATCCTCCATTCTCAGCACGTTCATTTGCCTGTCTAACAGTGTCTTAAATACTTCAATGCTCACACAAAACGCTGGAGGAACTCAGCAGGTCAGGCAGCGTCCATGGAAATGAATAACCAGTCGACGTTTCAGACCGTGACCCTTCATTGGATCATAAACACTTGTTTCCTACCTGCATCCACCTTAAACAGGTAATTTGGAGGGTAGAAACGGGCCACTAAATGTTCTTGGCGAGGATGTCCTTTCTTTAAAAAAAATGGGGAGAAGGCAGGCGAGTGGGGTTGAGGAGAATAATAAATCAGCCATGATAGAATGGCCGTGCAGTATCGATGGGCCGAACAGCCTGTTTCTGTTCCTGTGTCTTATGGTCTTAACCTCTGGATAGAGAAGATGATCGTTTAAGGGTACCAAAGGATCAAGGTCAAGCAGGAAAGTGAGGCAAACACCACAGGGGAGGGGGAGGCCTGAGGGTTAAGTTTATGCCCCTCCCCCACGCAGTACATGGAATGAGCTGCCAGAGGAACTGGTTGAGGCAGGCACATTAACAACTTCAATAAGGACAGGTACGCGGGCAGGAAAGGTTTAGAGCAAGGGTGCACAACTATTTTGGTGCCATGGACCATTACGCTAGGGGTCCATGAACCCCAGGTTGAGAACCTGGGACGATGGGACCGGCAGAGATGGTGGTCTTGGCCGGATTGGACCTGTGGGGACAAAAGACGGTGTGACTCCATCACTAAACGCCACCACAGTGGTGTCTCAACTTCCATTCCAAACCGGAGACGAAACATTCTCCACAGGCCGGGTTATAAACCCCAACTCAAATACTTACCTGGCATCTAAAACCGGTCCTATTTTCTGCAATGATTTAGCCACGTTGAAGCGAATGTTTGGCACCTGATCGCCTGCCATCTGGAGAACCGTCGGTAGCATGTGCTTTGCTGTGATTTCTTGGCCACAGGCTTCAGACAACACCTACAAAAAAACAGCAGAAAATGCAAACGTTCATTCACAGCCCCGACCTTCACGAAGCAAGACTGAAGAAAAGATCATCGATCTGATTTGTGCGACGCTCAGAATGTATTTTGCCCCATGATAAAAAGGCATAGTCCACGCTGACACCAATGATCATCCGCAAGGAGAGAGATGAGGTCCTGCAACGGAGATTTACAGATCAATAGACAAGTTGTAAAGAAGAAGTGCTGGTATATTGTAATCGCTGGACTACCCCTTCTGCCATGTACGAGCGAGTTTAGAAACAGGAAGGCAGGACGGCTGAAATGTACAAAGTGTGGGTGCAGAGCAGACAGCATCACTGGGATCTCTTCCATGGCAAGGTGACCTGAGCCAAGAGGGAACCAGGATTATAAGACGCAAGAGCGGAATTCGGCTATCGAGTCAAATATGATGGCAGAATATAGCATTAGTGGTCAGACTCTTGGCACTGTGGAGGATCAGAGGAATCTTGGGGTCTGAGTCCATAGGACACTCAAAGCTGCTACGCAGGTTGACTCTGTGGTTAAGGAGGCACACGGTGCATTGGCCTTCATCAATCGTGGGATTGAGTTTAATAGCCGAGAGGTAATGTTACAGCTATATAGGACCCTGGTCAGATCCCACTTGGAGTGCTGTGTTCAACTCTGGTCACCTCACTGCAGGAATGACGTGGAAGCCATAGAAAGGGTGCAGAGGAGATTTACAAGGATGTTGCCTGGATTGGGGAGCATGCTTTCTGAGAATAGGTTGAGTGAACTCGGCCTTTTCTCTTTGCAGCGACGGAGGATGAGAGGTGACCTGATAGAGGTGAACAAGATAATGAGAGGCATTGATTGTGTGGATAGTCAGAGGCTTTTTCCCAGGGCTGAAATGGCCAGAACGAGAGGGCATAGTTTAAAGGTGCTTGGGAGTGGGTACAGAGGAGATGTCAGGGGGAAATGAGGTGGAGGATAAATGCGTGGCTGAGGGATTGGAACAGGGGGCAGGGATTCAGATTTCTGGATCATTGGGACCTCTCTTGGGGCAGGAGTGCCCTGTACAAAAAGGACAGGTTGCACTTCAATCTGAGGGGGACCAATATCCTGGCAGGGAGGTTTGCTAAGGCTACTGCGAGTTTAAACTAGAATGGTTGGGGGCTGGCAACCGAACTGAAGAGACTAGGGAAGAGGGGGTTGGCTCACAAATAGAGAAAGCTTGTAGACAGTGCGAGAGGGAGGATAAGCAGGTGATAGAGAAAGGATGCTCTCAGACCGAATGTTTGAGATACGTCTATTTTAACGCAAGGAGTGTTGTGAACAGAGCGGATGAGCTTAGAGCGTGGATCAGTACTTGGAGATATGATGTGGTGCCATTAGAGACTTGGATGGCTCAGGGACAGGAATGGTTACTTCAGTTGTTGGGTTTTAGATGTTTCAACAAGGACATGGAGGGAGGCAAAAGAGGTGGGGGCATGACACTGCTGATCAGAGACAGTGTCACAGCTGCAGGAAAGGTGGACGCCATGGAGGGATTGTCTACGGAGTCTCTGTGGGTGGAGGTTAGGAACAGGAAGGGGTCAATAATTTTACTCGGTGTTTTTCATAGGCCGCACAATAGTAACAGGGATATCAAGGAGCAGATAGGGAAACAGATCCTGGAAAGGTGTAATAATAACAGAGTTGTCATGATGGGAGGCTTTAATTTCCCAAATACCGATTGGCGTATCCCAAGAGCAGGGGGTTTAAGATGGGGTGAAATTTGTTAGGTGTGTGCAGGAAGGTTTCTTGACACAATATGTAGATAAGCCTATAAGAGAAGAGGCTGTACTTGATCTGGTATTGGGAAATGAACCTGGTCAGGTGTCAGGTCTCTCAGTGGGAGACCATTTTGGAGATAGTGATCATAATTCTACCTCCTTTACCACAGCACAAGGCTAATAGGAAGGAGCTTAAGAATAAAATTAGGAGAGCCAGAAGAGGCCATGAGAAGGCCTTGGCAGGCAGGGTTAAGGAAAACCCCAAGGCATTCTACAAGTATGTGAAGCGCAAGAGGATAAGACGTGAAAGAATAGGACCTATCAAGTGTGACAGTGGGAAAGTATGTATGAAACCAGAGGAAATAGCAGAGGTACTTAATGAATACTTCCGTATTCACTATGGAAAAGGATCTTAGTGATTGTCGTGATGACTTGCAGCAGACTGAAAAGCTTGAGCATGTAGATATTAAGGAAAAGGATGTGCTGGAGCTTTGGGAAAGCATCAAGTTGGATAAGTCGCCAGGACTGGATGAGATGTACCCCAGGCTACCGTGGGAGGTGAGGGAGGAGATTGCTGAGCCTCTGGTGATGATCTTTGAATCATCAATGGGGATGGGAGAGGTTCTAGAGGATTGGAGGGTTGCCGATATTGTTCCTTTATTCAAGAAAGGCAGTAGAGATAGCCCTGGAAGTTATAGACCAAAGAGCCCTACCTCAGTAAGTTGATGGAGAAGATCCTGAGAGGCAGGATTTATGAACATTTGGAGAGGTATAACATGATTAGGAATAGTCAGTATGGCTTTGTCAAGGGCAGGTCAAGCCTCACGAGCCTGATTTAATTTTTTGAGGATGTGACTAAACACAATGATGAAAGAAGAGCAGTAGATGTAGTGTATATGGATTTCAGCAAGGCATTTAATAAGGTATCCCATGCAAGGCTTATTCAGAAAGTAAGGAGGCATGGGATCCAAGGGGACATTGCTTTGTGGATCCAGAACTGGCTTGCCCACAGAAGGCAAAGAGTGGTTGTAGGCAGGTCATATTCTGCATGGAGGTCGGCCTCAGAGATCTGTTCTGGGACCCTTACTCTCCGTGATTTTTATAAATGACCTGCATGAGGAAGTGGAAGTGGAAGGATGGCTTAGTAAGTTTGCTGAGACACAAAGGTTGGAGTGTGTGTGGGTAGTGTAGAGGCCTGTCAGAGGTTAGAACGGGACATTGATAGGATGCAAAACTGGGCTGAGAAGTGGCAGATGGAGTTCAACCCAGATAAGTGTGAAGTGGTTCATTTTGGTAGGTCAAATATGATGGCAGAATATAGTATTAATGGTAAGACTCTTGGCAGTGTGGAGGATCAGAGGGATCTTGGGGTCTGAGTCCATAGGATGCTCAAAGCTGCTACGCAGGTTGACTCTGTGGTTAAGAAGGCATACGGTGTATTGGCCTTCATCAATCATGGAACTGAATTTAGAAGCCGAGAGGTAATGTTGCAGCTATTTAGGACCCTGGTCAGACCCCACTTGTAGTACTGTGGTCGCCTCACTACAAGAAGAATGTGGAAGCCATAGAAAGGGTGCAGAGGAGATTTACAAGGATGTTGCCTGGACTGGGGAGCAGGACTTATGAGAATGGGTTGAGTGAACTCGGCCTTTTCTCCTTGGAGCGATGGAGGATGAGAGGTTACCTGATACAGGTGTGTAAGATGATGAGAGGCATTGATCGTGTGGATAGTCAGAGCCTTTTTCCCAGGGCTGAAATGGTTGCCACAAGAGGACACAGGTTTAAGGTGCTGGGGAGTAGGTACAGAGGAAATGTCAGGGGTGAGTTTTTTTACTCAGAGAGTGGTGAGTGTGTGGAATGGGCTACCGGCATCGGTGGTGGAGCCAGATATGATGGAGTTTTTTAAGAGACTTTTGGATAGGTACATGGAGCTTAGAAAAATAGACGGCTACAGGTAAGCCGAGTAATTTCTAAGGTAGGGACATGTTCGGCACAACCTTGTGGGCTGAAGGGCCTGTATTGTGCTGTGGTTTTCTATGTTTCATTGCAAGTTTTTTTTATGCAGAGAGTGGTGAGTGTGTGGGATGGGCTGCCAGAGGCGACGGTGGAGGCGGAAACGATGGGGTCTTTTCAGAGACACCTGAATGGATACATGGAGCTTAGAAAAATAGAGGGCTATAGGTAACCCGAGTAATTTCTAAGGTAAGGACATACTCGGCACAGCTTTGTGGGCCGAAGGGCCTGTATTGTGCTGTAGGTTTTCTTTGTTTCTATGAGTCCCCTCTGCCATTCCATCATGGCTGATTTATTTTTCCTCTCAACCCCATTCTTCTGCCTCCTCCCGTATCCTTTCACACCCTTAACAAATCAAGAATCTATCAACCTCCACTTTAAATATACTCAATGACTTGGCCTCCAAAGCCGTCTGTGACAATGAATTCCACAGATTCAGTACTCTCTGGCAAAAGAAATTCCTCCTCACTTCTGCTGTGAAGGGATGTCCT
This sequence comes from Mobula hypostoma, assembly GCF_963921235.1. Classification (NCBI taxonomy): domain Eukaryota; kingdom Metazoa; phylum Chordata; class Chondrichthyes; order Myliobatiformes; family Myliobatidae; genus Mobula; species Mobula hypostoma. The sequence continues at coordinate 36,260,071 of NC_086106.1, read as the reverse complement.
TCTATTCTGAGGCTGTGCCCTCTGGTCCCAGACTCTTGCACTCTTGGAAACCGCCTCTGTGCGTCCCTTTTATCCATACCTTTGCTCGAGCACTTTGGGAGGGTTTAAGCTAGTGAGGCATCAGGGCTGGGACACAGAATACTCGTGTAGCAGGTGTTGAGTCAGAATTCCATGTCAAACTCACTGAACAGGCAGGTCCAGTAAGCAGAGCAGGCAGAAATAAGTGGGAAAGCACGAGAGGGCTGGGAGGTTTAACCACATGTTTCCGAACATAGAAATTCACAGCACATTACAAGCCCTTCGGCCCACAATGTTGTGCCGACCACGTAACCTACTCTAGAAACTGCTTAGAATTTCCCTAGCACAGCAGTCCCCAACCACCGGGCTGCGGACCGGTACCAAGCCACAAAGCATGTGCTACCGGGCCGCGAGGAAACGACATGTTTTGGCGATAGGAGCTGCTGCACCTTTCCTCATTCCCTGTCATGCCCTGTTCAGCTTGAACACACATGAGGTCATTACCCGCACGTCATCCATGTCAGCGCGGGAAGAAGATCAGCTTGAGCTTGCAAATGACGGCGGGCTGAAAAGTATGTTTGACATAACATCTCTACCGGCATTCTGGATCAAAGTCAAGGCTAAATATCCTGAGATAGCCATGAAAGCACTGAAAACGGTGCCTCCATTTCCAACATACCTCTGCAATGAATGCAACGAAAACTAAAGTGCGGAATAGACTGGACATAAGGAACCCCCTTCGAGTATCGCTGACTCCCATCAGCCCGTGATAGGACCGTCTTGTTGCAGGGAAACAAGCCCAGGGCTCCCACTGATTCAGCAATATTGGTGTGTTGCAATGATTTTATATGTTCATGCGGGGAAAATACGTGCTGTGTGTTTAACATCCAAACGTTACTTAAAATGTTATGATGCTATTGATTTATAAGTGACTTGTAGAACCATACAATAATTACAGCACGGAAACAGGCCATCTCGGCCCTTCTAGTTCGTGCCGAACTCTGCTCTCACCTAGTCCCACCAACCTGCACTCAGCCCATAACCCTCCATTCCTTTCCTGTCCATATACCCATCCAGTTTCTCTTTAAATGATAATATCAAACCTGCCTCTACCACTTCTGCTGGAAGTTCGTTCAACACTTACTTCAAGTTCCCCTGTCCTCCCCGAAAATTGACTTATCATTATATTCACGCGAAGAAAATATCCGCTGTGTGTTTAATATTAAAATACGTTAGATAAACCCTTTTAGAAATGAAATTGAGTGTATTAGCCACTTATCACCTATATTCTGGTCGTGATTAACACCCCTGGATCCCCCCTCCTTTGGGCCATTCCCTTTGAAATCGTTCGTGCTGATATCAGAGAGGTTGAGGTTCTGTACTGCTATAACCTGATAACTCGTACAACTGTGTTTTGCCTTTCTCCTTCGTATCCAGGACATCTTTGAGGAGCGATGCCTCAAAAAGGCGGCATCCATGGTGAAGGACCCCGCCACCCAGGACATGCCCTCTTCTCACTGCGACCCTCAGGAAGGAGGCACAGAAGCCTGAAAGCACACACTCAGCGATTCAAGAACAGTCTCTTCCCCTCTGCCATTTCTGAATGGACACTGAACCCATGCTCTACTTCACTACTTTTTATTTCTGTTTCCGCACTATTATTTTATATATTTACTGTAATTCACAGTTTTCTCTGTTATTATGTGTTGCACTGTACTGCTGCCACAAAGACAGCAAATTTCACGACATTATGCCGGAGACGTTAAACCTGATTCTGATTTCCTTGCTTCCGTACCTCATGCTGAATACTGGGAGAGCTGTCACATGTGACCACTCCTAGGGACGACCTGTACACTGTTACTTGAAACTCTTTTTGCATATTCCTCCAAGAAATGTGTGGGCATCACAGGTTGAAGTGGTATTTAATTCCTTTGTGGTGGGCTGCAGTCCTTGAGGTGTAGGTGCACCCACAATGCAGTTAGGGTGGGTGAGCCAGGGTTCTGACCCAGTTAGTGTCAATGCCCTGATTCAGATTTTTACTGCTATGCTGTAGGCATTTCATTTTAGCAGTTCTGTAAGAGCAATCTGTTCTGCTTTCAGCCTGTTTGGGTCTGAGCTCAGGAATGAGGTGTCATCCAATCAGGATGGTAGAATTGGGAGAAGGTGCTAGAGAATGCTGGGCAGAGAGGTCTTTGTTTGGCGGGAGCTGGGAGAAGACGGGAGGGAAGATGGTGGACAATGCAGGGTGCTTTGTGCAGATGAATGGCTTCGAGGAGGAAGGACCAATAATCCCGTGGGAAAGCCTCTTTGTTCAAGATGGATTTCCAGTGACCTTCGGAAGGTGGTGTGTGCTTTCACGCAGACCGAGGGAGGGTCCAGCGCGCGATTTACAGAGAAGTTCAAGATTTGAGCTCCACTGTGCACTTGTGACATTTTAAGTAGAATCAGCCCTTTTTGCTTTTTTTCTCTTTCTTTCCTTCAATAACTGTTTGCTCAAGTTAACATTCTTAAATATACTCCTGAATAATTCTATGCAGTGTACAATCTGTTATTTTTTGCTGACAGGCGATTGCCAGGGACAGTAAATCACACAGCATTCACACAAACCGGGGTTTGGGTAGGTGAGACATCCCAACCTCACGGATTTTGCGGGACCAAAGTCACATACGCCTTAGATGTACGAAGCCTGAAGTTTCTCCCCGCGGAGTCCAGTGGCTGTTTGCGAGGGGCTAAAAGGCTGCATTTCCAGAGACGCCCAGTAAAAAGGGGGTTTCAGAAGTAATGGCAATATATTTCCAAGTCCGGTTGGTGCGCAGCTTGCAGGTAATATTCCAATGTTTTGCTATTCTTGGCTGTTTACATCAAGTTCAAGTTTAATTGTCATTCATGAATACCCATGAATACATCCAAACGAAACAGTGTTCTTTCAGGGTCAAGGTACAAAACACAGTTCCAACAGTCATACACAGCACGTGGCACATATAGCAGTAAAATATAGTCACACAACAAATATAGTCCAAGTCCCTGAGTCCATGAATGTTGCAGCAGTCTGTAGTCGAACACGTACATCCTGCCTTCAGCCAAGCAAACACTTGTGGGGAGAGGGACAGCACCAACATTAGCATAAACGCTGCGCTACATCACCTCCAGGGCCAGCTCTTGATGCCTCTCTCCTGGGCGGCTGCAAACAGGCGGCCCCATGGCTTGAGGCCACATCCGCTCACCCTGCAGGGGTGTCAGTCACCCCTGCTGCCAGCCCCTGCAGTCCGCAATAAATCAGAAGACCAGACTTGCAGCATTACACATTAACAATGCCGAACAGGGTTTTGCAATCACGAGAAAAGAGACTAAGACAATTGCTGGCTGCCAGTCTGCACGCCAACCACATTGCTGACTCTCTGATGCGGGGAGCAGAACGATCTGCCCCAAGTCCAGCTTCTTCAGTTTCTACGCCGATGGGGTATACCCGCAGCACTCTTTAAGTGCTTAACTTCCAGCAGGGTCTTGAGATCGTAAAGAAATAAATAAAAGACAATAACACCTTCGGCTGGCCCAGTAGAACCCGCCGCGCCCCAGCACACCGCCAGCTGACTGGAAGTTCACCAGTAGAGGCTTGTGGATTAGTAAGGAGTGTCCCAGAATGTCCTCCTCCTCGATATTTCAGTAATAAATCAATATTACGGTGCCATGCCCACCACACCATTCACTGAGTGAATCGTTCAGCCATTCAACCCTCTCTATGACAGTAACAATCACCCTCCTGTGAGCTCATTTGCTTTACTAGTAACGTTGCTTACACCAAAATAAATATAATCTTGCATTTCTTATCAGACTGAGGTTTGCTCTCCTTACTGGGCTTGCTTTGTTTCCCTTCGATATTTAACTGCACTGCCACCTCAACTGTAAATGTGGCCTGTGGCCCATCCCTTTGAGTTTGAATCCCAGCGAGCACTCCCGCAGATGTTAGTACTGTTTTGGTCCAGCCCGCGCAGGCATATCTTTCTGAGGTGTTCCTGCTGATCCAGAGGTCTAAAGTTCAAAGTGCATTGCTATATGAACTCCATATACAAGCAGGAGATTCGTCTTCTTGCAGGCAGCCATAAAGCAAAGAAACACGAGAGAATCCATGGAAAAAGAAAGAATCCTACACAGCAAAGTAAGTCAGACACGCAATGTGCCCAAAAAGAACAAATCGGGCAAACAAGAATAAAAAAATAGTAAACCAGTAAGACACAGAACATGAACCGCAGAATCACCGAAATTAGGTCCACAGGCAGGGAGCCAGTTCAGATCAGTAGATGGCTGCAGGCCACAGCCAGGGAGTCAGCCCGTGCGGAGAGAAGTGAAACCAGTCCAGGGGCCCAATGGTTGCAGTCCACAGCCAAGGAGACAGTTCAGCATTTTATCTGAGCCACGGGCCCAATGGTCGCAGGGCACAGCCAGCAAGTCAATTCAGTGCGGAGACAAGTGCTGACAGTGACAGTTGGTTCACTGCTGAGGTGTGTAAAGCCTCACAGAGAAGTTAGTCTTTCCCCCCTCGACTCTTTAAACTTTTTAACCTGGCTCGTTGCTGAAATCGACTGAACACCACTTCATTTTCCCCACTCAGGCCACTCTCATCCAACCTGAAGTCCACTCCCTGCAATGGCTGCGGCCGCTGCACCTGCATTCTTGAGAGTCCAGCTTGCCAAATCCTTGAGGATACCGCAAAAACGCTAGGTCGTGCAGACCTCTCAACACCCTCCAGAACCTATCAAGCTCCACTTTAAATATACCCAATTACTTGGCCTCCCATCGCCGCCTGTGGCGATGAATTCCGTAGACTCACCACGCTTCGGCTAAAGAAATTCTTCATCTCTGTTCTAAAGGGATATCCCTCTGTTCCAAAGGCTGTGCCTTCCAGTCCTAGACTCACCCACTTTTAGAAACATCCATTTTATCTAGGCATTTCAACTGAATCTCTCCCTCACCTTGTCCAAACTCCAGCAAAGCCCAGGCCCATCAAATAAATCCAGGGAAAGAAGTTAATTCTGTATCTGGAATGACTGTGGGGGCCTTTAAGTACACTTGTAAATTGAAACTAGTTGTGTCAAAAAACTTAAAATTCCCTCAGCCAGATAGTGTATAATGTCCATTTCAAGGTACTCAGATCTCTAAGCAAAAGACAGAGCCATAGTCCACTGCAGCACAGAAACAGACCCTTGTGAAATAAATCTTGAAAGCTGTAAGCCATCTGGTGGGTCAACAGGTCATTAAATCAGTTGTCCTTCAGCTAACACCATCCACAGGGACGGTGAGGAACTCTGCTCCACGAAATCATAAAAAGTCTCGCCCTCAACTCAATTTTTACTCCAGACACCTTGCAGATTAAACACAAAACACCATGACACCTCAGCAAATAACGCAAGCACAGAAGCTCGAATCAAGCAGATGTCAATATTGGAAGGAGCAGCTTTGGCAAAGTGTTAATTGATTTTTTGCAGAATCTAAACATTCACAAAGAATATATTAAAAGAACATTTTAAACAAATCCATAATATTTCTGTTAAATTCTTTATTCTTAAGTGTCTGTTCTAACTGTACATTTTATTCATGAAATATTTTAGCAGCTTGTGAAGTGTAATGGAAGTATTGTCAAATGCATACTCATGTTAATGCAGAACAGGGTGGTCATTCTGCAATGGTAGTCGGGGTCACTGGCCATGGGCAAGTACATTGTCAAAGCTATACTCACGTTAATGCAGAAGAGGGTGGTCATTCTGTGATGGTAGTTGGGGTCACTGGCCATGGCAAGTACTTTCGGCACAATGGTGGATTCTGCCCAGTCTTTGCCAAACTTCTCCACCAACTTGGTCAAGTTGTTGGTCGCGGCCTCGCGAATGGCGTACACTGCAAGACAGCATTCACAGGTCAAGAAATGATCTGATCGCTGTTACGACTTGATTTTCAAATACGTACCTTGCTGATAAAATACAAAGTTCCGAAATGAAATGCTCGTACCACCTTTTTCAAAGTGTCAACCTGTTCCATACCAAGTTACACACAGTGGAGGAAATTATGCACTTGGAAAGTAGCATTTTAATATACTTATTTATTATTGATTATTTATTGAGATACAGCGTGGAACAGGCCCTTCTTGCCCTGTGAGCCACCCCCGATTAACCCTAGCCTAATTACAGGACAATTTACAATGTCCAGTTAACCTACCAACCAGTAGGTCTCTGGGAGGAAACAGGAGCACCCGGAGGAAACCCACGCAGTCAGGCTGAGAACGTATAAACTCTTCACAGGTGGCAGTGGGAATCGAACCCAATTGCAAAGTGTTGCACCAACCAGACGCCACTGTGTCGCCCCATTAGATACTTAAAAAATACTTCGAATAGATTACCATTATTTATTACTAATTATTGTAATTGAATTATTAGTCATTGTCCAAGCCCTAACCGCAATATTCAGATTCGCAGCTCCGCTGCCTTTGGAATAAGAGGCAACGAACCGGAGTGGATCGTGTGTCTACCCCGGGTGCTCAGATTCCCCCCACAACACCCCACAGAGTCTGGAGACGTCCCGCTTAGTAGTCTCATTGGTCATTGTAAACCGTCCTGTGATGAGGCGAGGGTTAAATCGGCCGGTTGCTGGGCAGTGCGTCTCGTTGGGCCTGTTCCATGCTATTCTGTAATAATTAAATAAATAAACGTATCGGTCAAAGTCAAGTCTGTTTCTTGTTGCCATGTGTAGAAGTGTACGACAAGATTGCTTGCAGCAGCAATAACTGGGGGGGAGGGGGACGCCAGTGTTTGAACTATGATGGTATTGGACATTGGGCAGGAACCTGGGAGTACAAACTGGGATGAATGCACTCAGAACACACAATTGAAATGTGGAAGTCATTTTGGGCTTCACTTGGATGGGGCTCTGCAGAGTTTTGTCCCACTGAGACGGGGAAAGAACAGAAGGGTGAAGGAGCCATGCTTGACAAGAGACGCGCAACAGCTCGTCTAGAAGCGTAGGATGCAAAGATCAGCCTGGGCTCCAGAGGGTTACAATGTGGCCAGTAAGGGAGTGAAGAATGGACTTCGGAGAACCAGGAGGGGCCACGAGAAGGACTTGGTGAGTTGGATTCAGAAAAACAAACTTGAAGAACAGGAGGATGGCCAGAGTGAGAGTCTGGGCCGGCCAGAGCTAAAAGAGGCAAAATGTTTGGAGTCGGAGACTTTGGGGGAGATCCGCAATGAATACTTTTGTTTAGTAATCAGCAGTTAGAAGGACCTTGATGCTTGTGTGGGCAGTGATATGCTACAACATGTTGACATTGAGAAAGAGGATGTTCTGGAATTTTGAAAAGCCCTGGGATAGATAAGTCCCTGGGGCCAGATGTGATATACCCCATGGTTACTTACAGGAAGCAAGGGAAGAGATTGCTGCACATTTAGTGACAATCTGGGCATCCTCACTGGCCAGTCCTCACCGGAGGAAGTACCATATGATTGGAAGTTGGCAAGTGTTATTTCCTTGCTCAGGAAAGAGAGTAGGGATGACCCTGGGAATTATAGACCAGTCAGTTTTACTTCACCGGTGGGCAAATTATAGGAGAAGATTCTTACAGACAGGATTTACAAGAAGCATAGTCTGGTTCGGGAGAGTCAGCATGGCTTTGTGAGGGGCATGTCGTGTCTTGAGCCTGACCCAATCCTTGGAGGATGTGACAAAGCACGATGAAGGATTTTTGGTTAGGCACCTGGTAGGGTCACTCAGCATCATGGAAGCACCAGTAAGATGACATGGACAACTTTGAAGGACTTTCATTCAACAAAAGTAACGATTCATCAAGGCTATACTCACCGTGATCCACCAGCCACGTCATGCACAAGGAGTTCAACTTCTCATCAAAAAACTCCACTCCCTAAACAGGTTTTGACAAAAAAAGAATGTTGATAAAATAACCCCTCGAATTTCTAGTAGAACATGCCAACTTGCCACATTTACATTCTAGCCGTCTTCACCTTTCGCTACTTACCAGTACAGTTTGCTAACTGTTTTAAGCCAATGGTGAAGGGGTCACACAAGAAAGACTGGCAACGTGCTCTAATAAACTGCACAAAACTAGATTGTGCCGTGGCAGAAGGCTACACAGAAGATACCCTATCTGAGGTACTTGCATATGGTATTTTGACTACATTTAATTAATTTCTTTGTGCCAATACCAGGACTATGATCCATGAAAAATAGGGAAAAACTTAAAAGTGTCCAATGGTTTAATGCAGACAGTAAGAACGTTACTAACTCCTATCGGTGGCGTAGCAGTTGGCGTGACACTATTACAGCTTGGGAATTCTGATGTCACCTGTAAGGAGCAAGTACATTTTCCCCGCGGAATGCCCGGGTTTCCTCTCACAATCCAAAGACGCACCAGTTGGGAGGTTAATTCATCACTGTTACCTGTCCCCTGTTTAGGCTCGGGTTGGATCAGAGATTGCTGGGCAGCACGGTTCGAAGGGCAGGAAGGGCCTTATTCCTCAGTGTACCTTTAAATAAATAACCCAGTGAATCCTATGCTACCACATCCACAGCAGGGTGCTACTTCAACTTCACGATTTAAATGTAATTATGCATGTGCTGGATTATTTAGATTACAGATCCCACACTCCTGACCCGCACAGTATCTCTCTTCGACATGACAGTGCACCATTCTACATTCACGTCTCCCATGCAGTTAATACATTCCACTTTCTACATTCAGTCACTGGGAACAAGTTAGCCTTTGCATAATTCTCAGGTTACTTTGCTTCATATCCAGCACAGCTAACAATTCCCAGGGTAACCACGTGGCTGAGTCGTCCAACCACAAGCTCTGCCCGTGACTCTGACTCAGACCTTGACAACTCTTTACCATAGAAAGTACAGCACAGAAACAGGCCTTTTGGCCCTTCTTGGCTGTGCCGAACCATTTTCTGCCTCGTCCCACTGACCTGCACACGGACCATATCCCTCCATATGCCTCCCATCCATGTATCTGTCCAATTTATTCTGAAATATTAAAAAAGAACCCGTATTTCCCACCTCGTCTGGCAGCTCATTCCATACTCTCACCACTGTCTGTATGAAGAAGCCCCACACTAATGTTCCCTTTAAACTTTTCCCCCCTCACCCTTAACCCATGTCCTCTGGTTTTTTTCTCCCCTTGCCTCAGTGGAAAAATGCCTGCTTGCATTCACTCTATCTATACCCATCATAATTTTATATACCTCTATCAAATCTCCCCTCATTCTTCTACGCTCCAGGGAATAAAGTCCTAACCAATTCAACCTTTCTCTGTAATTGAGTTTCTCAAGTCCCGGCAACATCCTTGTAAACCTTCTCTGCACTCTTTCAACCTTATTTATATCCTTCCTGTAATTTGGTGACCAAAACTGAACACGATACTCCAGATTCGGCTTCACCAATGCCTCATACAACCTCATCATAACATTCCAGCTCTTATACTCAATACTTTGATTAATAAAGGCTAATGTATCAAAAGCTCTCTTTACCACCCTATCTACCTGTGACGCCACTTTTAGGGAATTTTGTATTTGTATTCCCAGATCCCTCTGTTCCACTGCACTCCTCAGTGCCTTACCATTAACCCTGTATGTTCTACCTTGGTTTGTCCTTCCAACGTGCAATACCTCACACTTGTCTGTATTAAACTCCATCTGCCATTTTTCAGCCCGTTTTTCCAGCTGGTCCAAGTCCCTCTGCAGGCTCTGAAAACCTTCCTCACTGTCTACTACACCTCCAATCTTTGTTTCATCAGCAAATTTGCTGATCCAATTTACCACATTATCATCCAGATCATTGATATAGATGACAAATAACAATGGACCCAGCACTGATCCCTGTGGCACACCACTAGTCCCAGGACTACACTCAGAGAAGCAATGCTCTACTACCACTCTTTGGCTTCTTCCATTGAGCCAATGTCTAATCCAATTTACCACCTCTCCATGTATACCTAGCGACTGAATTTTCCTAACTAACCTCCCATGCAGGACCTTGTCGAAGGCCTTACTGAAGTCCATGTAGACAATATCCAATGCCTTCCCTTCAACCACTTTCCTGGTAACCTCCTCGAAAAACTCTTTAACCACAAAAGTGTAAATATTCACCAAATAGTTTTATGATTAACCATAAAGCATGGGAACACAGCACAACAGGAACATTGTGAGTTTCTAGCTCAGAAAATCTACTTTGTGTTTGCACACCGAAACTGAGAGCGATTTACTTCTTAAAACCAAATACATACTAAATCGGTATGATACAGGAGAGCTTAAGTAAGCTGCAGAGAGTTATAAAATTAGTCAGCTCCATCGTGTGCTCCAGCCTCCTTATTATCCAGGACATCTTCAAGGAGCGGTGCCTCAAAAAGGCAGTGTCCATCATTAAGGACCCACATCACTCTCTTCTCATTGCTACTACCAGAAAGGAGGGACAATTTGTCTGAAGACACACACTTACTGATTCAGGAACAGCTTCCTCCCCTCTGCCATACGATTTTTAAGTGGACACCGAACCCATGAACACTACCTCACTACTCCTGCTAGTTACCGACACAGAGGAGGAATCTACAACAACCAGTTTACAACCAGCACGTCTTTGGGATGGAGGCGGAAATCGGAGCGCCTGGCAGAAACAGAGATGAGGAGTGATTTCTTCAGCCAGAGGGTGGCGAATCCGTGGAATTCACTTCCATGGACAACAGTGGAGGCCAAGATATTGGGTATAATTAAAATGGAGGCTGACAGGCTCTTCATTAATCAGGGCGTGAAAGAATATGGGGAGAAGACAGGAGAATAGGGTTGAGAGGGATCACAAATCAGCCATGGTGGAATTTTGGAGCAGACTCAATGGGCTGAATGGACTAATTCTGCTCTCAAGGTCATTTGCTGCCAAACAATTGGTTTATTGATCATTACAGAATATCTCTCTGGTGCTTCCCTCTCCCTTCCCCTTTTCCTAATCAAAGATTCAAAGGTTCACTTATTTTTTTTCAAACATCTCTTTATTGCTTTTACAGAATGAAAAGAAAACACATTCCATCATCCATAGGTTTGAAAGTGCAACAAGGTTAAAGAAAAAGGGAAAAATGAAATACATAAGAAATAAAAGGAAAAAAAAACGCACAACAAAAACAAACACCCTGCCATTAAAAAAAAAGCTGTCAATTCAATTTGTTACTTTCATCATCCCAAATATTGTTCTCCAGAAACTTGTAGAAAATGTCCCAAATTTCCTGAAATTTGCCAAGTTTGTTTTTCTGTGATGTAGTTTATCTTTTCTAGAGCAAGATACGAAGTCATTCCTTTCAGCCATTGTGAAAGTCCACTGGTTGTTGGTTTCTTCCATGAATAGGCTATGCAACATCTGGCTTCCAAAAAACAAATATTAAGCAGAGACCTTGCATTTTTGGAGGTTACAAAGTCCTTTGGATAAATGTTCAGAATACATAATTTAGGATCAAGGAGCACCTTTTTTCCAATAATCTGACTAATCAAATCCAGCACCTTCTTCCAGAAGCAGATTATCTGGGGCACTCACACAGACAATGGAACAGAGACCCCTTTTAGTGATTACATTTAAAGCATGTGTCTGGAATGTTGGGGTTCAAGTGACGAAACCTGACTGGAGTAATGTACTGTCTGGTTATCCGTTTAGAATGAGTGTTCACTGACTGGGTTTGAACTGAGGAACAAGCTTCTGACCACTCTTTTTCTGACAGATTCTCATGCAAATCAGTTCTCCATGCTTGTAGCATGTTGTTTGATGACTCTTTGCATTTACTTGCAAACGATTTGTATGTAGCCCCCGGTAAGCCTCAGACTCGCTCAGCTCGCTTTCGTCTCGGGGGAGCAGTCTTCAGCCCTGCCAAACGGGGAGATCAAGTTTGTGTGGATGCTGTGTGATGTACCCCACACCGCCAATTAACAGTCAGTACGCCATATACGATTAAATGATTACACTTTATAAGTATTTCTTGGTGATGGGTTAGTAGAAACAAATAGAATAAAGGTGCCAAGTCAGTAACTCTATCAGTTCGGTGCACACTCGCAGGAGCTCTTACAGAACCGGGTCCCCCTTCCTCCAATCGATGTCCTCTGAACTCCACCGACCCACGAATGGGACCACCCTCGGTGATCCACCAAACACTCCACACGAGTCTGTCCTCGCCTTCTCTCCTCGCTGAAGACCCTGGGCCTCGGACTCCCGCTCGGGGTCCGTGCCATCGCCCAGCTTACAGCATCTCTCTCCTCACGTCTCCTCTCTCTGTCCCCATCGTGCCTTCTGCCCAAAGCCCACGAAAAACAATAGCTTACAGACACACAAGAAAGAATACCATCTTTCCCAATGGGTTAGCAAATGAATACAATTCCTGTATCAGTAATTATAACCCAAAGAAGCTGCTCTAGAGAACCACTGTCTCAGCAGTTAACAGTACAGATGAAATTAGAAAAAAAAATTTTTAATAAGTAAAAGAAAGATGATGGAAGAGAAAGTGGGATAGATTGCAAAAGGTACAGGAACTTCAGTAAAATTGACATTTTTAGAATGTTTATGCGTCCAATCAAATTTATGAGCAATTTCGTCCATCTGTTTGTAAGTTGAATAACTGAGTCTGTGAGAGGTTTGTACTTAGTTGGGATAATTTTATCAATAGTAGGAGTAATTTTAACACCCAAATAGGTAAACCCTGTTCTGACAAAGTGACGTCATCCATGTACAGGGCTATGCGATGTTCTACATCTCCTATAGTTATTCCTGCTATGTTAGCCTGTTTAGTTAAAACTTCAGCCTGTGGGTTAGAATATAGAAGCTGTATCTTAGAAATTTTCCCCCTATTCCACTTCACTCTGTCGAAGGCTTTCTTTGCATCCAATGACAGAATAGCGCCATCAGAGCTTCCAGATTTTTCATAAAGTATATTAAAAACTCTTCGAATGTTGTGGAAGCCCTGCCTTCCCTTACAAATCCATTTTGGTCAGGGTGGACCATTTTTGGCAACAGTGGCTCCAGCCTCCTAGCTAATACCTTACAGAGAATTTTGAGATCATTGTTCAGAAGTGAGATTGACCTATAAGATCCACAAAGGGATGGTGGTTTTCCCGGTTTTAACAATCGTGTGATTGCATCCATATTAAGAGAGGAGGAAGGGATCCAGTGTCAAATGACTCCTGATACATATCAAGCAGAGGTGGTATTAGTTTAGTCTTAAAGATTTTATATATTTCAATCGGAATTTCCATTGGGCCCAGGAGATTTCCCTCCCTTCATGTTAGTTATAGCTTCAGACAATTCTTTAGCCTCTAAGTTAAACTCCAGTGAGGAGTGACGTTTCATCTCCGGGCATAAATTCTAACAAGTCGAGAAATTCCTATTGTATTTGTGGAGCTGAATCTGAATATTCTGAGCTGTACAGATTTTGGTAAAATCTCAAAAAGATATTGTTTATTTCCTCTGGGACAACAGTTGTCACCCCCTCATCTGATTATATGGAGTTTATTGCCCTTTTTGTGTTTGTATCTGTTTGATGTGCAGGCCAAAGGTTCACTTATTATCATGTACAACTCTGAAATTTGTCTTCCCCAGATAGCCATGAAACAAAGAAAAAACATGAAAGTCATTGAATAACATCCTGATCATCAGCGCCCCCCCAAAACCACCCCTCCGTCCACACAGAAAATGGAACAGCAACATCGACCCCCACCAACCCATCCCCCGCATGAAAAACAGAGCATTTTACCCCCAAACACCCTCCCCTCGCACAACAAAATGAAAAGAAACAGGCAATATAAATCCGTAAGTCTGACAAAGTCCGCAGTCCTTAAACAGGGGCCGAAACCTGATGGTCTAAACCAGGGGTTTCCACCCCTGCTTGGTTAATGGTCAATTAAAAAAAAGGTTGGGAGCCCCGAGTCTAAAGTAAGACTACCCATGTCAGTGGGCTACAAGTATAATTGTTACTATCGCACATTTGCTTCTGGTGCAAAAGGAAAGAAGATGTTCAAAGTTATTTCCGTCTTTAAACTAAAGTTTCAATTTGATATGAGCAATCATTTCCATTCTGCAAATCATCCATATGGAAGCATTGCTAATAGACTATAAAAACATTTTAGAATAAACCACCCACCAGCAGCCCTGCAAGCAGAGGCATGTACTCGATTATCGCAAGGCGCACTCTCCATTTGGCATCTTCTGCTAATTCTGCAATGGCTGGCAGGAGAGACTGTGATAACTAGCGAATTCCAATAACTTCACTCACGCAGTCCAGATTGGAGATAATGTTCAAACGGACCTCAGAGCGCTAGGAAGGAAAGGCAATTTTCTGAGTACAGCAAAGGTGAAAAACGTTCATACTGCGAACACTGTCTGACAAACACACTGGTGCTCCCCAGACTCTCTGCTTTCAAAGTATCATCTTGGACATTTATGAAATATTAATCCCACAAAAGAAATATGAATGCCACTTTCACACTTACAGTACTTAGGCACATGCACATCTAGCCAGGGTGCCAAAGACTTTTGCACAGAACTGTACTTGTCAACGTGCAGCGGAGAGCAAGTTTGTAAATCTGGCCGGAGCACAGGATGTTGGGAATGGTGAGGGTGGAGCGCCCACGGGAGGGGTGTGAGACAGGTACCTGAGGAGTGTCAGGGGCAGGAGGGGGTGGCGCGAGTGCAGACACACTCAGCCCTGAGAACCCAGGCAAGGCCATTTGATTCCAAACAATTGGTTTATTGGTCATTACAGAATGTCTCTCTGGTGTTTCCCGCTCCCTTCCCCCTTTTCCCAACCAAAGAGTCAAAGGTTTGTTTATGATCAAAGCATCAATCGAATACAACTCTGAAATTTGTCTTCTCCAGATAGCCACCAAGCAAAGAAAGAACATGAAAGTCATTCAGAGAGAAACATGAAACCTACACCTCCCCGCCCCCTGGTACAAAAAATAATGGCATCCTGATCATCAGATCCCCAAAACCACCCCTCCCTCCACACACAAAATGGAACAGCAACATTGACCCCCCCAACCCATCCCCCGCACGAAAAACTAACAGAGCATTTTACCCCCAAACACCCTCCCCTCGCACAACAAAATGAAAAGAATAAGGCGATGAAAAAAACAGAATATAAAAACCCTAAGTCTGAAAAAGTCCACAGTCCATAAACACAAATGCAGAACCACGATATCATCCTACGCTATCACCGACATTCACCAAAAGAGGGGGACAGGGACACAACTCCCCTCTCCCTGCCCCCTTCCCACTCTCAGTCCACACCAGAGACCCATATCAGACATCTCTGAGGTTTATCATCACTCACAGATGTCAAGAAATTTCATTTTTTTTTGCGGCAGCAGCAGCACAGTGCAATATATAAGAATTACTACAGGACCGTGCAAAACTCAAAGACACCCTAGCTATATACACCAGCCGAAGATTTTTGCACAGTACTATACATTATGGTCCAAGTTATGGTCACACGAGCAGTACGCCAGAAATTCGAGAGTCAGTAAGCAGAAGTGAGTGCAGTTGCTTTTATTAAGGAGAAGGTGCTTGGGAAGCTGAAAGTTTTGAATGTAGTCAAGTCACCTGGACTAGATGGGCTACACCGCAGGGTTCTGAAAGAGGCAGCTGCAGAGATTGGGGAGGCATTAGTAATAATCTTTCAAGAGTCATTAGATTCTGGAATGGTTCCAGAGGACTGGAAATTTCCAAATGTCACTTCACTCTGAAGGGAGGGAGGCAAAAGACATGAAATTATAGGCCCTTCAGCCTGACTTCAGTGGTTGGGAAAATGTTGCGAGTCCATTATTAAGGACGAGGCTCCCAGTACTTGGAGGTGCATGGTTTCCTTAAGGGGAAATTACAGGCAGGACAGACAAAGGAGGGTCAGTGGATGTTGTTTGCTTGGAGTTTGACAAGATGCCGCACATGAGACGCCTTAGCAAGTTAAGAGCCCATGGTATTACAGAAGATATCCTCGTAAAGATAGAAGCTTGGCTGACTGACGGGAGGCAAAGAATTGCAAATGAAAGGGGCCTTTTCTGGTTGACTGCAGGTGACTATTAGTGTCCCACAGGGGTTGGTATTGTGTCCGTTTCTTTTCAAGCAGATGTCAATGATCTGGACAACGGTATTGATGGCTTGGTGGTCACATTTGTGGATGATACCAAGATAGGTGGAGGGGCAGAGAGTCTGTAGAAGGACTTGATAGATTGGGAGAATAGCAAGGCAGTGGCAGTTGGAATATACTGCAGTGACCGAAAGTGTTTAGGGTAGGTTGGATTCCTCAGCCTTGGACAGCAGCCCGCCTAGGAGAAGGAAAACCCTGATTTTAAACCTCCGCTGCCTTGCAGTCATGCCCACCCATGGGAAAGGCTTTGGGGGTAAACCCCTAAGGCAGTTTGATGTTGTTTACAGCTTCACTCTGGCAACCTCTGCGATGACACTGGTGCCAAGCTGTATTGGCGCTTCCCTTCCCTTCGACAACATGAGTGACGTGGAGAGGGGGAGCCTGCTGCATGGGAAGAGCCGGTCCTTCAAACCTTCCTGCCCAGGAGAGGACACAGTCCACCAGAGGCACAAACCCATCATCCCCGGGATCGAAGGGTGCCTATTACCAGAAACGTATGGCCATGCACTTTGGTAGAAGGAGTAAACACGTGTACCATTTTCCAAATGGGCAGAAAATTCAGAAATCAGAGGTGCAAAGGCAATTGGGAGACCTCGTGCAGGGTTCCCTAAACGTTATCTTACAGGCTGAGTTGGTGGTACGGAAAGAAAATGGAATGTTGGCATTCATTTTGAGAGGACTAGAAAAAATATAAGGGTAATGCTGAGGCTTTATAAGGCATTGGTCAGAACGCAGTTGGGGGTATGGTGAGCAGCTTTGGGCCCTTTATCTAAGATGTGCTGGTGTTAGAGAGGGTTCACGAGGATGATCCTGGGAATGAAACATACAAGAGGAGTGCTTGACGGCTCCGGCTCTGTCCTCGATGGAGTTCAGACGGGAAGGAAGAGGGGTGAATCTCATTCAAACTTAGGAATATTAAGAGGCCTAGAACAAAGAGGATGTTTCCTGTGACCAGAGGGCACAGCCTCAGAATACAGGGACATCCATTTAGAAGAGAGCTAAGAGGAAATTTCTTTAGTGAAAGGGCGGTGGATCTGTGGAATCCATCAACGCTGATGGCTGTGGAGGACGAGTCACTGGGTATATTTAACATGGAGGCTGACAGGTCCTTGATTAGTCAGGGTGTTAAAGGTTACGGGGGAGAAGGCAGGAAAATGGGGCCAAGAGGGTAATAAGCTAGCCATGATGGAATGGCGAAGCAGACACGATGGGCTGAGTGGCCTAATTCTGTTCCTGAGTCTTAATTGTCCTTTATTGTCCGTTCACTCTCCCTGAGTGCAGGCGAGCTCCTCGGGAGGGCCATGGGAGGAAACAACGGTCATTTTGTGAAAAGCTGCATTTCACAAAAGAAAAACACTTGAATTTCTGCGTTTGAGAAATCTTTCTGCACCTTTGGCATAAATACATGCAAAATACTAATTACTATTAAATTATCCAACAGTTCAGATCATGATTCGGCAGGCTTTTTTCTTGATTTCATTTCAAACTAACAAATAATTCAAGGCTGGAATTAACAGCTGACAATTTGAAGATGTACACTTGGAATCTGTCAGCTGTGCCTGGAAAATCGAGGCATTTCCGACATTTGGGGAATCTTCTGAGGTGTAGCACATGAAGGGAATCAAGTCTGCAGACACTGGAAATCCAGAGCAACTCACCCAAAACGCTGGAGGAACTCAGCAGC
Organism: Mobula hypostoma; assembly: GCF_963921235.1. Taxonomy (NCBI): domain Eukaryota; kingdom Metazoa; phylum Chordata; class Chondrichthyes; order Myliobatiformes; family Myliobatidae; genus Mobula; species Mobula hypostoma. The sequence goes on along the minus strand of NC_086106.1, from coordinate 36,242,201 downwards.
TCAGGCAGCGTCTATGGGAATGAGTAAACAGTCGGTGTTTCAGGCCGAGGCCTTTTATCAGGACTGTAAAGGGAGGGGGAAGATGCCAGGATATAACGGTGAGGAGTGGGGAAGGAGGCCAGCTGGAAGGTGTTAGGTGAAGACAGGTGGGTGGGAAAGGTCAATGGCTGGAGAAGAAAGAATCTGAGAGAGGAGAGGAGAAGAGAGTGGACCACAGGAGAGATGGAAGGAGGTGGGGACCCAGGGAGAAGTAATAGACAGGTGAGAAGTAAGAGCTCATAGTGGGGAATTGAGGAAGGAGAGGGGAGCGGAGAGATTTTTTTTTACATATTTAAAAATAATTTTAATTCTGTAGAAATAATGAAAGAATGCAAATTTCCATATGAATTAAAAAATCCAGAATTTGCACATGCAGCAGTTTTAAGTTCACGACAAAATAAATAAGGAACATGATAGATGGATAAATAACAGCTCCATCACACCATTAACCGATTCCCCTTTAATCCAATATGCACTGAGATTACAAACTAGCTCACATCACTGTTTCTAAAGAACGCACTGCACATTTGCTCTCATCTTAAGCTCTCAAACTAAAAGAACAGTTGGAGAGACTCCGGTGGAAGAAACAGCTGTTATTCCATTCATGATTCATAAAAACATAAGAAATCGGAGCAGGAGTAGGCCATCCGGCCCATCAAGCCTGCCCCGCCATTCAGTAAGATCATGGCTGATCTGTCCATAAACTCAGCTCCATCTACCTGTCTTTTCCCCATAACCCTTAGTTCCCCTACTATCTAAAAATGTATCTAACTGTATCTTAAATATATCTAGTGAAGAAGCCTCCACTGCTTCCCTGGCCAGAGAATTCCACAGATTCACCACTCTCTGGGAAAAACAGTTTCTCCTCATCTCTGTCCTAAATCTTCTCCCCTGAATCTTGAGGCAATGTCCCCTAGTTCTAGTCTCAGCTGCCAATGGAAACAACTTTCCTACTTCTATCTTATCTATCCATTTCAAAATTTTGTATGTTTCCCTAAGATATCCTCTCATTCTTCTGAATTCCAGAGAGTATAGTCCGAGGCAACTCAATCTCTCCTCATAGGTTAACCCCTTCATCTCTGGGATTAACCTGGTGAACCTCCTCTGCACTGCCTCCAAAGCCAATATATCCTTCCTCAAGTATGGAGACCAGAACTGCACACAGAACTCCAGGTACGGCCTCACCAGTACCCTGTATAGTTGCAGCATGACCTCCCTGCTCTTGAATTCAATTGCTCCAGCAATGAAGGCAAACATTCTGTTTGCCTCAATAACCTGTTGTACCTGCAAGCTAACTTTTTTGCGATTCATGCACAAGCACTCCTAAGTCCCTCTGAACAACAGCATGCTGCCATCTTTCACCATTTAAATAATCATCTTCTCTTCTATTATTCCTTCCAAAATGGATGATCTCTCATTTTCCAATGTTTACCAACTGCCAGACCATGGCCCACTCACTTAACCTATCTATATCTCTCTGCAGACTCTCCACATCCACTGTACAATTTGCTTTTCCACTCAGTTTAGTGTCATCAGCAAATTTTACTACGCTACACTCAGTCCCCTCTTCCAAATCATCAATGTAAATGGTAAACAGCTGCGGGCCCAGTACCAACCCCTGTGGCACCCAACTCACCACCGACTGCCAACTGGAGAAACACCCATTTATACCAACTTCCTGCCTTCTATTGGTTAACCAATCCACTATCCATGCCAATACTCTTCCTCCTTCTCCATGCATCTGTGTCTTATTTAAAAGTCTCTTTTGAGGAACCTTATCGAACGCCTTCTGGAAATCCAAGTATACGACATCCACCTGTCCCCCTCTATCCAATGCACTCATTATGTCCTCAAAGAACTCCAGTAAGTTTGTCAAACAGGACCTGCCCTTTCTGAATCCACGCTGCATCTGTCTAATGGAACCACTCCTTTCTAAATGTTTCACTATTTCTTCCTTAATGACAGCTTCAAGCATTTTCCCGACTGCAGATGTTAAGTTCACTGGCCTCAGAAATGTTATTTACTGAATAACATTTTCCATTCCGGCTCCCCTCTTCTCTTGTAATCGGCCTATCACCTACCCCTGGTGTCCCTCCTCCTTCCCTTTCTCCCACGGTCCACTCTCCTCTCCTATCAGATTCCTTCCTCTCCAGCCCTTTACCTTTCCCAACCATCACCTGCCTTCAACTCCCCTCCCCTACACACCAACCTTTCCCATCACCTGGTCTACCTATCACCTCCCAGCTTGTACTCCCCCGACCCTCCCAACCTTCTTATTCTGGTGCCTTCCCCCTTCCTTTCCAGTCCTGACGAAGGGTGTCAGCCCAAAAGTTCATTCCCCTCCATAGATGCTGCCTGACCTGCTGAGTTCCTCCAGCATCGTGTGTGTGTGCGTGCGCGGAGCTGGGGGGGGGCGCTCTGGATTGCCAGTATCTGCACAATCTGTGATTATAACACTTTAGAATGCTGGACATCACCGCGCAGCTCCAAGCAAACGGCAGTTACAATGTTTGTCAACAGGAAAGAAAGCAGATGAACATGGGCCAACTGCTGTCCCCTTCCAGGAATCAGTATCAGTGAGAGTAAAAGCCTAGACACATCAGTCTGTATTGCAACACATCCCGTTCTGGCACACTTATCCAGACACCTGTATCTTGTGGTGGAGCATGGACTGCTCGTCACCTTCAGCAGATGTACAAGTTCCAAAGATGACAACCAACTTTTTGATCGCCTAATGAACAATAAGCGACCTTTCGTCAGCACTCTTGACTTGACAACAGCTTTCAAACAGCACACAAAAGAAAGCTCTCCATTGGTGTTTGCCTGATATCGGTACGCTATTCAAAAAATTTCCACCATGCCCACCAGTCACGCAAGGGGTATGTTAAAGTTTGTATTTCATGATAAAATTACCTTATCTTTGAGCTGAGCCAAGAACAGGGGAAGCAGGTGCTCAACAGTGCTGTCCTTGCCCAGGATGGTGGACAAGCCCATAATAACAGAGGCCAGAGCTGACTTCACGTGTTGATTGGTGTCAGACACAAGTTCCTGGAAAAGAAACCCATGAAATGATTAAATGAAAACCTGGACAGATATCTCAGTCAACACGCACAAAATGCTGGAGGAACTCAGCAGGCCAGGCAGCACCGATAGAAATGTCGACTGTACTGTTCCCCATAGAAGCTGCCGGGCCTGCTGAGTCCCTTCAGCATTTTGTGTGTGTTGCTCGGATTTCCAGCATCTGCAGATTTTCTCTTGTTTGTCGTTAGATATCTCAGTCATGTTGCCATCCTGCTCCACGTTCTTATGATCCACCTGGTCAGTCATGGATCATTCTTAAATAATTTCTTTTACAGTTTGATATGCTAGTTTATATAAATCATGGAACAGAACCAGCCCTATAACCCACAATGTTATACTTAAATTCCTAATCAAGTGGGCAATCTAATCTGCACGATATCCATATTCTTCCGTTTTCCTCACATTCGTGTGCTTCTCTAAACATCATTAAAAGTCCCCGATATATCTGCCTCGACCATAACTCCAGGCAGCCAACACCATGTTAAAAAACCAGCAACACACACAAGATGCTGGAGGAACTCAGAAGACCAGGCAGCACCTGTGGAGAAAAGGACAGTCGACATTTCTGTCCAAAACCCTTTGGCAGGACTCAGCCCTTTGGGAGAGGGGGAGGGAGCGGGAGAGGGGGATGGGACGGGAGAGGGGTAGGGAGTGGGAGAAGGGGATGGGGAGGGAGTGGGAGAGGGGGAGGGAGTGGGAGAGGGGGAGGGAGTGGGAGAGGGGTAGGGGGCGGGAGAGGGGTAGGGGGCGGGAGAGGGGATGGGGAGGGAGTGGGAGAGGGGGATGGGACGGGAGAGGGGTAGAGAGTGGGAGAGGGGGATGGGGAGGGAGTGGGAGAGGGAGATGGGGCGGGAGAGGGAATGGGGAGGGAGTGGGAGAGGGGGATGGGACGGGAGAGGGGGCAAGATGTGACTCGTGCTTGGAACAGAACCGGCCCTATAACCCACAATGTTATCCTTAAATTCCTAATCAAGTGGGCAATCTAATCTACACGATGTCCATATTCTTCCGTTTTCCTCACATTCGTGTGCTTATCTAAACGTCATTAAAAGTCCCCGATATATCTGCCTCTGCCATCACTCCAGGCAGCCAACACCATGTTAAAAAACCAGCAACACACACAAGATGCTGGAGGAACTCAGCAGGCCAAACAGCACCTGTGGAGAAAAGGACAGTCGACATTTCTGTCCAAAACCCTTCGGCAGAACCTAACCCTTTGGGAGAGGGGGAGGGAGCGGGAGGAGGGATGGGGAGGGAGTGGGAGAGGGGGATGGGGAGGGAGTGGGAGAGGGGGATGGGACGGGAGAGGGGGATGGGAGAGGGGGATGGGGCGGGAGAGGGGGATGGGGCGGGAGAAGGTGATGGGACGGGAGAGGGGGATGGGACGGGAGAGGGGGATGGGGCGGGAGAGGGGGATGGGACGGGAGAGGGGGATGGGACGGGAGAGGGGGATGGGGCGGGAGAGGGGGATGGGACGGGAGAGGGGGATGGGACGGGAGAGGGGGATGGGACGGGAGAGGGGGATGGGAGAGGGGGCAAGATGTGACTCGTGCTTGGACATTGAGCTTTTCCAGTTACAAGCAGTTCACAGTGATAAATGGTGCCTGAACCCTCGTTTCAGGCCCACCCAAAATACTGAGGGACTTTTTCCTGAAGTGAATGAGATGAGTTGCTACATTAATTTTAGATAGACTGGATAACCAGCCAAGAATTTGAGAAGTCATATTACCTAAACATACGGCAAGATGTGACTTATTATGACAGTCTCCCTGCAATCTACTGGCAAGTTTTCACAGAAATCTGCAAGATAGAGTACTGCATGTTAGAGAGTTATTCTCAAACAAAACAATGGAGTCAGAGAAAAGTACAGCACAGAAACAGGCCCTTCAGCCCATCTATTCTGTGCCGATCCATTTAAATTGCCTCCTCCCATCGACCTGCATCTGGACCATAGCCCTCAATACCACGACCATCTACGTGCCCATCCAAACTTCTCTTAAACGTTGAAATCGAGCTTGCACGCACCACTTGCGCTGGCAGCTCGTTCCACACTCTCACCAAAATGATAAATCAATAAAGTTTAACAGATTGAGCAATTGCTGAAAAGCATCTGCCTTAATATTTGTATCTTCTCAGAAGATAGTGGCAAGAGAAAACATACATTCTGAAGCACAATTTAAGTTGCACAAGGAAAAGCAAGGCCAACACCTACAGTGTAAACATCAAGAGTCAGACAGCACAGGTTCAATTCTGGCACATCTGTGCGGTCTCCCTGTGACGGTCTGGGTTTCCTTCGAGTGCACATTTCATCCCCCATTCCAGTTGATAAGTTAACTGGTCATTAACTGGTAAATCGTCCCGTGATTAGGTCAGGATTGAATTGGGGGATAGCTGGGCAGCGTGGCTCAGTGTACCTATTCTGCACTGTAATCTTACTAAATAGATATTCAGAGGTATCAAATTGGCCCACTCCTCCTCTAAGTTGTTCTGGTGCAAATTAACTCAATGAGTTGGCATTAATGTACCAGCTACTGAAGATGACTGGCAAAGAACTTTGGCAGGCACATCACAATTCACTTGAAACATCTGATTTATGGAAACTGGCCAGGCCAAGACGACTGATGCTGCGATACTTATCCCGGCCAGCTCCACTTTGCATGAAGGCATAATCCATGACTAAACTACCACAATCTGAAAGGCCAAATATAACTCATGCATTCCTTTTCAAAACGCACGACTGGAGCCAGATTTTGTGGATGAAGTGGGTCCATCTGGGAAGCAACATCACAATCTTTCTACCTTTGTCTACTCGCTTGCTTACTCGAAAGTAGGGAATCCACATTACACTACCAAGGACGGTTCATGAAGCAATCCCTTTCGCATCTTCGTTTTACTTCAGAGGCTGTCCCCTCCAATCTGGTGACTCGATTTCGGGCTGATCGGGCACTTTGCTGTCTCCAAGTGCTTCATAAGCCCACGGTCATCTCCACCTCTCGCTGATTGAAGCGCTGAAGAAGATTGAAATCAAGTCAGGCGCGCAGGGCAAGGGAGTATGCAGCGCCGTCTATCAGCCTCTCGCTGGCTGCTGCTGGAGAAGGCGCCAGCTTGTGGCAGCCTCTCACTGGATGTTCCCGAGGGAAGGGCCTCGCGCTCAAGTGAATCTCCCTCTCTCCCCCGATGCTGTCGGCCGATGGTACCTGAGCATGCTTTAATCGAAGTAGATCTCGACTCATTCAGGTTTATGATGTGCTCTAGTTTCTAGTTCCAGTTTATCTCTCTATGTGATGATGCGCTTCTGCAGACACAATCGGTGGACAGTGGTGTGGCTGGGTGGCCCGACATCCACCCCAGTTTCTCTGATGAAAGATCCGATCAAGAGACACGTAGACGAGAAAAGATGCAGCTTATTAGGCAGTCAATGATTCCTTAAGGTTGTCATGGCCAGGGGCGGTAATGGGGACAAACTCCCACTACAGACTAAATGCTCTGAATGGCATGCACCTCAAACAGCCTCTCACACCAAGTCCAGCTCCTGGCCTTTGCATGTGGCTTACTGACAGCAGAAGGCAGCTTACTGACACTTTAAAACTGGTCACTTTGGTCAGATGGGGCTCATGGTTAGCAGCTCATCTAGGAGAAGGAAGACTCTGATCTCAAACCTCCAATGCCTTGCGGCTATACCCACTCACAGGAGTAAACCCCGAGGGAAAAATCCGGAGCCGGATTAACAAAGATAGAGCAGGTTTCAATAGCAGCAATCTGTGCATTAACACGTGAACAGAGGAATCACAAAGACAACACCATCTTTCTTTTCCACGCTCGTCTCGCTGCTGCCATCAGGTAGAAGGTACAGGAGCCTCAGGACCCACACCACCAGGTTCAATAACAGTTACTACCCCTCAACCATCAGGTAGAAGGTACAGAAGCCTCAGGACCCACACCACCAGGCTCAAGAACAGTTACTACCCCTCAACCATCAGGTAGAAGGTACAGAAGCCTCAGGACCCACACCACCAGGCTCAAGAACAGTTATTACCCCTCAACCATCAGGTAGAAGGTACAGGAGCCTCAGGACCCACACCACCAGGTTCAAGAACAGTTATTACCCCTCAACCATCAGGATCTTGAAATTCAGGGGATCAGTACACTTAATCGATTGAGATGTTCCCACAAGCAATGATCTTCCTTTAATTACTCTTTATCTTGTTATTTCATACTCTTGTTATTTATTGCTATTTATTTATATTTGCATTTGTACTTTATCTTTTATTGATCCTGTTTACAGTTACTATTCTATAGAAATTGCGGAGTATGCCCACAGGAAAATGAATCTCAGGGTTGTATGTGGTGACATGTATGTACTCTGAAAATATGAACTTCAAAATTGAAAATCTGAACTATACTTTAGCTACGGACTTCATTGCAAGGTTAGTTTTTAATTACGTAATTTTATCATGGGTGGCGGGGTGGAAATACATCTCTACCAAGAGAGGTGTAAGGCGTTCCTTCCCTCCGCTAGCCTGCAGGTCACCCTTGGGCAAGGTGTAGCACCTGCTGAGCCAAGCCCACCCCCCAATCAGGGTCACGTGAAGCTATGGGGTAAGAGGAAAGAAACCCAGAGAAATGTTGCCATTGTGTTCAGATGTTTATCAATGAGTGGATACCTCATGCTCTGGTAAAGAAATAAATGAGTGGGGAGAAAAAGGGAATGGTTAGATAAATGGTGTCCATTTAGAAGCAGCATTCTTTCGTGTTACCCAGGTAAAACAGCTGTAATGATCTATCCTTGATAGTATATCCACAGATAAACCAGCTGCTTCGGTACAGATTTTACACTTCTACAGAACAGAAAGTTTTAATCTCAATGCTTTGGGGTGGGACCGGAATTTCCTGGCCTTCAGAGACGGAATTTTAAATTTTTAAAGAAAGGCAAAGTTGAGAAAATATTGTCGTCGATGGCTCTTGTTACGTACCCCGTAACTGGGTTGCCAAACCAGCAGAAATGGATCACTCAGTTGGAGTCTGGAGTACTAGAACTAAGAAAGTTTTATTAAAGAAACAAGCAACACAGTAATCGAAAGGATAATAAATGCAACAATTCAACAATGATAACCACACATGTGCACAGAATTAAGATAACAGCATCAATCAAGCTCTATCGTTGTCTAGGGGTAAATGACCAATTTCAAAATGACTCAAAGTTCAGTCCAGTTTGTAGTTCAGTTCGCAGTAATCGTTGCCATGGCGATGGACAAGGTGGGGGAAGAGAGACAGAGAGAACAGGAACAACTGATCATTCAGAACGGCTTCACTCACAGACCAGCGGGATGGCTCACAAACAGCATTTGGGCGGGTCCTTGGTGATGTCACCTGAGGTCACCGACTGTGACCCCTCCTCCAGATGCGGTCGATCCTCTGCAGTGAACCCGGCACCCAGGCAAGGGCGGACACACACCGGGTTCCCGCTGATCGTACCTTTCCACCCTTGTCGTTGTCTGGTACTTCTCATCCACTCGTGAGAGGCGCACAGCTTCCAGGGTCTCGTTACCTCGGGTGGCGTGTGTGTCCTGTCTTAGCGAACCTGTCCCCTTTTTATCCCCCTGCTGGGGTATCGCCTGTCCATCACTTCAAACAGTTCAGGGTTCAAAGGGGGAGCCGCTCCAGACAGCTCCATTGTTCCTTATCTCTCCTTCCCCTGAGGGCAGGTGGCAGACCAACTGCTGATGCCACTGATGCTAGCCCAGGCCAGCAAACATCTTAATTTTATGTGTATTCTCGTAACACTCTGAATCCGAAAGTATGGTAAACAGACAACAACGTGAGCAATTGTAATCAGCTAGTTTCTCAGGTCAAAAAAACAACTAAATAATGTTATTTAATCATTAAATAATGTTTCTTAATTGTTAAATAATGTTAACCTGATCGTTATTGTTTGCAATTAACCTGTGTAGGCAATGTGCCTTTATTTTGAGGATTTGGATTACACTGCGGTGAGAAAAGCACGGAGATTTCAGTTGATCCGAGTGTTTTCCCAGGCTAGGAAAGTCTAAGACTAAAGGGTATAGATTTAATTGGAGACACAGAACAGAACAAGCTGTTCCGGCCCTTCAACTGCACTGCCAGTAACCCACCAACTTGTGCAACAATCTACAATGACCCTTTAACCTACAAACCGGAATGCTTTTGGACTGTGCGAGGAAACCGGAGTACCAGGAGGAAGCCTGAGGCAACAAGTTTGGGACTGAGAACAAAGACCATCTGGTTCAAAAACTATAAACACACAGGAGATTCTGCAGATGCTGGAAACTTAGCACAAAATACTGGAGGAGCTCAGCAGGCCAGGCAGCATCTATGGAAATGAAATAAACAGTCCATGTTTCGGGCCGAGACTACTCTTCAGGGCTATAAATCTGCTGATGACACACTATTGTTGGCAGAATTTCAGATGGTAACAAGGAGCCGAAGAGGAGTGAGATAGATCAGCTGGTTGAGTGGTGTGGCAACAATCTGGCACTTGTCAGTAAGACCAAGAAACTGATTGTAGACCACAGGAGGGTGAAGTTGAATCACCACCTCCCTACACCATACCTGGTTTGTGTGAAGTCAGCAGTGGGAAGGAACCAGCGAGGTCCAGTCCATCAAAAGTTTTAAGCAGCATTTAATTAATGCACTACATCACAAAATTTACCACAATGACTGTAAAACCAAGGAACTGATTGTAGACGTCAGGAAGGGGAAGTCAAGGGAACACACATCAGTCCTAATCAAGGGGACTGTGGAAAGGGTGAGTAGTTTCAAGTTCCTGAGTGTCAAAGTCTCTGAGGATCGTCCTGGCTTTTCGACCTTTCGGCTCATTTTCAAACAGAACTGAAGTTCCCCTTAACTTCCTCCAGTCAAAAGTGAAAAATATCAGTGTCATCAACCTGTGCACGTGCTGAATCCCCAGATCCCTGGCACTATGCCAACAAGTTTGTTCTAAACCCCTGTCACAGGATTATCCTTCAGATACACTGAAAAAGATCTGAGCTCAATTCAGACCAACTTTGTTCTATTTCAGATCCATGTTTAAAAACAGGCTAATTAAATGAATCTGGAATGAAATCTCAGCACCATTTGGCATGTCAGTCAATTATATTAAAAATACACAGGTGCTTGATTTAATGATTTTTTAAAACTATATTAGAGGAACTAATCGTGTTTTCATGACTTTGACAGAGTCAGAAGGGATTCCAGCTGGAACAGAAAACTTAAAGACTAGTTTTAAAACATAAATGCACCATATCATCCTACCAAAGAGATGCACTTTGTGCTTCAGCAATAACACGTACTTCAGAAAATTTGTCTGCCACCACATAGCGAACACGCCAGGATTTATCGTCCACTGCCTGCCGGAGGGTCGGCATCACCAACGCTTCCAGGTCTTCCTGGGGCAGCAGCTGGGCTATGCTCACACAAGCCTCAACTGCCAACAGCCTCACCGAATCCTGTGAAAAAGATGTTCAAACCGGGTTTGAGCTGGTTCTTCATTAAAAAACAAAATTAATTTTCTGAAGTTAACATTAGGAAGAACTAATCTCATCAAAAAAATCATAAAAATAAATACTGACAATATAACAATTGTTTCCCAGATGATATTCGTTCAGATTACCTAGAAAGTAGCAACAGGTTTCATTACTTTGCAATGTGTGCTGGAATCTTCCCAGGATACAAGTACTGGAATGGAGATTTGGAGTGTATCAACATGCAACCTTTGATGGAAGCGTTCCTTGGATTAGTATATTAGCAAATGTCATGACAGTGCAAAAATTTATTGATGAACCAACTCCCTTTCTCCTGCTCTTGAAGCACCACTCTCTGCTGAGTGAATCTCCAAGCTAATCACCCAAGTGGTCACGTTTCACCGTAGGATGTAGGAGCTGAATTAGGCCATTTGGCCCATCGAGTCTGTTCTGCCATTTCATCATGGTTGATCCATTTCACCCTCAGCCCAATCTCCTGCCTTCTCCCCATATCCCTTCATCGAAACATGGAAATCTACAGCACATTACAGGCCATCCAGCCCCAAATTTGTGCCGACCAAGTAACCTACTCGAGAAACTGCCCAGAATTTCCCTACCGCATAGCCCTCTGTTTTTCTAAGCTCCATGTACCTATCTAAGAGTCTCTTAAAAAACCCTACTGTATCCATCTCTACCACCTTTGTTGTCAGTGCATTCCACACACCCACCACTCTCTAGGTGAGAAACTTACCTCTGATGTCCCCCTTACACCTACTTTCAAGCACCTTCAAACTATGCCCCCTCATGTCAGCCATTTCAGCCCTGGGAAAAAGCCTCCGGCTATCCACACGATTAATGCCTCTCATCATCTTATACGCTTCAACCAGGTCACTTCTCATGCCCTGACTAATCAAGAATCTATCAACCTCTCTGCCCTGAATATACCCAATGACTTCTCCTCTGTGACAATGAATTCCACAGATTCTCTGGATAAGGAAATCCTTCCTCATCTCCATTCTAAATGGACAAACCTCTGCTCTGAGATTGCTTCCTCTGGTCTTAGGCTGTCACACCATAGAAAACATCCTCCCCATATCCACTCCGGACGCCTTTCAGTATTTGACAGGTTACAATGAGATCCCTCCCCCTCATTCTTCTGATTTCAAATCAGTACAGGCACAGAGTCATCGAACGCTCCTCGTACGACAAGCCTTTCAATCCTGGACCTTTCAATCACTATCGTGACCCTCCTTTCAACCCACTCCTGTCTTGGCACACCCTTTGTTAGATAAGGGGCCCAAAACTACCTTCAATATTCCAAGTGAAGCCTTATAAAATGTGAACATTACATCCTTGTTTTGATATGCTAGCCATCATTGGTGGGGTCTGAACCTGGAGCAAGTGTGAACATCTCCTTGGCTACAGATGTGAAGGTTTATTTCCAGGAGTCACTGGACAGTAACCAGAAGAGAAGCTTACTCAACACCAAGGAGTACACGTCCAACCGTTAACCAGAAGCTAGGTGAGGGTCAAAGTGTCCATCCCAGCTCCCCTTCAGCGTACCATTTCTGTATGACTCTGGCTCCTTAGTACACGAGGATACTGCGGACTGCGTCAAGCCTTTTGCCTGGGATACTTTACGTTGGAGGAATATGAAAGGACACACACTGATTAAACAGTTTGCTCTTCAGGCAAAAGCCTCAAGATAACCACCTTCTTGGAGGAGCATCTCCAGCTGGAGTACTGGAATGGTGTAATCATGCCGATAGATTGACAGGCACCGCTTCCATCTGCTGTGGTTAAAGGAACTTTATAAAGCAGGGGCTCCCAACCTGGGGCCCCTCGGTTGATGGTCGGGGGTCGATGGCGTAAAAGAGGGTTGTGAACCCCGGTTACAAAGGTGAACAGATGATGCAGACTACGACAACAGAAACTTTGCAAGCAGGAAGTGGCATTAACAAGGCGTAGCATATTGAGTACGTAGACATATTAACCGGATGCAACTCAGTTCTTTGCCACGGACGCACCATCCGTACTGATCTTTCCCACCTCCAGCTCATCCATACAGTAAAATGCAAGCAGTAATGTGGGGTGGGGGGTGTGAAATCATGCAATTGCTCCAGTGAGCGGAATGACAGACAGCCTGTTACCGGAATGAGCCAAGTGCTCTCCGTTATTTCACACACTGCCATGACGTGTGGGATACAGAGGCTCCTCAGTACAAGCAATTGATACACATGTGACATAAAGCGAAGGTTACAGCAGCAGCTTCAGCAAGATAAATCATGACAAGCCATGGGGAATAAGATCACCTTTCTTCCACTATAATCCACGCTTCCCTCATCCACGTCACCTGCATTCCCACCCCACAAGCCTTTCCAGCGCATCAGTGTCTGTCGCCCCCACCACCCACAATACACTCCTAGACTAATCTCAATCCTCCGCTATCTGCAAGGGGCCTCTGCCACTAATCACACCCCGCTTCCCCCACCCCACCCTTCAGGTTTCCACAGGGTTCGCTCTCCACGCCACTCATTCATCATCGCCGCTCTCCCCGAAAACAAGACAAGGTCTGCACTCGCCCATTTGCCTCCGTTCAGGGCTGCAAACAGTTCTTGCAGGTGAAGCGGTGCTTTCCTCTCGGGGCTATTCGCTGTATCTGGAGCTCCTGCCGTGGCCTCCTCGACATCGGAGGACCAACACAGATGGGGTTGGCCCACAGTTAGCTGCCAGGCCACAACAAGATAGATTGTAATGTCAAGAGTCCATCTTTATCATGCAAGAGGTCCGTCAATAGTCTTATAAGCCCTTCACGGTAGGTTGATTCAGGAGGTAAAGGTGCGTGGGTCCAGGGTAAATTGCAAGTTTAGATTCGGAACTGTCTCATCCATTGAAGGCAAGGAGTGGGGATGAGAGGGTGTTAGTTTGGCTGGAGGTCTGTGACCAGTGGTGTTGTTATAGTAGCAGGCAGCCGTCGATCCCAGGGGATCATGGGTTTGTGCCTCTGGTGGACTGTGTCCTCTGCAGGGCGCAAGCCTGGGTGGGAAGATTTGAAGAACCGGCTGTTGCCCATGCAGCGGGTTCCCGCTCTCCACATCACTGATGTAGTCCAAGGGATTGCAAGCGCCGATACAGCTTGGCACCAGTGTCGTCACAGAGGCTGCCAGAGTGAAGTTGTAAACAACATCAAACTGTCTCAGGGACCCGGGCTCTGGATTTCTTCCTCGGGGTTTACTCCTGAAGCTGTTCCCATGGGTGGGTGTGGCCACAAGGCAGCAGAGGTTTTAAATCAGAGTTTTCCTTCTCCTAGTCGGGCTGCCATCCAAGGCTGACGAGCCCCACCTGCTCGAAGCGACTGGTTTTGAGGTGCCAGTGGTCCGCCTTTGCCCCCTCTCTCGTCAGTAGAAACAGTTCCGCCGGGTCTCGTAGCTAAACCAGACGTGAAGGCCAAGAGTTGGACTTGGAGAGACACACGCCATTGGGAGCACTTTATAGGTAGTGGGAGCTTATCCTCACCACCAGCCCCAGGCTATGACAACCTTAAGATAAAAAGGATCATTAAATGGTGTAGCAGACTCGATGGGCCAAATGGCCTAACTCTACTCCTATGCCTTACGGTTTTGCAAGGATGGGTGTTGATACCCCTGATGTTCACACGTTCACCAGTGATCTGGATGAAAGTGTAGGTGGGTGGATCAGCAAGTTTGTGGAATGGACCCAGATTGGTGCTGTGGACTGCGTAAAGGACTAACGAAGGACACAGCGGGAAGTACACCAGTTACAGAGAGGGGCAGATGGACTTTAATCCGGGTGAGTGTGAGGCATCGCACTTTGAGAGGTCAAATGAAAGGTACACAGTTAATGGTAGACCCCTTCATCGCACTGAGGTGCAGCAGAATCTTGTAGCCCACATCCATAGTGAAGAGGGGTACAATGTCACTTTTCAAAAACTCCAGCTCCAGACCCTTTGCAAATTCACCCAACTTTGATGCTGCTGCCTGGCGGACCACTGGTGTGTCATCTGAGCACAAGCTGTGGAAAAGTCTGCAGAAAAAATAAAATTAAAGGTCACATAGGAGTAGTCGCCCATTGATGCAGAACTTAACAATTCGCAAGCAGAAATACAAGCACTAAAAATTGACATTTTTGCAATTAATGTTTCTAAATCAGAAGCCACTAAAATATTTTGCTAAACCCATCATCATTATGTGCTGTGTCATATGCTATGGGTGGTCACGGTCTTTCCATGACCCTGATTGTTCTCCGTAAAGTTTTCTACAGAAGTGGTTTGTCATTTCCGCCTTCTGGGCAGTGTGTGTCTTTACAAGGTGGGTGACCCCCAGCCCATTATCAATACACTTCAGAAACTGTCTACCTGGCGTCAGGGGTCGCATAACCAGGACTTGTGATCTGCACCGGCTGCTCATCCACCACCTGATCCCATGGCTTCACCTGACCCTGATCGGGGCGGTGGTATCGAAGCAGGTGCTACACCTTGCCCAAGGGTGGCCTGCAGACCAGCAGAAGGAAGCCTTACACCTCCTTTGGTAGAGACGCATCTCCACCACACCACCCAAACATCCAATATTTGTGGTATTCAGATTTTATCCTGAGAAATACTTCAAGATAGCAACAGAATATAGAAATTTACTGCACATTACAGGCCCTTCAGCCCACAATGTTGTGCCGACCACGTAACCTACTCGAGAAGCTGCCCAGAATTTCCCCACCACACAGCCCTCTCTTTTTCTGAAACAACTGACTGTATCTGAAAGTTTACACAAATGACGCCACAAAAAATTTTAATTCAGGGAGTAAAGGGGCTGGAAGTGAACCCCAGATGTGGGACTCCTGCACTTGGAGCAGAACAGAGCCATTGGTTGTGGACTGCAGGCGCACACAGTTACCAAAGCAACCTTCTCGTCCGACAAAAGTCAAACACCTCTGAACAAGTGAAATCCTCTGTGCGCCACATTAATCAAAATGGCCCTGAAGCAGAGCAACAGGCTTGACAAGACACGGCTCTCGAAAAGAGCACTCCTTTGTAAATGACAAGGCCACTTCAATCACACAGCCGAGAGTAAGTGATGAGCACCACTCGACTATGATGCACCTCGGCTTTTGCCCCTTTCTCACTAAAAACACACAAAAAACCTTCAGTTTATGTCATTAAAAACAAAAATGCCGCACTTTCTGTGCTATTTTGGGGCTGATTATTCTCTAAACTAGAAACTTCTACCCACTCAGTTAAAACAAGGTCCCGTCCACCATGGTGGTAGCATCTTATCGCCAATAAAACCAAATTATACCGAAATTGGGTGGCAGGAAGGAAATCCGTCCCTGCCAAAGGAGGTGTAAGGCACTCCTTCCCTCCACTGGCCTGCAGGTCACCCTAGGGCAAGGTGTAGCACCCGCTTAGCCTCCCCGATCAGGGCCACGTGAAGCTGTGGGAGCAGGTGGTGGATGGTTGTATGAGCAGCAGGTGCAGATCTCAACTCCTGACACTGACACCAGGCAGACAGTCTCTGAACCGTATTGATAATGGGCTGGGGGTCACCCGTCTTGTAAAGACACACGCTGCCCAGAAAGAAGGCGATGGCAAACCACTTCCGTAGAAAACTTCGCCAAGAACAATCGTGTCCACGGAAAGACCCACGATCGCCCACACCATACGACACGGTACATAATAAGCGATACTACAGGATGTAGATTTTCTACAATAATACTGTAATATTCCCAGCTAACTTCGCTCATGTTCATCTGCAGCATTCCAAGGAAGGAAAGTACTTACTGACGCAGCTCGGCCTTTACAGAGCTGGATACCCGAGGGTAGCAGACACTGAAAAGGCTGCATGCCGAAGTCCTGGACGTGAACCAGTCACCACAAGTCAGGCGCTTGACCAGTGGCACAAAGTGGACTTCTAGGTCTGCAGGAGAGTGCTCGTGGGAGATGGCTCGCAGTGAATCGATGGCTTTATCTCGTACTACCGATTTTTCCGCCATTGCCAGGTTCTCCAAGGGAGGCTGATTAGTGGGAAAGAATTAAACTGAAACACATCTTCTTTTTTCTCTACTTCTAAGAAACACAATATTTAGAAACAATCTTTAAGATAAATTCTTAAATTGCTGAGAATTAGGAATTCTCATAAAGAAAATGAGACAGAGAAACATTTAAAGGCAGAAGAATATAGAGCCGTGCTGGAGGACAAAACACAAACTACCAAAAACTGTATAAATCAAAGGACATATTTTCTCAATCACAGAAATTCCCAAGGTTCGTAACCAGAAAACACTGTACTAATATTAAATAAATGGAAATTACACTGACACATTCCTAATTATCAGTAATTACTATTTCATCTTCAAATTAAGTACCAATAATTGTTCATCCTATGCGGTTTTAATATGCAAATAAACATGAAGCTGCCTGTCATAATAATTTTGCCAAAGTTTGAGGGAAGTCCATGGTCATCCAATTTGTTAGAAGAAATAAAAGTGTAAACTACTTTCTAAATTGGGAGAAAGTTCAAGAAT
This sequence comes from Mobula hypostoma, assembly GCF_963921235.1. Classification (NCBI taxonomy): domain Eukaryota; kingdom Metazoa; phylum Chordata; class Chondrichthyes; order Myliobatiformes; family Myliobatidae; genus Mobula; species Mobula hypostoma. The sequence continues at coordinate 36,225,048 of NC_086106.1, read as the reverse complement.
CCGAGGTGCAAAGGGACTTGGGAGTCCTCGTGCAGCATTCACTAAAGGTTAACTTGCAGGCTGAGGAAGGCAAATGCAATGTCAGCAGTCATTTCGGGAGGACTAGAATATAAAAGCAGGGATGTAATGTTAAGGCTTTATAATGTATTGGTGAGGCATCATTTAGAGTATTATGAGGAGATTTGGGCCCCTCATCTAAGAAAGGAGGTGCTGACATTGTGCAGAGTTTAAAGGAGGTTCACAAAAATAATACTGGGAATGAAAGGCTTGTCACGTGAGGAGTGTTTGATGGCTCTGGGCCTGTACTCGCTGGAGTTCAGAAGAATGAGAAGAGACCTCATTGAAACCTATCAAATGTTGGAAGGTCTGAATAGAGTGGATGTGGAGAGGATGTTTCCTATGGTGGGGGAGTCTGAGGCTAGAGGACACAGCGCCAGGATAGAGGGATATCCTTTTAGAATGAAAATGATGAGGAATTTCTTTAGCCAGAGGGTGGTGAATATGTGGAATTCTGTGCCACAGGTGGCTGTGGAGGTCAAGTCATTGGGTATATTTAAGGCAGAGATTGATAGGTTCTTGATAGGTTCATGGCATCAAAGGTTACTGGGAGAAGACTGGGGAGTGGGGCAGAGGAGGGGAAAAAAAGGATCAGCCATGATTGAAAGACAGATTGATAAGACTCTTGATTAATCGCAGCATGAAAGGATACAGGGAGAAGGCAGGACATTGGGGCTGAGAGGGGAAAATGGATCGATGGGCCACATAGCCTAACTCTGCACCTGTATCTTATAGAACTATTCAAACAACAACTGTGCCCATGTTCAGTTTAGAGTTGCAGGCATCACAGGGGCTCCGAGAAAACGTTTCTGAATTGCTATTTTCTATAATACAAAGCCAGGCCATCTCAGCGTTCTTCAAGAAACACTGCTAAAAGTTTGTGATATTTTATATACAGCCCCTACCCACACATGAGCGAATTGGATGCCTTACGTAAATGCTTTAAGAATTCTCTGCCTGTACTCGCAGGTAATTTTACACAAAAAGAAAACATTTTTGAAAGGAGTATCAATACAAAAAGAATGCACACACTCTACACTCAACATACTGAACGCTGGAATGTCTAATTTGGAACCACTGCAAACAATAAAGTAAAACATCGAACAGTACAGTACAGAAACAGGCCATTTGGCCCACAATGTTGTGCTAAACCAGCTAAAAAGAAAATCAAAAACCACCAAGAACTAATCCCTCCTACCTACACAATGTCCATCTCCCTCCATCTTTCTCATACCCATGTGCCTATCCAAAAATCTCTGAAAAGCCTCTACCGTCATACCAGTCAATGTATTCCAGGCATCCACCACTCTGATGGTAAAAAAACTTACCCCTCACATCCCCCTTGAACCTACCTACCCACTCTCACCTTTAATGCATACCTCTGGTATTAGACATTTAAATCCTGGGAAACAGATACTCCTCTCTACTTTATCTATGCACATGCTTCTCATAATCTTACAAACCTCTAGCAGATCTCCCCTCGGCCTCCAGCGCTTCAGAGAAAACAACATAAGTTTATCCAGCTCTCATGATCACATGTCCTCTAAACCAGGCAACATTCTGGCGAACCTCTTCTGTCTCGTCCCCAAAGCCCCAACATCTTTCCTACAGTGGGTCAATCAGAACTGCATGCAATACTCCAGACGTGGCCTACCCAGAGTCTGATAAAGTTGGAGCACTTCCTCTGAAGCAGGCAGCATCCTGGTTAAACCTCATTGATCGAGCTACTTTGGTGGTTTCATAAATTGATTTCAATATTTTAATTCCGAATTGTCCTATCATGAACTGATCACTGAAAATCATTTTAATTTGAACTCTGCCCTGTAATAGCCTGAGGCCCTCGTTATTTAATTTCAGAATCTTGTTCCCCATTATGGGTATTTAAAAACAATACAAGTATGTTATTTTAAATAAATATTTAATGCATAGGACCATTGCCTCTGGGCATTAACATCTGTGTTTTGTTTCCCCCGGTTGGGCTCATGTTGAACGTATATTTCGTCAATACAGAGCAGAGGTTTCAGTGTTCGGGGGACGGTATCAGTCCATGTATGTTTTCCAACAGGCTGTGTGGGGAACCTGGATCAGGGGTAAAGTAACTACACTTCACTGTAGCAATTCTCAATGATACACCCCTCCAATATTTCAACCAGGTCCTGAAGAAGGGTCTCGGCCAGAAACATGGACCGCTTACTCTTTTCCAGAGACGCTGCCTGAGCTGCTGAGTTCCTCCAGCGTTTTGTGAGAGTTGCTTTGGATTTCCAGCATCTGCAGACTTTCTCCTGCTTACAAATATGTTGGGTGGCACAAAGCCTCATCTGCCTCAAAGATTTTATTGCAAACAATAAAAGCAGAGAGGGTTCTGTATGTGTCCATTTACCCCTCATTCAAGCAACCCATCATAACAAAGAGAGATTACAGGGACATTGCCGGGTCTGGAGGACCTGAGTTATATGGAAAGATTGAATATGTCGGGACTTTTTTTAACTTGGAACATAGAAAATTGCAAAGAGATATGACAGAATGAGACAAGATTATGAGGGGTTTCGATAGGGTAAATGCAAGCAGTCATTGTCCACTGAGGTTGGATGAGACAGCAGCTGGAGGGTCATGGGTTAAGGGTGAAATGTGAACTGTTTAAGGGGAACATGTGCTGAACTTTTCTATGACTCATTATTAAGTCATTTACTTTATCATTGCCTGTGGAACCCTGCTGCTTTGAGAATCATCTTCTGGAAATTAACCTTTATTAAGACAGTAATACCACTTCAATGGCATTAACCGCGTGACCGTCCTGTGCAGTGCTTTGTAAATGTACGTCCGCTCTTACCAGCAAACAGTGAGCATACTCCGGTCCGCCAACGAGCACCGTGAAGCTCCCTAGTTGCTCCGCTAATGCCAGCAGAGCCTCGTCTTCAACGAAAATGGTGTCTGCATCGAGACGAGAAATCAGTGGCAAGGCGACTCTGAGGGGCGATTGTTCAAACCGAGGCAGCCCAACCACACGCAGCTTTGTACCTACCAGTCAGAAGTGGGAGCAGCTCATTCCGGGTACGCTCTACCCCCAAGGCCAAGGCAGTTGTGGACAGTTGCTTTATGTTGTTCAACCGTAACTGGGGAAAGGAAAGAAATGAAATTGATCAATGCCATCCAACCCTGAACAAAAAAAGATATTTTGCTTAAAATATGCTACAATCAAAAATACACCACGAAGTGCCCCTTGTAACAATTAAATGCAGGTAATGGCGAACAGAACAGAAACCCATAGCAGAAAGCATTATTTCCAGAGCAGAGTGAGGTTATAGTTGTGACAGAAAGATTGGATCTCATGATTTAGCGATTCAATCCATTTCTTGCTTGGGCATTGTTGTGTATGTGGCCGGGTTACACAATAAAACTATAAATAAAAATGCTGGAGACTGGAGCTAAGTTAACAGGGTTTTTCACTGACGGAACCCGAACTGAACACAGATATACAGATCAATACGCGCCTAATAGCGCATGTTCAATAACGCGTTACTACACAATAAAATAGTCCCATGTTATACAGTAGGCTGTACGGTACAGGCATAATTCATTAGTACAGTTGATGAGGTTCAGTAATAACACTGGCCACTCCACTGGGCATCGCACAACATTATTCTCGTCAGCACAAGTCCTGAGCCCAGTCATAAAAAGGTTTCTCTTTCTACAGATGCTGAGCCTCTGCTTTGGACATCCATTTCCATGAATACAGGACCATAATTCACTGAACGTGGTGCCATGGGTAGATATGATCATGAAGAAAGCTTCTGGCACCTTGGCCTTCGTAAATCAAGGTAAGTTTGGATGTTATGTTGAAATTCTATAAAATAGTAGTAAGACCTAATTTGGAGTGTCGTGTGCACTTTCAGCTGCCTACCCACAGGAATGATGTCAGTAAAGTTGAAAGAGTACAGAGAAGGTTTATAAGGATGGTGCCAGGACTGGAGGACCTGAGTTATGAGGGAAGATTGAATAGGTTAGGCCCTTATTCCTTGGAACATAGAAGATTGAGAGGAGATTTGACAGAGGTATGAGGGATCTAGGGTAAATGCAAGCAGACTTTTTCCACTGAGGTTGGGTGGGACTACAACCAGAGGCCATGGTTTGAGGGTGAAAGGTGAGAGGTTTAAGGGGAACATGAGGGGGAATTTCTTCACTCAGAAGGTGGTGAGAGTGTGGAATGAGCTGCCAGCACAAGTAGTGGATGCGAGCTCGATTGAATTGACTTTATTACCAACATCCTTCATATACACGAGTAAAAATCTTTATGTTACGTCTCTGTCTAAGTGTGCAACTTATAATAAATAGTATGTATGTATGGTTCTCAGCAATGTTAACTGCTAAGGCTATTAAAATGGCTTCTCTGTAATGTTAACTGCTAAGGCCAATGTAATGTCTTCCCTGTAATGCTCACTCCTGATGCAATGGTTTCTCTGCCGCTGTGATGTTTGGGTTATAACTGCAGATAACGGGGAACTAACCAATGGGAGACATGTTATTCTATCTTGTATGTTTGGAAACTGAGTTGGTACACAGGCTTTCGGGTGAGGCGAGGGAAGAGGAAGGACAAGTGTGGGCAGCGCTCGGTGGTCACAGGACAGCGTATACGGGAATTCGAGGGTCCGGAGGTTGCTGGCGGTTCTGCGGAGGTCGTTTATGGAAGAACCCCAGATGCGTGAGCTCCAACAATTTTTGTGCACGAATTGATAACTTTAATAAGAGCGGCACCTTTGTCTTTTATAACTGGGGAGAGACAACCTAATGCACTATTGAATGCTACATACTTTTCAAAGACTTGTGAACGTCAGAAGCAATATAGCAATGCAAAGGGCCTTAAGAATAAGTTGAGGGTGATATGAAGGATCTTCCAGCAATGGAACAGAAACAAAAAGAATAAAGGTAGATCAAATCCTTTGAATAACCATATACTTAATTTCCTCAACAGTTTTCCAAATTAAACAATGAATATTGTGGATAGCAAATAGTGCCAGTGCCCGGATCACCTCACCGAGCAGCTGCCACTCCTCCAGAACTCAATTCCGGCAGCTGCTTGGTCTTCAGAACAGTCAGGTTACAGTAAACTGGAGGTAGGGCATCATCAGAAGCCCCCAAATGATCCGCTGCTCGATCCGCCCTTTCCTTTTCCTCGGCCTTCACGGTGATGGCAAACTGACACATGGCCTTCACCCCAGGGGCAGGAACACTCTCCCACTCCTCGTCCATGTCCAGTCCCTCATGCACCCGTCGGGACAAAGCATCTGCATCAATGTTCCGGCTCCCAGCCGGTACTTCAGGCTGAAATCATATACCGACAAGGCCGCCAACCACCTGTGGCATCCAGTTTCGCCAAGGTCAGGATGTAAGTGAGCGGATTGTTGTCCGTCCTCACCTCAAACTTGGCCCCAGAGGGACAGTCACTCCGCTTATCCACCACTGCCCATTTCAATGCCACAAATTCCAACTTGTGGGTGGGAGAGTTTCTCTCGGAGGGTAACAAACTCCAGCTGACGAACACCACAGGCCTCAACCCGGTGCCCGGATCCTGATACAACATACGGTAGTCGGGCTCTGCAAAAGCCAGCACCGGTGCCTGGGTCAGCAACTCTTTCAGCGATTGAAAAGCCTCGTCGCATTTTGCATCTGTCGAAAGGGCTCTGATGGGTTTAGATATTCTCCAACCTCCCGTCCCCTTTTCCCTTTCCCTTTCTTCCCCAAGGGAGGGAAACCACACTGAAGCTGGTTCAAGGAGTGACTCACTTTGGGTAGCCCTTCATGGATCTCCGATACCAACCACAGAACCCCAAGAATGAGCGCAGAGTACTCACAGTCTGGGGCCTCGGCCACGTGGTCCCCAATTCTATCTAGCTATTAAATGATTACACTTTATAACTCTTATTTTGTTGTGTAGTTAGTAGAGAAACCAAATATAAAAGACAAAGACGCCACTCTTGTTAAAGTTAACAGTTTGTGCACAAAAATCGTTGGAGCTCACGCCTCCAGTGTTCCTCCTTATATGACCTCCGCCGAAACGTTGCCAACCTCCGGACCCTCAAATTCCCGTAGACTCCGTCCGGTGATCACCGAGCACTCCCTGCACTCGTTCTACCTCCTCACTCACCTTGACCGAAAAACCGCAAAAACTCAGTTCCTAGACAAACAAGATAGAATAATGTGTCTCGTATTTGGTTAGTTCCCTGTTAAAACCCAAATATCGCAGCGACAGAGAAACTATTACATCAGCAGTTAACATTAAAGAGAAGCCACTTTAATAGCCTTAGCAGTTAACATTACTGAGAACCATACATACATACTATTTATCATAAATTGCACATTTAGACGGAGATGTAACATAACGATTTTTACTCGTGTGTATGAAGGATGTTGGTAATAAAGTCAATTCGATCGAGCTCGCATCCACCACTTGCACTGGCAGCTCATTCCACACTCTCACCACCTTCTGAGTGAAGAAATTCCCCCTCATGTTCCCCTTAAACCTCTCACCTTTCACTCTCAAACCATGGCCTCTGGTTGTAGTACCACCCAACCTAAGTGGCAAAAATCTGCTTGCATTTACCCTAGGTCCCTCATACGTCTGTCAAATCTCCTCTCAATCTTCTATGTACCAAGGAATAAAGGCCTAACCTATTCAATCTTCCCTCATAACTCAGGTCCTCCAGTCCTGGCACCATCCTTATAAATCTTCTCTGTACTCTTTCAACTTTACTGACATCTTTCCTGTGGGTAGGCAGCTGAAAGTGCACACGACACTCCAAATTAGGTCTTACTACTGTCTTATAGAATTTCAACATAACATCCAAACTTACTTTGATTTATGAAGGCCAAGGTGCCAGAAGCTTCCTTCATGACCATATCTACCCATGGTACCACGTTCAGTGAATTATGGTCCTGTATTCATGGAAATGGGTGTCCAAAGCAGAGGCTCAGCATCTGAAGAAAGAGAAACCTTTTACTGACTGGGCTCAGGACTTGTGCTGACGAGAATAATCTTGTGCGCTGCCCAGTGGAGTGGCCAGTGTTATTACTGAACCTCATCAACTGTACTAATGAATTATGCCTGTACCGTACAGCCTACTGTACAACATGGGACTATTTTATTGTGTAGTAACGCGTTATTGAACATGCGCTATTAGGCGCGTATTGATCTGTATATCTGTGTTCAGTTCGGGTTCCGTCAGTGAAAAACCCTGTTAACTCAGCTCCAGTCTCCAGCATTTTTATTTATAGTTTTATTGTGTAACCCGGCCACATACACAACAATGCCCAAGCAAGAAATGGATTGAATCGCTAAATCATGAGATCCAATCTTTCTGTCACAACTATAACCTCACTCTGCTCTGGAAATAATGCTTTCTGCTATGGGTTTCTGTTCTGTTCGCCATTACCTGCATTTAATTGTTACAAGGGGCACTTCGTGGTGTATTTTTGATTGTAGCATATTTTAAGCAAAATATCTTTTTTTGTTCAGGGTTGGATGGCATTGATCAATTTCATTTCTTTCCTTTCCCCAGTTACGGTTGAACAACATAAAGCAACTGTCCACAACTGCCTTGGCCTTGGGGGTAGAGCGTACCCGGAATGAGCTGCTCCCACTTCTGACTGGTAGGTACAAAGCTGCGTGTGGTTGGGCTGCCTCGGTTTGAACAATCGCCCCTCAGAGTCGCCTTGCCACTGATTTCTCGTCTCGATGCAGACACCATTTTCGTTGAAGACGAGGCACTGCTGGCATTAGCGGAGCAACTAGGGAGCTTCACGGTGCTCGTTGGCGGACCGGAGTATGTTCACTGTTTGCTGGTAAGAGCGGACGTACATTTACAAAGCACTGCACAGGACAGTCACGCGGTTAATGCCATTGAAGTGGTATTACTGTCTTAATAAAGGTTAATTTCCAGAAGATGATTCTCAAAGCAGCAGGGTTCCACAGGCAATGATAAAGTAAATGACTTAATAATGAGTCATAGAAAAGTTCAGCACATGTTCCCCTTAAACATTTCACCTTTCACCCTTAACCCATGACCTCCAGCTGCAGTCTCATCCAACCTCAGTGGACAATGACTGCTTGCATTTACCCTATCGAAACCCCTCATAATCTTGTCTCTTTCTGTTATATCTCTTTGCAATCTTCTATGTTCCAAGTTAAAAAAAGGCCTAACATATTCAATCTTTCCATATAACTCAGGTCCTCCAGACCCGGCAATGTCCCTGTAATCTTTCTTTGTTATGATGGGTTGCTTGAATGAGGGGTAAATGGACACATACAGAACCCTCTCTGCTTTTATTGTTTGCAATAAAATCTTTGAGGCAGATGCCACCCAACATATTTGTAGGCAGGAGAAAGTCTGCAGATGCTGGAAATCCAAAGCAACTCTCACAAAACGCTGGAGGAACTCAGCAGCTCAGGCAGCGTCTCTGGAAAAGAGTAAGCGGTCGATGTTTCTGGCCGAGACCCTTCTTCAGGACCTGGTTGAAATATTGGAGGGGTGTATCATTGAGAATTGCTACAGTGAAGTGTAGTTACTTTACCCCTGATCCAGGTTCACCCACGCAGCCTGTTGGAAAACATACACGGACTGATACCGTCACCCGAACACTGAAACCTCTGCTCTGTATTGACCAAATATACGTTCAACATGAGCCCAACCGGGGGAAACAAAACACAGATGTTAATGCCCAGATGCAATGGTCCTATGCATTAAATATTTATTTAAAATAACATACTTGTATTGTTTTTAAATACCCGTAATGGGGAACAAGATTCTGAAATTAAATAACGAGGGCCTTAGGCTATTACAGGGCATAGTTCAAATTAAAATGATTTTCAGTGATCAGTTCATCATAGGACAATTCAGAATTAAAACAATGAAATCAATTTATGGAACCACCAAAGTAGCTCGATCAATGAGGCTTAACCAGGATGCTGCCTGCTTTAGAGGAAGTGCTGCAACTTTATCAGACTCTGGGTAGGCCACGTCTGGAGTATTGCATGCAGTTCTGATTGTCCCACTGTAGGAAAGATGTTGGGGCTTTGGGGTCGATGTGGAAGAGGTTCGCCAGAATGTTGCCTGGTTTAGAGGACATGTGATCATGAGAGCTGGATAAACTTATGTTGTTTTCTCTGAAGCGCTGGAGGCTGAGGGGAGATCTGCTAGAGGTTTGTAAGATTATGAGAAGCATGTGCATAGATAAAGTAGAGAGGAGTATCTGTTTCCCAGGATTTAAATGTCTAATACCAGAGGTATGCATTAAAGGTGAGAGTGGGTAGGTAGGTTCAAGGGGGATGTGAGGGGTAAGTTTTTTTGCCATCAGAGTGGTGGATGCCTGGAATACATTGACTGGTATGATGGTAGAGGCTTTTCAGAGATTTTTGGATAGGCACATGTGTATAAGAAAGATGGAGGGAGATGGACATTGTGTAGGTAGGAGGGATTAGTTCTTGGTGGTTTTTGATTTTCTTTTTAGCTGGTTCAGCACAACATTGTGGGCCGAATGGCCTGTTTCTGTACTGTACTGTTCGATGTTTTACTTTCTTGTTTGCAGTGGTTCCAAATTAGACATTCCAGCGTTCAGTATGTTGAGTGTAGAGTGTGTACATTCTTTTTGTATTGATACTCCTTTCAAAAATGGTTTCTTTTTGTGTAAAATTACCTGCGAGTACAGGCAGAGAATTCTTAAAGCATTTACGTAAGGAATCCAATTCGCTCATGTGTGGGTAGGGGCTGTATATAAAATATCACAAACTTTTAGCAGTGTTTCTTGAAGAACGCTGAGATGGCATGGCTTTGTATTATAGATTTGCAATTCAGAAACGTTTTCTCAGAGCCCCTGTGGTGGCTGCAACTCTAAACTGAAACATGGGCACAGTTGTTGTTTGAATAGTTCTATAAGATACAGGTGCAGAGTTAGGCTATTTGGCCCATCGATCCATTTTCCCCTCTCAGCCCCAATCTCCTGCCTTCTCCCTGTATCCTTTCATGCTGCGATTAATCAAGAGTCTTATCAATCTGTCTTTCAATCATGGCTGATCCTTTTTTCCCCTCCTTTGCCCCACTCCCCAGTCTTCTCCCAGTAACCTTTGATGCCATGAAGCTATCAAGAACCTATCAATCTCTGCCTTAAATATACCCAATTACTTGACCTCCACAGCCACCTGTGGCACAGAATTCCACATATTCACCACCCTCTTGCTAAAGAAATTCCTCATCATTTTCATTCTAAAAGGATATCCCTCTGTTCTGGGGCTGCGTCCTCTAGCCTCAGACTCCCCCGCCATAGGAAACATCCTGTCCACATCCACTCTATTCAGACCTTCCAAGATTTGATAGGTTTCAATGAGGTCTCTTCTCATTCTTCTGAACTCCAGCGAGTACAGGCCCAGAGCCATCAAATGCTCCTCACGTGACAAGCCTTCCATTCCCAGTATGATTTTTGTGAACCTCCTTTAAACTCTGCACAATGTCAGCACCTTCTTTCTTAGATGAGGGGCCCAAATCTCCTCATAATACTCTAAATGATGCCTCACCAATACATTATCAAGCCTTAACATTACATCCCTGCTTTTATATTCTAGTCCTCTCGAAATGACTGCTGACATTGCATTTGCCTTCCTCAGCCTGCAAGTTAACCTTCAGTGAATGCTGCACGAGGGCTCCCAAGTCCCTTTGCACCTCAGATTCTTGAACTTTCTCCCAATTTAGAAAGTAGTTTACACTTTTTATTTCTTCTAACAAAGTGGATGACCATGGACTTCCCTCAAACTTTGGCAAAATTATTATGACAGGCAGCTTCATGTTTATTTGCATATTAAAACCTCATAGGATGAACAATTATTGGTAATTAATTTGAAGATGAAATAGTAATTACTGATAATTAAGAATGTGTCAGTGTAATTTCCATTTATTTAATTTTAGTACAGTGTTTTCTGGTTAGGAACCTTGGGAATTTCTGTGATTGAGAAAATATGTCCTTTCATTTATACAGTTTTTGGGAGTTTGTGCTTTGTCCTCCAGCACGGCTCTATATTCTTCTGCCTTTAAATGTTTCTCTGTCTCATTTTCTTTCTGAGAATTCCTAATTCTCAGCAATTTAAGAATTTATCTTAAAGATTGTTTCTAAATATTGTGTTTCTTAGAAGTAGAGTAAAAAGAAGATGTGTTTCAGTTTAATTCTTTCCCACTAATCAGCCTCCCTTGGAGAACCTGGCAACGGTGGAAAAATCGGTAGTACGAGATAAAGCCATCGATTCACTGCGAGCCATCTCCCACGAGCACTCTCCTGCAGACCTAGAAGTCCACTTTGTGCCACTGGTCAAGCGCCTGACTTGTGGTGACTGGTTCACGTCCAGGACTTCGGCATGCAGCCTTTTCAGTGTCTGCTACCCTCGGGTATCCAGCTCTGTAAAGGCCGAGCTGCGTCAGTAAGTACTTTCCTTCCTTGGAATGCTGCAGATGAACATGAGCGAAGTTAGCTGGGAATATTACAGTATTATTGTAGAAAATCTACATCCTGTAGTATCGCTTATTATGTACCGTGTCGTATGGTGTGGGCGATCGTGGGTCTTTCCGTGGACATGATTGTTCTTGGCGAAGTTTTCTACGGAAGTGGTTTGCCATCGCCTTCTTTCTGGGCAGCGTGTGTCTTTACAAGACGGGTGACCCCCAGCCCATTATCAATACGCTTCAGAGACTGTCTGCCTGGTGTCAGTGTCAGGAGTTGAGATCTGCACCTGCTACTCATACAACCGTCCACCACCTGCTCCCACGGCTTCACGTAGCCCTGATCGGGGAGGCTAAGCGGGTGCTACACCTTGCCCTAGGGTGACCTGCAGGCCAGTGGAGGGAAGGAGTGCCTTACACCTCCTTTGGCAGGGACCTATTTCCTTCCTGCCACCCAATTTCGGTATAATTTGGTTTTATTGGCGATAAGATGCTACCACCATGGTGGACGGGACCTTGTTTGAACTGAGTGGGTAGAAGATTCTAGTTTAGAGAATAATCAGCCCCAAAATAGCACAGAAAGTGCGGCATTTTTGTTTTTAATGACATTAAGTGAAGGCTTTTTGTGTGTTTCTGGTGAGAAAGGAGCAAAAGCCGAGGTGCATCATAGTCGAGTGGTGCTCATCACTTACTCTCGGCTGTGTGATTGAAGTGTCCTTGTCATTTACAAAGGAGTGCTCTTTTCGAGAGCCGTGTCTTGTCAAGCCTGTTGCTCTGTTTCAGGGCCATTTTGATTAATGTGGCGCACAGAGGATTTCACTTGTTCAGAGGTGTTTGAGTTTTGTCGGACGAGAAGGTTGCTTTGGTAACTGTGTGCACCTGCAGTCCACAACCAATGGCTCTGTTCTGCTCCAAGTGCAGGAGTCTCACATCTGGGTTTCAGTTCCAGCCCCTTTACTCCCTGAATTAAAATTTTTTGTGGCGTCATTTGTGTAAACTTTCAGATACAGTCAGTTGTTTCAGAAAAAGAGAGGGCTGTATGGTGGAGAAATTCTCGGCAGCTTCTAGAGTAGGATACGTGGTCGGCACGACATTGTGGGCTGAAGGGCCTGTAATGTGCAGTAAATTTCTATATTCTGTTGCTATCTTGAAGTATTTCTCAGGATAAAATCTGAATACCACAAAATATTGGATGTTTGGGTGGTGTGGTGGAGATGCGTCTCTACCAAAGGAGGTGTAAGGCTTCCTTCTGCTGGTCTGCAGGCCACCCTTGGGCAAGGTGTAGCACCTGCTTCGATACCACCGCCCCGATCAGGGTCAGGTGAAGCCATGGGATCAGGTGGTGGATGAGCAGCCGGTGCAGATCACAAGTCCTGGTTATGCGACCCCTGACGCCAGGTAGACAGTTTCTGAAGTGTATTGATAATGGGCTGGGGGTCACCCACCTTGTAAAGACACACACTGCCCAGAAGGCGGAAATGACAAACCACTTCTGTAGAAAACTTTACGGAGAACAATCAGGGTCATGGAAAGACCGTGACCACCCATAGCATATGACACAGCACATAATGATGATGGGTTTAGCAAAATATTTTAGTAGCTTCTGATTTAGAAACATTAATTACAAAAATGTCAATTTTTAGTGCTTGTATTTCTGCTTGCGAATTGTTAAGTTCTGCATCAATGGGCGACTACTCCTATGTGACCTTTAATTTTATTTTTTCTGCAGACTTTTCCACAGCTTGTGCTCAGATGACACACCAGTGGTCCGCCAGGCAGCAGCATCAAAGTTGGGTGAATTTGCAAAGGTTCGGGAGCTGGAGTTCTTGAAAAGTGACATTATACCCATCTTCACTTCCCTGGCTTCTGATGAGCAGGTATGTAGTTGTAGAGCAGACACCGGTGTGGCAGCGGGAAGTCGAATTGAAGTGGGTGGCCATTGGGATACCCCGGCTGTCGCAGCGGACCCAGAGAAGGTGCTCGATGAAGAAGCACCCCCACCCCCAACCCCATTTGTGTTGGTCCTCCGATGTCGAGGGGCCACGGCAGGAGCTCCAGATACAGCGAATAGCCCCGAGAGGAAAGCACCGCTTCGCCTGCAAGAACTGTTTGCAGCCCTGAACGGAGGCAAATGGGCGAGTGTAGACCTTGTCTTGCTTTCGGGGAGAGCGGCGAGGATGAATGAGTGGCGTGGAGAGCGAACCCTGTGGAAACCTGAAGGGTGGGGTGGGGGAAGCGGGGTGTGATTAGTGGCAGAGGCCCCTTGCAGATAGCGGAGGATTGAGATTAGTCTTGGAGTCTATTGTGGGTGGTGGGGGCTACAGACACTGATGCGCTGGAAAGGCTTGTGGGGTGGGAATGCAGGTGACGTAGATGAGGGAAGCGTGGATTATAGTGGAAGAAAGGTGATCTTATTCCCCATGGCTTGTCATGATTTATCTTGCTGAAGCTGCTGCTGTAACCTTCGCTTTATGTCACGTGTGTATCAATTGCTTGTACTGAGGAGCCTCTGTATCCCACACGTCATGGCAGTGTGTGAAATAACGGAGAGCACTTGGCTCATTCCGGTAACAGGCTGTCTGTCATTCCGCTCACTGGAGCAATTGCATGATTTCACACCCCCCCCCCGCCACATTACCGCTTGCATTTTACTGTATGGATGAACTGGAGGTGGGAAAGATTAGTACGGATGGTGCGTCCGTGGCAAAGAACTGAGTTGCATCCGGTTAATATGTCTACGTACTCAATATGCTACGCCTTGTTAATGCCACTTCCTGCTTGCAAAGTTTCTGTTGTCGTAATCTGCACCATCTGTTCACCTTTGTAACCGGGGTTCACAACCCTCTTTTACGCCATCGACCTCCTACCATCAAACGAGGGGCCCCAGGTTAGGAGCCCCTGCTTTCTAAAGTTCCTTTAACCACAGCAGATGGAAGCGGTGCCTGTCAATCTATCGGCATGATTACACCATTCCAGTACTCCAGCTGGAGATGCTCCTCCAGGAAGGTGGTTATCTTGAGGCTTTTGCCTGAAGAGCGAACTGTTTAATCAGTGTTAGTCGTTTCATATTCCTCCAACGTAAAGTATCCCGGGCAAAAGGCTTGACGCAGTCCGCAGTATCCTCGTGTACTAAGGAGCCAGAGTCGTACAGAAATGGTACGCTGAAGGGGAGCTGGGATGGATACTTTGACCCTCACCTAGCTTCTGGTTAACGGTTGGACGTGTGCTCCTTGGTGTTGAGTAAGCTTATCTTCTGGTTACTGTCCAGTGACTCCTGGAAATAAACCTTCACATCTGTAGCCAAGGAGATGTTCACACTTGCTCCAGGTTCAGACCCCACCAATGATGGCTAGCATATCAAAACAAGGATGTAATGTTCACATTTTATAAGGCTTCACTTGGAATATTGAAGGTAGTTTTCAGCCCCTTATCTAACAAAGGGTGTGCCAAGACAGGAGTGGGTTGAAAGGAGGGTCACGATAGTGATTGAAAGGTCCAGGATTGAAAGGCTTGTCGTACGAGGAGCGTTCGATGGCTCTGTGCCTGTACTGATTTGAATTCAGAAGAATGACGGGGAGGGATCTCATTGTAACCTGTCAAATACTGAAAGGTGTCCGGAGTGGATATGGGGAGGATGTTTTCTATGGTGGGACAGCCTAAGACCAGAGGAAGCAATCTCAGAGCAGAGGTTTGTCCATTTAGAGTGGAGATGAGGAAGGATTTCCTTATCCAGAGAATCTGTGGAATTCATTGTCACAGAGGAGAAGTCATTGGGTATATTCAGGGCAGAGAGGTTGATAGATTCTTGATTTGTCAGGGCATGAGAAGTGACCTGGTTGAAGCGTATAAGATGATGAGAGGCATTAATCGTGTGGATAGCCGGAGGCTTTTTCCCAGGGCTGAAATGGCTAACATGAGGGGGCATAGTTTTAAGGTGCTTGAAAGTAGGTATAAGGGGGACGTCAGAGGTAAGTTTCTCACCTAGAGAGTGGTGGGTGTGTGGAATGCACTGACAACGAAGGTGGTAGAGATGGATACAGTAGGGTTTTTTAAGAGACTCTTAGATAGGTACATGGAGCTTAGAAAAATAGAGGGCTATGCGGTAGGGAAATTCTGGGCAGTTTCTCGAGTAGGTTACTTGGTCGGCACAACTTTGGGGCTGGATGGCCTGTAATGTGCTGTAGATTTCCATGTTTCGATGAAGGGATATGGGGAGAAGGCAGGAGATTGGGCTGGGGGTGAAATGGATCAACCATGATGAAATGGCAGAGCAGACTCGATGGGCCAAATGGCCTAATTCAGCTCCTACATCCTACGGTGAAAAGTGACCACTTGGGTGATTAGCTTGGGGATTCACTCAGCAGAGAGTGGTGCTTCAAGAGCAGGAGAAAGAAAATTGATTCATCAATAAATTTTTGCACTGTCATGACATTTGCTGATATACTAATCCAAGGAACGCTTCCATCAAAGGTTGCTTGTTGATACACTCCAAATCTCCATTCCAGTACTTGTATCCTGGGAAGATTCCAGCACACATTGCAAAGTAATGAAACCTGTTGCTACTTTCTAGGTGATCTGATGGATATCATCTGGGAAACAATTGTTTTGTTGTCAGTATTTATTTTTATGATTTTTTTGATGAGATTAGTTCTTCCAAATATTAACTTCAGAAAATTAATTTTTTTTTAATGAAGAACCAGCTCAAACCCGGTTTGAACATCTTTTTCACAGGATTCGGTGAGGCTGTTGGCAGTTGAGGCTTGTGTGAGCATAGCCCAGCTGCTGCCCCAGGAAGACCTGGAAGCGTTTGTGATGCCGACCCTCCGGCAGGCAGTGGACGATAAATCCTGGCGTGTTCGCTATGTGGTGGCAGACAAATTTTCTGAAGTACGTGTTTTTGCTAAAGCACAAAGTGCATCTCTTTGGTATGATGATATGGTGCATTTATGTTTTAAAACTAGTCTTTAAGTTTTCTGTTCCAGCTGGAATCCCTTCTGATTCTGTCAAAAGTCATGAAAACACGATTAGTTCCTCGAATATAGTTTTAAAAATTCATTAAATCAAGCACCAGCGTATTTTTAATATAATTGACTGACATGCCAAACGGTGCTGAGATTTCTTTCCAGATTCATTTAATTAGCCTGTTTTTAAACATGGATCTGAAATAGAACAAAGTTGGTCTGAATTGAGCTCAGATCTTTTTCACTGTATCTGAAGGATAATCCTGTGACAGGGGTTTAAAACAAACTTGTTGGCATAGTGCCAGGGATCTGGGGATTCAGCACGTGCACAGGTTGATGACACTGATATTTTTCACTTTTGACTGGAGGAAGTTAAGGGGAACTTCAGTTCTATTTAAAAATGAGCCGAAACGTCGAAAAGCCAGGATGATCCTCAGAGACTTTGACACTCAGGAACTTGAAACTACTCACCCTTTCCACAGTCCCCTTGATTAGGACTGATGTGTGTTCCCTTGACTTCCCCTTCCTGACGTCTACAATCACTTCCTTGGTTTTACAGTCATTGTGATAAATTTTGTGATGTAGTGCATTAATTAAATGCTGCTTAAAACTTTTGATGGACTGGACCTCGCTGGTTCCTTCCCACTGCTGACTTCACACAGACCGGGTATGGTGTAGGGAGGTGGTGATTCAACTTCACCCTCCTGTGGTCCACAATCAGTTCCTTGGTCTTACTGACAAGTGCCAGATTGTTGCCACACCACTCAACCAGCTGATCTATCTCACCCCTCTTCGGCTCCTTGTTACCATCTGAAATTCTGCCAACAATAGTGTGTCATCAGCAGATTTATAGCCCTGAAGAGCAGTCTCGGCCCGAAACATGGACTGTTTATTTCATTTCCATAGATGCTGCCTGGCCTGCTGAGTTCCTCCAGTATTTTGTGCTAAGTTTCCAGCATCTGCAGAATCTCCTGTGTGTTTACAGTTTTTGAAGCAGATGGTCTTTGTTCTCAGTATAAAACCTTGTTGCCTCAGGTTCCTCCTGGTACTCCGGTTTCCTCGCACAGTCCAAAAGCATTCCGGTTAGTAGGTTAAAGGGTCATTGTAGATTGTTGCACAAGTTGGTGGGTTACTGGCAGTGCAGTTTGAAGGGCCGGAACAGCTTGTTCTGTTCTGTGTCTCCAATTAAATCTGTGCCCTTTAGTCTTAGACTTTCCTAGCCTGGGAAAACACTCAGATCTACTGAAATCTCCGTGCTTTTCTCACCACAGTGTAATCCAAATCCTCAAAATAAAGGCACATTGCCTACACAGGTTAATTGCAAACAATAACGATCAGGTTAACATTATTTAACAATTAAGAAACATTATTTAATGATTAAATAACATTATTTAGTTGTTTTTTTGACCTGAGAAACTAGCTGATTACAATTGCTCACGTTGTTGTCTGTGTACCATACTTTCGGATTCAGAGCCATCGACGACAATATTTTCTCAACTTTGCCTTTCTTTAAAAATTTAAAATTCCGTCTCTGAAAGCCAAGATCCCACCCCAAAGCATTGAGATTAAATCTTTCTGTTCTGTATGAGTGTAAAATCTGTACTGAAGCAGCTGGTTTATCTGTGGATATACTATCAAGGATAGATCATTACAGCTGTTCTACCTGGGTAACACTAAAGATTGCTGCTTCTAAATGGAGACCATTTATCTAACCATTCCCTTTTTCTCCCCACTCATTTATTTCTTTACCAGGGCATGGGGTATCCACTCATTGATAAACATCTGAACAGAATGGCAACATTTCTCTGGGTTTCTTTCCTCTTACCCCATAGCTTCACATGACCCTGATTGGGGGGTGGGCTTGGCTAAGCAGGTGCTACACCTTGCCCAAGGGTGACCTGCAGGCTAGCGGAGGGAAGGAACGCCTTACACCTCTCTTGCTAGAGATGTATTTCCACCCTGCCACCCATGATAAAATTACATAATTCAAAACTAAACCTGATCGAAAATTAAAGCAAATTACAGATGGACCAGTGTTGAAAAGCACACAGAAAACACAGCCATTTTGTCAGTTTAGGATTATTACCCTTGGAACAGGCAAAGACTTTATATTGTCTGTCTTTATAAGATAACTAACCCGTGTTCAAAAATAAGCTCCATATAAGGTAACACACACAAAAATGCTGGAGCAACTCAGCAGGTCAGGCTGCATCTTAGGAAGTGAATAAACAGTTGACGTTTTGGGCCAAGACCTTTCATCAGGACTGGAAAGGAAGGGGAAATATGCCAGAACATGATAAAGGTTGCCAGAGCACTTGTGAAATTGGCACCAACCGATGATTGGAAAACAATTGCATTAGAACGGTACGGAGTTTATTGTATTTATAATGTTCTGCTATCATTGCTAATGACAGACCATCACAAAAGGCACTTTCTATGCTCAAGATCACATATAAACTAATCTTGCAATGAAGTCCGTAGCTAAAATATAGTTCATATTTTCAATTTTGATGTTCATATTTTCAGAGTATATGTTGGAGGTGCATGCCATGAGGAGCATTTAGTCTGTAGTGGGAGCTTGTCCCCATTACCGCCCCTGGCCATGACAACCTTAAGGAATCATTCACTGCCTGATAAGCTGCATCTTTTCTCGTGTACGTGTCACTTGATCGGATCTTTCATCAGAGAAACTGGGGTGGATGTCGGGCCACCCAGCCACACCACTGTCCACCGATTGTGTCTGCAGAAGCGCATCATCACATAGAGAGATAAACTGGAACTAGAAACTAGAGCACATCATAAACCTGAATGAGTCGAAATCTACTTCGATTAAAGCATGCTCAGGTACCATCGGCCGACAGCATCGGGGGAGAGAGGGAGATTCACCTGAGTGCGAGGCCCTTCCCTCGGGAACATCCAGTGAGAGGCTGCCACAAGCTGGCGCCTTCTCCAGCACAGCCAGCGAGAGGCTGATAGACGGCACTGCATACTCGCTGGCCCTGCGCGCCTGACTTGATTTCAATCTTCTTCAGCGCTTCAATCAGCGAGAGGTGGAGACGACCGTGGGCTTATGAAGCACTTGGAGACAGCAAAGTGCCCGATCAGCCCGAAATCGAGTCACCAGATTGGAGAGGACAGCCTCGGAAGTAAAACAAAGATGCGAAAGGGATTGCTTCATGAACCGTCCTTGGTAGTGTAATGTGGATTCCCTACTTTCGAGTAAGCAAGCGAGTAGACAAAGGTAGAAAGATTGTGATGTTGCTTCCCAGATGGACCCACTTCATCCACAAAATCTGGCTCCAGTCGTGCGTTTTGAAAAGGAATGCATGAATTATATTTGGCCTTTCAGATTGTGGTAGTTTAGTCATGGATTATGCCTTTATGCAAAGTGGAGCTGGCCGGGATAAGTATCGCAGCGTCAGTCGTCTTGGCCTGGCCAGTTTCCATAAATCAGATGTTTCAAGTGAATTGTGATGTGCCTGCCAGAGTTCTTTGCCAGTCATCTTCAGTAGCTGGTACATTAATGCCAACTCATTGAGTTAATTTGCACCAGAACAACTTAGAGGAGGAGTGGGCCAATTTGATACCTCTGAATATCTATTTAGTAAGATTACAGTGCAGAATAGGTAGACTGAGCCACGCTGCCCAGCTATCCCCCAATTCAATCCTGACCTAATCACGGGACGATTTACCAGTTAATGACCAGTTAACTTACCAACTGGAATGGGGGATGAAATGTGCACTCGAAGGAAACCCATGCCATCACAGGGAGACGGTACAGATGTGCCAGAATTGAACCTGTGCTGTCTGACTCTTGATGTTTACACTGTAGGTGTTGGCCTTGCTTTTCCTTGTGCAACTTAAATTGTGCTTCAGAATGTATGTTTTCTCTTGCCACTATCTTCTGAGAAGATACAAATATTAAGGCAGATGCTTTTCAGCAATTGCTTAATCTGTTAAACTTTATTGATTTATCATTTTGGTGAGAGTGTGGAACGAGCTGCCAGCGCAAGTGGTGCGTGCAAGCTCGATTTCAACGTTTAAGAGAAGTTTGGATGGGTACGTAGATGGTCGTGGTATTGAGGGCTATGGTCCAGATGCAAGTTGATGGGAGTAGGCAAATTTAATGGATCGGCACAGAATAGATGGGCTGAAGGGCCTATTTCTGTGCTGTACTTTTCTCTGACTCCATTGTTTTGTTTGAGAATAACTCTCTAACATGCAGTACTCTATCTTGCAGATTTCTGTGAAAACTTGCCAGTAGATTGCAGGGAGACTGTCATAGTAAGTCACATCTTGCCGTATGTTTAGGTAATATGCCTTCTCAAATTCTTGGCTGGTTATACAGTCTATCTAAAATTAATGTAGCAACTCATCTCATTCACTTCAGGAAAAAGTCCCTCAGTATTTTGGGTGGGCCTGAAACGAGGGTTCAGGCACAATTTATCACTGTGAACTGCTTGTAACTGGAAAAGCTCAGTGTCCAAGCACGAGTCACATCTTGCCCCCTCTCCCATCCCCCTCTCCCGTCCCATCCCCCTCTCCCGTCCCATCCCCCTCTCCCGCTCCGTCCCATCCCCCTCTCCCGCTCCGTCCCCATCCCCCTCTCCCGCTCCGTCCCCATCCCCCTCTCCCACTCCGTCCCCATCCCCCTCTCCCGTCCCATCCCCCTCTCCCGTCCCATCCCCCTCTCCCATCCCCCACTCCCTCCCCATCCCCCACTCCCTCCCCATCCCCCTCTCCCGCTCCCTCCACCTCTCCCATCCCCCTCCCCCTCTCCCATCCCCCTCTCCCGTCCCATCCCCCTCTCCCGTCCCATCCCCCTCTCCCGCTCCCTCCCCCTCTCCCAAAGGGTTAGGTTCTGCCGAAGGGTTTTGGACAGAAATGTCGACTGTCCTTTTCTCCATAGGTGCTGTCTGGCCTGCTGAGTTCCTCCAGCATCTTGTGTGTGTTGCTGGTTTTTTAACATGGTGTTGACTGCTTGGAGTGATGGTGGAGGCAGATATATCGGGGACTTTTAATGACGTTTAGATAAGCACACGAATGTGAGGAAAACGGAAGAATATGGACATCGTGTAGATTAGATTGCCCACTTGATTAGGAATTTAAGTATAACATTGTGGGTTATAGGGCCGGTTCTGTTCCGAGCACGAGTCACATCTTGCCCCCTCTCCCGTCCCATCCCTCTCTCCCGTCCCATCCCCCTCTCCCACTCCCTCCCCATCCCCTCTCCCGCTCCCTACCCCTCTCCCGCCCCATCTCCCTCTCCCACTCCCTCCCCCTCTCCCACTCCCTCCCCATCCCCCTCTCCCACTCCCTACCCCTCTACCGTCCCATCCCCCTCTCCCGTCCCATCCCCCTCTCCCAAAGGGCTGAGTCCTGCCAAAGGGTTTTGGACAGAAATGTCGACTGTCCTTTTCTCCACAGGTGCTGCCTGGCCTGCTGAGTTCCTCCAGCATCTTGTGTATGTTGCTGGTTTTTTAACATGGTGTTGACTGCCTGGAGTGATGGTAGAGGCAGATATATCGGGGACTTTTAATGACGTTTAGAGAAGCACACGAATGTGAGGAAAACGGAAGAATATGGATATCGTGCAGATTAGATTGCCCACTTGATTAGGAATTTAAGTATAACATTGTGGGTTATAGGGCCGGTTCTGTTCCATGATTTATATAAACTAGAATATCAAACTGTAAAAGAAATTATTTAAGAATGATCCATGACTGACCAGGTGGATCATAAGAACGTGGAGCAGGATGGCAACATGACTGAGATATCTAACGACAAACAAGAGAAAATCTGCAGATGCTGGAAATCCGAGCAACACACACAAAATGCTGAAGGGACTCAGCAGGCCAGGCAGCTTCTATGGGGAACAGTACAGTCGACATTTCTATCGGTGCTGCCTGGCCTGCTGAGTTCCTCCAGCATTTTGTGCGTGTTGACTGAGATATCTGTCCAGGTTTTCATTTAATCATTTCATGGGTTTCTTTTCCAGGAACTTGTGTCTGACACCAATCAACACGTGAAGTCAGCTCTGGCCTCTGTTATTATGGGCTTGTCCACCATCCTGGGCAAGGACAGCACTGTTGAGCACCTGCTTCCCCTGTTCTTGGCTCAGCTCAAAGATAAGGTAATTTTATCTTGAAGTACAAACTTTAACATACCCCTTGCGTGACTGGTGGCCATCGTGGATAATTTTTGAATAGCTTACCGAAATCAGGCAAACACCAATGGAGAGCTTTCTTTTGTGTGCTGTTTGAAAGCTGTTGTCAAGTCAAGAGTGCTGATGAAAGGTCGCTTATTGTTCATTCGGCGATCAAAAAGTTGGTTGTCGTCTCTGGAACTTGTACATCTGCTGAAGGTGACGAGCAGTCCATGCTCCACCACAAGATACAGGTGTCTGGATAAGTGTGCCAGAACGAGATGTGTTGCAATACAGACTGATGTGTCCAGGCTTTTACTCTCACTGATACTGATTCCTGGAAGGGGAGAGCAGTTGGCCCATGTTCATCTGCTTTCTTTCCTGTTGACAAACATTGTAACTGCCATTTACTTGGAGCTGTGCGGTGATGTCCAGCATTCTGAAGTGTTATAATCACAGATTCTGCAGATACGGGCAATCCACAGCCACACGCACGCACGCACACACACACACACACACACACACACACACACACACACACACACACACACACACACACACACACACAATGCTGGAGGAACTCAGCAGGTCAGGCAGCATCTATGGAGGGGAATGAACCCTTGGGCTGACACCCTTCGTCAGGACTGGAAAGGAAGGGGGAAGGCACGAGAATAAGAAGATTGGGAGGGTGGGGGGAGTACAAGCTGGTAGGTGATACGTAGACCAGGTGATGGGAAAGGTTGGTGTGTAGGGGAGGGGAGTTCAAGGCAGGTGATGGGTGGGAAAGGTGAAGGGCTGGAGAGGATAGATAGTAGGGGAATTAAGGGCTATGGGGAAAAGGCAGGTAGATGAAGCTGAGTTTATGGACAGGTCAGCTATGATCTTACTGAATGGCGGGGCAGGCTTGATGGGCTGGATGGCCTACTCCTGCTCTGATTTCTTATGTTTTTATGAATCATGAATGGAATAACAACTGTTTCTTCCACCGGAGTCTCTCGAACTGTTCTTTTAGTTTGAGAACTTCAGATAAGAGCAAATGTGCAGTACGTTCTTTAGAAGCAGTGATGTGAGCTCGTTTGTATTCTTGGTGCATATTGGATTAAAGGGGAATCGGTTAATGGTGTGATGGAGCTGTTATTTATCCATCTATCATGTTCCTTATTTATTTTGTCGTGAACTTAAACAAAACTTCTGCATGTGCAAATTCTGGATTTTTTAATTCATATGGAAATTTGCATTCTTTCATTATTTTTACAGAATTAAAATTATTTTTAAATATCTAAAAAAAAATCTCTCCGCTCCCCTCTCCTTCCTCAATTCCCCACTATGAGCTCTTACTTCTCACCTGTCTATTACTTCTCCCTGGGTCCCCACCTCCTTCCATCTCTCCTGTGGTCCACTCTCTTCTCCTCTCCTCTCTCAGATTCTTTCTTCTCCAGCCATTGACCTTTCCCACTGTTACGAGAATACACATAAAATTAAGATGTTTGCCGGCCTGGGCTAGCATCAGTGGCATCAGCAGTTGGTCTGCCACCTGCCCTCAGGGGAAGGAGAGATAAGGAACAATGGAGCAGCGTCTGGAGATGTGTAATGAAGGGATGTGGGAGGGAGAGCTGTCTGGAGCGGCTCCCCCCTTTGAACTCTGAACTGTTTGAAGTGATGGACAGGCGATACCCCAGCAGGGGGATAAAAAGGGACAGGTTCGCTAAGACAGACACACACGCCACCCGAGGTAACGAGACCCTGGAAGCGGTGCGCCTCTCACGAGTGGGTGAGAAGTGCCAGACAACGACAAGGGTGGAAAGGTACGATCAGCGGGAACCCGGTGTGTGTCTGCCCTTGCCTGGGTGCCGGGTTCACTGCAGAGGATCGACCGCATCTGGAGGAGGGGTCACAGTCGGTGACCTCAGGTGACATCACCAAGGACCTGCCCAAAAGCTGTTTGTGAGCCATCTCGCTGGTCTGTGAGCCATCTTGCTGGTCTGTGAGTGAAGCCGTTCTGAATGATCAGTTGTTCCTATTCTATCTCTCTCTTCCCCCACGTTGTCCACCGCCATGGCAACGATTACTGCGAACTGAACTACTAACTGGACTGAACTTTGAGTCATTTTGAAATTGGTCATTTACCCCTAGACAACGATAGAGCTTGATTGATGCTGTTATCTTAATTCTGCGCACATGTGCGTTTATCATCGCTGAACTGTTGCATTTATTATCCTTTCGATTAATGTGTTGCTTGTTTCTTTAATAAAACTTTCTTAGTTCTAGTACTCCAGACTCCAACTGAGTGATCCATTTCTGCTGGTTTGGCAACCCAGTTACGGGGTACGTAACACCACCCACCTGTCTTCACCTAACACCTTCCAGCTGGCCTCCTTCCCCACTCCTCACCTTTATATCCTAGCATCTTCCCCCTCCCTTTACAGTCCCAAGAAAAGGCCTCGGCCTGAAACACCGACTGTTTACTCATTCTCATAGACGCTGCCTGAGCTGCTGAGTTCCTCCAGCGTTTTGGGTGAGTTGCTCTGGATTTCCAATGTCTGCAGACTTGATTCCCTTCATGTGCTACACCTCAGAAGATTCCCCAAATGTCGGAAATGCCTCGATTTTCCAGGCACAGCTGACAGATTCCAAGTGTACATCTTCAAATTGTCAGCTGTTAATTCCAGCCTTGAATTATTTGTTAGTTTGAAATGAAATCAAGAAAAAAGCCTGCCGAATCATGATTTGAACTGTTGGATAATTTAATAGTAATTAGTATTTTGCATGTATTTATGCCAAAGGTGCAGAAAGATTTCTCAACCGCAGAAATTCAAGTGTTTTTCTTTTGTGAAATGCAGCTTTTCACAAGATGACCGTTGTTTCCTCCCATGGCCCTCCCGAGGAGCTCGCCTGCACTCAGGGAGAGTGAACGGATAATAAAGGACAATTAAGACTCAGGAACAGAATTAGGCCACTCAGCCCATCGTGTCTGCTTCGCCATTCCATCATGGCTAGCTTATTACCCTCTCGGCCCCATTCTCCTGCCTTCTCCCCCGTAACCTTTAACACCCTGACTAATCAAGGACCTGTCAGCCTCCATGTTAAATATACCCAGTGACTCGTCCTCCACAGCCATTAGCGTTGATGGATTCCACAGATCCACCGCCCTTTCACTGAAGAACTTTCCTCTTAGCTCTCTTCTAAATGGACGTCCCTGTATTCTGAGGCTGTGCCCTCTGGTCACAGGAAACATCCTCTCTGTTCTAGGCCTCTTAATATTCCTAAGTTTGAATGAGATTCACCCCTCTTCCTTCCCGTCTGAACTCCATCGAGGACAGAGCCGGAGCCGTCAAGCACTCCTCTTGTATGTTTCAATCCCAGGATCATCCTCGTGAACCCTCTCTAATACCAGCACATCTTAGATAAAGGGCCCAAAGCTGCTCACTATACCCGCAACTGCGTTCTGACCAATGCCTTATAAAGCCTCAGCATTACCCTTATATTTTTTCTAGTCCTCTCAAAATGAATGCCAACATTCCATTTTCTTTCCGTACCACCAACTCAGCCTGCAAGATAACGTTCAGGGAACCCTGCACGAGGTCTCCCAATTGCCTTTGCACCTCTGATTTCTGAATTTTCTGCCCATTTGGAAAATGGTACACGTGCTTACTCCTTCTACCAAAGTGCATGGCCATACATTTCTGGTAGTAGGCACCCTTCGATCCCGGGGATGATGGGTTTGTGCCTCTGGTGGACTGTGTCCTCTCCTGGGCAGGAAGGTTTGAAGGACCGGCTCTTGCCCATGCAGCAGGCTCCCCCTCTCCACGTCACTCATGTTGTCGAAGGGAAGGGCAAGCGCCAATACAGCTTGGCACCAGTGTCATCGCAGAGGTTGCCAGAGTGAAGCTGTAAACAACATCAAACTGCCTTAGGGGTTTACCCCCAAAGCCTTTCCCATGGGTGGGCATGACTGCAAGGCAGCGGAGGTTTAAAATCAGGGGGTTTTCCTTCTCCTAGGCGGGCTGCCGTCCAAGGCTGAGGAATCCAATCTACCCTAAACACTTTCGGTCACTGCAGTATATTCCAACTGCCACTGCCTTGCTATTCTCCCAATCTATCAAGTCCTTCTACAGACTCTCTGCCCCTCCACCTATCTTGGTATCATCCACAAATGTGACCACCAAGCCATCAATACCGTTGTCCAGATCATTGACATCTGCTTGAAAAGAAACGGACACAATACCAACCCCTGTGGGACACTAATAGTCACCTGCAGTCAACCAGAAAAGGCCCCTTTCATTTGCAATTCTTTGCCTCCCGTCAGTCAGCCAAGCTTCTATCTTTACGAGGATATCTTCTGTAATACCATGGGCTCTTAACTTGCTAAGGCGTCTCATGTGCGGCATCTTGTCAAACTCCAAGTAAACAACATCCACTGACCCTCCTTTGTCTGTCCTGCCTGTAATTTCCCCTTAAGGAAACCATGCACCTCCAAGTACTGGGAGCCTCGTCCTTAATAATGGACTCGCAACATTTTCCCAACCACTGAAGTCAGGCTGAAGGGCCTATAATTTCATGTCTTTTGCCTCCCTCCCTTCTGAGTGAAGTGACATTTGGAAATTTCCAGTCCTCTGGAACCATTCCAGAATCTAATGACTCTTGAAAGATTATTACTCATGCCTCCCCAATCTCTGCAGCTTCCTCTTTCAGAACCCTGCGGTGTAGCCCATCTAGTCCAGGTGACTTGACTACATTCAAAACTTTCAGCTTCCCAAGCACCTTCTCCTTAATAAAAGCAACTGCACTCACTTCTGCTAACTGACACTCGAATTTCTGGCGTACTGCTCGTGTGACCATAACTTGGACCATAATGTATAGTACTGTGCAAAAGTCTTAGGCTGGTGTATATAGTTAGGGTGTCTTTGAGTTTTGCACGGTCCTGTAGTAATTCTTATATATTGCACTGTGCTGCTGCTGCCGCAAAAAAAAAAGAAATTTCTTTACATCTGTGAGTGATGATAAACCTCACAGGTGTCTGATATGGGTCTCTGATGTGGACTGAGAGTGGGAAGGGGGCAGGGGGAGGGGAGTTGTGTCCCTGTCCCCCTCTTTTGGTGAATGTCGGTGATAGCGTAGGATGATATCGTGGTTCTGCATTTGTGTTTATGGACTGTGGACTTTTTCAGACTTAGGGTTTTTATATTCTGTCTTTTTCATCGCCTTATTCTTTACATTTTGTTGTGCGAGGGGAGGGTGTTTGGGAGTAAAATGCTCTGTTAGTTTTTCGTGCGGGGGATGGGTTGGGGGGGTCAATGTTGCTGTTCCATTTTGTGTGTGGAGGGAGGGGTGGTTTTGGGGATCTGATGATCAGGATGCCATTATTTTTTGTACCGGGGGCGGGGAGGTGTAGGTTTCATGTTTCTCTCTGAATGACTTTCATGTTCTTTCTTTGCTTGGTGGCTATCTGGAGAAGACAAATTTCAGAGTTGTATTCGATTGATGCTTTGATCATCAACAAAACTTTGACTCTTTGGTTGGGAAAAGGGGGAAGGGAGCGGGAAGGACCAGAGAGACATTCTGTAATGACCAGTAAACCAATTGTTTGGAATCAAATGGCCTTGCCTGGGTTCTCAGGGCTGAGTGTCTGCACTCGCGCCACCCCCTCCTGCCCCTGACACTCCTCAGCTACCTGTCTCACACCCCTCCCGTGGGCGCTCCACCCTCACCATTCCCAACATCCTATGCTCCCGCCAGATTTACAAACTTGCTTCCGCTGCACGTTGACAAGTACAGTTCTGTGCAAAAGTCTTTGGCACCCTGGCTAGATGTGCATGTGCCCAAGTACTGTAAGTGTGAAAGTGGCATTCATATTTCTTTTGTGGGATTAATATTTCATAAATGTCCAAGATGATACTTTGAAAGCAGAGACTCTGGGGAGCACCAGTGTGTTTGTCAGACAGCGTTTGCAGTATGAACGTTTTTCACCTTTGCTGTACTCAGAAAATTGCCTTTCCTTCCTAGTGCCCTGAGGTCCGTTTGAACATTATCTCCAATCTGGACTGCGTGAATGAAGTTATTGGAATTCGCCAGTTATTACAGTCTCTCCTGCCAGCCATTGCAGAATTAGCAGAAGATGCCAAATGGAGAGTGCGCCTTGCGATAATCGAGTACATGCCTCTGCTTGCAGGGCTGCTGGTGGGTGGTTTATTCTAAAATGTTTTTATAGTCTATTAACAATGCTTCCATATGGATGATTTGCAGAATGGAAATGATTGCTCATATCAAATTGAAACTTTAGTTTAAAGACGGAAATAACTTTGAACATCTTCTTTCCTTTTGCACCAGAAGCAAATGTGCGATAGTAACAATTATACTTGTAGCCCACTGACATTGGTAGTCTTACTTTCGACTCGGGGCTCCCAACCTTTTTTTTAATTGACCATTAACCAAGCAGGGGTGGAAACCCCTGGTTTAGACCATCAGGTTTAGGCCCCTGTTTAAGGACTGCGGACTTTGTCAGACTTACGGATTTTATATTCTGTTTTTATATCACCTGTTTCTTTTCATCTTGTTGTGCGAGGGGAGGGTGTTTGGGGGTAAAATGGTCTGTTTTTCATGCGGGGGATGGGTTGGTGGGGGTCGATGTTGCTGTTCCATTTTCTGTGTGGAGGGAGGGGTGGTTTTGTGGGGGGGGGGCTGATGATCAGGATGCTATTCAATGACTTGCATGTTTTTTCTTTGTTTCATGGCTATCTGGGGAAGACAAATTTCAGAGTTGTACATGATAATAAGTGAACCTTTGGCCTGCACATCAAACAGATACAAACACAAAAAGGGCAATAAACTCCATAAAATCAGATGAGGGGGTGACAACTGTTGTCCCAGAGGAAATAAACAATATCTTTTTGAGATTTTACCAAAATCTGTACAGCTCAGAATATTCAGATTCAGCTCCACAAATACAATAGGAATTTCTCGACTTGTTAGAATTTATGCCCCGAGATGAAACGTCACTCCTCACTGGAGTTTAACTTAGAGGCTAAAGAATTGTCTGAAGCTATAACTAACATGAAGGGAGGGAAATCTCCTGGGCCCAATGGAAATTCCGATTGAAATATATAAAATCTTTAAGACTAAACTAATACCACCTCTGCTTGATATGTATCAGGAGTCATTTGACACTGGATCCCTTCCCCCTCTCTTAATATGGCAGCAATCACACTACTGTTAAAACCGGGAAAACCACCATCCCTTTGTGGATCTTATAGGTCAATCTCACTTCTGAACAATGATCTCAAAACTCTCTGTAAGGTATTAGCTAGGAGGCTGGAGCCACTGTTGCCAAAAATGGTCCACCCTGACCAAAATGGATTTGTAAGGGAAGGCAGGGCTTCCACAACATTCGAAGAGTGTTTAATATACTTTATGAAATATCTGGAAGCTCTGATAGTGCTATTCTGTCATTGGATGCCAAGAAAGCCTTCGACAGAGTGAAGTGGAATAGAGGGAAAATTTCTAAGATACAGCTTCTATATTCTAACCCACAGGCTGAAGTTTTAACGAACGGGCTTTTTTCGGCATCTTTTAAACTCCAACGGGGAAGAAGACAGGGCTGTCCCCTATCTCCCCTCCTGTTTATCCTGGCCATTGCGCCACTTGCTATGGCAATCTGAAAACAGGCTAACATAGCAGGAATAACTATAGGAGATGTAGAACATCGCATAGCCCTGTACATGGATGACGTCACTTTGTCAGAACAGGGTTTACCTATTTGGGTGTTAAAATTACTCCTACTATTGATAAAATTATCCCAACTAATTATAAACCTCTCACAGACTCAGTTATTCAACTTACAAACCGATGGACGAAATTGCTCATAAATTTGATTGGACGCATAAACATTCTAAACATGTCAATTTTACTGAAGTTCTTGTACCTTTTGCAATCTATCCCACTTTCTCTTCCATCATCTTTCTTTTACTTATTAACGAATTTTTTTTCCAATTTCATCTGTACTGTTAACTGCTGAGACAGTGGTTCTCTAGAGCAGCTTCTTTGGGTTATAATTACTGATACAGGAATTGTATTCATTTGCTAACCCATGGGAAAGATGGTATTCTTTCTTGTGTGTCTGTAAGCTATTGTTTTTCGTGGGCTTTGGGCAGAAGGCACGATGGGGACAGAGAGAGGAGACGTGAGGAGAGAGATGCTGTAAGCTGGGCGATGGCACGGACCCCGAGCGGGAGTCCGAGGCCCAGGGTCTTCAGCGAGGAGAGAAGGTGAGGACAGACTCGTGTGGAGTGTTTGGTGGATCACCGAGGGTGGTCCCATTCGTGGGTCGGTGGAGTTCAGAGGACATCGATTGGAGGAAGGGGGACCCGGTTCTGTAAGAGCTCCTACGAGTGTGCACCGAACTGATAGAGTTACTGACTTGGCACCTTTATTGTATTTGTTTCTACTAACCCATCACCAAGAAATACTTACGAAGTGTAATCATTTAATGGCATGTGCGTACTGTCTGTTAATTGGACTTCCCCAACATCGGGAACAATCTTCCTGCATCTAGCCTGTCCAATCCCTTTAGGATCTTATATGTTTCAATCAGATCCCCCCTCAATCTTCTAAATTCCAAGGAGTACAAGCCCAGTTCATCCAGTCTTTCTTCATATGAAAGTCCTGCCATCCCAGGAATCAATCTGGTGAACCTTCTTTGTACTCCCTCTGTGGCAAAGATGTCTTTCCTCAGATTAGGGGACCAAAACTGCACACAATACTCCAGGTGTGGTCTCACCAAGGCCTTGTACAACTGCAGTAGTACCTCCCTGCTCCTGTACTCGAATCCTTTCGCTATAAATGCCAGTATACCATTCGCCTTTTTCACCGCCTGCTGTACCTGCATACCCACTTTCAATGACTGGTGTATAATGACACCCAGGTCTCATTGCACCTCCCCTGTCCCTAATCGGCCACCTTTCAGATAATAATCTGTTTCCCTATTTTTGCCACCAAATTTTTACATACAAATCGTTTGCAAGTAAATGCAAAGAGTCATCAAACAACATGCTACAAGCATGGAGAACTGATTTGCATGAGAATCTGTCAGAAAAAGAGTGGTCAGAAGCTTGTTCCTCAGTTCAAACCCAGTCAGTGAACACTCATTCTAAACGGATAACCAGACAGTACATTACTCCAGTCAGGTTTCGTCACTTGAACCCCAGCATTCCAGACACATGCTTTAAATGTAATCACTAAAAGGGGTCTCTGTTCCATTGTCTGTGTGAGTGCCCCAGATAATCTGCTTCTGGAAGAAGGTGCTGGATTTGATTAGTCAGATTATTGGAAAAAAGGTGCTCCTTGATCCTAAATTATGTATTCTGAACATTTATCCAAAGGACTTTCTAACCTCCAAAAGTGCAAGATCTCTGCTTAATATTTGTTTTTTGGAAGCCAGACGTTGCATAGCCTATTCATGGAAGAAACCGACAACCAGTGGACTTTCACAATGGCTGAAAGGAATGACTTCGTATCTTGCTCTAGAAAAGATAAACTACATCACAGAGAAACAAACTTGGCAAATTTCGGGAAATTTGGGACATTTTCTACAAGTTTCTGGAGAACAATATTTGGGATGATGAAAGTAACAAATTGAATTGACAGCTTTTTTTTAATGGCAGGGTGTTTGCTTTTTTTGTGCGTTTTTTTTCCTTTTATTTCTTATGTATTTTATTTTTCCCTTTTTCTTTAACCTTGTTGCACTTTCAAACCTATGGATGATGGAATGTGTTTTCTTTTCATTCTGTAAAAGCAATAAAGAGATGTTTGAAAAAAAAATGAACCTTTGAATCTTTGATTGGGAAAAAGGGAACGGAGAGGGAAGCACCAGAGAGATATTCTGTAATGATCAATA
Source organism: Mobula hypostoma (assembly GCF_963921235.1). Lineage (NCBI taxonomy): Eukaryota > Metazoa > Chordata > Chondrichthyes > Myliobatiformes > Myliobatidae > Mobula > Mobula hypostoma. The sequence goes on along the minus strand of NC_086106.1, from coordinate 36,192,522 downwards.
AACCAATTGTTTGGAAGCAAATGACCTTTAGAGCAGAATTAGTCCATTCAGCCCATTGAGTCTGCTCTGACATTCCACCATGGCTGATTTGTGATCCCTCTCAACCCTATTCTCCTGTCTTCTCCCCATATTCTTTCACGCCCTGATTAATGAAGAGCCTGTCAGCCTCCATTTTAATTATACCCAATATCTTGGCCTACACGGTTGTCCATGGAAGTGAATTGCACGGATTCGCCACCCTCTGGCTGAAGAAATCACTCCTCATCTCTGTTTCTGCCAGGCGCTCCGATTTCCTCCTCCATCCCAAAGACGTGCTGGTTGTAAACTGGTTGTTGTAGATTCCTCCTCTGTGTCGGTAACTAGCAGGAGTAGTGAGGTAGTGTTCATGGGTTCGGTGTCCACTTAAAAATCGTATGGCAGAGGGGAGGAAGCTGTTCCTGAATCAGTAAGTGTGTGTCTTCAGACAATTTGTCCCTCCTTTCTGGTAGTAGCAATGAGAAGAGGGTGGTGGGGGCCCTTAATGATGGACACTGCCTTTTTGAGGCACCGCTCCTTGAAGATGTCCTGGATAATATGGAGACTGCAGCACACAATGGAGCTGACTAATTTTATAACTCTCTGTAGCTTACTTAAGCTCTCCTGTATCATACCGATTTAGTATGTATTTGGTTTTAAGAAGTAAATCGCTCTCAGTTTCGGTGTGCAAACACAAAGTAGATTTTCTGAGCTAGAAACTCACAATGTTCCTGTTGTGCTGTGTTCCCATGCTTTATGGTTAATCATAAAACTATTTGGTGAATATTTACACTTTTGTGGTTAAAGAGTTTTTCGAGGAGGTTACCAGGAAAGTGGTTGAAGGGAAGGCATTGGATATTGTCTACATGGACTTCAGTAAGGCCTTCGACAAGGTCCTGCATGGGAGGTTAGTTAGGAAAATTCAGTCGCTAGGTATACATGGAGAGGTGGTAAATTGGATTAGACATTGGCTCAATGGAAGAAGCCAAAGAGTGGTAGTAGAGCATTGCTTCTCTGAGTGTAGTCCTGTGACTAGTGGTGTGCCACAGGGATCAGTGCTGGGTCCATTGTTATTTGTCATCTATATCAATGATCTGGATGATACTGTGGTAAATTGGATCAGCAAATTTGCTGATGAAACAAAGATTGGAGGTGTAGTAGACAGTGAGGAAGGTTTTCAGAGCCTGCAGAGGGACTTGGACCAGCTGGAAAAACGGGCTGAAAAATGGCAGATGGAGTTTAATACAGACAAGTATGAGGTATTGCACGTTGGAAGGACAAACCAAGGTAGAACATACAGGGTTAATGGTAAGGCACTGAGGAGTGCAGTGGAACAGAGGGATCTGGGAATTCAGATACAAAATTCCATAAAAGTAGCGTCACAGGTAGATAGGGTCGTAAAGAGTGCTTTTGGTACATTGGCCTTTATTAATCAAAGTATTGAGTATAAGAGCTGGAATGTTATGATGAGGTTGTATAAGGCATTGGTGAGGCCGAATCTGGAATATTGTGTTCAGTTTTGGTCACCAAATTACAGGAAGGATATAAATAAGGTTGAAAGAGTGCAGAGAAGGTTTACAAGGATGTTGCCGGGACTTGAGAAACTCAGTTACAGAGAAAGGTTGAATAGGTTAGGACTATTCCCTGGAGCGTAGAAGAACGAGGGGAGATTTGATAGAGGTATATAAAATTATGATGGGTATAGATAGAGTGAATGCAAGCAGGCCTTTTCCACTGAGGCAAGGGGAGAAAAAAACCAGAGGACATGGGTTAAGGGTGAGGGGGGAAAAGTTTAAAGGGAACATTAGTGTGGGGCTTCTTCACACAGACAGTGGTGAGAGTATGGAATGAGCTGCCAGACGAGGTGGTAAATGCGGGTTCTTTTTTAATATTTCAGAATAAATTGGACAGATACATGAATGGGAGGCATATGGAGGGATGTGGTCCGTGTGCAGGTCAGTGGGACTAGGCAGAAAATGGTTCGGCACAGCCAAGAAGGGCCAAAAGGCCTGTTTCTGTGCTGTACTTTCTATGGTAAAGAGTTGTCAAGGTCTGAGTCAGAGTCACGGGCAGAGCTTGTGGTTGGACTACTCAGCCACGTGGTTACCCTGGAAATTGTTAGCTGTGCTGGATATGAAGCAAAGTAACCTGAGAATTATGCAAAGGCTAACTTATTCCCACTGACTGAATGTAGAAGGTGGAATGTATTAACTGCATGGGAGACGTGAATGTAGAATGGTGCACTGTCATGTCGAAGAGAGATACTGTGCTGGTCAGGAGTGTGGGATCACGTTGAGCACGTTGCCAGTCTTTCTTGTGTGACCCCTTCACCATTGGCTCAAAGGAGTTAGCAAACTGTACTGGTAAGTAGCGAAAGGTGAAGACGGCTAGAATGCAAATGTGGCAAGTTGGCATGTTCTACTCGAAATTCGAGGGGTTATTTTATCAACATTCTTTTTTTGTCAAAACCTGTTTAGGGAGTGGAGTTTTTTGATGAGAAGTTGAACTCCTTGTGCATGACGTGGCTGGTGGATCACGGTGAGTATAGCCTTGATGAATCGTTACTTCTGTTGAACGAAAGTCCTTCAAAGTTGTCCATGTCATCTTACTGGTGCTTCCATGATGCTGAGAGACCCTACCAGGTGCCTAACCAAAAATCCTTCATCGTGCTTTGTCACATCCTCAAAGGATTGGGTCAGGCTCAAGACATGACATGCCCCTCACAAAGCCATGCTGACTCTCCCGAACCAGACTATGCTTCTTGTAAATCCTGTCTGTAAGAATCTTCTCCTATAATTTGCCCACCGGTGAAGTAAAACTGACTGGTCTATAATTCCCAGGGTCATCCCTACTCTCTTCCTGAACAAGGAAATAACACTTGCCAACTTCCAATCATATGGTACTTCCTCCGGTGAGGACTGGCCAGTGAGGATGCCCAGATTGTCACTAAAGGTGCAGCAATCTCTTCCCTTACTTCCCGTAGTAACCCTGGGGTATATCACATCTGGCCCCAGGGACTTATCTATCCCAGGGCTTTTCAAAATTCCAGAACAACCTCTTTCTCAATGTCAACATGTTGTAGCATATCACTGCCCTCACAAGCATCAAGGTCCCTCTCACTGCTGATTACTAAAGAAAAGTATTCATTGCGGATCTCCCCCAAAGTCTCCGACTCCAAACATTTTGCCTCTTTTAGCTCTGGCCGGCCCAGACTCTCACTCTGGCCATCCTCCTGTTCTTCAAGTATGTTTTCCTGAATCCAACTCACCAACTCCTTCTCGTGGCCCCTCCTGGTTCTCCGAAGTCCATTCTTCACTCCCTTACTGGCCACATTGTAACCCTCTGGAGCCCAGGCTGATCTTTGCATCCTACGCTTCTAGACGAGCTGTTGCGCGTCTCTTGTCAAGCATGGCTCCTTCACCCTTCTGTTCTTTCCCCGTCTCAGTGGGACAAAACTCTGCAGAGCCCCATCCAAGTGAAGCCCAAAATGACTTCCACATTTCAATTGTGTGTTCTGAGTGCATTCATCCCAGTTTGTACTCCCAGGTTCCTGCCCAATACCATCATAGTTCAAACACTGGCGTCCCCCTCCCCCCCAGTTATTGCTGCTGCAAGCAATCTTGTCGTACACTTGTACACATGGCAACAAGAAACAGACTTGACTTTGACCGATACGTTTATTTATTTATTTATTCCAGAATAGCATGGAACAGGCCCAACGAGACGCACTGCCCAGCAACCGGCCGATTTAACCCTCGCCTCATCACAGGACGGTTTACAATGACCAATGAGACTACTAAGTGGGACGTCTCCAGACTCTGTGGGGTGTTGTGGGGGGAATCTGAGCACCCGGGGTAGACACTCGATCCACTCCGGTTCGTTGCCTCTTATTCCAAAGGCAGCGGAGCTGCGAATCTGAAATAGTAACTGTAAATTCTGGAGACACTCAACAGAGCAGGCCAATGAATGGGCAGAAAGTCACAGATACAGCTGTGCATCTCCCAACATGATCTCATGCCAGCTCATCCACACCTTTTTTTCTCCCCCCTCTGCGTACAAGTTCTTAATCCTGCCTACGTTTCCAGAAGCCGCCTGTTCCATCTGCAGTGCCTCCCTGGTTTTCTTCTTGCCTGGCGGTCGAAGCTATGCCGAACTCAAGCCGGCTTTGCTCAAGGCCACATCACTCAGGTCCTGTGTGTTTTGTAAATGATAGTTCTCTTCGTTCTCTTGGTGTAAGCGAGTTGTGGTACTTAATTGATGCCAGAAGCCTCTCCTAAGACTTGGGCCACTCAGGTGCACTCTGTGTGTCACCCATCGTACTATCTCTCAGCCATTTAAATGGGAGCTTTCAAGCTGAGCTTCTGTACTGTTGTCAGTCAAGATGTAGTTTATACTTGCAACTGTTTGCAAGTGATATTCACATTCCTTATCATTTTTATAAATGAATGGCAGATCAGGATTTTTTCCCTGTGCAAGTAATTTCCCAAAAATGGCAGGGCTGATTTTTCTTTAAAGTAAAGTGCATTTTGATTAAAGACCAATAAAATTAACAACAAATTTGATTTGGACTGTTTTGCTTTTAGTGTAGGTCCCTTTTACCCTGGAATCTGAATATTGCAGTTAGGGCTTGGACAATGACTAATTATTCAATTACAATAATTAGTATAAATAATGGTAATCTATTCGAAGTATTTTTTAAGTACTTAATGGGGCGACACAGTGGCGTCTGGTTAGGGCAACACTTTGCAATTGGGTTCGATTCCCACTGCCACCTGTGAAGAGTTTATACGTTCTCAGCCTGACTGTGTGGGTTTCCTCCGGGTGCTCCTGTTTCCTCCCAGAGACCTACTGGTTGGTAGGTTAACTGGACATTGTAAATTGTCCTGTAATTAGGCTAGGGTTAATCAGGGTTGGCTCGCAGGGCAAGAAGGGCCTGTTCCATGCTGTATCTCAATAAATAATCAATAATAAATAAGTATATTAAAATGCTACTTTCCAAGTGCATAATTTCCTCCACTGTGTGTAACTTGGTATGGAACAGGTCTACACTTTGGAAAAAGGTGGTACGAGCATTTCATTTCGGAACTTTGTATTTTATCAGCAAGCTACTTATTTGAAAATCAAGTAGTAACAGCGATCAGATCATCTCTTGACCTGTGAATGCTGTCTTGCAGTGTACGCCATTCGCGAGGCCGCGACCAACAACTTGACCAAGTTGGTGGAGAAGTTTGGCAAAGACTCGGCAGAATCCACCATTGTGCCGAAAGTACTTGCCATGGCCAGTGACCCCAACTACCATCACAGAATGACCACCGTCTTCTGCATTAACGTGAGAATGGCTTTGACAATGTACTTGCCATGGCCAGTGACCCCGACTACCTTCACAGAATGACCACCCTCTTCTGCATTAACGTGAGAATGGCTTTCACAATGTACTTGCCCATGGCCAGTGACCCCGACTACCATTGCAGAATGACCACCTTGTTCTGCATTAACATGAGTATGCATTTGACAATACTTTCATTACACTTCACAAGCTGCTAAAATATTTCATGAATAAAATGTACAGTTAGAACAGACACTTAAGAATAAAGAATTTAACAAATATTATGGATTTGTTTAAAATGTTCTTTTAATATATCTTTGTGAATGTTTAGATTCTGCAAAAAATCAATTAACACTTTGCCAAAGCTGCTCCTTCCAATATTGACATCTGCTTGATATGAGCTTCTGTGCTTGCGTTATTTGCTGAGGTGTCGTGGTGTTTTGTGTTTAATCTGCAAGGTGTCTGGAGTAAAAATTGAGTTGAGGGCGAGACTTTTTATGATTTTGTGGAGCAGAGTTCCTAACCGTCCCTGTGGAAATGGACTGATGGTGTTAGCTGAAGGACAACTGATTTAATGACCTGTTGACCCACCAGATGGCTTACAGCTTTCAAGTTTTATTTCTCAAGGGTCTGTTTCCGTGCTGTAGTGGACTATGGCTCTGTCTTTTGCTTCGTGATCTGAGTACCTTGAAATGGACATTATACATTATCTGGCTGAGGGAATTTTAAGTTTTTTGACGCAACTAGTTTAAATTTACAAGTGTACTTAAAGGCCCCAACAGTCATTCCAGTTGCAGAATTAACTTCTTTCCCTGGATTTATTTGATGGGCCTGGGCTTTGCTGGAGTTTGGACAAGGTGAGGGAGAGATTCAGTTGCAGTGCCGAGATAAAATGAATGTTTCTAAAAGTGGGTGAGTCTAGGACTGGAGGGCACAGCCTTTGGAACAAAGGGATATCCCTTTAGAACAGAGATGAAGAATTTCTTTAGCTGAAGCGTGGTGAGTCTACGGAATTCATCGCCACAGGCGGCGATGGGAGGCCAAGTAATTGGGTATATTTAAAGTGGAGCTTGATAGGTTCTGGAGGGTGTCGAGAGGTCTGCACGACCTGGCGTTTTTGCGGTATCCTCAAGGATTTGGCAAGCTGGACTCTCAAGAACGCAGGTGCAGCGTCCGCGGCCATTGCTGGGAGTGGACTTCAGGTTGGATGAGAGCGGCCTGAGTGGGGAAAATGAAGTGGTGTTCAGTCGATTTCAGCAACGAGCCAGGTTAAAAAGTTTAAAGAGTCGCAGGGGGAAAGACTAACTTCTCTGTGAGGCTTTACACACCTCAGCAGTGAACCGACTGTCACTGTCAGCACTTGTCTCCGCACTGAATTGACTTGCTGGCTGTGTCCTGCGACCATCGGGCCCCTGGCTCAGATAAAATGCTGAACTGGCTCCTTGGCTGTGGACTGCAACCATTGGGCCCCTGGACTGGTTTCACTTCTCTCAGCACGGAACTGACTCCCTTGCTGTGGCCTGCAGCCATCTACTGATCTGAACTGGCTCCCTGCCTGTGGACCTAATTTCGCTTACTCTGCAGTTCATGTTCTGTGTCTTACTGGTTTACTATTTTTTTATTCTTGTTTGCCCGATTTCTTCTTTCTGGGCACATTGCGTGTCTGACAGTCTTTGCCGCATGGGATTCTTTCTCCATGGATTCTCTTGTGTTTCTTTGCTTTATGGCTGCCTGCAAGAAGACGAATCTCCTGCTTGTATATGGAGTTCATACTTTGGTAGCAATGTACGTTGAACTTTAGACCTCTGGATCAGCAGGAACACCTCAGAAAGATATGCCTGCGCAGGCTGGACCAAAGCAGGGCGAACATCCTGCGGGAGTGCTCGCTGGGATTCAAACTCATAGGGATGGGCCACAGGCCACATTTAAAGTTGAGGTGGCAGTGCAGTTAAATATCGAAGGGAAACAAAGCGAGCCCAGTAAGGAGAGCAAACCTCAGTCTGATAAGAAATGCAAGATTATATTTATTTTGGTGTAAGCAACGTTACTAGTAAAGCAAATGAGCTCACAGGAGGGTGATTGTTACTGTCATAGAGAGGGTTGAATGGCTGAACGATTCACTCAGTGAATGGTGTGGTGGGCGTAGCACCGTAATATTGATTTATTACTGAAATATCGAGGAGGAGGACATTCTGGGACACTCCTTACTAATCCACAAGCCTCTACTGGTGAACTTCCAGTAAGATGGCGGTGTGCTGGGGCGCGGCGGGTTCTACTGGGCCAGCCGAAGGTGTTATTGTCTTTTATTTATTTCTTTACGATCTCAAGACCCTGCTGGAAGTTAAGCACTTAAAGAGTGCTGCGGGCCTACCCCATCAGCGTAGAAACTGAAGAAGCTGGACTTGGGGCAGATCGTTCTGCTCCCCGCATCAGAGAGTCAGCAATGTGGTTGGCGTGCAGACTGGCAGCCAGCAATTGTCTTAGTCTCTTTTCTTGTGATCGCAAAACCCTGTTCGGCATTGTTAATGTGTAATGCTGCAAGTCTGGTCTTCTGATTTATTGCAGACTGCAGGGGCTGGCAGCAGGGGTGACTGACACCCCTGCAGGGTGAGCGGATGTGGCCTCAAGCCATGTGGCCTCAAGCCATGTTTGCAGCCGCCCAGGAGAGAGGCATCAAGAGCTGGCGCTGGAGGTGATGTAGCTCAGCGTTTATGCTAATGTTGGTGCTGTCCCTCTCCCCACAAGTGTTTGCTTGGCAGAAGGCAGGATGTACGTGTTCGACTACAGACTGCTGCAACATTCATGGACTCAGGGACTTGGACTATATTTGTTATGTGACTATATTTTACTGCTGTATGTGCCACGTGCTGTGTATGACTGTTGGTACTGTGTTTTGTACCTTGACCCTGAAAGAACACTGTTTCGTTTGGATGTATTCATGGGTATTCATGAATGACAATTAAACTTGAACTTGATGTAAACAGCCAAGTATAGCAAAACATTGGAATATTACCTGCAAGCTGCGCACCAACCGGACTTGGAAATATATTGCCATTACTTCTGAAACCCCCTTTTTACTGGGCGTCTCTGGAAATGCAGCCTTTTAGCCCCTCGCAAACAGCCACTGGACTCCGCGGGGAGAAACTTCAGGCTTCGTACATCTAAGGTGTATGTGACTTTGGTCCCGCAAAATCCGTGAGGTTGGGATGTCTCGCCTACCCAAATCCCGGTTTGTGTGAATGCTGTGTGATTTACTGCCCCTGGCAATCGCCTGTCAGCAAAAAATAACAGATTGTACACTGCATAGAATTATTCAGGAGTATATTTAAGAATGTTAACTTAAGCAAACAGTTATTAAAGGAAAGAAAGAGAAAAAAAGCAAAAAGGGCCCATTCTACTTAAAATGTCACAAGTGCACAGTGAAGCTGAAATCTTGAACTTCTCTGTAAATCGCGCGCTGGACCCTCCCTCGGTCTTCGTGAAAGCCCACACCACCTTCCGAAGGTCACTGGAAATCCATCTTGAACGAAGAGGCTTTCCCACGGGATTATTGGTCCTTCCTCCTCGAAGCCATTCATCTGCACAAAGCAGCCTCATCATTCACCATCTTTCCTCCTGTCTTCTCCCAGCTCCGGCCAAACAAAGACCTCTCTGCCCAGTAATCTCTAGCACCTTCTCCCAATACTACCATCTTGATTGGATGACACCTCATTCCTGAGCTCGGACCCAAACAGGCTGAAAGCAGAACAGATTGCTCTTACAGAACTGCTAAAATGAAATGCCTACAGCATAGCAGTAAAAATCTGAACCAGGGCATTGACACTGACTGGGTCAGAACCCTGGATCACCCACCCTAACTGCATTGTGGGTGCACCCACACCTCAAGGACTGCAGCCCACCACAAAGGAATTAAATACCACTTCAACCTGTGATGCCCACACATTCCTTGGAGGAATATGCAAAAAGAGCTTCAAGTAACAGTGTACAGGTAGTCCCTAGGAGTGGTCACATGTGACAGCTCTCCCAGTATTCAGCATGAGGTACAGAAGCAAGGAAATCAGAATCAGGTTTAACGTCTCCGGCATAATGTCGTGAAATTTGCTGTCTTTGTGGCAGCAGTACAGTGCAACACATAATAACAGAGAAAACTGTGAATTACAGTAAATATATAAAATAATAGTGCGGAAACAGAAATAAAAAGTAGTGAAGTAGAGCATGGGTTCAGTGTCCATTCAGAAATGGCAGAGGGGAAGAGACTGTTCTTGAATCGCTGAGTGTGTGCTTTCAGGCTTCTGTGCCTCCTTCCTGAGGGTCGCAGTGAGAAGAGGGCATGTCCTGGGTGGCGGGGTCCTTCACCATGGATGCCGCCTTTTTGAGGCATCGCTCCTCAAAGATGTCCTGGATACAAAGGAGAAAGGCAAAACACAGTTGTACGAGTTATCAGGTTATAGCAGTACAGAACCTCAACCTCTCTGATATCAGCACGTACGATTTCAAAGGGAATGGCCCAAAGGAAGGGGGATCCAGGGGTGTTAATCACGACCAGAATATAGGTGATAAGTGGCTAATACACTCAATTTCATTTCTAAAAGGGTTTATCTAACGAATTTTAATATTAAACACACAGCGGATATTTTCTTCGCGTGAATATAGTGATAAGTCAATTATCGGGGAGGACAGGGGAACTTGAAGTAAGTGTTGAACGAACTTCCAGTAGAAGTGGTAGAGGCAGGTTTGATATTATCATTTAAAGAAAAACTGTATCAGTATATGGACAGGAAAGGAATGGAGGGTTATGGGCTGAGTGCAGGTCGGTGGGACGAGGTGAGAGTAGAGTTCGGCACGGACTAGAAGGGCTGAGATGGCCTGTTTCCGTGCTGTAATTGTTGTATGATTCTACAAGTCACTTATAAATCAATAGCATCATAACATTTTAAGTAACGTTTGGATGTTAAACACACAGCACGTATTTTCCCCGCATGAACATATAAAATCATTGCAACTCACCAATATCGCTGATTCAGTGGGAGCCCTGGGCTTGTTTCCCTGCAACAAGACGGTCCTATCACGGGCTGATGGGAGTCAGCGATACTCGAAGGGGGTTCCTTATGTCCAGTCTATTCTGCAATTTAGTTTTCGTTGCATTCATTGCAGAGGTATGTTGGAAATGGAAGCACCGTTTTCAGTGCTTTCATGGCTATCTCAGGATATTTAGCCTTGACTTTGATCCAGAATGCCGGCACAGATGTTATGTCAAACATACTTTTCAGCCCGCCTTCACTTGCAAGCTCGAGGAGTTGATCTCATTCCCGTGCTGACATGGATGATGTGCGAGTAATGACCTCGCGTGTGTTCAAGCTGAACAGGGCGTGACAGGGAATGAGGAAAGGTGCAGCGACTCCTATCGCCAAAACATTTCGTTTCCTCGCGGCATGGGACCGGTCCGCAGCCCGGTGGTTGGGGACTGCTGCGCTAAGGAAATTCTAAGCAGTTTCTAGAGTAGGTTACGTGGTCAGCACAACGTTGTGGGCCGAAGGGCTTGTAATGTGCTGTGAATTTCTATGTTCAGAAACATGTGGTTAAACCTCCCAGCCCTCTCGTGCTTTCCCACTTATTTCTGCCTGCTCTGCTTACTGGACCTGCCTGTTTAGTTAGTTTGACATGGAATTCTGACTCAACACCTGCTACACTAGTATTCTGTGTCCCAGCCCTGCTGCCTCACTAGCTTAAACCCTCACAAAGTGCTCGAGCAAAGATATGGATAAAAGGGACGCACAGAGGCGGTTTCCAATAGTGCAAGAGTCTGGGACCAGAGGGCACAGCCTCAGAATAGAAGGACGTCCCTCTACAGCAGAAGTGAGGAGGAATTTCTTTAGCCAGAGAGTACTGAATCTGTGGAATTCATTGTCACAGACGGCTTTGGAGGCCAAGTCATTGAGTATATTTAAAGTGGAGGTTGATACATTCTTGATTTGTTAAGGGTGTGAAAGGATACGGGAGGAGGCAGAAGAATGGGGTTGGGAGGAAAAATAAATCAGCCATGATGGAATGGCAGAGGAGACTCACAGAAAGAAAGAAAACCTACAACATATTACAGGCCCTTCAGCCCACAAAGCTGTGCCGAGTATGTCCTTACCTTAGAAATTACTCGGGTTACCTATAGCCCTCTATTTTGCTAAGCTCCATGTATCCATTCAGGTGTCTCTGAAAAGACCCCATCGTTTCCGCCTCCACCGTCGCCTCTGGCAGCCCATCCCACACACTCACCACTCTCTGCATAAAAAAAAACTTGCATTGAAACATAGAAAACCACAGCACAATACAGGCCCTTCAGCCCACAAGGTTGTGCCGAACATGTCCCTACCTTAGAAATTACTCGGCTTACCTGTAGCCGTCTATTTTTCTAAGCTCCATGTACCTATCCAAAAGTCTCTTAAAAAACTCCATCATATCTGGCTCCACCACCGATGCCGGTAGCCCATTCCACACACTCACCACTCTCTGAGTAAAAAACTCACCCCTGACATTTCCTCTGTACCTACTCCCCAGCACCTCAAACCTGTGTCCTCTTGTGGCAACCATTTCAGACCTGGGAAAAAGGCTCTGACTATCCACACGATCAATGCCTCTCATCATCTTACACACCTGTATCAGGTAACCTCTCATCCTCCATCGCTCCAAGGAGAAAAGGCCGAGTTCACTCAACCCATTCTCATAAGTCCTGCTCCCCAACCCAGGCAACATCCTTGTAAATCTCCTCTGCACCCTTTCTATGGCTTCCACATTCTTCTTGTAGTGAGGCGACCACAGTACTACAAGTGGGGTCTGACCAGGGTCCCATATAGCTGCAACATTACCTCTCGGCTTCTAAATTCAGTTCCATGATTGATGAAGGCCAATACACCGTATGCCTTCTTAACCACAGAGTCAACCTGCGCAGCAGCTTTGAGTGTCCTATGGACTCGGACCCCAAGATCCCTCTGATCCTCCACACTGCCAAGAGTCTTACCATTAATACTATATTCTGTCATCATATTTGACCTACCAAAATGAACCACTTCACACTTATCTGGGTTGAATTCTATCTGCCACTTCTCAGCCCAGTTTTGCATCCTATCAATGTCCCGTTCTAACCTCTGACAGCCCTCTACACTACCCACAACACCTCCAACCTTTGTGTCTCAGCAAACTTACTAAGCCATCCCTCCACTTCCACTTCCTCATCCAGGTCATTTATAAAAATCACGGAGAGTAAGGGTCCCAGAACAGATCTCTGAGGCCGACCTCCATGCAGAATATGACCTGCCTACAACCACTATTTGCCTTCTGTGGGCAAGCCAGTTCTGGATCCACAAAGCAATGTCCCCTTGGATCCCATGCCTCCTTACTTTCTGAATAGGCCTTTCATGGGGTACCTTATTAAATGCCTTGCTGAAATCCATATACACTACATCTACTGCTCTTCTTTCATCATTGTGTTTAGTCACATCCTCAAAAAATTAAATCAGGCTCGTGAGGCTTGACCTGCCCTTGACAAAGCCATACTGACTATTCCTAATCATGTTATACCTCTCCAAATGTTCATAAATCCTGCCTCTCAGGATCTTCTCCATCAACTTACTGAGGTAGGACTCTTTGGTCTACAACTTCCAGGGCTATCTCTACTGCCTTTCTTGAATAAAGGAACAATATCGGCAACCCTCCAATCCTCCAGAACCTCTACCATCCCCACTGATGATTCAAAGATCATCACCAGAGGCTCGGCAATCTCCTCCCTCGCCTCCCACGGTAGCCTGGGGTACATCTCATCCAGTCCTGGCGACTTATCCAACTTGATGCTTTCCAAAAGCTCCAGCACATCCTCTTTCTTAATATCTACATGCTCAAGCTTTTCAGTCTGCTGCAAGTCATCACAACAATCACTAAGATCCTTTTCTATAGTAAATACGGAAGTATTCATTAAGTACCTCTGCTATTTCCTCTGGTTTCATACATACTTTCCCACTGTCACACTTGATAGGTCCTATTCTTTCACGTCTTATCCTCTTGCTCTTCACATACTTGTAGAATGCCTTGGGGTTTTCCTTAACCCTGCCTGCCAAGGCCTTCTCATGGCCTCTTCTGGCTCTCCTAATTTCCTTCTTAAGCTCCTTCCTATTAGCCTTGTGCTGTGGTAAAGGAGATAGAATTATCATCACTATCTCCAAAATGCACTCCCACTGAGAGACCTGACACCTGACCAGGTTCATTTCCCAATACCAGATCAAGTACAGCCTCTTCTGTTGTAGGCTTATCTACATATTGTGTCAAGAAACCTTCCTGAACACACCTAACAAATTCCACCCCATCTTAAACCCCTTGCTCTTGGGATACGCCAATCGATATTGGGAAATTAAAGCCTCCCATCATGACAACTCTGTTATTATTCCACCTTTCCAGGATCTGTTTCCCTATCTGCTCCTTGATATCCCTGTTACTATTGGGCGGCCTATGAAAAACACCCAGTAAAGTTATTGACCCCTTCCTGTTCCTAACCTCCATCCACAGAGACTCCGTAGACAATCCCTCCATGGCGTCCACCTTTCCTGCAGCTGTGACACTATCTTTGATCAACAGTGCCATGCCCCCACCTCTTTTGCCTCCCTCCCTGTCCTTGTTGAAACATCTAAAACCCAGCAATTGAAGTAACCATTCCTGTCCCTGAGCCATCCAAGTCTCTAATGGCCACCACATCATATCTCCAAGTACTGATCCACGCTCTAAGCTCATCCGCTTTGTTCACAACACTCCTTGCGTTAAAATAGACGCATCTCAAACATTCGGTCTGAGATCATCCTTTCTCTATCACCTGCCTATCCTCCTTCTCGCACTGTCTACAAGCTTTCTCTATTTGTGAGCCAACCTCCTCTTCCCTAGTCTCTTCAGTTCGGTTCCCACCCCCCAACCATTCTAGTTTAAACTCGCAGTAGCCTCAGCAAACCTCCCTGCCAGGATATTGGTCCCCCTCAGATTGAAGTGCAACCCGTCCTTTTTGTACAGGGCACACCTGCCCCATGAGAGGTCCCAATGATCCAGAAATCTGAATCCCTGCCCCCTGCTCCAATCCCTCAGCCATGCATTTATCCTCCACCTCATTTACCCCTGACATCTCCTCTGTACCCACTCCCAAGCACCTTAAAACTATGCCCTCTCGTTCTAGCCATTTCAGCCCTGGGAAAAAGCCTCTGACTATCCACACAATCAATGCCTCTCATTATCTTGTTCACCTCTATCAGGTCACCTCTCATCCTCCGTCGCTGCAAAGAGAAAAGGCCGAGTTCACTCAACCTATTCTCATAAAGCATGCTCCCCAATCCAGGCAACATCCTTGTAAATCTCCTCTGCACCCTTTCTATGGTTTCCACGTCATTCCTGTAGTGAGGCAACCAGAACTGAGCACAGTACTCCAAGTGGGGTCTGACCAGGGTCCTATATAGCTGTAACATTACCTCTTGGCTCTTAAACTCAATCCCACGATTGATGCAGGCCAATGCACCGTATGCCTCCTTAACCACAGAGTCAACCTGCGTAGCAGCTTTGAGTGTCCGATGGACTCAGACCCCAAGATTCCTCTGATCCTCCACAGTGCCAAGAGTCTGACCACTAATGCTATATTCTGCCATCATATTTGACTCGATAGCCGAATTCCGCTCTTGCATCTTATATTCTTGGTCCCCTCTTGGCTCGGGTCACCTTGCCATGGAAGAGATCCCAGTGATGCTGTTTGATCTGTACTCACACTTTGTCTATACATTTCAGCCGTCCTGCCTTCCTGTTTCTAAACTCGCTCGTACATGGCAGAAGGGGTAGTCCAGCGATTGCAATATACCAGCACTTCTTCTTTACAACTTGTCTGTTGATCTGTAAATCTCCGTTGCAGGACCTCATCTCTCTCCTTGCGGATGATCATTGGTGCCAGCGTGGACTATGCCTTTTTATCATGGGGCAAAATACATTCTGAGCGTCGCACAAATCAGATCGATGATCTTTTCTTCAGTCTTGCTTCGTGAAGGTCGGGGCTGTGAATGAACGTTTGCATTTTCTGCTGGTTTTTTTTTTAGGTGTTGTCTGAAGCCTGTGGCCAAGAAATCACAGCAAAGCACATGCTGCCGACGGTTCTCCAGATGGCAGGCGATCAGGTGGCAAACATTCGCTTCAACGTGGCTAAATCATTGCAGAAAATAGGACCGGTTTTAGATGCCAGGTAAGTATTTGAGTTGGGGTTTATAACCCGGCCTGTGGAGAATGTTTCGTCTCCAGTTTGGAATGGAAGTTGAGACACCACTGTGGTGGTGTTTAGTGATGGAATCGCACGGTCTTTTGTCCCCACAGGTCCAATCCGGCCAAGACCACCGTCTCTGCCGGTCCCATCGTCCCAAGTTCTCAACCTGGGGTTCATGGACCCCTAGCGTAATGGTCCATGACACCAAAATAGTTGTGCACCCTTGCTCTAAACCTTTCCTGCCCGCGTACCTGTCCTTATTGAAGTTGTTAATGTGCCTGCCTCAACCAGTTCCTCTGGCAGCTCATTCCATGTACTGCGTGGGGGAGGGGCATAAACTTAACCCTCAGGCCTCCCCCTCCCCTGTGGTGTTTGCCTCACTTTCCTGCTTGACCTGGATCCTTTGGTACCCTTAAACGATCTTCTTCTCTGTCCAGAGATTAAGACCATAAGACACAGGAACAGAAACAGGATGTTCGGCCCATCGATACTGCACGGCCATTCTATCATGGCTGATTCATTATTCCTCTCAACCCCACTCGCCTGCCTTCTCCCTATTTTTTTTAAAGAAAGGACATCCTCGCCAAGAACATTTAGTAGCCCGTTTCTACCCTCCAAATTGCCTGTTTAAGGTCTCTCCACTGGCTTTGTATTCCAAGGGCCTCATTTTACTACAGCTTTCCCAAGCAATGCGCAATATTCCTTTTTGTAAGGTTGTAAGACTGACCTTGCACACTCGGTCTCTCATCACCCACACTACCTGAGGAACTCCAATCAACTGGCCTTTTAAAAGGGTCCCACATGTCAGAGGTGTTGTTTGCCCCTCGAGCAGCTGCTTCCCAGTTTACCTTCTCTGTTCCTGCCTAACACCGTTGCAATTAGCCCTTCTGCACCTCAGCACCTTCACCCAAGGATCAGTTTTAATCTGTAACCATCTTAAAACTGAGGGAATTACAATTATGGCTGAAAATTTGATCATCTGGCCCGGCTCATTTCCTCGTAAGCTGTGTTACGTCGCCATGCCAACTTGGAGTGTCTGCATACTGTCTGGTGTAACCCCCCGAGACACAGTTATCAATTTTGTCCCATTGAAGCCTCTGACGCTCAGGAAGTTCCATTCAGTACTGGGGAAGTTGAAATCAGCCGCTCAGTGACCCTATTCCGTGACTGGGGTTGAGGGGGATAATGAATTGGCTGTAATGGAATGGCAGAGTAGACTCGATGGGCTGAATGGCCTGATTTTGCTCCTGTGTGGCATGGTTGTATCTGCCTGTATATCTGTTCCCCAGCTCCCAGTGGCCTTTTGGGAGCCTAGCACAGTCATTAAACCATTTTGTTCGTGTGTCATGCAATATATGTCGTCTGCACGGACTTCAGTGAGACCTTTGACAGGGTCCCACACGGGAGGCTGGTCCTTATTGTTAAAACTTCTGGCAAGCTGGCAACGTGGGTTAAAAGTTGGCTGAGGATGGTGGAGGGTGTTTCAAGCAAAGCTTGGGTTCTGGATGCAGTCAGTTGAACTGTATAGAAGCATGCCCTCTTGTCCATTACATCTATACTGACAATCACTCCTTGCTATAGTAAACCCACTCAGCCACACTAACTCCACATCCCTCTGTCTTGCTCACTGAGCCTGTAGAACAGGCCCATTGGCCCACAATGTTGTGCCAAACTAATTCTTCCTTTTCAGTCCGGACGAAGGGTCTGGGCCCGAAACGTCACCTGTTTATTCATTTCCATAGGTGCTACCTGACCTGCTGAGGTCCTCCAGCATTTTGTGTGTGTTGCTCTGGGTTTCCAACACCTGCAGACTTTATAAATAAAGCAGCGCCTAATTGAACCATGTCCTTTTGCCCGCACGTGGCCGATATCCTCCATTCTCAGCACGTTCATTTGCCTGTCTAACAGTGTCTTAAACACTTCAATGCTCACACAAAACGCTGGAGGAACTCAGCAGGTCAGGCAGTGTCCATGGAAATGAATAACCAGTCGGTGTTTCAGACCGTGACCCTTCATTGGATCATAAACACTTGTTTCAAACCTGCATCCAGTTCCACCAGACCCGTCGGTGTGTTCCAGGTACTCAAATCCTCGGCACATCTTTGAGCTGTTCTCTTCTGGCTCTTACATCTCAACTGTGAGCCGTCTGCCTTTGCCTCAGAATTTTGTAAACTTCTATCAGCTCGTCCCTCCCTCAGACTCCATCACTCTGGAGAAAGCAACCTCTCCGGTAACATCTGCAGTACCAGCCAGCATGTCTTCTGTACCTTTTTCACACCCTTTAAAGGGGAGACCAGAGCTGAATTCAGTTCTCTAAATGTGACCGAACCAGAGGTTTACCACAGGCAACGTCCTGTAAACATCTTCTGTACCTTCTCCAAAGTCTCCACACCCTTTAAAGGGCTGACTAGAGCTGAATTCAGTACTCCAAATGTGACCTAACCAGAGGTTTATCACAGGGAATGTCCTGTAAACATCTTCTGTACCTTCTTCAAAGTCTCCACACCCTTTAAAGGGCTGACTAGAGCTGAATTCAGTACTCCAAATGTGACCTAACCAGAGGTTTATCAAGTGACTGTCCAGGTTTTGTTCCTGCCTGCACCACCACCACCTCCTTCGGCAGCTCAGCGACCAACTCCTGCATGAAAAGTTTACTCCTCCAATCTTCTTTAATACATCTTCCCTCTCTCCTTCAACCACTGATGGATAAATCCTGGTTAGAAGTGAAAACCGCACAGTGAGATTTCAGTTAACGCCACCACCATCTTCATCATCATGAGACGTGGGCGATCGTGGTCTCTCCATGGCCACGATTGTTCTTGGCAAATTGTCCTGCAGAACTGGTTTGTGCCATTGACGCCTTCTGGGCCGTGTGTGTCTTTACAAGACGAGGTGACCCCCCAACCCCCCAGCCATTATCAGTGCTCTTCAGAGATTGTCTGCCCGGCGTCAGTGGTCGTACAACCGGGACTTGTGATCTGCACCGGCTGCACACATGACTGTCCACCATCTGCTCCCACGGCATCGCGTGACCCGGATCAGGTGGGGGGGCTTAAGCAGGTGTTGCACCTTGCCCAAGGGTGACCTGCAGGCCTGCGGAGGGAAGGAGCACCCTACACCTCCTTTGGTAGCGACGTATCTCCACCCCGCCAACCCGTCCGGTGAACGATTTTTGTGAAATTGTGCGTTTGTGATTAGATTGGAATTTGTATGCAAAGCAATAACAGATGGATTGCATTAAAAGGAAGTTTATGCATTCAGTGCCCCCTCTCTTCAACGGCATAAAAATGGGGCATCCAAATTATTCTCCTTTTGCATCCACTACCCCAAATGAGCTCAGCTGCAGTTTCTGACCATAGTCTGCGAGTTGAGCTCTAACCCGTATCTGGCCAGTAAACGATCAGTTGTGGTAGTGGGAGCCTGTGTGAGAGGCAGAAATAGGAGATTTTAATCTGGGTAATATCCAGTATCGCATTAGATACTGGATATTTTGAAGGTCACAGGTACTAAATATTGCTTTTAAATCACAGCGCTTTACAGAACAAGTTCAAACCAATACTAGAGAAATTGGGTCAGGACCAAGATATGGACGTAAAGTACTTTGCGCAGGAAGCCATGACTGGTAAGTTGTGGCTTTGGACCCAGCTCGGTACGAGCATAAGCATTCTCCCTTCAAGCAGTTGTGGCCTGCATTGTCCCAGAGTCTGTCACTGGGTCTCTGAAGATGAGCACAAGACAAGATGGGTGTCTGCTGGGTTCCTGCTGTAGGTGCACTGATGGTAGAAAAGGCTCTTTAAACTAAAGATGTGTGTTTTGTAATCTGCACGTGTAACTAGTGAGGGTCAGGGAAAAACATGCAGTCCTCAGCATGTTCATTAAAGGGGATAAAACACAAATTATGGATTCAAAACTCTGAACCAGCAAGAGGGTTATTTGAGGTGCTGGAACAATGCTGTGATATTTGGAACTGTTTCCAGTTAAAGGGATTTACTAATTGTTCAGAATTATAAACCTTGTTATAGAGCCAAGCATGAAGTTCTCAGTTCTGTCTCTTACTTGCCTCCCTGTTTCTGTAAGCTGAATATTTTAAGAACCAATCCAGAGTTTTGAGTACAATCCTCAGTAAAGAGTTCTGTGTTTATATTAGGTGATTTTTAGGGTTTAGGAACGGGTGTTAAAATCTAGTGCCAGACATCCCACCCTACAAAATCTCATTTCAGGGAGGTAGCAGTACGATATGGAGAGCAAGCTGTTGCCCCATGTGGCAAGCTCCCCGTCTGCACGCACCCAAAGTAACAGCAGATTGAGTTTGGTTCCAGGAGCAGCACAGGAGTTGTCAGTCAGCGTAGGACTGCCTTAGGGACTCCAGCTCCGGGTTTACTCCCGGAGCCTTCCCTGTGAGTGGGTACAGCGGCAAGGCAGCAGAGGTTTGAGATCAGAATTTTCCTTCTCCTAGATGAGCTGACGAGTCCCATCTCCCCGAATAGGTCTTGAAGCAACAGGAATTAAGAGCTGGCAATTGTATGAATTCACTTGCAATATTTTAGAAATGACATACTCCATCGCTAGAATTCCCACAAGTTGTCGTCATAGCTTACAGATAGATGCGTGTTCTGATTATCTTCAGAAACGTTCCCATTTTGTCTCCTTTTAATATCTAATCTGCATGTTTTCCTTCTTATCTAGTGCTTGCCTTATCGTAGAAAGGAGTGAAGAAATGGCCCTCCAGACTTGCAACGAGATCTGCTGCTGACATCTTTGAAAACCTTCTTCCACTCTCTCTTTGTACCGTATAGGAAAAAGGAAAGTTATGTCACATCCGGAGTTTCTCCAGTTAGCGGACGATTTCCCTCCACGCCTCTCTAACATCGTGGGGAACCGCGTACGAGGCAAGTTACAGCAATGGTTTGCCATTGCCTTCTGCCGGGTGAGTTTCCAAAGAGATCACCAGCTCGTAACCCAGCATGAATGGAAAGCGTGCAGGGGAGCCGGCTGGATTCAAACTCGGGGTGACGCCACTACAACACCAGCTGGGTCAGCCGACTGTATGATATGGGGACTACTTTATGTTGTAGTAACGCGTCGTTGCATGCGCTACTAGGCGCACATTGATACGTATGTGTGTGTTCTGCATCGTTTTCTACTAGTAAAGAACCATGAAACTTCGCTCCTGTCTCCAGCATTTTTATTAATAGCATTGTTGTGTAGCCAGGCCACATACACAACACTCTTTAAAGAATTACCCCTGGAAATGTAAACGTCTCGTACGTAGTGTCACCGGATTTTAGCTGCTTTGCAGATTCTAGTTCTGAAGTCTTTCCGCTGTCTCAATTTAGCTTGAGATATCAAGCTGTCTACTCCCCCTATTTATTTTCATTGACTGTAGTGTACCCAGTGGCATTGTGTATCCGATGGGTTTAGCTGTTAACAAGGATGTGAGGTTATTAGCTTTGCTGCTCTGTCGACAGTCACTTGTATCCAGCATGCCTCCTCCTCCTTTCCCAAAACACCTTCGCTTGTATTCCCAGCATCCAGTGGCAAATGCTCGAATTAAAACTGAAGATGTTGTCCAATCTGAAACTGTTCTCGGATGGGGTGGCAGAGGAGGGGCCCAGTGAGGGGTCCACATTGGATGGGCCTTGGCTTGGGGAAGTGGTCACATTGTTGGCTCCTGACCCTGATGGAGGAGAGGGTTTTGCATTTGATGGGGCCTGGTGAAGGGGTGGGTTCCACATTGATGGGTCCTAAGGTGGGGCCCACATTTAATGGGGCCTCATGTGTCTGCACTGCATTGTCCCCACGTTGCTGAATGACGTGCTATAAGTTTTGACCAACCTTAATTTCCCTTTTAATCATTTTTAACATTAAAAGAAAGAGTGCCCGTTAGACAGTTATTGAAATGACTTTCAATGCCGACCTCATTATTCCAGTGACTTGAACAGCAGTGCCAGTGGATGCTGTGATTACCTGATGGTTTGGTTAGGCAGCCATTGCTTCTGTACGTATTAGTTAAAGTAGATTTTTCAATAGCTGAGTTTCTCTTCCCGACCAGAATTACACAATATTGTATCATTCCAGTGGTCTAGTCACATTTGGGATGCCATTTCAATATTGCAAATCACGTAATTTAATGTCTGTTAGCTTTTTGAATGATTATAGAGATTGTGTTAGGCACATTTAACCTGTTACCAGCAGACGTCTTTCTCCTAATTTGTATATTACATCATTGTTTTGACTGCTTTCCCTAATAAAGTGGATTAAGGTAAACGCTTCTTCGTGTTGCACACCAGAGAGGTGCAGGATTTACTGCCTTGCGACTTTTGAGGAGCAGAAACACGTAAAAAGCATATCATGTGTTTCGTTTCCTTTTAATATTTTTCTTCTGTTAAATTTCTTTTTGAGGTAGCTTTCTGTGCTGTTCAGTGGGTTTTAGACCAAAGTCTTGCACACAAATCAGAGTTAGTCACTGAAGATTTAGTCAACGTGGAGAGACAAGTACAGCAGGGGAACAGGCCCTTCACCTCTTCTCTCTGGCGTCTTCTCTCTTCATCTCTTCCTAACAAAAGCCCCAAGCCCAACCTCAGTGTCCCTCACCAAAGAAAACTCCCCTTAATCATAAGACGATAAGATGGAAGAGCAGAAGTAGGCCTATCAGCCCATTGCGTCTGCTCTGCCATCCAATTCTTCCAGTCATCCCCATTCCCCTTGCCTCTTCATGATGCCCTGGCTAATCAAGAACCTATCTATCTCTGCCTTAAATACACCCAATGATTTGGCCTCCACAGCTGCTCGTGGCCCCTAGACCACCTCCCTCACCACTATTCAGACCCTTAAACAGTCCGTCCATGTGAGGCGATAGTTCACCAGCAGGTCTGCTTGGGTCACCTGCTGTAACTTGGTGCAGCCTCCTCTACATTGGTGAGATTCAGCGTAGATTGGGGTATCATATAGTTGAGCACCTTCACTCTATCTGCCACAAAAGGCAGGGTCTCCCAGTGGCTATCCATTTCAATTCAACTTCCTATTCCCATTTTGGCGAGCTGATTGTCTCCTCTACTGCTCAAAGAGGCCACACTCAGATTGATGGAGCAACATCTCATATTCGATCTGGGTAGCCTCCAGCCTAATGGCACAAACACCGAGTTCTCCAACTTCCAGTAATCTTTCCCCACTCCCTCCTTCTCTCTGTTTCCAGCCCTCATGCTGGCTCCCCTCTTACCCTTCACTTCCTCTGGTTCCCCCCTCCTCCTTCCCTTTCTTCCATGATCTCTATCAGATTCCCTCTTCTCCAGCCCTTGACTTCTTCCACCTATCACCTCCCAGCCTCTCACACCCCGCTCCCCCTTCCCCCTCACCTGGTCTCATCTATCACCTTCCAGCTTGTACTCCTTCCTCTCCCAGCACCACTTTATTCTAGCTTCTGTCCCCTTCCTTTCCAGTCTGTCCTGATGAAGGGTCTGTTTATTCCTCTCCAGAGATGGTGCTTGACCTGCCAAGCTCCTGTGTTCGTGTGACCTGTGCTGTTCCAACAAGAAAGATTCCAGTTTCAAGGTGACTCAAGTTAAGAGCAGTGGGGTAATCAGGTTGTTCTCACTGAATCCTGGTCTTCATTGCTGTGTTTTCTTGCAGGGAGTGCTGTTGTAGAGAAGTGGAAACACACTAAATAAGGAGAAGTATGTGACCCAGCATGGAGCAGTTTGCAGGGGAGCCGGCTGGATTCAAACTGGGGACCTTTCGTCCCCAAGTCCGACTCTGATGCCACTACACCACCAGTCGGGTCACAGAAGGAGTATAGATGGGGAAATGCAAGCAGGCTTTTTCCACTGAGGTTGGGTGGGACTACAACTAGAGGTCATGGGTTAAGGGTGAAAGGTGAAAACCTTAAAGGGGAACATGACGGGAAACTCAGAGGGTCATGAGAGTGTGGAATGAGCTGCAAATGCAAGTGGTGCATGCAGACATCCCACCCTGCAAAAACTTATTTCAGGGAGGTAGCACCATCAATTTGCGAGAGACTCCTGGAACTTCCGGGAGAGGTGGGATAGCTGCAATCGAGTAGCTCCTTTGCAGCTATGCGGCTAGTTTAAATAACGTTAGTTATGATAATGAATGAATGACACCTGTTAAACTCACCTCAACATGTCTTTTACAGTCTTAGCCCACCATGGGCAATAGAAAGGTCACTGTTACAAGCAGTGCAGCGAGCAACACTAACATTATTTTGACCCCTGTTAGGCAGGGGTACACTTTAGTGTAGTCTGGGGTGAAGTACGTTTTATATTTTCTTTTTGCTTTTTTTGGAACACTCTGCCATCCAGCCTCCTCCCTCCACCCTCTCCCCTCCCCCTCTCTCCCCCCTCCCCCCATCTGTGTGTGAAAAAAATCCATTTCCAGGATATTGTACATAATTTGCATCCATCAGGGAGCCGCTGTCGATGTGCGGGTGACTCCTGCAACTTCCGGGAGAGGGGGGATGTCTGTGCGTGTGAGCTCAATTTCAACATTTAAGAGTAGTTGGGATGGGTACCTGGATGGCAGTGATGTGGAGGGCTATGAACCCAGTGCAGGTTGATGGGAGTAGGCAGCTTAAATGGCTTTCTATGAAATAGATCAGCCTTGGGCCTGTTCCTGTGTTGTATGACCTATGGAAGGCTATATTAAGTATGAAAAAACAGTTCCAAGGGAAGCTGGAGACAGAATCGGATGCACCTTAGCTTTGGCAGAGTTTGCATGCTATTACTTCCTACAAGGTGAAACCTAACATCATAAATGGCTGAATTAAGATGAATGCCTTTTATGTACACTTTGAAAGGCAGAATAACATTATACATGTGTAATTCCCTGCAGCATCTTATATCTGTCTCAGAGGCCGACATCTGAACAGCTTTCAAGAGGGTGAACCCTGACAAAGCTTCAGGCCCAATGGTGTACCTGGCAAGGCACTGAAAACCTGTGCCAC
The DNA here is from genome assembly GCF_963921235.1 of Mobula hypostoma. Lineage (NCBI taxonomy): Eukaryota > Metazoa > Chordata > Chondrichthyes > Myliobatiformes > Myliobatidae > Mobula > Mobula hypostoma. Next base: position 36,167,961 of record NC_086106.1, on the reverse strand, counting down.
CCAATCAACCAGTTCTATAGGGAATGTATCTCATTGGCACTGAAAACCTGTGCCACCCAAGCAACCAGTTCTACAGGGAATGAATCTCATTGGCAGTGAAAACCTCTGCCACCCAACCAACCAGTTCTACAGAGAATGAATCTCATTGGCACTGAAAACCTGTGCCACCCAACCAACCAGTTCTATAGGGAATGAATCTCATTGGCACTGAAAACCTGTGCCACCCAACCAACCAGTTCTATAGGGAATGAATCTCATTGGCACTGAAAACCCGTGCCACCCAACCAACCAGTTCTATAGGGAATGAATCTCATTGGCACTGAAAACCCGTGCCACCCAATCAACCAGTTCTATAGGGAATGAATCTCATTGGCACTGAAAACCCGTGCCACCCAACCAACCAGTTCTATAGGGAATGAATCTCATTGGCACTGAAAACCTGTGCCACCCAATCAACCAGTTCTATAGGGAATGAATCTCATTGGCACTGAAAACCTGTGCCACCCAACCAACCAGTTCTATAGGGAATGAATCTCATTGGCACTGAAAACCTGTGCCACCCAACCAACCAGTTCTATAGGGAATGAATCTCATTGGCACTGAAAACCTGTGCCACCCAACCAACCAGTTCTATAGGGAATGTATCTCATTGGCACTGAAAACCTGTGCCACCCAACCAACCAGTTCTATAGGGAATGAATCTCATTGGCACTGAAAACCTGTGCCACCCAACCAACCAGTTCTATAGGGAATGAATCTCATTGGCACTGAAAACCTGTGCCACCCAACCAACCAGTTCTATAGGGAATGAATCTCATTGGCACTGAAAACCTGTGCCACCCAACCAACCAGTTCTATAGGGAATGTATCTCATTGGCACTGAAAACCTGTGCCACCCAACCAACCAGTTCTATAGGGAATGAATCTCATTGGCACTGAAAACCTGTGCCACCCAACCAACCAGTTCTATAGGGAATGAATCTCATTGGCACTGAAAACCTGTGCCACCCAACCAACCAGTTCTATAGGGAATGTATCTCATTGGCACTGAAAACCTGTGCCACCCAACCAACCAGTTCTATAGGGAATGTATCTCATTGGCACTGAAAACCTGTGCCACCCAACCAACCAGTTCTATAGGGAATGAATCTCATTGGCACTGAAAACCTGTGCCACCCAACCAACCAGTTCTATAGGGAATGTATCTCATTGGCACTGAAAACCTGTGCCACCCAACCAACCAGTTCTATAGGGAATGAATCTCATTGGCACTGCACTCACCCTTGCACCAGCTGCTCAACAACAATGCCTACGTCAGCCTCCTGTTTATTGATTATAACTCAGTGGTCAACATCATCATTCCTTCATTACTGATCAACAAGCTTCAAAACCTGAGCTCCTGTACCTCCCTCTGCAACTAGATCATCGACTTCCTGATCAGGAGATCAAAAATAACATCTCCTCCCCCAAGACAATCATCAGAGACTTATTGTAACTTAGTTATTTTGTTTTCTGTATTGCAGCCACAAAAAACAAATTTCACAACATATGCCAGTGATAATAAACTTGATTCTGATTTTATAATGAAGGTCCATGAAAAATGCATCATTATGCATTTTAAACACTATTTATTTTGAAATTTGTAACAATTTACTGTCTTTGGGCTGTACGTTTGCAACTTTGCACCTTACAATTGCTGCAAAGCAGCCAATTTCTTGTCATATGAGACAGTATTAATAGACCTGGTTCTGGTGTCACTGGAGACTTTGCTCCAGGAGGTCATCATGCCCTGAACAATAAGTACGGCAGAACTGGTGAGTAAGGCGAACAGATTATAATTACAAATGAGGCTAGTATGTGGATCCAGACAACACCAAGGAAACTACAGTCCTTGCATCTATTCATGAGACTGCAGAATGGATGAGCAAAATTACCATATTACAATGGTAGAAAGAATACATTTTCCAAAATCCCACCTCTTTCTTCTTGAGGTTCCCCGCAACTGGAAGGAAGTAAACGTAACCCCTCTTTGACAAAGTTGGGAGAAGACAATTGCAGAGAAAATACTTAAAGTCTATCATTGAGTGAGTGGCAACAGCACATTTAAAGAAGTAGGACTGATCAGAATTGGCGTGTAACTTGTTCAAGTTTGCTGAGAATTGATGAGGAAGACAGCTATGCTGCTCATTAGATTTTCAGAAAACCTTGAATAAAGTGCCACAGAAGAAATCATGAAGCACATGGGATTTAAGGAAATATTCTATGTGGGTTGAGGATCAGTTAATAAACAGAAAATACTGACTTGGAATCAATAGGTCACTTTGAGATTGGGAGGTTGTTGACTAGTTTTGCAGGAGTTGATGTTGAGCTCTCATATTCAGTCAATATCAATGATCTTGTCGAGAGGGTTTAAAATAATATACAGTATCCATGTTTGCTAATGATACCAAGTTGGGGTCTGTATGGCTTGTAATGATGATGCAGAGAAGTTTTAAATGGATGTACACACAAAATGCTGAAGGAACTCAGCAGATCTATGGGAATAAATAAACAGCCGATGTTTTGGGCCAAGACCCTTTATCAGAGCTGGAGAGGAAGAGAAAGATGCCAGAAGATGAAGGGAGGGGTAAGGGAAGGAAGACAATTTTGAAGGTGATAGGTGTAGACAGGTGGGTGGGGGAGGGGGAGGGAGAGATGAAGTAACAAGCTTAGAGATGACAGGTGGAAAAGGTAAAGGACTGGAGAGTGGACCATGGGAGACAGGGAAGGAGGAAGGGCACCAGAGGGATGTGATAAGCAGGGAGGAGAGGTAGTAAGAGGCCAGAGTGGGGAATGGAAGGGGCAAAATTACCGGAAGTAATTCAAGTAAGAGAAATCAATGTTCATGCCATCAGGTTAAAGACTACTTAGTTGGAATACGAGGTGTTGCAGTGTGGGATACGGGAAAATTGAGGTTGGTGGCAGTGGATGGGAGATCTCCAGAGTCGATGAGGTTGCTGGTCGTGTCAGAGACAATATCCTGATGGTCTGAAGTGAGGTCCTTTTCAAGGGATCAGTAAGAGGAGGTGTCCAGAGAATTGACACCTGGTCCCAAGATTCACAAAGCTGAATGGTTGGGTAGGCCCATTGTTTCTGCCTCCTCTTGCATCCACATACCACAACTCCATTTTATCCCTCTTGTTTCAGTTGCGTCCCACCTACATCTGCAAGTCACCTTCCAGCTTCTTACATCATTCCCCCCTCCCCCATCCACTTGGCTTCACCTATCACCTTCAAGCTCGGTCTCCTTCTCCTCTCCCTACACGAAATCACCAGAGAGACAGAGTCACTGGTAGGTACAAAGCAGCCTCTTTATTCGACACAAGCTACAGCAGGCATCTTACGGACGGAGACGCTTTCCGCAGAAAGGTCTGCTAGCCCAATGCAGGCTCAATATTTATATGCTAAACACAAAGGCAATCGCTACTTAAAAAGTTATAGACAATGCTTCCTTTTGAGGCTACATACAAAATAGCACACCATCCTTTCCTTTCGACGCCAATCTGTCTGGGTTGGTATCCACAACCTTCAGGAATGTAAGTTAAGTCTACGATACATTTATTTGGCATTTCCCATGCTAAGATAGAAGATAATTAATATTTATAATGTATAGATAATACTGTCTTCAAAACTACAGCATCAGGTCAAACTACGGCGCCAGAAGCACAGGAAGTGCATTGTCAAGTCGAAGTTTGGTGGCCAAAGTCATTTAAGTGTAAACAAATCATTATCCCAAAAAAATTCACTCTAACATTCATTTGCATAGATGATGCCTGACCTGCTTAGTTCCTCCAGCGTTTTGTGTGTGTTGTCCTGGATTTCCAGCATCTGCAGTATCTTTTGTGTTTGAAATGGATTCATGCAGGTTATGTGAATATGCAAGGTCACAGCTGATGGAGTGTAATGTGGAAAAGTGCAAGAGGAAATTTGGTTGGGAAAATAGAAAAGTAGAGTAGTTAAATGATGAGAGACTGTAAGGAGTTGGTGCTCAGAGTGACCTGGGTACCAGTGTACGTGAATCACTGATGCCAAAATACAGCAAACAGTTAGAAAGACAAATGGTTTGCTCGTCTTTATTGAAAGAAGAAGGAGTACAAGAATAATAACATTCAAGTGCATTTATATAAATATCTGGTAAGATTGTGCCTGGAATATCGTAAAGAGATCTGGTCTCTCGAGCTAATAAAGGATATGAAAACAAACGAGACTGTAGATTCTGGGATCTGCCAGCAAAAACAAAACTCTGAAAGAACTTAGCTCATCAATTCGTATCTGCAGAGAAAGAATACAAGTTGATGTTCCAGGCCGAGACCTTGCACCAGGAGTGGACTGGGTGTGAATAAATGATATACTGTACAGTGGATTCTGGTTAGTTATTCTATCAGTTAATCCAGACAGCCACTTATTTGGGACAACTCTAAATGAACATAAACTAATCAAAAAAATAGCCAGAATTTCCCCACTTATTTGGGACACTATGTCTCTTAACTGGGACGGGAGAGTATTGCCAAACAGTTTCTAACTAGCGTCAGTTGTGTGCACTTGTGTGCCATTAAATACTCCACCGTGCTTAGAGTGAACAGTTTTTAAATATCATCAGCTTGTGTTCAAAAAAGCAGTGGTTTATGTCAGGGATAGGTAGCGAGAAATAAGCAGTAAGACAATTCAGAACTGTTTTTCTCACTGCATTTTCAAGCAGTCAGGCTTGGAGATGCAAGAAATGGCTGGGAATGAAAATGAAACAATTTCACTGCTTCAACAAATTAGAAACCACGAAGAAAGTTAAGATATTGACAATCATCTTGAATGTTACAATGAAAATGAGGATTTGGAGAATGCAACAGTTTCTAACTAGCATCAGTTGTGTGCATGTGTCTGGCCATGAGACACTACAGCATGCTTAGAGCAAATAGTTTTTAAATAGCATCAATTGCGTATGCTTGTGCTATGGTATTCATTTGAGCCTACTGATGCCAAATGACAAAGCAACAATATTTGACACTACTTCAACACTGATTTTGTTCATTTACAGTCAATCAAAAAGAACAGAGCAGCGTACACTGTATCAACTCCGCTGTCGAGAACTATTAGGTGTTATCATAGTACTACAGTTATATTGGTAATATTCTAATTTGTTTCCATCAGGAGCTGCAGTATAAGAACCCCCCCCCCCCCCCGGCGTTACAAAACCTAGTTACCAGATCGTTGGTCTTTTTCCCGTGTAATAACTAACGTTTCCCGACCGCTTAGAACTGTTTGTTCTAAGTTAGCAGCAGTTTCAAGGTTTATCTATGAAACTCCGTCTCTCTGAGTCAAGGCTCCATATCAGGGCTCCGTGTCAAGATCCCTGCTGTTTGCTGTTTGGCGTTTACGCCCGTGTAAGCATCCTACCTTAATCTCCGTGCCTGTGTCCTGCGCTTGGGTTCGCCGCAGTCGCTCCTTGCAACAGAACGATCTGGCCACTATGGACCCAGCGGACACCAATACCCTGTAACAAGCCCTCGCCAGCCAGGGCTCCCAACTGGGTCTGCACGATCAACTTCTCTGGGATGTCATGGAGAACCTCCGTTCCCTGTCTGCTGATGTAAAGAAGATCAGTGACCAGGTGGACCGAGTATCCGTTCATCTTACCCGATCCACTCCTGGAACTCTGTCAGACCAGCCCAGACAGCCGGTAGTGGCAACCCCCTACGTGTCGGTAACACCGCCGCCAAGAGAGCCACACATACCTGAACCAGAACACTATACTGCGGATTTGGGGAAGTGCCGGGCCTTGGTGTTCGAACAGCAGTCATCCAAGTACTCCACAGATAAGTCGAAGATGGGTTATATGGGTTGTAGCGGGGAAGTGCCTTAGTGTGGGCTACAGCTATCTGGGATAATCAACCGGCTAACTGCTCTTCATTCCCCACCTTTATCACAGAAATGAGAAGGATCTTTCACCACCCCGTCCGTGGTAAAGATGCCGCAAAGCGACTACTCACTCTCCGTCAGCGCTCACACAGTGTTGCCGACTATTCCGTGGATTTCCGGATGTTAGTGGCTGACTCGGGGTGGAATGATGAGGCACTCCAAGGGGTATTTTGAAAAGGCCTCAGCGACATGGTGAAAGACGAGTTGGCGGCAAGGGATGACACCAACAGCCTGGATTGTTTGATCTCCCTAGTCACCAGGTTGGACAATTGTCTTCGAGAACGCCATAGGGAGAGAACTGGTCGTCCACTCCCTTTAGCAACTCCACGACACTCTTTACCGTCTCCCACCAGCCCGAGCCTCTCTTCCCCTCCCTCTCCTAGAATAGCTCCCAGTCCAGCCGTTTCCACCACCCAGGAGAAGAACCCATGTAGCGGGGACGGAACCGCCTTTCTCTCACAGAGCGACTCCGGAGATTGAGAGCGGGGAAATGTCTCTATTACGGCCAGTCCCGCCACTTCCGTGCTACCTGTTCTCTTCGGCCAAAAGGGAGGGCTCACCAGTAGAAAGGGGAACCCTCGTGAGTCAGACAACATTCCCTTCTGTCCCCCGAACCCGGATGCAGATCCAACCTCCTATAGTTTTTGTGTACCCCTGGTTAAGCGGGGGGCGGGCGGGGCATCCCAGATAATCTGAAGGAAACGCGGCCTCCTGGAGAAGGTAGAATCCCGGTCGCTGTTGCTGTAAGAGAGTTACGCTAACCGCTATGCTACCGTGCTTCGAAAAGAACAGAGGAATATCCATTCAAAACAGGAAAGACGAGAAATTCCTTTAACCTGGAGGCGGCGAATCTGCGGTATTCGTTGCCACAGATGGGAGGAGGAGGATTTTAATTGAAATTCGATGACCAGGGTTTTCCTGATAGACGGTAATGGCTGTCTCGAACGAGAATGCAGAGAATATGGTGGATGAAGAAAGGAAGTAGAACATTTGGAAAGCTCATGGACAGGTTACAGGAAAGACATGCAGGGATCTGAGTTTTGTGCAGAAAAAATGCAGGCTATCCGGACAGATTGTCGTCACTTTCTGACGAGGTGGGTGAAAAGCCCCGCTTTCGTGATTATATATAACGAGATTTCCTCGAGACCCCTCTCACGTTCTTTTGCAAATATAAATCGAATCGAATCAATCCCTTGACGGACGTCAGTCTTGTCAGCCCAGGAATAAACCTGGCGAACCTTTGCTGTAATCCCGATTTTGAACACTTTTCTCAGACAGGGAGACCTGCAGTAAACACTGTAATCATGGTGTTCTTATGAAAACCTCTATCCCTACTTCTGGACTCAATTTTTTTTCTTCACAAGCATGCACGAAAACAGAGCATTGTCCCAAAGAGTGAATGATATTTAAATGTTAGAACTTCAAAGTCCCCGAACTTCCCCCACCCACGCATAAGCAGCAGCAACGCAACGCAACGCAATCGCCAGCATAAAAAAAGCATCTGCTCCCTTCCCGGAGCAGTCAAACGTGCAGCAAAGCAGTAATAAAGACACAGAATTTCAGTACCCCCAAAGACTCCTCCTTCGCCCTGTAATTCGTGAAGTCACAGGCTCTCTGTCTCTCCCTAATAAGGGAATAGCAGGTGTCCCCGTTTCACTGAGAGAGGGGAAACATAACAAAACGACTCGCGGATTTATGGTGTTAAAGGTGTGTTGCGTCGTTTTTTCCCGAGTTCTGTGTCCAAGGAACTCTGGTCTCTGGGCACACAGACAGCAGCCAGCTCTCTGCTTTCGATTTTCCACGGCACATTAGGCGGTGACACCGACCTGACATCCGCCCGCCTCCAGAGCTACGAAATCCCGGCACCCTGAAGGCAGGCTATTCTTCCAGGCTGCGTCCTTGGCGTATCGAAAAGCGGACAGTCATGAAGCCCTGAGATTTGTGATTTTTGTGTCCTCTTTGTGGTTTTTATATATGACTTCGATGAAGAAGTAGAAAGGTGGGTTGGTAGGTTTGCTGATGACACGAAGGTTGGGGGTGTTGTCGATAGTCTGGAGGATTGGCAATAGTTACAACGGGACATCGATGGGATGCAGAACTGGGCTGTGAAGTGGCAGATGGACTTCAACCCGGATGTGTGAAGTGGTTCATTTTGGTAGGCAAAAATTGAAGACAGAAAATAATAGTAATGGTAAGACTCTTGGCAATGTTGATTATTAAATAATCTTCCAGAAATAGTAGGGGACAGAGTGTCTAGAAGATGGAGGAACTGAGCGAAATACATGTTAGTAGGGAAGTGGTGTTAGGTAAATTGAAGGGATTAAAGGCAGATAAATCCCCAGGGCCAGATGGTCTGCATCCTAGAGTGCTTAAGGAAGTAGCCCAAGAAATAGTGGATGCATTAGTGATAATTTTTCAAAACTCGTTAGATTCTGGACTAGTTCCTGAGGATTGGAGGGTGGCTAATGTAACCCCACTTTTTAAAAAAGGAGGGAGAGAGAAACGGGGGAATTATAGACCGGTTAGCCTGACATCGGTGGTGGGGAAACTGCTGGAGTCAGTTATCAAAGATGTGATAACAGCATATTTGGAAAGCGCTGAAATCATCGGACAAAGTCAGCATGGATTTGTGAAAGGAAAATCATGTCTGACGAACCTCATAGAATTTTTTGAGGATGTAACCAGTAGAGTGGATAGGGGAGAACCAGTGGATGTGGTATATTTGGATTTTCAAAAGGCTTTTGACAAGGTCCCACACAGGAGATTAGTGTGCAAACTTAAAGCACACGGTATTGGGGGTAAGGTATTGATGTGGATAGAGAATTGGTTAGCAGACAGTAAGCAAAGAGTGGGAATAAACGGGACCTTTTCAGAATGGCAGGCAGTTACTAGTGGGGTACCGCAAGGCTCAGTGCTGGGACCCCAGTTGTTTACAGTATATATTAATGACTTGGATGAGGGAATTCAATGCAGTATCTCCAAGTTTGCGGATAACACGAAGCTGGGTGGCAGTGTTAGCTGTGAGGAGGATGCTAAGAGGATGCAGGGTGACTTGGATAGGTTGGGTGAGTGGGCAAATTCATGGCAGATGCAATTTAATGTGGATAAATGTGAAGTTATCCACTTTGGTAGCAAAAATAGGAAAACAGATTATTATCTGAATGGTGGCCGATTAGGAAAAGGGGAGGTGCAACGAGACCTGGGTGTCATTATACACCAGTCATTGAAAGTGGGCATGCAGGTACAGCAGGCAGTGAAAAAGGCAGATGGTATGCTGGCATTTATAGCGAGAGGATTCGAGTACAGGAGTAGGGAGGTACTACTGCAGTTGTACAAGGCCTTGGTGAGACCACACCTGGAGTATTGTGTGCAGTTTTGGTCCCCTAATCTGAGGAAAGACATCCTTGCCATAGAGGGAGTACAAAGAAGGTTCACCAGATTGATTCTTGGGATGGCAGTACTTTCATATGAAGAAAGACTGGATGAACTAGGCTTGTACTCGTTGGAATTTAGAAGATTGAGGGGGGATCTGATTGAAACATATAAAATCCTAAAGGGATTGGACAGGCTAGATGCAGGAAGATTGTTCCCGATGTTGGGGAAATCCAGAACGAGGAGTCACAGTTTGAGGATAAAGGGGAAGCCTTTTAGGACTGAGATTAGGAAAAACTTCTTCACACAGAGAGTGGTGAATCTGTGGAATTCTCTGCCACAGGAAACAGTTGAGGCCGGTTCATTGGCTATATTTAAGAGGGAGTTAGATATGGCCCTTGTGGCTACGGGGGTCAGGGGGTATGGAGGGAAGGCTGGTGCAGGGTTCTGAGTTGGATGATCAGCCATGATGATAATAAATGGCGGTGCAGGCTCGAAGGGCCGAATGGCCTACTCCTGCACCTATTTTCGATGTTTCTATGTTTCTATCTGAGAGATCTTGCGGTCACATAGGACACTCAAAGCTGCTGCTCACTTTGACAGTATTGTTAAGAAGGCCTGTGGTATGTTGGCATTTATCAACCGTGGGAATGAGTTAGAGACGTGAGATAATGCTACAGGTATGTAAGACTTTCATCAGACCTCAGAGTATTGTGCTCAGTTCTGGTTACCTCACCGCAGGAAAGATGTCGGTACTATAGAGGGGATGTAGAGGAGGTTTCCAAGGATGTTGCCTGGATTGGAAGGCGTACCTTATGAGAATAGGTTGAGTGAACTTGGCCTTTTCTCCTGGGAGCGATGGAGGATGAGAGGTGGACTGATAGAGGTGTATAAGATGATGAGTGTCATTGATCGTGTGGATGGTCAGAGGCTTTTTCCCAGGACTAAAATTTCTGGATTTTCATATTTTGCTACTGGAAAACAGGTAAACCTGCGTTACTCGGTGTCTCGGACTTTCACACAGCAACGAAAACTAAAGACCTGTTATTAAACTGTGCTAGCGACGAGGCTATACATCAGTAGGATATAATAAAACCGGATTTTTTAAAACTGATGTAAGATTTCTGTGGAAAACTATATACAGTAAGATCTCAGATTTGTGTAATTCCCGATTGAATTCCTCACTGCTCAACATCAATTCTCGGAAAGCTTGCAAGGTAAATTCAAGTAAATGTGTCAGTAAATTACATCTCTGAATAATTCTAAAAGTAAATAGAAGATAGAATATAATATAGATAAATTTGAAGTGATCTAATTCCGAAACATGTTGTTTTAGTTTCCCAAAGATTGGTCTTTTTTCAGTTAATTGGAACCTCGTTGTCCTGGAACACAAGTCATGTCATCGGGAAAGGCGATCCTTGTGTAAGCAGACATGACAAGGAGGTTCGAGTACCGGACGAACTCTGATTTGTTCAAATTATGCGAGGCCTCCCTCAGACCTTAACTGGAGTTTTATTCATCGTCTTGGTTTCCCTACCTAATAAATGAGTAGCTCTGGAAAAAAAGCAAGTGTACTTTGGCAGTGTAAAATGCTATTAGTCGGGGCCGGGTAGGGCGAGGTGTTTCGAAACCAAGAACGTAATCTCCAAATAGTATGAGGTCATTTATAACCAGTATGGAAATAAATATGCTGAATTAATTCAGCGCAGCATGCAGGCTCAGTCATTGAATCATCCGAAACACACACCGGTGTTTTTACTGCGTATTACGAATATAGAGGCAAGCAGGAAAATGACAAAAATGTGGATAATAAGCAATGATTTCGACTGAGTGGGCTCAAGTGTTGAAGCGACTCGTATTATTTATGACTTTTCCTATGAGAACGCCGGTTCATGCATATGCGTTCTCTAACCTAACTTATTTAACTTAAACTTTTCCATTTTCATATTACCATGAGCGTTTTACGTGTCAGAGTTCTAAAATGTATATTTTTCTTGTCTATGTACTGCTGCTGTTGACAGTCTATGGTATAAACATCCGTGTCTCCCTTTCTCTTCCCTAAAGCTAATTTGGTGGCGATTCTGATCCTGTCCCGCGGGAAGTGTGGCCTCTCTGAACGCATCACTCGCTATTTGGTCTCCATGGCAGTAACGGATTTGCTCCTCATTATTACCGCTGTGATTATCAACCGCATTTGTGGCATTTATTTCCCAGGAAGTTTCCTCTCCATCACCCCAGTGTGTAGTGCCGTTATTGCAATAACCTATGCAGCCAGGGTCAGTTCTGTTTGGTTAACCGTCGCTTTCACCTCTGACCGTTTTGTCGTCATTTGTTGCCAGAATCTGAAGGCGACAAAACGGCATCTGTGGTCATAGGAACTGTTTGTTTACTTAGTTGTTTTATCAATATTCCATGCTACTTCATTCATGAACCCAGCTATATAATTAACAATGTACCATGGTATTGCAAACTGAAAGCTGTCCGTTATACTTCTCTATTGTGGGGCGTTCATGATTGGTTCGACCACCTCTTCACTCCTTGTTTCCCATTCCTTTTGATCCTTTTGCTCAATGTTCTCACTGTCAGACACATTTTAGAAGCTAGTAGAGCCCGGAAGAGACTCCAAGTCCAAAACAGTGGGAACAATCAGACTGACGCAGGGATGGAGAGCAGGAGGAAGGCTATTGTGTTACTCTTCGCCGTTTCAGGCAGTTTCATACTATTGTGGATGACACATTTGTTACAGTTCCTATATGAGAGAATTTCCAATGACCATCAAGTTAGCGGTTACAGTGATCCCAAGTCTATATTTATTGAAACTGCCAATATGCTCCAACTATTAAGTTGCTGCACAAACACATTCATCTCTGCAGTGACTCAGAGAAAGTTCAGGGAACAGCTGAAAACCACGGTACAATATCTAGTAAATATAATAGGTAAATGTATGAAATAATGGATGAAGCTAATTCAACCACGAATGTGCACCATTGTTTTAAATATAATTTGTCTTGTGTTAAATGTGAACCAGAAACTTTTATCTTCGATCACAAAACCACTTCTGCAAATACAGGGATAAAAATATTCGAATGAAATTGGTGAAATGGCCAAGATGGATATATTTCTCTAATAATGTAATGACAGCAGACATCTCTAATATTTGTCGGACAAATATTTCATTTGACTAACTGATGACCTATTTCGTACTACAGAAGCCGTGAATGATAGTTCAAGGCTAGAAAGAGCTACAAGGCGAATAAAAGGCAGTAAATGCCATAAAGCATATGGTTGATTTTTTTATGGTAGAAGAAATGGCTGTATTAATTTACTGCAATATGCATCAATGTCTGCGTTTCACAACTCCTTACAAATCGGCGGAAATACATCACGTACTTTTTTTTTTACAAAATCATATTATTATATAACCTCTCCATTCGAAAAATATCTTTATATATCCTCGTCGGAAGAAAGAGAAATTCTGCCCCAATACTCCATTCTCTGGAAGCCGGAACAAAGATAAGAACGTTTAGATCGTCCTTTATTAACAGACAACTAATCTCCGGAGATACAGCTAATCACTTCGGGCACAGCAACAAAACTATCGCATGTACAGGTTAACAAACTCAACAAACCCAACAAAATCAACAAACTCATTCATAAGGCCAGTGATGTTGTGGGGAAGAAACTGGACTCTCTGACGGTGGTGTCTGAAAAGAGGATGCTGTCCAACTTGCATGCCATCTTGGACAATATCTCCCATCCACTACATAATGGACTGGGTGGGCACAGGAGTACATTCAGCCAGAGACTCATTCTACCGAGATGCAACACTGAGCGTCATAGGAAGTCATTCCTGCCTGTGGCCATCAAACTTTACGACTCCTCCCTTGGAGGGTCAGACACCCTGAGCCAATAGGCTAGTCCTGTACTTATTTCCTGGCATAATTTACATATTACTATTTAATTATTTATGGTTTTACTACTATTTAATCATTTATGGTGCAACTGTAACGAAAACCAATTTCCCTCGGGATCAATAAAGTATGACTATGACTGAACCTTCAAGCTAGATAGAGCAAAGATAATTGTGCAGATTAGTAAAATATGATTCGTCATCTGTGAAATCCACTTTGTTTTTTGAACAGAGACTTCAGCTTTTGAGGAGAGCAGACCTATAGAGAAATGAACTTCATTGATTTAGTGATACCTTTGAAATAGTGAAGCCCGTAAAAGTTGTTATGGAAAAGTAGATCGAAAGGCTTCCAGGAAGATTCAGCTGGTTGGATACAGAATTAGATTGATGGTAGGAAGCAGAGGACAATGGTGTGAGTTTACGTTTCGGACTGGAGGTCCATGCATAATGGAGTTCCTTAGGGATTGGTTCCAGGCCTGTTTTCATCTGGAAACTAACAGTCCAGTTTCGTCGCAGCCCTAAGCCTCAACTGTACATTTCCCACTTTTAATGCTGCCTCTCCCGCTCTGTTACTCCAGCATTTTAATGCATTGCTTAAACTAAGGATTCCCAGATCCTTATATGTTCTCCCACTGAATTAACAGTCACCTGGCTAGGTTCATTTCCCTACAGCAGATCCTACCTCACCCCTCCCCTCTACCCGGTTCGTGGACTGTCGATATGTTGATATATGCAACCCTCGTGGATGTACCTAATGAATTCCACCAAGCGTGAAGGCCTTGCTCTGAGGATGTTGCAGTTAATATTGGAGATGCTGAAGTCACCCACAGCAACAAACGTGTTGCTTTTCGATCTTCCCCATATTGACCTGCGCATATCTCAGTATCTATATGCTCAAAATCTAGTTCGCTAATAGGAAGCGGGTAGTACAAAGCCATCTGAGTGTTTGCACCTTCGTTAACATTAATGTCTAGTCTAGCAGTCTGAGTGGATAAATCCTCTAATGTTTCCTCACTGAGAGCAACTGTGACATTGTCGCTGATTTGACAACACACCTCTCCTTTTATCTCCCTCTCTATCTTTATTGGTGCTGTTGTGGATAGTGTAGTTGACTGGCAAAAAAATACAGAGGGTAATAGATCAGTTGTACGTATGGGTGGAGAAATGGCAGATGGAGGTTAACCGGGACAAATCCGGTACCTTGGTAGTCCAAATGGAAAGAGATAATACTGTCAAGGGCAATCTTAGCAATCTTGATGAGCAGAGGGATCTTGGGGTCGAAGTCCGTAGATACCGGAAAGTAGCTACACAGCTTGACAGTGTGGTTAAGGTGGCTTACGGAACACTTGCTTTTATTAGTCGAGGCATTGAGTTCAAAAGTCAAGAGGTTATGCTGCGACTTTTGGGCCACATCTGGATATTCCATACATTTCTGGTTGCCCCATTACGGAAAAGATGTCAAGGCTTTGGAAAGGGTGCAAAAGAAGTTTACCAAGATGCTATCTAGATCAGAAGGCACGCGCAATGGAGGTTATAAGATCATCGGATGCATAGATAGAGTAGACAGACTATCTCTTTCCTAGGGCCTGCATTCGGATAGAAGTGTAATCTCAAAGGAGATGTGAGGGGCAATATTTTACATGGAGACTGGGTGGTGCCTGGAATGAGCTTTCTGGGGTGATGGTACAGTCCGACACCTTAGGGATTTTTAAGCAACATTTCAATAGGCACTTGAATGTGAGGGAAATAGAAGGATATTCACATTCTGTAGGCAGAACAGGTCGGTTAGTCATTTGATTATCAGTTTAAATAGTTCAGCACAACATTGTGGGCTGAAGGGTCTTTATATAAGGATGTAATGTTCTATGTTCTATGATAGAACCATGCATGATTTCAATAATTCCCCCTGTTTCTGGCCAGCCTTCCCCTCTCAGCTCTAACGAAACACCATCGGAATGAAGCAATAGCTCTCTTTCTCTCTCGTCAGGTATTAATGGACCTGTTAAATATACCAAAGGTAATCTCTTTTTATTAGGGATATCCTTCCTCAGCATTTTTTAGCTGTAGAAATTGTTTTTTTTTTCTTTCGTTACCTTGAGACCATAAAAGCAAAAGACATAGGAGCTGAATTGGGCCACTGCTCTGCCATTTGATCATTGCTTATCGATTTTCTTCTCAATTCCATTCTCTTGCCCTCTCCTGTAACTTTTCAGGATTTGACTGAACAGGAACCTAGCAACTTCCGCCTCATCTACACCGAATGACCTGGCCTCCACAGTCGCCTGTGTTGTGCTAATGAATTCGACATATTCACAACTCTGAGGCTAAAGGAAAACCCCCTCATCTCTGTTGTAAATGCACGTCCCTCTATTCTGAACCTGTGCACGTTGGTGCTAGACTATCCCAGATAGAGGGAACATTCTTTCCAATTCCAGTCCATCTGTGCCTTTCAACATTCGATAGCGTTCAATGAAATTACACTAACCATTCTGTACGGGGGTGGGTTGTTAATCACGACCGGAATATAGGTGATAAGTGGCTAATACACTCAATTTCATTTCTAAAAGGGTTTATCTAACGAATTTAATATTAAGCACACAGCGCATATTTTCCTCGCATGAATATAGTGATAAGTCAATTATCGGAGGAGGACAGGGGAGATTGAAGTAAGTGTTGAACGAACTTCCAGTAGAAGTGGTAGAGGCAAGTTCGATATTATCACTTAAAGAAAAATTGGAGAGGTATATGGACAGGAAAGGAATGGAGGGTTATGGGCTGAGTGCAGGTCAGTGGGACTAGGTGAGAGTAGAGTTCGGCATGGACTAGAAGGGCAGAGATGGTCAGTTTCCTTGCTGTAATTGTTATATGGTTATATAAGTCACTTATAAGTCAATAGCATCATAACATTTTAGTCTCGGCCAGAAACGTCGACTGCGCCTCTTCCTATAGATGCTGCTTGGCCTGCTGCGTTCACCAGCAACTTTGATGTATGTTGCATAACATTTTAAGTAACATTTGGATATTAAACACACAGCACATATTTCCCCGTATGAACATATAAATTAATTGCAACACACAAATATCGCTGAATCAGTGGGAGCCCTGGGCTGAATACTTGTTCCCTTCAACAACACGGTCGTATCGAGGGGTGATGGGAGACAGTGATACTCGAAGTGGGTTCCCTATGTCCAGTCTATTCTGCAATTTAGTTTTCGTTGCTTTCATTGCAGAGATATGTTGGAAATGGAAGCAACGTTTTCAGTGCTTTCGTAGCTATCTCAGGATGTTTAGCCTTGAGTTTGATCCAGACTGCCGGCAGAGATGTTATGTCAAACATACTTTTAAGTCCGCCTTCACTTGCAAGCTTGAGGAGTTGATCTTCTTCCCGTGCTGACATGGATGACGCGCGGGTAATGACCTCGCGTGCGTTCAAGCACAGCAGTGGGTGAGGGGGGATGAGGAAAGGTGAAGCTGACTCATATCGCCAAATCATATCGTTTCCTCATGGCCCGGTACCGGTCCACAGCCCGGTGATTGGGGACCACTGGTCTTTGTTACATACCCCGTAACTGGGTTGCCAAACCAGCAGAAATGGATCACTGAGTTGGAGTCTGGATTACTAGAACTAAGAAAGTTTTATTAAAGAAACAAGCAACACAGTACTCTAATCAAAAGGATAATGAATGCAACAGTTCTGCAATGATAAACATACATGTACACAGAATTAAGATAACAGGATCAATCAAGCTCGATCGTTGTCTAGGGGTAAATGCCCAGTTTCAAAGTGACACAAAGTTCAGTTCAATTTAGTTCAGTTCAGTTCGCAGACAGTGGAGGGAAGGAGAGAGAGAGCAAAACGAATGAATATTCAAAACGGATTCCACACACAGACCTTCGCAGTCAGCTTTCGGGCGAGCCCTTTGTGATGTCATCTGAGGTCACCGACCGTGATCCCCTCCGTTTCCAGATACGATCGTTTCTCTGCGGTGAACCTGGCACCCAGGTAAGGGTGGACACACACCGTGTTCCCGCCGATCGTGCCTTTCCACCCTGTGCGTCTATGGCCTGGTCCCGCAACCGGCCTTCCAAAACTTCCCACCGACTTGTGAGAGACGCACCGCTTCCAGGCTCTCGTTACCTCGGTGTCGTGTGTGTCCTGCCTTAGCGAACCTGTCCCTTTTTATCCCCCTGCTGGGGTATCGCCTGTCCATCACTTCAAACAGTTCAGGGTTCAAAGGGGGAGCCGATCTTGACAGCTCTCTCCTTCTGTTACTCTCTCTCCCGTCCCTTCATTACACATCTCCAATTGCTGCTCCATTGTTTTCCTTATCTCTCTCTCTCCTGAAGACAGGTGGCAGACCAACTGCTGATCCCACTGGTGCCAGCACAGGACAGCTACATCTTAATCCATCTGTATTCTTGTCACATCTTATACACTTCCATCAAGTCACCCCTCATCCTTCTTTGCTCCATAGAGAAAAGCCCCAGCTGACTAAACCTATCTTCACGAGACATGTCCTCCAGTTCAGGCAGCATCCTGGTAAATCCTCTCTGCACCTTACCTAAAGCTTCCATATCCTTCCTGTAATGAGGTGACTGGAACTGAACACAATACTCCCAAGTGTAGACTAACGAGGGTTTTGTTAGAGCTGCAACATTACCTCGTGCCTCTTGAACTCAATCCCCTGCCTAACGAAGGTGAACACAACATATGCCTTCTTAACCACCTTAACAACTTACTTGGTAACTTCAAGAGATCTATGGATGTGGATCCCAAGAACCCTCTGTTTCTCCAAATTGCTAAGAATACTACCATTAACTTTGTAATCTGCCTTCAAATTCTCGGCTTTGGGCTTGCTATTGATCAAGCCCTTGGGCTTCAAATTCGGCCGTCCAAAATCAACCACTGCAGAAAGACTGTTTCTACTTACATTGGTTATATTTTCTTCGGATGAAATGGACACAGGCTGGGCCCGACTCTGAGGCTTTACTTTGATGCCTTGGTAGCTTGTCATGTGGCTGAAGTTGCCCTTCTTCCAGGTCCTGGTTTTCCAGCTGGGCCACATGCTGAGCCTGGGTCGCTGGTTGAAATTGGTTGTCCTGTTGGGCTTGGATCTCTGGCTTGGCCTGAGCCTCAGGGTTCAATTGATCATCACCCAGCACCTGAGATCCAAAGTTAGCCCCCTTCTGATTCTTTCGCTGGGTCTCCAGCAGAGATGGGTATTGTGACTCCTGCCCATTTTCATCTCACGCTTCCTGCTGTGCCAGGTCTTTGGCCTCTTTCAGAGCTTGGGACTCCAGTGGGACCAGATCTTGAACCTGCTGCTGATCCCCA
Source organism: Mobula hypostoma (assembly GCF_963921235.1). Taxonomy (NCBI): domain Eukaryota; kingdom Metazoa; phylum Chordata; class Chondrichthyes; order Myliobatiformes; family Myliobatidae; genus Mobula; species Mobula hypostoma. The sequence goes on along the minus strand of NC_086106.1, from coordinate 36,149,392 downwards.
TCTTCAGCCTCTTGTTGATCCAGGACTTGGGCCTGCTGTTGGAAATTTTGCACATTGGCCTCCGGTTGGTTCACTGCCTCACTCACAGCATTTCCCTCTTGTGCTTCAGCAGGGATCTCCGAGGGAAACTCTGTCTGCTCCTGCTTCTGGCCTGGTTCTTTCTGCTTCGCTTGGAATTGGTTCTGGAGCAGCGAGCAGTGTTCTGTGTCATCGGCCTTCTGTTCAGAAACCAGCTCTGGCTCAACATCTGCTCTACCTGGAGACAATTCACAGCTGTGGCCCACATTCTTCTCCTCCCAGCCGCCTGCTCGCTGGCTTGGGCTGGAGACAATTCCTAGCACTTGGCTGGTCTGAAGGATACAAAAGAAAAAAAACTTTGAAAACAGCTGGCATTTTAAAAACACTCAGTGAAATACAATCTTGGCAATCAGTGTCAGATGAACTTCCTGAACTTGTGACGCTCAGAATACCATTCAGTTTCGCCTCAAAGACTCAGAGAGGCATGCAGAAGAATCCTTGACAATGGCACCAGTGACAACAACATGATGTAGTCAAAGATTTATTTCCATGATATTATAGAATAACATGACACTAATAATGCCATTCCTGATACCGGAACAGGTCAGTGAGCAGCTGGCCCAGGGAGAGGGGACCATTTAATGTGGTGAGATGTGAGAAGCCCCAGTGCTACTGCCCTTTGAGACAGGTGATGAAGGCAGATTTATTAGAGGCAATCAGATAATGGAGGGTGGGTCAAGAGAAACTGCTTTCAGTGGCAGGAGGGTCAATAACTGGAGGAAAGAGATTGAGGATAATTCTTAAGTTGCCATAAATCTCTTCACTTTGGTTACTGAGATTCCAGTTCTTGGGTTTCTGCTCAGGCCTCTTGTTCAGTCTGGAATCAGCCTAGGCCTGGGTCAGAGAGGCAATGAAGTAATTTCTTTTTAACATAGACAGTTGTGATTTAGAATTCACTGTGACCTGGCCTACCGAGTTCCTCCAGCATTTTGTGTGCGTTATTTTAGATATTTCCCTGAAGGGTAAACGCCACAGGGGAGCTGGACTATAATGTGTGGTTAAAGGTGCAGCTGAGTGGTGGGGTGGAGATACATCTCTACCAAAGGAGGTATAAGGTGCTCCTTCCCTCCACTAGTCTGCAGGTCACCCTTGGGCAAGGAATAGCACCTGCTTAGTCCTCCCGATCAGGGTCACATGAAACCACAGAAGCAGGTGGTGGTTGGTTGTACGAACAACCGGTGCATATCACAAGTCCTGGTTATACGACCACTGATGCCAGGCAGACAGTCTCTGAAGAGTATTGATAATGGCTAGGGTCGCCCGTCTTGTAAAGACACTGGCCCAGAAGAAGTTTGCCATTGCCCACAGTGCCAAAGACCATGATTGCCCACATCATACGGCATGACACATAATGATGATGGTGAAAGGAGTAAGAAAGTGAAATATCCTTTAAACAGAGAGAGAGAGAGAGTGACATCACAGAATGTTACTGTACAGGGAGAGCTGGGAGCGTAACAGAAAGTTAACTGTCAGAAATGTAGATAATGGCAAAGACAAATGGAATTCTACACACAAAATACTGGAGGAACTCAGCAAGTCAGTCAGCATCTATGGAAATGAATAAACAGTTGACGTTTACGGGCCAAGACCCTATATCAGGACTAGAAAGGGAAGGGGGAAGAAGCCAGAATAAAGAAGGTGGGAAGAAGGGAAGGAGGACTCGCTGGAAGATTACGTGTGGAGCTAGGTGGGTGGGGGAACGGGATGAAGTAAGAAGCTGGAAGGTGATAGGTGGAAAAGGTAAAAGGGCTGGAGAAGGAGGAATCTGATAGGAGAGGACAGTGGACCACAGGAGAAAGGGAAGGAGGAGGGGTACCAGGGGAGGTGATAGGGAGATGTGGAAAAGAGGCCAGAATGGGGAATTGGAAGCAGGAGGGAAAAAACTACCGGTAGTTGGAAAAATAGAAGTTCGTGCCATCAGTGAAAAGCTCTACATAATGGAAGCTTGTTTGCCACAGCCAGATTTCTTTGTCCTCAAAGAATTATAATTTACAAGGTATTGGGGCAGATTTCACTACTACAGCAGACAGCAGACAGGTGAGAAAGGTCCCAGTAGTACAGGGTAAAGAGTAGGCTTGGGACTCTTCAGTGTTATAGCCAGACACCAGGAAACCAAGTTATCATGCCACGAGTACACCAGGTAATGATATCTCCAGCAAGAGGGCATCCAACTGCTTACCCCTAACATTCAATGATCCAACAGTTGTTAAGACCCAACTGTCAATGTCCTGGAGGGGCCAACATTGTCCAGAGTCTCAGCAGGACAGCCCACATAAATACTGTGGTACCAGAGCAGATTGGATGTTGTGAACTCAATGAAGACCTTCCCATCTTAACCCTCTTCCCTTCCTAATTCCCTTTCTCCCATGGCCCACTCTCCTCTCCCATCAGATTCCTCCTCCTTCAGCCCTTTAACTCTTCCACCTCTACCAGGGGTTCCCAACCTTTTACTTGCCATGGACCAGTACAATTAAGCAAGGGGTCTCAGAGTGAATGTGGAGAGGATGTTTCTTATGGTAGGGAGTCTAAGACCAGAGGACAGCCTCATAATAGTGAGGTGTCCTTTTAGAGATGAATAGGAAGATGAGAAGAAAGTTCTTTAGCCAGAGAGTGGTGAATCTGTGGCATTTATTGCCACAGTCAGCTGTGAAGGCCGAGTATTTTTGTATATTTAAGGCAGAGGTTGGTCAGGTCATGAAGGGATAAAGGGAGAAGGCAGGAGATTGGGGCTGAGAGGGAAAAATGGATCAGCCATGATGAAATGCAGAGCAGACTAATGGTCTAATTCTGCTCCCATATCTTGTGGTTTTAGGATATTGGGAATCCCTGACCTAAACACTTCCAGCTTCTAACTTTATCCATCGTCCCCCTTACCTGGTCTCACCTATCACCTGCCAGCTTGTAGTCCTTCCCTCCACGCTCCCACCACCTCCCAGTCTTATTCTGCCTTCTTCCCAGTTCCTTTCCAGTCCTGATGAGGGGGTCTCGGTTTGAAACATCGACTCTTTATTCCTCAGCAGAGTTGCTGCCTGACCTGCTGAGTTCCTCCAGCACTTGGTGTGTGTGTTGTGGGTTGGAAGCAAAATATGCTTGACCCTGATGGACTGCCAAAGGCTGAGAGAGACACAATCTCCACCTACTGGCTGTTTATTAATACGTAAACCAATACAGGAAAAAAAGAATTGTGGTCAGCATAGAGCAGACATGATCACATCGCACGGCAGGGCAGGCTTCTGACAACCAAGTCCAGCTCCTGGCCTTCACGTCTGGCTGAGCTACTAAGACTGGCGGAACCGTTTCTACTGACAGGAGAAGGCACCTAGGTGGGTTACTGACGCCTTAAAACCAGTCGCTTTGGGCTGATGCCAAACTGTCGATCTCTGCCATTCCCTTACATTCATCAGCTGCATGGGGAGAGCTAGCCTGCTGTGTGGGCAACAACTTGCTCTCCGTGTTGTACTTCCCTGGCTTGCACATCATGTAGACAGCTAGGACACAACATCCAAGGTCCATTCCGACCAATGGAGGACCTCCAGGCCTAGGTCATGAACAGACTCCTTCAGCAGACTGGAGGACAGTCTCCATATGAAAGACCGGAAGAACTTAAGACATTGGAGCAGTGTTAGGCCTTTCAGCCTGTCGAGACTGCTCCGCCGTTTCATCATGGCTGATCCATTTCCCTCTCAAACCCATTTTCCCTTTAACCTTTGACGCCCTATCTAATTATTTGGTGATGCGTTGCCTGAGCTGCCTATTCAAACATCCAATATCAGTCCATCCTTTCTGAGATAAGGGGCCCAAAAATGCACACAAGACTCCAGGTGAGGCCTCACTACTGCCTTATAAAGCCTCAGCATTACATCCTTACATGCAGAAAGACTGGAATCCTCTCTCTCGCTCACGCTTCTAACTTGAAATCCAGCTCACGTTCCCAACCTCCGAACCAAAGCCCTGCTTGGGCTGAAGGCTAAAGCAGTGAAAAGACCCATTGGCGTGACCCTCAGACGTTCGTTCAAAGATATCCCTGCAGCTGAGGGCAGGAGTCCTTTAATAGAACATACAACAGTATAGTACAGGAACAGGCCCTTCGGCCCTCAATGTTGTGCCAGACCAATTAAATTAGTAATCAGGTAGCTAACTAAGCTCATCTCTCCTGCCTACACAATGTCCATATCCTCCCATCTTCCTCACATTCATGTGCCTATCTAAATGTCTCTTAAAAATCTCTGATGTATCTATCACTACCACCACCGCAGGCACTCGCCACTCTCTGTGTAAAATATCCGCTCTCACATCTCTGAAATTACCCTCACTCACCTCCTCCTCTCCTTCGACTCCCCGCTCTGGTTCTCTGCCTGCTCTGGATCTTCTCATCTCGAATTGCCGACGGGACATCGACTTCATCACTCCTTCACTCCTCCACTGAATGCACTGCCCTCTACCCTCCCTGCACCAATCCCAACCTGACCATCAAACTGCCTCCAAAGCCAGTCTATCCTTCCTCAAGTATGGAGACCAGAACTGCATGCAGTACTCCAGGTGCAGCCTCACCAGTACCCTGTACAGTTGCAGCATAACTTCCCTGCTCTTCAATTCAGTCCCTCTAGTAATGAAGGCCAATACTGTATTCCATTTGCTTTTGTGATAGCCTGCTGCACCTGCAAACCAACCTTTTGTGATTCATGCACAAGTACTCCCAAGTCCCTCAGCACAGCAGTATGCTGGAAATTTTCACCGTTTAAATAATAATCTGCTCTTCTATTTTTCCTTCCAAAGTGGATGACCTCACATTTACCAACATTGTACCCCATCTGCCAGACCCTTGCCCACTCACTTAACCTATCTATATGTATCTCTCTGTATCTTCTGCACAATTTACTTTTCCACTCAATTTGGTATCATCAGCAAACTGAAGCGATACACTACACTCGGTTCCCTCTTTGAGATGGTTAATATATATTGTGAACAGTTGCAGGCCCAGCACCGACCCGTATGGCACCACTGTTCACCACTGATTGCCAACCAGAGTAACACCCATGCATCCCAACTCTGCTTTCTTTCAGTTAACCAATCCTGTATCCATGCTAATACATCACCCCAACTCTTTGCATCCTTATCTTATGGATAAGTCTTTTATGCAGCACCTTATCAAACACCTTCTAGAAATCCAAGTAAATAACGTCCATCTGTTCCCCTCTATCCACTGTGCTCGTTATATCCTCAAAGAACTCCAGTAAGTTTGTCCAACAGGATTTGCCCTTGCTGAATCCATGCTGCATCTGCCTGATGGATCCATTTCTTGCCAGATATCTTGCTATTTCTTCTTTGATGATAGCTTCAAGCATTTTCCCAACTACAGATGTTAAACTAACTGACCTGTAGTTACCTGCTTTTGCCTACATCATTTTTTGAACAGTGGCGTGACATTCGCCGTCTTCTAATCCACCAGAACCTGCCCACAGTCCAGAGAATTTTAGTTTATTTTCTTTCCTTATTCCCTTTCTTTATTAATTGCTTGATGGGTCTTTGTTGCTGTTTGAAATTTTCCCAGTCTTCCAGTTTCCCACTAGTCTTGGAGGTTTTCTATTCACAAGCTTTTAGTTTGACACCTTCTTTAATTTCCTTAGTTATCCAAGACTGGCTCTCCCCACCCTTATTGTCCTTGCTTTTAACTGGAATATACTTTTGTTGAGCACCGTGAAAAATCTCTTTGACAGTCTTCCACTGCTCCTCAATAGTCCCACCATATAGCCTGTGTTCCCAGACTACTTTTGCACCCTCCATTTGTATGGGAAACTCAGTCAGACTGTGATCACTCTTTCCAAGAGGATCCCTAACTACAAGATTACTAATTTTATCTTTCTCATTGCACAGGACCAGATCTAAGATAACACATTCTCTTGTAGGTTAAGTAACACGCTGTTCAAGAAAGCCATCATTTATGCGTTCGATGAAGTCCTCCACAAGACTGTCTTGAGCAACTTGATTCACCCAATCTATGTGCAAGTTAGTCTCCCATGATAACTGCTGTTCCATTCTTACGTGCCTGAGATATTTCTGTTTATTGCCTGTGCCACTGTAATGTTATTATTTGGTGGCTGATCGACAACTCCCACCAGTGATTTTTTTTTCCCTTACTGTTCCTAATCTCTACCTAGGTGGACTCAACGTTCTGCTCCTTAGATCTTATATCGTCTCTCACTGTCGCATTGATCTCATCCTTACAGCGCTACCCCACCTCCCTTACCTTCCTGCCTATCATACCGTATAACCTGATATCCTTGGATATTTAATTCCCAATCTTGACTTAGCTGAGAGGTCACTTTGAGCTGAGCTGTAAATCATCTACAAGATGTCAGCTCAGCTGAAATCATCTACATCTCGTCGATTAAATCATTTGTCCCACCTAAGGTGACTTAGCACGTCAACCAAGAGAAACTCTTACAGGAGTGGAGGATGATGACGTCTGCAGTCCTTCTGGTGACTTTGGCTTCACCAAGACCAACAGGGTCGGATTCTTCTGCAACTGGGACTCTCCTCGCAGGTTCTCTTCAGGGAACCCCCGGTCTTTGAGGAGCATTTCCTTCTGCTCCTGCCTCTGCTGAATTTCCCTGCGCATCTGCCTGGAGAGATAGCGAGATTTTCAATACCAAGCCATTGTACCAATATGAACAATGCCCTCTCCCACCCCTTCAATGTTCCAACCGTCTGCCCAGTAGGGCCAGCACGCTCGGCTGTTCCAGAGGGAGCAGTACGGGGGCAAGAATCACCCACCAGTCTAACATTGAGGGGGTTGGGGTGCTCTGTGACATAGGAATGTAAGTGTACCTGACCTTGCACTCAACGTCAGTAAGACCAAAGAACTGATTGCAGACCTCAAAGGGTGAGACAAGGGAACACACATCAGTCCTCACAGAGGGATCAGAAGTGGAGAGAGTGAGCAATTTCATGTTCCTGGTGTCAACATCTCTGAGGATATCGACGCAGTTACAAAGAAGGCACAACATTGGCTATACATCATGAGGAAGCTGAGGTGATTTAGTATGTTTGCAAAGACACGTGCAAATCTCTACAGATGTACCATGGAGAGCATTCTAATCGGCTGCATAACCATCTGGTATGGTGGGGGGGGGGCGGTGGGGGTGGGCACTGCACAGGACCGAAAGGAGCTACAGAAAGTTGTGAACTCAGTCAGCTCCATCATGAGCACTAACCTCCCCAGCATCCCGGGCATCTTCAAGGAGCGATGCCTCAAAAAGACGGCCTCCACCATTAAGGACCCCCATCGCCCAGGACATGCCCTCTTCTCACTGCAACCATCAGCGGGGAGGTACAGGAGCCTGAAGGCGCAAACTCAACAACTCAGGAACAGCTCCTTCCCCTCAGCCATCAGGTTTCTGAATGGACAATGAAACCATGAACACGAGCTCACTACTTTTCTCCCCCTCTTTTTGCACAACTTCATTAACTTAACTATTATATATATACAGTCATTCACAGTTTTGAATATTATGTATTACATTGTACTGCTACCATGTAACAAGTTTCACCATGTACCCCAGTGATATGAAACTAACTTCTGATTCTGTTCCGTATCACCAGTGATGAATCACCACACTTGATCAGAATCAGGTTTCACATCATTAACATATATTGGGAAAGTTGTTGTGAAACTTGCGACATAAAAACACTGTAAGTTGCAATAGGAAACATACTAAAAATTAAACTAAATGAGTAGTGCAAAAAGACTGCAAGAAACAGTGAGGTGGTGTTCCTGGGCTCAATGTTCATTCTGAAATCCGGTGGCACAGGGGAAGAAGCTGTTCCTGAATCGTTGACTGTGGGTCTTCAGGCTCCTGTACCTCCTCCCTGATGGTAGCAATGAGAAGAGGGCATGTCCTGGGTGGTGGGGGTCCTTAATGATGGTAAGAATAGATAGCTGTGGAGGGAGACAACATAGAACCTGACAGCACAGTACGGGCCCTTCACCCCACGATGTGGTGCTATTCTTTAACCTACTTTAAGGTCAATTTAACCTTTCCCTTCCACAGAGCCCTCCATTCTTCTGTCATCCATGTGCCCATCTAAGAGTCTCTTTAATGTCCCTAATGTATCTGCCTCTACCACCACCCCTGGCAGGGTGTTCCATGCACTCACTACTCTCTGTGTGAAGAATTTACCTCTGACATCCCCCCTATACTTTCCTCCAATTACCTTAAAATGATGCCCCCCTTCCCCATTAGCCACTTCCAACCTGGGAAAAAGTCTCTGACTGCCCATTTGATCTACGCCTTTTTCATCTCCTTCATCAAGTCACCTCTCACCCTCCTTCGCTCCAAAGAGAAAAGCCCTAACTCATTCACCCATTCCCATAAAGACATGCTCTCCGATCTGGGCAGCATCCTGGTAAACCTGATAAAGTTTAAGGGAATGGGGGATTCTCAGATCCCTGTAAACAATGGATTCAGTACTGACTATGTCTGTGACTGCAGTGTGTTTGAATAATGTCTCACAGCTGCTTTCTTTGGAGCAAGTGAAGGGTTAAAGTTCGCCCAGATCCACATAAGATGTCTCTGGGTTTTTCACACCTTTTGATTTTGACAAAAAGCAGTACCTGGTGGAAATTAGACAGAACATTCCTTTCTTAATTAAAGCACAAATTTGACCCAGCTTTGTAATTATGTTGTGGCTCCAGCAAACCAGGCAGGACATTCCTTTCTTGAATTAAGGTGGCTGGAGTGTCTATCATATTGATTGTTCATTTGTATCAATAGACCATTGACTTGGCTGGAATACTTATGAAACTGATTGTTCATTGGTATCAGTAGTCCATTGACTTGGCCGGAATGGTTATCGAGCTGATTGTTCTTTGTATCCATAGTCCATTGACTTGGCTGGAATGCTTATCAAATTGATTGTTCTTTTGTATTGGTGGCCTTACAACCTCTGACAATTCTGACATCAGGCAGTGAATTTGTTGAACTGCTGGGGAGATCAGAAAGGTTCTCTCCCTGAAGTCGGGTCCAAATTCAGTCGTCGGCTGAGCTCGAAGAAATAAACGGGTGGAAAGATAAGTAACGATCTTTTTGTACTGTTGTTATTTGATCCAGCAAAGTTACGTTTACAAACCTCCTCTGCACCTTTCCAATCATGAGGCAACCAGAACGCGACACAATTGTGTTGTGGGTAGTGGGGAACTGGTGTGGGATCAAAAAGAGGGCGATAGGATTGAGGAGGGATTATAAAGGGGTAGTAGAGAATGTGGTTAAGAGCATAAGATGCAGATCAGAATTAGGCCATTTGGTCCATCAAGTCTACTCTGCAATTTCATCATTGGTGATCCATTTTTCCTCTCAGCCGCAATCTCCTGCTTTCCATATAACTATATTACAATTACAGCACGGAAACAGGCCATCGTGGCCCTTCTAGTCCGTGCCGAATGCTTACTCTCACCTAGTCCCATCTACCTGCACTTAGCCCATAACCCTCATTCCTTTCCTGTCCATATACCTATCAAATTTTTTTTAATGACAAAATTGTACCTGCCTCTACCACTTCTACTGGAAGCTCCTTCCACACAGCTACCACTCCCTGAGTAAAGAAGTTCCCATTCGTGTTACCCCTAAACTTTTGCCCCTTAACTCTCAACTCATGTCCTCTTGTTTGAATCTCCCCTACTCTCAATGGAAAAAACCTATCCAAGTCAACTCTATCTATCCCCCTCATAATTTTAAATACCTCTATCAAGTCCCCTGTCAAACATCTACGCTTCAAACAATAAAGACCTAACTTGTTCAACCTTTCTCTGTAACTGACGTGCTGAAACCCAGGTAACGTTCTGGTAAATCTCCTCTGTACTCTCTCTATTTTGTTGACATCCTTCCTATAATTTGGTGACCACAACTGTACACAATACTCCAAATTTGGCCTCACCAATGCCTTGTACAATTTTAACATTACATCCCATCTCCTATACTCAGTGCTCTGATTTATAAAGACCAGCATACCAAAAGCTTTCTTCACCATCCTATCCACATGAGATTCCACCTTCAGGGAACTATGCACTATAATTCCTAGACCACGCTGTTCTACTGCATTCTTCAATGCCTTACCATTTACCATGTATGTCCTATTTTGATTAGTCCTACCAAAATGTAGCACCTCACACTTATCAGCATTAAACTCCATCTGCCATCTTTCAGCCCACTCTTCTAACTGGCCCAAATTCTCTGCAAGCTTTGAAAACCCACTTCATTATCCACAATGCCAACTATCTTAGTATCATCTGCATACTTACTAATCCAATTTACCACTCTATCATCCAGATCATTAATGTATATGACAAACAACATTGGACCCAGTACAGATCCCTGAGGCACACCATTAGTCACTGGCCTCCAACCTGACAAACAGTTATCCACCACTATGCTCTGGCATCTCCAATCCAGCCACCGTTAAATCCATTTTACTACTTATATATTTTTTCCTAACGATTGAACCTTCCTAACTAACCTTCCGTGTGGAACTTTGTCAAAGGCCTTACTGAAGTCCATACAGACAACATTCACCACTTTACCCTTGTCAACTTTCCAAGTAACCTCTTCAAAAAATTCAATAAGATCTGTCAAACATGACCTTCCATGCACAAATCCATGTTGACTGTTCCTAAACAGACCCTGTCTATCCAGATAATTATATGTACCATCTCTAAGAATATTTTCCATTAATTTACCCACCACTGACGTCAAACTTACAGGCCGATAATTGCTAGGTTTACTCTTAGGACTTAGCAATTTACTCTTAAGTTTACTCTTAGAACACCTCCACCACCATCGCCAGCAGCTCATTCCACGCACTCACCACTCTCTGCATAAAAAACTTACCCCTGACATCTCCTCTGTACCTACTTCCAAGCACTTTAAAACTGTGCCCTCTCATGCTAGCTGGGAAAAAGCTTCTGACTATCCAAACAATCAGTGCCTCTCATCATCTTATACACCTCTATCAGGTCACCTCTCATCCTCCATCACTCCAAGAAGTAAAGGTCGAGTTCACTTAACCTATTCTCATAAGGCATGCTCTCCAATCCAGGGAACATCCTTGTAAATCTCCTCTGCACCCTTTCTATGCCTTCCACATCCTTCCCATAGTGAGGCGACGAGAACTGAGCAGAGTACTCCAAGTGGGGTCTGATCAGGGTCCTATATAGCTGGAACATTACCCCTTGGCTCTAAACTCAATCCCATGGTTGATGAAGGTCAATACACTGTATGCTTTCTTAACCACAGAGCCAACCTGCACAGCAGCTTTGAGCGTCCTATGGACTCGGACCGCAAGATCCCTCTGATCCCCCACACTGCCAAGAGTCTTTTTCTTCATTAATCTTCTTATTGATTTAAAAAAAGCATAAATACAAATCAAGAGGAGAATTCATTCAAATATATATATCGGTAACAATATAATCCAAGATTAAGATAGACATTGTCAAAATCATAGATATTGTTAAACTAGTCTAAAATATATAATAAAAAATGAAAATAACAATTGTCTTAGCAGTTTATGAAGAGAAAGGAAAAAACATTGGGTTTTAAATGAAAAGGAAAAAGAACCCACTACACTAAAGAAACACAAAAAAAGAGGACTGGGCAGTCCATTTTCAGGATGCGATCAAGAAAGAAAGAAAGAAAGACTTTCTGATGAAATCTAAAACTTTGAAAAAAAGACTGAAAGAGTAATAAATAATTAAATGAAAATATTGGATAAAAGTTCACCATATTGCTAAGAGCCTTACAATTCATATTATATTCTGTCATCATATTTGACCTACCAAAATGAACCACCTCTCACTTATTTGCGTTGAACTTCATCTATCACTTCTCAGCCCAGTTTTGCATCCTATCAATGTCCCGCTATCCACACTATCCACAACCCCGCCAACCATTGTGTCATCAGCAAATTTACTAACCTAATCCTCCACTTCCTCATCCAGGTCAATTGGTGGCCACCAAGAGGTCCTGGTTTCTTCTGCTGGATGGACTGTAGGTGCTCGTCAAAGTGGTCTCCCAATCTGGGCCGGGTCTCACAGATGAAATGTTGCCTCACCTGGAAGGACTGTTTGGGCCCCGAATGGTATTGAGGGAGGAGATCCAGGGGCAGCTGTGGCACTTCTCCTGGCGGCCACCAATTTTAATTCTACTTCCCATTCCCATTCCAACATGTTGGTCCATGGCCTCCTCTACTGCCGCGATGAGGCCACACTCGGGTTGGAGGAACAACTCCTTATTCCGTCTGGGTAGCCTCCAACCTGATGGCATCAACATCAATTTCTCCTGCTTCCGGTAATGACCCCCCCACTTCACCATTTTCCATTCACATTTTGCTCCCTCACCTTATCTCCTTACCTCCCCATCACCTCCCTCTGGTGCTCTTCCCCCTTCCCTTTCTTCCATGGCCTTCTGTCCTCTCCTATCAGATTCCCCCTTCTCCAGCACTTTATCTCTTTCACCAATTTCTCAGCTCTTTACCTCACCACTCCCCATCTCCTGGTTTCACCTATCACCCACAATCCTGTACGTCTTCCCCACCTCCTTACTCTGATCTCATCTTTTTTTTTCTAGTCCTGATGAAGCATCTTGGCCCAAAACGACAACTGACTGGTACAAGCTGACAGGAAGGTGACAGTAACTCAAATCACCTCACGTTACAACAGTGGTGTGCAGAAGAGCATCTCTAAACATACATGTCGAACCTTGAAGTGGATGATGAAGAATACCATTTTCACAATACCAGTAATATTGAAAAAAAATATAACGTTGACTTGCAGTCTATGCAGAAGTAAACATCATGGTACCTGCAGCTGCCTAAATTGACATACAGTGGCAGGAAAACGTTTGGGCACCCCGGTCAAAATTTCTGTTACTGTGAATAGTTAAGTGAGTAGAAGATGAACTGATCTCCAAAAATCATAAAGTTGAAGATGAAACATTCTTTTCAACATATTGAGCAAGATTAGTGTATTATTTTGGTTTTGTACAATTTTTGAGTGAAAAAAAGGAAAGGAGCACCATTGAAAAGTTTAGGCACCCCAAAAGATTTGAGCTCAGAGATAACTTTTGCCAAGGTTTCAGACCTTAATTAGCTTGTTAGAGTTATGGCTTCTTCACAGTCATCATTAGGAAAGGTCAGGTGATGCAAATTTTAAAGCTTTATAAATACCCTGACTCCTCAAACCTTGTCCCAACAAACAGCAGCCATGGGCTCCTCTAAGCAGCTGCCTAGCACTCTAAAAATTAAAATAAATGATGCCCACAAAGCAGGAGAAGGCTATAAATGATAGCAAAGCGTTTTCAGACGGTCGTTTCCTCAGTTCATAACGTAATTAAGAAATGGCAGTTAGCAGGAACGGTGGAGGTCAAGCTGAGGTCTGTAAGACCAAGAAAACTTTCTAAGAGAGCTACTCATAGGATTGCCAGAAAGGCAAATCAAAACCCCTGTTTGACTGCAAAAGATCTTCAGGAAGATTTAGCAGACTCTGGAGTGGTGGTGCACTGTTCTACTGTGCAGCGACACTGAAGAAATATGACCTTCATGGAAGAGTCATCAGAAGAAAACTTTTCCTGCATCGTTACCACAAATTTCAGCATCAGAAGTTTGCAAAGGAACATCTAAACAAGCCTGATGCATTTTGGAAACAAGTCAATGGTAGAATTGAGTTTTCTTCAGTTGGCAATTCTCCGAGAAGTGCCAGGATTTGTTTTCCTCAAAGACCATTTCTATATCTTAAAGATTCTTTGCTTCCTGCAGGGAGGAGGTGTGAGGCTATTTAACTAACCATTGGTGGGAAGGTAATTTAGATTAGGAATCAATTAAAGCCAATTGTACAGACAACTGTCAACTTTCCTCTTATTATTCTTTTGCCTCGGAGAACAATTTAGACTGATTTCTTTTTTTTAATCCTGACTTGCCCAAAGAGGTGAATATTAATGTACTGGGATCACGAATGTAAGTCTGTCATACATAACTGTTTCATTCAATAAATCACAAGACCCACCCCAAATGAAATTTGTGGCCAATGATTAAAATCAATGATGGGAAGGTTCAAATCATGAAGTGCTTCAAGCATTTGGGATAGCTTCATTGTATCAGATTGCATTTTTAATTAGTTTTAATCAGTGGCTGATGTCATCACAGTGGGTCATGACATCACAATGGCTGATGACATCACAATAGCTGATGACATCACAATAGCTGATGACATCACAGTGGCTTTAAATCAGAAACCATGAGAAATATTTTGGTGTTGATATCAGATAAGAAGCACAAACTGTTGTGTCTCAGTCTTCAGCTAGGAAATAGTAGAGAGCTAAAGAGGTGATAACTCCCGAACAAATGGGGTTGAGATGGAGCAGATGCTTGCTCAGGCAGGATGAAGAGGAAAGATCTCAGGTAATTCCAAACTTGTCAGCAAGTGTTCAGTGTCCAGCTGGCCCCCGTTTTTCGAACGTTCACTTTACGACTCCTCGCTGTTATGAAAGACCAAATTAGTTACCTGTTTTCGCTGACAAGAAGGTGTTTTCACTGTTACAAAAAAATGCAGCATGCACCCCGAGCAGCGAGAGTGGCGAAAATAGCGTTCAGCGTTTCTTGTGAAGCGAGCCGTTATAGAGGCAGCGCGCACCCTGAGCAGCGAAAAGTGAAATAGCGTTCAGCGTTTGTTTTGCAGCGAGCCGTTATAGAGGCAGCGCGCACCCTGAGCTGCGAGAGTGGCGAAAAGCCAAGCTTCTTCCCCGGGAACTACACTCAGCATCTCAGCATTATGCTGCCATAGCTTTGAACTGCGTGAGATTTTCACTACAATTGACAATACTGCAATGATTGCAGAAAAGTATGACTTTAACTTTGAAAGGGCACGTAGGTTCAGGGCAGGTTTGCAGGATGTTTTGAGTGCTTACAAAGAACTGTATGATAGAAAGATGTGTGAACCTTCCAGTGTGCTGGCTGTCTTCTTGACTCTGCTAAGTGAAACTACATCAGTGATCCCCAACCTCAGGGCTGCGGACCGGTACCGACCCGTGAAGCATGCAGGGGTGCAGCGATAGCCGGAATGCACCCAGACAAAAGCCGAAATAAGCTAATTAATTAGGTGCCGCCTGGCATGTAAATGTCGGCCCAGATCAGAGACGATGCAATCAGCACCTAATTAATTAACACACATAAAAGTTGCTGGTGTACGCAGCAGGCCAGGCAGCATCTATAGGAAGAGGTGCAGTCGACATTTTGGGCCGAGACCCTTCGTCAGGACTAACTGAAGGAAGAGCTAGTAAGAGATTTGAAAGAGGGAGGGGGAGGGGGAGGGGGAGATCCAAAATGATAGGAGAAGACAGGAGGGGGAGGGATGGAGCCAAGAGCTGGACAGCTGATTGGCAAAAGGGATATGAGAGGATCATGGGACAGGAGGCCTAGGGAGAAAGAAAGGGGGAGGGGGGAAGCCCAGAGGATGGGCAATAATGGATGGGGTACGAGGGGGAGGAGGGGCATTAACGGAAGTTAGAGAAGTCAATGTTCATGCCATCAGGTTGGAGGCTACCCAGTCAGAATATAAGGTGTTGTTCCTCCAACTTGAGTGTGGCTTCATCTTCACAGTAGAGGAGGCCATGGATAGACATATCGGAATGGGAATGGGAATGGGACGTGGAATTAAAATGTGTGGCCACTGGGAAATCCTGCTTTCTCTGGTGGACAGAGCGTAGGTGTTCAGCAAAACGATCTCCCAGTCTGCGTCGGGTCTCACCAATACATAGAAGGCTGCATCGGGAGCACGGGACGCAGTATATCACCCCAGCCGACTCACAGGTGAAGTGTCGCCTCACCTGGAAGGACTGTCTGGGGCCCTGAATGGTGGGAAGGGAGGAAGTGTAAGGGCATGTGTAGCACTTGTTCCACTTACAAGGATAAGTGCCAGGAGGGAGATCGGTGGGGTGGGATGGGGGGGACGAATGGACAAGGGAGTCGCGTAGGGAGCCATCCCTGTGGAAAGCGGAGGGGGAGGGAAAGATGTGCTTAGTGGTGGGATCCCGTTGGAGCTGGCGGAAGTTACGGAGAATTATTTGTTGGACCTGGAGGCTGGTGGGGTGGTAGGTGAAGACAAGGGGAACCCTATCCCTAGTAAGGTGGTGGGAGGATGGGGTGAGAGCAGATGTGCGTGAAATGGCAGAGATGCATTTGAGAGCAGAGTTGATGGTGGAGTTGAAACTGATTCCTAAGCTCCGGAACCTGGGCCTTAGCACTCAGATCTGCAGCTGGATCTTCAACTTCCTCACAGACAGAACCCAGGCTGTAAAAATAGGGGACAAGATCTCCTCTACAGGAGATCTTGTTAGTGTTATTTTAGGCTTATGTGTTATTTGGTATGATTTGGTAGGTTATTTTTAGATCAATTTGGTCGAGGGGGTGTTTCTTGTGTGATTCTTTCAAGGGTAACATGTTTGAGAAGAACATTAAACTTTGAGGGTTTGGGCTAATAGGTTGCAGCAGGTTAGTGAAATATATGCAAGGATATAATGGGACGCATTGAAAGGGCAGGGAGGGGGCAATCCAGTGGGCGGATGTACAGAATTTAAGTTGCTGGATGTTAAACGTTTGCAAGCTTCCTGCCCATCTAATCTTTATTTTATCAAATCAGAAAATACTCACAGCTCGGGAACTAATCTATTGCCATTCTCTTGCCCTTGTGCAGTCTGCTTCTTCAGAAGACAGTGTCCCTTCATCAAACGAAGCTGATAGAAAGACTAACACCAGCCCTAGTTTACAGTCACGCCAAGGATCCTGCGGCTCGTCTGACGAATCTGTATCCATGACACAATCAGGTATGAAGTTTCTGACAGCTATGTGTGAGCTTTTCATTATTTATACTTGGTAGGTACTCACAGAATTCCATGTAACCACAGCTAACATTACAGCTCAGTACTGATGGGATAGTCTCAGTAAATCCAGTTGCTCATGAAGGGTTGCAATTGTCCATATCAGCAGAATTGTATTCAGCTGCAAACTGTAATCTCGAGGCCTGGTCTATCACTCCTTTTGACCATTACTATCAAGCTAGGAACCAATGCCAGTTCAGTGGCGAGTATAGAAAGAAGTTTTACAAGTTGCATTGGGTGGATCTGAACTGAATAGAGCTGCTACACAGAACCATCAGCTTGTTAAGTGGCAAAAGCAGCATACAGTAAACAGATGCATCACACACAATGCTGGAGGAACTCAGCAGGCCAGACAGCATTAAAGGAAAAGAGTAAACAATCGATGTTTCAGGCCGAAAACCTTCACGACTGGAACGGAAGGAAGAAGGAGTCAGAAAAAGAAGGTGGGGGAAAGGAAGGAAGAGATACAAGTTGGCAGGTGATAGGTGATACTGGGAGAGGTGGAGGGGTTAAAGTAAAGAGCTGAGAACTTGATTGTTGAAAGGGGTAAAGGGTTGGAGTAGGGGGTATTTGATAGGAGAGGACAGAGGACCATTGAAGAAGGGAAGGAGGAGGAGCACCAGTGGGAGGTGATGGGCAGGTAAGGAGATGAGGTGAGAGAGGGAAACCAAGGGAGAGGAGGAGGAGGCAGTTACTGGAAGTTTGAGAAATTGATGTTTGTGCCATCAGGTTGGAGATCACCCAGACAAAAAATAAGCTCTTGCCACTCCAACCTGAGGGTGGCCTCACAGTGACAGGAGACCATGGACTGACATATTGGAATGGAAAGTAGAGTTGGAATGGCTGGCCACCGGAAAATCCCGCTTTTTGTGGCAGATGGAGCGAAGCTGCTTGACAAATGTCTCCCAGTCTGGGCTGATCAATATATAGGAGGCAGCACCAGATACTATAGGTGATCCCAACAGACTCACGGGTGAAGTGTCGCCTGGCGTGGAAGGGCTGTTTGAGGCCCTGAATGGTAGTGAGGAAGGAAGTGTAGGGGCAGGTGTGGCCCTTGTTCTGCTTGCAAGGATAAGTGCCAGGAGGGAAATCAGTGGGGAGGGATGAGTGGACAAGGGAGTCATGTAGGGAGTGATTCCTATGGAAAGATATGCTTGGTGGTGGGCTCCCTTTGGAGATAGCAGAAGTTGCAGAGAGTTACGTGCGGGATGCAGAGGCTTGTGTGGTGATAGGTGAGGACAAGAGGAATCCTATCCCTCGTGTGGCAGCAGGTGGAAGGGTTGAGGGTGATTTGTGCAATGTGGTTGAGGGCTACGTTGATAGTGGAGGAAAGGAAGCCCTTTTCTTTGAAGAAGGAGGATATCTCAGTTGTTCTGGAATGAAAAGCTTCATTCTGGGAGCAGATGCAGTGGAGATGGAGGAACTGAGGCCAGGGAATGGCATTTTTGCAAGTGATAGGGTGGGAAGACGTCTTGTCCAGAGAGCTGTGAGAGTCAGTGGGTTTGTAAAGAGTATCAGCAGATAAACTGTCTCCAAAGATGGAGACGGGGATCGAGAAAGGGGAGAGAGGTGTCAGAAGTGGGCCAGTTGAGGGCAGTGTGGAAATTGGAGAAAGTTGACGAAATTGATGAGCTCAGCATGGGTGCTGGAAGCAGGACCAATGCAGTTATCTTTGTAGCGTAGGAAGAGTTGTGGAGTGATGCCCGTTTAGGTTCAAAACATGGACTGTTTCATGACTGTTAGCTCTTTTCCATAGCTGTTGCCTGGCCTGCCGAGTTCCTTCAGCATTTTTTGGGTATTACTTTGGATTTCCTACATCTGCAGATTTTCTCATCTTCAATTAAGAGTTCAGCAGTTCCCCAACCAATGGATCTGATCAAAGTTCTGCCACCCTGGTTCACACTCACCCACTCCTCGTCCATGTCCAGTCCCTCATGCACCCGTCGGGACAAAGCATCTGCATCAATGTTCCGGCTCCCAGCCGGTACTTCAGGCTGAAATCATATACCGACAAGGCCGCCAACCACCTGTGGCATCCAGTTTCGCCAAGGTCAGGATGTAAGTGAGCAGACTGTTGTCCGTCCTCACCTCAAACTTGGCCCCAGAGGGACAGTCACTCAGCTTCTCCACCACTGCCCATTTCAATGCCACAAATTCCAACTTGTGGGTGGGAGAGTTTCTCTCGGAGGGTAACAAACTCCAGCTGACGAACACCACAGGCCTCAACCCGGTGCCCGGATCCTGATACAACATACGGTAGTCGGGCTCTGCAAAAGCCAGCACCGGTGCCTGGGTCAGCAACTCTTTCAGCGATTGAAAAACCTCCTCGCATTTTGCATCTGTCGAAAGGGCTCTGATATTCTCCAACCTCCTGTCCCCTTTTCCCTTTCCCTTTCTTCCCCAAGGGAGGGTAACCACACTGAAGCTGGTTCAAGGGGTGACTCACTTTGGGTAGCCCTTCACGGATCTCCGATACCAACCACAGAACCCCAAGAATGAGCGCAGAGTACTCACAGTCTGGGGCCTCGGCCACGTGGTCCCCAATTCTATCTAGCTATTAAATGGTTACACTTTATAACCCTTATTTTGTTGTGTGGTTAGTAGAGAAACCAAATATAGAAGACAAAGGCAGCACTCTTGTTAAAGTTAACAGTTTGTGCACAAAATGGTTGGAGCTCACGCCTCCGGTGTTCCTCCTTAAAAGACCTCTGCCGAAACGTTGCCAACCTCCGGACCCTCAAATTCCTGTAGACTCCGTCCGGTGATCACTGAGCACTCCCCGCACTCGTTCTACCTCCTCACTCGCCTCGACCGAAAAACCGCAAAAACTCGGTTCCCAGACAAACAAGATAGAATAACGTGTCTCTCATTTGGTTAGTTCCCTGTTATCTGTAGTTAAAACCCAAATATCGCAGCTACAGAGAAACTATTACATCAGCAGTTAGCATTACAGAGACGCCATTTCATTAGCCTTAGCAGTCAACATTACCAAGAACCCTACATGTGTTAGTCGGTATGTGTTCTAAGACTGGGGCTCTCAGTACATGTGTGATAAACAAAACAAAATGGTATGTGAGAGTTTCCATTTAATTCTGGCAGATATTACTGCATTGAATCAGACGGATTTTAATTGGAAACTTAAGCATCAGGTAGCGATAAATGAATAGAAACTCAGTAAAATTGTTAGTTGATTTCTCCCTGCTGAGGTGTATATTTTGAATGATAAAGAATTGATTGAATTGGAAGCTACTACCTATTATAACTTTGATTTGATTGCATCCCTAACAGAGACAGCATCTGACAAGAGATCTATTGTAGACAAATTGAAGGAAGTGCATGAAAAGTATCAGAAGGAGAGATTGAAGGCACGGGAGGCCAGACTCAGGAAAAGACTAGAGGTAAGATTATTGTTATACCTTCTTACCTTGACCGTCCTGCCAGTCTTTGATTAGGGCAATAAGAAAGTTGTATGTATATACTACTCCAAAATCAATTTGCTATCCACAATATTCATTGTTTAATTTGGAAAACTGTTCAGGAAATTAAGTATATGGCTATTCAAAGGGCTTGATCTACCTTTATTCTTTTTGTTTCTGTTCCATTGCTGGAAGATCCTTCATATCACCCTCAACTTATTCTTAAGGCCCTTTGCATTGCTATATTGCTTCTGATGTTCACAAGTTTTTGAAGAGTATGTAGCTCATTCCACACTCTCACCACCTTCTGAGTGAAGAAATTCCCCCTCATGTTCCCTTAAACCTCTCATCTTTCACTCTCAAACCATGGCCTCTGGTTGTAGTACCACCCAACCTAAGTGGCAAAAATCTGCTTGCATTTACCCGAGATCCCTCATACCTCTGTCAAATCTCCTCTCAATCTTCTATGTTCCAAGGAATAAGGGCCTAACCTATTCAATCTTCCCTCATAACTCAGGTCCTCCAGTCCTGGCACCATCCTTATAAATCTTCTCTGTACTCTTTCAACTTTACTGACATCTTTCCTGTGGGTAGGCAGCTGAAAGTGCACACGACACTCCAAATTAGGTCTTACTACTGTCTTATAGAATTTCAACATAACATCCAAACTTACCTTGATTTACGAAGCCCAAGGTGCCAGAAGCTTCCTTCATGATCATATCTACCCATGGCACCACGTTCAGTGAATTATGGTCCTGTATTCATGGAAATGGATGTCCAAAGCAGAGGCTCAGCATCTGTAGAAAGAGAAACCATTTAATGACTGGGCTCAGGACTTGTGCTGACGAGAATAATGTTGTGCGCTGCCCAGTGGAGTGGCCAGTGTTATTACTGAACCTCATCAACTGTACTAATGAATTATGCCTGTACCGTATAGCCTACTGTATAACATGGGACTATTTTATGTCGTAGTAACGCGTTATTGAACATGCACTGTTAGGCGCATATTGATCTGTATATCTGTGTTCAGTTCGGGTTCCGTCAGTGAAAAACCCTGTTAACTTAGCTCCAGTCTCCAGCATTTTTATTTATAGTTTTATTGTGTAACCCGGCCACATACACAACAATGCCCAAGCAAGAAATGGATTGAATCGCTAAATCATGAGATCCAATCTTTCTGTCACAACTATAACCTCACTCTGCTCTGGAAATAATGCTTTCTGCTATGGGTTTCTGTTCTGTTCGCCATTACCTGCATTTAATTGTTACAAGGGGCACTTCGTGGTGTATTTTTGATTGTAGCATATTTTAAGCAAAATATCTTTTTTTGTTCAGGGTTGGATGGCATTGATCAATTTCATTTCTTTCCTTTCCCCAGTTATGGTTGAACAACATAAAGCAACTGTCCACAACTGCCTTGGCCTTGGGGGTAGAGCGTACCCGGAATGAGCTGCTCCCACTTCTGACTGGTAGGTACAAAGCTGCGTGTGGTTGGGCTGCCTCGGTTTGAACAATCGCCCCTCAGAGTCGCCTTGCCACTGATTTCTCGTCTCGATGCAGACACCATTTTCGTTGAAGACGAGGCACTGCTGGCATTAGCGGAGCAACTAGGGAGCTTCACGGTGCTCGTTGGCGGACCGGAGTATGTTCACTGTTTGCTGGTAAGAGCGGACGTACATTTACAAAGCACTGCACAGGACGGTCACACGGTTAATGCCATTGAAGTGGTATTACTGTCTTAATAAAGGTTAATTTCCAGAAGATGATTCTCAAAGCAGCAGGGTTCCACAGGCAATGATAAAGTAAATGACTTAATAATGAGTCATAGAAAAGTTCAGCACATGTTCCCCTTAAACATTTCACCTTTCACCCTTAACCCATGACCTCCAGCTGCTGTCTCATCCAACCTCAGTGGACAATGACTGCTTGCATTTACCCTATCGAAACCCCTCATAATCTTGTCTCTTTCTGTCATATCTCTTTGCAATCTTCTATGTTCCAAGTTAAAAAAAGTCCTAACATATTCAATCTTTCCATATAACTCAGGTCCTCCAGACCCGGCAATGTCCCTGTAATCTTTCTTTGTTATGATGGGTTGCTTGAATGAGGGGTAAATGGACACATACAGAACCCTCTCTGCTTTTATTGTTTGCAATAAAATCTTTGAGGCAGATGAGGCTTTGTGCCACCCAACATATTTGTAGGCAGGAGAAAGTCTGCAGATGCTGGAAATCCAAAGCAACTCTCACAAAACGCTGGAGGAACTCAGCAGCTCAGGCAGCGCCTGTGGAAAAGAGTAAGTGGTCGATGTTTCTGGCCGAGACCCTTCTTCAGGACCTGGTTGAAATATTGGAGGGGTGTATCATTGAGAATTGCTACAGTGAAGTGTAGTTACTTTACCCCTGATCCAGGTTCACCCACGCAGCCTGTTGGAAAACATACACGGGCTGATACCGTCCCCCGAACACTGAAACCTCTGTTCTGTATTGACCAAATATACGTTCAACATGAGCCCAACCGGGGGAAACAAAACACAGATGTTAATGCCCAGATGCAATGGTCCTATGCATTAAATATTTATTTAAAATAACATACTTGTATTGTTTTTAAATACCCGTAATGGGGAACAAGATTCTGAAATTAAATAACGAGGGCCTTAGGCTATTACAGGGCATAGTTCAAATTAAAATGATTTTCAGTGATCAGTTCATCATAGGACAATTCAGAATTAAAACAATGAAATCAATTTATGAAACAACCAAAGTAGCTCGATCAATGAGGTTTAACCAGGATGCTGCCTGCTTCAGAGGAAGTGCTGCAACTTTATCAGACTCTGGGTAGGCCACGTCTGGAGTACTGCATGCAGTTCTGATTGTCCCACTGTAGGAAAGATGTTGGGGCTTTGGGGTCGATGCGGAAGAGGTTCGCCAGAATGTTGCCTGGTTTAGAGGACATGCGATCATGAGAGCTGGATAAACTTATGTTGTTTTCTCTGAAGCACTGGAGGCCGAGGGCAGATCTGCTAGAGGTTTGTAAGATTATGAGAAGCATGTGCATAGATAAAGTAGAGAGGAGTATCTGTTTCCCAGGATTTAAATGTCTAATACCAGAGGTATGCATTAAAGGTGAGAGTGGGTAGGTAGGTTCAAGGGGGATGTGAGGGGTAAGTTTTTTTACCATCAGAGTGGTGGATGCCTGGAATACATTGACTGGTATGATGGTAGAGGCTTTTCAGAGATTTTTGGATAGGCACATGTGTATGAGAAAGATGGAGGGAGATGGACATTGTGTAGGTAGGAGGGATTAGTTCTTGGTGGTTTTTGATTTTCTTTTTAGCTGGTTCAGCACAACATTGTGGGCCGAATGGCCTGTTTCTGTACTGTACTGTTCGATGTTTTACTTTCTTGTTTGCAGTGGTTCCAAATTAGACATTCCAGCGTTCAGTATGTTGAGTGTAGAGTGTGTACATTCTTTTTGTATTGATACTCCTTTCAAAAATGTTTTCTTTTTGTGTAAAATTACCTGCGAGTACAGGCAGAGAATTCTTAAAGCATTTACTTAAGGAATCCAATTCGTTCATGTGTGGATGGAGGCTGTATATAAAATATCACAAACTTTTAGCAGTGTTTCTTGAAGAACGCTGAGATGGCATGGCTTTGTATTATAGATAATAGCAATTCAGAAGCGTTTTCTCGGAGCCCCTGTGGTGCCTGCAACTCTAAACTGAAACATGGGCACAGTTGTTGTTTGAATAGTTCCATGAGATATAGGTGCAGAGTTAGGCTATTTGGCCCATCGATCCATTTTCCCCTCTCAGCCCCAATCTCCTGCCTTCTCCCTGTATCCTTTCATGCTGCAATTAATAAACAGTCTTATCAATCTGTCTTTCAATCCTGGCTAATCCTTTTTTCCCCTCCTCTGCCTACTCCCCAGTCTTCTCCCAGTAACCTTTGATGCCATGAACCTATCAAGAACCTATCAATCTCTGCCTTAAATATACCCAATTACTTGACCTCCACAGCCACCTGTGGCACAGAATTCCACATATTCACCACCCTCTTGCTAAAGAAATTCCTCATCATTTTCATTCTAAAAGGATATCCCTCTATTCTGGGGCTGTGTCCTCTAGCCTTAGACTCCCCCGCCATAGGAAACATCCTCTCCACATCCACTCTATTCAGACCTTCCAACATTTGATAGGTTTCAATGAGGTCTCTTCTCATTCTTCTGAACTCCAGCGAGTACAGGCCCAGAGCCATCAAACGCTCCTAACGTGACAAGCCTTCCATTCCCAGTATGATTTTTGTGAACCTCCTTTAAACTCTGCACAATGTCAGCACCTCCTTTCTTAGATGAGGGGCCCAAATCTCCTCATAATACTCTAAATGATGCCTCACCAATACATTATCAAGCCTTAACATTACATCCCTGCTTTTATATTCTAGTCCTCTCGAAATGACTGCTAACATTGCATTTGCCTTCCTCAGCCTGCAAGTTAACCTTCAGTGAATGCTGCACGAGGACTCCCAAGTCCCTTTGCACCTCGGATTCTTGAACTTTCTCCCAATTTAGAAAGTAGTTTACACTTTTATTTCTTCTAACAAATTGGATGACCATGGACTTCCCTCAAACTTGGGGAAAATTATTATGACAGGCAGCTTCATGTTTATTTGCATATTAAAACCTCATAGGATGAACAATTATTGGTACTTAATTTGAAGATGAAATAGTAATTACTGATAATTAGGAATGTGTCAGTGTAATTTCCATTTATTTAATATTAGTACAGTGTTTTCTGGTTACGAACCTTGGGAATTTCTGTGATTGAGAAAATATGTCCTTTGATTTATACAGTTTTTGGTAGTTTGTGTTTTGTCCTCCAGCACGGCTCTATATTCTTCTGCCTTTAAATGTTTCTCTGTCTCATTTTCTTTATGAGAATTCCTAATTCTCAGCAATTTAAGAATTTATCTTAAAGATTGTTTCTAAATATTGTGTTTCTTAGAAGTAGAGAAAAAAGAAGATGTGTTTCAGTTTAATTCTTTCCCACTAATCAGCCTCCCTTGGAGAACCTGGCAATGGCGGAAAAATCGGTAATACGAGATAAAGCCATCGATTCACTGCGAGCCATCTCCCACGAGCACTCTCCTGCAGACCTAGAAGTCCACTTTGTGCCACTGGTGAAGCGCCTGACTTGTGGTGACTGGTTCACGTACAGGACTTCGGCATGCAGCCTTTTCAGTGTCTGCTACCCTCGGGTATCCAGCTCTGTAAAGGCCGAGCTGCGTCAGTAAGTACTTTCCTCCCTTGGAATGCTGCAGATGAACATGATAGAAGTTAGCTAGGAATATTACAGTATTATTGTAGAAAATCTACATCCTGTAGTATCGCTCATTATGTACCGTGTCATATGGTGTGGGCGATCGTGGGTCTTTCCGTGGACACGATTGTTCTTGGCGAAGTTTTCTACAGAAGTGGTTTGCCATCGCCTTCTTTCTGGGCAGCGTGTGTCTTTACAAGACGGGTGACCCCCAGCCCATTATCAATACGCTTCAGAGACTGTCTGCCTGGTGTCAGTGTCAGGAGTTGAGATCTGCACCTGCTGCTCATACAACCGTCCACCACCTGCTCCCACAGCTTCACGTAGCCCTGATCGGGGAGGCTAAGCGGGTGCTACACCTTGCCCTAGGGTGACCTGCAGGCCAGTGGAGGGAAGGAGTGCCTTACACCTCCTTTGGCAGGGACGGATTTCCTTCCTGCCACCTAATTTCGGTATAATTTGGTTTTATTGGCGATAAGATGCTACCACCATGGTGGACGGGACCTTGTTTTAACTGAGTGGGTAGAAGATTCTAGTTTAGAGAATAATCAGCCCCAAAATAGCACAGAAAGTGCGGCATTTTTGTTTTTAATGACATTAAGTGAAGGCTTTTTGTGTGTTTTTAGTGAGAAAGGAGCAAAAGCCGAGGTGCATCATAGTCGAGTGGTGCTCATCACTTACTCTCGGCTGTGTGATTGAAGTGGCCTTGTCATTTACAAAGGAGTGCTCTTTTCGAGAGCCGTGTCTTGTCAAGCCTGTTGCTCTGCTTCAGGGCCATTTTGATTAATGTGGCGCACAGAGGATTTCACTTGTTCAGAGGTGTTTGACTTTTGTCGGACGAGAAGGTTGCTTTGGTAACTGTGTGCGCCTGCAGTCCACAACCAATGGCTCTGTTCTGCTCCAAGTGCAGGAGTCCCACATCTGGGGTTCAGTTCCAGCCCCTTTACTCCCTGAATTAAAATTTTTTGTGGTGTCATTTGTGTAAACTTTCAGACACAGTCAGTTGTTTCAGAAAAAGAGAGGGCTGTATGGTGGGGAAATTCTAGGCAGCTTCTAGAGTAGGTTACGTGGTCAGCACAACATTGTGGGCTGAAGGGCCTGTAATGTGCAGTAAATTTCTATATTCTGTTGCTAACTTGAAGTATTTCTCAGGATAAAATCTGAATACCACAAATATTGGATGTTTGGGTGGTGTGGTGGAGATGCGTCTCTACCAAAGGAGGTGTAAGGCTTCCTTCTGCTGGTCTGCAGGCCACCCTTGGGCAAGGTGTAGCACCTGCTTCGATACCACCGCCCCGATCAGGGTCAGGTGAAGCCATGGGATCAGGTGGTGGATGAGCAGCCGGTGCAGATCACAAGTCCTGGTTATGCGACCCCTGACGCCAGGTAGACAGTTTCTGAAGTGTATTGATAATGGGCTGGGGGTCACCCACCTTGTAAAGACACACACTGCCCAGAAGGCGGAAATGACAAACCACTTCTGTAGAAAACTTTACGGAGAACAATCAGGGTCATGGAAAGACCGTGACCACCCATTGCATATGACACAGCACATAATGATGATGGGTTTAGCAAAATATTTTAGTAGCTTCTGATTTAGAAACATTAATTACAAAAATGTCAATTTTTAGTGCTTGTATTTCTGCTTGCGAATTGTTAAGTTCTGCATCAATGGGCGACTACTCCTATGTGACCTTTAATTTTATTTTTTCTGCAGACTTTTCCACAGCTTGTGCTCAGATGACACACCAGTGGTCCGCCAGGTAGCAGCATCAAAGTTGGGTGAATTTGCAAAGGTTCTGGAGCTGGAGTTTTTGAAAAGTGACATTATACCCCTCTTCACTTCCCTGGCTTCTGATGAGCAGGTATGTAGTTGTAGAGCAGACACTGGTGTGGCAGCGGGAAGTCGAATTGAAGTGGGTGGCCACTGGGATACCCCGGCTGTCGCAGCGGACCCAGAGAAGGTGCTCGATGAAGAAGCACCCCCACCCCCAACCCCATCTGTGTTGGTCCTCCAATGTCGAGGGGCCACGGCAGGAGCTCCAGATACAGCGAATAGCCCCGAGAGGAAAGCACCGCTTCGCCTGAAGAACTGTTTGCAGCCCTGAACGGAGGCAAATGGGCGAGTGTAGACCTTGTCTTGCTTTCGGGGAGAGCGGCGAGGATGAATGAGTGGTGTGGAGAGCGAACCCTGTGGAAACCTGAAGGGTGGGGTGGGGGAAGGGGGGTGTGATTAGTGGCAGAGGCCCCTTGCAGATAGCGGAGGATTGAGATTAGTCTAGGAGTCTATTGTGGGTGGTGGGGGCTACAGACACTGATGCGCTGGAAAGGCTTGTGGGGTGGGAATGCAGGTGACGTGGATGAGGGAAGCGTGGATTATAGTGGAAGAAAGGTGATCTTATTCCCCATGGCTTGTCATGATTTATCTTGCTGAAGCTGCTGCTGTAACCTTCGCTTTATGTCACATGTGTATCAATTGCTTGTACTGAGGAGCCTCTGTATCCCACACGTCATGGCAGTGTGTGAAATAACGGAGAGTACTTGGCTCATTCCGGTAACAGGCTGTCTGTCATTCCGCTCACTGGAGCAATTGCATGATTTCACACACCCCCCCCCACCCCCGCCCGCCACATTACCGCTTGCATTTTACTGTATGGATGAGCTGGAGGTGGGAAAGATTAGTACGGATGGTGCGTCCGTGGCAAAGAACTGAGTTGCATCCGGTTAATATGTCTACGTACTCAATATGCTACGCCTTGTTAATGCCACTTCCTGCTTGCAAAGTTTCTGTTGTCGTAGTCTGCACCATCTGTTCACCTTTGTAACCGGAGTTCACAACCCTCTTTTACGCCATCGACCCCCTACCATCAACCGAGGGGCCCCAGGTTAGGAGCCCCTGCTTTATAAAGTTCCTTTAACCACAGCAGATGGAAGCGGTGCCTGTCAATCTATCGGCATGATTACACCATTCCAGTACTCCAGCTGGAGATGCTCCTCCAAGAAGGTGGTTATCTTGAGGCTTTTGCCTGAAGAGCGAACTGTTTAATCAGTGTGTGTCCTTTCATATTCCTCCAACGTAAAGTATCCCGGGCAAAAGGCTTGACGCAGTCCGCAGTATCCTCGTGTACTAAGGAGCCAGAGTCGTACAGAAATGGTACGCTGAAGGGGAGCTGGGATGGATACTTTGACCCTCACCTAGCTTCTGGTTAACGGTTGGATGTGTGCTCCTTGGTGTTGAGTAAGCTTCTCTTCTGGTTACTGTCCAGTGACTCCTGGAAATAAACCTTCACATCTGTAGCCAAGGAGATGTTCACACTTGCTCCAGGTTCAGACCCCACCAATGATGGCTAGCATATCAAAACAAGGATGTAATGTTCACATTTTATAAGGCTTCACTTGGAATATTGAAGGTAGTTTTCAGCCCCTTATCTAACAAAGGGTGTGCCAAGACAGGAGTGGGTTGAAAGGAGGGTCACGATAGTGATTGAAAGGTCCAGGATTGAAAGGCTTGTCGTACGAGGAGCGTTCGATGGCTCTGTGCCTGTACTCATTTGAATTCAGAAGAATGAGGGGGAGGGATCTCATTGTAACCTGTCAAATACTGAAAGGCGTCCGGAGTGGATATGGGGAGGATGTTTTCTATGGTGGGACAGCCTAAGACCAGAGGAAGCAATCTCAGAGCAGAGGTTTGTCCATTTAGAGTGGAGATGAGGAAGGATTTCCTTATCCAGAGAATCTGTGGAATTCATTGTCACAAAGGAGAAGTCATTGGGTATATTCAGTGCAGAGAGGTTGATAGATTCTTGATTAGTCAGGGCATGAGAAGTGACCTGATTGAAGCTTTTAGATGATGAGAGGCATTAATCGTGTGGATAGCCGGAGGCTTTTTCCCAGGGCTGAAATGGCTAACATGAGGGGGCATAGTTTTAAGGTGCTTGAAAGTAGGTGTAAGGGGGACATCAGAGGTAAGTTTCTCACCTAGAGAGTGGTGGGTGTGTGGAATGCACTGACAACAAAGGTGGTAGAGATGGATACAGTAGGGTTTTTTAAGAGACTCTTAGATAGGTACATGGAGCTTAGAAAAATAGAGGGCTATGCGGTAGGGAAATTCTGGGCAGTTTCTCGAGTAGGTTACTTGGTCGGCACAACTTTGGGGCTGGATGGCCTGTAATGTGCTGTAGATTTCCATGTTTCGATGAAGGGATATGGGGAGAAGGCAGGAGATTGGGCTGGGGGTGAAATGGATCAACCATGATGAAATGGCAGAGCAGACTCGATGGGCCAAATGGCCTAATTCAGCTCCTACATCCTACGGTGAAAAGTGACCACTTGGGTGATTAGCTTGGGGATTCACTCAGCAGAGAGTGGTGCTTCAAGAGCAGGAGAAAGAAAATTGATTCATCAATAAATTTTTGCACTGTCATGACATTTGCTAATATACTAATCCAAGGAACGCTTCCATCAAAGGTTGCTTGTTGATACACTCCAAATCTCCATTCCAGTACTTGTATCCTGGGAAGATTCCAGCACACATTGCAAAGTAATGAAACCTGTTGCTACTTTCTAGGTGATCTGATGGATATCATCTGGGAAACAATTGTTATATTGTCAGTATTTATTTTTATGATTTTTTTGATGAGATTAGTTCTTCCAAATATTAACTTCAGAAAATTAATTTTGTGTTTTAATGAAGAACCATCTCAAACCCGGTTTGAACATCTTTTTCACAGGATTCGGTGAGGCTGTTGGCAGTTGAGGCTTGTGTGAGCATAGCCCAGCTGCTGCCCCAGGAAGACCTGGAAGCGTTGGTGATGCCGACCCTCCGGCAGGCAGTGGACGATAAATCCTGGCGTGTTCGCTATGTGGTGGCAGACAAATTTTCTGAAGTACGTGTTATTGCTGAAGCACAAAGTGCATCTCTTTGGTAGGATGATATGGTGCATTTATGTTTTACAACTCGCCTTTAAGTTTTCTGTTCCAGCTGGAATCCCTTCTGATTCTGTCAAAAGTCATGAAAACACGATTAGTTCCTCTAATATAGTTTTAAAAAATCATTAAATCATGCACCTGCGTATTTTTAATATAATTGACTGACATGCCAATAGGTGCTGAGATTTCTTCCCAGATTCATTTAATTAGCCTGTTTTTAAACATGGATCTGAAATAGAACAAAGTTGGTCTGAATTGAGCTCAGATCTTTTTCAGTGTATCCGAAGGATAATCCTGTGACAGGGGTTTAGAACAAACTTGTTGGCATAGTGCCAGGGATCTGGGGATTCAGCACGTGCACAGGTTGATGACACTGATATTTTTCACTTTTGACTGGAGGAAGTTAAGGGGAACTTCAGTTCTATTTAAAAATGAGCTGAAAGGTCGAAAAGCCAGGACGATCCTTAGAGAGTTTGACACTCAGGAACTTGAAACTACTCACCCTTTCCACAGTCCCCTTGATTAGGACTGATGTGTGTTCCCTTGACTTCCCCTTCCTGACGTCTGCAATCAGTTCTTTGGTTTTTTTTGTGATGTAGTGTATTAATTAAATGCTGCTTAAAACTTTTGATGGACTGGACCTTGCTGGTTCCTTCCCACTGCTGACTTCACACAAACCAGGTATGGTGTAGGGAGGTGGTGATTCAACTTCACCCTCCTGTGGTCCACAATCAGTTCCTTGGTCTTACTGACAAGTGCCAGATTGTTGCCACACCACTCAACCAGCTGATCTATCTCACCCCTCTTCGGCTCCTTGTTACCATCTGAAATTCTGCCAAAAATAGTTGTGTCATCAGCAGATTTATAGCCCTGAAGAGCAGTCTCGGCCCGAAACATGGACTGTTTATTTCATTTCCATAGATGCTGCCTGGCCTGCTAGATTTCCAGCATCTGCAGAATCTCCTGTGTGTTTACAGTTTTTGAAGCAGATGGTCTTTGTTCTCAGTATAAAACCTTGTTGCCTCAGGCTTCCTCCTGGTACTCCGGTTTCCTCGCACAGTCCAAAAACATTCCGGTTAGTAGGTTAAAGGGTCATTGTAGATTGTTGCACAAGTTGGTGGGTTACTGGCGGTGCAGTTTGAAGGGCCGGAACAGCTTGTTCTGTTCTGTGTCTCCAATTAAATCTATGCCCTTTAGTCTTAGACTTTCCTAGCCTGGGAAAACACTCGGATCTACTGAAATCTCCGTGCTTTTCTCACCAAAGTGTAATCCAAATCCTCAAAATAAAGGCACATTGCCTACACAGGTTAAATGCAAACAATAACAATCAGGTTAACATTATTTAACAATTAAGAAACATTATTTAATGATTAAATAACATTATTTAGTTGTTTTTTTGACCTGAGAAACTAGCTGATTACAATTGCTCACGTTGTTGTCTGTGTACCATACTTTCAGATTCAGAGCCATCGACGACAATATTTTCTCAACTTTGCCTTTCTTTAAAAATTTAAAATTCCGTCTCTGAAAGCCAGGAAATTCCGGTCCCACCCCAAAGCATTGAGATTAAATCTTTCTGTTCTGTATGAGTGTGAAATCTGTACTGAAGCAGCTGGTTTATCTGTGGATATACTATCAAGGATAGATCATTACAGCTGTTTTACCTGGGTAACACGAAAGAATGCTGCTTCTAAATGGACACCATTTATCTAACCATTCCCTTTTTCTCCCCACTCATTTATTTCTTTACCAGGGCATGGGGTATCCACTCATTGATAAACATCTGAACACAATGGCAACATTTCTCTGGGTTTCTTTCCTCTTAACCCATAGCTTCACATGACCCTGATTGGGGGGTGGGCTTGGCTAAGCAGGTGCGACACCTTGCCCAAGGGTGACCTGCAGGCTAGCGGAGGGAAGGAACGCCTTACACCTCTCTTGGTAGAGATGTATTTCCACCCCGCCACCCATGATAAAATTACGTAATTAAAAACTGCAAACCTGATCGAAAATTGAAGCTCCTGCACCTTCTACCTGATGGTTGAGGGGTAGTAACTGTTCTTGAGCCTGGTGGTGTGGGTCCTGAGGCTCCTGTACCTTCTACCTGATGGTAGAGGGGTAGTAACTGTTCTTGAGCCTGGTGGTGTGGGTCCTGAGGCTTCTGTACCTTCTACCTGATGGTTGAGGGGTAGTAACTGTTCTTGAGCCTGGTGGTGTGGGTCCTGAGGCTTCTGTACCTTCTACCTGATGGTTGAGGGGTAGTAACTGTTCTTGAACCTGGTGGTGTGGGTCCTGAGGCTTCTGTACCTTCTACCTGATGGTTGAGGGGTAGTAACTGTTCTTGAGCCTGGTGGTGTGGGTCCTGAGGCTTCTGTACCTTCTACCTGATGGTAGAGGGGTAGTAACTGTTCTTGAGCCTGGTGGTGTGGGTCCTGAGGCTTCTGTACCTTCTACCTGATGGTTGAGGGGTAGTAACTGTTCTTGAGCCTGGTGGTGTGGGTCCTGAGGCTCCTGCACCTTCTACCTGATGGTAGAGGGGTAGTAACTGTTCTTGAGCCTGGTGGTGTGGGTCCTGAGGCTCCTGTACCTTCTACCTGATGGT
Organism: Mobula hypostoma; assembly: GCF_963921235.1. Taxonomy (NCBI): domain Eukaryota; kingdom Metazoa; phylum Chordata; class Chondrichthyes; order Myliobatiformes; family Myliobatidae; genus Mobula; species Mobula hypostoma. The sequence continues at coordinate 36,116,128 of NC_086106.1, read as the reverse complement.
TGAGGGGTAGTAACTGTTATTGAGCCTGGTGGTGTGGGTCCTGAGGCTCCTGCACCTTCTACCTGATGGTAGAGGGGTAGTAACTGTTCTTGAGCCTGGTGGTGTGGGTCCTGAGGCTCCTGTACCTTCTACCTGATGGTTGAGGGGTAGTAACTGTTATTGAGCCTGGTGGTGTGGGTCCTGAGGCTTCTGTACCTTCTACCTGATGGTTGAGGGGTAGTAACTGTTCTTGAGCCTGGTGGTGTGGGTCCTGAGGCTTCTGTACCTTCTACCTGATGGTAGAGGGGTAGTAACTGTTCTTGAGCCTGGTGGTGTGGGTCCTGAGGCTTCTGTACCTTCTACCTGATGGTTGAGGGGTAGTAACTGTTCTTGAACCTGGTGGTGTGGGTCCTGAGGCTTCTGTACCTTCTACCTGATGGTTGAGGGGTAGTAACTGTTCTTGAGCCTGGTGGTGTGGGTCCTGAGGCTTCTGTACCTTCTACCTGATGGTTGAGGGGTAGTAACTGTTCTTGAGCCTGGTGGTGTGGGTCCTGAGGCTCCTGTACCTTCTACCTGATGGCAGCAGCGAGACGAGCGTGGAAAAGAAAGATGGTATTGTCTTTGTGATTCCTCTATTCACGTGTTAATGCACAGATTGCTGCTATTGAAACCCGCTCTATCTTTGTTACTCATTCAGTTTCTCTTGCCTTTAAAGCTTCAGAAAACCGTGGGTCCTGAAATTGCGGAAAATGATCTGGTTCCTGCTTTCCAAAACCTGTTGAAAGATTGTGAGGCTGAAGTGCGAGCAGCTGGGGCCAACAAAGTTAAAGGTTGGTTGGGAATTCTCATTCTTGTCTTTTCCATCCGGTTAAGATGTTGTTGGTGAAGCACAGTGACAACTTTCTGGCAGCAGAAACAACTATCAATTACTTCATTCATAGACTCTTGTTCTGGGCAATGACACTGCAATCTGTGCCTGTAACTTTCCGACTGGAGACGAGCCTTTGGTCCAGCTGTACAACCTGGCATTTTGCAGTGCAGTCCTGAACATTATTTGCTTCCGTTCCTTGTCTGCACAATTTGTCTTTTTTTCCTGCGCATTGTGTGATTGATGGTTTTCTGTTTTTAATGGGTTCTGTTGGGTTCCTTTGCTTTGTGGCTGCCTGTAAGGAGACAAATGTCAAGGTACGCATGGTGGTTGCACATTTTGTCCGACGATGACGGGAAACCTGTGCGGGAGAGTTTTTAAAATGGAAAAGCCTTTGCACTGGGGCAGTTCCACTCTCTCGGCCTCAGAAGTCCGGGTCCAGTGGTATGAACAAGCGCCAGAAGAAACTGGGGTCTTCTTGTTTGCAGTGGATGACCAGGACGTTTTCTGTGTCTTTTCATGCCCCTCGTTCTCCATGGAGTGATGCAGAGCCACCTTCCTGGCCGTTGGGTTTTACTGTAGATCGCACCCGCCCAGTCCGCTGAGGCTGACTTTGGGTGCTAGGACTGGCTTGTCCCAATCTCACCGGAGTATGAGACTGCTGTCACGTGCAAATGGCTGCTTGCAGCCACAGGGGAGAGATGAGTGTCCGGTGGGGAGCAAAGGTGAGTGAGCTGCCCCGAAATGGACACGACAAGCCCCTTCCCTGGACACCCCTGAACTTTGAACTCCTGTGAAAGATGTAAACAAGGTTGAAAGAATGGAGAGAAAATTTACAAGGATGTTTCCTGGTCTGGAGGACCTGACTTAGAAGGAAAGATTGAATAGGTTAGGACTGTGTTCTTCAGAATGCAGAAGATTGAGAGGAGATTGATGGAGGTACAATATTATGGGGGGGGGTATGGATGGGATAAATGCAAGCAAGTTTTTTCCACTGAGGTTGGGTTGGACAACAACCAGAGGTCATGGGTTAAGGGTGAAAGGTGACAAGTTTAAGGGGAACATGAGGGGAAACTTCTTCACACAGAGGGTCATGAGAGTGGAACGAGCTGCCAGCACAAGTGGTCCATGCAGTTTTGATTTCAATATTTAAGAGAAGTTTGGATAGATTCATGGATAGTACGGATATGGGGCGGGGTGGGGGTGGTTGTGGTCCTGGTGCAGGCAGATGGGAGTAGACAGTTTGAATTGTTCAGAATGAACGAGAGGGGCCAAAGGGCCTTTTCTGCTCTGTGCTTTTCTATGACTCTATTTAATGTCGTACCACATATCCAGGTGACACTTCTCCAAGTGAGAACAGCATGCCAGCATGCCTCCCCTTTGGCATCCTGATCTGATCCCAGAACTGGATGACAGCAAATGGAAAGGAATTGTGTGCCACTTGACTTCATGTTTCGATGGTGGCTGCTCCTTACAAAGTGCACTTCATTGCTTGTGCAGAGTCTTGAAAGGTTGTCAGATTGTGAAAAAGAGTGAATGCTGTTCTTTACATTTGTATCACTGACTGCCGAACCCGAGGCCCTCCGTTGGTCAGGGTCCACCATGGATGTTACGTGCAGCTGTCTACGTGATATGTAAGCCAGGGCAGTATGATATGGAGAGCAAGCTGTTGCCCATGTAGCAGGCTCCCCCTCTCCACGCATCTGATGAATCCAAAGGACCGATACAGTTTGGTACCAGTGGCGTCGCAGGAGTTGCCAGTCAGCGTTGAACTCAACGTAGGACGGCCTCGGAGAATCCGGCTCCGGATTTTTCCCTCGGGGTTTACTCCAGGGAGACCGTACAGATGTGCCAGAATTGAACCTGTGCTGTCTGACTCTTGATGTTTACACTGTAGGTGTTGGCCTTGCTTTTCCTTGTGTGACTTAAATTGTGCTTCAGAATGTATGTTTTCTCTTGCCACTATCTTCTGAGAAGATACAAATATTAAGGCAGATGCTTTTCAGCAATTGCTTAATCTGTTAAACTTTATTGATTTATCAGTGTGGTGAGAATGTGGAACGAGCTGCCAGCGCAAGTGGTGCGTGCAAGCTCGATTTCAACGTTTAAGAGAAGTTTGGATGGGTACGTAGATGGTCGTGGTATTGAGGGCTATGGTCCAGATGCAGGTCGATGGGAGGAGGCAATTTAAATGGATCGGCACAGAATAGATGGGCTGAAGGGCCTGTTTCTGTGCTGTACTTTTCTCTGACTCCATTGTTTTGTTTGAGAATAACTCTCTAACATGCAGTACTCTATCTTGCAGATTTCTGTGAAAACTTGCCAGTAGATTGCAGGGAGAATGTCATAATAAGTCACATCTTGCCGTATGTTAAGGTAATATGCCTTCTCAAATTCTTGGCTGGTTATACAGTCTATCTAAAATTAATGTAGCAACTCATCTCATTCACTTCAGGAAAAAGTCCCTCAGTATTTCGGGTGGGCCTGAAACGAGGGTTCGGGCACCATTTATCACTGTGAACTGCTTGTAACTGGAAAAGCTCAGTGTCCAAGCACGAGTCACATCTTGCCCCCACTCCCTCCCCCTCACCCGTCCCATCCCCCTCTCCCACTCCCGCCCCATCCCCCTCTCCCGCCCCATCCCCCTCTCCCACTCCCTCCCCCTCTCCCACTCCCTCCCCATCCCCCTCTCCTGCTCCCTCCCCCTCCACATCCCCCTCTCCCGTCCCATCCCCCTCTCCCACTCCCTCCCCCTCTCCCACTCATTCCCCATCCCCCTCTCCTGCTCCCTCCCCCTCCCCATCCCCCTCTCCCATCCCCCTCTCCCGACCCATCCCCCTCTCCCACTCCCTCCCCATCCCCTTCTCCCACTCCCTCCCCCTCTCCCAAAGGGCTGAGTCCTGCCAAAGGGTTTTGGACAGAAATGTCGACTGTCCTTTTCTCCACAGGTGCTGCCTGGCCTGCTGAGTTCCTCCAGCATCTTGTGTGTGTTGCTGGTTTTTTAACATGGTGTTGGCTGCCTGGAGTGATGGTAGAGGCAGATATAGCGGGGACTTTGAATGACGTTTAGATAAGCACACAAATGTGAGGAAAACAGAAGAATATGGATATTGTGTAGATTAGATTGCCCACTTGGTTAGGAATTTAAGTATAACATTGTGGGTTATAGGGCCGGTTCTGTTCCATGATTTATATAAACTAGAATATCAAACTGTAAAAGAAATTATTTAAGAATGAGCCATGACTGACCAGGTGGATCATAAGAACGTGGAGCAGGATGGCAACATGACTGAGATATCCAACGACAAACAAGAGAAAATCTGCAGATGCTGGAAATCCGAGCAACACACACAAAATGCTGAAGGGACTCAGCAGGCCAGGCAGCTTCTATGGGGAACAGTACAGTCGACATTTCTATCGGTGCTGCCTGGCCTGCTGAGTTCCTCCAGCATTTTGTGCGTGTTGACTGAGATATCTGTCCAGGTTTTCATTTAATCATTTCATGGGTTTCTTTTCCAGGAACTTGTGTCTGACACCAATCAACACGTGAAGTCAGCTCTGGCCTCTGTTATTATGGGCTTGTCCACCATCCTGGGCAAGGACAGCACTGTTGAGCACCTGCTTCCCCTGTTCTTGGCTCAGCTCAAAGATAAGGTAATTTTATCTTGAAGTACAAACTTTAACATACCCCTTGCGTGACTGGTGGCCATCATGGATAATTTTTGAATAGCCTTCCGAAATCAGGCAAACACCAATGGAGAGCTTTCTTCTGTGTGCTGTTTGAAAGCTGTTGTCAAGTCAAGAGTGCTGATGAAAGGTCACTTATTGTTCATTAGGCGATCAAAAAGTTGGTTGTCGTCTCTGGAACTTGTACATCTGCTGAAGGTGACGAGCAGTCCATGCTCCACCACAAGATACAGGTGTCTGGATAAGTTTGCCAGAACGGGATGTGTTGCAATACAGACTGATGTGTCTAGGCTTTTACTCTCACTGATACTGATTCCTGGAAGGGGACAGCAGTTGGCCCATGTTCATCTGCTTTCTTTCCTGTTGACAAACATTGTAACTGCCGTTTGCTTGGAGCTGCGCGGTGATGTCCAGCATTCTCTGCACACACACATACACACACACACACACACACACAGACACAGACACACACACACACACACACACACACACACACACAATGCTGGAGGAACTCAGCAGGTCAGGCAGCATCTATGGAGGGGAATGAACCCTTGGGCTGACACCCTTCGTCAGGACTGGAAAGGAAGGGGGAAGGCACGAGAATAAGAAGATTGGGAGGGTGGGGGGAGTACAAGCTGGTAGGTGATAGGTAGACCAGGTGATGGGAAAGGTTGGTGTGTAGGGGAGGGGAGTTGAAGGCAGGTGATGGGTGGGAAAGGTGAAGGGCTGGAGAGGATAGATAGTAGGGGAATTAAGGGCTATGGGGAAAAGGCAGGTAGATGAAGCTGAGTTTATGGACAGGTCAGCCATGATCTTACTGAATGGCGGGGCAGGCTTGATGGGCCGGATGGCCTACTCCTGCTCCGATTTCTTATGTTTTTATGAATCATGAATGGAATAACAACTGTTTCTTCCACCGGAGTCTCTCGAACTGTTCTTTTAGTTTGAGAACTTTAGATAAGAGCAAATGTGCAGTACGTTCTTTAGAAGCAGTGATGTGAGCTAGTTTGTATTCTTAGTGCATATTGGATTAAAGATGAATCGGTTAATGGTGTGATGGAGCGGTTATTTTTCCATCCATCAAGTTCCTTATTTATTTTGGTGTGAACTTAAACAAAACTGTTGCATGTGCAAATTCTGGATTTTTTAATTAATATGGAAATTTGCATTCTTTCATTATTTTTACAGAATTAAAATTATTTTTAAAAATGTAAAAAAAAAAATCTCTCCGCTCCCCTCTCCTTCCTCAATTCCCCACTATGAGCTCTTACTTCTCACCTGTCTATTTCTTCTCCCTGGGTCCCCACCTCCTTCCATCTCTCCTGTGGTCCACTCGCTTCTCCTCTCCTCTCTCAGATTTTTTCTTCTCCAGCCATTGACCTTTCCCACTCACCTGTCTTCACCTAACACCTTCTAGCTGGCCTCCTTCCCATCTCCTCACCTTTATATCCTAGCATCTTCCCCCTCCCTTTACAGTCCTGATAAAAGGCCTCGGCCTGAAACACCAACTGTTTACTCATTCCCATAGACGCTGCCTGAGCTGCTGAGTTCCTCCAGCGTTTTGGGTGAGTTGCTCTGGATTTCCAATGTCTGCAGACTTGATTCCCTTCATGTGCTACACCTGAAAAGATTCCCCAAATGTCGGAAATGCCTCGATTTTCCAGGCACAGCTGACAGATTCCAAGTGTACATCTTCAAATTGTCAGCTGTTAATTCCAGCCTTGAATTATTTGTTAGTTTGAAATGAAATCAAGAAAAAAGCTTGCCGAATCATAGAAACATAGAAAATAGGTGCAGGAGTAGGCCATTCGGCCCTTCGAGCCTGCACCTATTATGATGATCATATATTTATTATGATCATGGCTGATCATCCAACTCAGAACCCCGCCCCAGCCTTCCCTCTATACCCCCTGATCCCCGTAGCCACAAGGGCCATATCTAACTCCCTCTTAAATATAGCCAATGAACTGGCCTCAACTGTTTCCTGTGGCAGAGAATTCCACAGATTCACCACTCTCTCTGTGAAGAAGTTTTTCCTAATCTCGGTCCTAAAAGGCTTCCCCTTTATCCTCAAACTGTGGACCCTTGTTCTGGACATCCCCAACATCGGGAACAATCTTCCTGCATCTAGCCTGTCCAATCCCTTTAGGATTTTATACGTTTCAATCAGATCCCCCCTCAATTTTCTAAATTCCAACGAGTGCAAACCCAGTTCATCCAGTCTTTCTTCATATGAAAGTCCTGCCATCCCAGGAATCAATCTGGTGAACCTTCTTTGTACTCCCTCTACGGCAAGGATGTCTTTCCTCAGATTAGGGGACCAAAACTGCACACAATACTCCAGGTGTGGTCTCACCAAGGCCTTGTACAACTGCAGTAGTACCTCCCTGCTCCTGTACTCGAATCCTCTCGCTATAAATGCCAGTATACCATTCGCCTTTTTCACCGCCTGCTGTACCTGCATACCCACTTTCAATGACTGGTGTATAATCACACCCAGGTCTCGTTGCACCTCCCCTTTTCCTAATCGGCCACCATTCAGATAATAATCTGTTTTCCTATTTTTGCCACCAAAGTGGATAACTTCACATTTATCCACATTAAATTGCATCTGCCATGAATTTGCCCACTCACCCAACCTATCCAAGTCACTCTGCATCCTCTTAGCATCCTCCTCACAGCTAACACTGCTGCCCAGCTTCGTGTATTCCGCAGACTTGGAGATGCTGCATTTAATTCCCTCATCCAAGTCATTAATATATATTGTAAACAACTGGGGTCCCAGCACTGAGCCTTGCGGTACCCCACTAGTCACCGCCTGCCATTCTGAAAAGGTCCCGTTTATTCCCACTCTTTGCTTCCTGTCTGCTAACCAATTCAATATCCACATCAATACCTTACCCCCAATACCATGTGCTTTAAGTTTGCACACTAATCTCCTGTGTGGGACCTTGTCAAAAGCCTTTTGAAAATCCAAATATACCACATCCACTGGTTCTCTCCTACCCACTCTACTAGTTACATCCTCAAAAAATTCTGTGAGATTCGTCAGACATGATTTTCCTTTCACAAATCTATGCTGACTTTGTCCGATGATTTCAGCGCTTTCCAAATGTGCTGTTATCACATCTTTGACAACTGACTCCAGCAGTTTCCCCACCACCGACGTTAGGCTAACCGGTCTATAATTCCCCGGTTTCTCTCTCCCTCCTTTTTTAAAAAGTGGGGTTACATTAGCCACCCTCCAATCCTCAGGAACTAGTCCAGAATCTAATGAGTTTTGAAAAATTATCACTAATGCATCCACTATTTCTTGGGCTACTTCCTTAAGCACCCTGGGATGCAGACCATCTGGCCCTGGGGATTTATCTGCCTTTAATCCCTTCAATTTACCTAACACCTCTTCCCTACTAACATGTATTTCGCTCAGTTCCTCCATCTCACTGGACCCTCTGTCCCCTACCATTCCTGGAAGATTATTTATGTCCTCCTTAGTGAAGACAGAACCAAAGTAATTATTCAATTGGTCTGCCATGTCCTTGCTCCCCATAATCAATTCACCTGTTTCTGTCTGTAGGAGACCTACATTTGTCTTTACCAGTCTTTTCCTTCTTACATATCTATAAAAGCTTTTACAGTCACTTTTTATGTTCTCTGCCAGTTTTCTCTCATAATCTTTTTTCCCCTTCCTAATTAAGCCCTTTGTCCTCCTCTGCTGAACTCTGAATTTCTCCCAGTGCTCAGGTGAGCCACTTTCTCTGGCTAATGATTTGAACTGTTGGATAATTTAATAGTAATTCGTATTTTGCATTTATTTATGCCAAAGGTGCAGAAAGATTTCTCAAACGCAGAAATTCAAGTGTTTTTCTTTTGTGAAATGCAGCTTTTCACAAAATGACCGTTGTTTCCTCCCATGGCCCTCCCGAGGAGCTCGCCTGCACTCAGGCAGAGTGAACAGACGATAAAGGACAATTAAGACTCAGGAACAGAATTAGGCCACTCAGCCCATCGTGTCTGCTTAGCCATTCCATCATGGCTAGCTTATTACCCCCTCGGCCCCATTCTCCTGCCTTTTCCCCCGTAACCTTTAACACCCTCACTAATCAAGAACCTGTCAGCCTCCACGTTAAATATACCCAATGACTCGTCCTCCACAGCCATCAGCGTTGATGGATTCCACAGATCCACCACCCTTTCCTGAAGAAATTTCCTCTCAGCTCTGTTCTAAATGGACGTCCCTCTATTCTGAGGCTGTGCCCTCTGGTCACAGGAAACCTCCTCTCTGTTCTAGGCCTCTTAATATTCCATAAGTTTCAATGAGGTTCACCCCCCTTCCTTCCCGTCTGAACTCCATCGAGGACAGAGCCGGAGCCGTCAAGCACTCCTCTTGTATGTTTCATTCCCAGGATCATTCTCGTGAACCCTCTCTAATACCAGCACATCTTAGATTAAGGGCCCAAAGCTGCTCACTATACCCCCAACTGCGTTCTGACCAATGCCTTATGAAGCCTCAGCATTCGCGCCAACGTCTCCTGCCCCTGGCAGTCCTCCTCAGCCACCTGTCCCACACCCCTCCCGTGGGGACTCCACTCTCACCATTCCCAACATCCTGTGCTCCGGCCAGATTTACAAACTTGCTCTCCGCTGCACGTTGACAAGTACAGTTCTGTGCAAAAGTCTTTGGCACCCTGGCTAGATGTGCATGTGCCCAAGTACTGTAAGTGTGAAAGTGGCATTCATATTTCTTTTGTGGGATTAATATTTCATAAATGTCCAAGATGATACTTTGAAAGCAGAGAGTCTGGGGAGCGCCAGTGTGTTTGTCAGACAGCGTTCGCAGTATGAACGTTTTTCACCTTGCTGTACTCAGAAAATTGCCTTTCCTTCCTAGTGCCCTGAGGTCCGTTTGAACATTATCTCCAATCTGGACTGCGTGAATGAAGTTATTGGAATTCACCAGTTATCACAGTCTCTCCTGCCAGCCATTGCAGAATTAGCAGAAGATGCCAAATGGAGAGTGCGCCTTGCGATAATCGAGTACATGCCTCTGCTTGCAGGGCTGCTGGTGGGTGGTTTATTCTAAAATGTTTTTATAGTCTATTAGCAATGCTTCCATATGGATGATTTGCAGAATGGAAATGATTGCCCATATGAAATTGAAACTTTAGTTTAAAGACAGAAATAACTTTGAACATCTTCTTTCCTTTTGCACCAGAAGCAAATGTGCGATAGTAACAATTATACTTGTAGCCCACTGACATGGGTAGTCTTACTTTAGACTCGGGGCTCCCAAACTTTTTTTTAATTGACCATTAACCAAGCAGGGGTGGAAACCCCTGGTTTAGACCATCAGGTTTAGGCCCCTGTTTAAGGACTGCGGACTTTGTCAGACTTACGGATTTATATTGCCTGTTTCTTTTCATTTTGTTGTGCGAGGGAGGGTGTTTGGGGGTAAAATGTTCTGTTGGTTTTTGTGCGGGGGGTGGGCTGGGGTTGTTGCTGTTCCATTTTCTGTGTGGAGGGAGGGGTGGTTTTGGGGGGGTGCTGATGATCAGGATGTTATTCAATGACTTTCATGTTTTTTCTTTGTTTCATGGCTATCTGGGGAAGACAAATTTCAGAGTTGTACATGATAATAAGTGAACCTTTGGCCTGCACATCAAACAGACACAAACAGAAAGGGCAATAAACTCCATACAATCAGATGAGGGGGTGACAACGGTTGTCGCAGAGGAAATAAACAATATCTTTTTGAGGTTTTACCAAGATCTGTACAGCTCAGAATATTCAGATTCAGCTCCACAAATACAAAAGGAATTTCTCGACTTGTTACAATTTATACCCCGAGATGAAACGTCCTTGACCTCACTGGAGTTTAACTCAGAGGCTAAAGAATTGTCTGAAGCTATAACTAACATGAAGGGAGGGAAAACTCCCGGGCCCAATGGAAATTCTGATTGAAATATATAAAATCTTTAAGACTAAACTAGCACCACCTCTGCTTGATATGTATCAGGAGTCATTTGACACTGGATCCCTTCCCTCCTCTCTTTATATGGCAGCAATCACACTACTGTTAAAACCTGGAAAACCACCATCCCTTTGTGGATCTTATAGGTCAATCTCTCTTCTGAACGATGATCTCAAAATTCTCTGTGAGGTATTAGTTAGGAGGCTGGAGCCACTCTTGCCAAAAATGGTCCACCCTGACCAAAATGGATTTGTAAGGGAAGGCAGGGCTTCCACAACATTCGAAGAGTGCTTAATATACTTTATGAAAAATCTGGAAGCTCGATAGTGCTATTCTGTCATTGGATGCCAAGAAAGCCTTCGACAGAGTGGAGTGGAATAGGGGGAAAATTTCTAAGATACAGCTTCTATATTCTAACCCACAGGCTGAAGTTTTAACTAACGGGCTTTTTTCGGCACCTTTTAAACTCCAACGGGGAAGAAGACAGGGCTGTCCCCTATCTCCCCTCCTGTTTATCCTGGCCATTGCGCCACTTGCTATGGCAATCTGAAAACAGGCTAACATAGCAGGAATAACTATAGGAGATGTAGAACATCGCATAGCCCTGTACATGGATGATGTCACTTTGTCAGAACAGGGTTTACCTATTTGGGTGTTAAAATTACTCCTACTATTGATAAAATTATCCCAACTAATTATAAACCTCTCACAGACTCAGTTATTCAACTTACAAACAGATGGACGAAATTGCTCATAAATTTGATTGGACGCATAAACATTCTAAAAATGTCAATTTTACTGAAGTTCCTGTACCTTTTCCAATCTATCCCACTTTCTCTTCCATCATCTTTCTTTTATTTATTAAAGAAATTATTTTCTAATTTCATCTGGAATAATAGATGTCCAAGACTCAGGCTTTCCCTGTTATATCTGCCGTATGATAGAGTTGGCTTACAGCTACCAAATCTTATATGGTATTTCTGGGCGGCCCAAATTACAGCAGGAATGTTTTATTTTGTTAAGGATCACTCCCCTCCTTGGGTCTCAATGGAATCCCAGTTGATCAATATCCCTCTAGAACTATGTATGTATTCAGCAAATAAGAAAAAACTGGTCAAACAATCTAAAAATCCTTTCTTAAAAAATACAATAATGATTTGGCACGATGCTGTTGCGTAAATGGGAGAGACATCACAGTTATCCCAGTTTACTCCTATCTTTGTAAATGATAGCTCCAGCCCGGCAGAGCGGATCCTGGTTTTAAAACTTGGTCGCCCCGAGGCATAGCTAAGGTGTCTGATCTTTATAATGGCAATACATTTATGTCATTTGAAGAACGCAAGGCCACATATGGAATTCCAACAAAACACTTTTGTAAATACCTTTAGTTGCGAAGTTTTATTATGTCCAGGCAAACTTACAGTTTGAAGCTCCCTCCTTTATTTACCCTCGAAGACATCACTCTGAAATTATCTGAAGCTAGGGGACAAGTGTCTGAATTATACATGTAAGGGTTTCTTCTTTTATGTTACTTGCTGAGGCTAATAAAATGGCTTCTCTGTACTGTTAACTGCTGAGACAGTGGTTCTCTGGAGCAGCTTGTTTGGGTTATCATTACTGATACAGGAATTGTATTCATTTGCTAACCAATTGGGATAGATGGTATTCTTTCTTGTGTGTCTGTAAGCTATTGTTTTTCGTGGGCTTTGGACGGAAGGCGCGATGGGGACAGAGAGAGGAGACGGGAGGAGAGAGATGCTGTAAGCTGGGCGACGGCACGGACCCCGAGCGGGAGTCCGAGGCCCAGGGTCTTCAGCGAGGAGAGGAGACGAGGACATACTCTTGTGGAGTGTTTGGTGGATCACCGAGGGTGGTCCCATTCGTGGGTCGGTGGAATTCAGAGGACATCGATTGGAGGAAGGGGGACCCGGTTCTGTAAGAGCTCCAACGAGTGTGCACCGAACTGATAGAGTTACTGACTTGGCACCTTTATTGTATTTGTTTCTACTAACCCATCACCAAGAAATACTTACGAAGTGTAATCATTTAATGGCATGTGCGTACTGTCTGTTAATTGGCGGTGTGGGGTACATCACACAGCATCCACACAAACTTGATCTCCCCGTTTGGCGGGGCTGAAGGCGCTCCCCCTAGACGAAAGCGAGCTGAGTGAGTCTGAGGCTTACCGGGGGCTACATATAAATTGTTTGCAAGTAAATGCAAAGATTCATCAAACAACATGCTACAAGCATGGAGAACTGATTTGCATGAGAATCTGTCAGAAAAAGAGTGGTCAGAAGCTTGTTCCTTAGTTCAAACCCAGTCAGTGAACACTCATTCTAAACGGATAACCAGACAGTACATTACTCCAGTCAGGTTTCGTCACTTTAGCCCCAACATTCCAGACACATGCTTTAAATGTAATCACTAAAAGGGGTCTCTGTTCCATTGTATGTGTGAGTGCCCCAGATAATCTGCTTCTGGAAGAAGGTGCTGGATTTGATTAGTCAGATTATTGGAAAAAAGGTGCTCCTTGATCCTAAATTATGTATTCTGAACATTTATCCAAAGGACTTTCTAACCTCCAAAAGTGCAAGATCTCTGCTTAATATTTGTTTTTTGGAAGCCAGACGTTGCATAGCCTATTCATGGAAGAAACCAACAACCAGTGGACTTTCACAATGGCTGAAAGGAATGACTTCGTATCTTGCTCTGGAAAAGATAAACTACATCACAGAAAAACAAACTTGGCAAATTTCGGGAAATTTGGGATATTTTCTACAAGTTTCTGGAGAACAATATTTAGGATGATGAAAGTAACTAATTGAATTGACAGCTTTTTTTAAATGGCAGGGTGTTTGCTTTTTTTGTGTGTTTTTTTTCCTTTTTTTTCTTATGTATTTTATTTTTCCCTTTTTCTTTAACCTTGTTGCACTTTCAAACCTATGGATGATGGAATGTGTTTTCTTTTCATTCTGTAAAAGCAATGAAGAGATGTTTGAAAAAAAAAGTGAACTTTTGAATCTTTGATTGGGAAAAGGGGAAGGGAGAGGGAAGCACCAGAGAGATATTCTGTAATGATCAATAAACCAATTGTTTGGAAGCAAATGACCTTGAGAGCAGAATTCGTCCATTCAGCCCATTGAGTCTGCTCCGACATTCCACCATGGCTGATTTGTGATCCCTCTCAACCCTATTCTCCTCTCTTCTCCCCGTATCCTTTCACGCCCTGATTAATGAAGAGCCTGTCAGCCTCCATTTTAATTATACCCAATATCTTGGCCTCCACAGTTGTCCATGGAAGTGAATTCCACAGATTCGCCACCCTCTGGCTGAAGAAATAACTCCTCATCTCTGTTTCTGCCAGGCGCTCCGATTTCCTCCTCCATCCCAAAGACGTGCTGGTTGTAAACTGGTTGTTGTAGATTCCTCCTCTGTGTCGGTAACTAGCAGGAGCAGTGAGGTAGTGTTCATGGGTTCGGTGTCCACTTAAAAATCGTGTGGCAGAGGGGAGGAAGCTGTTCCTGAATCAGTGAGTGTGAGTCTTCTGACAAGTTGTCCCTCCTTTCTGGTAGTAGCAATGAGAAGAGAGTGATGTGGGTCCTTAATGATGGACTCTGTCTTTTTGAGGCACCGCTCCTTGAAGATGTCCTGGATAATATGGAGGCTGGAGCACACGATGGAGCTGACTAATTTTATAACTCTCTGTAGCTTACTTAAGCTCTCCTATATCATACCGGATTTAGTATGTATTTGGTTTTAAGGAAGCAAATCGCTCTCAGTTTCGGTGTGCAAACAGAAAGTAGATTTTCTTCAGTAAGGCCTTTGATAAGGTCCCGCATGGGAGGTTAGTTAGGAAAATTCAGTCGCTCGGTATACATGGAGAGGTGGTAAATTGGATTAGACATTGGCTCAATGCAAGAAGCCAAAGAGTGGTAGTAGAGAATTGCTTCTCTGTGGAGGCCTGTGACTAGTGGTGTGCCACAGGGATCAGTGCTGGGTCCATTGTTATTTGTCATCTATATCAATGATCTGGATGATAATGTGGTAAATTGGATCAGCAAATTTGCTGATGACACAAAGATTGGAGGTGTAGTAGACAGTGAGGAAGGTTTTCAGAGCCTGCAGAGAGACTTGGACCAGCTGGAAAAACGGGCTGAAAAATGGCAGATGGAGTTTAATACAGACAAGTGTGAGGTATTGCACGTTGGAAGGACAAACCAAGGTAGAACATACAGGGTTAATGGTAAGGCACTGAGGAGTGCAGTGGAACAGAGGGATCTGGGAATACAGATACAAAATTCCCTAAAAGTAGCGTCACAGGTAGATAGGGTCGTAAAGAGTGCTTTTGATACATTGGCCTTTATTAATCAAAGTATTGAGTATAAGAGCTGGAATGTTATGATGAGGTTGTATAAGGCATTGGTGAGGCCGAATCTGGAATATTGTGGTGAGGCCGAATCTGGAATATTGTGTTCAGTTTTGGTCACCAAATTACAGGAAGGATATAAATAAGGTTGAAAGAGTGCAGAGAAGGTTTACAAGGATGTTGCCGGGACTTGAGAAACTCAATTACAGAGAAAGGTTGAATAGGTTAGGACTATTCCCTGGAGCGTAGAAGAACGAGGGGAGATTTGATAGAGGTATATAAAATTATGATGGGTATAGATAGAGTGAATGCAAGCAGGCCTTTTCCACTGAGGCAAGGGGAGAAAAAAACCAGAGGACATGGGTCAAGGGTGAGGAGGGAAAAGTTTAAAGGGAACATTAGGTGGGGGCTTCTTCACACAGACAGTGGTGAGAGTATGGAATGAGCTGCCAGACGAGGTGGTAAATGCGGGTTCTTTTTTAATATTTCAGAATAAATTGGACAGATACATGGATGGGAGGTGTATGGAGGGATATGGTCCGTGTGCAGGTCAGTGGGACTAGGCAGAAAATGGTTCGGCACATCCAAGAAGGGCCAAAAGGCCTGTTTCTGTGCTGTACTTTCTATGGTAAAGAGTTGTCAAGGTCTGAGTCAGAGTCACGGGCAGAGCTTGTGGTTGGACTACTCAGCCACGTGGTTACCCTGGGAATTGTTAGCTGTGCTGGATATGAAGCAAAGTAACCTGAGAATTATGCAAAGGCTAACTTGTTCCCAGTGACTGAATGTAGAAAGTGGAATGTATTAACCACATGGGAGAGGTGAATGTAGAATGGTGCACTGTCATGTCGAAGAGAGATACTGTGCGGGTCAGGAGTGTGGGATCTGTAATCGAAATAATCCAGCACATGCATAATTACATTTAAATCGTGAAGTTGAAGTAGCACCCTGCTGTTGATGTGGTAGCATAGGATTCACTGGGTTATTTATTTAAAGGTACACTGAGGAATAAGGCCCTTCCTGCCCTTCGAACCGTGCTGCCCAGCAATCTCTGATCCAACCCGAGCCTAAACAGCGGACAGGTAACAGTGATGAATTAACCTCCCAACTGGTGCGTCTTTGGATTGTGAGACGAAACCCGCGCGTTCCGCAGGGAAAATGTACTGGCTCCTTACAGGTGACATCAGAATTCCCAAGCTGTAATCGTGTCACGCCAACTGCTATGCCACCGATAGTAGTTAGTAACGTTTTTACTGTCTGCATTAAACCATCGGACACTTTTAAGTTTTTCCCTATTTTTCATGGATCATAGTCCCGGTATTGGCACAAAGAAATTAATTAAGGATAGTCAAAGTACTAGATGCAAGTACCTTAGATAGGGTATCTTCTGTGTAGCCTTCTGCCACGGCACAATCTAGTTTTGTGCAGTTTATTAGAGCACGTTGCCAGTCTTTCTTGTGTGACCCCTTCACCATTGGCTCAAAGGAGTTAGCAAACTGTACTGGTAAGTAGCGAAAGGTGAAGACGGCTAGAATGCAAATGTGGCAAGTTGGCATGTTCTACTCGAAATTCGAGGGGTTATTTTATCAACATTCTTTTTTTGTCAAAACCTGTTTAGGGAGTGGAGTTTTTTGATGAGAAGTTGAACTCCTTGTGCATGACGTGGCTGGTGGATCACGGTGAGTATAGCCTTGATGAATCGTTACTTTTGTTGAATGAAAGTCCTTCAAAGTTGTCCATGTCATCTTACTGGTGCTTCCATGATGCTGAGTGACCCTACCAGGTGCCTAACCAAAAATCCTTCATCGTGCTTTGTCACATCCTCAAAGGATTGGGTCAGGCTCAAGACACGACATGCCCCTCACAAAGCCATGCTGACTCTCCCGAACCAGACTATGCTTCTTGTAAATCCTGTCTGTAAGAATCTTCTCCTATAATTTGCCCACCGGTGAAGTAAAACTGACTGGTCTATAATTCCCAGGGTCATCCCTACTCTCTTTCTTGAACAAGGAAATAACATTTGCCAACTTCCAATCATCTGGTACTTCCTCCGGTGAGGACTGGCCAGTGAGGATGCCCAGATCGTCACTAGAGGTGCAGCAATCTCTTCCCTTGCTTCCCGTAGTAACCCTGGGGTATATCACATCTGGCCCCGGGGACTTATCTATCCTAGGGCTTTTCAAAATTCCAGAACATCCTCTTTCTCAATGTCAACACGTTGCAGCATATCACTGCCCTTGCAAGCATCAAGGTCCCTCTCACTGGTGATTACTAAAGCAAAGTATTCATTGCGGATCTCCCCCAAAGTCCTCCGACTCCAAACATTTTGCCTCTTTTAGCTCTGGCCGGCCCAGACTCTCACTCTGGACATCCTCCTGTTCTTCAAGTTTGTTTTTCTGAATCCAACTCACCAAGTCCTTCTCGTGGCCCCTCCTGGTTCTCCGAAGTCCATTCTTCACTCCCTTACTGGCCACATTGTAACCCTCTGGAGCCCAGGCTGATCTTTGCATCCTACGCTTCTAGACGAGCTGTTGCGCGTCTCTTGTCAAGCATGGCTCCTTCACCCTTCTGTTCTTTCCCCGTCTCAGTGGGACAAAACTCTGCAGAGCCCCATCCAAGTGAAGCCCAAAATGACTTCCACATTTCAATCAACAGGAATTCTGCAGATGCTGGAAATTCAAGCAACATACATCAAAGTTGCTGGTGAACGCAGCAGGCCAGGCAGCATCTATAGGAAGAGGCGCAGTCGACGTTTCAGGCCGAGACCCTTCGTCAGGACTTCAATCGTGTGTTTCTGAGTGCATTCATCCCAGTTTGTACTCCCAGGTTCCTGCCCAATGTCCAATACCATCATAGTTCAAACACTGGTGCCCCCCTCCCCCCCAGTTATTACTGCTGCAAGCAATCTTGTCGTACACTTCTACACATGGCAACAAGAAACAGACTTGACTTTGACCGATACGTTTATTTATTTAATTATTCGAGAATAGCATGGAACAGGCCCAACGAGACGCACTGCCCAGCAACCGGCCGATTTAACCCTCGCCTCATCACAGGACAGTTTACAATGACCAATGAGATATCTAATGGGGCGATACTGGTTCGTGCAACACTTTAAAATTGGGTTCGATTCCCACTGCCACCTGTGAAGAGTTTATACGTTCTCAGCATGACCGTGTGGGTTTCCTCCGGGTGCTCCTGTTTCCTCCCAGAGACCAACTGGTTGGTAGGTTAACTGGTCATTGTAAATTGTCCTGTAATTAGGCTAGGGTTAATCGGGGGTGGCTCACAGGGCAAGAAGGGCCTGTTCCACGCTGTATCTCAATAAATAATCAATAATTGATAAGTATATTAAAATGCTACTTTCCAAGTGCATAATTTCCTCCACTGTGTGTAACTTGGTATGGAACAGGTTGACACTTTGAAGAAGGTGGTACGAGCATTTCATTTCGGAACTTTGTATTTTATCAGCAAGGTAGGTATTTGAAAATGAAGTAGTAACAGCGATCAGATCATTTCTTGACCTGTGAATGCTGTCTTGCAGTGTACGCCATTCGCGAGGCCGCGACCAACAACTTGACCAAGTTGGTGGAGAAGTTTGGCAAAGACTGGGCAGAATCCACCATTGTGCCGAAAGTACTTGCCATGGCCAGTGACCCCAACTACCATCACAGAATGACCACCCTCTTCTGCATTAACGTGAGTATAACTTTGACAATACTTCCATTACACTTCACAAGCTGCTAAAATATTTCATGAATAAAACGTACAGTTAGAACACACACTAAAGAATAAAGAATTTAACAAAAATATTATGGATTTGTTTAAAATGTTCTTTTAAAATATTCTTTGTGAATGTTTAGATTCTGCAAAAAATCAATTAACACTTTGCCAAAACTGCTCCTTCCAATATTGACATCTGCTTGATACGAGCTTCTGTGCTTGCGTTATTTGCTGAGGTGTCGTGGTGTTTTGTGTTTAATCTGCAAGGTGTCTGGAGTAAAAATTGAGTTGAGGACCAGACTTTTTATGATTTCGTGGAGCAGAGTTCCTAACCGTCCCTGTGGAAATGGACTGATGGTGTTAGCTGAAGGACAACTGATTTAATGACCCGTTGACCCACCAGATGGCTTACAGATTTCAAGTTTTATTTCTCAAGGGTCTGTTTCTGTGCTGTAGTGGACTATGGCTCTGTCTTTTGCTTCGAGATCTGAGTACCTTGAAATGGACATTATACATTATCTGGCTGAGGGAATTTTAAGTTTTTTGATGCAACTAGTTTCAATTTACAAGTGTACTTAAAGGCCCCCACAGTCATTCCAGTTGCAGAATTCACTTCTTTACCTGGATTTATTTGATGGGCCTGGGCTTTGCTGGAGTTTGGACAAGGTGAGGGAGAGATTCAGTTGAAATGCCGAGATAAAATGGATGTTTCTAAAAGTGGGTGAGTCTAGGACTGGAGGGCACAGCCTTTGGAACAGAGGGATATCCCTTTAGAACGGAGATAAAGAATTTCTTTAGCCGGAGCGTGGTGAGTCTACGGAATTCATCGCCACAGGCGGCGATGGGAGGCCAAGTAATTGGGTATATTTAAAGTGGAGCTTGATAGGTTCTGGAGGGTGTCGAGAGGTCTGCATGACCTGGCGTTTTTGCGGTATCCTCAAGGATTTGGCAAGCTGGACTCTCAAGAACGCAGGTGCAGCAGCCGCGGCCATTACTGGGAGTGGACTTCAGGTTGGATGAGAGTGGCCTGAGTGGGGAAAATGAAGTGGTGTTCAGTCAATTTCAGCAACGAGCCAGGTTAAAAACTTTAAAGAGTCGAGGGGGGAAAGACTAACTTCTCTGTGAGGCTTTACACACCTCAGCAGTGAACCGACTGTCACTGTCAGCACTTGTCTCTGCACTGAATTGACTTGCTGGCTGTGCCCTGCGACCATTGGGCCCCTGGCTCAGATAAAATGCTGAACTGGCTCCTTGGCTGTGGACTGCAACCATTGGGCCCCTGGACTGGTTTCACTTCTCTCAGCACGGAACTAACTCCCTTGCTGTGGCCTGCAGCCATCTACTGATCTGAACTGGCTCCCTGCCTGTGGACCTAATTTCGGTGACCCTGCGGTTCATGTTCTGTGTCTTAATGGTTTCCTATTTTTTTATTCTTGTTTGCCCGATTTGTTCTTTTTGGGCACATTGCGTGTCTGATGGTCTTTGCTGTGTAGGATTCTTTCTTTTTCCATGGATTCTCTTGTGTTTCTTTGCTTTATGGCTGCCTGCAAGAAGACGAATCTCCTGCTTGTATATGGAGCCAAAGGTGTTGTTGTCTTTTATTTATTTCTTTACGATATCAAGACCCTGCTGGAAGATAAGCACTTAAAGAGTGCTGTGGGCCTACCCCATCGGCGTAGAAACGGAAGGAGCTGGACTTGGGGCAGATCGCACTCTCCCCATGTCAGAGAGTCAGCAATGTGGTTGGCGTGCAGACTGGCAGCCAGCAATTGTCTTAGTCTCTTTTCTTGTGATTGCAAAACCCTGTTGAGCATTGTTAATGTGTAATGCTGCAAGTCTAGTCTTCTGATTTATTGCAGACTGCAGGGGCTGGCAGCAGGGGTGACTGACACCCCTGCAGGGTGAGCGGATGTGGCCTCAAGCCATGGGGCCGCCTGTTTGCAGCCGCCCAGGAGAGAGGCATCAAGAGCTGGCCCTGGAGGTGATGCAGCACAGCGTTTATGCTAATGTTGGTGCTGTCCCTCTCCCCGCAAGCGTTTTCTTGGCCGAAGGCAGGATGTACGTGTTCGACTACAGACTGCTGCAACATTCATGGACTCAGGGACTTGGACTATATTTGTTGTGTGACTATATTTTACTGCTATATGTGCCACGTGCTGTGTATGACTGTTGGTACTGTGTTTTGTCCCTTGACCCTGAAAGAACACTGTTTCGTTTGGATGTATTCATGGGTATTCATGAATGACAAACTTGAACTTGATGTAAACAGCCAAGAATAGCAAAACATTGGAATATTACCTGCAAGCTGCACACCAACCGGACTTGGAAATATATTGCCATTACTTCTGAAACCCCCTTTTTGTTTGTCGCTCTAGATTCCAGCTTCAGCAATCACTTGTAATGCTGTCCCTGATTAGTGTAACACTCAAACCCTTCCCCCTGTCCCGAGGGCATCTGTAACCCAGGACGTTGTGCTCCCATCCCTCAACCATGTTCCTATACTTACAGGAATAATATAATCCCTGTACTGATTACTGGCCAGCTCACCGGAGTTCTCTGTTAAAACCAGAATATAATATCAATGGTAAGATGCTGGGCATTGTGGAGGATCTGAGAGATCTTGGGGTCCGTGTTCATAGGACACTCAAAGCTGTTGCGCAGGTTGACAGTGTTGTTACGAAGGCGCATGGTGTGCTGGCATTCATCAACCGTGTGAGTGAGTTCAAGAGCTGTGAGGTAATGTGTGGTAAACCATATATATATGTTGTAACTGGGTTACCCGTCTGGACACGTCCCTCTGCTGACTGCTCCTGTGGCTCCTCCCACAGACCCCTCAATAAAGGCGATTGTGTCACTGCTCCTCCTCTCAGTCCAAGAGCAGACACTCAGCATGATGGAGATCACATTTTACTGCTAATAAAAGCCTTTCAATATTTACTCTACTTCCAGTCTTTCGGAGCAAGCAGTTTCTAGAGTAGGTTACGTGGTCGGCACAACGTTGTGGGCCGAAGGGCTTGTAATGTGCTGTGAATTTCTATGTTCGGAAACATGTGGTTAAACCTCCCAGCCCTCTCGTGCTTTCCCACTTATTTCTGCCTGCTCTGCTTACCGGACCTGCCTGTTTAGTGAGTTTGACATGGAATTCTGACTCAACACCTGCTACACGAGTATTCTGTGTCCCAGCCCTGATGCCTCACGAGCTTAAACCCTCCCAAAGTGCTCGAGCAAAGGTATGGATAAAAGGGACGTACAGAGGTGGTTTCCAAGAGTGCAAGAGTCTGGGACCAGAGGGCACAGCCTCAGAATAGAAGGACATCCCTTTAGAGCAGAGGTGAGGAGGAATTTCTTTAGCCACAGAGTACTGAATCTGTGGAATTCATTGCCGCAGACGGCTTTGGAGACCAAGTCATTGAGTATATTTAAAGTGGAGGGTGATAGATTCTTGATTTGTTAAGGGTGTGAAAGGGTACGGGAGGAGGCAGAAGAATGGGGTTGGGAGGAAAAATAAATCAGCCATGATGGAATGGCAGAGGGGACTCATAGAAACAAAGAAAACCTACAGCACAATACAGGCCCTTCGGCCCACAAAGCTGTGCCGAACATGTCCTTACCTGAGAACTAGCTCGGCTAACCAATACCCTCTATTTTTCTAAGCTCCATGTACCTATCCAAAAGTCTCTTAAAAAACTCCATCATATCTGGCTCCACCACCAATGCCGGTAGCCCATTCCACACACTCACCACTCTCTGAGTAAAAAACTCACCCCTGACATTTCCTCTGTACCTACTCCCCAGCACCTCAAACCTGTGTCCTCTTGTGGCAACCATTTCAGACCTGGGAAAAAGGCTCTGACTATCCACACGATCAATGCCTCTCATCATCTTACACACCTGTATCAGGTAACCTCTCATCCTCCATCGCTCCAAGGAGAAAAGGCCGAGTTCACTCAACCCATTCTCATAAGTCCTGCTCCCCAACCCAGGCAACATCCTTGTAAATCTCCTCTGCACCCTTTCTATGGCTTCCACATTCTTCTTGTAGTGAGGCGACCACAGTACTACAAGTGGGGTCTGACCAGGGTCCCATATAGCTGCAACATTACCTCTCGGCTTCCAAATTCAGTTCCATGATTGATGAAGGCCAATACACCGTACGCCTTCTTAACCACAGAGTCAACCTGCGTAGCAGCTTTGAGCGTCCTATGGACTCGGACCCCAAGATCCCTCTGATCCTCCACACTGCCAAGAGTCTTACCATTAATACTATATTCTGCCATCATATTTGACCTACCAAAATGAACCACTTCACACTTATCTGGGTTGAACTCCATCTGCCACTTCTCAGCCCAATTTTGCATCCGATCAATGTCCCGCTCTAACCTCTGACAGCCCTCTACACTACCCAGAACACCTCCAACCTTTGTGTCTCAGCAAACTTACTGAGCCATCCCTCCACTTCCACTTCCTCATCCAGGTCATTTATAAAAATCACGTAGAGTAAGGGTCCCAGAACAGATCTCTGAGGCCGACCTCCATGCAGAATATGACCTGCCTACAACCACTATTTTCCTTCTGTGGGCAAGCCAGTTCTGGATCCACAAAGCAATGTCCCCTTGGATCCCATGCCTCCTTACTTTCTGAATAAACCTTGCATCGGGTACCTTATTAAATGCCTTGCTGAAATCCATATAAACTACATCTACTGCTCTTCTTTCATCATTGTGTTTAGTCACATCCTCAAAAAATTAAATCAGGCTCATAAGGCTTGACCTGCCCTTGACAAAGCCATACTGACTATTCCTAATCATGTTATACCTCTCCAAATGTTCATAAATCCTGCCTCTCAGGATCTTCTCCATCAACTTACTGAGGTAGGACTCACTGGTCTATAACTTCCTGGGCTATCTCTACTCCCTTTCTTGAATAAAGGAACAACATCGGCAACCCTCCAATCCTCTAGAACTTCTCCCGTCCCCGTTGATGATGCAAAGATCATCACCAGAGGCTCAGCAATCTCCCTCGTCTCCCACAGTAGCCTGGGGTACATCTCATCCGGTCCTGGCGACTTATCCAACTTGATGCTTTCCCAAAGCTCCAGCACATCCTCTTTCTTAATATCTACGTGTTCAAGCTTTTCAGTCTGCTGCAAGTCATCACGACAATCACTAAGATCCTTTTCCATAGTGAATACGGAAGTAAAATATTTATTAAGTACCTCTGCTATTTCCTCCGGTTCCATACATACTTTCCCACTGTCACACTTGATAGGTCCTATTCTTTCACGTCTTATCCTCTTGCTCTTCACGTACTTGTAGAATGCCTTGGGGTTT
Organism: Mobula hypostoma; assembly: GCF_963921235.1. Taxonomy (NCBI): domain Eukaryota; kingdom Metazoa; phylum Chordata; class Chondrichthyes; order Myliobatiformes; family Myliobatidae; genus Mobula; species Mobula hypostoma. The sequence goes on along the minus strand of NC_086106.1, from coordinate 36,092,204 downwards.
TCCTTAACCCTGCCTGCCAAGGCCTTCTCATGGCCTCTTCTGGCTCTCCTAATTTCCTTCTTAAGCTCCTTCCTATTAGCCTTATAACCTTCTAGATCTTTAACATTGCCCAGCTCTCTGAACCTTTTGTAAGCTTTTCTTTTCTTCTTGACTAGATTTATTACAGCCTTTGTACACCACAGTTCCTGTACCCTACCATAACGTCCCTGTCTCTTCGGAACGTACCCATGCAGAGCTCCACACAAACATCCCCTGAACATTTGCCACATTTCGTCCACACTTTTCCCAAAGAGCATCTGTTTCCAGTTTCCTGCCTGATAGCCTCATATTTCCCCTTGCTCCAATTAAACGTTTCCCTAACTTGTCTGCTCCTATCCCTCTCCAATGCTATGGTAAAGGAGATAGAATTATGATCACTATCTCCAAAATGCTCTCCCACTGAGAGACCTGACACCTGACCAGGTTCATTTCCCAATACCAGATCAAGTACAGCCTCTTCTCTTGTAGGCTTATCTACATATTGTGTCAAGAAACCTTCCTGAACCTAACAAATTCCACCCCATCTTAAACCCCTTGCTCTTGGGATACGCCAATCGATATTTGGGAAATTAAAGCCTCCCATCATGACAACTCTGTTATTATTACACCTTTCCAGGATCTGTTTCCCTATCTGCTCCTCGATATCCCTGTTACTATTGGGCGGCCTATGAAAAACACCCAGTAAAGTTATTGACCCCTTCCTGTTCCTAACCTCCACCCACAGAGACCCCGTAGACAATCCCTCCATGGCGTCCACCTTTCCTGCAGCTGTGACACTATCTCTGATCAACAGTGCCACGCCCCCACCTCTTTTGCCTTCCTCCCTGTCCTTATTGAAACATCTAAAACCCAGCAATTGAAGTAACCATTCCTGTCCCTGAGCCATCCAAGTCTCTAATGGCCACCACATCATATCTCCAAGTAGTGATCCACGATCTAAGCTCATCCGCTTTGTTCACAACACTCCTTGCGTTAAAATAGACGCATCTCAAACCTTCGGTCTGAGAGCATCCTTGCATCCTTTCTCTATCACCTGCCTATCCTCCCTCTCGTACTGTCTACAAGCTTTCTCTATTTGTGAGCCAACCTCCTCTTCCCTAGTCTCTTCAGTTCGGTTCCCAACCCCCAACCATTCTAGTTTAAACTCGCAGTAGCCTTAGCAAACCTCCCTGCCAGGATATTGGTCCCCCTCAGATTGAAGTGCAACCCGTCCTTTTTGTACAGGGCACTCCTGCCCCAAGAGAGGTCCCAATGATCCAGAAATCTGAATCCCTGCCCCCTGCTCCAATCCCTCAGCCACGCATTTATCTGCCACCTCATTTACCCCTGACATCTCCTCTGTACCCACTCCCAAGCACCTTAAAACTATGCCCTCTCGTTCTGGCCATTTCAGCCCTGGGAAAAAGGCCCTGACTATCTACGCAATCAATGCCTCTCATTATCTTGTTCACCTCTATCAGGTCACCTCTCATCCTCAGTCGCTGCAAAGAGAAAAGGCCGAGTTCACTCAACCTATTCTCATAAAGCATGCTCCCCAATCCTGGCAACATCCTTGTAAATCTCCTCTGCACCCTTTCTATGGCTTCCACGTCATTCCTGTAGTGAGGTGACCAGAATTGAACACAGTACTCCAAGTGGGGTCTGACCAGGGTCCTATATAGCTGTAACATTACCTCTCGGCTCTTAACCTCAATCCCACGATTGATGAAGGCCAATGCACCGTATGCCCCCTTAACCACAGAGTCAACCTGCGTAGCAGCTTTGAGTGTCCTATGGACTCAGACCCCAAGATTCCTCTGATCCTCCACAGTGCCAAGAGTCTGACCACTAATGCTATATTCTGCCATCATATTTGACTCGATAGCCGAATTCCGCTCTTGCGTCTTATAATCCTGGTTCCCTCTTGGCTCGGGTCACCTTGCCATGGAAGAGATCCCAGTGATGCTGTCTGCTCTGCACTCACACTTTGTACATTTCAGCCGTCCTGCCTTCCTGTTTCTAAACTCGCTCGTACATGGCAGAAGGGGTAGTCCAGCGATTACAATATACCAGCACTTCTTCTTTACAACTTGTCTGTTGATCTGTAAATCTCCGTTGCAGGACCTCATCTCTCTCCTTGCGGATGATCATTGGTGCCAGCGTGGACTATGCCTTTTTATCATGGGGCAAAATACATTCTGAGTGTTGCACAAATCAGATCGATGACCTTTTCTTCAGTCTTGCTTCGTGAAGGTCGGGGCTGTGAATGAACGTTTGCATTTTCTGCTGGTTTTTTTTAGGTGTTGTCTGAAGCCTGTGGCCAAGAAATCACAGCAAAGCACATGCTACCGACGGTTCTCCAGATGGCAGGCGATCAGGTGCCAAACGTTCGCTTCAACGTGGCTAAATCATTGCAGAAAATAGGACCGGTTTTAGATGCCAGGTAAGTATTTGAGTTGGGGTTTATAACCCGGCCTGTGGAGAATGTTTCGTCTCCAGTTTGGAATGGAAGTTGAGACACCACTGTGGTGGCGTTTAGTGATGGAGTCGCACCGTCTTTTGTCCCCACAGGTCCAATCCGGCCAAGACCACCATCTCTGCCAGTCCCATTGTCCCAGGTTCTCAACCTGGGGTTCATGGACCCCTAGCGTAATGGTCCATGGCACCAAAATAGTTGTGGACCCTTGCTCTAAACCTTTCCTGCCCGCGTACCTGTCCTTATTGAAGTTGTTAATGTGCCTGCCTCAACCAGTTCCTCTGGCAGCTCATTCCATGTACTGCGTGGGGGAGGGGCATAAACTTAACCCTCAGGCCTCCCCCTCCCCTGTGGTGTTTGCCTCACTTTCCTGCTTGACCTGGATCCTTTGGTACCCTTAAACGATCTTCTTCTCTATCCAGAGGTTAAGACCATAAGACACAGGAACAGAAACAGGCTGTTCGGCCCATCGATACTGCAGGGCCATTCTATCATGGCTGATTAAGCAGCGCCTAATTGAACCATGTCCTTTTGCCCGCACGTGGCCGATATCCTCCATTCTCAGCACGTTCATTTGCCTGTCTAACAGTGTCTTAAATACTTCAATGCTCACACAAAACGCTGGAGGAACTCAGCAGGTCAGGCAGCGTCCATGGAAATGAATAACCAGTCGGTGTTTCAGACCGTGACCCTTCATTGGATCATAAACACTTGTTTCATACCTGCATCCAGTTCCACCAGACCCGTCGGTGTGTTCCAGGTACTCAAATCCTCGGCACATCTTTGAGCTGTTCTCTTCTGGCTCTTACATCTCAACTGTGAGCCGTCTGCCTTTGCCTCAGAATTTTGTAAACTTCTATCAGCTCGTCCCTCCCTCAGACTCCATCACTCTGGAGAAAGCAACCTCTCCGGTAACATCTGCAGTACCAGCCAGCATGTCTGGACCTTTTTCAGACCCTTTAAAGGGGAGACCAGGGCAGTACCAGCCAGCATGTCTTCTGTACCTTTTTCAGACCCTTTAAAGGGGAGGCCAGAGCTGAATTCAGTACTCCAAATGTGACCGAACCAGAGGTTTATCACAGGCAACGTCCTGTAAACATCTTCTGTACCTTCTTCAAAGTCTCCACACCCTTTAAAGGACTGACCAGAGCTGAATTCAGTTCTCCAAATGTGACCTAACCAGAGGTTTATCAAGTGACTGTCCAGGTTTTGTTCCTGCCTGCACCACCACCACCTCCTTTGGCAGCTCAGCTACCAACTCCTGCATGAAAAGGTTACTCCTCCAATCTTCTTTAATACATCTTCCCTCTCTCCTTCAACCACTGATGGATAAATCCTGGTTAGAAGTGAAAACCGCACAGTGAGATTTCAGTTAACGCCACCACCATCTTCATCATCATGAGACGTGGGCGATCGTGGTCTCTCCATGGCCACGATTGTTCTTGGCAAATTGTCCTGCAGAACTGGTTTGTGCCATTGACGCCTTCTGGGCCGTGTGTGTCTTTACAAGACGAGGTGACCCCCCCCACCCCCCCAGCCATTATCAGTGCTCTTCAGAGATTGTCTGCCCGGCGTCAGTGGTCGTACAACCGGGACTTGTGATCTGCACCGGCTGCACACATGACTGTCCACCATCTGCTCCCACGGCATCGCGTGACCCGGATCAGGTGGGGGGGCTTAAGCAGGTGTTGCACCTTGCCCAAGGGTGACCTGCAGGCCTGCGGAGGGAAGGAGCACCCTACACCTCCTTTGGTAGCGACGTATCTCCACCCCGCCAACCCGTCCGGTGAACGATTTTTGTGAAATTGTGCGTTTGTGATTTGATTGGAATTTGTGTGGAAAGCAATAACAGATGGATTGCATTAAAAGGAAGTTTATGCATTCAGTGCCCCCTCTCTTCAACGGCATAAAAATGGGGCATCCAAATTATTCTCCTTTTGCATCCACTACCCCAAATGAGCTCAGCTGCAGTTTCTGACCATAGTCTGCTAGTTGAGCTCTAACCCGTATCTGGCCAGTAAACGATCAGTTGTGGTAGTGGGAGCCTGTGTGAGAGGCAGAAATAGGAGATTTTAATCTGGGTAGTATCCAGTATCGTTTTAGATTTAAGTGAATGTGCTGCTGTCTTGTTTTGAAGGTCAGAGGTACTAAAAATTGCTTTTTAAATCACAGCACTTTACAGAACAAGTTCAAACCAATACTGGAGAAATTGGGTCAGGACCAAGATATGGACGTAAAGTACTTTGCGCAGGAAGCCATGACTGGTAAGTTGTGGCTTTGGACCCAGCTCGGTACGAGCATAAGCATTCTCCCTTCAAGCAGTTGTGGCCTGCATTGTCCTAGAGTCTGTCACTGGGTCTCTGAAGATGAGCACACGACAAGATGGGTGTCTGCTGGGTTCCTGCTGTAGGTGCACTGATGGTAGAAAAGGCTCTTTAAACTAAAGATGTGTGCTTTGTAATCTGCACGTGTAACTGGTGAGAGTCAGGGAAAAACATGCAGTCCTCAGCACGTTCATTAAAGGGGATAAAACACAAATTATGGATTCAAAACTCTGAACCAGCAAGAGGGTTATTCGAGGTGCTGGAACAATGCTGTGATATTTGGAACTGTTTCCAGTTAAAGGGATTTACTAATTGTTCAGAATTATAAACCTTGTTATAGAGCCAAGCATGAAGTTCTCAGTTCTGTCTCTTACTTCCCTCCCTGTTTCTGTAAGCTGAATATTTTAAGAACCAATCCAGAGTTTTGAGTACAATCCTCAGTAAAGAGTTCTGTGTTTATATTAGGTGATTTTTAGGGTTTAGGAACGGGTGTTAAAATCTAGTGCCAGACATCCCACCCTGCAAAATCTCACTTCAGGGAGGTAGCAGTACGATATGGAGAGCCAGCTGTTGCCCCATGTAGCAAGCTCCCCGTCTGCACGCACCCAAAGGAACGGCAGATTGAGTTTGGTACCAGGAGCAGCACAGGAGTTGTCAGTCAGCGTAGGACTGCCTTAGGGACTCCAGCTCCGGGTTTACTCCCGGAGCCTTCCCTGTGAGTGGGTACAGCGGCAAGGCAGCGGGGGTTTGAGATCAGAATTTTCCTTCTCCTAGATGAGCTGACGAGTCCCATCTGCCCGAATAAGTCTTGAAGCAACAGGAATTAAGAGCTGGCAAGTGTATGAATTCACTTGCAATATTTTAGAAATGACATACTCCATCGCTAGAATTCCCACAAGTTGTCGTCATAGCTTACAGATAGATGCGTATTCTGATTATCTTCAGAAACGTTCCCATTTTGTCTCCGTTTAATATCTAATCTGCATGTTTTCCTTCTTATCTAGTGCTTGCCTTATCGTAGAAAGGAGTGTAGAAATGGCTCTCCAGACTTGCAACGAGATCTGCCGCTGACATCTTTGAAAACCTTCTTCCACTCTCTCTTTGTACCGTATCGGAAAAAGGAAAGTTACGTCACATCCGGAGTTTCTCCAGTTTGCGGACGATTTCCCTCCACGCCTCTCTAACATAGTGGGGAACCGCGTACGAAGCAAGTTACAGCAATGGTTTGCCATTGCCTTCTGCCGGGTGAGTTTACAAAGAGATCACCAGCTCGTAACCCAGCATGGATGGAAAGCGTGCAGGGGAGCCGGCTGGATTCAAATTCGGGGTGACGCCACTACAACACCAGCTGGGTCAGCCTACTGTATGATATGGGGACTACTTTATGTTGTAGTAACACGTCATTGCATGCGCTATTCAGTGCACATTGATACGTATGTGTTTGTTCTGCATCGTTTTCTACTAGTAAAGAACCATGAAACTTCGCTCCTGTCTCCAGCATTTTTATGAATAGCATTGTTGTGTAGCCAGGCCCCATACACAACACTCTTTAAAGAATTACCCCTGGAAATGTAAACGTCTCGTACGTAGTGTCACTGGATTTTAGCTGCCTTGTAGATTCTAGTTCTGCAGTCTTTCTGCTGTCTCAATTTAGCTTGAGATATCAAGCTGTCTACTCCCCTTATTTATTTTCATTGACTGTAGTGTACCCAGTGGCATTGTGTATCCGATGGGTTTAGCTGTTAACAAGGATGTGAGGTTATTAGCTTTGCTGCTCTGTCGACAGTCACTTGTATCCAGCATGCCTCCTCCTCCTTTCCCAAAACACCTTCGCTTGTATTCCCAGCATCCAGTGGCAAATGCTCGAATTAAAACTGAAGATGTTGTCCAATCTGAAACTGTTCTCGGATGGGGTGGCAGAGGAGGGGCCCAGTGAGGGGTCCACATTGGATGGGCCTTGGCTTGGGGAAGTGGTCCACATTAATGCGTCCTGACCCTGATGTAGGAGAGGGTTTCGCATTTGATGGGGCCTGGTGAAGGGGTGGGTTCCACATTGATGGGTCCTAAGGTGGGGCCCACATTTAATGGGGCCTCATGTGTCTGCACTGCATTGTCCCCACGTTGCTGAATGACGTGCTATAAGTTTTGACCGACCTTAATTTCCCTTTTAATCATTTTTAACATTAAAAGAAAGAGTGCCCGTTAGACAGTTATTGAAATGACTTTCAATGCCGACCTCATTATTCCAGTGACTTGAACAGCAGTGCCAGTGGATGCTGTGATTACCTGATGGTTTGGTTAGGCAGCCATTGCTTCTGTATATTAGTTAAAGTAATTTTTCAATAGCTGAGCTTCTCTTCCCGACCAGAATTACACAATATTGTATCATTCCAGTGCTCTAGTCACATTTGGGATGCCATTTCAATATTGCAAATCACGTAATTTAATGTCTGTTAGCTTTTTGAATGATTATAGAGATTGTGTTAGGCACATTTAACCTGTTACCGGTGGACGTCATTCTCCTAATTTGTATATTACATCGTTGTTTTGACTGCTTTCCCTAATAAAGTGGATTCAGGTAAACGCTGCTTCGTGTTGCACACCAGAGAGGTGCAGGATTTACCGCCTTGCGACTTTTGCGGAGCAGAAACACGTAAAAAGCATATCATGTGTTTCGTTTCCCTTTAATTTTTTCCTTCTGTTAAATTTCTTTTTGAGGTAGCTTTCTGTGCTGTTCAGCTAGTTTTAGAGAGCAAAGTCTTGCACACAAATCAGAGTTAGTCACTGAAGATTTAGTCAACGTGGAGAGACAAGTACACCAGGGGAACAGGCCCTTCACCTCTTTTCTCTGGCATCTTCTCTCTTCATCTCTTCCTAACAAAAGCCCCAAGCCCAACCTTAGTTTCCCTCACCAGAGAAACCTCCGCTTAATCATAAGACGATAAGATGGAGGAGCAGAAGTAGGCCCATCAGCCCATCGAGTCTGCTCTGCCATCCAATTCTTCCAGTCATCCCCATTCCCCTTGCCTCTTCATGATGCCCTGGCTAATCAAGAACCTATCTATCTCTGCCTTAAATACACCCAATGATTTGGCCTCCACAGCTGCTCGTGGCCCCTAGACCACCTCCCTCACCACTATTCAGACCCTTAAACAGTCCGTCCATGTGAGGCGATAGTTCACCAGCAGGTCTGCTTGGGTCACCTGCTGTAACTTGGTGCAGCCTCCTCTACATTGGTGAGATTCAGCGTAGATTGGGGTATCATATATTTGAGCACATTCACTCTATCTGCCACAAAAGGCAGGCTCTCCCAGTGGCTATCCATTTCAATTCAACTTCCTATTCCCATTTTGGCGTGCTGATTGTCTCCTCTACTGCTTGAAGAGGCCACACTCAGACTGATGGAGCAACATCTCATATTCGATCTGGGTAGCCTCCAGCCTAATGGCACAAACACCGAGTTTTCCAACTTCCAGTAATCTTTCCCCACTCCCTCCTTCTCTCTGTTTCCAGCCCTCATGCGGGCTCCCCTCTTACCCTTCTCTTCACTTCCTCTGGTTCCCCCCTCCTCCTTCCCTTTCTTCCATGGTCTCTATCAGATTCCCTCTTCTCCAGCCCTTTACTTTTTCCACCTATCACCTCCCAGCCTCTCACACCCCCCTCCCGCTTCCCCCTCACCTGGTCTCGCCTATCACCTTCCAGCTTGTAGTCCTTCCTCTCCCAGCACCACTTTATTCCAGCTTCTGTCCCCTTCCTTTCCAGTCTGTCCTGATGAGGGGTCTGTTATTCCTCTCCAGAGATGGTGCTTGACCTGTCAAGCTCCTGTGTTAGTGTGACCTGTGCTGTTGCAACAAGAAAGATTCCAGTTTCAAGGTGACTCAAGTTAAGAGCAGTGGGGTAATCAGGTTGTTCTCACTGAATCCTGGTCTTCATTGGTGTGTTTTCTTGCAGGGAGTGCTGTTGGAGAGAAGTGGAAACACACTAAATAAGGAGAAATATGTGACCCAGCATGGAGCAGTTTGCAGGGGAGCCGGCTGGATTCGAACTGGGGACCTTTCGTCCCCAAGTCCGACTCTGATGTCACGACACCACCAGTCGGGTCACAGGAGTATAGATGGGGAAATGCAAGCAGACTGTTTCCACTGAGGTTGGGTGGGACTACAACTAGAGGTCATATGTTAAGAGTGAAAGGTGAAAACCTTAAAGGGGAACATGAGGGGAAACTCAGAGGGTCATGAGAGTGTGGAATGAGCTGCAAATGCAAGTGGTGCATGCAGACATCCCACCCTGCAAAAACTCATTTCAGGGAGGTAGCACCATCAATTTGCGAGAGACTCCTGGAACTTCCGGGAGAGGGGGGATGTCTGTGTGTGTGAGCTCAATTTCAACATTTAAGAGAAGTTGGGATGGGTACCTGGATGGCAGTGATGTGGAGGGCTATGGACCCAGTGCAGGTTGATGGGAGTAGGCAGCTTAAATGGCTTTCTATGGAATAGATCAGCCTGGGGCCTGTTCCTGTGTTGTATGACCTATGGAAGGCTATCTTAAGCATGAAAAAACAATTCCAAGAGAAGCTAGAGATAGAATCGGATGCACCTTAGCTTTGGCAGAGTTTGCATGCTATTACTTCCTACAAGGTGAAACCTAACATCATAAATGGCTGAATTAAGATCAATGCCTTTTATGTACACTTTGAAAGGCAGAATAAAATTATACATGTGTAATTCCCTGCAGCATCTTATATCTGTCTCAGAGGCCGACATCTGAACAGCTTTCAAGAGGGTTGAACCCTGACAAAGCTTCATGCCCAATGGTGCACCTGACAAGGCACTGAAAACCTGTGCCACCCAATCAACCAGTTCTATAGGGAATGAATCTCATTGGCACTGAAAACCCGTGCCACCCAACCAACCAGTTCTATAGGGAATGAATCTCATTGGCACTGAAAACCCGTGCCACCCAACCAACCAGTTCTTCATGGAATGAATCTCATTGGCACTGAAAACCCGTGCCACCCAACCAACCAGTTCTATAGGGAATGTATCTCATTGGCACTGAAAACCTGTGCCACCCAACCAACCAGTTCTATAGGGAATGAATCTCATTGGCACTGAAAACCTGTGCCACCCAACCAACCAGTTCTATAGGGAATGAATCTCATTGGCACTGAAAACCTGTGCCACCCAACCAACCAGTTCTATAGGGAATGAATCTCATTGGCACTGAAAACCTGTGCCACCCAACCAACCAGTTCTATAGGGAATGAATCTCATTGGCACTGAAAACCTGTGCCACCCAACCAACCAGTTCTATAGGGAATGAATCTCATTGGCACTGAAAACCTGTGCCACCCAACCAACCAGTTCTATAGGGAATGAATCTCATTGGCACTGAAAACCTGTGCCACCCAACCAACCAGTTCTATAGGGAATGAATCTCATTGGCACTGAAAACCTGTGCCACCCAACCACCAGTTCTGAATGAATCTCATTGGCACTGTGCCACCCAACCAACCAGTTCTATAGGGAATGAATCTCATTGGCACTGAAAACCTGTGCCACCCAACCAACCAGTTCTATAGGGAATGAATCTCATTGGCACTGAAAACCTGTGCCACCCAACCAACCAGTTCTATAGGGAATGAATCTCATTGCACTGAAAATCTCTATAGGGAATGAATCTCATTGGCACTGAAAACCTGTGCCACCCAACCAACCAGTTCTATAGGGAATGAATCTCATTGGCACTGAAAACCTGTGCCACCCAACCAACCAGTTCTATAGGGAATGAATCATTGGCACTGAATGTGGCACTGAAAACCTGTGCCACCCAACCAACCAGTTCTATAGGGAATGAATCTCATTGGCACTGAAAACCTGTGCCACCCAACCAACCAGTTCTATAGGGAATGAATCTCATTGGCACTGAAAACCTGTGCCACCCAACCAACCAGTTCTATAGGGAATGAATCTCATTGGCACTGAAAACCTGTGCCACCCAACCAACCAGTTCTATAGGGAATGAATCTCATTGGCACTGAAAACCTGTGCCACCCAACCAACCAGTTCTATAGGGAATGAATCTCATTGGCACTGAAAACCTGTGCCACCCAATCAACCAGTTCTATAGGGAATGAATCTCATTGGCACTGAAAACCTGTGCCACCCAACCAACCAGTTCTATAGGGAATGAATCTCATTGGCACTGCACTCACCCTTGCACCAGCTGCTCAACAACAATGCCTACGTCAGCCTCCTGTTTATTGATTATAACTCAGTGGTCAACATCATCATTCCTTCATTACTGATCAACAAGCTTCAAAACCTGAGCTCCTGTACCTCCCTCTGCAACTAGATCATCGACTTCCTGATCGGGAGATCAAAAATAACATCTCCTCCTCCAAGACAATCATCAGAGACTTATTGTAACTTAGTTATTTTGTTTTCTGTATTGCAGCCACAAACAACAAATTTCACAACATATGCCAGTGATAATAAACTTGATTCTGATTTTATAATGAAGGTCCACGAACAATGCATGATTATGCATTTTAAGCACTATTTATTTTGAAATTTGTAGCAATTTACTGTCTTTGGGCTGTACGTTTGCAACTTTGCACCTTACAATTGCTGCAAAGCAGCTAATTTCCTGTCATATGAGACAGTATTAATAGACCTGGTTCTGGTGTCACTGGAGACTTTGCTCCAGGAGGTCACCATGCCCTTAACAATAAGTAATGCAGAACTGGTGAGTAAGGCGAACAGATTATAATTACAAATGAGGCTAGTATGTGGATCCAGACAACACCAAGGAAACTCCAGTCCTTGTATCTATTCAAGAGACTGCAGAATGGATGAGCAAAACTACCATATTACAATGGTAGAAAGAATACATTTTCCAAAATCCCACCTCTTTCTTCTTGAGGTTCCCCTCAACTGGAAGGAAGTAAACGTAACTGCACTCTTTGACAAAGTTGGGAGAAGAGAATTGCAGAGAAAAAACTTCAAGTCTATCATTGAGTGAGTGGCAACAGCACATTTAAAAAAGTAGGACTGATCAGAATTGGCGTGTAACTTGTTCAAGTTTGCTGAGAATTGATGAGGAAGACAGCTATGCTGCTCATTAGATTTTCAGAAGACCTCGAATAAGGTGCCACAGAAGAAATCATAAAGCACATGGGAATGAAGGAAATATTCTTGTGTGGGTTGAGGATCAGTTAATAAACAGAAAATAATGACTCGGAATAAATAGGTCACTTTGAGATTCGGAGGTTGTTGACTAGTGTTGCAGGAGTTGATATAGTGTTGCAGGAGTTGATATTCTAATATTCAGTCAATATCAATGATCTTGTTGAGAGGGTTTACAATAATATACAGTATCCATGTTTGCTAATGATACCAAGTTGGGGTCTGTATGACTTGTAATGATGATACAGAGATGTTTTAAATGGATGTACACACAAAATGCTGGAGGAACTCAGCAGATCTATGGGAATAAATAAACAGCCGACATTTTGGGCCACGACCCTTTATCAGAGCTGGAGAGGAAGGGAAAGATGCCAGAATATGAAGGGAAGGATAAGGGAAGGAAGACAAGTTGGAAGGTGATAGGTGTAGACAGGTGGGTGGGGGAGGGGGGAGGGAGAGATGAAGTAACAAGCTTAGAGATGACAGGTGGAAAAGGTAAAGGACTGGAGAGTGGACCATGGGAGACAGGGAAGGAGGAAGGGCACCAGAGGGAGGTGATAAGCAGGGAAGAGAGGTAGTAAGAGGCCAGAGTGGGGAATGGAAGGGGTAAAATTACCAGAAGTAATTCAACTAAGAGAAATCATTGTTTCATGCCATCAGGTTAAAGACTACTTAGTTGGAATACGAGGTGTTGCAGTGTGGGATACGGGAAAATTGAGGTTGGTGGCAGTGGATGGGAGATCTCCAGAGTCGATGAGGTTGCTGGTGGTGTCAGAGACAATATCCTGATGGTCTGAAGTGAGGTCCTTTTCAAGGGGTCAGTAAGAGGAGGTGTCCAGAGAATTGACACCTGGTCACAAGATTCACAAAGCTGAATGGTTGGGTAGGCCCATTGTTTCTGCCTCCTCTTGCATCCACATACCACAACTCCATTTTATCCCTCTTGTTTCAGTTGCGTCCCACCTACATCTGCAAGTCACCTTCCAGCTTCTTACATCATTCCCCCCTCCCCCATCCACTTGGCTTCACCTTACACCTTCAAGATCGGTCTCCTTCTCCTCTCCCTACACTTTTATTCTGGCATCTTCCCGCTTCCTTACCAGTCCTGATGGAATGTCCCAGCCTGAAGCATCAACAGTTTATTCATTGTTGTAGCGTGGACGAAATCACCAGAGAGACAGAGTCACTGGTAGGTACAAAGCAGCCTCTTTATTCGACACAAGCTACAGCAGGCATCTTACGGACGGAGACGCTTTCTGCAGAAAGGTCAGCTAGCCCAATGCGGGCTCAATATTTATATGCTAAACACAAAGGCAATCGCTACTTAAAAAGTTATAGACAATGCTTCCTTTTGAGGCTACATACAAAATATCACACAACCCTTTCCTTCCGACGCCAACCTGTCTGGGTTGGTATCCACAACCTTCAGGAATGTAAGTTAAGTTTACGATACATTTATTTGGCATTTCCCATGCTAAGATAGAAGATAATTAATATTTATAATGTATAGATAATACTGACTTCAAAACTACAGCATCAGGTCAAACTACGGCGCCAGAAGCATAGGAAGTGCATTGTCAAGTCGAAGTCTGGTGGCCAAAGTCATTTAAGTGTAAACAAATCATTATCCAAAATAAATTCACTCTAACATTCATTTGCATAGATGATGCCTGACCTGCTGAGTTCCTCCAGCGTTTTGTGTGTGTTGTCCTGGATTTCCAGCATCTGCAGTATCTTTTGTGTTTGAAATGGATTCATGCAGGTTATGTGAATCTGCAAGGTCACAGCTGATAGAGTGTAATGTGGAAAAGTGCAAGAGGAAATTTGGTTGGGAAAATAGAAAAGTAGAGTAGTTAAATGATGAGAGACTGTAAGGAGTTGGTGCTCAGAGTGACCTGGGTACCAGTGTACGTGAATCACTGATGCCAAAATACAGCAAACAGTTAGAAAGACAAATGGTTTGCTCGTCTTTATTGAACGAAGAAGGAGTACAAGAATAATAACATTCAAGTGCATTTATATAAATATCTGGTAAGATTGTGCCTGGAATATTGTAAAGAGATCTGGTCTCTCGAGCTAATAAAGGATATGAAAACAAACGAGACTGTGGATTCTGGGATCTGCCAGCAAAAACAAAACTCTGAAAGAACTTAGCTCATCAATTAGTATCTGCAGAGAAAGAATAAATGTTGATGTTCCAGGCTGAGACCTTGCACCAGGAGTGGACTGGGTGTGAATAAATGATATACTGTACAGTGGATTCTGGTCAGTTATTCTATCAGTTAATCCAGACAGCCACTTATTTGGGACAACTCTAAATGAACATAAACTAATCAAAAAAAAAGCCAGAATTTCCTCACGTATTTGGGACACTATGTCTCTTAACTGGGACGGCAGAGTATTGCCAAACAGTTTCGAACTAGCGTCAGTTGTGTGCACTTGTGTGCCATTAAATACTCCACCGTGCTTAGAGTGAACAGTTTTTAAATATCATCAGCTTGTGTTCAAAAAAGCAGTGGTTTATGTCAGGGATAGGTAGCGAGAAATAAGCAGTAAGACAATTCAGAACTGTTTTTCTCACTGCAGTTTCAAGCAGTCAGGCTTGGAGATGCAAGAAATGGCTGGGAATGAAAGTGAAACAATTTCACTGCTTCAACAAATTAGAAACCACAAAGAAAGTTAAGATATTGACAATCATCTTGAATATTACAATGAAAATGAGCATTTGGAGAATGCAACAGTTTCTAACTAGCATCAGTTGTGTGCATGTGTCTGGCCATGAGACACTACAGCATGCTTAGAGCAAATAGTTTTTAAATAGCATCAATTGCGTATGCTTGTGCTGTGGTATTCATTTGAGCCTACTGATGCCAAATGACAAAGCAACAATTTTTGACACTACTTCAACACTGATTTTGTTCATTTACAGTCAATCAAAAAGAACAGAGCAGCGTACACTGTATCAACTCTGCTGTCGAGAACTATTAGGTGTTATCATAGTCCTACAGTTATATTGGTAATATTCTAATTTGTTCTGTATTTATTTAAATACATAATTTGTTGCTCAGTTGAACATAGTTTGCCCTTTTAAAACTATTTTCATGAAAATTTGGCTAATTGTGGCAGCCACTTAATTGGGCCAAAATGCACTGATCCTGGTGTGTCCCCATTAACTGGAATCCACCATTCTGATAAATGGATGAAGGGTTAGTGAGGTAGAAGATCAGCCATGATTGCACTGACTGGTAGGACATACATGAATAGGCAAAGTGACCTACTTCTGCTTCGATTTTTTTAATGATCTCAAAAGCACGGTCAAGATCAATGAGCCTACCTTCAAAAGTCATATTCCATTAACTGCACCAACAGCCTAATTGACTATTAAATCACCAGTTTTGCATCAGACTATAAATCAGGCCTCATATGTAACATTAGAGTACATCACCTGTTCTATCCATGCACCAACAATTAACCCCCAAATCCAAATCTCACAGGTTACACAAACTGCTCGTTTCAACCAAGATAGCCATGTCAACCAGGTGACACTTACCGACAAATTGTATTGCCCCTTGCAGAACAGGATGGTGCACGGTCAGAAGCACTGGGTGCTTACTAAATGGGATAGGTGGACCACCACAGAATGAAAGTATCATGACTGCATTTAGTATGCTGGGCACTGACCTACATGATTCACTGCCAATGGTCACGTCAACTGGATCTTGAGGAAATGCTATGACCTTCTAAAATATACCAGTGTTGCCTGCAAATTATGTGCATGCAGTAATTGTGCCCTGTACCCTAGTTAAGCTTGCAACTCCAGTGAAATTACTGCACATTCTCAGTAAATTTGAACAGTCTTAATACCTCTTACACAACAGAGGACAACTAACTGTGAGTTATTAAAAACAGCTCCAATCTGAGAGAAGCCAAACGCTAAAGATTTGTCACCACATTAAAAGGCAATGCTATTCTTTCCCTATTGTTGTAATTGTAGCAGGTGATTTATTTCAGTGAGGACTTTGTGTAAGGCAACCTGCACCTCAACTAGGTATCTTACTGAAGTTCAGAGAGGAGAATGTTCCATAAAGATTCTGTGCATAAACAAACTTCTGCAATGAGCCTTTCTCCACTTCCCCTCATGTCAGGATCAGTGGCTGTCCCAGCTCTGCTTGGTCCCTGTTATTAGTCACAGAATTGTACAACATAGGGACTTTGTACATTTGACCCATTGTGTCCGTTCTATCAAAGAGCTCATTGACACTAATCTGATTTCCTGTTATAATAATCAATTAACCTAGTAACTCACACATCTTTTGAGTGTGCCTCAGTAGCTGCACAGCAAATTCCTAATGGGAATGGATGCATCTGGTGGGATCTCAGAGCGAATGTGTAGACTCCACAGACAACACTAGAGATCAGGAAGGAAGCTAATGTTTGTATCAGACCTCCAAGGTAATCAGTTTCTCTCTCTTTGATCCAATACCATTCCCTACTACCATAACACACATCAAAGTTGCTGGTGAATGCAGCAGGCCAGGCAGCATCTCTGGGCAGAGGTACAGTCGATGTTTCGGGCTGAGACCCTTCGTCAGGATGAACTGAAAGAAGAGCTAGTAAGAGATTTGAAAGTGGGACGGGGAGGGGGAGGGGGACGGGGAGATCCAGAGTGATCGGAGAAGACAGGAGGGGGAGGGATAGAGTCAAGAGCTGGACAGGTGATTGGCAAAAGGGATATGAGAGGATCAACTGTCCAGCTCTTGGCTCCATCCCTCCCCTTCCTGCCTTCTCCTATCATTTTGGATCTCCCCCTCCCCCTCCCACTTTCAAATCTCTTACTAGCTCTTCTATCAGTTCATCCTGACGAAGGGCCTCGGCCCGATACGTAGACTGTACCTCTTCCTAGAGATGCTGCCTGGCCTGCTGCGTTCACCAGCAACTTTGATGTGTGTTGCTTGAATTTCCAGCATCTGCAGAATTCCTCGCGTTTGCGCTACTACCATAATACCATTCTCCTCCCTTCCAACCCACCATTACAGCCTTCGCCACAATTTGTCTACTTTGACTCTCCTTCATTATCTTTAAAATTCTGTAAGAAAACCTCAGACAAAATATTAATTTGCATACAAGAAATATTTTGCTGCTAATCATTTCCCCACCATACTGTATATAAATAGCGCACATCCCGCACACTGATTAGGTCTGAGCATTGAACCAAACTTGAATGAGTAAGACATGCCCACTTCGCCTGTTTGACTGAAAGTGAAAAAATGGAGCGGAGCCTCATGTAGTTTTCAGGTATCTGCAACAGGTAGACAGATACTATTTCAGAACAGATATTGCCAACCTCGGGAAGGCGCCGAACAGCAAGGACATTCGTAGTCTAACCACGTCAACAACATTTTCCTGAGTTACCGCCTTTAAAAGCCCTTGCAACGATCAATGCACACCGAAACCAGGACTGACCCTGTCCCTCAAGATGAAAGGGGGCGAACTACTTTTCTTATCCTTACTATGTAATATTATTGCTATTAAATTTATATATTCGACACGTCTCAATAGCATTTTCGAGATTAATCATGGAACATTAAAGCGTGGACACGAGCGGATTTCCAAATATATTACCAGTTTTTGAGGGTCTTGGATTAGGTTCCGGGCCAATGTAATGACGTTAGATCATCAGAACTCAGGCGTCCCCGCAGCATTAGGGCGAGTCTGGGAGATGTTAATGTCGTGGACGCAATATATTAGCGTAAAAATGGGATGCAATGGTGTGGGAAGCGGTGGAGTCCAATGACATAGTAGTGGTTACGAATACGAAGGATGACAAGTTGGGGTACCGATGGTTAATGACCCTACCAAATTGAACAGAAATACGAATGCGATGTGAAACAGGGTCAAAGACGCTTGGAGAGGGGAGGTGAGCAGGATGAAAGGATTCCCTTATATTTGCCACATTATCTTTCCTCTAGTTTGTCAGTGACCTCTCTCTGCATTATCTCGTACTGATTGGTAAGCTCTTGGTTCTTCTCCAGCAAGGCTTTGCCGAGCTTAGCCGCCAGGATGAGATCGTTATCCGTTTGCCGAAGCTGAGAGAGCAGGTCCTCGATGCCGGGGCTACCGGCTGCTACTTCCTCGCTGTAACTCTCCTGGCGGCTGGTCGCCAGCACAGGGAAGCGTTCGTCGAACAGCAGGTTGGCACTGCCGTCGCCCTCAAGCCCTGGAGGTGTTGGGAGTGGAGAAATGGGCGGCAGTCTCGGCTGATTGCTGGCCTGATGGTGTTCGGCCTGCTGAACGCCAAACGAGTGGTGGGGCTCGTCACCCTGCCGAAACTCCTGCAGCCATAAAGCCGCCATAGTTCCAGCTGCGCTGGGCAGATTATAATGGGCTCCGATCCCGGCTCAGCTCACAGATTGCACCGAATCCCATGGACCTTTCTCCCGTGCCCTGGCCGGGGATCAGGATGGCGTGACCCAGTTCCCCCGCTCGCAGCACTCGGTGTCCCGTGTGGTGATATCCCGTGTCAGAACGTGATTGGACAGTGTTCGGAGAAATCATCGAGAAACTTGTATGGTAAACGTGGTTGCAGTTGCTGCAGTAAATAAAAGTTCCAGTTCTATTACACTGAAACGAAAGGGTGGGCTGGGGAGTTGGCAGCTGATACCGGCGAGGAGACCAGGGCGTGGTGGCTGAGGCTGGAACTGGAGTTGGCTCGACGGGAAGCTGGCTGTGTTTTGCTTGATGCGTGAATGTGGTTTGGAACCTGTTGAGGGAAAGAGAGTGGGGAAGGAACGGAAATTGCTGGGAGGGGGTCGTGTGGGTCCGGTAATGGCGGACAAGATAAGAGGTGGGGTTGAGGGAAAGAAAGTGGAGAAGGAGAGGGATAGGGACTTGGGATCAGAGGTGGGTAGCTGGGGAGAGGTGGATTATTGTGAAGGGAGAAATAAAGGGAATGAGGAGGTAGTGAGGGGTCGGATGAATAAAAACCAAGACAAAGGGAATAAAAGAATAAGAAATGATAGCGGTGAAAGCTCTGAAAGTGAGGAAGATGAACAAGCTCAGAGAGGAGGTGTTGTCATAATTAGGTTTAATGAGAAGGCTCAGGGACATATGAAGAAAATTAACCCGTTTGTGCTAACAACAACTCTGACAAATAAGATAGGGGAAATAGTATTTGCAGAAGTCCTTAATGATGGCAACTTATTGGTAAGATGTGGGAATGAGGAACAACTTGAGAAAGCACTCAAGCTAAAAGAGATGGGGAAATGCAAGGTGGAATACACTGGGAGGGTGGGAGCACAAAATAGTGGTTGTAAAGGAGTGATCATGGGGATACCAATGTGTATAAATATGGAGGAGATAAAGAGGAATATCAAAGGAGGGAAAGTAATGAATGTTCAAAGACTGAAAACAACAAAGGAGGGAGTGAAAAAGGAAAGTGAATCTGTATTGATTGAATTGGAAGAAGAAAGAGTGCCAAGGAAGGTGTTCCTGGGTTTCATGAGCTACCCAGTAAGGGTGTATGTGCCAAAGCCACTGAGGTGCTATAATTGTCAAAGGTTTGGACACGTGGCTAAAAACTGTAAAAGGCAGAGGAGATGTGCTAGATGTGGGGGTGATCATGAATATGGAAAGTACAGAACAGGAGTGCAACCAAAATGCTGCAATTGTGGAGGAGCTCATAATGTTGCATATAGTGGGTGTGAGGTTGTCAGACGGGAGACTAAAATTCAAGAAATAAGAGTGAAAAGAAAGATCACTTATGCAGAAGCTGTAAGAATGTCAGGAGAATAGAATAATGCTCCGAATGAACAGGGAGCAATAGGGATACGAGAGATGCAACAAAGAACAAATGACAGGATTTATGTAGACAAAAAGGCTCTAGTAACATTCATTGCAGGAGTAATTAATAGTACGGCTGAGGTAAAGTCAAAAAGTGACAAAATTCAGCTGGTGGTAAAAGCAGCAGTAAACCATTTAGGGTTAGTAGGACTGGCATGGGAGGAAGTGAGGGAGAACCTCAGTAATCAGTCAAGCCAGGAAGTGTCATGTGTTGGTTAATACTAATTATGGTGATTCTTTTACAATGGGATGCAAGGAGCTTACTGGCCAATAGCCAGGAATTCAAGCACTTTATTAAAGAAATGGTTGTAAAACCGGATGTAGTGTGTATTCAGGAAACTTGGTTGAAACCAACTTTAGACTTTGTGGTATATGGGTATACAATGATAAGGAAAGATAGAAATCTAGGGGGAGGAGGGGGCTGTGCTATGTTAATCAAGCAAAGTATACCATATAGGGTACTGGAAAAAGGAGATGATCAGGAATACATGGTGGTGGAAGTGTGGGAAGAGGGGAGGGAGTGGTTATAATTAACTACTACAATCCATGTAAAAGGTTGGATTTGGACAGCCTATTAAAGATACAAGGACAAAACAGACATAAAGTAGTGTGGTGTGCAGCTTTCAATGCTCAAAGCACAATATGGGGGGATCAGATTACAGATCCAAATGGAAAGGTAATTGAAGATTTGATGGAAGAAAGGGATTTGCTGTGTATGAATGATGGTAGAGGCACAAGGATAGACATAACAACAGGAACTGAGTCAGTGTTAGATATTACATTCGTGTCTAATACCTTGGCTGGCATTAGTAACTGGGGAGTTTGGACTGCTTCAACAGTAGACAGTGATCACTACCCAGTTTTTTTTTTAAATTTTATTTTTAGATCACGACCCAGTTTTATGTTCAGTGGGTGAAAGAGTTGAAGTAAGACCAGGTGGCGGAACCCCAAAGTGGGTGTTTGGAAAAGCAGATTGGGGTAAGTTCCAGAAGTTGAGTGAAGAAGGGTTGACAAAGATTGATATTTCTGGAAATGTAGATAAATTAAACAGTCAGGTGACTTCAGCAATTATCATGGCAGCAGAAGGATCTATACCTAGGAGTAAAAATAGGATGAATAGGAAACTGGTACCATGGTGGACAGAGGAATGTTGTCAGGCTGTAAAAAACAGAAATAGAGCATTCAGGCTAGTTAAAAGAACCCATAATATGCAGCATTTGGTTCAATATAAGAAAGCACAGGCAGTGGTGAGAAGAACTATACGTCAAGCTAAAAGGGCAAGTTGGAGGAGTTTTTGCGACAAGATAGGAAGAACAACACCTGTGGGAGAGATATGGGGAGTGATTAAGAGGATGGGAGGAGATAGAAGGGAATGGGAATATCCAGTAATGATATCTGAGGAGGAAACTGCAGTCTCCAGTAGGGATAAGGCTGAGATCATGGCCAAGTCATTTGTACTGATACACAGTTCAGAAAATTTGTCTTAAGAAGGGAGAAGGAGAAGGGAAAGAATAATGAGTTAACACCCAGGTGTGTTAAACAGGAGGGAAGGGACAGATGATATAATTGATGATCCATTTACATTAGCAGAAATGGTGAGAGCAATAAAGAGATTGGGACCAGTCTCCCCAGGGAAAGATCTGATATGCTCTGTGATGCTAAAAAATCTAGGAGAAGGAGCGCTCTTGAAGTTGCTGCATTTTTATAACAGAGTGTGGGAGGAGGGAAGATTACCAAGTGCATGGAAAGAAGCAGTAGTAATTCCAATAAGGAAGCCTGCAAGGATCCGTCAAAACCCACGAGCTACAGACCAATTGCATTAACATCAAGTATATGTAAGATAATGGAAAGGATGATAACAGAAAGCTTATCATATGAGCTTGAGAAAAGGGGAATGCTGGCAAGTTATCAGAGTGGTTTTAGAAAGGGAAGGAATTCCATGGACTCAGTGATTATGTTAGAGACTGAAATAAGGAAGGCCCAGGCAAATAGAGAGTCAGTAGTGGCAGTGTTCTTTGACATTGAAAAAGCCTATGATATGATGTGGAAGGAAGGATTATTAATTAAACTGCACAAGATGGGGGTTGGTGGGAGAGTTTTTAATTGGATTAAAGATTTTTTGTTTGGTAGAAAAATTCAAGTTCGGATTGGATCAGAATTATCAAAACAGTACATAGTGGAAAATGGCACACCTCAAGGTAGTGTGATTAGCCCGTAACTTTTCATCATTATGATCAATGATGTCTTCACAAAGGTACCAGTGGATATAGGTAGGTCACTGTTTGCGGATGATGGGGCCTTGTGGAAAAGAGGCAGGAACATGGACCATATAATCAGGAAACTACAAGAAGCAATTGATGAAGTGGTGGAGTGGGGTTATGATTGGGGATGTAGATTTTCAGTAGATAAAACTCAAACTGTATTTTTTACCAGGAAAAAGGCTGAGGTAGGGAAGAAGTTAAGGATGTATGGGGTTGAATTAGAAAGGGTTGTATCATTTAAATTTCTGGGAGTGATATTTGATTCACGATTAACATGGGCAGACCATATCAGGAAAGTTGAGGATAAATGTAAAAAAGTAATAAATGTGATGAGATGTTTGACTGGTAGGGAATGGGGAGCAAGTTGTTCAGCTTTGAAGAGAATGTATGTGGTTTTAGTGAGATCTGTGTTAGACTATGGAAATATAGCATATGGATCAGCAGCTAGGTCTCTTATAAGGAAACTGGATGTGATTCAGGCTCAGGCCTTGAGAGTGTGCAGTGGGGCTTTTAAAACGTCACCAGTGTCAGCCCTACAGGTAGAAATGGGAATAATGCCTTTGGAGCTAAGAAGGATGCAACTGATGACAAACTACTGGGCTAACTTGCAGGGGCACAATGATTCTCACCCTGCTGAAGGAGTGTTGCAGGAGTGCTGTGAAAATGGGAGGTTTCAGAGGGATACCTTTAGTCGGGTAGGGAATGATATCGCGAAAGAATGTGGAGTATTTGATCTGAGGAGAAGTCCTTCAGTAGTTTATCCGGTAGTAGCTCCATGGAAGCTTGTATGGCCTGACATAGACTGGCATTTGTTAGAGGTAAAATGGAAAGAAAGATATAAAACAGATTTGGTAAATGCATTTAACTGTCATGTGATGGAAAAGTATAGTGATTATACTCACATTTATACGGATGGTGCGAAGGAACCTGAAACAGGAGTGACAGGGTTTGGGGTGGTAATACCAGCAAAAGAAACTGGAATCAGCAGAAGAACATCTAATAAGTTAGGGGTGTTTACAGTGGAGATGCTGGCAGTGTTGGTTGCGTTGCAATGGGTGCAGAAAGCCAGACAAGCCAAAGCATTGATATGTTCAGATTCATCCTCAGTTCTAGCAAGTTTAAGGTCTTTTCACACAAACAGTCGGCAAGATGTACTTTATGAAGTCCTTCAGTGAGTTACAAGAATTGCAAATCAGGGAGGTCAGGTAAAATTTCTATGGGTTCCAGCACATGTAGGGGTGAAGGGGAATGAGAGGGTGGATGAGTTGGCAAAGAGGGCGTTAAAGAAAGAAAATGTGGAAATGCACATTAGTATCAGTAAAGCAGAGGTTAAGTGTGTAATCTGGGAAAAAGTCAATCGAATGTGGCAAGAAAGATGGGACAGGGAGGGGAAAGGGAGGCATTTATATCAAATACAAAAGAGTGTTGCAGGTACTAGGGTAGGTAATGGAAACAGAAGAGAGGAAATTGTGTGGACTAGGTTAAGGCTGGGGCATTGTGCATTAAACAAAACATTGAAAATGATAGGGAAACACCAGACAGGATTGTGTGAGGAATGTCAGGAAGAGGAGTCAGTAGAACATGTAGTTTTGTGTTGCAGGAAGTATGGGAGACAGAGAGAGATGATGAGAAATAAATTAAGGGAGTTGGGGATGCAGGAATTCACATTAAAAGGGTTGCTGGGCATGGGTGAGAGAGCACAAGTCTGGATATTATTAGCGTTTTTAAGGGGTACAGCGGTTTTTTATGGGATATGACGGATAAACAGGAATAGGGTACTAGGAAGGTCAAAGATGGGAGGGTACAATGTAGGTTTGTGTGTGTGTGTGTGTGTGTGTGTGTGTGTCTGCGTGTGCGTTTAGGTGAAGGGATTTAGAATATATGTCCAGTGCACATTCCGGAGCAGACGGTGGCGGTAATGCACCATTAAGCTGGACGCCGACCGTCGTAAAACAAGATACAGACAGACAGACACTTAAATAACTTTGGCCACCAGACTTCTACTTGACAATGCACTTCCTATGCTTCTGGCGCCGTAGTTTGACCTGATGCTGTAGTTTCGAAGACAGTATTGTCTATACATTATAAATATTAACTATTTTCTATCTTAGCATGGGAAATGCCAAATAAATGTATCATAGACTTAACTTACATTCCTGAAGGTTGTGGGTACCAACCCAGACAGGTTGGCGTCGGAAGGAAAGGGTGGTGTGATATTTTGTATGTAGCCTCAAAAGGAAGCATTGTCTATAACTTTTTAAGTAGCGATTGCCTTTGTGTTTAGCATATAAATATTGAGCCCGCATTGGGCTAGCAGACCTTTCTGCGGAAAGCGTCTCCGTCCGTAAGATGCCTGCTGTAGCTTGTGTCAAATAAAGAGGCTGCTTTCTACCTACCAGTGACTCTGTCTCTCTGGTGATTTCGTCCACGCTACAACAATGAATAAACTGTTGATGCTTCAGGCTGGGACATTCCATCAGGACTGGTAAGGAAGGGGGAAGATGCCAGAATAAAAGTGTGGGGAGAGGAGAAGGAGACCGAGCTTCAAGGTGATAGGTGAAGCCAAATGGATGGGGGCCGGGGGAATGATGTAAGAAGCTGGAAGGTGACTTGCAGATGTAGGTGGGACGCAACTGAAACAAGAGGGATAAAATGGAGTTGTGGTATGTGGATGCGAGAACAGGCAGAAACAATGGGCCTACCCAACCATTCAGCTTTGTGAATCTTGTGACCAGGTGTCAATTCTCTGGACACCTCCTCTTACTGACCCCTTGAAAAGGACCTCACTTGGGACCATCAGGATATTGTCTCTAACACCACCAGCAACCTCATCGACTCTGGAGATCTCCCATCCACTGCCACCAACCTCAATTTTCCCGTATCCCACACTGCAACACCTCGTATTCCAACTAAGTAGTCTTTAACCTGATGGCATGAACATTGATTTCTCTTACTTGAATTACTTCCGATAATTTTGCACCTTCCATTCCCCACTCTGGCCTCTTACTACCTCTCCTCCCTGTTTATCACCTCCCTCTGGTGCCCTTCCTCCTTCCCTGTCTCCCATGGTCCACTCTCCAGTCCTTTACCTTTTCCACCTGTCATCTCTAAGCTTGTTACTTCATCTCTCCCTCCCCCCTCCCCCACCCACCTGTCTACACCTATCACCTTCCAACTTGTCTTCCTTCCCTTACCCCTCCCTTCATATTCTGGCATCTTTCCCTTCCTCTCCAGCCCTGATAAAGGGTCTTGGCCCAAAACATCGGCTGTTTATTTATTCCCATAGATCTGCTGAGTTCCTCCAGCATTTTGTGTGTACATCCATTTAAAACTTCTCTGCATCATCATTACAAGCCATACAGACCCCAACTTGATATCATTATCAAACATGGATACTGTATATTATTGTAAACCCTCTCAACAAGATCATTGATATTGACTGAATATTAGAGCTCAACATCAACTCCTGCAACACTAGTCAACAACCTCCCAATCTCAAAGTGACCTATTTATTCCTAGTCATTATTTTCTGTTTATTAACTGATCCTCAACCCACACAAGAATATTTCCTTCATTCCCATGTGCTTTATGATTTCTTCTGTGGCACCTTATTCAAGGTCTTCTGAAAATCTAATGAGCAGCATAGCTGTCTTCCTCATCAATTCTCAGCAAACTTGGACAAGTTACACGCCAATTCTGATCAGTCCTACTTTTTCAAATGTGCTCTTGCCACTCACTCAATGATAGACTTTAAGTATTTTCTCTGCAATTGTCTTCTCCCAACTTTGTTAAGTAGTGGGGTTACATTTACTTCCTTCCAGTTGAGGGGAACCTCAAGAAGAAAGAGGTGGGATTTTGGAAAATGTATTCTTTCTACCATTGTAATATGGTAATTTTGCTCATCCATTCTGCAGTCTCTTGAATAGATACAAGGACTGGAGTTTCCTTGGTGTTGTCTGGATCCACATACTAGCCTCATTTGTAATTACAATCTGTTCGCCGTACTCACCAGTTCTGCAGTACTTATTGTTAAGGGCATGATGACCTCCTGGAGCAAAGTCTCCAGTGACACCAGAACCAGGTCTATTAATACTGTCTCATATGACAGGAAATTAGCTGCTTTGCAGCAATTGTAAAGTGCAAAGTTGCAAACGTACAGCCCAAAGACAGTAAATTGCTACAAGTTTCAAAATACATAGTGTTTAAAATACATAATGATGCGTTGTTCGTGGACCTTCATTATAAAATCAGAATCAAGTTTATTATCACTGGCATATGTTGTGAAATTTGTTTTTTGTGGCTGCAATACAGAAAACAAAATAACTAAGTTACAATAAGTCTTTGATGATTGTCTTGGAGGAGGAGATGTTATTTTTGATCTCCCGATCAGGAAGTCGATGATCTAGTTGCAGAGGGAGGTACAGGAGCTCAGGTTTTGAAGCTTGTTGATCAGTAATGAAGGAATGATGATGTTGACCACTGAGTTATAATCAATAAACAGGAGGCTGACGTAGGCATTGTTGTTGAGCAGCTGGTGCAAGGGTGAGTGCAGTGCCAATGAGATTCATTCCCTATAGAACTGGTTGGTTGGGTGGCACAGGTTTTCAGTGCCAATGAGATTCATTCCCTATAGAACTGGTTGGTTGGGTGGCACAGGTTTTCAGTGCCAATGAGATACATTCCCTGTGGAACTGGTTGGTTGGGTGGCACAGGTTTTCAGTGCCAATGAGATTCATTCCCTATAGAACTGGTTGGTTGGGTGGCACAGGTTTTCAGTGCCAATGAGATTCATTCCCTATAGAACTGGTTGGTTGGGTGGCACGGGTTTTCAGTGCCAATGAGATTCATTCCCTATAGAACTGGTTGGTTGGGTGGCACAGGTTTTCAGTGCCAATGAGATTCATTCCCTATAGAACTGGTTGGTTGGGTGGCACAGGTTTTCAGTGCCAATGAGATTCATTCCCTATAGAACTGGTTGGTTGGGTGGCACAGGTTTTCAGTGCCAATGAGATTCATTCCCTATAGAACTGGTTGGTTGGGTGGCACAGGTTTTCAGTGCCAATGAGATACATTCCCTATAGAACTGGTTGGTTGGGTGGCACAGGTTTTCAGTGCCAATGAGATTCATTCCCTATAGAACTGGTTGGTTGGGTGGCACAGGTTTTCAGTGCCAATGAGATTCATTCCCTATAGAACTGGTTGGTTGGGTGGCACAGGTTTTCAGTGCCAATGAGATTCATTCCCTATAGAACTGGTTGGTTGGGTGGCACAGGTTTTCAGTGCCAATGAGATTCATTCCCTGTGGAACTGGTTGGTTGGGTGGCACAGGTTTTCAGTGCCAATGAGATTCATTCCCTATAGAACTGGTTGGTTGGGTGGCACAGGTTTTCAGTGCCAATGAGATTCATTCCCTATAGAACTGTTTGGTTGGGTGGCACAGGTTTTCAGTGCCAATGAGATTCATTCCCTATAGAACTGGTTGGTTGGGTGGCACAGGTTTTCAGTGCCAATGAGATTCATTCCCTATAGAACTGGTTGATTGGGTGGCACAGGTTTTCAGTGCCTTGCCAGGTACACCATTGTGCCTGAAGCTTTGTAAGGGTTCTCCCTCTGGAAAGCTATTCGGATGTCGGCCTCTGAGACAGATATAAGATGCTGCATGAAATTACACATGTATAATTTTATTCTGCCTTTGAAAGTGTACATAAAAGGCATTCATCTTAATTCAGCCATTTATGATGTTAGGTTTCACCTTGTAGGAAGTAATAGCATGCAAACTCTGCCAAAGCTAAGGTGCATCCGATTCTGTCTCCAGCTTCTCTTGGAACTGTTTTTTCATACTTAAGATAGCCTTCCATAGGTCATAGAGTCATAGGTCATACAACACAGGATCAGGCCCCAGGCTGATCTACTTCATAGAAAGCCATTTAAGCTGCCTACTCCCATCAGCCTGCACTGGGTTCATAGCCCTCCACATCACTGCCATCCAGGTACCCATCCCAACTACTCTTAAATGTTGAAATTGAGCTCACACGCAGACATCCTGCCTCTCCCGGAAGTTGCAGGAGTCACCCGCACATTAACAGTGGCTCCCTGATGGCTGCAAATTATGTACAATATCCTGGAAATGGATTTTTTTCACAGAGAGAGAGAGAGACACACACACACAGAGGGGGGAGGGGGGAGGGAGGGGGAGGGGAGAGGGTGGAGGGAGGAGGCGGGAGGGGAGAGGGGGCGCAGGGAGAGAGGATGGATGGATGGCAGAGTGTTCCAAAAAAAGAAAAAAGAAAATATAAAACGTACTTCACCCCAGACTACACGAAAGAGTACCCCTGCCTAACAGGGGTCAAAATAATGACAGTGTTGCTCGCTGCACTGCTTGTAACAGTGACCTTTCTATTGCCCATGGTGGGTTAAGACTGTAAAAGACATGTTGAGGTGAGTTTAACAGGTGTCATTCATTCATTATCATAACTAACGTTATTTAAACTAGCCGGCTAGCTGCTGAGGAGCTACTCTATTGCAGCTATCCCACCTCTCCGGAAAGTTCCAGGAGTCTCTCGCAAATTGATGGTGCTACCTCCCTGAAATGAGTTTTTGCAGGGTGGGATGTCTGCATGCACCACTTGCATTTGCAGCTCATTCCACACTCTCATGACCCTCTGAGTTTCCCCTCATGTTCCCCTTTAAGCTTTTCACCTTTCACCCTTAACCCATGACCTCTAGTTGTAGTCCCACCCAACTTCAGTGGAAAAAGCCTGCTTGCATTTCCCCATCTATACTCCTGTGACCCGACTGGTGGTGTAGTGGCATCAGAGTCGGACTTGGGGACGAAAGGTCCCCAGTTCGAATCCAGCCGGCTCCCCTGCAAACTGCTCCATGCTGGGTCACATACTTCTCCTTATTTAGTGTGTTTCCACTTCTCTACAACAGCACTCCCTGCAAGGAAACACACCAATGAAGACCAGGATTCAGTGAGAACAACCTGATTACCCCACTGCTCTTAACTTGAGTCACCTTGAAACTGGAATCTTTCTTGTTGGAACAACACAGGTCACACTAACACAGGAGCTTGGCAGGTCAAGCACCATCTCTGGAGAGGAATAAACAGACCCCTCCTCAGGGCAGACTGGAAAGGAAGGGGACAGAAGCTGGAATAAAGTGGTGTGGGGACAGGAAGGAGTACAATCTGGAAGGTGATAGGCGAGACCAGGTGAGGGGGAAGGGGAGGGGGGTGTGAGAGGCTGGGAGGTGATAGGTGGAAGAAGTAAAGGGCTGGAGAAGAGGGAATCTGATAGAGATCATGGAAGAAAGGGAAGGAGGAGGGGGGAACCAGAGGAAGTGAAGAGAAGGGTAAGAGGGGAGCCAGCATGAGGGCTGGAAACAGAGAGAAGGAGGGAGTGGGGAAAGATTACTGGAAGTTGGAGAACTCGGTGTTTGTGCCATTAGGCTGGAGGCTACCCAGATCGAATATGAGATGTTGCTCCATCAATCTGAGTGTGGCCTCTTTGAGCAGTAGAGGAGACAATCAGCTCGCCAAAATGGGAATAGGAAGTTGAATTGAAATGGATAGCCACTGGGAGACCCTGCCTTTTGTGGCAGATAGAGTGAAGGTGCTCAACTATATGATACCCCAATCTACGCTGAATCTCACCAATGTAGAGGAGGCTGCACCAAGTTACAGCAGGTGACCCAAGCAGACCTGCCGGTGAACTATCGCCTCACACGGGCGGACTGTTTAAGGGTCTGAATAGTGGTGAGGGAGGTGGTCCAGGGGCAGTTCACAGGGATAAGTGGAGGAGGGTGATCAGTGGGGAGGGATGAGTGGACAAGCAGAAAGCGAGAGTGGGGGCGGGCAGGGAGAAGATGTGTTTAGTGGTAGGATCCTGCTGTAGATGGGAGAAGTTTTGGAGAGTGATGTGCTGGATACAGAGGCTCGTGGGCTGGTAGGTAAGGACAAAGGGAACCCAGTGTGCTGCAATGACAGTGTTTTCTCAAATGTTGCAAAGATGGACCAGTAGTAGTCATGGGATCCACTGCAAAGGCCCATGGATACAGCAGTAAATGCAAGAAACTTCAAACAAAAGACCGGAGTTATTGGAGAAGCCATGGAATTAATTTTCACAGTTCACAGTTGCAGCAGATAGACTGGACAGGTGCATGATGGAAACAAGTCTAAAGTCATATAGGAGCTGATTGGGTAAATATGATCAGTACTATTTTCTTGTATGGGGTGGGGGGCAAAACACTGAGACAGATTAGTTGAGCCAATTGGACTGTTTTGGAATTCAACTCCCATATAATACTATGGTACCAAAGACATTTCCACATCAACAAGTGCTAATAAGAACAATCTGTGCACTCAGCAGAGAGACAGGTGAATACTTGCCACAAAGAAACAGCCGATCGAACCCAGATGCAAGACGTCATCTGACTGACTTGGCCTCCCCTCGTCCCTTCTCCATCCACCCCACCCCTAAGGCTGATTTATGCTTCTGCGTTGGCTCTAACCTGTTGCCGATGCTGTAGCCTGTGCAAGTGGCCTATGCCCTTGTGAGCATTTATACTTCTGCACTGGTGTGTCCGCGTCGCTCTGCAATTCACCGCCAAAACGCTAGTTGGCGTTGGGGTTTCTATACCACTGTGTTGAGTTTCTTCGTGTACTTCAAGCAGTGGCGACTGAAACTGAGCGCATCATGTTGCAGTTGGAGCTAATAAATGTTGAACAAGAGTTACTTTTATTGAAGTTACTGCAATGCAGAAGGGAGGGAAGACGTGGGAGGAGATGGTGTGTATGACCATTGAATGGATTGAGGCAGAAGGAGGGTGAATTTTCTGTGCTTGTCCGGCCACTGAGAGACAAGAAGCAACCAGAAATGCATAGGAGGAAATGCGATGCTACCAAGCCAACCAATCAGTTGTTGCTGTCTGCGTCACCGCAACGCGTGGTTACATTTTTGGGGAGGTGTACGTCAGGCTACGGCATAGCGTACGTGGCTACGCCGTACCTACGGCGTAGATTCAACGCAGAAGTATAAATTGCCCTTAACTCCTTTCCTTTGGCCTAAGGAACATTTAAGTGACACCCACCTGACATGGGAACACAAAAGAGGAAACTGACCAAAATAATTAAGAACCAGCAGGTAAAGATAGTAATATGCCTGAAGTCATTTTCAGATACGTTTTATAAAAACAAAACTGGTGTTTATAATGTAAAGAAACAACCTTTCACAAAGGTAAGGTCGAATTTGGAGTATTGTGTGCGGTTCTGTTTACCTACTTAAAGAAAAGATATCAGTAAGATTGAAAGAGCGCACAGAAAATTTACAAGGACATTGCCAGGACTTGGGGAACTGAGCTATAGGGAAAGGTTGAATAGGTTAGGACTTTATTCCCTGGTGTGTAGGGGAATGAGGGGAGATTTTATAGAGGTATCCAAGATTATGAGGGATGTAGATAGGATAAATACAAGCAGGCTTTTCTCATGGTGGAAGGGTGAGACTAGAACTAGAGGTCATAGGTTAAAGGTGAAAGGTGAAATACTTAAGGGTGAACCTTCACTCAGAGGGTGGTGCAAATGTGGAATCAGCTGCCAGAGGAAGTGGTGGATAAGGGTTTGATTTCAACATTTGAGAGAAATTTGGATAAGTACATGGACAGGAGGGGTACGGAGGGCGAGGTTCAGGTGCAGACAGCTGGGACTAAGTGGAATAATAGTTTGGTACGGACTGGACAGGACAAAGGACCTGATTCTGTGCTGTAGTGGCCTATGAGCCTAAAGGTGAATTATGACGGAACTGGAACTGACAGCTACACAGCAAAAGGTCCTGAGACACTCATAGCAGCAGCATCAAATACAATTTGAGACCAGGCCGTGAAAGGAGATTTTAGAACAGGTGACCAGAGTTTGGTTGATGGGAAGTTTCATAGGAGCATCACAGAGGTGGGGAGAGAGGCAGAAAGGTTTTTGGAAGGGATACCAGAGTTTGAGACACAGACAGCTGAAGGCACAGTCATCAATAGCAGAGTGCTTAAAATCATGGTTGAACAAAATGCTGGAATTGGAGGTGCAGAGACTGGGGGTGGGGTGATTTGTAGGTGTGGGAGAGGTTGCAGAAACAGGAGACGGGATTGAAAACAAGAGTCTTAAGATTGAAATGTTGTTTAACCAGGTGTTTGGGTTGTTTGGTGAGGACAGAAGAGATGGATGAAAGGTCTTGGTGCATGTTAGAACAAGGCAGCAGTGTTTTGGAGGATTGAAACTTGTTAGTTGTTAAACAGGAGATTGGGCAGGTGGTTTGACATTTTTTGGAAGGAGGTGCAGAGATAACAATGCAAGGTGGGAGTCTCAGAGTGTGGGAACATCTAGAGAATTAGAATCCAGAGCTGGAACAGGGGAAGACAAGATTTGGTATACTTGGCTGGGAAAGGCTAAGTGGGATGAAGCCATGGAAGGATTTGTAAATAAGTACATGAATTTTGATATCAATCCCCTGTATTGCCAAGTCAATGGAAGTCAATGGGAGTAACTTATGGCATAGAAGCATTTGCAACTCCTCAGTATGGCCATTTGCAAGGGTGCTACCGGACCTCTTCCTTAAAGCTGTGGATCAAAGGGCTCCCCTCTACCTTTTGGAAGAGGTAATGTGAGTACAGCTCATCCCACTTCATGGAATGGATTCTGAGTCGGAAGATGATCTTGGAGGGTTCTGAGACAAAGACTGAGGCCTGCTGGCTCTCCACTTCTCGGAGTTCCTCCCTAACATCCACACCCTTGACTGCAACAGGAGAAGATTCTGCAAGCATGTCAGAAGTTGACGCAAGTCCTGCTGACCCTGTCTTGGTTTCTGAATACCTTTTCATATGAAGGATCTCTTGATGATTTCAATGCATTTGTTCTATTATTCATCCAAGTCAAACTGGCTTTATGCCAGGTGGACATATGCAGTTTAATTCGCGACATCCTTTCAATACTTTATACACAAAACATGCAGAAGAGGCTGTAGTCATTTCATTAGATGCGCAACATGCGTTTGACCAAGTGGAATGGCCATATATGATGTTTGCACTTAAGAAGTTTGGATTTGGACCATCTTTCATTAAATGGATTGAGATAATTTATTCACACCCATCTGCTTCTGTTATCACTAATCAGAATATTTCCTCCCCTTTTGCAATTCACCGTGGGACTCGTCAAGGCTGCCCCTTTCTCCATTTTTGTTTGCAGTTATCATTGAGCCACTGGCTGTTAGCATCCGACAGGACCCTTTGGTAGCTCCTATTGATATGCATGGACATAAATAGCACCTTTCGTTATACGCTGATGATGTCAAGCCAGCGAACACCGTGAGGGTCATGTTTTTTACCTTCTCCAGTGCGTTCAACACCATCCGCCCTGCTCTGCTGGGGAGAAGCTGACAGCGATGCAGGTGGATGCTTCCCTGGTGTCATGGACTCTTGATTACCTGACTGGCAGACCACAGTACGTGTGCTTGCAACACTGTGTGTCCGACAGAGTGATCAGCAGCACTGGGGCTCCACAGGGGACTGTCTTGTCTCCCTTTCTCTTCACCATTTACACCTCGGACTTCAACTACTGCACAGAGTCTTGTCATCTTCAAAAGTTTTCGGATGACTCTGCCATAGTTGGATGCATCAGCGAGGGAGATGAGGCTGAGTACAGGGCTATGGTAGGAAACTTTGTCACATGGTGTGAGCAGAATTATCTGCAGCTTAATGTGAAAAGGACTAAGGAGCTGGTGGTAGACCTGAGGAGAGCTAAGGTACTGGTGACCCCTGTATCCATCCAGGGGGTCAATGTGGACATGGTGGAGGATTACAAATACCTGGGGATACGAATTGACAATAAACTGGACTGGTCAAAGAACACTGAGGCTGTCTACAAGAAGGGTCAGAGCCATCTCTCTTTCCTGAGGAGACTGAGGTCCTTGAACATCTGCCGGATGATGCTGAGGATGTTCTACGAGTCCGTGGTGGCCAGTGCTATCATATTTGCTGTTGTGTGCTGGGGCAGCAGGCTGAGGGTAGCAGACACCAACAGAATCAACAAATTCATTCGTAAGGCCAGTGATGTTGTGGGGATGGAACTGGACTCTCTCACAGTGGTGTCTGAAAGGAGGATGCTGTCTAAGTTGCATGCCATCTTGGACAATGTCTCCCATCCACTACATAATGTACTGGGTGGGCAGAGGAGTACATTCAGCCAGAGACTCATTCCACCGAGATGCAACACAGAGCATCATAGGAAGTCATTCCTGCCTGTGGCCATCAAACTTTACAACTCCTCCCTTGGAGGGTCAGACACCTTGAGCTAATAGGCTGGTCCTGGACTTATTTCATAATTTACTGGCATAATTTATATGTTACTATTTAACTATTTATGTTTTTTTTACTATTTATTATTTATGGTGCAACTGTAATGAAAACCAATTTCCCCCGGGATCAATAAAGTATGACTATGACTATGAGTATATCTCCAGCCCACAAACATCAATACCCGCCCATCTGACTCTAATTAATAATTTTGGTAGTTTCTCAGGTTTCTCTATTAATTGGGATAAGCATGAACTAATGCCAGTCACTGCAGTGGTTAATACAGCATATTTACAGTCCATTCCCTTTAAAATAATTCATGATAATTTTTCCTATCTTGGTGTGACTAATACAAAAAACCCAGATGACCTTTCGCAAGTGAATTGGCGAAACAAAGGTGAGCAGGTTAAACGCAATATTGACTTTTGGAAAACCCTTCCAATTTCTTTGGTGGGGAGGGTTAATGCAATCAAGATAATTGTACTGCCACGATTTCTTCATCGTTTCCAGTCAATTCCATGTTTTATTCCTCTGTCATATTTTAAGCAATTGGATTCAATTATTATACCCTTCATTTGGAATTATAAAGCCATTAGAATGACTAAAAAACACTTGTCAAAGCCCAAGGAAGCAGGTGGTTTTGCCCTGCTGGACGTTAAAATGTATTACTGGGCTGCCCACCTATCCATGCTTGCATGGTGGAGAAAAGGCCCACCCTCTACCTCAGACTCGTGCCCAGCATGGTTACTCATAGAGCGAGTGCTTTGTAAGAAGACTTCCTTACCAGCTCTCCTTAATAGCCACACTGCAGTTAATAAGTCACATTTTAGTAACAGCTTCGTGGTTGGCAGCACTACAAGAATTTGGAAGCAGATTCAACTCCACGTTAAGGCCGCAAAAATTTATATTAACACTCCGATTTGTGACAATCATTCCTTTTTGCCTGGCCTGAATGATACTGTTTTTTCTACCTGGAAACAGAGAGGCATCTGTAGCGTAGGTGACCTACATAGTAATGGAAGCTTTGCCTCACTTGCACAGTTACAAGCAGTTTATAATATCCCTGCATCTAGTTTTGTTTAGATATTTACAAATTCAGATTATGTTAGGAAATATATACCTAACTTCGAAGTTTTAGACAAACATGAGTCCCTGGAGGCAATAAATAAATTTGATCCTGTTACTCGTAGTGCGGTATCCTATTTTTGTCAGATTCTACATAATGGAGCTCGGGTGAATACTGCAGGTCTTAAACAGGCATGGGTGGATGAACTGGGTATAGAACTGACAGAGGAGGTCTGGGATGAGTGTTTAAAGAGTATACATGATTGTTCGGTCAACGTCAGACACAGACTTATACAGTTTAAAACAATACATAAACTTCATTATTCCAAAGTAAAGTTGCACAGTTTCTACTCTGATGTTTCACCAGTTTGTAATAGATGTAAATCTGTGAGCAGTAACTTGTCACATTCATTCTGGTCATGTTGTAAGCTTTATGCATACTGGAAAAGTATTTTTCACTGTTTCTCTGCGGCTTATGGGAAGCGACGGGAACCAGACCTGCTTATAGCCATCTTTGGAGCAACAAGCTCCCTATCTTCAGCCAATAAGTATGAAAAAAAGGCTGTATTGTTTGACAGGGTGATTGCTAAGAAGTTAATCCTGCAAATGCCGAAAATGGACTCTGTGCCTACGTACGATCTGTGGCTGAGAGAACTGGCAAATACTGTACATTTGGAGAGACTGAGACTATGTAATGAGGACAGAGGGGACATCTTTGAAAGGATATGGGGCCCTGTATTGGACTTTCTCACGGGGTGAGGACTGAGGTTTTTTGGTGCAGTGCACCTCTGCTATGTATGTATACTTTAGCCTTCATATTTTTCTCCCTTTTGCTGCTCGATATTTAATTAGATTTTGTTGAGGTCGTGGTTTCTGTAGATGTGCTGTTTTGTTTTGTTTTTCTTGTTTGTAATAAAAAAATAAAAAGAATATGAAAATAAAAATAATTCAAGAAATATGTTTCAGAACTTAAGGAAAATACTCAGATTTTAGGGTCGAAGCCCAGGGTGCAGAACTCCAACAACAAATAGAAGTACCCGACGAGAACAACTGTGAATTGGAAAGGAGATTGGAAAATGGAGGAGATTATTACAAGGATACAAAAAGAAAAGGAATTTGTTGCAAAGTGAATTATCTACATTTGGATTATAAAATGAAAACATGGAAGCAAATGAAGAAGAACTCCGAGGTCTCAGTAAACAACTGCAGGCTACGATCCAAGAAAAGGAAAACCTGAAAAAGCAGCAGACTTGGAAAAACAACAATTTTAAAAGTATAACGTGCAATAGTTACTATTCTTTAACAAGACGATTTTAGTCTTACAAGTGATGCAGATGAAATCAATGTGATTGAGGTAATGCAACTACATGAAAGCATGTGACAAAATTAGGGAGGGATAGCAGTTTCTGACATTATCTAATGAGCGCATTAAGCATTCACGAGGAATTGCAACTACAGAGTGATGCTAATAGAGAACTGCAGACTGAACTAGATTGTCTAAAGTAGAGAACTCCAGGACATATTTGGTTGGAACACCACAAGTCTAGCAGGTGGCCGTAATGCACTGAAAAACTGGTTCCCAACCGCCATAACACAAAAAAGCAGAAGAAGTAGAGGTCCAACTGCTGGTGAGTCAGTATCCTGGCAAAAACTGCACCACGAAGACAAAAGAACACTCCAAGCAACTCCGCGAAAAGGTTATTGAAAAGCACAGGTCAGCAGATGGATACAAGAATATTTCTCAGTCACAGAATATCCCTTGGAGTACAGTTAAGTCAATCATCAAGAAATGGAAAGAATATGGCGCAGCTGTAAATCTGAAGGGAGTAGGCCGTTCTCGAAAACTGAGTGACCGTGCAAGAAGGGGAGTACATGAAGAGACCTGTGACAACCCTGGAGAAGTTACAAGCTTCAGAGGCTGAGACGGGAAAGTCTGTGCATACAACAACTGTTGCCTGGGTGCTTCAAAGTTGCAGTTTTATGGAAGAAGAAACGATGAATTATGAAAGGAATCTGGCGACTAACATCAAAGAAGACACTAAAAGCATTTTTAAGTATATAAAGGGTAAAAGCGAGTTGAGGGTAGCTATAGGACCAATACAAAATGATGCTGGAGATATTGTAATGAGAGACGCAGAGATGGCAGAGTATTTTGCATCAAGTGGAAGACAGTGGAAGACATCTGCGGTATACCGGACACTCAAGTGTGTCAGGGAAGTGAAGTATGTGCAGTGAAAATTACGACTGAGAAGGTGTTCAGGAAACTTAATGGCCTGAGGGTGGATAAATCTCCTGGACCTGGTGGAATGCACCCTTGGAGAGATTGCGGAGGTATTAGCAATGATCTTTCAAGAATCGATAGATTCTGGCATTGTACTGGATGACTGGAAAATTGCAAATGTTACTCTGCTATCTAAGAAGGGTCGGAGCAGCAGAAAGGAAACTACAGACCTGCTAGCTGACATCAGTAGTTCGGAAGTTGTTGGAATCGATTGTTAGGGATGAAATTACGGAGCACCTGGAGGCACATGACAAGATAGGCCAGAGCCAGCATGGCTTCCTGAAAGGAAAATCCTGCCTGACAAATCTACTGCAAATTTTTGAGCAGATTGCAAGCAGGGTAGACAAAGGAGATGCAGTAGACTTGGTGTATTTGGATTTTCAAAAGGCCTTTGACAAAGTGCCCACAAGAGGCTGCTTAGCAAAATAAGCACCCATGGAATTACAGGGACGTTACTAGCATGGGTGGAGCATTGGCTGAACGGCATAAAACAGAGTGGGAATAAAGGGATCCTATTCTGGCTGCCGCTTACCAGTGGAGTTCCACAGCTCGGTGTTGGGACTGCTACTTTTTACTATGTACGTCAATAATTTGGACCATGGGATTAATGCATTTGTGGCTAAGTTTGCCGATAATACCAAGATAGATGAAGGAAATAGAGAGCCTGCAGAGAGACTTGGATAGTTCAGGGGAATGGGCAAAGAAGTGGCAAGTGAAATACAATGTTGGAAAGTGTATGGCCATGCACTTGGGTGGAAGAAATAAACAGGTAGACTATTATTTAGATAGCGAGATAATTCAAAATGTAGAGATGCAAAGGGACTTGGGGGTCCTTGTGCAGGACAGCCTAAAGGTTAACCTCCAGGTTGTGTTGGTGGTGAACGCGACGAATGCAATGTTGGTATTCATTACTGGAGGTATAGAATAAAAGAGCGGGGATGTGATGTCGGGGCTCTATAAGGCACTCGTGTGACCACACTTGGAGTATTGTGTGCAGCTTTGGGCTCCTTATTTTAGAAAGAATATACTGACATTGGAGAGGGTTCAGAGAAGATTCACGAGAATGATTCCAGGAATGAAAGGGTTACTGTATGAGGAACGTCTGGCAGCTCTTGGGCTGTATTCTCTGCAGTTCTGGAGAATGAGGGGAGGGGGATCTCATAGAAACATTCCAAATGTTAAAAGGCCTGAACAGATTAGATATGATAAAGTTATTTCCCATGGTCGGGGAGTCTAGGACAAGAGGGCACGACTTCAAGATTGAAGGACATCCATTTAGAAGAGAGATGCGGAGAAATTTCTTTAGTCAGATGGTGGTAAATTTGTGGAATTTCTTGCCACGAGTGGCTATGGAGGCCAAATCATTGGGTGTATTTAAGGCGGAGATAGATAGGTTCTTGATTAGCCAGGGCATCATGAGGAGGCAAGGGGAATGGGGATGACTGGAAGAATTGGATGGCAGAGCAGACTCGATGGGCTGATGGGCCTACTTCTGCTCCTCCATGTTATGGTCTTATGATTAAGGGGAGGCTTCTCTGGTGAGGGACACTAAGGTTGGGCTTGGGGCTTTTGTTAGGAAGAGGTGAAGAGAGAAGATGCCAGAGAGAAGAGGTGAAGGGCCTGTTCCCCTGGTGTACTTGTCTCTCCACGTTGACTAAATCTTCAGTGACTAACTCTGATTTGTGTGCAAGACTTTGCTCTCTAAAACTAGCTGAACAGCACAGAAAGCTACCTCAAAAAGAAATTTAACAGAAGAAAAAAATTAAAAGGAAACGAAACACATGACATGCTTTTTACGTGTTTCTGCTCCGCAAAAGTCGCAAGGAGGTAAATCCTGCACCTCTCTGGTGTGCAACACGAAGCAGCGTTTACCTTAATCCACTTTATTAGGGAAAGCAGTCAAAACAATGATGTAATATACAAATTAGGAGAAAGATGTCTGCTGGTAACAGGTTAAATGTGCCTAACATAATCTCTAAAATCATTCAAAAAGCTAACAGACATTAAATTACTTGATTTGCAATATTGAAATGGCATCCCAAATGTGACTAGACCACTGGAATGATACAATATTGTGTAATTCTGGTCGGGAAGAGAAGCTCAGCTATTGAAAAATCTACTTTAACTAATACGTACAGAAGCAATGGCTGCCTAACCAAACCATCAGGTAATCACAGCATCCACTGGCACTGCTGTTCAAGTCACTGGAATAATGAGGTCGGCATTGAAAGTCATTTCAATAACTGTCTAACGGGCACTCTTTCTTTTAATGTTAAAAATGATTAAAAGGGAAATTAAGGTAGGTCAAAACTTATAGCACGTCATTCAGCAACGTGGGGACAATGCAGTGCAGACACATGAGGCCCCATTAAATGTGGGCCCCACCTTAGGACCCATCAATGTGGAACCCACCCCTTCACCAGGCCCCATCAAATGCGAAACCCTCTCCTACATCAGGGTCAGGACGCATTAATGTGGACCACTTCCCCAAGCCAAGGCCCATCCAATGTGGGCCCCTCACTGGGCCCCTCCTCTGCCACCCATCCGAGAACAGTTTCAGATTGGACAACATCTTCAGCTTTAATTCGAGCTCTCAGGATGAGGCTTTTCATTCTAGGACGAGGGAGATGTCTTCATTTTTTAAAGAAAGGGGCTTCCCATCCTCCACTATCAACTCTGCTCTTAAACGCATCTCCCCCATTTCACGTACATCTGCTCTCACTCCATCCTCCCACCACCCCACTAGGAATAGGGTTCCCCTGGTCCTCACCTACCACCCCACCAGCCTCCGGGTCCAACATATTATTCTCCGTAACTTCCGCCACCTCCAACGGGATCCCACCACAAAGCACATCTTTCCCTACCTTCCTCTCTCTGCATTCTGCAGGGATCGCTCCCTACACAACTCCCTTGTCCATTCGTCCCCCCCATCCCTCCCCACTGATCTCCCTCCTGGCACTTATCCGTGTAAGCGGAACAAGTGCTACACATGCCCTTACACTTCCTCCCTTACCACCATTCAGGGCCCCAAACAGTCCTTCCAGGTGAGGCATCACTTCACCTGTGAGTCGACTGGGGTGACGTCCGGTGCTCCCAATGTGGCCTTTTATATATTGGTGAGACCCGACGCAGACTGGGAGACCGCTTTGCTGAACATCTACGCTCTGTCCGCCAGAGAAAGCACGATCTCCCAGTGGCCACACATTTTAATTCCACATCCCATTCCCATTCTGACATGTCTATCCACGGCCTCCTCTACTGTAAAGATGAAGCCACACTCAGGTTGGAGGAACAACACCTTATATTCCGTCTGGGTAGCCTCCAACCTGATGTCATGAACATCGACTTCTCTAACTTCCGCTAAGGCCCCACCTCCCCCTCGTACCCCATCCGTTACTCATTTTTATGCACACATTCTTTCTCTTACTCTCCTTTTTCTCCCTCTGTCCCTCTGAATATACCTCTTGCCCATCCTCTGGGTCACCCCCCCCCCTTGTCTTTCTTCCCGGACCTCCTGTCCCATGATCCTCTCATATCCCCTTTTGCCTATCACCTGTCCAGCTCTTGGCTCTATCCCTCCCCCTCCTGTCTTCTCCTGTCATTTTGGATCTCCCCCTCCCCCTCCAACTTTCAAATCCCTTACTCACTCTTCCTTCAGTTAGTCCTGACGAAGGGTCTCGGCCTGAAACGTCGATTGTACCTCTTCCTATAGATGCTGCCTGGCCTGCTGCGTTCACCAGCAACTTTGATGTATGTTGCTTGAATTTCCAGCATCTGCAGAATTCCTGTTGTTTCAGTTTTAATTCGAGCATTTGCCACTGGATGCTGGGAATACAAGCGAAGGTGTTTTGGGAAAGGAGGAGGAGGCATGCTGGATACAAGTGACTGTCGACAGAGCAGCAAAGCTAATAACCTCACATCCTTGTTAACAGTTAAACCCATCGGATACACAATACCACTGGGTACACTACAGTCACTGAAAATAAATAGGGGGAGTAGACAGCTCGATATCTTAAGCTAAATTGAGACAGCAGAAAGACTGCAGAACCAGAATCTACAAGGCAGCTGAAATCCAGTGACACTACGTACGAGAAGTTTACATTTCCAGGGGTAATTCTTTAAAGAGTGTTGTGTATGTGGCCTGGCTACACAACAATGCTATTAATAAAAATGCTGGAGACAGGAGCGAAGTTTCATGGTTCTTTACTAGTAGAAAACGATGCAGAACACACACATACGTATCAATGTGCGCCTAATAGCGCATGCAACGACGTGTTACTACAACATAAAGCAGTCCCCATATCATACAGTCGGCTGACCCAGCTGGTGTTGTAGTGGCGTCACCCCGAGTTTGAATCCAGCCGGCTCCCCTGCACGCTTTCCATCCATGCTGGGTTACGAGCTGGTGATCTCTTTGGAAACTCACCCGGCAGAAGGCAATGGCAAACCATTGCTGTAACTTGCTTCGTACGCGGTTCCCCACTATGTCAGAGAGGCGTGGAG
Organism: Mobula hypostoma; assembly: GCF_963921235.1. Taxonomy (NCBI): domain Eukaryota; kingdom Metazoa; phylum Chordata; class Chondrichthyes; order Myliobatiformes; family Myliobatidae; genus Mobula; species Mobula hypostoma. The sequence goes on along the minus strand of NC_086106.1, from coordinate 36,049,917 downwards.
GGAAATCGTTCGCTAACTGGAGAAACTCCGGATGTGACGTAACTTTCCTTTTTCCTATACGGTACAAAGAGAGAATGGAAGAAGGTTTTCAAAGATGTCAGCAGCAGATCTCGTTGCAAGTCTGGAGGGCCGTTTCTTCACTCCTTTCTACGATAAGGCAAGCACTAGATAAAAAGGAAAACATGCAGATTAGATATTAAACGGAGACAAAATGGGAACGTTTCTGAAGATAATCAGAACACACATCTATCTGTAAGCTATGACGACAACTTGTGGGAATTCTAGCGATGGAGTATGTCATTTCTAAAATATTGCAAGTGAATTCATACAATTGCCAACTCTTAATTCCTGTTGCTTCAAGACCTATTCGGGCAGATGGGACTCGTCAGCTCATCTAGGAGAAGGAAAATTCTGATCTCAAACCTCCACTGCCTTGCGGCTGTACCCACTCACAGGGAAGGCTTCGGGAGTAAACCCGGAGCTGGAGTCCCTAAGGCAGTCCTACGCTGACTGACAACTCCTGTGGTGCTCCTGGTACGAAACTCAATCTGCCGTTCCTTTGGGTGCGTGCAGACGGGGAGCTTGCTACATGGGGCAACAGCTTGCTCTCCATATCGTACTGCCCAGGCTGGCGTATCTGGACAGCTGGGACACAACATCCATGGTCGACTCTGACCGACGGAGGCCTCAGTCACTGTAAGACCTATTGAATAGCACTACAGACATGCCACCTCTCCCGGATATGAATAGCGGCTCCCTGATGCCCGCAAATTATATACAATATCATGGAAATCAATCTTTTTGAGAGTGAGTGAGAGAAAGCAAGAGAGCGTGAGCGCAAAAGAGAGCGAGCCAGAGCGAAAGCAAGTGAGAGAGCGCGCGAGAAAGCAAGCGAGAGTGCTTGAGAGCGCGCGAGCAACCATGAGAGAGAGAGAGAGAGTGTGAGCGAGAGCCCGCCATGGCAGAGTGTCCCATACATCACCCCAGACTACACTAAAGTGTACCCCTGCCTAACAGGGGTCCAAATAATGACAGGGTTGCTCGCTGTACTGTTTGCAACAATGACGTTTCTCTTGCCCATGGTGGGTTAAGACTGTAAAAGACATGTTGAGGTGAGTTTAACAGAGTCATTCATTCATTAGCATAACTAACTATTTAAACTAGCTGGCTGGCTGCTAACAGCTACTCTATTGCAGGCATCCCACCTCTCCCGGAAGTCTCCCGCAAATTGATAGTGCTACCTCCCTGAAATGAGATTTTGCAGGGTGGGATGCCTGGCACTAGATTTTAACACCCGTTCCTAAACCCCAAAAATCACCTAATATAAACACAGAACTCTTTACTGAGGATTGTACTCAAAACTCTGGATTGGTTCTTAAAATATTCAGCTTACAGAAACAGGGAGGCAAGTAAGAGACAGAACTGAGAACTTCATGCTTGGCTCTGTAACAAGGTTTATAATTCTGAACAATTGGTAAATCCCTTTAACTGGAAACAGTTCCAAATATCACAGCATTGTGCCAGCACCTCGAATAACCCTCTTGCTGGTTCAGAGTTTTGAATCCATAATTTGTGTTTTATCCCCTTTAATGAACGTGCTGAGGACTGCATGTTTTCCCCTGACCCTCACTAGTTACACATGCAGATTACAAAACACACATCTTTAGTTTAAAGAGCCTTTTCTATCATCAGTGCACCTACAGCAGGAACCCAGCAGACACCCATCTTGTCGTGTGCTCATCTTCAGAGACCCAGTGACAAACTCTGGGACAATGCAGGCCACAACTGCTTGAAGGGAGAATGCTTATGCTCGTACCGAGCTGGGTCCAAAGCCACAACTTACCAGTCATAGCTTCCTGCGCAAAGTACTTTACGTCCATATCTTGGTCCTGACCCAATTTCTCCAGTATTGGTTTGAACTTGTTCTGTAAAGTGCTGTGATTTAAAAGCAATTTTTAGTACCTCTGACCTTCAAAACAAGACAGCAGCACATTCACTTAAATCTAAAGCGATACTGGATATTACCCAGATTAAAATCTCCTATTTCTGCCTCTCACACAGGCTCTCACTACCACAACTGATCGTTTACTGGCCAGATACAGGTTAGAGCTCAACTAGCAGACTATGGTCAGAAACTGCAGCTGAGCTCATTTGGGGTAGTGGATGCAAAAGGAGAATAATTTGGATGCCCCATTTTTATGCCGTTGAAGAGAGGGGGCACTGAATGCATAAACTTCCTTTTAATGCAATCCATCTGTTATTGCTTTCCACACAAATTCCAATCAAATCACAAACGCACAATTTCACAAAAATCGTTCACCGGACGGGTTGGCGGGGTGGAGATACGTCGCTACCAAAGGAGGTGTAGGGTGCTCCTTCCCTCCGCAGGCCTGCAGGTCACCCTTGGGCAAGGTGCAACACCTGCTTAAGCCCCCCCACCTGATCCGGGTCACGCGATGCCGTGGGAGCAGATGGTGGACAGTCATGTGTGCAGCCGGTGCAGATCACAAGTCCCGGTTGTACGACCACTGACGCCGGGCAGACAATCTCTGAAGAGCACTGATAATGGCTGGGGGGTCGGGGGGTCACCTCGTCTTGTAAAGACACACACGGCCCAGAAGGCGTCAATGGCACAAACCAGTTCTGCAGGACAATTTGCCAAGAACAATCGTGGCCATGGAGAGACCACGATCGCCCACGTCTCATGATGATGAAGATGGTGGTGGCGTTAACTGAAATCTCACTGTGCGGTTTTCACTTCTAACCAGGATTTATCCATCAGTGGTTGAAGGAGAGAGGGAAGATGTATTAAAGAAGATTGGAGGAGTAACCTTTTCATGCAGGAGTTGGTAGCTGAGCTGCCAAAGGAGGTGGTGGTGGTGCAGGCAGGAACAAAACCTGGACAGTCACTTGATAAACCTCTGGTTAGGTCACATTTGGAGTACTGAATTCAGCTCTGGTCTCCCCTTTAAAGGGTGTGGAGACTTTGAAGAAGGTACAGAAGATGTTTACAGGACGTTGCCTGTGATAAACCTCTGGTTCAGTCACATTTGGAGTACTGAATTCAGCTCTGGCCTCCCCTTTAAAGGGTCTGAAAAAGGTACAGAAGACATGCTGGCTGGTACTGCAGATGTTACCGGAGAGGTTGCTTTCTCCAGAGTGATGGAGTCTGAGGGAGGGACGAGCTGATAGAAGTTTACAAAATTCTGAGGCAAAGGCAGACGGCTCACAGTTGAGATGTAAGAGCCAGAAGAGAACAGCTCAAAGATGTGCCGAGGATTTGAGTACCTGGAACACACCGACGGGTCTGGTGGAACTGGATGCAGGTATGAAACAAGTGTTTATGATCCAATGAAGGGTCACGGTCTGAAACACCGACTGGTTATTCATTTCCATGGACACTGCCTGACCTGCTGAGTTCCTCCAGCGTTTTGTGTGAGCATTGAAGTATTTAAGACACTGTTAGACAGGCAAATGAACGTGCTGAGAATGGAGGATATCGGCCACGTGCGGGCAAAAGGACATGGTTCAATTAGGCGCTGCTTTATTTATAAAGTCTGCAGGTGTTGGAAACCCAGAGCAACACACACAAAATGCTGGAGGACCTCAGCAGGTCAGGTAGCACCTATGGAAATGAATAAACAGGTGACGTTTCGGGCCCAGACCCTTCGTCCGGACTGAAAAGGAAGAATTAGTTTGGCACAACATTGTGGGCCAATGGGCCTGTTCTACAGGCTCAGTGAGCAAGACAGAGGGATGTGGAGTTAGTGTGGCTGAGTGGGTTTACTATAGCAAGGAGTGATTGTCAGTATAGATGTAATGGACAAGAGGGCATGCTTCTATACAGTTCAACTGACTATATCCAGAACCCAAGCTTTGCTTGAAACACCCTCCACCATCCTCAGCCAACTTATAACCCACATTGCCAGCTTGCCAGAAGTTTTAACAATAAGGACCAGCCTCCCGTGTGGGACCCTGTCAAAGGTCTCACTGAAGTCCATGCAGACGACATATATTGCATGACACATGAACAAAATGGTTTAATTACTGTGCTAGGCTGCCAAAAGGCCACTGGGAGCTGGGGAACAGATATACAGGCAGATATGACCATGCCACACAGGAGCAAAATCAGGCCATTCAGCCCATCGAGTCTACTCTGCCATTCCATTACAGCCAATTCATTATCCCCCTCAACCCCAGTCACAGAAAGACTTAAAAATAGGGTCACTGAGTGGCTGATTTCAACTTCCCCAGTACTGAATGGAACCTCACAAAAAGGAATATTGCGCATTGCTTGGGAAAGCTGTAGTAAAATGAGGATCCAGGTCAAGCAGGAAAGTGAGGCAAACACCACAGGGGAGGGGGAGGCCTGAGGGTTAAGTTTATGCCCCTCCCCCACGCAGTACATGGAATGAGCTGCCAGAGGAACTGGTTGAGGCAGGCACATTAACAACTTCAATAAGGACAGGTACGCGGGCAGGAAAGGTTTAGAGCAAGGGTGCACAAATATTTTGGTGCCATGGATCATTACGCTAGGGGTCCATGAACCCCAGGTTGAGAACCTGAGACGATGGGACCGGCAGAGATGGTGGTCTTGGCCGGATTGGACCTGTGGGGACAAAGGACGGTGCGACTCCATCACTAAACGCCACCACAGTGGTGTCTCAACTTCCATTCCAAACTGGAGACGAAACATTCTCCACAGGCCGGGTTATAAACCCCAACTCAAATACTTACCTGGCATCTAAAACCGGTCCTATTTTCTGCAATGATTTAGCCACGTTGAAGCGAATGTTTGCCACCTGATCGCCTGCCATCTGGAGAACCGTCGGTAGCATGTGCTTTGCTGTGATTTCTTGGCCACAGGCTTCAGACAACACCTAAAAAAAAACAACAGAAAATGCAAACATTCATTCACAGCCCCGACCTTCACGAAGCAAGACTGAAGAAAAGGTCATCGATCTGATTTGTGCGACACTCAGAATGTATTTTGCCCCATGATAAAAAGGCATAGTCCACGCTGGCACCAATGATCATCCGCAAGGAGAGAGATGAGGTCCTGCAACAGAGATTTACAGATCAATAGACAAGTTGTAAAGAAGAAGTGCTGGTATATTGTAATCGCTGGACTACCCCTTCTGCCATGTACGAGCGAGTTTAGAAACAGGAAGGCAGGACGGCTGAAATGTACAGACAAAGTGTGGGTGCAGATCAGACAGCATCACTGGGATCTCTTCCATGGCAAGGTGACATGAACCAAGAGGGAACCAGGATTATAAGACGCAAGAGCAGAATTCGGCTATCGAGTCAAATATGATGGCAGAATATAGCATTAGTGGTCAGACTCTTGGCACTGTGGAGGATCAGAGGAATCTTGGGGTCTGAGTCCAAAGGACACTCAAAGCTGCTACGCAGGTTGACTCTGTGGTTAAGGAAGCATACGGTGCATTGGCCTTCATCAATCGTGGGATTGAGTTTAAGAGCCGAGAGGTAATGTTACAGCTATATAGGACCCTGGTCAGACCCCACTTGGAGTACTGTGCTCAGTTCTGGTCGCCTCACTACAGGAATGACGTGGAAGCCACAGAAAGGGTGCAGAGGAGATTTACAAGGATGTTGCCTGGATTGGGGAGCATGCTTTATGAGAATAGGTTGAGTGAACTCGGCCTTTTCTCTTTGCAGTGACGGAGGATGAGAGGTGACCTGATAGAGGTGAACAAGATAATGAGAAGTATTGATTGCGTGGATAGTCAGGGCCTTTTTCCCAGGGCTGAAATGGCCAGAACGAGAGGGCATAGTTTTAAGGTGCTTGGGAGTGGGTACAGAGGAGATGTCAGGGGTAAATGAGGTGGAGGATAAATGCGTGGCTGAGGGATTGGAGCAGGGGGCAGGGATTTAGATTTCTGGATCATTGGGACCTCTCATGGGGCAGGTGTGCCCTGTACAAAAAGGACAGGTTGCACTTCAATCTGAGGGGGACCAATATCCTGGCAGGGAGGTTTGCTAAGGCTACTGCGAGTTTAAACTAGAATGGTTGGGGGCTGGCAACCGAACTGAAGAGACTAGGGAAGAGGGGGTTGGCTCACAAATAGAGAAAGCTTGTAGACAGTGCGAGAGGGAGGATAGGCAGGTGATAGAGAAAGGATGATCTCAGACCGAATGTTTGAGATACGTCTATTTTAACGCAAGGAGTGTTGTGAGCAAAGCGGATGAGCTTAGAGCGTGGATCAGTACTTGGAGATATGATGTGGTGGCCATTAGAGACTTGGATGGCTCAGGGACAGGAATGGTTACTTCAATTGCTGGGTTTTAGATGTTTCAACAAGGACAGGGAGGGAGGCAAAAGAGGTGGGGGCGAGGCACTTTTGATCAGAGATAGTGTCACAGCTGCAGGAAAGGTGGACGCCATGGAGGGATTGTCTACGGGGTCTCTGTGGGTGGAGGTTAGGAACAGGAAGGGGTCAATAACTTTACTGGGTGTTTTTCATAGGCCGCCCAATAGTAACAGGGATATCGAGGAGCAGATAGGGAAACAGATCCTGGAAAGGTGTAATAATAACAGAGTTGTCATGATGGGAGGCTTTAATTTCCCAAATATCGATTGGCGTATCCCAAGAGCAAGGGGTTTAAGATGGGGTGGAATTTGTTAGGTGTGTTCAGGAAGGTTTCTTGACACAATATGTAGATAAGCCTACAAGAGAAGAGGCTGTACTTGATCTGGTATTGGGAAATGAACCCGGTCAGGTGTCAGGTCTCTCAGTGGGAGAGCATTTTGGAGATAGTGATCATAATTCTGTCTCCTTTACCATAGCATTGGAGAGGGATAGGAGCAGACAAGTTAGGGAAATGTTTAATTGGAGCAAGGGGAAATATGAGGCTATCAGGCAGGAAACTGGAAACAGATGCTCTTAGGGAAAAGTATGGACGAAATGTGGCAAATGTTCAGGGGATGTTTGTGTGGAGCTCTGCATGGGTAAGTTCCGATGAGACAGGGACGTTATGGTAGGGTACAGGAACCGTGGTGTACAAAGGCTGTAATAAATCTAGTCAAGAAGAAAAGAAAAGCTTACAAAAGGTTCAGAGAGCTAGGCAATGTTAAAGATCTAGAAGGTTATAAGGCTAACAGGAAGGAGCTTAAGAAGGAAATTAGGAGAGCCAGAAGAGGCCATGAGAAGGCCTTGGCAGGCAGGGTTAAGGAAAACCCCAAGGCATTCTACAAGTATGTGAAGAGCAAGAGGATAAGACGTGAAAGAATAGGACCTATCAAGTGTGACAGTGGGAAAGTATGTATGGAACCGGAGGAAATAGCAGAGGTACTTAATAAATATTTTACTTCCGTATTCACTATGGAAAAGGATCTTAGTGATTGTCGTGATGACTTGCAGCAGACTGAAAAGCTTGAACATGTAGATATTAAGAAAGAGGATGTGCTGGAGCTTTGGGAAAGCATCAAGTTGGATAAGTCGCCAGGACCGGATGAGATGTACCCCAGGCCACTGTGGGAGGCGAGGGAGATTGCTGAGTCTCTGGTGATGATCTTTGCATCATCAACGGGGACGGGAGAAGTTCTAGAGGATTGGAGGGTTGCCGATGTTGTTCCTTTATTCAAGAAAGGGAGTAAAGATAGCCCTGGAAGTCATAGACCAGTGAGTCCTACCTCAGTAAGTTGATGGAGAAGATCCTGAGAGGCAGGATTTATGAACATTTGGAGAGGTATAACATGATTAGGAATAGTCAGTATGGCTTTGACAAGGGCAGGTCAAGCCTCACGAGCCTGATTTAATTTTTTGAGGATGTGACTAAACACAATGATGAAAGAAGAGCAGTAGATGTAGTTTATATGGATTTCAGCAAGGCATTTAATAAGGTACCCCATGCAAGGTTTATTCAGAAAGTAAGGAGGCATGGGATCCAAGGGGACATTGCTTTGTGGATCCAGAACTGGCTTGCCCACAGAAGGCAAAGAGTGGTTGTAGGCAGGTCATATTCTGCATGGAGGTCGGCCTCAGAGATCTGTTCTGGGACCCTTACTCTTCGTGATTTTTATAAATGACCTGGATGAGGAAGTGGAAGTGGAGGGATGGCTCAGTAAGTTTGCTGAGACACAAAGGTTGGAGGTGTTGTGGGTAGTGTAGAGGGCTGTCAGAGGTTAGAGCGGGTCATTGATAGGATGCAAAACTGGGCTGAGAAGTGGCAGATGGAGTTCAACCCAGATAAGTGTGAAGTGGTTCATTTTGGTAGGTCAAATATGATGGCAGAATATAGCATTAGTGGTAAGACTCTTGGCAGTGTGGAGGATCAGAGGGATCTTGGGGTCCGAGTCCATAGGATGCTCAAAGCTGCTGCGCAGGTTGACTCTGTGGTTAAGAAGGCATACAGTGTATTGGCCTTCATCAATCATGGAACTGAATTTAGAAGCCGAGAGGTAATGTTGCAGCTATATGGGACCCTGGTCAGACCCCACTTGTAGTACTGTGGTCGCCTCACTACAAGAAGAATGTGGAAGCCATAGAAAGGGTGCAGAGGAGATTTACAAGGATGTTGCCTGGACTGGGGAGCAGGACTTATGAGAATGGGTTGAGTGAACTCGGCCTTTTCTCCTTGGAGCGATGGAGGATGAGAGGTTACCTGATACAGGTGTGTAAGATGATGAGAGGCATTGATCGTGTGGATAGTCAGAGCCTTTTTCCCAGCTCTGAAATGGTTGCCACAAGAGGACACAGGTTTAAGGTGCTGGGGAGTAGGTACAGAGGAAATGTCAGGGGTGAGTTTTTTACTCAGAGAGTGGTGAGTGTGTGGAATGGGCTACCGGCATCGGTGGTGGAGCCAGATATGATGGAGTTTTTTAAGAGACTTTTGGATAGGTACATGGAGCTTAGAAAAATAGAGGGTATTGGTTAGCCGAGCTAGTTCTCAGGTAAGGACATGTTCGGCACAGCTTTGTGGGCCGAAGGGCCTGTATTGTGCTGTAGGTTTTCTTTGTTTCTATGAGTCCCCTCTGCCATTCCATCATGGCTGATTTATTTTTCCTCCCAACCCCATTCTTCTGCCTCCTCCCGTATCCTTTCACACCCTTAACAAATCAAGAATCTATCACCGTCCACTTTAAATATACTCAATGACTTGGCCTCCAAAGCCGTCTGTGGCAATGAATTCCACCGATTCAGTATTCTGTGGCTAAAGAAATTCCTCCTCACCTCTGCTCTAAAGGGACGTCCTTCTATTCTGAGGCTGTGCCCTCTGGTCCCAGACTCTTGCACTATTGGAAACCGCCTCTGTGCGTCCCTTTTATCCATACCTTTGCTCGAGCACTTTGGGAGGGTTTAAGCTAGTAAGGCAGCAGGGCTGGGACACAGAATACTAGTGTAGCAGGTGTTGAGTCAGAATTCCATGTCAAACTAACTAAACAGGCTGGTCCAGTAAACAGAGCAGGCAGAAATAAGTGGGAAAGCACGAGAGGGCTGGGAGGTTTAACCACATGTTTCTGAACATAGAAATTCACAGCATATTACAAGCCCTTCGGCCCACAATGTTGTGCCGACCACGTAACCTACTCCAGAAACTGCTTAGAATTTCCCTAGCACAGCAGTCCCCAACCACCGGGCTGCGGACCGGTACCAAGCCACAAAGCATGTGCTACCGGGCTGCGAGGAAACGATATGTTTTGGCGATAGGAGTCGCTGCACCTTTCCTCATTCCCTCTCACTCACTGTTCAGCTTGAACACACGCGAGGTCATTACTCGCACGTCATCCATGTCAGCACGGGAATAAGATCAACTCCTCGAGCTTGCAAATGACGGCGGGCTGAAAAGCATGTTTGACATAACATCTCTACTGGCATTCTGGATCAAAGTCAAGGCTAAATATCCTGAGATAGCCATGAAAGCACTGAAAACGGTGCTTCCACTTCCAACATATCTCTGCAATGAATGCAACGAAAACTAAAGTGCGGAATAGACTGGACATAAGGAACCCCCTTCGAGTATCGCTGACTCCCGTCAGCCCGTGATAGGACCATCTTGTTGCAGGGAAACAAGCCCAGGGCTCCCACTGATTCAGCAATATTGGTGTGTTGCAATGATTTTATATGTTCATGCGGGGAAAATAGGTACTGTGTGTTTAACATCCAAACGTTACTTAAAATGTTTTGATGCTATTGATTTATAAGTGACTTGTAGAACCATACAACAATTACAGCACGGAAACAGGCCATCTCGGCCCTTCTAGTCCGTGCCGAACTCTTCTCTCACCTAGTCCCACCGACCTGCACTCAGCCCATAACCCTCCATTCCTTTCCTGTCCATATACTGATCCAGTTTTTCTTTAAATGATAATATCGAACCTGCCTCTACCACTTCTACTGGAAGTTCGTTCAACACTTACTTCAAGTTCCCCTGTCCTCTCCGATAATTGACTTATCACGATATTCACGCGAAGAAAATATGCGCTGTGTGTTTAATATTAAAATTCGTTAGATAAATCCTTTTAGAAATGAAATTGAGTGTATTAGCCACTTATCACCTATATTCTGGTCATGATTAACACCCCCTCCCCCCGAACAGAATCGCCAAAACCGATTTGCAGAAAAAAAATCGGCACGTACACGCATGCACGCTGGTGCCCACACAAGGCTTCATGGTCCTGGTAGTTTTTCCTCGGGGTAAACACAACGTATTTGACAGCTACTCTTGACCATCGGCAACCCTACCCACCCCCCGCCGGTCGGCCGGTCCGCAAGAATATTGTCAATATTAAACCGGTCCGCAGTGCAAATAATGTTGGGGACCCCTGCCCTAGCGCATAGCCCTCTATTTTTCTAAGCTCCATGCTCCCAAGAGGCTCTTAAAAGGCCCTATTGTATCCCCTTCCACCACTGCCCCTGGCAGTGCATTCCACGCACCCACCACTCTCTGCGTGAAAAACTTACCCCCGACATCCCCTTGTAACTACTTCCAAGCACCTTAAAAGTACGCCCTCTCGTTCTAGCCATTTCAGCCCTGGGAAAAAGCCTCTGACTATCCACGTGATCAACGCCTCTCATTATCTTGTACACCTCTTTCAGGTCAGCTCTCATCCTCCGTTGCTCCAAGGAGAAAAGGCCAAGTTCACTCAACCTATTCTCATAAAACACGCCCTCCAATCCAGGCTTCATGCTTGTAATTCTTCTCAGCACTCTCTATATAGTATCCACATCCTTCCTGTCGTGAGGTGACCACAACTGAACACAGTACTCCAAGTGGGGTCTGACCGAGGTCTTATATAGCTGTAACATTTTGATGCACTATCAATAACTCCGAAAGACTGGAAGTAGAGTAAATATTGAAAGGCTTTTATTAGCAGTAAAATGTGATCTCCATCATGCTGAGTGTCTGCTCTTGGACTGAGAGGAGGAGCAGTGACACAATCGCCTTTATTGAGGGGTCTGTGGGAGGAGCCACAGGAGCAGTCAGCAGAGGGACGTGTCCAGACAGGTAACCCAGTTACAACATATATATATGGTTTACCACACATTACCTCACAGCTCTTGAACTCACTCGCACGGTTGATGAATGCCAGCACACCATGCGCCTTCTTAACAACACTGTCAACCTGTGCAACAGCTTTGAGTGTCCTATGAACACGGACCCCAAGATCTCTCAGATCCTCCACAATGCCCAGCATCTTACCATTGATATTATATTCTGGTTTTAACAGAGAACTCAGGTGATCTGGCCAATGATCAGTACAGGGATTATATTATTCCTGTAAGTATAGGAACATGGTTGAGGGATGGGAGCACAACGTTCTGGGTTACAGATGCCCTAGGGACAGGGGGAAGGGTTTGAGTGTTACGCTAATCAGGGAAAGCATTACAAGTGATTGCTGAAGCTGGAATCTAGAGCGACAAACAAATTCAATGGAGCAGATCTGTGGGAGGAAAGCAGACTGGATCAAAACCCTGCATCAGGGACTGGTGGGGGGGGACAGTGGAATAGTGGGGAGAAAGGAGTCTGAGGTGACTGGTACACAGATGGCAGGAGAGGAGCGAAGGAGGAGCAGAGACAGTGACAGGTGGAGGACGATGGGGGGAACGAGGAAATAACATCGCGAGGGAGATGGAACAAGGTCGGGATAGTGTGAAGGAGGAGACTTGCCAGGATGCTGCCTGCATTAGAGAGCGTGTCTTATGAGGAAAGGTTGAGTGAGTTGGGGCTTTTTCTGTTTGGAGTGAAGGAGGATGAGAGGTGTGGATGGAGTGGACAGCCAGAGACTTTTCCCCAAGGCAGAAATGGCCAATACCAGAGGCATAATTTTGAGGTGATTGGAGGAAGGTACAGAGGTAAGATTTTTGTTTCACACACACAGAGTGGGTGGGAGTGTGGAATGCCCCGCCAGGCGTGATGGTAGAGGCAGATACATTAGGGGCATTTGACAAATTCTTAGATAGGCACACAGATGATAGAAAAATGGAGGGCTATGTAGGAGGGAATGGTTAGATTGATCTCAGAGCAGGTTAAAAGATCAGCACAGCACTTTAACACAGTGCTTTAACGTTCTATGTTCTAGGTACAATTGCTCTGCCTAGTTTGCCAACTAACCAATGCACCATCATTAGCACTAACACCGCAAGACAAAGCTCACATTTTTATGTCATCTGCTAAACTTCTAGCCACATCCAAATCATTTACAGGAGAGTTCCAGCACAGATTCCTGTGGTATGCCACGGGGTAATCACAAAAGCCGATCAGCAAATCAACTTTGAACCCAATTTGTCAAGTTACTTCGGATCCCTCGGTCTCTTGCTCGTTTGGGGATCTTGTCAAAAGATTTACCGAAGTCCCTGTAGACAACACCAGCTGCACTAGTACACCCGTAACTCCAAGAAACTCAAATTGGCCGACAGAATCACCACTTGCACGCTGACCATTTCTGATGAAGCTCTGCCCAAGTGCAGCTGAATCCCGTCCCTCAGGACTTTTTACAACTACCTTTCCACCACTGATGTTAGATTCACAGCTCTGTAGTTACCAGTTGCTGCCTTCGTCGAAGAAAGGCACCGTACTGCTGGGATCCAGTTACCTGGCACCTGTTCTGTGACAATTTAGGATTTTAATCTACTAGGATCCTTGGAACACACACAAATTGCTGGAGGAACTCTGCAGGCCAGGCAGCATCGATGGAAAAGAGTACAGTCGACATTTCCAGCCGAGACCCCTTCGGCAGGAGTGGAGAAAAAAGATGAGTAGATTTAAAAGTTCGGTGGGGCGGGGGGAAGGTGAGTGGAGAAAGAAATACAAGGTGCTGGGTGAAACCAGGAGTGGGGAGGGATGAAGTAAAGAGCTGAGCAGATATCACAGAGTGAGAGAAGGTTTCACCGACTCCCGTCGAAAGGAAGCAGAGATCACGGAGGGGGAGCAGTGAGTGAGGGGTTCACTGAACTCTCGAAGCTCAGCCCTTCCTTCCCATAACAGCCAAGGATACATTTCATCAGGCCTTGGAAACATATCCGTATCCAACTCCACTAAAGACTCCTAATACATCGGCTTCTTGCCCTGTTTGAGTTTTCCAGCCATGTCCTTCTCTCAAACAACAGGAATTCTGCAAATGCTGGAAATTCAAGCAACACACATAGAAGTTGCTGATGAACGCAGCAGGCCAGTCGACGTTTCAGGCCGAGACCCTTCGTCCTTCTCTCACTCTGTTCCTCACAAAGTTTTCCTGGATCCCCACTCCTTTGGGCCATTCACTTTGAAATCGTTCGTGCTGATATCAGAGAAGTTGAGGTTCTGTACTGCTATAACCTGATAACTCGTACAACTGTGTTTTGCCTTTCTCCTTCGTATCCAGGACATCTTTGAGGAGCGATGCCTCAAAAAGGTGGCATCCATGGTGAAGGACCCCGCCACCCAGGACATGCCCTCTTCTCGCTGCGACCCTCAGGAAGGAGGCACAGAAGCCTGAAAGCACACACTCAGCGATTCAAGAACAGTCTCTTCCCCTCTGCCATTTCTGAATGGACACTGAACCCATGCTCTACTTCACTACTTTTTATTTCTGTTTCCGCACCATTATTTTATATATTTACTGTAATTCACAGTTTTCTCTGTTATTATGTGTTGCACTGTACTGCTGCCACAAAGACAGCAAATTTCACGACATTATGCCGGAGACGTTAAACCTGATTCTGATTTCCTTGCTTCTGTACCTCATGCTGAATACTGGGAGAGCTGTCACATGTGACCACTCCTAGGGACTACCTGTACACTGTTACTTGAAGCTCTTTTTGCATATTCCTCCAAGGAATGTGTGGGCATCACAGGTTGAAGTGGTATTTAATTCCTTTGTGGTGGGCTGCAGTCCTTGAGGTGTGGGTGCACCCACAATGCAGTTAGGGTGGGTGATCCAGGGTTCTGACCCAGTCAGTGTCAATGCCCTGGTTCAGATTTTTACTGCTATGCTGTCGGCATTTCATTTTAGCAGTTCTGTAAGAGCAATCTGTTCTGCTTTCAGCCTGTTTGGGTCCGAGCTCAGGAATGAGGTGTCATCCAATCAGGATGGTAGAATTGGGAGAAGGTGCTAGAGAATGCTGGGCAGAGAGTTCTTTGTTCTTTCTTTCCTTCAATAACTGTTTGCTCAAGTTAACATTCTTAAATATACTCCTGAATAATTCTATGCAGTGTACAATCTGTTATTTTTTGCTGACAGGCGATTGCCAGGGACAGTAAATCACACAGCATTCACACAAACCGGGGTTTTGGTAGGTGAGACATCCCAACCTCACGGATTTTGCGGGACCAAAGTCACATACGCCTTAGATGTACGAAGCCTGAAGTTTCTCCCCGCGGAGTCCAGTGGCTGTTTGCGAGGGGCTAACAGGCTGCATTTCCAGAGACGCCCAGTAAAAAGGGGGTTTCAGAAGTAATGGCAATATATTTCCAAGTCCGGTTGGTGTGCAGCTTGCAGGTAATATTCCAATGTTTTGCTATTCTTGGCTGTTTACATCAAGTTCAAGTTTAATTGTCATTCATGAATACCCATGAATACATCCAAACGAAACAGTGTTCTTTCAGGGTCAAGGTACAAAACACAGTACCAACAGTCATACACAGCACGTGACACATATAGCAGTAAAATATAGTCACACAACAAATATAGTCCAAGTCCCTGAGTCCATGAATGTTGCAGCAGTCTGTAGTCGAACACGTACATCCTGCCTTCGGCCAAGCAAACACTTGTGGGGAGAGGGACAGCACCAACATTAGCATAAACGCTGTGCTACGTCACCTCCAGCGCCAACTCTTGATGCCTCTCTCCTGGGCGGCTGCAAACAGGCGGTCCCATGGCTTGAGGCTACATCCGCTCACCCTGCAGGGGTGTCAGTCACCCCTGCTGCCAGCCCCTGCAGTCTGCAATAAATCAGAAGACCAGACTTGCAGCATTACACATTAACAATGCCGAACAGGGTTTTGCAATCACGAGAAAAGAGACTAAGACAATTGCTGGCTGCCAGTCTGCACGCCAACCACATTGCTGACTCTCTGATGCGGGGAGAGTGCGATCTGCCCCAAGTCCAGCTTCTTCAGTTTCTACGCCGATGGGGTAGGCCCGCAGCACTCTTTAAGTGCTTAACTTCCAGCAGGGTCTTGAGATCGTAAAGAAATAAATAAAAGACAATAACACCTTCGGCTGGCCCAGTAGAACCCGCCGCGCCCCAGCACACCGCCAGCTGACTGGAAGTTCACCAGTAGAGGCTTGTGGATTAGTAAGGAGTGTCCCAGAATGTCCTCCTCCTCGATATTTCAGTAATAAATCAATATTACGGTGCCATGCCCACCACACCATTCACTGAGTGAATCGTTCAGCCATTCAACCCTCTCTATGACAGTAACAATCACCCTCCTGTGAGCTCATTTGCTTTACTAGTAACGTTGCTTACACCAAAATAAATATAATCTTGCATTTCTTATCAGACTGAGGTTTGCTCTCCTTACTGGGCTCGCTTTGTTTCCCTTCGATATTTAACTGCACTGCCACCTCAACTGTAAATGTGGCCTGTGGCCCATCCCTATGAGTTTGAATCCCAGCGAGCACTCCCGCAGGATGTTCGCCCTGTTTTGGTCCAGCCCGCGCAGGCATATCTTTCTGAGGTGTTCCTGCTGATCCAGAGGTCTAAAGTTCAAAGTACATTGCTACCAAAGTATGAGATCCATATACAAGCAGGAGCTTCGTCTTCTTGCAGGCAGCCATAAAGCAAAGAAACACAAGAGAATCCATGGAAAAAGAATCCCATGCACCAAAGACTGTCAGACAAGCAATGTGCCCAGAAAGAACAAATCGGGCAAACAAGAATAAAAAAATAGTAAACCAGTAAGACACAGAACATGAACCGCAGGGTCACCGAAATTAGGTCCACAGGCAGGGAGCCAGTTCAGATCAGTAGATGGCTGCAGGCCACAGCAATGGAGTCAGTTCCGTGCTGAGAGAAGTGAAACCAGTCCAGGGGCCCAATGGTTGCAGTCCACAGCCAAGGAGCCAGTTCAGCATGTTATCTGAGCCAGGGGCCCAATGGTCGCAGGACACAGCCAGCAAGTCAATTCAGTGCAGAGACAAGTGCTGACGGGAACAGTCGGTTCACTGCTGAGGTGTGTAAAGCCTCACAGAGAAGTTAGTCTTTCCCCCTGCGACTCTTTAAACTTTTTAACCTGGCTCGTTGCTGAAATTGACTGAACACCACTTCATTTTCCCCTCTCAGGCCACTCTCATCCAACCTGAAGTCCACTCCCAGCAATGGCCGCGGCCGCTGCACCTGCATTCTTGAGAGTCCAGCTTGCCAAATCCTTGAGGATACCGCAAAAACGCCAGGTCGTGCAGACCTCTCGACACCCTCCAGAACCTATCAAGCTCCAC
Source organism: Mobula hypostoma (assembly GCF_963921235.1). NCBI lineage: Eukaryota > Metazoa > Chordata > Chondrichthyes > Myliobatiformes > Myliobatidae > Mobula > Mobula hypostoma. The sequence continues at coordinate 36,033,029 of NC_086106.1, read as the reverse complement.
TTTAAATATACCCAATTACTTGGCCTCCCATCGCCGCCTGTGGCGATGAATTCCGTAGACTCACCACGCTCCGGCTAAAGAAATTCTTCATCTCCGTTCTGAAGGGATATCCCTTTGTTCCAAAGGCTGTGCCCTCCAGTCCTAGACTCACCCACTTTTAGAAACATCAATCTTATCTAGGCATTTCAACTGAATCTCTCCCTCACCTTGTCCAAACTCCAGCAAAGCCCAGGCCCATCAAATAAATCCAGGGAAAGAAGTTAATTCTGCATCTGGAATGACTGTTGGGGCCTTCAATTACACTTGTATATTGAAACTAGTTGCATCAAAAAACTTAAAATTCCCTCAGCCAGATAGTGTATAATGTCCATTTCAAGGTACTCAGATCTCTGAGCAAAAGACAGAGCCATAGTCCACTACAGCACAGAAACAGACCCTTGTGAAATAAAACTTGAAATCTGTAAGCCATCTGGTGGGTCAACAGGTCATTAAATCAGTTGTCCTTCAGCTAACACTATCAGTCCATTTTCACAGGGACGGTTAGGAACTCTGCTCCACAAAATCATAAAAAGTCTCGCCCTCAACTCAATTTTTACTCCAGACACCTTGCAGATTAAACACAAAACACCACTACACCTCAGCAAATAACGCAAGCACAGAAGCTCGTATCAAGCAGATGTCAATATTGGAAGGAGAAGCTTTGGCAAAGTGTTAATTGATTTTTGGCAGAATCTAATCATTCACAAAGAATATATTAAAAGAACATTTTAAACAAATCCATAATATTTTTGTTAAATTCTTTATTCTTTAGTGTGTGTTCTAACTGTACGTTTTATTCATGAAATATTTTAGCAGCTTGTGAAGTGTAATGGAAGTATTGTCAAAGTTATACTCACGTTAATGCAGAACAGGGTGGTCATTCTGTGATGGTAGTTGGGGTCACTGGCCATGGCAAGTACTTTCGGCACAATGGTGGATTCTGCCCAGTCTTTGCCAAACTTCTCCACCAACTTGGTCAAGTTGTTGGTCGCGGCCTCGCGAATGGCGTACACTGCAAGACAGCATTCACAGGTCAAGAAATGATCTGATCGCTGTTACTACTTGATTTTCAAATACGTACCTTGCTGATAAAATACAAAGTTCCGAAATGAAATGCTCGTACCACCTTCTTCAAAGTGTCAACCTGTTCCATACCAAGTTACACACAGTGGAGGAAATTATGCACTTGGAAAGTAGCATTTTAATATACTTATCTATTATTGATTATTTATTGAGATACAGCGTGGAACAGGCCCTTCTTGCCCTGTGAGCCACCCCCGATTAACCCTAGCCTAATTACAGGACAATTTACAATGTCCAGTTAACCTACCAACCAGTACGTCTCTGGGAGGAAACAGGAGTACCCGGAGGAAACCCACGCTGTCAGGCTGAGAACGTATAAACTCTTCACAGGTGGCAGTGGGAATCGAACCCAATTGCAAAGTGTTGCACTAACCAGTATCGCCCCATTAGATACTTAAAAAATACTTTGAATAGATTACCATTATTTATTACCTAGTAGTCTCATTGGTCATTGTAAACTGCCCTGTGATGAGGCGAGGGTTAAATCGGCCGGTTGCTGGGCAATGCATCTCATTGGGCCTGTTCCATGCTATTCTCGAATAATTAAATAAATAAACGTATCGGTCAAAGTCAAGTCTGTTTCTTGTTGCCATGTGTAGAAGTGTACGACAAGATTGCTTGCAGCAGTAATAACTGGGGGGGGAGGGGGGCACCAGTGTTTGAACTATGATGGTATTGGACATTGGGCAGGAACCTGGGAGTACAAACTGGGATGAATGCACTCAGAAACACACAATTGAAATGTGGAAGTCATTTTGGGCTTCACTTGGATGGGGCTCTGCAGAGTTTTGTCCCACTGAGACGGGGAAAGAACAGAAGGGTGAAGGAGCCATGCTTGACAAGAGACGCGCAACAGCTCGTCCAGAAGCGTAGGATGCAAAGATCAGCCTGGGCTCCAGAGGGTTACAATGTGGCCAGTAAGAGAGTGAAGAATGGACTTTGGAGAACTAGGAGGGGCCACGAGAAGGACTTGGCGAGTTGGATTCAGGAAAACATACTTGAAGAACAGGAGGATGGCCAGAGTGAGAGTCTGGGCCAGCCAGAGCTAAAAGAGGCAAAATGTTTGGAGTCGGAGACTTTGGGGGAGATCCGCAATGAATACTTTGCTTTAGTAATCAGCAGTGAGAGGGACCTTGATGCTTGTGAGGGCAGTGATATGCTACAACATGTTGACATTGAGAAAGAGGATGTTCTGGAATTTTGAAAAGCCCTGGGATAGATAAGTCCCTGGGGCCAGATGTGATATACCCCAGGGTTACTACGGGAAGCAAGGGAAGAGATTGGTGCACCTTTAGTGACAATCTGGGCATCCTCACTGGCCAGTCCTCACCGGAGGAAGTACCATATGATTGGAAGTTGGCAAATGTTATTTCCTTGTTCAGGAAAGAGAGTAGGGATGACCCTGGGAATTATAGACCAGTCAGTTTTACTTCACCGGTGGGCAAATTATAGGAGAAGATTCTTACAGACAGGATTTACAAGAAGCATAGTCTGGTTCGGGAGAGTCAGCATGGCTTTGTGAGGGGCATGTCGTGTCTTGAGCCTGACCCAATCCTTTGAGGATGTGACAAAGCACGATGAAGGATTTTTGGTTAGGCACCTGGTAGGGTCACTCAGCATCATGGAAGCACCAGTAAGATGACATGGACAACTTTGAAGGACTTTCGTTCAACAAAAGTAACGATTCATCAAGGCGATACTCACCGTGATCCACCAGCCACGTCATGCACAAGGAGTTCAACTTCTCATCAAAAAACTCCACTCCCTAAACAGGTTTTGACAAAAAAAGAATGTTGATAAAATAACCCCTCGAATTTCTAGTAGAACATGCCAACTTGCCACATTTGCATTCCAGCCGTCTTCACCTTTCGCTACTTACCAGTACAGTTTGCTAACTCCTTTGAGCCAATGGTGAAGGGGTCACACAAGAAAGACTGGCAACGTGCTCTAATAAACTGCACAAAACTAGATTGTGCCGTGGCAGAAGGCTACACAGAAGATACCCTATCTAAGGTACTTGCATCTAGTATTTTGACTACCCTTAATTAATTTCTTTGTGCCAACACCAGGACTATGATCCATGAAAAACAGGGAAAAACTTAAAAGTGTCCGATGGTTTAATGCAGACAGTAAGAACGTTACTAACTACTATTGGTGGCGTAGCAGTTGGCGTGACACTATTACAGCTGGGGAATTCTGATGTCACCTGTAAGAAGCCAGTACATTTTCCCTGCGGAACGCGCGGGTTTCCTCTCACAATCCAAAGATGCACCAGTTGGGAGGTTAATTCATCACTGTTACCTGTCCGCTGTTTAGGCTAGGGTTGGATCAGAGATTGCTGGGCAGCACGGTTCGAAGGGCCGGAAGGGCCTAATTCCTCAGTGTACCTTTAAATAAATAACCCAGTGAATCGTATGCTACCAGATCCACAGCAGGGTGCTATTTCAGCTTCACGATTTAAATGTAATTATGCATGTGCTGGATTATTTAGATTACAGATCCCGCACTCCTGACCCGCACAGTATCTCTCTTCGACATGACAGTGCACCATTCTACATTCACGTCTCCCATGCAGTTAATACATTCCACTTTCTACATTCAGTCACTGGGAACAAGTTGGCCTTTGCATAATTCTCAGGTTACTTTGCTTCATATCCAGAACAGCTAACAATTCCCAGGGTAACCACGTGGCTGAGTAGTCCAACCACAAGCTCTGCCCGTGACTCTGACTCAGACCTTGACAACTCTTTACCATAGAAAGTACAGCACAGAAACAGGCCTTTTGGCCCTTCTTGGATGTGCCGAACCATTTTCTGCCTCGTCCCACTGACCTGCACACGGACCATATCCCTCCATACACCTCCCATCCATGTATCTGTCCAATTTATTCTGAAATATTAAAAAAGAACCCGCATTTACCACCTCGTCTGGCAGCTCATTCCATACTCTCACCACTGTCTGTGTGAAGAAGTCCCCCACTAATGTTCCCTTTAAACTGTTCCCTCCTCACCCTTAACCCATGTCCTCTGGTTTTTTTCTCCCCTTGCCTCAGTGGAAAAGGCCTGCTTGCATTCACTCTATCTATACCCATCATAATTTTATATACCTCTATCAAATCTCCCCTCGTTCTTCTACGCTCCAGGGAATAGTCCTAACCTATTCAACCTTTCTCTGTAACTGAGTTTCTCAAGTCCCGGCAACATCCTTGTAAACCTTCTCTGCACTCTTTCAACCTTATTTATATCCTTCCTGTAATTTGGTGACCAAAACGGAACACAATATTCCAGATTCGGCCTCACCAATGCCTTATACAACCTCATCATAACATTCCAGCTCTTATACTCAATACTTTGATTAATAAAGGCCAATGTACCAAAAGCACTCTTTACGACCCTATCTACCTGTGACGCTACTTTTATGGAATTTTGTATCTGAATTCCCAGATCCCTCTGTTCCACTGCACTCCTCAGTGCCTTACCATTAACCCTGTATGTTCTACCTTGGTTTGTCCTTCCAACGTGCAATACCTCATACCTGTCTGTATTAAACTCCATCTGCCATTTTTCAGCCCGTTTTTCCAGCTGGTCCAAGTCCCTTTGCAGGCTCTGAAAACCTTCCTCACTGTCTACTACACCTCCAATCTTTGTTTCATCAGCAAATTTGCCGATCCAATTTACCACAGTATCATCCAGATCATTGATATAGATGACAAATAACAATGGACCCAGCACTGATCCCTGTGGCACACCACTAGTCACAGGACTACACTCAGAGAAGCAATGCTCTACTACCACTCTTTGGCTTCTTCCATTGAGCCAATGTCTAATCCAATTTACCACCTCTCCATGTATACCTAGCGACTGAATTTTCCTAACTAACCTCCCATGCGGGACCTTGTCGAAGGCCTTACTGAAGTCCATGTAGACAATATCCAATGCCTTCCCTTCAACCACTTTCCTGGTAACCTCCTCGAAAAACTCTTTAACCACAAAGGTGTAAATATTCACTAAATAGTTTTATGATTAACCATAAAGCATGGGAACACAGCACAACAGGAACATTGTGAGTTTCTAGCTCAGAAAATCTACTCTGTGTTTGCACACCGAAACTGAGAGCGATTTGCTTCTTAAAACCAAATACATACTAAATCCGGTATGATACAGGAGAGCTTAAGTAAGCTACAGAGAGTTATAAAATTAGTCAGCTCCATCGTGTGCTCCAGCCTCCATATTATCCAGGATATCTTCAAGGAGCGCTGCCTCAAAAAGACAGAGTCCATCATTAAGGACCCACATCACCCTCTTCTCATTGCTACTACCAGAAAGGAGGGACAATTTGTCTGAAGACACACACTCACTGATTCAGGAACAGCTTCCTCCCCTCTGCCATACGATTTTTGAGTGGACACCGAACCCATGAACACTACCTCACTACTCCTGCTAGTTACCGACACAGAGGAGGAATCTACAACAACCAGTTTACAACCAGCACGTCTTTGGGATGGAGGAGGAAATCGGAGCGCCTGGCAGAAACAGAGATGAGGAGTGATTTCTTCAGATAGAGGGTGGCAAATCCGTGCAATTCACTTCCATGGACAACCGTGTAGGCCAAGATATTGGGTATAATTAAAATGGAGGCTGACAGGCTCTTCATTAATCAGGGCGTGAAAGAATATGGGGAGAAGACAGGAGAATAGGGTTGAGAGGGATCACAAATCAGCCATGGTGGAATGTCGGAGCAGACTCAATGGGCTGAATGGACTAATTCTGCTCTCAAGGTCATTTGCTTCCAAACAATTGGTTTATTGATCATTACAGAATATCTCTCTGGTGCTTCCCTCTCCCTTCCCCTTTTCCCAATCAAAGATTCAAAGGTTCACTTATTTTTTTTCAAACATCTCTTTATTGCTTTTACAGAATGAAAAGAAAACACATTCCATCATCCATAGGTTTGAAAGTGCAACAAGGTTAAAGAAAAAGGGAAAAATAAAATACATAAGAAAAAAAAGGGAAAAAAACGCACAAAAAAAGCAAACACCCTGCCATTTAAAAAAAGCTGTCAATTCAATTAGTTACTTTCATCATCCTAAATATTGTTCTCCAGAAACTTGTAGAAAATATCCCAAATTTCCCGAAATTTGCCAAGTTTGTTTTTCTGTGATGTAGTTTATCTTTTCTAGAGGAAGATACGAAGTCATTCCTTTCAGCCATTGTGAAAGTCCACTGGTTGTTGGTTTCTTCCATGAATCGGCTATGCAACGTTTGGCTTCCAAAAAACAAATATTAAGCAGAGACCTTGCATTTTTGGAGGTTAGAAAGTCCTTTGGATAAATGTTCAGAATACATAATTTAGGATCAAGGAGCACCTTTTTTCCAATAATCTGACTAATCAAATCCAGCACCTTCTTCCAGAAGCAGATTATCTGGGGCACTCACACATACAATGGAACAGAGACCGCTTTTAGTGATTATATTTCAAGCATGTGTCTGGAATGTTGGGGTTAAAGTGACGAAACCTGACTGGAGTAATGTACTGTCTGGTTATCCGTTTAGAATGAGTGTTCACTGACTGGGTTTGAACTAAGGAACAAGCTTCTGACCACTCTTTTTCTGACAGATTCTCATGCAAATCAGTTCTCCATGCTTGTAGCATGTTGTTGATGACTCTTTGCATTTACTTGCAAACAATTTGTATGTAGCCCCCGGTAAGCCTCAGACTCGCTCAGCTCGCTTTCGTCTTGGGGAAGCGCCTTCTGCCCCGCCAAACGGGGAGATCAAGTTTGTGTGGATGCTGTGTGATGTACCCCACACCGCCAATTAACAGACACTATGCCATATGAGATTAAATGATTACACTTCATAAGTATTTCTTGGTGATGAGTTAGTAGAAACAAATACAATAAAGGTGCCAAGTCAGTAACTCTATCAGTTCGGTGCACCCTCGTTGGAGCTCTTACAGAACTGGGTCCCCCTTCCTCCAATCGATGTCCTCCGAACTCCACCGACCCACGAATGGGACCACCCTCGGTGATCCACCAAACACTCCACACGAGTCTGTCCTCGTCTCCTCTCCTCGCTGAAGACCCTGGGCCTCGGACTCACGCTCGGGGTCCGTGCCGTCGCCCAGCTTACAGCATCTCTCTCCTCACGTCTCCTTTCTCTGTCCCCATCGCACCTTCTGCCCAAGGCCCACGAAGAACAATAGCTTACAGACACACAAGAAAGAATACCATCTTTCCCAATTGGTTAGCAAATGAATACAATTCCCGAATCACTAATGATAACCCAAACAAGCTGCTATAGACAACCACTGTCTCAGCAGTTAACAGTACAGAGAAGCCATTTTATTAGCCTTAGCAAGTAACATAAAAGAAGAAACCCTTACATGTATAATTCAGACACTTGTCCCCGAGCTTCAGATAATTTCAGAGTGATGTCTTCGAGGGTAAATAAAGGAGGGAGCTTCAAACTGTAACTTTGCCTGGACATAATAAAACTTTGCAACTAAAGGTATTTAAAAAAGTGTTTTGTTGGAATTCCATATGTGGCCTTTGAGATCTTCAAAAGACAGAAATGAATTGCCATTATAAAGATCAGACTCCTTAGCTATGCCTTGGGTCGACCAAGTTTTAAAACCAGGATCCGCTCTGCCGGGCTGGAGCTATCATTACCAAATATAGGAGTAAACTGGGATAACTGTGATGTCTCTCCTATTTACGCAACAGCATCGTGCCAAATCATCATTGTATTTTTTAGGAAAGGGATTTTAGATTGTGTGACTAGTTTTTTCTTATTTGCTGAATACATATATAGTTCTAGAAGGATATTGATCAACTGGGATTCCATTAAGACCCAAGGAGGGGAGAGATCCTTAACAAAATAAAACATTCCTGCTCTAATTTGGGCCGCCCAGAAATACCATATAAGATTTGGTAGCTGTAAGCCACCTCCATCATACGGCAGATATAACAGGGAAAGCCTGAGTCTTGGACATCTATTATTCCAGATGAAATTAGAAAAAAATTTCTTTAATAAGTAAAAGAAAGATGATGGAAGAGAAAGTGGGATAGATTGCAAAAGGTACAGGAACTTCAGTAAAATTGACATTTTTAGAATGTTTATGCGTCCAATCAAATTTATGAGCAATTTCATCCATCTGTTTGTAAGTTGAATAACTGAGTCTGTGAGAGGTTTATAATTAGTTGGGATAATTTTATCAATAGTAGGAGTAATTTTAACACCCAAATAGGTAAACCCTGTTCTGACAAAGTGACATCATCCATGTACAGGGCTATGCGATGTTCTACATCTCCTATAGTTATTCCTGCTATGTTAGCCTGTTTTCAGATTGCCATAGCAAGTGGCGCAATGGTCAGGATAAACAGGAGGGGAGATAGGGGACAGCCCTGTCTTCTTCCCCGTTGGAGTTTAAAAGATGCCGAAAAAAGCTCGTTAGTTGAAACTTCAGCCTGTGGGTTAGAATACAGAAGTTGTATCTCAGAAATTCCACTCTATTCCACTATTCCACTCCCTATTCCACTCCACTCTGTCGAAGGCTTTCTTGGCATCCAATGACAGAATAGCGCCATCAGAGCTTCCAGATTTTTCATAAAGTATATTAAGCACTCTTCGAATGTTGTGGAAGCCCTGCCTTCCCTTACAAATCTATTTTGGTAGGGTGGACCATTTTTGGCAAGAGTGGCTCCAGCCTCCTAGCTAATACCTCACAGAGAATTTTGAGATCATTGTTGAGAAGTGAGATTGACCTATGAGATCCACAAAGGGATGGTGGTTTTCCAGGTTTTAACAGGAGCGTAATTGCTGCCATATTAAGAGAGGGGGCAAGGGATCCAGTGTCAAATGACTCCTGATACATATCAAGCAGAGGTGGTATTCGTTTAGTCTTAAAGATTTTATATATTTCAATTGGAATTTCCATTGGGCCCAGGAGTTTTCCCTCCCTTCATGTTAGTTACAGCTTCAGACAATTCTTTAGCCTCTAAGTTAAACTCCAGTGAGGTCAAGGACGTTTCATCTCGGGGCATAAATTCTAACAAGTCGAGAAATTCCTATTGTATTTGTGGAGCTGAATCTGAATATTCTGAGCTGTACAGAATTTGGAAAAATCTCAAAAAGATATTGTTTATTTCCTCTGGGACAACAGTTGTCACCCCCTCATCTGATTGTATGGAGTTTATTGCCCTTTTTGTGTTTGTATCTGTTTGATGTGCAGGCCAAAGGTTCACTTATTATCATGTACAACTCTGAAATTTGTCTTCCCCAGATAGCCACAAAACAAAGAAAAAACATGAAAGTCATTGAATAGCATCCTGATCATCAGCGCCCCCCCAAAACCACCCCTCCCTCCACACAGAAAATGGAACAGCAACATCGACCCCCACCAACCCATCCGCACAAAAACCAACAGAACATTTTACCCCCAAACACCCTCCCCTCGCACAACAAAATGAAAAGAAACAGGTGATATAAAAACAGAATATAAAATCCGTAAGTCTGACAAAGTCCGCAGTCCTTAAACAGGGGTCTAAACCTGATGGTCTAAACCAGGGGTTTCCACCCCTGCTTGGTTAATGGTCAATTAAAAAAAAGGTTGGGAGCCCCGAGTCTAAAGTAAGACAACCACCCACCAGCAGCCCTGCAAGCAGAGGCATGTACTCGATTATCGCAAGGCGCACTCTCCATTTGGCATCTTCTGCTAATTCTGCAATAGTTGGCAGGAGAGACTGTGATAACTGGCGAATTCCAATAACTTCATTCACGCAGTCCAGATTGGAGATAATGTTCAAACGGACCTCAGGGCACTAGGAAGGAAAGGCAATTTTCTGAGTACAGCAAGGTGAAAAACGTGCATACTGCGAACGCTGTCTGACAAACACACTGGCGCTCCCCAGACTCTCTGCTTTCAAAGTATCATCTTGGACATTTATGAAATATTAATCCCACAAAAGAAATATGAATGCCACTTTCACACTTACAGTACTTAGGCACCTCCCCGCCCCCTGGAACAAAAAATAATGGAATCCTGATAATCAGATCCCCAAAACCATCCCTCCCTCCACACACAAAATGGAACAGCAACATTGACCCCCCCAACCCATCCCCCGCACGAAAAACTAACAGAGCATTTTACCCCCAAACACCCTCCCCTCGCACAACAAAATGAAAAGAATAAGGCGATGAAAAAAAACAGAATATAAAAACCCTAAGTCTGAAAAAGTCCACAGTCCATAAACACAAATGCAGAACCACGATATCATCCTACGCTATCACCGACATTCACCAAAAGAGGGGGACAGGGACACAACTCCCCTCTCCCTGCCCCCTTCCCACTCTCAGTCCACACCAGAGACCCATATCAGACATCTCTGAGGTTTATCATCACTCACAGATGTCAAGCAATTTCATTTTTTTTTGCGGCAGCAGCAGCACAGTGCAATATATAAGAATTACTACAGGACCGTGCAAAACTCAAAGACACCCTAGCCATATACACCAGTCTAAGACTTTTGCACAGTACTATACATTATGGTCCAAGTTATGGTCACACGAGCAGTACGCCAGAAATTCGAGAGTCAGTTAGCAGAAGTGAGTGCAGTTGCTTTTATTAAGGAGAAGGTGCTTGGGAAGCTGAAAGTTTTGAATGTAGTCAAGTCACCTGGACTAGATGGGCTACACCGCAGGGTTCTGAAAGAGGCAGCTGTAGAGATTGGGGAGGCATTAGTAATAATCTTTCAAGCGTCATTAGATTCTGGAATGCTTCCAGAGGACTGGAAATTTCCAAATGTCACTTCACTCTGAAGGGAGGGAGGCAAAAGACATGAAACTAGAGGCCCTTCAGCCTGACTTCAGTGGTTGGGAAAATGTTAGGAGTCCATTATTAAGGACGAGGCTCCCAGTACTTGGAGGTGCATGGTTTCCTTAAGGGGAAATTACAGGCAGGACAGACAAAGGAGGGTCAGTGGATGTTGTTTACTGGGAGTTTGACAAGATGCCGCACATGAGACGCCTTAGCAAGTTAAGAGCCCATGGTATTACAGAAGATATCCTCGTAAAGATAGAAGCTTGGCTGACTGACGGGAGGCAAAGAATTGCAAATGAAAGGGGCCTTTTCTGGTTGACTGCAGGTGACTATTAGTGTCCCACAGGGGTTGGTATTGTGTCCATTTCTTTTCAAGCAGATGTCAATGATCTGGACAACGGTATTGATGGCTTGGTGGTCACATTTGTGGATGATACCAAGATAGGTGGAGGGGCAGAGAGTCTGTAGAAGGACTTGATAGATTGGGAGAATAGCAAGGCAGTGGCAGTTGGAATATACTGCAGTGACCGAAAGTGTTTAGGGTAGGTTGGATTCCTCAGCCTTGGACGGCAGCCCGCCTAGGAGAAGGAAAACCCTGATTTTAAACCTCCGCTGCCTTGCAGTCATGCCCACCCATGGGAAAGGCTTTGGGGGTAAACCCCTAAGGCAGTTTGATGTTGTTTACAGCTTCACTCTGGCAACCTCTGCGATGACACTGGTGCCAAGCTGTATTGGCGCTTGCCCTTCCCTTCGACAACATGAGTGACGTGGAGAGGGGGAGCCTGCTGCATGGGCAAGAGCCGGTCCTTCAAACCTTCCTGCCCCGGAGAGGACACAGTCCACCAGAGGCACAAACCCATCATCCCCGGGATCGAAGGGTGCCTATTACCAGAAACGTATGGCCATGCACTTTGGTAGAAGGAGTAAACACGTGTACCATTTTCCAAATGGGCAGAAAATTCAGAAATCAGAGGTGCAAAGGCAATTGGGAGACCTCGTGCAGGGTTCCCTAAACGTTATCTTACAGGCTGAGTTGGTGGTACGGAAAGAAAATGGAATGTTGGCATTCATTTTGAGAGGACTAGAAAAAAGATAAGGGTAATGCTGAGGCTTTATAAGGCATTGGTCAGAACGCAGTTGGGGGTATAGTGAGCAGCTTTGGGCCCTTTATCTAAGATGTGCTGGTATTAGAGAGGGTTCACGAGGATGATCCTGGGAATGAAACATACAAGAGGAGTGCTTGACGGCTCCGGCTCTGTCCTCGATGGAGTTCAGACAGGAAGGAAGAGGGGTGAATCTCATTGAAACTTATGGAATATTAAGAGGCCTAGAACAGAGAGGATGTTTCCTGTGACCAGAGGGCACAGCCTCAGAATACAGGGACGTCCATTTAGAAGAGAGCTAAGAGGAAATTTCTTTAGTGAAAGGGCGGTGGATCTGTGGAATCCATCAACGCTGATGGCTGTGGAGGACGAGTCACTGGGTATATTTAACATGGAGGCTGACAGGTCCTTGATTAGTCAGGGTGTTAAAGGTTACGGGGGAGAAGGCAGGAGAATGGGGCCGAGAGGGTAATAAGCTAGCCATGATGGAATGGCGAAGCAGACACGATGGGCTGAGTGGCCTAATTCTGTTCCTGAGTCTTAATTGTCCTTTATTGTCCGTTCACTCTCCCTGAGTGCAGGCGAGTTCCTCGGGAGGGCCATGGGAGGAAACAACGGTCATCTTGTGAAAAGCTGCATTTCACAAAAGAAAAACACTTGAATTTCTGCGTTTGAGAAATCTTTCTGCACCTTTGGCATAAATAGATGCAAAATACTAATCACTATTAAATTATACAACAGTTCAAATCATGATTTGGAAGGCTTTTTTCTTGATTTCATTTCAAACAAATAAATAATGCAAGGCTTGAATTAACAGCTGACAATTTGAAGATGTACACTTGGAATCTGTCAGCTGTGCCTGGAAAATCGAGGCATTTCCGCATTTGGGGAATCTTCTGAGGTGTAGCACATGAAGGGAATCAAGTCTGCAGACGTTGGAAATCCAGAGCAACTCACCCAAAACGCTGGAGGAACTCAGCAGCTCAGGCAGCATCTATGGGAATGAGTAAACAGTCGCTGTTTCAGGCCGAGGCCTTTTATCGGGACTGTAAAGGGAGGCGGAAGATGCTAGGATATAAAGGTGAGGAGATGGGAAGGAGGCCAGCTGGAAGGTGTTAGGTGAAGACAGGTGAGTGGGAAAGGTCAATGGCTGGAGAAGAAAGAATCTGAGAGAGGAGAGGAGAAGAGAGTGGACCACAGGAGAGATGGAAGGAGGTGGGGACCCAGGGAGAAGTAATAGACAGGTGAGAAGTAAAAGCTCAGAGTGGGGAATTGAGGAAGGAGAGGGGAGGGGAGAGATTTTTTTTACATATTTAAAAATAATTTTAATTCTGTAAAAAGAATGAAAGAATGCAAATTTCCATATGAATTAAAAAATCCAGAATTTGCACATGCAGCAGTTTTGTTTAAGTTCACGACAAAATAAATAAGGAACATGATAGATGGATAAATAACAGCTCCATCACACCATTAACCGATTCCCCTTTAATCCAATATGCACTGAGATTACTAACTAGCTCACATCACTGCTTCTAAAGAACGCACTGCACATTTGCTCTTATCTAAAGCTCTCAAACTAAAAGAACAGTTGGAGAGACTCCGGTGGAAGAAACAGCTGTTATTCCATTCATGATTCATAAAAACATAAGAAATCGGAGCAGGAGTAGGCCATCCGGCCCATCAAGCCTGCCCCGCCATTCAGTAAGATCATGGCTGATCTGTCCATAAACTCAGCTCCATCTACCTGTCTTTTCCCCATAACCCTTAATTCTCCTACTATCTAAAAATGTATCTAACTGTATCTTAAATATATCTAGTGAAGAAGCCTCCACTGCTTCCCTGGCCAGAGAATTCCACAGATTCACCACTCTCTGGGAAAAACAGTTTCTCCTCATCTCTGTCCTAAATCTTCTCCCCTGAATCTTGAGGCAATGTCCCCTAGTTCTAGTCTCAGCTGCCAATGGAAACAACTTTCCTACTTCTATCTTTCCTATCCATTTCAAAATTTTGTATGTTTCCCTAAGATGTCCTCTCATTCTTCTGAATTCAAGAGAGTATAGTCCGAGGCAAATCAATCTCTCCTCATAGGTTAACCCCTTCATCTCTGGGATTAACCTGGTGAACCTCCTCTGCACTGCCTCCAAAGCCAATATATCCTTCCTCAAGTATGGAGACCAGAACTGCACACAGCACTCCAGGTACGGCCTCACCAGTACCCTGTATAGTTGCAGCATGACCTCCCTGCTCTTGAATTCAATCGCTCCAGCAATGAAGGCAAACATTCTGTTTGCCTCAATAACCTGTTGTACCTGCAAGCCAACTTTTTTGCGATTCATGCACAAGCACTCCTAAGTCCCTCTGAACAACAGCATGCTGCCATCTTTCACCATTTAAATAATCATCTTCTCTTCTATTATTCCTTCCAAAATGGATGATCTCTCATTTTCCAATGTTTACCAACTGCCAGACCATGGCCCACTCACTTAACCTATCTATATCACTCTGCAGACTCTCCACATCCACTGTACAATTTGCTTTTCCACTCAGTTTAGTGTCATCAGCAAATTTTGCTACGCTACACTCAGTCCCCTCTTCCAAATCATCAATGTAAATGGTAAACAGCTGCGGGCCCAGTACCAACCCCTGTGGCACCCAACTCACCACCGACTGCCAACTGGAGAAACACCCATTTATACCAACTCCCTGCCTTCTATTGGTTAACCAATCCACTATCCATGCCAATACACTTCCTCCTTCTCCATGCATCTGTGTCTTATTTAAAAGTCTCTTTTCAGGAACCTTATCGAACGCCTTCTGGAAATCCAAGTATACCACATCCACCTGTCCCCCTCTATCCAATGCACTCATTATGTCCTCAAAGAACTCCAGTAAGTTTGTCAAACAGGACCTGCCCTTTCTGAATCCACGCTGCATCTGTCTAATGGAACCACTCCTTTCTAAACGTTTCACTATTTCTTCCTTAATGACAGCTTCAAGCATTTTCCCGACTGCAGATGTTAAGTTCACTGGCCTCAGAAATGTTATTTACTGAATAACATTTTCCATTCCGGCTCCCCTCTCCTCTTGCAATCGGCCTATCACCTACCCCTGGTGTCCCTCCTCCTTCCCTTTCTCCCACGGTCCACTCTCCTCTCCTATCAGATTCCTTCCTCTCCAGCCCTTTACCTTTCCCACCCATCACCTGCCTTCAACTCCCCTCCCCTACACACCAACCTTTCCCATCACCTGGTCTACCTATCACCTGCCATCTTGTACTCCCCCAACGCCCCCCCAGCCTTCTTATTCTGGCGCCTTCCCCCTTCCTTTCCAGTCCTGACGAAGGGTCTCAGCCCAAAAGTTCATTCCCCTCCATAGATGCTGCCTGACCTGCTGAGTTCCTCCAGCATTGTGTGTGTGTGCGTGCGCGGAGCGGGGGGGGGGCTCTGAATTGCAAGCATCTGCAGAATCTGTGATTATAACACTTCAGAATGCTGGACATCACCGCACAGCTCCAAGCAAACGGCAGTTACAATGTTTGTCAACAGGAAAGAAAGCAGATGAACATGGGCCAACTGCTGTCCCCTTCCAGGAATCAGTATCAGTGACAGTAAAAGCCTGGACACATCAGTCTGTATTGCAACACATCCCGTTCTGGCACACTTATCCAGACACCTGTATCTTGTGGTGGAGCATGGACTGCTCGTCACCTTCAGCAGATGAACAAGTTCCAGAGACGACAACCAACTTTTTGATCGCCGAATGAACAATAAGCGACCTTTCATCAGCACTCTTGACTTGACAACAGCTTTCAAACAGCACACAGAAGAAAGCTCTCCATTGGTGTTTGCCTGATATCAGTACGCTATTCAAAAAATTTCCACCATGCCCACCAGTCACGCAAGGGGTATGTTAAAGTTTGTATTTCATGATAAAATTACCTTATCTTTGAGCTGAGCCAAGAACAGGGGAAGCAGGTGCTCAACAGTGCTGTCCTTGCCCAGGATGGTGGACAAGCCCATAATAACAGAGGCCAGAGCTGACTTCACGTGTTGATTGGTGTCAGACACAAGTTCCTGGAAAAGAAACCCATGAAATGATTAAATGAAAACCTGGACAGATATCTCAGTCAACACGCACAAAATGCTGGAGGAACTCAGCAGGCCAGGCAGCACCGATAGAAATGTCGACTGTACTGTTCCCCATAGAAGCTGCCTGGCCTGCTGAGTCCCTTCAGCATTTTGTGTGTGTGGCTCGGATTTCCAGCATCTGCAGATTTTCTCTTGTTTGTCGTTAGATATCTCAGTCATGTTGCCATCCTGCTCCACGTTCTTATGATCCACCTGGTCAGTCATGGATCATTCTTATATAATTTCTTTTACAGTTTGATATTCTAGTTTATATAAATCATGGAACAGAACCAGCCCTATAACCCACAATGTTATACTTAAATTCCTAATCAAGTGGGCAATCTAATCTACACAATATCCATATTCTTCCGTTTTCCTCACATTCGTGTGCTTCTCTCAACATCATTAAAAGTCCCCGATATATCTGCCTCGACCATAACTCCAGGCAGCCAACACCATGTTAAAAAACCAGCAACACACACAAGATGCTGGAGGAACTCAGCAGGCCAGGCAGCACCTGTGGAGAAAAGGACAGTCGACATTTCTGTCCAAAACCCTTTGGCAGGACTCAGCCCTTTGGGAGATGGGGAGGGAGCGGGAGAGGGGGATGGGACGGGAGAGGGGTAGGGAGTGGGAGAGGGGGATGGGGAGGGAGTGGGAGAGGGGGAGGGAGTGGGAGAGGGAGATGGGGCGGGAGAGGGGTTGGGGGCGGGTGAGGGGATGGGGAGGGAGTGGGAGAGGGGGATGGGACGGGAGAGGGGTAGGGAGTGGGAGAGGGGGATGGGGAGGGAGTGGGAGAGGGGGAGGGAGTGGGAGAGGGAGATGGGGCGGGAGAGGGGATGGGGAGGGAGTGGGAGAGGGGGATGGGACGGGAGAGGGGGCAAGATGTGACTCGTGCTTGGAACAGAACCGGCCCTATAACCCACAATGTTATCCTTAAATTCCTAATCAAGTGGGCAATCTAATCTACACGATGTCCATATTCTTCCGTTTTCTTCACATTCGTGTGCTTATCTAAACGTCATTAAAAGTCCCCGATATATCTGCCTCTGCCATCACTCCAGGCAGCCAACACCATGTTAAAAAACCAGCAACACACACAAGATGCTGGAGGAACTCAGCAGGCCAAACAGCACCTGTGGAAAAAAGGACAGTCGACATTTCTGTCCAAAACCCTTCCGCAGAACCTAACCCTTTGGGAGAGGGGGAGGGAGCGGGAGGGGGGATGGGGAGGGAGTGGGAGAGGGGGATGGGGAGGGAGTGGGAGAGGGGGATGGGACGGGAGAGGGGGATGGGAGAGGGGGATGGGGCGGGAGAGGGGGATGGGGCGGGAGTGGGAGAAGGGGATGGGACGGGAGAGGGGGATGGGACGGGAGAGGGGGATGGGAGAGGGGGATGGGAGAGGGGGATGGGAGAGGGGGATGGGGCAGGAGAGGGGGATGGGACGGGAGAGGGGGATGGAACGGGAGAGGGGGATGGGACGGGAGAGGGGGATGGGAGAGGGGGCAAGATGTGACTCGTGCTTGGACATTGAGCTTTTCCAGTTACAAGCAGTTCACAGTGATAAATGGTGCCTGAACCCTCGTTTCAGGCCCACCCAAAATACTGAGGGACTTTTTCCTAAAGTGAATGAGATGAGTTGCTACATTAATTTTAGATAGACTGGATAACCAGCCAAGAATTTGAGAAGTCATATTACCTAAACATACGGCAAGATGTGACTTATTATGACAGTCTCCCTGCAATCTACTGGCAAGTTTTCACAGAAATCTGCAAGATAGAGTACTGCATGTTAGAGAGTTATTCTCAAACAAAACAATGGAGTCAGAGAAAAGTACAGCACAGAAACAGGCCCTTCAGCCCATCTATTCTGTGCCGATCCATTTAAATTGCCTCCTCCCATCGACCTGCATCTGGACCATAGCCCTCAATACCACGACCATCTACGTGCCCATCCAAACTTCTCTTAAACGTTGAAATCGAGCTTGCACGCACCACTTGCGCTGGCAGCTCGTTCCACACTCTCACCAAAATGATAAATCAATAAAGTTTACCAGATTGAGCAATTGCTGAAAAGCATTTGCCTTAATATTTGTATCTTCTCAGAAGATAGTGGCAAGAGAAAACATACATTCTGAAGCACAATTTAAGTCGCACAAGGAAAAGCAAGGCCAACACCTACAGTGTAAACATCAAGAGTCAGACAGCACAGGTTCAATTCTGGCACATCTGTACGGTCTCCCTGTGACGGTCTGGGTTTCCTTCGAGTGCACATTTCATCCCCCATTCCAGTTGATAAGTTAACTGGTCATTAACTGGTAAATCGTCCCGTGATTAGGTCAGGATTGAATTGGGGGATAGCTGGGCAGCGTGGCTCAGTGTACCTATTCTGCACTGTAATCTTACTAAATAGATATTCAGAGGTATCAAATTGGCCCACTCCTCCTCTAAGTTGTTCTGGTGCAAATTAACTCAATGAGTTGGCATTAATGTACCAGCTACTGAAGATGACTGGCAAAGAACTTTGGCAGGCACATCACAATTCACTTGAAACATCTGATTTATGGAAACTGGCCAGGCCAAGACGACTGATGCTGCGATACTTATCCCGGCCAGCTCCACTTTGCATGAAGGCATAATCCATGACTAAACTACCACAATCTGAAAGGCTAAATATAACTCATGCATTCCTTTTCAAAACGCACGACTGGAGCCAGATTTTGTGGATGAAGTGGGTCCATCTGGGAAGCAACATCACAATCTTTCTACCTTTGTCTACTAGCTTGCTTTCTCGAAAGTAGGGAATCCACATTACACTACCAAGGACGGTTCATGAAGCAATCCCTTTCGCATCTTCGTTTTACTTCCGAGGCTGTCCCCTCCAATCTGGTGACTCGATTTCGGGCTGATCGACACTTTGCTGTCTCCAAGTGCTTCATAAGCCCACGGTCATCTCCACCTCTCGCTGATTGAAGCGCTGAAGAAGATTGAAATCAAGTCAGGCGCGCAGGGCAAGGGAGTATGCAGCGCCGTCTATCAGCCTCTCGCTGGCTGTGCTGGAGAAGGCGCCAGCTTGTGGCAGTCTCTCACTGGCTGTTCCCGAGGGAAGGGCCTCGCGCTCAAGTGAATCTCCCTCTCTCCCCCGATGCTGTCGGCCGATGGTACCTGAGCATGCTTTAATCGAAGTAGATCTCGACTCATTCAGGTTTATGATGTGCTCTAGTTTCTAGTTCCAGTTTATCTCTCTATGTGATGATGTGCTTCTGCAGACACAATCGGTGGACAGTGGTGTGGCTGGGTGGCCCGACATCCACCCCAGTTTCTCTGATGAAAGATCCGATCAAGAGACACGTACACGAGAAAAGATGCAGCTTATTAGGCAGTCAATGATTCCTTAAGGTTGTCATGACCAGGGGCGGTAATGGGGACAAGCTCCACTACAGACTAAATGCTCCGAATGGCATGCACCTCAAACAGCCTCTCACACCAAGTCCAGCTCCTGGCCTTTGCATGTGGCTTACTGACAACAGAAGGCAGCTTACTGACACTTTAAAACTGGTCACTTTGGTCAGATGGGGCTCATGGTTAGCAGCTCATCTAGGAGAAGGAAGACTCTGATCTCAGACCTCCAATGCCTTGCGGCTATACCCACTCACAGGAGTAAACCCAGAGGGAAAAATCCGGAGCCGGATTAACAAAGATAGAGCAGGTTTCAATAGCAGCAATCTGTGCATTAACACGTGAACAGAGGAATCACAAAGACAACACCATCTTTCTTTTCCACGCTCGTCTCGCTGCTGCCATCAGGTAGAAGGTACAGGAGCCTCAGGACCCACACCACCAGGCTCAAGAACAGTTATTACCCCTCAACCATCAGGTAGAAGGTACAGGAGCCTCAGGACCCACACCACCAGGTTCAAGAACAGTTATTACCCCTCAACCATCAGGATCTTGAAATTCAGGGGATCAGTACACTTAATCGATTGAGATGTTCCCACAAGCAATGATCTTCCTTTAATTACTCTTTATCTTGTTATTTCATACTCTTGTTATTTATTGCTATTTATTTATATTTGCATTTGTACTTTATCTTTTATTGATCCTGTTTACAGTTACTATTCTATAGAAATTGCGGAGTATGCCCACAGGAAAATGAATCTCAGGGCTGTATGTGGTGACATGTATGTACTCTGAAAATATGAACTTCAAAATTGAAAATCTGAACTATACTTTAGCTACGGACTTCATTGCAAGGTTAGTTTTTAATTACGTAATTTTATCATGGGTGGCGGGGTGGAAATACATCTCTACCAAGAGAGGTGTAAGGCGTTCCTTCCCTCCGCTAGCCTGCAGGTCACCCTTGGGCAAGGTGGAGCACCTGCTGAGCCAAGCCCACCCCCCAATCAGGGTCACGTGAAGCTATGGGGTAAGAGGAAAGAAACCCAGAGAAATGTTGCCATTGTGTTCAGATGTTTATCAATGAGTGGATACTCCATGCTCTGGTAAAGAAATAAATGAGTGGGGAGAAAAAGGGAATGGTTAGATAAATGGTGTCCATTTAGAAGCAGCATTCTTTCGTGTTACCCAGGTAAAACAGCTGTAATGATCTATCCTTGATAGTATATCCACAGATAAACCAGCTGCTTCGGTACAGATTTTACACTTCTACAGAACAGAAAGTTTTAATCTCAATGCTTTGGGGTGGGACCGGAATTTCCTGGCCTTCAGAGACGGAATTTTAAATTTTTAAAGAAAGGCAAAGTTGAGAAAATATTGTCGTCGATGGCTCTGAATCCGAAAGTATGGTAAACAGACAACAACGTGAGCAATTGTAATCAGCTAGTTTCTCAGGTCAAAAAAACAACTAAATAATGTTATTTAATCATTAAATAATGTTTCTTAATTGTTAAATAATGTTAACCTGATCGTTATTGTTTGCAATTAACCTGTGTAGGCAATGTGCCTTTATTTTGAGGATTTGGATTACACTGTGGTGAGAAAAGCACGGAGATTTCAGTTGATCCGAGTGTTTTCCCAGGCTAGGAAAGTCTAAGACTAAAGGGTATAGATTTAATTGGAGACACAGAACAGAACAAGCTGTTCCGGCCCTTCAAACTGCACTGCCAGTAACCCACCAACTTGTGCAACAATCTACAATGACCCTTTAACCTACAAACCGGAATGCTTTTGGACTGTGCGAGGAAACGGGAGTACCAGGAGGAAGCCTGAGGCAACAAGTTTGGGACTGAGAACAAAGACCATCTGGTTCAAAAAGTATAAACACACAGGAGATTCTGCAGATGCTGGAAACTTAGCACAAAATACTGGAGGAGTTCAGCAGGCCAGGCAGCATCTATGAAAATGAAATAAACAGTCCATGTTTCGGGCCGAGACTACTCTTCAGGGCTATAAATCTGCTGATGACACACTATTGTTGGCAGAATTTCAGATGGTAACAAGGAGCCGAAGAGGAGTGAGATAGATCAGCTGGTTGAGTGGTGTGGCAACAATCTGGCACTTTGTCAGTAAGACCAAGGAACTGATTGTGGACCATAGGAGGGTGAAGTTGAATCACCACCTCCCTACACCATACCTGGTGTGTGTGAAGTCAGCAGTGGAAAGGAACCAGCAAAGTCCAGTCCATCAAAAGTTTTAAGCAGCATTTAATTAATGCACTACATCACAAAATTTACCTCAATGACAGTAAAACCAAGGAACTGATTGTGGACATCAGGAAGGGGAAGTCAAGGGAACACACATCAGTCCTAATCAAGGGGACTGTGGAAAGGGTGAGTAGTTTCAAGTTCCTGAGTGTCAAAGTCTCTGAGGATCATCCTGGCTTTTCGACCTTTCGGCTCATTTTTAAACAGAACTGAAGTTCCCCTTAACTTCCTCCAGTCAAAAGTGAAAAATATCAGTGTCATCAACCTGTGCACGTGCTGAATCCCCAGATCCCTGGCACTATGCCAACAAGTTTGTTCTAAACCCCTGTCACAGGATTATCCTTCAGATACACTGAAAAAGATCTGAGCTCAATTCAGACCAACTTTGTTCTATTTCAGATCCATGTTTAAAAACAGGCTAATTAAATGAATCTGGAATGAAATCTCAGCACCATTTGGCATGTCAGTCAATTATATTAAAAATACACAGGTGCTTGATTTAATGATTTTTTAAAACTATATTAGAGGAACTAATCGTGTTTTCATGACTTTGACAGAGTCAGAAGGGATTCCAGCTGGAACAGAAAACTTAAAGACTAGTTTTAAAACATAAATGCACCATATCATCATACCAAAGAGATGCACTTTGTGCTTCAGCAATAACACGTACTTCAGAAAATTTGTCTGCCACCACATAGCGAACACGCCAGGATTTATCGTCCGCTGCCTGCCGGAGGGTCGGCATCACCAACGCTTCCAGGTCTTCCTGGGGCAGCAGCTGGGCTATGCTCACACAAGCCTCAACTGCCAACAGCCTCACCGAATCCTGTGAAAAAGATGTTCAAACCGGGTTTGAGCTGGTTCTTCATTAAAAAACAAAATTAATTTTCTGAAGTTAACATTAGGAAGAACTAATCTCATCAAAAAAATCATAAAAATAAATACTGACAATATAACAATTGTTTCCCAGATGATATCCGTTCAGATCACCTAGAACGTAGCAACAGGTTTCATTACTTTGCAATGTGTGCTGGAATCTTCCCAGGATACAAGTACTGGAATGGAGATTTGGAGTGTATCAACATGCAACCTTTGATGGAAGCGTTCCTTGGATTAGTATATCAGCAAATGTCATGACAGTGCAAAAATTTATTGATGAATCAATTTTCTTTCTCCTGCTCTTGAAGCACCACTCTCTGCTGAGTGAATCCCCAAGCTAATCACCCAAGTGGTCACTTTTCACCGTAGGATGTAGGAGCTGAATTAGGCCATTTGGCCCATCGAGTCTGCTCTGCCATTTCATCATGGTTGATCCATTTCACCCTCAGCCCAATCCCCTGCCTTCTCCCCATATCCCTTCATCGAAACATGGAAATCTACAGCACATTACAGGCCATCCGGCCCCAAAGTTGTGCCGACCAAGTAACCAACTCGAGAAACTGCCTAGAATTTCCCTACCGCATAGCCGTCTATTTTTCTAAGCTCCATGTCCCTATCTAAGAGTCTCTTAAAAAACCCTACTGTATCCATCTCTACCACCTTTGTTGTCAGTGCATTCCACACACCCACCACTCTCCAGGTGAGAAACTTACCTCTGACGTCCCCCATATACCTACTTTCAAGCACCTTAAAACTATGCCCTCTCATGTTAGCCATTTCAGCCCTGGGAAAAAGCCTCCGGCTATCCACACGATTAATGCCTCTCATCAACTTCTACGCTTCAACCAGGTCACTTCTCATGCCCTGACTAATCAAGAATCTATCAACCTCTCTGCCCTGAATATACCCAATGACTTTGCCTCTCTGACAATGAATTCCACAGATTCTCTGGCGAAAGAAATCCTTCCTCATCTCCATTCGAAATGGACAAACCTCTGTTCTGAGATTGCTTCCTCTGGTTTTAGGCTGTCCCACCATAGAAAACATCCTCCCCATATCCACTCCGGACGCCTTTCAGTATTTGACAGGTTACAATGAGATCCCTCCCCCTCATTCTTCTGAATTCAAATGAGTACAGGCACAGAGCCATCAAACGCTCCTCGTACGACAAGCCTTTCAATCCTGGACCTTTCAATCACTATCGTGACTCTCCTTTCAACCCACTCCTGTCTTGGCACACCCTTTGTTAGATAAGGGGCCCAAAACTACCTTCAATATTCCAAGTGAAGCCTTATAAAATGTGAACATTGCATCCTTGTTTTGATACGCTTGCCATCATTGGTGGGGTCTGAACCTGGAACAAGTGTGAACATCTCCTTGGCTACAGATGTGAAGGTTTATTTCCAGGAGTCACTGGACAGTAACCAGAAGAGAAGCTTACTCAACACCAAGGAGCACACGTCCAACCGTTAACCAGAAGCTAGGTGAGGGTCAAAGTGTCCATCCCAGCTCCCCTTCAGCGTACCATTTCTGTATGACTCTGGCTCCTTAGTACACGAGGATACTGCGGACTGCGTCAAGCCTTTTGCCTGAGATACTTTACGTTGGAGGAATATGAAAGAACACACACTGATTAAACAGTTCGCTCTTCAGGCAAAAGCCTCAAGATAACCACCTTCTTGGAGGAGCATCTCCAGCTGGAGTACTGGAATGGTGTAATCATGCCGATAGATTGACAGGCACCGCTTCCATCTGCTGTGGTTAAAGGAACTTTATAAAGCAGGGGCTCCCAACCTGGGGCCCCTCGGTTGATGGTCGGGGGTCGATGGCGTAAAAGAGGGTTGTGAACCCCGGTTACAAAGGTGAACAGATGGTGCAGATTACGACAACAGAAACTTTGCAAGCAGGAAGTGGCATTAACAAGGCGTAGCATATTGAGTACGTAGACATATTAACCGGATGCAACTCAGTTCTTTGCCACGGACGCACCATCCGTACTAATCTTTCCCACCTCCAGCTCATCCATACAGTAAAATGCAAGCGGTAATGTGGGGGGGGGGGTGTGAAATCATGCAATTGCTCCAGTGAGCGGAATGACAGACAGCCTGTTACCGGAATGAGCCAAGTACTCTCCGTTATTTCACACACTGCCATGACGTGTGGGATACAGAGGCTCCTCAGTACAAGCAATTGATACACATGTGACATAAAGCGAAGGTTACAGCAGCAGCTTCAGCAAGATAAATCATGACAAGCCATGGGGAATAAGATCACCTTTCTTCCACTATAATCCACGCTTCCCTCATCCACGTCACCTGCATTCCCACCCCATAAGCCTTTCCAGCGCATCAGTGTCTGTAGCCCCCACCACCCACAATACACTCCTAGACTAATCTCAATCCTCCGCTATCTGCAAGGGGCCTCTGCCACTAATCACACCCCCCTTCCCCCACCCCACCCTTCAGGTTTCCACAGGGTTCGCTCTCCACGCCACTCATTCATCATCGCCGCTCTCCCCGAAAACAAGACAAGGTCTGCACTCGCCCATTTGCCTCCGTTCAGGGCTGCAAACAGTTCTTGCAGGCGAAGCGGTGCTTTCCTCTCGGGGCTATTCGCTGTATCTGGAGCTCCTGCCGTGGCCTCCTCGACATCGGAGGACCAACACAGATGGGGTTGGCCCACAGTTAGCTGCCAGGCCACAACAAGATAGATTGTAATGTCAAGAGTCCATCTTTATCATGCAAGAGGTCCGTCAATAGTCTTATAAGCCCTTCACGGTAGGTTGATTCAGGAGGTAAAGGTGCATGGGTCCAGGGTGAATTGCAAGTTTAGATTCGGAACTGTCTCATCCATTGAAGACAAGGAGTGGGGATGAGAGGGTGTTAGTTTGGCTGGAGGTCTGTGACCAGTGGTGTTGTTATAGTAGCAGGCAGCCGTCGATCCCAGGGGATCATGGGTTTGTGCCTCTGGTGGACTGTGTCCTCTGCAGGGTGCAAGCCTGGGTGGGAAGATTTGAAGAACCGGCTGTTGCCCATGCAGCGGGTTCCCGCTCTCCACATCACTGATGTAGTCCAAGGGATTGCAAGCGCCGATACAGCTTGGCACCAGTGTCATCACAGAGGTTGCCAGAGTGAAGTTGTAAACAACATCAAACTGTCTCAGGGACCCGGGCTCTGGATTTCTTCCTCGGGGTTTACTCCTGAAGCTGTTCCCATGGGTGGGTGTGGCCACAAGGCAGCAGAGGTTTTAAATCAGAGTCTTCCTTCTCCTAGTCGGGCTGCCATCCAAGGCCGACGAGCCCCACCTGCTCGAAGCGACTGGTTTTGAGGTGCCAGTGGTCCGCCTTTGCCCCCTCTCTCGTCAGTAGAAACAGTTCCGCCGGGTCTCGTAGCTAAACCAGACGTGAAGGCCAAGAGTTGGACTTGGAGAGACACACGCCATTGGGAGCACTTTATAGGTAGTGGGAGCTTATCCTCACCACCAGCCCCAGGCTATGACAACCTTAAGATAAAAAGGATCATTAAATGGTGTAGCAGACTCGATGGGCCAAATGGCCTAACTCTACTCCTATGCCTTACGGTTTTGCAAGGATTGGTGTTGATACCCCTGATGTTCACACGTTCACCAGTGATCTGGATGAAAGTGTAGGTGGGTGGATCAGCAAGTTTGTGGAATGGACCCAGATTGGTGCTGCGGACTGCGTAAAGGACTAACGAAGGACACAGCGGGAAGTACACCAGTTACAGAGAGGGGCAGATGGACTTTAATCCGGGTGAGTGTGAGGCATCGCACTTTGAGAGGTCAAATGAAAGGTACACAGTTAATGGTAGACCCCTTCATCGCACTGAGGTGCAGCAGAATCTTGTAGCCCACATCCATAGTGAAGAGGGGTACAATGTCACTTTTCAAAAACTCCAGCTCCAGAACCTTTGCAAATTCACCCAACTTTGATGCTGCTGCCTGGCGGACCACTGGTGTGTCATCTGAGCACAAGCTGTGGAAAAGTCTGCAGAAAAAATAAAATTAAAGGTCACATAGGAGTAGTCGCCCATTGATGCAGAACTTAACAATTCACAAGCAGAAATACAAGCACTAAAAATTGACATTTTTGCAATTAATGTTTCTAAATCAGAAGCTACTAAAATATTTTGCTAAACCCATCATCATTATGTGCTGTGTCATATGCTATGGGTGGTCACGGTCTTTCCATGACCCTGATTGTTCTCCGTAAAGTTTTCTACAGAAGTGGTTTGTCATTTCCGCCTTCTGGGCAGTGTGTGTCTTTACAAGGTGGGTGACCCCCAGCCCATTATCAATACACTTCAGAAACTGTCTACCTGGCGTCAGGGGTCGCATAACCAGGACTTGTGATCTGCACCGGCTGCTCATCCACCACCTGATCCCATGGCTTCACCTGACCCTGATCGGGGCGGTGGTATCGAAGCAGGTGCTACACCTTGCCCAAGGGTGGCCTGCAGACCAGCAGAAGGAAGCCTTACACCTCCTTTGGTAGAGACGCATCTCCACCACACCACCCAAACATCCAATATTTGTGGTATTCAGATAATATCCTGAGAAATACTTCAAGATAGCAACAGAATA
This sequence comes from Mobula hypostoma, assembly GCF_963921235.1. Taxonomy (NCBI): domain Eukaryota; kingdom Metazoa; phylum Chordata; class Chondrichthyes; order Myliobatiformes; family Myliobatidae; genus Mobula; species Mobula hypostoma. The sequence continues at coordinate 36,005,714 of NC_086106.1, read as the reverse complement.
TAGAAATTTACTGCACATTACAGGCCCTTCAGCCCACAATGTTGTGCCGACCACGTAACCTACTCGAGAAGCTGCCCAGAATTTCCCCACCATACAGCCCTCTCTTTTTCTGAAACAACTGACTGTGTCTGAAAGTTTACACAAATGACACCACAAAAAATTTTAATTCAGGGAGTAAAGGGGCTGGAAGTGAACCCCAGATGTGGGACTCCTGCACTTGGAGCAGAACAGAGCCATTGGTTGTGGACTGCAGGTGCACACAGTTACCAAAGCAACCTTCTCGTCCGACAAAACTCAAACACCTCTGAACAAGTGAAATCCTCTGTGCACCACATTAATCAAAATGGCCCTGAAGCAGAGCAACAGGCTTGACAAGACACGGCTCTCGAAAAGAGCACTCCTTTGTAAATGACAAGGCCACTTCAATCACACAGCCGAGAGTAAGTGATGAGCACCACTCGACTATGATGCACCTCGGCTTTTGCCCCTTTCTCACCAGAAACACACAAAAAACCTTCAGTTTATGTCATTAAAAACAAAAATGCCGCACTTTCTGTGCTGTTTTGGGGCTGATTATTCTCTAAACTAGAAACTTCTACCCACTCAGTTAAAACAAGGTCCCGTCCACCATGGTGGTAGCATCTTATCGCCAATAAAACCAAATTATACCGAAATTAGGTGGCAGGAAGGAAATAGGTCCCTGCCAAAGGAGGTGTAAGGCACTCCTTCCCTCCACTGGCCTGCAGGTCACCCTAGGGCAAGGTGTAGCACCCGCTTAGCCTCCCCGATCAGGGCTACGTGAAGCCGTGGGAGCAGGTGGTGGACGGTTGTATGAGCAGCAGGTGCAGATCTCAACTCCTGACACTGACACCAGGCAGACAGTCTCTGAAGTGTATTGATAATGGGCTGGGGGTCACCCGTCTTGTAAAGACACACGCTGCCCAGAAAGAAGGCGATGGCAAACCACTTCTGTAGAAAACTTCGCCAAGAACAATCGTGTCCACGGAAAGACCCACGATCGCCCACACCATACGACACGGTACATAATGAGCGATACTACAGGATGTAAATTTTCTACAATAATACAGTAATATTCCTAGGTAACTTCTATTATGTTCATCTGCAGCATTCCAAGGGAGGAAAGTACTTACTGACACAGCTCGGCCTTTACAGAGCTGGATACCCGCGGGTAGCAGACACTGAAAAGGCTGCATGCCGAAGTCCTGGACGTGAACCAGTCACCACAAGTCAGGCGCTTCACCAGTGGCACAAAGTGGACTTCTAGGTCTGCAGGAGAGTGCTCGTGGGAGATGGCTCGCAGTGAATCGATGGCTTTATCTCGTACTACCGATTTTTCCACCGTTGCCAGGTTCTCCAAGGGAGGCTGATTAGTGGGAAAGAATTAAACTGAAACACATCTTCTTTTTACTCTACTTCTAAGAAACACAATATTTAGAAACAATCTTTAAGATAAATTCTTAAATTGCTGAGAATTAGGAATTCTCAGAAAGAAAATGAGACAGAGAAACATTTAAAGGCAGAAGAATATAGAGCCGTGCTGGAGGACAAAACACAAACTACCAAAAACTGTAGAAATCAAAGGACATATTTTCTCAATCACAGAAATTCCCAAGGTTCGTAACCAGAAAACACTGTACTAATATTAAATAAATGGAAATTACACTGACACATTCCTAATTATCAGTAATTACTATTTCATCTTCAAATTAAGTACCAATAATTGTTCATCCTATGCGGTTTTAATATGCAAATAAACATGAAGCTGCCTGTCATAATAATTTTGCCAAAGTTTGAGGGAAGTCCATGGTCATCCACTTTGTTAGAAGAAATTAAAGTGTAAACTACTTTCTAAATTGGGAGAAAGTTCAAGAATCCGAGGTGCAAAGGGACTTGGGAGCCCTCGTGCAGCATTCACTAAAGGTTAACTTGCAGGCTGAGGAAGGCAAATGCAATGTTAGCAGTCATTTCGAGAGGACTAGAATATAAAAGCAGGGATGTAATGTTAAGGCTTTATAATGTATTGGTGAGGCATCATTTGGAGTATTATGAGGAGATTTGGGCCCCTCATCTAAGAAAGGAGGTGCTGACATTGAGCAGAGTTTAAAGGAGGTTCCCAAAATCATACTGGGAATGAAAGGCTTGTCACGTGAGGAGCGTTTGATGGCTCTGGGCCTTTACTCGCTGGAGTTCAGAAGAATGAGAAGAGACCTCATTGAAACCTATCAAATGTTGGAAGGTCTGAATAGAGTGGATGTGGAGAGGATATTTCCTATGGTGGGGGAGTCTGAGGTTAGAGGACACAGCGCCAGGATAGAGGGATATCCTTTTAGAATGAAAATGATGAGGAATTTCGTTAGCAAGAGGGTGGTGAATATGTGGAATTCTGTGCCACAGGTGGCTGTGGAGGTCAAGTCATTGGGTATATTTAAGGCAGAGATTGATAGGTTCTTGATAGGTTCATGGCATCAAAGGTTACTGAGAGAAGACTGGGGAGTGGGGCAGAGGAGGGGAAAAAAGGATCAGCCATGATTGAAAGACAGATTGATAAGACTCTTGATTAATCGCAGCATGAATGGATACCGGGAGAAGGCAGGAGATTGGGGCTGAGAGGGGAAAATGGATCGATGGGCCACATAGCCTAACTCTGCACCTGTATCTTATAGAACTATTCAAACAACAACTGTGCCCATGTTCAGTTTAGAGTTGCAGGCATCACAGGGGCTCCGAGAAAACGTTTCTGAATGGCTATTTTCTATAATACAAAGCCATGCCATCTCAGCGTTCTTCAAGAAACACTGCTAAAAGTTTGTGATATTTTATATACAGCCTCCATCCACACATGAGCGAATTGGATTCCTTAAGTAAATGCCTTAAGAATTCTCTGCCTGTACTCGCAGGTAATTTTACACAAAAAGAAAACATTTTTGAAAGGAGTATCAATACAAAAAGAATGCACACACTCTACACTCAACATACTGAACGCTGGAATGTCTAATTTGGAACCACTGCAAACAAGAAAGTAAAACATCGAACAGTACAGTACAGAAACAGGCCATTCGGCCCACAATGTTGTGCTGAACCAGCTAAAAAGAAAATCAAAAACCACCAAGAACTAATCCCTCCTACCTACACAATGTCCATCTCCCTCCATCTTTCTCATACCCATGTGCCTATCCAAAAATCTCTGAAAAGCCTCTACCATCATACCAGTCAATGTATTCCAGGCATCCACCACTCTGATGGCAAAAAAACTTACCCCTCACATCCCCCTTGAACCTACCTACCCACTCTCACCTTTAATGCATACCTCTGGTATTAGACATTTAAATCCTGGGAAACAGATACTCCTCTCTACTTTATCTATGCACATGCTTCTCATAATCTTACAAACCTCTAGCAGATCTCCCCTCGGCCTCCAGCGCTTCAGAGAAAACAACATAAGTTTATCCAGCTCTCATGATCACATGTCCTCTAAACCAGGCAACATTCTGGCGAACCTCTTCTGTCTCATCCCCAAAGCCCCAACATCTTTCCTACAGTGGGACAATCAGAACTGCATGCAGTACTCCAGACGTGGCCTACCCAGAGTCTGATAAAGTTGGAGCACTTCCTCTAAAGCAGGCAGCATCCTGGTTAAACCTCATTGATCGAGCTACTTTGGTGGTTTCATAAATTGATTTCAATATTTTAATTCCGAATTGTCCTATCATGAACTGATCACTGAAAATCATTTTAATTTGAACTCTGCCCTGTAATAGCCTGAGGCCCTCGTTATTTAATTTCAGAATCTTGTTCCCCATTATGGGTATTTAAAAACAATACAAGTATGTTATTTTAAATAAATATTTAATGCATAGGACCATTGCCTCTGGGCATTAACATCTGTGTTTTGTTTCCCCCGGTTGGGCTCATGTTGAACGTATATTTCGTCAATACAGAACAGAGGTTTCAGTGTTCGGGGGACGGTATCAGTCCATGTATGTTTTCCAACAGGCTGTGTGGGGAACCTGGATCAGGGGTAAAGTAACTACACTTCACTGTAGCAATTCTCAATGATACACCCCTCCAATATTTCAACCAGGTCCTGAAGAAGGGTCTCGGCCAGAAACATGGACCGCTTACTCTTTTCCAGAGACGCTGCCTGAGCTGCTGAGTTCCTCCAGCGTTTTGTGCGAGTTGCTTTGGATTTCCAGCATCTGCAGACTTTCTCCTGCCTACAAATATGTTGGGGCAGCACAAAGCCTCATCTGCCTCAAAGATTTTATTGCAAACAATAAAGGCAGAGAGGGTTCTGTATGTGTCCATTTACCCCTCATTCAAGCAACCCATCATAACAAAGAAAGATTACAGGGACATTGCCGGGTCTGGAGGACCTGAGTTATATGGAAAGATTGAATATGTTCGGACTTTTTTTTAACTTGGAACATAGAAGATTGCAAAGAGATATGACAGAAAGAGACAAGATTATGAGGGGTTTCGATAGGGTAAATGCAAGCAGTCATTGTCCACTGAGGTTGGATGAGACTGCAGCTGGAGGTCATGGGTTAAGGGTGAAAGGTGAAATGTTTAAGGGGAACATGTGCTGAAGTTTTCTATGACTCATTATTAAGTCATTTACTTTATCATTGCCTGTGGAACCCTGCTGCTTTGAGAATCATCTTCTGGAAATTAACCTTTATTAAGACAGTAATACCACTTCAATGGCATTAACCGCGTGACCGTCCTGTGCAGTGCTTTGTAAATGTACGTCCGCTCTTACCAGCAAACAGTGAACATACTCCGGTCCGCCAACGAGCACCGTGAAGCTCCCTAGTTGCTCCGCTAATGCCAGCAGTGCCTCGTCTTCATCGAAAATGGTGTCTGCATCGAGACGAGAAATCAGTGGCAAGGCGACTCTGAGGGGCGATTGTTCAAACCGAGGCAGCCCAACCACACGCAGCTTTGTACCTACCAGTCAGAAGTGGGAGCAGCTCATTCCGGGTACGCTCTACCCCCAAGGCCAAGGCAGTTGTGGACAGTTGCTTTATGTTGTTCAACCGTAACTGGGGAAAGGAAAGAAATGAAATTGATCAATGCCATCCAACCCTGAACAAAAAAAGATATTTTGCTTAAAATATGCTACAATCAAAAATACACCACAAAGTGCCCCTTGTAACAATTAAATGCAGGTAATGGCGAACAGAACAGAAACCCATAGCAGAAAGCATTATTTCCAGAGCAGAGTGAGGTTATAGTTGTGACAGAAAGATTGGATCTTATGATTTAGCGATTCAATCCATTTCTTGCTTGGGCATTGTTGTGTATGTGGCCGGGTTACACAATAAAACTATAAATAAAAATGCTGGAGACTGGAGCTAAGTTAACAGGGTTTTTCACTGACGGAACCCGAACTGAACACAGATATACAGATCAATACGCGCCTAATAGCGCATGTTCAATAACGCGTTACTACACAATAAAATAGTCCCATGTTATACAGTAGGCTATACGGTACAGGCATAATTCATTAGTACAGTTGATGAGGTTCAGTAATAACACTGGCCACTCCACTGGGCATCGCACAACATTATTCTCGTCAGCACAAGTCCTGAGCCCAGTCATTAAATGGTTTCTCTTTCTACAGATGCTGAGCCTCTGCTTTGGTCATCCATTTCCATGAATACAGGACCATAATTCACTGAACGTGGTGCCATGGGTAGATATGATCATGAAGAAAGCTTCTGGCACCTTGGCCTTCGTAAATCAAGGTAAGTTTGGATGTTATGTTGAAATTCTATAAAATAGTAGTAAGACCTAATTTGGAGTGTCGTGTGCACTTTCAGCTGCCTACCCACAGGAAAGATGTCAGTAAAGTTGAAAGAGTACAGAGAAGGTTTATAAGGATGGTGCCAGGACTGGAGGACCTGAGTTATGAGGGAAGATTGAATAGGTTAGGCCCTTATTCCTTGGAACATAGAAGATTGAGAGGAGATTTGACAGACGTATGAGGGATCTAGGGTAAATGCAAGCAGACTTTTTCCACTGAGGTTGGGTGGGACTACAACCAGAGGCCATGGTTTGAGGGTGAAAGGTGAGAGGTTTAAGGGGAACATGAGGGGGAATTTCTTCACTCAGAAGGTGGTGAGAGTGTGGAATGAGCTGCCAGCACAAGTAGTGGATGCGAGCTCGATTGAATTGACTTTATTACCAACATCCTTCATATACACGAGTAAAAATCTTTATCTTACGTCTCCGTCTAAATGTGCAACTTATAATAAATAGTATGTATGTATGGTTCTCAGTAATGTTAACTGCTAAGGCTATTAAAATGGCTTCTCTGTAATGTTAACTGCTAAGGCCAATGTAATGTCTTCCCTGTAATGCTCACTGCTGATGCAATGGTTTCTCTGCCGCTGTGATGTTTGGGTTATAACTGCAGATAACGGGGAACTAACCAATGGGAGACATGTTATTCTATCTTGTATGTTTGGAAACTGAGTTGGTACACAGGCTTTCGGGTGAGGCGAGGGAAGAGGAAGGACAAGTGTGGGGAGCGCTCGGTGGTCACAGGACGGCGTATACGGGAATTCGAGGGTCCGGAGGTTGCCGGCGGTTCTGCGGAGGTCGTTTATGGAAGAACCCCAGATGCGTGAGCTCCAACAATTTTTGTGCACGAATTGATAACTTTAATAAGAGCGGCACCTTTGTCTTTTATAACTGGGGAGAGACAACCTAATGCACTATTGAATGCTACATACTTTTCAAAGACTTGTGAACGTCAGAAGCAATATAGCAATGCAAAGGGCCTTAAGAATAAGTTGAGGGTGATATGAAGGATCTTCCAGCAATGGAACAGAAACAAAAAGAATAAAGGTAGATCAAATCCTTTGAATAACCATATACTTAATTTCCTCAACAGTTTTCCAAATTAAACAATGAATATTGTGGATAGCAAATTGATTTTAGAGTAGTATATACATACAACTTTCTTATTGCCCTAATCAAAGACTGGCAGGACGGTCAAGGTAAGAAGGTATAACAATAATCTTACCTCTAGTTTTTTAATGAGTCTGGCGTCCTGTGCCTTCAATCTCTCCTTCTGATACTTTTCATGCACTTCCTTCAATTTGTCCACAATAGATCTCTTGTCAGATGCTGTCTCTGTTAGGGATGCAATCAAATCAAAGTTATAATAGGTAGTAGCTTACAATTCAACCAATTCTTTATCATTCAAAATATACACCTCAGCAGGGAGAAATCAACTAACAATTTTACTGAGTTTCTATTCATTTATCGCTACCTGAAGCTTAAGTTTCCAATTAAAATCCATCTGATTCAATGCAGTAATATCTGCCAGAATTAAATGGAAACTCTCAGATACCATTTTGTTTTGTTTATCACACATGTACTGAGAGCCCCAGTCTTAGAACACATACCGACTAACACATGTAGGCTTCTTGGTAATGTTAACTGCTAAGGCTAATGAAATGGCGTCTCTGTAATGCTCACTGCTGATGTAATAGTTTCTCTGTAGCTGCGATATTTGGGTTTTAACAGGGAACTAACCAAATGAGAGACACGTTATTCTATCTTGTTTGTCTGGGAACCGAGTTTTTGCGGGTTTTCGGTCGAGGCGAGTGAGGAGGTAGAACGAGTGCGGGGAGTGCTCGGTGATCACCGGACGGAGTCTACGGGAATTCGAGGGTCCCGAGGTTGACAACGTTTCGGCGGAGGTCGTTTAAGGAGGAACACCAGAGGCGTGAGCTCCAACGATTTTTTTACACATTAGATCCTTTACCCTCAGGTAGCGATTTCCAGCTCTTTACAGATTCAGTCCTGAAAACAAAAAGCAGAAAACTAATTTTGAGCTTAAGAGCTTGGCAGATAAATATCATATTGTCTTTGGAATTTTGCAGTGACAAAGGATCGCAGATCGACATTGTAGACTGCTTTTCTTTTCACAAATTCTGCCTGATTCCGTGTGCCTAGCTCTGGACTGAATCTGAAACGAGCTGGAAATCGCTTCCTGAGGGTGAAGGATCTAATGTGTCATTGAGTTGCATTGTTAAAAAGGGGACGTCTGCATCTCAAAATGTTCTCTCTGTAAACACCTGAGATGACACATTCCAAAAACACTTGATAAAAGAAAAGTCTTTTAAATTGAAAGTTTACAAGTATAAACACTTTTAAAAATTAGTTGAACAACTAAATTGTGTTTCTAAAAATAAAACCTACCTGCCTATTTCCTAAGCCAAGCTCATAGAACCATAAAAATAAATATGTTGGGAATTGCATCTGTGATGGTCAAGAAAAGAGCTACCCATTCTAATTCCACGTCCTACCTCAGGCTCTGTAGCCCAGTTGATCACAGCTCTTCAGATATTCAGCTACTTTTTAAATATGAGGGGAATTTATGCCTTGGAAGTATTTCAGATCCCTCTACCATCCTCTGAGTGAAAATACTTTTAATACTACTAGCAGTTACTATGGACCTCAGTTTTTTAGTCCCCCTGTTCAGGAAATAAGCCCTTCTCATTTCTGCCATTTAATCCTCCCAATTTTATATATCTCAAGACTAGAAAACAACCCAAACTTATCCAATCTTTCCTCCATAGCTGCAGTTTTCCAGGCTTAACAATATCTCTTGTAAGACCGACCTGGAGTCCCACAATCCAGGCTATTCATATGGTACGGTATTGAAGGATTACTCTACCAATAGAGATGCAATGGTAACCGGAAGCCTGTCTGGTTTTATCAGTGTAACAAATAATGTAGTCCTAATTTTAAAAAGAAGTAGGAAGTGTTCTTCCTCGAGTTCTTGCCAATGTTTTTCTGGCAACCGACACTTAGAACATTCTCTGGTCTGTAATCTCTCCATCACTTCAATCACTTTCAGTTGCTTGGCCCAGATCACATTATTTTCACTATGGGTTTAGTGTTTATACATTTTCATCCCCTTCCAGGAAGTCCTTAAAGTTCTGCTTCTTTCTAGACAACAGACCTCATCAGTTCCCCTTCATCACCATCTTTCCTCAACTGGTAGAACTAGTTCTTACTCTCAAGTTTGACTTAGGTTTCTCCCACTTTCTCCAAACCAAAGGTGTAGCCTCGGACAGTTGCATGGGCCCCAATTAAACATGCCTTTTCAGCAGTTACATGGGACAATCCATGTTTCAAGCCTTCACTAGTAACGCCTTGGCTTCCTGCATATGACGTGTACGCAGTAGCTTCCTTTCGGGTACAGTGAACCAGATGCCCGAGATGTTAACTCCACCTGCTCTCCTTGCTGATCTCCAGGGTCCCAAGCTTAAACCTCTCAGGCTGGGGATTGACCTGCAGGTGATAGGGCATGGTCCTCAATTTCTCAACTCCCAGCATGCCCAGTAACTCATAGATGAGTCTACTCTCGAAGTCCCGTCCCTGCTCACTATGTATCCGCCTGGGGAAGGCCATAATGCACGAAATACTTCTCCCATAACACTTTTGCCACCGTAGTCGCCTTCTGGTCCTTGATAGGAAAAGCCTGAGCATATCCAGTGTAGTGGTCCGTGATGACTAAGACATTGGCCGTGTTGCTGGCATCGGGTTCTATAGACAGGAAATCCATACACACCAGGTCCAGGAACCTGCACTCTGCAGGTATGACAAAGGAGCTGCCTGCACAGGCAGTGTCTTCCGGCGTATGCAGCGAATGCACGACTTGCAGTACTCTTCAACCTCCAACTTCATTCAGGGCCAGTAAAACCGGTCTTTGAGCAATCCATAGGTCTTTTCCACCCCCAAATGTCTAGAATCATCATGAAGAGACCTCAACGCAATGCTCCGATACTTCTCAGGCAGTACCAGCTGGCAACGCCGAGGTCGGTCCGGGGCTGACATGGCCAGTATAAAATTTGGTTCTTTAACTTCAAACGAGGCTATTCTCTCAGTAATGGAGGCACTGAAGCTGGTTTTGTCTTCTCCGCCTGCGCCATATCCCCCTTTCCAAATACATACCAAATAGTGCCAGTGCCCGGATCACCTCACTGAGCAGCTGCCACTCCTCCAGAACTCAATTCCGGCAGCTGCTTGGTCTTCAGAACAGTCAGGTTACAGTAAACTGGAGGTAGGGCATCATCAGAAGCCCCCAAATGATCCACTGCTCGATCCGCCCTTTCCTTTTCCTCGGCCTTCACGGTGATGGCAAACTGACACATGGCCTTCACCCCAGGGGCAGGAACACTCTCCCACTCCTCGTCCATGTCCAGTCCCTCATGCACCCGTCGGGACAAAGCATCTGCATCAATGTTCCGGCTCCCAGCCGGTACTTCAGGCTGAAATCATATACCGACAAGGCCGCCAACCACCTGTGGCATCCAGTTTCGCCAAGGTCAGGATGTAAGTGAGCGGATTGTTGTCCGTCCTCACCTCAAACTTGGCCCCAGAGGGACAGTCACTCAGCTTATCCACCACTGCCCATTTCAATGCCACAAATTCCAACTTGTGGGTGGGAGAGTTTCTCTCGGAGGGTAACAAACTCCAGCTGACGAACACCACAGGCCTCAACCCGGTGCCCTGATCCTGATACAACATACGGTAGTCGGGGCTCTGCAAAAGCCAGCACCGGTGCCTGGGTCAGCAACTCTTTCAGCGATTGAAAAGCCTCCTCGCATTTTGCATCTGTCGAAAGGGCTCTGATGGGTTTAGATATTCTCCAACCTCCCGTCCCCTTTTCCCTTTCCCTTTCTTCCCCAAGGGAGGGTAACCACACTGAAGCTGGTTCAAGGGGTGACTCACTTTGGGTAGCCCTTCACGGATCTCCGATACCAACCACAGAACCCCAAGAATGAGCGCAGAGTACTCACAGTCTGGGGCCTCAGCCACGTGGTCCCCAATTCTATCTAGCTATTAAATGATTACACTTTATAACTCTTATTTTGTTGTGTGGTTAGTAGAGAAACCAAATATAAAAGACAAAGACGCCACTCTTGTTAAAGTTAACAGTTTGTGCACAAAAATCGTTGGAGCTCACGCCTCCGGTGTTCCTCCTTATATGACCTCCGCCGAAACGTTGCCAACCTCCGGACCCTCAAATTCCCGTAGACTCCGTCCGGTGATCACCGAGCACTCCCTGCACTCGTTCTACCTCCTCACTCACCTTGACCGAAAAACCGCAAAAACTCAGTTCCCAGACAAACAAGATAGAATAATGTGTCTCTCATTTGGTTAGTTCCCTGTTAAAACCCAAATATCGCAGCTACAGAGAAACTATTACATCAGCAGTTAACATTACAGAGAAGCCACTTTAATAGCCTTAGCAGTTAACATTACTGAGAACCATACATACATACTATTTATCATAAATTGCACATTTAGACGGAGATGTAACATAACGATTTTTACTCGTGTGTATGAAGGATGTTGGTAATAAAGTCAATTCAATCGAGCTCGCATCCACCACTTGCACTGGCAGCTCATTCCACACTCTCACCACCTTCTGAGTGAAGAAATTCCCCCTCATGTTCCCCTTAAACCTCTCACCTTTCACTCTCAAACCATGGCCTCTGGTTGTAGTACCACCCAACCTAAGTGGCAAAAATCTGCTTGCATTTACCCTAGATCCCTCATACCTCTGTCAAATCTCCTCTCAATCTTCTATGTACCAAGGAATAAGGGCCTAACCTATTCAATCTTCCCTCATAACTCAGGTCCTCCAGTCCTGGCACCATCCTTATAAATCTTCTCTGTACTCTTTCAACTTTACTGACATCTTTCCTGTGGGTAGGCAGCTGAAAGTGCACACGACACTCCAAATTAGGTCTTACTACTGTCTTATAGAATTTCAACATAACATCCAAACTTATTTTGATTTATGAAGGCCAAGGTGCCAGAAGCTTTCTTCATGACCATATCTACCCATGGCACCACGTTCAGTGAATTATGGTCCTGTATTCATGGAAATGGATGTCCAAAGCAGAGGCTCAGCATCTGTAGAAAGAGAAACCATTTAATGACTGGGCTCAGGACTTGTGCTGACGAGAATAATGTTGTGCGATGCCCAGTGGAGTGGCCAGTGTTATTACTGAACCTCATCAACTGTACTAATGAATTATGCCTGTACCGTATAGCCTACTGTATAACATGGGACTATTTTATTGTGTAGTAACGCGTTATTGAACATGCGCTATTAGGCGCGTATTGATCTGTATATCTGTGTTCAGTTCGGGTTCCGTCAGTGAAAAACCCTGTTAACTTAGCTCCAGTCTCCAGCATTTTTATTTATAGTTTTATTGTGTAACCCGGCCACATACACAACAATGCCCAAGCAAGAAATGGATTGAATCGCTGAATCATGAGATCCAATCTTTCTGTCACAACTATAACCTCACTCTGCTCTGGAAATAATGCTTTCTGCTATGGGTTTCTGTTCTGTTCGCCATTACCTGCATTTAATTGTTACAAGGGGCACTTCGTGGTGTATTTTTGATTGTAGCATATTTTAAGCAAAATATCTTTTTTTGTTCAGGGTTGGATGGCATTGATCAATTTCATTTCTTTCCTTTCCCCAGTTACGGTTGAACAACATAAAGCAACTGTCCACAACTGCCTTGGCCTTGGGGGTAGAGCGTACCCAGAATGAGCTGCTCCCACTTCTGACTGGTAGGTACAAAGCTGCGTGTGGTTGGGCTGCCTCGGTTTGAACAATCGCCCCTCAGAGTCGCCTTGCCACTGATTTCTCGTCTCGATGCAGACACCATTTTCGATGAAGACGAGGCACTGCTGGCATTAGCGGAGCAACTAGGGAGCTTCACGGTGCTCGTTGGCGGACCGGAGTATGTTCACTGTTTGCTGGTAAGAGCGGACGTACATTTACAAAGCACTGCACAGGACGGTCACACGGTTAATGCCATTGAAGTGGTATTACTGTCTTAATAAAGGTTAATTTCCAGAAGATGATTCTCAAAGCAGCAGGGTTCCAGAGGCAATGATAAAGTAAATGACTTAATAATGAGTCATAGAAAAGTTCAGCACATGTTCCCCTTAAACATTTCACCTTTCACCCTTAACCCATGACCTCCAGCTGCAGTCTCATCCAACCTCAGTGGACAATGACTGCTTGCATTTACCCTATCTAAACCCCTCATAATCTTGTCTCCTTCTGTCATATCTCTTTGCAATCTTCTATGTTCCAAGTAAAAAAAGTCCTAACATATTCAATCTTTCCATATAACTCAGGTCCTCCAGACCTGGCAATGTCCCTGTAATCTTTCTTTGTTATGATGGGTTGCTTGAATGAGGGGTGAATGGACACATACAGAACCCTCTCTGCTTTTATTGTTTGCAATAAAATCTTTGAGGCAGATGCCACCCAACATATTTGTAGGCAGGAGAAAGTCTGCAGATGCTGGAAATCCAAAGCAACTCTCACAAAACGCTGGAGGAACTCAGCAGCTCAGGCAGCGTCTCTGGAAAAGAGTAAGCGGTCGATGTTTCTGGCCGAGACCCTTCTTCAGGACCTGGTTGAAATATTGGAGGGGTGTATCATTGAGAATTGCTACAGTGAAGTGTAGTTACTTTACCCCTGATCCAGGTTCACCCACGCAGCCTGTTGGAAAACATACACGGACTGATACCGTCCCCCGAACACTGAAACCTCTGCTCTGTATTGACCAAATATACGTTCAACATGAGCCCAACCGGGGGAAACAAAACACAGATGTTAATGCCCAGATGCAATGGTCCTATGCATTAAATATTTATTTAAAATAACATACTTGTATTGTTTTTAAATACCCGTAATGGGGAACAAGATTCTGAAATTAAATAACGAGGGCCTTAGGCTATTACAGGGCATAGTTCAAATTAAAATGATTTTCAGTGATCAGTTCATCATAGGACAATTCAGAATTAAAATAATGAAATCAATTTATGGAACCACCAAAGTAGCTCGATCAATGAGGTTTAACCAGGATGCTGCCTGCTTTAGAGGAAGTGCTGCAACTTTATCAGACTCTGGGTAGGCCACGTCTGGAGTACTGCATGCAGTTCTGATTGTCCCACTGTAGGAAAGATGTTGGGGCTTTGGGGTCGATGTGGAAGAGGTTCGCCAGAATGTTGCCTGGTTTAGAGGACATGCGATCATGAGAGCTGGATAAACTTATGTTGTTTTCTCTGAAGCGCTGGAGGCTGAGGGGAGATCTGCTAGAGGTTTGTAAGATTATGAGAAGCATGTGCATAGATAAAGTAGAGAGGAGTATCTGTTTCCCAGGATTTAAATGTCTAATACCAGAGGTATGCATTAAAGGTGAGAGTGGGTAGGTAGGTTCAAGGGGGATGTGAGGGGTAAGTTTTTTTGCCATCAGAGTGGTGGATGCCTGGAATACATTGACTGGTATGATGGTAGAGGCTTTTCAGAGATTTTTGGATAGGCACATGTGTATAAGAAAGATGGAGGGAGATGGACATTGTGTAGGTAGGAGGGATTAGTTCTTGGTGGTTTTTGATTTTCTTTTTAGCTGGTTCAGCACAACATTGTGGGCCGAATGGCCTGTTTCTGTACTGTACTGTTCGATGTTTTACTTTATTGTTTGCAGTGGTTCCAAATTAGACATTCCAGCGTTCAGTATGTTGAGTGTAGAGTGTGTGCATTCTTTTTGTATTGATACTCCTTTCAAAAATGTTTTCTTTTTGTGTAAAATTACCTGCGAGTACAGGCAGAGAATTCTTAAAGCATTTACGGAAGGAATCCAATTCGCTCATGTGTGGGTAGGAGCTGTATATAAAATATCACAAACTTTTCAGCAGTGTTTCTTGAAGAACGCTGAGATGGCATGGCTTTGTATTATAGAAAATAGCAATTCAGAAACGTTTTCTCAGAGCCCCTGTGGTGCCTGCAACTCTAAACTGAAACATGGGCACAGTTGTTGTTTGAATAGTTCCATAAGATATAGGTGCAGAGTTAGGCTATTTGGCCCATCGATCCATTTTCCCCTCTCAGCCCCAATGTCCTGCCTTCTTCCTGTATCCTTTCATGCTGCGATTAATCAAGAGTCTTATCAATCTGTCTTTCAATCATGGCTGATCCTTTTTTCCCCTCCTCTGCCCCACTCCCCAGTCTTCTCCCAGTAACCTTTGATGCCATGAACCTATCAATCTCTGCCTTAAATATACCCAATGACTTGACCTCCACAGCCACCTGTGGCACAGAATTCCACATATTCACCACCCTCTTGCTAAAGAAATTCCTCATCATTTTCATTCTGAAAGGATATCCCTCTGTTCTGGGGCTGCGTCCTCCAGCCTCAGACTCCCCCGCCATAGGAAACATCCTGTCCACATCCACTCTATTCAGACCTTCCAACATTTGATAGGTTTCAATGAGGTCTCTTCTCATTCTTCTGAACTCCAGCGAGTACAGGCCCAGAGCCATCAAATGCTCCTCACGTGACAAGCCTTCCATTCCCAGTATTATTTTTGTGAACCTCCTTTAAACTCTGCACAATGTCAGCACCTCCTTTCTTACATGAGGGGCCCAAATCTCCTCATAATACTCTAAATGATGCCTCACCAATACATTATAAAGCCTTAACATTACATCCCTGCTTTTATATTCTAGTCCTCTCGAAATGACTGCTAACATTGCATTTGCCTTCCTCAGCCTGCAAGTTAACCTTTAGTGAATGCTGCACGAGGGCTCCCAAGTCCCTTTGCACCTCGGATTCTTGAACTTTCTCCCAATTTAGAAAGTAGTTAACACTTTTTATTTCTTCTAACAAAGTGGATGACCATGGACTTCCCTCAAACTTTGGCAAAATTATTATGACAGGCAGCTTCATGTTTATTTGCATATTAAAACCTCATAGGATGAACAATTATTGGTAATTAATTTGAAGATGAAATAGTAATTACTGATAATTCAGAATGTGTCAGTGTAATTTCCATTTATTTAATTTTAGTACAGTGTTTTCTGGTTAGGAACCTTGGGAATTTCTGTGATTGAGAAAATATGTCCTTTCATTTATACAGTTTTTGGGAGTTTGTGCTTTGTCCTCCAGCACGGCTCTATATTCTTCTGCCTTTAAATGTTTCTCTGTCTCATTTTCTTTCTGAGAATTCCTAATTCTCAGCAATTTAAGAATTTATCTTAAAGATTGTTTCTAAATATTGTGTTTCTTAGAAGTAGAGTAAAAAGAAGATGTGTTTCAGTTTAATTCTTTCCCACTAATCAGCCTCCCTTGGAGAACCTGGCAACGGTGGAAAAATCGGTAGTACGAGATAAAGCCATCGATTCACTGCGAGCCATCTCCCACGAGCACTCTCCTGCAGACCTAGAAGTCCACTTTGTGCCACTGGTCAAGCGCCTGACTTGTGGTGACCGGTTCACGTCCAGGACTTCGGCATGCAGCCTTTTCAGTGTCTGCTACCCTCGGGTATCCAGCTCTGTAAAGGCCGAGCTGCGTCAGTAAGTACTTTCCTTCCTTGGAATGCTGCAGATGAACATGAGCGAAGTTAGCTGGGAATATTACAGTATTATTGTAGAAAATCTACATCCTGTAGTATCGCTCATTATGTACCGTGTCGTATGGTGTGGGCGATCGTGGGTCTTTCCGTGGACATGATTGTTCTTGGCGAAGTTTTCTACGGAAGTGGTTTGCCATCGCCTTCTTTCTGGGCAGCGTGTGTCTTTACAAGACGGGTGACCCCCAGCCCATTATCAATACGCTTCAGAGACTGTCTGCCTGGTTTCAGTGTCAGGAGTTGAGATCTGCACCTGCTACTCATACAACCGTCCACCACCTGCTCCCACGGCTTCACGTAGCCCTGATCGGGGAGGCTAAGCGGGTGCTACACCTTGCCCTAGGGTGACCTGCAGGCCAGTGGAGGGAAGGAGTGCCTTACACCTCCTTTGGCAGGGACGGATTTCCTTCCTGCCACCCAATTTCGGTATAATTTGGTTTTATTGGCGATAAGATGCTACCACCATGGTGGACGGGACCTTGTTTTAACTGAGTGGGTAGAAGTTTCTAGTTTAGAGAATAATCAGCCCCAAAACAGCACAGAAAGTGCGGCATTTTTGTTTTTAATGACATAAACTGAAGGCTTTGTGTGTGTTTTTAGTGAGAAAGGAGCAAAAGCCGAGGTGCATCATAGTCGAGTGGTGCTCATCACTTACTCTTGGCTGTGTGATTGAAGTGGCCTTGTCATTTCCAAAGGAGTGCTCTTTTCGAGAGCCGTGTCTTGTCAAGCCTGTTGCTCTGCTTCAGGGCCATTTTGATTAATGTGGCGCACAGAGGATTTCACTTGTTCAGAGGTGTTTGACTTTTGTCGGACGAGAAGGTTGCTTTGGTAACTGTGTGCACCTGCAGTCCACAACCAATGGCTCTGTTCTGCTCCAAGTGCAGGAGTCTCACATCTGGGTTTCAGTTCCAGCCCCTTTACTCCCTGAATTAAAATTTTTTGTGGCGTCATTTGTGTAAACTTTCAGATACAGTCAGTTGTTTCAGAAAAAGAGAGGGCTGTATGGTGGAGAAATTCTCGGCAGCTTCTAGAGTAGGTTACGTGGTCGGCACGACATTGTGGGCTGAAGGGCCTGTAATGTGCAGTAAATTTCTATATTCTGTTGCTATCTTGAAGTATTTCTCAGGATATAATCTGAATACCACAAAATATTGGATGTTTGGGTGGTGTGGTGGAGATGCGTCTCTACCAAAGGAGGTGTAAGGCTTCCTTCTGCTGGTCTGCAGGCCACCCTTGGGCAAGGTGTAGCACCTGCTTCGATACCACCGCCCCGATCAGGGTCAGGTGAAGCCATGGGATCAGGTGGTGGATGAGCAGCCGGTGCAGATAACAAGTCCTGGTTATGCGACCCCTGACGCCAGGTAGACAGTTTCTGAAGTGTATTGATAATGGGCTGGGGGTCAGCCACCTTGTAAAGACACACACTGCCCAGAAGGCGGAAATGACAAACCACTTCTGTAGAAAACTTTATGGAGAACAATCAGGGTCATGGAAAGACCGTGACCACCCATAGCATATGACACAGCACATAATGATGATGGGTTTAGCAAAATATTTTAGTAGCTTCTGATTTAGAAACATTAATTACAAAAATGTCAATTTTTAGTGCTTGTATTTCTGCTTGCGAATTGTTAAGTTCTGCAACAATGGGCGACTACTCCTATGTGACCTTTAATTTTATTTTTTCTGCAGACTTTTCCACAGCTTGTGCTCAGATGACACACCAGTGGTCCGCCAGGCAGCAGCATCAAAGTTGGGTGAATTTGCAAAGGTTCTGGAGCTGGAGTTTTTGAAAAGTGACATTATACCCCTCTTCACTTCCCTGGCTTCTGATGAGCAGGTATGTAGTTGTAGAGCAGACACTGGTGTGGCAGCGGGAAGTCGAATTGAAGTGGGTGGCCACTGGGATACCCCGGCTGTCGCAGCGGACCCAGAGAAGGTGCTCGATGAAGAAGCCCCCACCCCCAACCCCATCTGTGTTGGTCCGCCGATGTCGAGCAGGCCACGGCAGGAGCTCCAGATACAGCGAATAGCCCCGAGAGGAAAGCACCGCTTCGCCTGAAGAACTGTTTGCAGCCCTGAACGGAGGCAAATGGGCGAGTGTAGACCTTGTCTTGCTTTCGGGGAGAGCGGCGAGGATGAATGAGTGGCGTGGAGAGCGAACCCTGTGGAAACCTGAAGGGTGGGGTGGGGGAAGGGGGGTGTGATTAGTGGCAGAGACCCCTTGCAGATAGCGGAGGATTGAGATTAGTCTAGGAGTCTATTGTGGGTGGTGGGGGCTACAGACACTGATGCGCTGGAAAGGCTTGTCGGGTGGGAATGCAGGTGACGTGGATGAGGGAAGCGTGGATTATAGTGGAAGAAAGGTGATCTTATTCCCCATGGCTTGTCATGATTTATCTTGCTGAAGCTGCTGCTGTAACCTTCGCTTTATGTCACGTGTGTATCAATTGCTTGTACTGAGGAGCCTCTGTATCCCACACGTCATGGCAGTGTGTGAAATAACGGAGAGTACTTGGCTCATTCCGGTAACAGGCTGTCTGTCATTCCGCTCACTGGAGCAATTGCATGATTTCACACCCCCCCCGCCACATTACCGCTTGCATTTTACTGTATGGATGAGCTGGAGGTGGGAAAGATTAGTACGGATGGTGTGTCCGTGGCAAAGAACTGAGTTGCATCCGGTTAATATGTCTACGTACTCAATATGCTACGCCTTGTTAATGCCACTTCCTGCTTGCAAAGTTTCTGTTGTCGTAGTCTGCACCATCTGTTCACCTTTCTAACCGGGGTTCACATCCCTCTTTTACGCCATCGGCCCCCTACCATCAACCGAGGGGCCCCAGGTTGGGAGCCCCTGCTTTATAAAGTTCCTTTAACCACAGCAGATGGAAGTGGTGCCTGTCAATCTATCGGCATGATTACACCATTCCAGTACTCCAGCTGGAGATGCTCCTCCAAGAAGGTGGTTATCTTGAGGCTTTTGCCTGAAGAGCGAACTGTTTAATCAGTGTGTGTCCTTTCATATTCCTCCAACGTAAAGTATCCCGGGCAAAAGGCTTGACGCAGTCCGCAGTATCCTCGTGTACTAAGGAGCCAGAGTCGTACAGTAATGGTACGCTGAAGGGGAGCTGGGATGGACACTTTGACCCTCACCTAGCTTCTGGTTAACGGTTGGACGTGTGCTCCTTGGTGTTGAGTAAGCTTATCTTCTGGTTACTGTCCAGTGACTCCTGGAAATAAACCTTCACATCTGTAGCCAAGGAGATGTTCACACTTGCTCCAAGTTCAGACCCCACCAATGATGGCTGGCATATCAAAACAAGGATGTAATGTTCACATTTTATAAGGCTTCACTTGGAATATTGAAGGTAGTTTTGGGCCCCTTATCTAACAAAGGGTGTGCCAAGACAGGAGTGGGTTGAAAGGAGAGTCACGATAGTGATTGAAAGGTCCAGGATTGAAAGGCTTGTCGTACGAGGAGCGTTCGATGACTCTGTGCCTGTACTCATTTGAAATCAGAAGAATGAGGGGTAGGGATCTCATTGTAACCTGTCAAATACTGAAAGGCGTCCGGAGTGGATATGGGGAGGATGTTTTCTATGGTGGGACAGCCTAAGACCAGAGGAAGCAATCTCAGAGCAGAGGTTTGTCCATTTAGAGTGGAGATGAGGAAGGATTTCCTTATCCAGAGAATCTGTGGAATTCATTGTCACAGAGGAGAAGTCATTGGGTATATTCAGGGCAGAGAGGTTGATAGATTCTTGATTAGTCAGGGCATGAGAAGTGACCTGGTTGAAGCGTATAAGATGATGAGAGGCATTAATCGTGTGGATAGCCGGAGGCTTTTTCCCAGGGCTGAAATGGCTAACATGAGGGGGCATAGTTTTAAGGTGCTTGAAAGTAGGTATAGGGGGGACGTCAGAGGTAAGTTTCTCACCTAGAGAGTGGTGGGTGTGTGGAATGCACTGACAACAAAGGTGGTAGAGATGGATACAGTAGGGTTTTTTAAGAGACTCTTAGATAGGTACATGGAGCTTAGAAAAATAGAGGGCTATGCGGTAGGGAAATTCTGGGCAGTTTCTCGAGTAGGTTACTTGGTCGGCACAACTTTGGGGCTGGATGGCCTGTAATGTGCTGTAGATTTCCATGTTTCGATGAAGGGATATGGGGAGAAGGCAGGAGATTGGGCTGAGGGTGAAATGCATCAACCATGATGAAATGGCAGAGCAGACTCGATGGGCCAAATGGCCTAATTCAGCTCCTGCATCCTGCGGTGAAAAGTCACCACTTGGGTGATTAGCTTGGAGATTCACTCAGCAGAGAGTGGTGCTTCAAGAGCAGGAGAAAGAAAATTGATTCATCAATAAATTTTTGCACTGTCATGACATTTGCTGATATACTAATCCAAGGAACGCTTCCATCAAAGGTTGCATGTTGATACACTCCAAATCTCCATTCCAGTACTTGTATCCTGGGAAGATTCCAGCACACATTGCAAAGTAATGAAACCTGTTGCTACGTTCTAGGTGATCTGATGGATATCATCTGGGAAACAATTGTTATATTGTCAGTATTTATTTTTATGATTTTTTTGATGAGATTAGTTCTTCCAAATATTAACTTCAGAAAATTAATTTTGTGTTTTAATGAAGAACCATCTCAAACCCGGTTTGAACATCTTTTTCACAGGATTCGGTGAGGCTGTTGGCAGTTGAGGCTTGTGTGAGCATAGCCCAGCTGCTGCCCCAGGAAGACCTGGAAGCGTTGGTGATGCCGACCCTCCGGCAGGCAGTGGACGATAAATCCTGGCGTGTTCGCTATGTGGTGGCAGACAAATTTTCTGAAGTACGTGTTATTGCTAAAGCACAAAGTGCATCTCTTTGGTATGATGATATGGTGCATTTATGTTTTAAAACTAGTCTTTAAGTTTTCTGTTCCAGCTGGAATCCCTTCTGATTCTGTCAAAAGTCATGAAAACACGATTAGTTCCTCGAATATAGTTTTAAAAAATCATTAAATCATGCACCTGCGTATTTTTAATATAATTGACTGACATGCCAAACGGTGCTGAGATTTCTTTCCAGATTCATTTAATTAGCCTGTTTTTAAACATGGATCTGAAATAGAACAAAGTTGGTCTGAATTGAGCTCAGATCTTTTTCAGTGTATCTGAAGGATAATCCTGTGACAGGGGTTTAGAACAAACTTGTTGGCATAGTGCCAGGGATCTGGGGATTCAGCACGTGCACAGGTTGATGACACTGATATTTTTCACTTTTGACTGGAGGAAGTTAAGGGGAACTTCAGTTCTGTTTAAAAATGAGCTGAAAGGTCGAAAAGCCAGGATGATCCTCAGAGACTTTGACACTCAGGAACTTGAAACTACTCACCCTTTCCACAGTCCCCTTGATTAGGACTGATGTGTGTTCCCTTGACTTCCCCTTCCTGACGTCTACAATCAGTTCCTTGGTTTTACAGTCATTGTGATAAATTTTGTGATGTAGTGCATTAATTAAATGCTGCTTAAAACTTTTGATGGACTGGACCTCGCTGGTTCCTTCCCACTGCTGACTTCACACAGACCGGGTATGGTGTAGGGAGGTGGTGATTCAACTTCACCCTCCTGTGGTCCACAATCAGTTCCTTGGTCTTACTGACAAGTGCCAGATTGTTGCCACACCACTCAACCAGCTGATCTATCTCACCCCTCTTCGGCTCCTTGTTACCATCTGAAATTCTGCCAAAAATAGTTGTGTCATCAGCAGATTTATAGCCCTGAAGAGCAGTCTCGGCCCGAAACATGGACTGTTTATTTCATTTCCATAGATGCTGCCTGGCCTGCTGAGCTCCTCCAGTATTTTGTGCTAAGTTTCCAGCATCTGCAGAATCTCCTGTGTGTTTACAGTTTTTGAAGCAGATGGTCTTTGTTCTCAGTATAAAACCTTGTTGCCTCAGGTTCCTCCTGGTACTCCGGTTTCCTCGCACAGTCCAAAAGCATTCCGGTTAGTAGGTTAAAGGGTCATTGTAGATTGTTGCACAAGTTGGTGGCTTACTGGCGGTGCAGTTTGAAGGGCTGGAACAGCTTGTTCTGTTCTGTGTCTCCAATTAAATCTATGCCCTTTAGTCTTAGACTTTCCTAGCCTGGGAAAACACTCGGATCTACTGAAATCTCCGTGCTTTTCTCACCACAGTGTAATCCAAATCCTCAAAATAAAGGCACATTGCCTACACAGGTTAATTGCAAACAATAAGGATCAGGTTAACATTATTTAACAATTAAGAAACATTATTTAATGATTAAATAACATTATTTAGTTGTTTTTTTGACCTGAGAAACTAGCTGATTACAATTGCTCACGTTGTTGTCTGTGTACCATACTTTCGGATTCAGAGCCATCGACGACAATATTTTCTCAACTTTGCCTTTCTTTAAAAATTTAAAATTCCGTCTCTGAAAGCCAAGAAATTCTGGTCCCACCCCAAAGCATTGAGATTAAATCTTTCTGTTCTGTATGAGTGTAAAATCTGTACTGAAGCAGCTGGTTTATCTGTGGATATACTATCAAGGATAGATCATTACAGCTGTTCTACCTGGGTAACACTAAAGATTGCTGCTTCTAAATGGAGACCATTTATCTAACCATTCCCTTTTTCTCCGCACTCATTTATTTCTTTACCAGAGCATGGGGTATCCACTCATTGATAAACATCTGAACACAATGGCAACATTTCTCTGGGTTTCTTTCCTCTTACCCCATAGCTTCACGTGACCCTGATTGGGGGGTGGGCTTGGCTAAGCAGGTGCTACACCTTGCCCAAGGGTGACCTGCAGGCTAGCGGAGGGAAGTGTTACGAGAATACACATAAAATTAAGATGTTTGCTGGCCTGGGCTAGCATCAGTGGCATCAGCAGTTGGTCTGCCACCTGCCCTCAGGGGAAGGAGAGATAAGGAACAATGGAGCAGCGTCTGGAGATGTGTAATGAAGGGATGTGGGAGGAAGAGCTGTCTGGAGCGGCTCCCCCCTTTGAGCCCTGAACTGTTTGAAGTGATGGACAGGCGATACCCCAGCAGGGGGATAAAAAGGGACAGGTTCGCTAAGACAGACACACACGCCACCCGAGGTAACGAGACCCTGGAAGCGGTGTGCTTCTCACGAGTGGGTGAGAAGTACCGAACAACGCACAGGGTGGAAAGGTACGATCAGCGGGAACCCGGTGTGTGTCCGCCCTTGCCTGGGTGCCGGGTTCACTGCAGAGGATCGACCGCATCTGGAGGAGGGGTCACAGTCGGTGACCTCAGGTGACATCACCAAGGACCCGCCCAAATGCTGTTTGTGAGCCATTCCGCTGGTCTGTGAGCCATCTCGCTGGTCTGTGAGTGAAGCCGTTCTGAATGATGAGTTGTTCCTATTCTATCTCTCTCTTCCCCCACGTTGTCCACCGCCATGGCAACGATTACTGCGAACTGAACTACTAAACTGGACTGAACTTTGAGTCATTTTGAAATTGGTCATTTACCCCTAGACAACGATAGAGCTTGATTGATGCTGTTATCTTAATTCTGTGCACATGTGTGTTTATCATCACTGAACTGTTGCATTTATTATCCTTTCGATTACTGTGTTGCTTGTTTCTTTAATAAAACTTTCTTAGTTCTAGTACTCCAGACTCCAACTGAGTGATCCATTTCTGCTGGTTTGGCAACCCAGTTACGGGGTACGTAACATAAGTGGGGTTCTCGTCCGCGATTTTGAACGCTAAATTTGGGACAGAGTAAATTGATTGGGTTAAAATTCCCGAAAGAAAGAAAAGACAAACAGCAGAAATGGAGGTTGAGGAATTTATAAAGGCGCCGACCTTGGAGGCATTAGAGGATGCCAGGAAATCGGAATTGATAGCTGTGGCAAAACGGGTGAATCTTGCTAAGGTGAAGTCGACAATGAGGAGAGAGGAGATACACAGAGCTATTGTAGAGCACTATGTATCTAAAGGTGTGTTTCCCCAAGGTGAGCTGGGGGAGGTGTCTATTGAAAAACCTGCTGGAGACGCGGTACAGGTACAGCTTGAAAAACTGAGACTCGAGCACGAGTTCCGGGTACGGCAGTTAGAAAGGCAGGAGAAAGAGAGAGAGTTAGAAAGGCAGGAGAAAGAGAGAGAGTTAGAAAGGCAGGAGAAAGAGAGAGAGTTAGAAAGGCAGGAGAAAGAGAGAGAGTTAGAAAGGCGGGAGAGAGAGAAAGAGGTAGAAAGGCAAGAGAGAGAAAGACAGTTGGAGAGAGAAGAGAGAGAGAGGGACAGACAGTTGGAGAGAGAAGAGAGAGAGAGGGACAGACAGTTGGAGAGAGAGGAGAAACAGAGGGAAAGGGAATTTGAGCTGGAGAAGTTAAAGATAAGGGCCGAGCAGGGGCTCGTGCCGAACCAAGGTGGAGGGTTCCGGGCGACCCAGGAGGTTAGGCTGGTTCCCCCATTTGACGATACCGATGTGGATCGGTACTTTCTCCATTTCGAAAAAGTGGCCATAAGTCAGGAATGGCCGAGGGATAAGTGGGTTGTCTTACTTCAGAGTGTACTGAAAGGGAAAGCCCAACAAGCTTACTCCGCTTTATCCCCGGAAGATGCCCAGAAGTATGAGGTGGTGAAGGAGGCCATCCTCAGGATTTATGAGTTGGTCCCGGAGGCATACCGGCAGAGGTTCCGGAATGCGAGGAAGCGGTGGGACCGCACGTATTTGGAGTTTGCTCGTGAGATGCAAACATATTGTGAGCGTTGGTGCGCCTCGAAAGGGGTAGAGGGGGATTATGACAGACTGCTGCAACTGGTTCTGATTGAGCAGTTTAAAGGTTGTGTCCCTGAGGGTATGAGACCCTACCTCGATGAGAAAGAGGCAGCCACGTTAGCCGCAACTGCTAAGTTAGCGGATGAGTATGCGTTGACGCATAAAATGAAGGTTGCCCCGAGTAAAGGCTACCAGAAGGGTAGTCAGGACGGCGGGGAGAGTCCGCCGGAAAAGTCAGAAAGTAAGCCGGGGACTAGTGAAAAGGATAAGGTAGACCGGGAGCAGTCTGGTAGGAAGTCTCCTGGGGTCGTCTGTTATAATTGTGGGAAAGTCGGACACTTTGCGTCCAGGTGCTTTGCCCCAAGGAAGGAGACGGGGAAAGGAAAAGCGGAAATTTTGAATGGCTGTATTGAGCTGTTAAGCGAACCGCTAGGGAAGGACAGGTCTGAAAAAGTCCAGGAAGGGCGCGAGAGGTTTATCTCGGCCGGACTGGTGTCAGTGAAGGAGAGGTTAAAACCAGTTCCAGTACGGATCTGGAGAGACACAGGAGCGTGTCAGTCACTAATACTGAAGAGTGTATTAGAGTTTAGCTCAGAGACCCAGACTGGGGAGGTAGAGGTCGAAGGTGTTGGGGAAGGGACAGAGTCAGTCCCTTTGCACCAGATACATTTACAGAGCAACCTGGTCTCTGGACTAGTCACGATCGGGGTGAGGTCCGAATTACCGATGAAAGACGTGGAAGTCTTGCTCGGTAATGACATCGCCGGAGGAATCGTGTTCCCAGTCGTGAGATTGACGGGTCAGCCTGCCAGCATGGAGGCCCCGCCCGCGATGGTGAATTTGGCTGAAACATTTCTGCCAACCTTGTATGAGACAGGGTGTAGTGAGATAAGAGGTAGTGAGGGAGCTGGGACGGACGTAGCAGTAGCCAGGAAAGAATTTGTGCAGACGCAAGAGCGAGACGAGGGGCTGATGGTTTTGGCCGAGACAGCTCTCTCTGACACAGCCTTGACAAGGGAACTAGTAGGCTATTGTGCGGATGAGGAAGTGCTAAGGAAGAAAGGGAAATCAAGTACAGCATCCGCAGATGAGGAGTGGGGGGTGGTGCAAAAGAGTTATGGGGATGAGGTTTTTAACATGGCCCACGAGGTACCCCCCGGTGGACATTTTGCGGTGCTGGAGGAAACAGTTGGTGGAATCATGAAAGAGAGTTACCGGCTGCCCAGGGGGAAAAATGTTATTGATCATGACCGACGCGAACTGAGACGGTCACCGGCTTTTGATATGCTAACAAACCTAGTCGGTGTTAGTGTGGAAATCAATGAAGCTAGGGGCCCCTTGATAAGAGGAAAAAAACATTTTGAAAAGATTAGGATGGGATCGGTCAGATGGGAGAAGGCTATTGTTTTGGCCAGGTCTACTGATAAGGTCTCTCCCTTAATCCCCGAAGGAGTAATTAAACGACTCGCACCCATGTGTTTGATTGTCCCGAGGAAATGCAAAGAACTGGGACGTTGGGTTATGTCGGTTACAATAGGGCAGCCAAGCAAACAACACCCATATTTTTTGAGTAATTCAGTGACTAAAGGGCTGATGAACACAGAGGTGTGTATTGGCAATTTAACACGGCTGTCTGAAGCCAGCTTGATAGTGAACCTTGGAAAAAATGAATTCGGCCACGCGAATGTCACTTACCTGGGAATTGTGGTGACACAGGGGCAGCTGGCAGTGATGCAAGCTACAGTGCAGGCTATCGCTGACCTCCCAACCCCGACAGACAAGAGGGCCCTCAGAAGGCTTTTGGAGATGGTGGGGTACTGCAGGAAGTTTTGCAATAACTCTGCGGTCAATACCCGTCCCCCTCCTACTAAGCCCTTGCGAGGGAAAATTGAGTCGGAATGGGACGACCCTTGTTGTTGTGGTCCGGGACAAAACCAAATGAGAGGTTACATTGGTCGCAATTCATCAGTGTTTTTGGCCACTATGAAGTTTGCTGAGTTGGAGCCTGGTCTAAGGGATTATTAATAACACGTGTAAAAGGAACAGAAAATGTGATGACTGTCTGTCAAGGTGTTGACAATTTCAAATTCTCTGTATTAGCTAAATAACTGTTAAAGATGTATATTGTGTATGTATCAGATAATGTAGTCATGTTTGTAATTTTTACCTCCCGGTAAAAATCCTTAAAGGGGGGAAGTGTTACGAGAATACACATAAAATTAAGATGTTTGCTGGCCTGGGCTAGCATCAGTGGCATCAGCAGTTGGTCTGCCACCTGCCCTCAGGGGAAGGAGAGATAAGGAACAATGGAGCAGCGTCTGGAGATGTGTAATGAAGGGATGTGGGAGGAAGAGCTGTCTGGAGCGGCTCCCCCCTTTGAGCCCTGAACTGTTTGAAGTGATGGACAGGCGATACCCCAGCAGGGGGATAAAAAGGGACAGGTTCGCTAAGACAGACACACACGCCACCCGAGGTAACGAGACCCTGGAAGCGGTGCGCCTCTCACGAGTGGTGAGAAGTACCGAACAACGCACAGGGTGGAAAGGTACGATCAGCGGGAACCCGGTGTGTGTCCGCCCTTGCCTGGGTGCCGGGTTCACTGCAGAGGATCGACCGCATCTGGAGGAGGGGT
Organism: Mobula hypostoma; assembly: GCF_963921235.1. Classification (NCBI taxonomy): domain Eukaryota; kingdom Metazoa; phylum Chordata; class Chondrichthyes; order Myliobatiformes; family Myliobatidae; genus Mobula; species Mobula hypostoma. Next base: position 35,977,808 of record NC_086106.1, on the reverse strand, counting down.
CACAGTCGGTGACCTCAGGTGACATCACCAAGGACCCGCCCAAAAAGCTGTTTGTGAGCCATCTCGCTGGTCTGTGAGCCATCTTGCTGGTCTGTGAGTGAAGCCGTTCTGAATGATGAGTTGTTCCTATTCTATCTCTCTCTTCCCCCACGTTGTCCACCGCCATGGCAACGATTACTGCGAACTGAACTACTAAACTGGACTGAACTTTGAGTCATTTTGAAATTGGTCATTTACCCCTAGACAACGATAGAGCTTGATTGATGCTGTTATCTTAATTCTGTGCACATGTGTGTTTATCATCACTGAACTGTTGCATTTATTATCCTTTCGATTACTGTGTTGCTTGTTTCTTTAATAAAACTTTCTTAGTTCTAGTACTCCAGACTCCAACTGAGTGATCCATTTCTGCTGGTTTGGCAACCCAGTTACGGGGTACGTAACAGAAGGAACGCCTTACACCTCTCTTGGTAGAGATGTATTTCCACCCCGCCACCCATGATAAAATTACATAATTCAAAACTGTAAACCTGATCGAAAATTAAAGCAACTTACAGATGGACCAGTGTTCAAAAGCACACAGAAAACACAGCCATTTTGTCAGTTTAGGATTATTACCCTTGGAACAGGCAAAGACTTTATATTGTCTGTCTTTATAAGATAACTAACCCGTGTTCAAAAATAAGCTCCATACAAGGTAACACACACAAAAATGCTGGAGCAACTCAGCAGGTCAGGCTGCATCTTAGGAAGTGAATAAACAGTTGACGTTTTGGGCCAAGACCTTTCATCAGGACTGGAAAGGAAGGGGAAATATGCCAGAACAAGATAAAGGTTGCCAGAGCACTTGTGAAATTGGCACCAACCCATGATTGGAAAACAATTGCATTAGAACGGTACGGAGTTTATTGTATTTATAATGTTCTGCTATCATTGCTAATGACAGACCATCACAAAAGGCACTTTCTATGCTCAAGATCACATATAAACTAATCTTGCAATGAAGTCCGTAGCTAAAGTATAGTTCAGATTTTGAATTTTGACGTTCATATTTTCAGAGTATATGTTGGAGGTGCATGCCATTAGGAGCATTTAGTCTGTAGTGGGAGCTTGTCCCCATTACCGCCCCTGGCCATGACAACCTTAAGGAATCATTGACTGCCTGATAAGCTGCATCTTCTCTCGTGTACGTGTCACTTGATCGGATCTTTCATCAGAGAAACTGGGGTGGATGTCGGGCCACCCAGCCACACCACTGTCCACCGATTGTGTCTGCAGAAGCGCATCATCACATAGAGAGATAAACTGGAACTAGAAACTACAGCACATCATAAACCTGAATGAGTCGAGATCTACTTCGATTAAAGCATGCTCAGGTACCATCGGCCGACAGCATCGGGGGAGAGAGGGAGATTCACTTGAGTGTGAGGCCCTTCCCACGGGAACAGCCAGTGAGGGGCTGCCACAAGCTGGCGCCTTCTCCAGCAGCAGCCAGCGAGAGGCTGATAGACGGCACTGCATACTCGCTGGCCCTGCGCGCCTGACTTGATTTCAATCTTCTTCAGCGCTTCAATCAGCGAGAGGTGGAGATGACCGTGGGCTTATGAAGCACTTGGAGACAGCAAAGTGTCGATCAGCCCGAAATCGAGTCACCAGATTGGAGGGGACAGCCTCGGAAGTAAAACGAAGATGCGAAAGGGATTGCTTCATGAACCGTCCTTGGTAGTGTAATGTGGATTCCCTACTTTCGAGTAAGCAAGCTGGTAGACAAAGGTAGAAATATTGTGATTTTGCTTCCCAGATGGACCCACTTCATCCACAAAATCTGGCTCCAGTCGTGCGTTTTGAAAAGGAATGCATGAATTATATTTGGCCTTTCAGATTGTGGTAGTTTAGTCATGGATTATGCCTTCATGCAAAGTGGAGCTGGCCGGGATAAGTATCGCAGCATCAGTCGTCTTGGCCTGGCCAGTTTCCATAAATCAGATGTTTCAAGTGAATTGTGATGTGCCTGCCAAAGTTCTTTGCCAGTCATCTTCAGTAGCTGGTACATTAATGCCAACTCATTGAGTTAATTTGCACCAGAACAACTTAGAGGAGGAGTGGGCCAATTTGATACCTCTGAATATCTATTTAGTAAGATTACAGTGCAGAATAGGTACACTGAGCCACGCTGCCCAGCTATCCCCCAATTCAATCCTGACCTAATGACGGGACGATTTACCAGTTAATGACCAGTTAACTTACCAACTGGAATGGGGGATGAAATGTGCACTCGAAGGAAACCCATGCCATCACAGGGAGACCGTACAGATGTGCCAGAATTGAACCTGTGCTGTCTGACTCTTGATGTTTACACTGTAGGTGTTGGCCTTGCTTTTCCTTGTGCGACTTAAATTGTGCTTCAGAATGTATGTTTTCTCTTGCCACTATCTTCTGAGAACATACAAATATTAAGGCATATGCTTTTCAGCAATTGCTTAATCTGTTAAACTTTATTGATTTATCATTTTGGTGAGAGTGTGGAACGAGCTGCCAGCGCAAGTGGTGCGTGCAAGCTCGATTTCAACGTTTAAGAGAAGTTTGGATGGGTACATAGATGGTCGTGGTATTGAGGGCTATGGTCCAGATGCAGGTTGATGGGAGTAGGCAAATTTAATGGATCGGCACAGAATAGATGGGCTGAAGGGCCTATTTCTGTGCTGTACTTTTCTCTGACTCCATTGTTTTGTTTGAGAATAACTCTCTAACATGCAGTACTCTATCTTGCAGATTTCTGTGAAAACTTGCCAGCAGATTGCAGGGAGACTGTCATAATAAGTCACATCTTGCCGTATGTTTAGGTAATATGCCTTCTCAAATTCTTGGCTGGTTATACAGTCTATCTAAAATTAATGTAGCAACTCATCTCATTCACTTCAGGAAAAAGTCCCTCAGTATTTTGGGTGGGCCTGAAACGAGGGTTCATAGAAACATAGAAACATAGAAAATAGGTGCAGGAGTAGGCCATTCGGCCCTTCGAGCCTGCACCGCCATTTATTATGATCATGGCTGATCATCCAACTCAGAACCCAGCCTTCCCTCCATACCCCGTGACCCCTGTAGCCACAAGGGCCATATCTAACTTCCTTTTAAACATAGCTAATGAACTGGCCTCAACAGTTTGCTGTGGCAGAGAATTCCACAGATTCACCACTCTCTGTGTGAAGAAGTTTTTCCTAACCTCGGTCCTAAAAGGCTTCCCCTCTATCCTCAAACTGTGACCCCTCGTTCTAGACCTCCCCAACATCGGGAACAATCTTCCCGCATCTAGCCTGTCCAATCCCTTTAGGATCTTATACGTTTCAATCAGATCCCCCCTCAATCTTCTAAATTCCAACGAGTACAAGCCCAGTTCATCCAGTCTTTCTTCATATGAAAGACCTGCCATCCCAGGAATCAATCTGGTGAACCTTCTTTGTACTCCCTCTATGGCAAGGATGTCTTTCCTCAGATTAGGGGACCAAAACTGCACACAATACTCCAGGTGTGGTCTCACCAAGGCCTTGTACAACTGCAGTAGTACCTCCCTGCTCCTGTACTCGAATCCTCTCGCTATAAATGCCAGCATACCGTTCGCCTTTTTCACCGCCTGCTGTACCTGCATGCCCACTTTCAATGACTGGTGTATAATGACACCCAGGTCTCGTTGCACCTCCCCTTTTCCTAACTGCTTGTAACTGGAAAAGCTCAGTGTCCAAGCACGAGTCACATCTTGCCCCCTCTCCCATCCCCCTCTCCCGTCCCATCCCCCTCTCCCGTCCCATCCCCCTCTCCCGCTCCGTCCCCATCCCCCTCTCCCACTCCGTCCCCATCCCCCCTCTCCCACTCCGTCCCCATCCCCCCTCTCCCACTCCGTCCCCATCCCCCCTCTCCCGTCCCATCCCCCTCTCCCGTCCCATCCCCCTCTCCCATCCCCCACTCCCTCCCCATCCCCCTCTCCCGCTCCCTCCCCCTCTCCCATCCCCCTCTCCCGTCCCATCCCCCTCTCCCGCTCCCTCCCCCTCTCCCAAAGGGTTAGGTTCTGCCGAAGGGTTTTGGACAGAAATGTCGACTGTCCTTTTCTCCATAGGTGCTGTCTGGCCTGCTGAGTTCCTCCAGCATCTTGTGTGTGTTGCTGGTTTTTTAACATGGTGTTGACTGCCTGGAGTGATGGTAGAGGCAGATATATCGGGGACTTTTAATGACGTTTAGATAAGCACACGAATGTGAGGAAAACGGAAGAATATGGACATCGTGTAGATTAGATTGCCCACTTGATTAGGAATTTAATTATAACATTGTGGGTTATAGGGCCGGTTCTATTCCAAGCACGAGTCACATCTTGCCCCCTCTCCCGTCCCATCCCTCTCTCCCGTCCCATCCCCCTCTCCCACTCCCTCCCCATCCCCTCTCCCGCTCCCTACCCCTCTCCTGCCCCATCTCCCTCTCCCACTCCCTCCCCCTCTCCCACTCCCTCCCCATCCCCCTCTCCCACTCCCTACCCCTCTACCGTCCCATCCCCCTCTCCCGTCCCATCCCCCTCTCCCAAAGGGCTGAGTCCTGCCAAAGGGTTTTGGACAGAAATGTCGACTGTCCTTTTCTCCACAGGTGCTGCCTGGCCTGCTGAGTTCCTCCAGCATCTTGTGTGTGTTGCTGGTTTTTTAACATGGTGTTGACTGCCTGGAGTGATGGGAGAGGCAGATATATCGGGGACTTTTAATGACGTTTAGAGAAGCACACGAATGTGAGGAAAACGGAAGAATATGGATATCGTGCAGATTAGATTGCCCACTTGATTAGGAATTTAAGTATAACATTGTGGGTTATAGGGCCGGTTCTGTTCCATGATTTATATAAACTAGAATATCAAACTGTAAAAGAAATTATTTAAGAATGATCCATGACTGACCAGGTGGATCATAAGAACGTGGAGCAGGATGGCAACATGACTGAGATATCTAACGACTAACAAGAGAAAATCTGCAGATGCTGGAAATCCGAGCAACACACACAAAATGCTGAAGGGACTCAGCAGGCCAGGCAGCTTCTATGGGGAACAGTACAGTCGACGTTTCTGTAGGTGCTGTCTGGCCTGCTGAGTTCCTCCAGCCTTTTGTGCGTGTTGACTGAGATATCTGTCCAGGTTTTCATGTAATCATTTCATGGGTTTCTTTTCCAGGAACTTGTGTCTGACACCAATCAACACGTGAAGTCAGCTCTGGCCTCTGTTATTATGGGCTTGTCCACCATCCTGGGCAAGGACAGCACTGTTGAGCACCTGCTTCCCCTGTTCTTGGCTCAGCTCAAAGATAAGGTAATTTTATCTTGAAGTACAAACTTTAACATACCCCTTGCGTGACTGGTGGCCATCGTGGATAATTTTTGAATAGCGTACCGATATCAGGCAAACACCAATGGAGAGCTTTCTTTTGTGTGCTGTTTGAAAGCTGTTGTCAAGTCAAGAGTGCTGATGAAAGGTCGCTTATTGTTCATTAGGCGATCAAAAAGTTGGTTGTCATCTCTGGAACTTGTACATCTGCTGAAGGTGACGAGCAGTCCATGCTCCACCACAAGATACAGGTGTCTGGATAAGTGTGCCAGAACGAGATGTGTTGCAAGACAGACTGATGTGTCCAGGCTTTTACTCTCACTGATACTGATTCCTGGAAGGGGACAGCAGTTGGCCCATGTTCATCTGCTTTCTTTCCTGTTGACAAACATTGTAACTGCCGTTTGCTTGGAGCTGTGTGGTGATGTCCAGCATTCTGAAGTGTTATAATCACAGATTCTGCAGATACGGGCAATCCACAGCCACACGCACGCACGCACACACACACACACACACACACACACACACACACACACACACACAATGCTGGAGGAACTCAGCAGGTCAGGCAGCATCTATGGAGGGGAATGAACCCTTGGGCTGACACCCTTCGTCAGGACTGGAAAGGAAGGGGGAAGGCACGAGAATAAGAAGATTGGGAGGGTGGGGGGAGTACAAGCTGGTAGGTGATAGGTAGACCAGGTGATGGGAAAGGTTGGTGTGTAGGGGAGGGGAGTTGAAGGCAGGTGATGGGTGGGAAAGGTGAAGGGCTGGAGAGGATAGATAGTAGGGGAATTAAGGGCTATGGGGAAAAGGCAGGTAGATGAAGCTGAGTTTATGGACAGGTCAGCTATGATCTTACTGAATGGCGGGGCAGGCTTGATGGGCTGGATGGCCTACTCCTGCTCCGATTTCTTATGTTTTTATGAATCATGAATGGAATAACAACTGTTTCTTCCACCGGAGTCTCTCGAACTGTTCTTTTAGTTTGAGAACTTCAGATAAGAGCAAATGTGCAGTACGTTCTTTAGAAGCAGTGATGTGAGCTAGTTTGTATTCTTGGTGCATATTGGATTAAAGGGGAATCGGTTAATGGTGTGATGGAGCTGTTATTTATCCATCTATCATGTTCCTTATTTATTTTGTCGTGAACTTAAACAAAACTTCTGCATGTGCAAATTCTGGATTTTTTAATTCATATGGAAATTTTCATTCTTTCATTATTTTTACAGAATTAAAATTATTTTTAAATATGTAAAAAAAAATCTCTCCGCTCCCCTCTCCTTCCTCAATTCCCCACTATGAGCTCTTACTTCTCACCTGTCTATTACTTCTCCCTGGGTCCCCACCTCCTTCCATCTCTCCTGTGGTCCACTCTCTTCTCCTCTCCTCTCTCAGATTCTTTCTTCTCCAGCGATTGACCTTTCCCACCCACCTGTCTTCACCTAACACCTTCCAGCTGGCCTCCTTCCCCACTCCTCACCTTTATATCCTAGCATCTTCCCCCTCCCTTTACAGTCCCGAGAAAAGGCCTCGGCCTGAAACACCGACTGTTTACTCATTCCCATAGACGCTGCCTGAGCTGCTGAGTTCCTCCAGCGTTTTGGGTGAGTTGCTCTGGATTTCCAATGTCTGCAGACTTGATTCCCTTCATGTGCTACACCTCAGAAGATTCCCCAAATGTCGGAAATGCCTCGATTTTCCAGGCACAGCTGACAGATTCCAAGTGTACATCTTCAAATTGTCAGCTGTTAATTCCAGCCTTGAATTATTTGTTAGTTTGAAATGAAATCAAGAAAAAAGCCTGCCGAATCATGATTTGAACTGTTGGATAATTTAATAGTAATTAGTATTTTGCATGTATTTATGCCAAAGGTGCAGAAAGATTTCTCAACCGCAGAAATTCAAGTGTTTTTCTTTTGTGAAATGCAGCTTTTCACAAGATGACCGTTGTTTCCTCCCATGGCCCTCCCGAGGAGCTTGCCTGCACTCAGGGAGAGTGAACGGACAATAAAGGACAATTAAGACTCAGGAACAGAATTAGGCCACTCAGCCCATCGTGTCTGCTTCGCCATTCCATCATGGCTGGCTTATTACCCTCTCGGCCTCATTCTCTTGCCTTCTCCCCCGTAACCTTTAACACCCTGACTAATCAAGGACCTGTCAGCCTCCATGTTAAATATACCCAGTGACTCGTCCTCCACAGCCATCAGCGTTGATGGATTCCACAGATCCACCGCCCTTTCACTGAAGAACTTTCCTCTTAGCTCTCTTCTAAATGGACGTCCCTGTATTCTGAGGCTGTGCCCTCTGGTCACAGGAAACATCCTCTCTGTTCTAGGCCTCTTAATATTCCTAAGTTTGAATGAGATTCACCCCTCTTCCTTCCCGTCTGAACTCCATCGAGGACAAAGCCGGAGCCGTCAAGCACTCCTCTTGTATGTTTCATTCCCAGGATCATCCTCGTGAACCCTCTCTAATACCAGCACATCTTAGATAAAGGGCCCAAAGCTGCTCACTATACTCCCAACTGCGTTCTGACCAATGCCTTATAAAGCCTCAGCATTACCCTTATATTTTTTCTAGTCCTCTCAAAATGAATGCCAACATTCCATTTTCTTTCCGTACCACCAACTCAGCCTGCAAGATAACGTTCAGGGAACCCTGCACGAGGTCTCCCAATTGCCTTTGCACCTCTGATTTCTGAATTTTCTGCCCATTTGGAAAATAGTACACGTCTTTATTCCTTCTACCAAAGTGCATGGCCATACGTTTCTGGTAATAGGCACCCTTCGATCCCGGGGATGATGGGTTTGTGCCTCTGGTGGACTGTGTCCTCTCCTGGGCAGGAAGGTTTGAAGGACCGGCTCTTGCCCATGCAGCAGGCTCCCCCTCTCCACGTCACTCATGTTGTCGAAGGGAAGGGCAAGCGCCAATACAGCTTGGCAGCAGTGTCATCGCAGAGGTTGCCAGAGTGAAGCTGTAAACAACATCAAACTGCCTTAGGGGTTTACCCCCAAAGCCTTTCCCATGGGTGGGCATGACTGCAAGGCAGCGGAGGTTTAAAATCAGGGTTTTCCTTCTCCTTGGTGGGCTGCCGTCCAAGGCTGAGGAATCCAATCTGCCCTAAACACTTTCGGTCACTGCAGTATATTCCAACTGCCACTGCCTTGCTATTCTCCCAATCTATCAAGTCCTTCTACAGACTCTCTGCCCCTCCACCTATCTTGGTATCATCCACAAATGTGACCACCAAGCCATCAATACCGTTGTCCAGATCATTGACATCTGCTTGAAAAGAAACGGACACAATACCAACCCCTGTGGGACACTAATAGTCACCTGCAGTCAACCAGAAAAGGCCCCTTTCATTTGCAATTCTTTGCCTCCCGTCAGTCAGCCAAGCTTCTATCTTTACGAGGATATCTTCTGTAATACCATGGGCTCTTAACTTGCTGAGGCGTCTCATGTGCGGCATCTTGTCAAACTCCAAGTAAACAACATCCACTGACCCTCCTTTGTCTGTCCTGCCTGTAATTTCCCCTTAAGGAAACCATGTACCTCCAAGTACTGGGAGCCTCGTCCTTAATAATGGACTCCCAACATTTTCCCAACCACTGAAGTCAGGCTGAAGGGCCTATAATTTCATGTCTTTTGCCTCCCTCCCTTCAGAGTGAAGTGACATTTGGAAATTTCCAGTCCTCTGGAACCATTCCAGAATCTAATGACTCTTGAAAGATTATTACTCATGCCTCCCCAATCTCTACAGCTTCCTCTTTCAGAACCCTGCGGTGTAGCCCATCTAGTCCAGGTGACTTGACTACATTCAAAACTTTCAGCTTCCCAAGCACCTTCTCCTTAATAAAAGCAACTGCACTCACTTCTGCTAACTGACACTCGAATTTCTGGCATGCTGCTTGTGTGACCATAACTTGGACCATAATGTATAGTACTGTGCAAAAGTCTTAGGCTGGTGTATATAGCTAGGGTGTCTTTGAGTTTTGCACGGTCCTGTAGTAATTCTTATATATTGCACTGTGCTGCTGCTGCCGCAAAAAAAAATGAAATTTCTTGACATCTGTGAGTGATGATAAACCTCACAGGTGTCTGATATGGGTCTCTGATGTGGACTGAGAGTGGGAAGGGGGCAGGGAGAGGGGAGTTGTGTCCCTGTCCCCCTCTTTTGGTGAATGTCGGTGATAGCGTAGGATGATATCGTGGTTCTGCATTTGTGTTTATGGACTGTGGACTTTTTCAGACTTAGGGTTTTTATATTCTGTTTTTTTCATCGCCTTATTCTTTTCATTTTGTTGTGCGAGGGGAGGGTGTTTGGGGGTAAAATGCTCTGTTAGTTTTTCGTGCGGGGGATGGGTTGGGGGGGTCAATGTTGCTGTTCCATTTTGTGTGTGGAGGGAGGGGTGGTTTTGGGGATCTGATGATCAGGATGCCATTATTTTTTGTACCAGGGGGCGGGGAGGTGTAGGTTTCATGTTTCTCTCTGAATGACTTTCATGTTCTTTCTTTGCTTGGTGGCTATCTGGAGAAGACAAATTTCAGAGTTGTATTGGATTGATGCTTTGATCAGAAACAAACCTTTGACTCTTTGGTTGGGAAAAGGGGGAAGGGAGCGGGAAGCACCAGAGAGACATTCTGTAATGACCAATAAACCAATTGTTTGGAATCAAATGGCCTTGCCTGGGTTCTCAGGGCTGAGTGTCTGCACTCGCGCCACCCCCTCCTGCCCCTGGCACTCCTCAGCTACCTGTCTCACACCCCTCCCGTGGGCGCTCCACCCTCACCATTCCCAACATCCTGTGCTCCCGCCAGATTTACAAACTTGCTTCCGCTGCACGTTGACAAGTACAGTTCTGTGCAAAAGTCTTTGGCACCCTGGCTAGATGTGCATGTGCCTAAGTACTGTAAGTGTGAAAGTGGCATTCATATTTCTTTTGTGGGATTAATATTTCATAAATGTCCAAGATGATACTTTGAAAGCAGAGAGTCTGGGGAGCACCAGTGTGTTTGTCAGACAGTGTTCGCAGTATGAACGTTTTTCACCTTTGCTGTACTCAGAAAATTGCCTTTCCTTCCTAGTGCCCTGAGGTCCGTTTGAACATTATCTCCAATCTGGACTGCGTGAATGAAGTTATTGGAATTCACCAGTTATCACAGTCTCTCCTGCCAGCCATTGCAGAATTAGCAGAAGATGCCAAATGGAGAGTGCGCCTTGCGATAATCGAGTACATGCCTCTGCTTGCAGGGCTGCTGGTGGGTGGTTTATTCTAAAATGTTTTTATAGTCTATTAGCAATGCTTCCATATGGATGATTTGCAGAATGGAAATGATTGCTCATATCAAATTGAAACTTTAGTTTAAAGACGGAAATAACTTTGAACATCTTCTTTCCTTTTGCACCAGAAGCAAATGTGCGATAGTAACAATTATACTTGTAGCCCACTGACATTGGTAGTCTTACTTTCGACTCGGGGCTCCCAACCTTTTTTTTAATTGACCATTAACCAAGCAGGGGTGGAAACCCCTGGTTTAGACCATCAGGTTTAGACCCCTGTTTAAGGACTGCGGACTTTGTCAGACTTACGGATTTTATATTCTGTTTTTATATCACCTGTTTCTTTTCATTTTGTTGTGCGAGGGGAGGGTGTTTGGGGGTAAAATGCTCTGTTTTTCATGCGGGGGATGGGTTGGTGGGGGTCGATGTTGCTGTTCCATTTTCTGTGTGGAGGGAGGGGTGGTTTTGTGGGGGGCGCTGATGATCAGGATGCTATTCAATGACTTTCATGTTTTTTCTTTGTTTCATGGCTATCTGGGGAAGACAAATTTCAGAGTTGTACATGATAATAAGTGAACCTTTGGCCTGCACATCAAACAGATACAAACACAAAAAGGGCAATAAACTCCATACAATCAGATGAGGGGGTGACAACTGTTGTCCCAGAGGAAATAAACAATTATCTTTTTGAGATTTTACCAAAATCTGTACAGCTCAGAATATTCAGATTCAGCTCCACAAATACAATAGGAATTTCTCGACTTGTTTGAATTTATGCCCGGAGATGAAACGTCACTCCTCACTGGAGTTTAACTTAGAGGCTAAAGAATTGTCTGAAGCTATAACTAACATGAAGGGAGGGAAATCTCCTGGGCCCAATGGAAATTCCGATTGAAATATATAAAATCTTTAAGACTAAACTAATACCACCTCTGCTTGATATGTATCAGGAGTCATTTGACACTGGATCCCTTCCCCCTCTCTTAATATGGCAGCAATCACACTACTCTTAAAACCGGGAAAACCACCATCCCTTTGTGGATCTTATAGGCCAATCTCACTTCTGAACAATGATCTCAAAATTCTCTGTAAGGTATTAGCTAGGAGGCTGGAGCCACTGTTGCCAAAAATGGTCCACCCTGACCAAAATGGATTTGTAAGGGAAGGCAGGGCTTCCACAACATTCGAAGAGTGCTTAATATACTTCATGAAAAATCTGGAAGCTCTGATAGTGCTATTCTGTCATTGGATGTCAAGAAAGCCTTCGACAGAGTGGAGTGGAATAGGGGGAAAATTTCTAAGAAACAGCTTCTATATTCTAACCTACAGGCTGAAGTTTTAACGAACGGGCTTTTTTCAGCATCTTTTAAACTCCAACGGGGAACAAGACAGGGCTGTCCCCTATCTCCCCTCCTGTTTATCCTGGCCATTGCGCCACTTGCTATGGCAATCTGAAAACAGGCTAACATAGCAGGAATAACTATAGGAGATGTAGAACATCGCATAGCCCCTGTACATGGATGACGTCACTTTGTCAGAACAGGGTTTACCTATTTGGGTGTTAAAATTACTCCTACTATTGATAAAATTATCCCAACTAATTATAAACCTCTCACAGACTCAGTTATTCAACTTACAAACAGATGGACGAAATTGCTCATAAATTTGATTGGACGCATAAACATTCTAAAAATGTCAATTTTACTGAAGTTCCTGTACCTTTTGCAATCTATCCCACTTTCTCTTCCATCATCTTTCTTTTACTTATTAAAGAAATTTTTTTCTAATTTCATCTGTACTGTTAACTGCTGAGACAGTGGTTCTCTAGAGCAGCTTCTTTGGGTTATAATGACTGATACAGGAATTGTATTCATTTGCTAACCCATTGGGAAAGATGGTATTCTTTCTTGTGTGTCTGTAAGCTATTGTTTTTCGTGGGCTTTGGGCAGTAGGCACGATGGGGACAGAGAGAGGAGACGTGAGGAGAGAGATGCTGTAAGCTGGGCGATGGCACGGACCCCGAGCGGGAGTCCGAGGCCCAGGGTCTTCAGCGAGGAGAGAAGGCGAGGACAGACTCGTGTGGAGTGTTTGGTGGATCACCGAGGGTGGTCCCATTCGTGGGTCGGTGGAGTTCAGAGGACATCGATTGGAGGAAGGGGGACCCGGTTCTGTAAGAGCTCCAACGAGTGTGCACCGAACTGATAGAGTTACTGACTTGGCACCTTTATTCTATTTGTTTCTACTAACCCATCACCAAGAAATACTTATAAAGTGTAATCATTTAATGGCATATGGCGTACTGTCTGTTAATTGGTGGTGTGGGGTACATCACACAGCATCCACACAAACTTGATCTCCCCGTTTGGCGGGGCTGAAGACTGCTCCCCCAAGACGAAAGCGAGCTGAGCGAGTCTGAGGCTTACCGGGGGCTACATACAAATTGTTTGCAAGTAAATGCAAAGATTCATCAAACAACATGCTACAAGCATGGAGAACTGATTTGCATGAGAATCTGTCAGAAAAAGAGTGGTCAGAAGCTTGTTCCTCAGTTCAAACCCAGTCAGTGAACACTCATTCTAAACGGATAACCAGACAGTACATTACTCCAGTCAGGTTTCGTCACTTTAGCCCCAACATTCCAGACACATGCTTCAAATGTAATCACTAAAAGGGGTCTCTGTTCCATTGTATGTGTGAGTGCCCCAGATAATCTGCTTCTGGAAGAAGGTGCTGGATTTGATTAGTCAGATTATTGGAAAAAAGGTGCTCCTTGATCCTAAATTATGTATTCTGAACATTTATCCAAAGGACTTTCTAACCTCCAAAAATGCAAGGTCTCTGCTTAATATTTGTTTTTTGGAAGCCAGACGTTGCATAGCCTATTCATGGAAGAAACCAACAACCAGTGGACTTTCACAATGGCTGAAAGGAATGACTTCGTATCTTGCTCTAGAAAAGATAAACTACATCACAGAAAAACAAACTTGGCAAATTTCGGGAAATTTGGGACATTTTCTACAAGTTTCTGGAGAACAATATTTGGGATGATGAAAGTAACAAATTGAATTGACAGCTTTTTTTTTAATGGCAGGGTGTTTGCTTTTGTTGTGCATTTTTTTTTCTTTTTATTTCTTATGTATTTCATTTTTCCCTTTTTCTTTAACCTTGTTGCACTTTCAAACCTATGGATGATGGAATGTGTTTTCTTTTCATTCTGTAAAAGCAATAAAGAGATGTTTGAAAAAAAATAAGTGAACCTTTGAATCTTTGATTGGGAAAAGGGGAAGGGAGAGGGAAGCACCAGAGAGATATTCTGTAATGATCAATAAACCAATTGTTTGGCAGCAAATGACCTTGAGAGCAGAATTAGTCCATTCAGCCCATTGAGTCTGCTCCAACATTCCATCATGGCTGATTTGTGATCCCTCTCAACCCTATTCTCCTGTCTTCTCCCCATATTCTTTCACGCCCTGATTAATGAAGAGCCTGTCAGCCTCCATTTTAATTATACCCAATATCTTGGCCTCCACGGTTGTCCATGGAAGTGAATTCCACGGATTCGCCACCCTCTGGCTGAAGAAATCACTCCTCATCTCTGTTTCTGCCAGGCGCTCCGATTTCCTCCTCCATCCCAAAGACGTGCTGGTTGTAAACTGGTTGTTGTAGATTCCTCCTCTGTGTCGGTAACTAGCAGGAGTAGTGAGGTAGTGTTCATGGGTTCGGTGTCCACTCAAAAATCGTATGGCAGAGGGGAGGAAGCTGTTCCTGAATCAGTAAGTGTGTGTCTTCAGACAAATTGTCCCTCCTTTCTGGTAGTAGCAATGAGAAGAGGGTGGTGGGGGCCCTGAATGATGGACACTGCCTTTTTGAGGCACCGCTCCTTGAAGATGTCCTGGATAATATGGAGGCTGGAGCACACGATGGAGCTGACTAATTTTATAACTCTCTGTAGCTTACTTAAGCTCTCCTGTATCATACCGATTTAGTATGTATTTGGTTTTAAGAAGCAAATCGCTCTCAGTTTCGGTGTGCAAACACAAAGTAGATTTTCTGAGCTAGAAACTCACAATGTTCCTGTTGTGCTGTGTTCCCATGCTTTATGGTTAATCATAAAACTATTTAGTGAATATTTACACCTTTGTGGTTAAAGAGTTTTTCGAGGAGGTTACCAGGAAAGTGGTTGAAGGGAAGGCATTGGATATTGTCTACATGGACTTCAGTAAGGCCTTCGACAAGGTCCCGCATGGGAGGTTAGTTAGGAAAATTCAGTCGCTAGGTATACATGGAGAGGTGGTAAATTGGATTAGACATTGGCTCAATGGAAGAAGCCAAAGAGTGGTAGTAGAGCATTGCTTCTCTGAGTGTAGTCCTGTGACTAGTGGTGTGCCACAGGGATCAGTGCTGGGTCCATTGTTATTTGTCATCTATATCAATGATCTGGATGATAATGTGGTAAATTGGATCAGCAAATTTGCTGATGACACAAAGATTGGAGGTGTAGTAGACAGTGAGGAAGGTTTTCAGAGCCTGCAGAGGGACTTGGACCAGCTGGAAAAACGGGCTGAAAAATGGCAGATGGAGTTTAATACAGACAAGTATGAGGTATTGCACGTTGGAAGGACAAACCAAGGTAGAACATACAGGGTTAATGGTAAGGCACTGAGGAGTGCAGTGGAACAGAGGGATCTGGGAATACAGATACAAAATTCCCTAAAAGTAGCGTCACAGGTAGATAGGGTCGTAAAGAGTGCTTTTGGTACATTGGCCTTTATTAATCAAAGTATTGAGTATAAGAGCTGGAATGTTATGATGAGGTTGTATAAGGCATTGGTGAGGCCGAATCTGGAATATTGTGTTCAGTTTTGGTCACCAAATTACAGGAAGGATATAAATAAGGTTGAAAGAGTGCAGAGAAGGTTTACAAGGATGTTGCCGGGACTTGAGAAACTCAGTTACAGAGAAAGGTTGAATAGGTTAGGACTATTCCCTGGAGCGTAGAAGAACGAGGGGAGATTTGATAGAGGTATATAAAATTATGATGGGTATAGATAGAGTGAATGCAAGCAGGCCTTTTCCACTGAGGCAAGGGGAGAAAAAAACCAGAGGACATGGGTTAAGGGTGAGGAGGGAACAGTTTAAAGGGAACATTAGTGTGGGGCTTCTTCACACAGACAGTGGTGAGAGTATGGAATGAGCTGCCAGACGAGGTGGTAAATGCAGGTTCTTTTTTAATATTTAAGAATAAATTGGACAGATACATGGATGGGAGGTGTATGGAGGGATATGGTCCGTGTGCAGGTCAGTGGGACCAGGCAGAAAATGGTTCGGCACATCCAAGAAGGGCCAAAAGGCCTGTTTCTGTGCTGTACTTTCTATGGTAAAGAGTTGTCAAGGTCTGAGTCAGAGTCACGGGCAGAGCTTGTGGTTGGACGACTCAGCCACGAGGTTACCCTGGAAATTGTTAGCTGTGCTGGATATGAAGCAAAGTAACCTGAGAATTATGCAAAGGCTAACTTGTTCCCAGTGACTGAATGTAGAAGGTGGAATGTATTAACTGCATGGGAGACGTGAATGTAGAATGGTGCACTGTCATGTCGAAGAGAGATACTGTGCTGGTCAGGAGTGTGGGATCTGTAATCTAGGTAATCCAGTACATGCATAATTACCTTTAAATCGTGAAGCTGAAATAGCACCCTGCTGTGGATGTGGTAGCATAGGATTCACTGGGTTATTTATTTAAAGGTACACTGAGGAATAAGGCCCTTCCTGCCCTTCGAACCGTGCTGCCCAGCAATCTCTGATCCAACCCGAGCCTAAACAGGGGACAGGTAACAGTGATGAATTAACCTCCCAACTGGTGCGTCTTTGGATTGTGAGAGGAAACCCGGGCATTCCGCGGGGAAAATGTACTTGCTCCTTACAGGTGACATCAGAATTCCCAAGCTGTAATAGTGTCACGCCAACTGCTACGCCACCAATAGTAGTTAGTAACGTTCTTACTGTCTGCATTAAACCATTGGACACTTTTAAGTTTTTCCCTATTTTTCATGGATCATAGTCCTGGTATTGGCACAAAGAAATTAATTAAAGGTAGTCAAAATACTAGATGCAAGTACCTTAGACAGGGTATCTTCTGTGTAGCCTTCTGCCACGGCACAATCTAGTTTTGTGCAGTTATTAGAGCACGTTGCCAGTCTTTCTTGTGTGACCCCTTCACCATTGGCTCAAAGGAGTTAGCAAACTGTACTGGTAAGTAGCGAAAGGTGAAGACGGCTAGAATGCAAATGTGGCAAGTTGGCATGTTCTACTCGAAATTCGAGGGGTTATTTTATCAACATTCTTTTTTTGTCAAAACCTGTTTAGGGCGTGGAGTTTTTTGATGAGAAGTTGAACTCCTTGTGCATGACGTGGCTGGTGGATCACGGTGAGTATAGCCTTGATGAATCGTTACTTCTGTTGAACGAAAGTCCTTCAAAGTTGTCAGAGTCATCTTACTGGTGCTTCCATGATGCTGAGTGACCCTACCAGGTGCCTAACCAAAAATCCTTCATCGTGCTTTGTCACATCCTCAAAGGATTGGGTCAGGCTCAAGACACGACATGCCCCTCACAAAGCCATGCTGACTCTCCCGAACCAGACTATGCTTCTTGTAAATCCTGTCTGTAAGAATCTTCTCCTATAATTTGCCCACCGGTGAAGTAAAACTGACTGGTCTATAATTCCCAGGGTCATCCCTACTCTCTTTCCTGAACAAGGAAATAACATTTGCCAACTTCCAATCATATGGTACTTCCTCCGGTGAGGACTGGCCAGTGAGGATGCCCAGATCGTCACTAGAGGTGCAGCAATCTCTTCCCTTGCTTCCCGTAGTAACCCTGGGGTATATCACATCTGGCCCCGGGGACTTATCTATCCTAGGGCTTTTCAAAATTCCAGAACATCCTCTTTCTCAATGTCAACATGTTGTAGCATATCACTGCCCTCACAAGCATCAAGGTCCCTCTCACTGCTGATTACTAAAGAAAAGTATTCATTGCGGATCTCCCCCAAAGTCTCCGACTCCAAACATTTTGCCTCTTTTAGCTCTGGCTGGCCCAGACTCTCACTCTGGCCATCCTCCTGTTCTTCAAGTATGTTTTCCTGAATCCAACTCACCAAGTCCTTCTCGTGGCCCCTCCTAGTTCTCCAAAGTCCATTCTTCACTCCCTTCCTGGCCACATTGTAACCCTCTGGAGCCCAGGCTGATCTTTGCATCCTACGCTTCTAGACGAGCTGTTGCGCGTCTCTTGTCAAGCATGGCTCCTTCACCCTTCTGTTCTTTCCCCGTCTCAGTGGGACAAAACTCTGCAGAGCCCCATCCAAGTGAAGCCCAAAATGACTTCCACATTTCAATTGTGTGTTCTGAGTGCATTCATCCCAGTTTGTACTCCCAGGTTCCTGCCCAATGTCCAATACCATCATAGTTCAAACACCCGCCCCCCTCCCCCCCAATTATTACTGCTGCAAGCAATCTTGTCGTACACTTGTACACATGGCAACAAGAAACAGACTTGACTTTGACTGATACGTTTATTTATTTAATTATTCCAGAATAGCATCGAACAGGCCCAACGAGACGCACTGCCCAGCAACCGGCTGATTTAACGCTCGCCTCATCACAGGACGGTTTACAATGACCAATGAGACTACTAAGTGGGACGTCTCCAGACTCTGTGGGGTGTTGTGGGGGGAATCTGAGCACCCGGGGTAGACACACGATCCACTCTGGTTCGTTGCCTCTTATTCCAAAGGCAGCGGAGCTGCGAATCTGAAATAGTAACTGTAAATTCTGGAGACACTCAACAGAGCAGGCCAATGAATGGGCAGAAAGTCACAGATACAGCTGTGCATCTCCCAATATGATCTCATGCCAGCTCATCCACACCTTTTTTTCTCCCCCCTCTGCGTACAAGTTCTTAATCCTGCCTACATTTCCAGAAGCCGCCTGTTCCATCTGCAGTGCCTCCCTGGTTTTCTGCTTGCCTGGCGGTCGAAGCTGTGCCGAACTCAAGCCGGCTTTGCTCAAGGCCACATCACTCAGGTCCTGTGTGTTTTGTAAATGATAGTTCTCTTCGTTCTCTTGGTGTAAGCGAGTTGTGGTATTTAATTGATGCCAGAAGCCTCTCCTAAGACTTGGGCCACTCAGGTGTACTCTGTGTGTCACCCATCGTACTATCTCTCAGCCATTTAAATGGGAGCTTTCAAGCTGAGCTTCTGTACTGTTGTCAGTCAAGATGTAGTTTATACTTGCAACTGTTTGCAAGTGATATTCACATTCCTTACCATTTTTATAAATGAATGGCAGATCAGGATTTTTTACCTGTGCAAGTAATTTCCCAAAAATGGCAGGGCTGATTTTTCTTTAAAGTAAAGTGCATTTTGATTAAAGACCAATAAAATTAACAACAAATTTGATTTGGACTGTTTTGCTTTTAGTGTAGGTCCCTTTTACCCTGGAATCTGAATATTGCAGTTAGGGCTTAAACAATGACTAATTATTCAATTACAATAATTAGTAATAAATAATGGTAATCTATTCAAAGTATTTTTTAAGTACCTAATGGGGCGACACAGTGGCGTCTGGTTAGGGCAACACTTTGCAATTGGGTTCGATTCCCACTGCCACCTGTGAAGAGTTTATACGTTCTCAGCCTGACTGTGTGGGTTTCCTCCGGGTGTTCCTGTTTCCTCCCAGAGACCTACTGGTTGGTAGGTTAACTGGACATTGTAAATTGTCCTGTAATTAGGCTAGGGTTAATCAGGGTTGGCTCGCAGGGCAAGAAGGGCCTGTTCCACGCTGTATCTCAATAAATAATCAATAATAAATAAGTATATTAAAATGCTACTTTCCAAGTGCATAATTTCCTCCACTGTGTGTAACTTGGTATGGAACAGGTCTACACTTTGAAAAAGGTGGTACGAGCATTTCATTTCGGAACTTTGTATTTTATCAGCAAGCTACTTATTTGAAAATCAAGTAGTAACAGCAATCAGATCATTTCTTGACCTGTGAATGCTGTCTTGCAGTGTACGCCATTCGCGAGGCCGCGACCAACAACTTGACCAAGTTGGTGGAGAAGTTTGGCAAAGACTCGGCAGAATCCACCATTGTGCCGAAAGTACTTGCCATGGCCAGTGACCCCAACTACCATCACAGAATGACCACCGTCTTCTGCATTAACGTGAGAATGGCTTTCACAATGTACTTGCCATGGCCAGTGACCCCAACTACCTTCACAGAATGACCACCCTCTTCTGTATTAACGTGAGAATGGCTTTCACAATGTACTTGCCCATGACCAGTGACCCCGACTACCATTGCAGAATGACCACCTTGTTCTGCATTAACATGAGTATGCATTTAACAATGTACTTGCCCATGGCCAGTGACCCCAACTACCTTCATAAAATGACCACCCTATTCTGCATTAACGTGAGTATAACTTTGACAAGTCTTCCATTACACTTCACAAGCTGCTAAAATATTTCATGAATAAAACGTACAGTGAGAACAGACACTTAAGAAGAAAGAATTTAACAGAAATATTATGGATTTGTTTAAAATGTTCTTTTAATATATTCTTTGTGAATGTTTAGATTGTGCAAAAAATCAATTAACAACACTTTGCCAAAGCTGCTCCTTCCAATATTGACATCTGCTTGATAGGAGCTTCTGTGCTTGCGTTATTTGCTGAGGTGTAGTGGTGTTTTGTGTTTAATCTGCAAGGTGTCTGGAGTAAAAATTGAGTTGAGGGCGAGACTTTTTATGATTTCGTGGAGCAGAGTTCCTAACCGTCCCTGTGGAAATGGACTGATGGTGTTAGCTGAAGGACAACTGATTTAATGACCTGTTGACCCACCAGATGGCTTACAGCTTTCAAGTTTTATTTCACAAGGGTCTGTTTCCGTGCTGTAGTGGACTATGGGTCTGTCTTTTGCTTAGTGATCTGAGTACCTTGAAATGGACATTATACATTATCTGGCTGAGGGAATTTTAAGTTTTTTGACGCAACTAGTTTAAATTTACAAGTGTACTTAAAGGCCCCACAGTCATTCCAGTTGCAGAATTAATTTCTTTCCCTGGATTTATTTGATGGGCCTGGGCTTTGCTGGAGTTTGGACAAGGTGAGGGAGAGATTCAGTTGAAGTGCCGAGATAAAATGAATGTTTCTAAAAGTGGGTGAGTCTAGGACTGGAGGGCACAGCCTTTGGAACAGAGGGATATCCCTTCAGAACGGAGATGAAGAATTTCTTTAGCCGAAGCGTGGTGAGTTTATGGAATTCATCGCCACAGGCGGCGATGGGAGGCCAAGTAATTGGGTATATTTAAAGTGGAGCTTGATAGGTTCTGGAGGGTGTCGAGAGGTCTGCACGACCTGGCGTTTTTGCGGTATCCTCAAGGATTTGGCAAGCTGGACTCTCAAGAACGCAGGTGCAGCGTCCGCGGCCATTGCTGGGAGTGGACTTCAGGTTGGATGAGAGTGGCCTGAGTGGGGAAAATGAAGTGGTGTTCAGTCGATTTCAGCAACGAGCCAGGTTAAAAAGTTTAAAGAGTCGCCGGGGGAAAGACTAACTTCTCTGTGAGGCTTTACACACCTCAGCAGTGAACCGACTGTCACCGTCAGCACTTGTCTCTGCACTGAATTGACTTGCTGGCTGTGCCCTGCGACCATTGGGCCCCTGGCTCAGATAAAATGCTGAACTGGCTCCTTGGCTGTGGACTGCAACCATTGGGCCCCTGGACTGGTTTCACTTCTCTCAGCACGGAACTGACTCCCTTGCTGTGGCCTGCAGCCATCTACTGATCTGAACTGGCTCCCTGCCTGTGGACCTAATTTCACTTACTCTGCGGTTCATGTTCTGTGTCTTACTGGTTTACTATTTTTTTATTCTTGTTTGCCCGATTTGTTCTTTCTGGGCACATTGCGTGTCTGACGGTCTTTGCTGCATGGGATTCTTTTTCCATGGATTCTCTTGTGTTTCTTTGCTTTATGGCTGCCTGCAAGAAGACGAATCTCCTGCTTGTATATGGAGTTCATACTTTGGTAGCAATGTACGTTGAACTTTAGACCTCTGGATCAGCAGGAACACCTCAGAAAGATATGCCTGCGCGGGCTGGACCAAAACAGGGCTAACATCCTGCGGGAGTGCTCGCTGGGATTCAAACTCAAAGGGATGGGCCACAGGCCACATTTACAGTTGAGGTGGCAGTGCAGTTAAATATCGAAGGGAAACAAAGCGAGCCCAGTAAGGAGAGCAAACCTCAGTCTGATAAGAAATGCAAGATTATATTTATTTTGGTGTAAGCAACGTTACTAGTAAAGCAAATGAGCTCACAGGAGGGTGATTGTTACTGTCATAGAGAGGGTTGAATGGCTGAACGATTCACTCAGTGAATGGTGTGGTGGGCGTGGCACCGTAATATTGATTTATTACTGAAATATCGAGGAGGAGGACATTCTGGGACACTCCTTACTAATCCACAAGCCTCGACTGGTGAACTTCCAGTCAGCTGGCGGTGTGCTGGGGCGCGGCGGGTTCTACGGGGCCAGCCAAAGGTGTTATTGTCTTTTATTTATTTCTTTACGATCTCAAGACCCTGCTGGAAGTTAAGCACTTAAAGAGTGCTGCAGGCCTACCCCATCGGTGTAGAAACTGAAGAAGCTGGACTTGGGGCAGATCGTTCTGCTCCCCATGTCAGAGAGTCAGCAATGTGGTTGGCGTGCAGACTGGCAGCGAGCAATTGTCTTAGTCTCTTTTCTCGTGATTGCAAAACCCTGTTCGGCATTGTTAATGTGTAATGCTGCAAGTCTGGTCTTCTGATTTATTGCAGACTGCAGGGGCTGGCAGCAGGGGTGACTGACACCCCTGCAGGGTGAGCGGATGTGGCCTCAAGCCATGGGGCCGCCTGTTTGCAGCCGCCCAGGAGAGAGGCATCAAGAGCTGGCGCTGGAGGTGATGTAGCGTAGCGTTTATGCTAATGTTGGTGCTGTCCCTCTCCCCCAAAGTGTTTGCTTGGCAGAAGGCAGGATGTACGTGTTCGACTACAGACTGCTGCAACATTCATGGACTCAGGGACTTGGACTATATTTGTTGTGTGACTATATTTTACTGCTATATGTGCCACGTGCTGTGTATGACTGTTGGTACTGTGTTTTGTACCTTGACCCTGAAAGAACACTGTTTCGTTTGGATGTATTCATGGGTATTCATGAATGACAAACTTGAACTTGATGTAAACAGCCAAGAATAGCAAAACATTGGAATATTACCTGCAAGCTGCGCACCAACCGGACTTGGAAATATATTGCCATTACTTCTGAAACTCCCTTTTTACTGGGCGTCTCTGTAAGTGCAGCCTTTTAACCCCTCGCAAACAGCCACTGGACTCCGCGGGGAGAAACTTCAGGCTTCGTACATCTAAGGTGTATGTGACTTTGGTCCCGCAAATCCGTGAGGTTGGGATGTCTCGCCTACCCAAACCCCGGTTTGTGTGAATGCTGTGTGATTTACTGCCCCTGGCAGTCGCCTGTCAGCAAAAAATAACAGATTGTACACTGCATAGAATTATTCAGGAGTATATTTAAGAATGTTAACTTAAGCAAACAGGTATTAAAGGAAAGAAAGAGAAAAAAAACAAAAAGGGCCCATTCTACTTAAAATGTCACAAGTGCACAGTGGAGCTCAAATCTTGAACTTCTCTGTAAATCGCGCGCTGAACCCTCCCTCCATCTGCGTGAAAGCCCACACCACCTTCCGAAGGTCACTGGAAATCCATCTTGAACAAAGAGGTTTTCCCACGGGATTATTGGTCCTTCCTCCTCGAAGCCATTCATCTGCACAAAGCACCCTGCATCGTCCACCATCTTCCCTCCTGCCTTCTCCCAGCTCCCGCCAAACAAAGACCTCTCTGCCCAGTAATCTCTAGCACCTTCTCCCAATTCTACCATCCTGATTGGATGACACCTCATTCCTGAGCTCAAAACCAAACAGGCTGAAAGCAGAACAGATTGCTCTTAGAGAACGGCTAAAATGAAATGCCTACAACATAGCAGTAAAGAAAAACTGGATCGGTATATGGACAGGAAAGGAATGGAGGGTTATGGGCTGAGTGCAGGTCGGTGGGACTAGGTGAGAGTAGAGTTCAGCACGGACTAGAAGGGCTGAGATGGCCTGTTTCCGTGCTGTAATTGTATGGTTCTACAAGTCACTTATAAATCAATAGCATCATAACATTTTAAGTAACGTTTGGATGTTAAACACACAGCACGTATTTTCCCCGCATGAACATAGAAAATCATTGCAACACACCAATATCGCTGATTCAGTGGGAGCCCTGGGCTTGTTTCCCTGCAACAAGACGGTCCTATCATGGGCTGATGGGAGTCAGCGATACTCGAAGGGGGTTCCTTATGTCCAGTCTATTCCGCAATTTAGTTTTCGTTGCATTCATTGCAGAGATATGTTGGAAATGGAAGCACCGTTTTCAGTGCTTTCATGGCTATCTCAGGATATTTAGCCTTGACTTTGATCCAGAATGCCGGCACAGATGTTATGTCAAACATACTTTTCAGCCCGCCTTCATTTGCAAGCTCGAGGAGTTGATCTCATTCCCGTGCTGACATGGATGATGTGCGAGTAATGACCTCGCGTGTGTTCAAGCTGAACAGGGCGTGACAGGGAATGAGGAAAGGTGCAGCGACTCCTATCGCCAAAACATTTCGTTTCCTCGCGGCATGGGACCGGTCCGCAGCCCGGTGGTTGGGGACTGCTGCGCTAGGGAAATTCTAAGCAGTTTCTAGAGTAGGTTACGTGGTCGGCACAACATTGTGGGCCGAAGGGCTTGTAATGTGCTGTGAATTTCTATGTTCAGAAACATGTGGTTAAACCTCCCAGCCCTCTCGTGCTTTCCCACTTATTTCTGCCTGCTCTGCTTACCGGACCTGCCTGTTTAGTTAGTTTGACATGGAATTCTGACTCAACACCTGCTACACTAGTATTCTGTGTCCCAGCCCGGCTGCCTCACTAGCTTAAACCCTCACAAAGTGCTCGAGCAAAGATATGGATAAAAGGGACGCACAGAGGCGGTTTACAACAGTGCAAGAGTCTGGGACCAGAGGGCACAGCCTCAGAATAGAAGGACGTCCCTTTACAGCAGAAGTGAGGAGGAATTTCTTTTGCCAGAGAGTACTGAATCTGTGGAATTCATTGCCGCAGACGGCTTTGGAGGCCAAGTCATTGAGTATATTTAAAGTGGAGGGTGATACATTCTTGATTTGTTAAGGGTGTGAAAGGATACGGGAGGAGGCAGAAGAATGGGGTTGGGAGGAAAAATAAATCAGCCATGATGGAATGGCAGAGGGGACTCATAGAAACAAAGAAAACCTACAGCACAATACAGGCCCTTCGGCCCACAAAGCTGTGCCGAGCATGTCCTTACCCGAGAACGAGCTCGGCTAACCAATACCCTCTATTTTTCTAAGCTCCATGTACCTATCCAAAAGTCTCTTAAAAAACTCCATCATATCTGGCTCCACCACCGATACCGGTAGCCCATTCCACACACTCACCACTCTCTGAGTAAAAAACTCACCCCTGACATTTCCTCTGTACCTACTCCCCAGCACCTCAAACCTGTGTCCTCTTGTGGCAACCATTTCAGACCTGGGAAAAAGGCTCTGACTATCCACACGATCAATGCCTCTCATCATCTTACACACCTGTATCAGGTAACCTCTCATCCTCCATCGCTCCAAGGAGAAAAGGCCGAGTTCACTCAACCCATTCTCATAAGTCCTGCTCCCCAGTCCAGGCAACATTCTTGTAAATCTCCTCTGCACCCTTTCTATGGCTTCCACATTCTTCTTGTAGTGAGGCGACCACAGTACTACAAGTGGGGTCTGACCAGGGTCCCATATCGCCGCAACATTACCTCTCGGCTTCTAAATTCAGTTCCATGATTGATGAAGGCCAATACACCGTATGCCTTCTTAACCACAGAGTCAACCTGCGTAGCAGCTTTGAGCATCCTATGGACTCGGACCCCAAGATCCCTCTGATCCTCCACACTGCCAAGAGTCTTACCATTAATATTATATTCTGCCATCATATTTGACCTACCAAAATGAACCACTTCACACTTATCTGGGTTGAATTCTATCTGCCACTTCTCAGCCCAGTTTTGCATCCTATCAATGTCCCGCTCTAACCTCTGACAGCCCTCTACACTACCCACAACACCTCCAACCTTTGTGTCTCAGCAAACTTACTAAGCCATCCCTCCACTTCCACTTCCTCATCCAGGTCATTTATAAAAATCACGGAGAGTAAGGGTCCCAGAACAGATACCTGAGACCGACCTCCATGCAGAATATGACCTGCCTACAACCACTCTTTGCCTTCTGTGGGCAAGCCAGTTCTGGATCCACAAAGCAATGTCCCCTTGGATCCCATGCCTCCTTACTTTCTGAATAAACCTTGCATGGGGTACCTTATTAAATGCCTTGCTGAAATCCATATACACTACATCTACTGCTCTTCCTTCATCATTGTGTTTAGTCACATCCTCAAAAAATTAAATCAGGCTCGTAAAGCACGACCTGCCCTTGACAAAGCCATATTGACTATTCCTAATCATGTTATACCTCTCCAAATGTTCATAAATCCTGCCTCTCAGGATCTTCTCCATCAACTTACTGAGGTCGGACTCTTTGGTCTATAACTTCCAGGGCTATCTCTACTGCCTTTCTTGAATAAAGGAACAATATCGGCAACACTCCAATCCTCCAGAACCTCTACCATCCCCACTGATGATTCAAAGATCATCACCAGAGGCTCGGCAATCTCCTCCCTCGCCTCCCACGGTAGCCTGGGGTACATCTCATCCAGTCCTGGCGACTTATCCAACTGGATGCTTTCCAAAAGCTCCAGCACATCCTCTTTCTTAATATCTACATGCTCAAGCTTTTCAGTCTGCTGCAAGTCATCACAACAATCACTAAGATCCTTTTCTATAGTGAATACGGAAGTATTCATTAAGTACCCCTGCTATTTCCTCTGGTTTCATACATACTTTCCCACTGTCACACTTGATAGGTCCTATTCTTTCACGTCTTATCCTCTTGCTCTTCACGTACTTGTGGAATGCCTTGGGGTTTTCCTTAACCCTGCCTGCCAAGGCCTTCTCATGGCCTCTTCTGGCTCTCCTAATTTCCTTCTTAAGCTCCTTCCTATTAGCCTTGTGCTGTGGTAAAGGAGATAGAATTATCATCACTATCTCCAAAATGCACTCCCACTGAGAGACCTGACACCTGACCAGGTTCATTTCCCAATACCAGATCAAGTACAGCCTCTTCTCTTGTAGGCTTATCTACATATTGTGTCAAGAAACCTTCCTGAACACACCTAACAAATTCCACCCCATCTTAAACCCCTTGCTCTTGGGATACGCCAATCGATATTGGGAAATTAAAGCCTCCCATCATGACAACTCTGTTATTATTCGACCTTTCCAGGATCTGTTTCCCTATCTGCTCCTCGATATCCCTGTTACTATTGGGCGGCCTATGAAAAACACCCAGTAAAGTTATTGACCCCTTCCTGTTTCTAACCTCCACCCACAGAGACTCCGTAGACAATCCCTCCATGGCGTCCACCTTTCCTGCAGCTGTGACACTATCTCTGATCAACAGTGCCATGCCCCCACCTCTTTTGCCTCCCTCCCTGTCCTTGTTGAAACATCTAAAACCCAGCAATTGAAGTAACCATTCCTGTCCCTGAGCCATCCAAGTCTCTAATGGCCACCACATCATATCTCCAAGTACTGATCCACGCTCTAAGCTCATCCGCTTTGTTCACAACACTCCTTGCGTTAAAATACACGCATCTCAAACATTCGGTCTGAGATCATCCTTTCTCTATCACCTGCCTATCCTCCCTCTCGCACTGTCTACAAGCTTTCTCTATTTGTGAGCCAACCCCCTCTTCCCTAGTCTCTTCAGTTCGGTTCCCACCCCCCAACCATTCTAGTTTAAGCTCGCAGTAGCCTCAGCAAACCTCCCTGCCAGGATATTGGTCCCCCTCAGATTGAAGTGCAACCTGTCCTTTTTGTACAGGGCACTCCTGCCCCAAGAGAGGTCCCAATGATCCAGAAATCTGAATCCCTGCCCCCTGCTCCAATCCCTCAGCCACGCATTTATCCTCCACCTCATTTACCCCTGACATCTCCTCTGTACCCACTGCCAAGCACCTTAAAACTATGCCCTCTCGTTCTAGCCATTTCAGCCCTGGGAAAAAGCCTCTGACTATCCACACAATCAATGCCTCTCATTATCTTGTTCACCTCTATCAGGTCACCTCTCATCCTCCGTCGCTGCAAAGAGAAAAGGCCGAGTTCACTCAACCTATTCTCATAAAGCATGCTCCCCAATCCAGGCAACATCCTTGTAAATCTCCTCTGCACCCTTTCTATGGTTTCCACGTCATTCCTGTAGTGAGGCAACCAGAACTGAGCACAGTACTCCAAGTGGGGTCTGACCAGGGTCCAATATAGCTGTAACATTACCTCTTGGCTCTTAAACTCAATCCCACGATTGATGCAGGCCAATGCACCATATGCCTCCTTAACCACAGAGTCAACCTGCGTAGCAGCTTTGAGCTATGGACTCAGACCCCAAGATTCCTCTGATCCTCCACAGTGCCAAGAGTCTGACCACTAATGCTATATTCTGCCATCATATTTGACTCGATAGCCAAATTCCGCTCTTGCATCTTATATTCTTGGTCCCCTCTTGGCTCGGGTCACCTTGCCATGGAAGAGATCCCAGTGATGCTGTTTGATCTGCACCCACACTTTGTCTATACATTTCAGCCGTCCTGCCTTCCTGTTTCTAAACTCGCTCGTACATGGCAGAAGGGGTAGTCCAGCGATTACAATATACCAGCACTTCTTCTTTACAACTTGTCTATTGATCTGTAAATCTCCGTTGCAGGACCTCATCTCTCTCCTTGCGGATGATCATTGGTGCCAGCGTGGACTATGCCTTTTTATCATGGGGCAAAATACATTCTGAGTGTTGCACAAATCAGATCGATGACCTTTTCTTCAGTCTTGCTTCGTGAAGGTCGGGGCTGTGAATGAACGTTTGCATTTTCTGCTGGTTTTTTTTAGGTGTTGTCTGAAGCCTGTGGCCAAGAAATCACAGCAAAGCACATGCTACCGACGGTTCTCCAGATGGCAGGCGATCAGGTGCCAAACGTTCGCTTCAACGTGGCTAAATCATTGCAGAAAATAGGACCGGTTTTAGATGCCAGGTAAGTATTTGAGTTGGGGTTTATAACCCGGCCTGTGGAGAATGTTTCGTCTCCAGTTTGGAATGGAAGTTGAGACACCACTGTGGTGGCGTTTAGTGATGGAGTCGCACCGTCTTTTGTCCCCACAGGTCCAATCCGGCCAAGACCACCGTCTCCGCCGGTCCCATCGTCCCAGGTTCTCAACCTGGGGTTCATGGACCCCTAGCGTAATGGTCCATGACACCAAAATAGTTGTGCACCCTTGCTCTAAACCTTTCCTGCCCGCGTACCTGTCCTTATTGAAGTTGTTAATGTGCCTGCCTCAACCAGTTCCTCTGGCAGCTCATTCCATGTACTGCGTGGGGGAGGGGCATAAACTTAACCCTCAGGCCTCCCCCTCCCCTGTGGTGTTTGCCTCACTTTCCTGCTTGACCTGGATCCTTTGGTACCCTTAAACGATCTTCTTCTCTGTCCAGAGATTAAGACCATAAGACACAGGAACAGAAACAGGATGTTCGGCCCATCGATACTGTACGGCCATTCTATCATGGCTGATTCATTATTCCCCTCAACCCCACTCGCCTGCCTTCTCCCCATTTTTTTTAAAGAAAGGACATCCTCGCCAAGAACATTTAGTGGCCCATTTCTACCCTCCAAATTACCTGTTTAAGGTCTCCCCACTGGCTTTGTATTCCAAGGGCCTCATTTTACTACAGCTTTCCCAAGCAATGCGCAATATTCCTTTTTGTAAGGTTGTAAGACTGACCTTGCACACTCGGTCTCTCATCACCCATGCTACCTGAGGAACTCCAATCAACTGGCCTTTTAAAAGGGTCCCACATGTCAGAGGTGTTGTTTGACCCTCGAGCAGCTGCTTCCCAGTTTACCTTCTCCTGTTCCTGCCTAACACCGTTGCAATTAGCCCTTCTGCACCTCAGCACCTTCACCCAAGGATCAGTTTTAATCTGTAACCATCTTAAAACTGAGGGAATTACAATTATGGCTGAAAATTTGATCATCTGGCCCGGCTCATTTCCTCGTAAGCTGTGTTACGTCGCCATGCCAACTTGGAGTGTCTGCATACTGTCTGGTGTAACCCCCCGAGACACAGTTATCAATTTTGACCCATTGAAGCCTCTGACGCTCAGGAAGTTCCATTCAGTACTGGGGAAGTTGAAATCAGCCGCTCAGTGACCCCATTCCGTGACTGGGGTTGAGGGGGATAATGAATTGGCTTTAATGGAATGGCAGAGTAGACTCGATGGGCTGAATGGCCTGATTTTGCTCCTGTGTGGCATGGTCGTATCTGCCTGTATATCTGTTCCCCAGCTCCCAGTGGCCTTTTGGGAGCCTAGCACAGTAATTAAACCATTTTGTTCGTGTGTCATGCAATATATGTCGTCTGCACGGACTTCAGTGAGACCTTTGACAGGGTCCCACACGGGAGGCTGGTCCTTATTGTTAAAACTTCTGGCAAGCTGGAAACGTGGGTTAAAAGTTGGCTGAGGATGGTGGAGGGTGTTTCAAGCAAAGCTTGGGTTCTGGATATAGTCAGTTGAACTGTATAGAAGCATGCCCTCTTGTCCATTACATCTATACTGACAATCACTCCTTGCTATAGTAAACCCACTCAGCCACACTAACTCCACATCCCTCTGTCTTGCTCACTGAGCCTGTAGAACAGACCCATTGGCCCACAATGTTGTGCCAAGCTAATTCTTCCTTTTCAGTCCGGACGAAGGGTCTGGGCCCGAAACGTCACCTGTTTATTCATTTCCATAGGTGCTACCTGACCTGCTGAGGTCCTCCAGCATTTTGTGTGTGTTGCTCTGGGTTTCCAACACCTGCAGACTTTATAAATAAAGCAGCGCCTAATTGAACCGTGTCCTTTTGCCCGCACATGGCCGAGATCCTCCATTCTCCGCACGTTCATTTGCCTGTCTAACAGTGTCTTAAATACTTCAATGCTCACACAAAACGCTGGAGGAACTCAGCAGGTCAGGCAGCGTCCATGGAAATGAATAACCAGTCGGTGTTTCAGACCGTGACCCTTCATTGGATCATAAACACTTGTTTCATACCTGCATCCAGTTCCACCAGACCCGTCGGTGTGTTCCAGGTACTCAAATCCTCGGCACATCTTTGAGCTGTTCTCTTCTGGCTCTTACATCTCAACTGTGAGCCGTCTGTCTTTGCCTCAGAATTTTGTAAACTTCTACCAGCTCGTCCCTCCCTCAGACTCCATCACTCTGGAGAAAGCAACCTCTCCGGTAACATCTGCAGTACCAGCCAGCATGTCTTCTGTACCTTTTTCAGACCCTTTAAAGGGGAGGCCAGAGCTGAATTCAGTACTCCAAATGTGACCTAACCAGAGGTTTATCACAGGCAACGTCCTGTAAACATCTTCTGTACCTTCTTCAAAGTCTCCACACCCTTTAAAGGGGAGACCAGAGCTGAATTCAGTACTCCAAATGTGACCTAACCAGAGGTTTATCAAGTGACTGTCCAGGTTTTGTTCCTGCCTGCACCACCACCACCTCCTTTGGCAGCTCAGCTACCAACTCCTGCATGAAAAGGTGACTCCTCCAATCTTCTTTAATACATCTTCCCTCTCTCCTTCAACCACTGATGGATAAATCCTGGTTTGAAGTGAAAACCGCACAGTGAGATTTCAGTTAACGCCACCACCATCTTCATCATCATGAGACGTGGGCGATCGTGGTCTCTCCATGGCCACGATTGTTCTTGGCAAATTGTCCTGCAGAACTGGTTTGTGCCATTGACGCCTTCTGGGCCGTGTGTGTCTTTACAAGACGAGGTGACCCCCCCCACCCCCCAGCCATTATCAGTGCTCTTCAGAGATTGTCTGCCCGGCGTCAGTGGTCGTACAACCGGGACTTGTGATCTGCACCGGCTGCACACATGACTGTCCACCATCTGCTCCCACGGCATCGCGTGACCCGGATCAGGTGGGGGGGCTTAAGCAGGTGTTGCACCTTGCCCAAGGGTGACCTGCAGGCCTGCGGAGGGAAGGAGCACCCTACACCTCCTTTGGTAGCGACGTATCTCCACCCCGCCAACCCGTCCGGTGAACGATTTTTGTGAAATTGTGCGTTTGTGATTTGATTGGAATTTGTGTGGAAAGCAATAACAGATGGATTGCATTAA
Source organism: Mobula hypostoma (assembly GCF_963921235.1). Taxonomy (NCBI): domain Eukaryota; kingdom Metazoa; phylum Chordata; class Chondrichthyes; order Myliobatiformes; family Myliobatidae; genus Mobula; species Mobula hypostoma. The sequence goes on along the minus strand of NC_086106.1, from coordinate 35,945,670 downwards.
AAGGAAGTTTATGCATTCAGTGCCCCCTCTCTTCAACGGCATAAAAATGGGGCATCCAAATTGTTCTCCTTTTGCATCCACTACCCCAAATGAGCTCAGCTGCAGTTTCTGACCATAGTCTGCTAGTTGAGCTCTAACCCGTATCTGGCCAGTAAACGATCAGTTGTGGTAGTGAGAGCCTGCGTGAGAGGCAGAAATAGGAGATTTTAATCTGGGTAATATCCAGTATCGCATTAGATTTAAGTGAATGTGCTGCTGTTTTGTTTTGAAGGTCACAGGTACTAATTATTGCTTTTAAATCACAGCACTTTACAGAACAAGTTCAAACCAATACTGGAGAAATTGGGTCAGGACCAAGATATGGACGTAAAGTACTTTGCGCAGGAAGCCATGACTGGTAAGTTGTGGCTTTGGACCCAGCTCGGTACGAGCATAAGCATTCTCCCTTCAAGCAGTTGTGGCCTGCATTGTCCCAGAGTCTGTCACTGGGTCTCTGAAGATGAGCACAAGACAAGATGGGTGTCTGCTGGGTTCCTGCTGTAGGTGCACTGATGATAGAAAAGGCTCTTTAAACTAAAGATGTGTGTTTTGTAATCTGCACGTGTAACTAGTGAGGGTCAGGGAAAAACATGCAGTCCTCAGCACGTTCATTAAAGGGGATAAAACACAAATTATGGATTCAAAACTCTGAACCAGCAAGAGGGTTATTCGAGGTGCTGGAACAATGCTGTGATATTTGGAACTGTTTCCAGTTAAAGGGATTTACTAATTGTTCAGAATTATAAACCTTATGATAGAGCCAAGCATGAAGTTCTCAGTTCTGTCTCTTACTTACCTCCCTGTTTCTGTAAGCTGAATATTTTAAGAACCAATCCAGAGTTTTGAGTACAATCCTCAGTAAAGAGTTCTGTGTTTATATTAGGTGATTTTTAGGGTTTAGGAACGGGTGTTAAAATCTAGTGCCAGACATCCCACCCTGCAAAATCTCACTTCAGGGAGGTAGCAGTACGATATGGAGAGCAAGCTGTTGCCCCATGTAGCAAGCTCCCCGTCTGCACGCACCCAAAGGAACGGCAGATTGAGTTTGGTTCCAGGAGCACCACAGGAGTTGTCAGTCAGCATAGGACTGCCTTAGGGACTCCAGCTCCGGGTTTACTCCCGGAGCCTTTCCTGTGAGTGGGTACAGCGGCAAGGCAGCAGAGGTTTGAGATCAGAATTTTCCTTCTCCAAGATGAGCTGACGAGTCCCATCTGCCTGAATAGGTCTTGAAGCAACAGGAATTAAGAGCTGGCAATCGTATGAATTCACTTGCAATTTATTAGAAATGACATACTCCATCGTTAGAATTCCCACAAGTTGTCGTCATAGCTTACAGATAGATGCGTGTTCTGATTATCTTCAGAAACGTTCCCATTTTGTCTCCTTTTAATATCTAATCTGCATGTTTTCCTTCTTATCTAATGCTTGCCTTATCGTAGAAAGGAGTGAAGAAATGGCTCTCCAGACTTGCAACGAGATCTGCTGCTGACATCTTTGAAAACCTTCTTCCACTCTCTCTTTGTACCGTATAGGAAAAAGGGAAGTTATGTCACATCCGGAGTTTCTCCAGTTAACGGACGATTTCCCTCCACGCCTCTCTAACATAGTGGGGAACCGCGTACGAGGCAAGTTACAGCAGTGGTTTGCCATTGCCTTCTGCCGGGTGAGTTTACAAAGAGATCACCAGCTCGTAACCCAGCATGGATGGAAAGCGTGCAGGGGAGCCGGCTGGATTCAAACTCGGGATGACGCCACTACAACACCAGCTGGGTCAGCCTACTGTATGATATGGGGACTACTTTATGTTGTAGTAACACGTCGTCACATGCGCTATTTGGCGCACATTGATACGTATGTGTGTGTTCTGCATCGTTTTCTACTGGTAAAGAACCATGAAACTTCGCTCCTGTCTCCAGCATTTTTATTAATAGCATTGTTGTGTAGCCAGGCCACATACACAACACTCTTTAAAGAATTACCCCTGGAAATGTAAACGTCTCGTACGTAGTGTCACTGGATTTTAGCTGCCTTGTAGATTCTAGTTCTGCAGTCTTTCTGCTGTCTCAATTTAGCTTAAGATATCAAGCTGTCTACTCCCCCTATTTATTTTCAGTGACTGTAGTGTACCGAGTGGCATTGTGTATCCGATGGGTTTAGCTGTTAACAAGGATGTGAGGTTATTAGCTTTGCTGCTCTGTCGACAGTCACTTGTATCCAGCATGCCTCCTCCTCCTTTCCCAAAACACCTTCGCTCGTATTCCCAGCATCCAGTGGCAAATGCTCGAATTAAAACTGAAGATGTTGTCCAATCTGAAACTGTTCTCGGATGGGGTGGCAGAGGAGGGGCCCAGTGAGGGGTCCACATTGGATGGGCCTTGGCTTGGGGAAGTGGTCCACATTAATGCGTCCTGACCCTGATGTAGGAGAGGGTTTCGCATTTGATGGGGCCTGGTGAAGGGGTGGGTTCCACATTGATGGGTCCTAAGGTGGGGCCCACATTTAATGGGGCCTCATGTGTCTGCACTGCATTGTCCCCACGTTGCTGAATGATGTGCTATAAGTTTTGACCGACCTTAATTTCCCTTTTAATCATTTTTAACATTAAAAGAAAGAGTGCCCGTTAGACAGTTATTGAAATGACTTTCAATGCCGACCTCATTATTCCAGTGACTTGAACAGCAGTGCCAGTGGATGCTGTGATTACCTGATGGTTTGGTTAGGCAGCCATTGCTTCTGTACGTATTAGTTAAAGTAGATTTTTCAATAGCTGAGCTTCTCTTCCCGACCAGAATTACACAATATTGTATCATTCCAGTGGTCTAGTCACATTTGGGATGCCATTTCAATATTGCAAATCACGTAATTTAATGTCTGTTAGCTTTTTGAATGATTATAGAGATTGTGTTAGGCACATTTAACCTGTTACCGGTGGACGTCATTCTCCTAATTTGTATATTACATCATTGTTTTGACTGCTTTCCCTAATAAAGTGGATTAAGGTAAACGCTGCTTCGTGTTGCACACCAGAGAGGTGCAGGATTTACCTCCTTGCGACTTTTGCGGAGCAGAAACACGTAAAAAGCATGTCTTGTGTTTCGTTTCCTTGTAATTTTTACCTTCTGTTAAATTTCTTTTTGAGGTAGCTTTCTGTGCTGTTCACTGGGTTTTAGACCAAAGTCTTGCACACAAATCAGAGTTAGTCACTGAAGATTTAGTCAACGTGGAGAGACAAGTACAGCAGGGGAACAGGCCCTTCACCTCTTCTCTCTGGCGTCTTCTCTCTTCATCTCTTCCTAACAAAAGCCCCAAGCCCAACCTCAGTGTCCCTCACCAAAGAAAACTCCCCTTAATCATAAGACCATAAGATGGAGGAGCAGAAGTAGGCCCATCAGCCCATCGAGTCTGCTCTGCCATCCAATTCTTCCAGTCATCCCCATTCCCCTTGCCTCTTCATGATGCCCTGGCTAATCAAGAACCTATCTATCTCTGCCTTAAATACACCCAATGATTTGGCCTCCACAGCTGCTCGTGGCCCCAAGACCACCTCCCTCACCACTATTCAGACCCTTAAACAGTCCGTCCATGTGAGGCGATAGTTCACCAGCAGGTCTGCTTGGGTCACCTGCTGTAACTTGGTGCAGCCTCCTCTACATTGGTGAGATTCAGCGTAGATTGGGGTATCATATAGTTGAGCACCTTCACTCTATCTGCCACAAAAGGCAGGGTCTCCCAGTGGCTATCCATTTCAATTCAACTTCCTATTCCCATTTTGGCGAGCTGATTGTCTCCTCTACTGCTCAAAGAGGCCACACTCAGATTGATGGAGCAACATCTCATATTCGATCTGGGTAGCCTCCAGCCTAATGGCACAAACACCGAGTTCTCCAACTCCCAGTAATCTTTCCCCACTCCCTCCTTCTCTCTGTTTCCAGCCCTCATGCTGGCTCCCCTCTTACCCTTCACTTCCTCTGGTTCCCCCCTCCTCCTTCCCTTTCTTCCATGATCTCTATCAGATTCCCTCTTCTCCAGCCCTTTACTTCTTCCACCTATCACCTCCCAGCCTCTCACACCCCCCTCCCCCTTCCCCCTCACCTGGTCTCGCCTATCACCTTCCAGCTTGTACTCCTTCCTGTCCCCGCACCACTTTATTCTAGCTTCTGTCCCCTTCCTTTCCAGTCTGTCCTGATGAAGGGTCTGTTTATTCCTCTCCAGAGATGGTGCTTGACCTGCCAAGCTCCCGTGTTAGTGTGACCTGTGCTGTTCCAACAAGAAAGATTCCAGTTTCAAGGTGACTCAAGTTAAGAGCAGTGGGGTAATCAGGTTGTTCTCACTGAATCCTGGTCTTCATTGGTGTGTTTTCTTGCAGGGAGTACTGTTGTAGAGAAGTGGAAACACACTAAATAAGGAGAAGTATGTGACCCAGCATGGAGCAGTTTGCAGGGGAGCCGGCTGGATTCAAACTGGGGACCTTTCGTCCCCAAGTCCGACTCTGATGCCACTACACCACCAGTCGGGTCACAGGAGTATAGATGGGGAAATGCAAGCAGGCTTTTTCCACTGAGGTTGGGTGGGACTACAACTAGAGGTCAGGGGTTAAGGGTGAAAGGTGAAAACCTTAAAGGGGAACATGACGGGAAACTCAGAGGGTCATGAGAGTGTGGAATGAGCTGCAAATGCAAGTGGTGCATGCAGACATCCCACCCTGCAAAAACTCATTTCAGGGAGGTAGCACCATCAATTTGCGAGAGACTCCTGGAACTTCCGGGAGAGGTGGGATAGCTGCAATAGAGTAGCTCCTTAGCAGCTAGCCGGCTAGTTTAAATAACGTTAGTTATGATAATGAATGAATGACACCTGTTAAACTCACCTCAACATGTCTTTTACAGTCTTAGCCCACCATGGGCAATAGAAAGGTCACTGTTACAAGCAGTGCAGCGAGCAACACTGTCATTATTTTGACCCCTGTTAGGCAGGGGTACTCTTTAGTATAGTCTGGGGTGAAGTACGTTTTATATTTGCTTTTTGCCTTTTTTGGAACACTCTGCCATCCAGCCTCCTCCCTCCACCCTCTCCCCTCCCCCTCTCTCCCCCCTCCCCCCATCTGTGTGTGAAAAAAATCCATTTCCAGGATATTGTACATAATTTGCAGCCATCAGGGAGCCGCTGTCAATGTGCGGGTGACTCCTGCAACTTCCGGGAGAGGCGGGATGTCTGTGCGTGTGAGCTCAATTTCAACATTTAAGAGTAGTTGGGATGGGTACCTGGATGGCAGTGATGCGGAGGGCTATGGACCCAGTGCAGGTTGATGGGAGTAAGCAGCTTAAATGGCTTTCTATGGAATAGATCAGCCAAGGGCCTGTTCCTGTGTTGTATGACCTATGGAAGGCTATCTTAAGTATGAAAAAACAGTTCCAAGGGAAGCTGGAGACAGAATCGGATGCACCTTAGCTTTGGCAGAGTTTGCATGCTATTACTTCCTACAAGGTGAAACCTAACATCAGAAATGGCTGAATTAAGATGAATGCCTTTTATGTACACTTTGAAAGGCAGAATAACATTATACATGTGTAATTCCCTGCAGCATCTTATATCTGTCTCAGAGGCCGACATCTGAACAGCTTTCAAGAGGGTGAACCCTGACAAAGCTTCAGGCCCAATGGTGTACCTGGCAAGGCACTGAAAACCCGTGCCACCCAACCAACCGGTTCTATAGGGAATGAATCTCATTGGCACTGAAAACCCCTGCCACCCAACCAAACAGTTCTATAGGGAATGAATCTCATTGGCACTGAAAACCTGTGCCACCCAACCAACCGGTTCTATAGGGAATGAAGCTCATTGGCACTGAAAATCCGTGCCACCCAACCAACCGGTTCTATAGGGAATGAATCTCATTGGCACTGAAAACCCGTGCCACCCAACCAACCAGTTCTATAGGGAATGTATCTCATTGGCACTGAAAACCTGTGCCACCCAACCAACCAGTTCTGTAGGGAATGAATCTCATTGGCACTGAAAACCTGTGCCACTCAACCAACCAGTTCCACAGGGAATGTATCTCATTGGCACTGAAAACCTGTGCCACCCAACCAACCGGTTCTATAGGGAATGAATCTCATTGGCACTGAAAACCCGTGCCACCCAACCAACCAGTTCCACAGGGAATGTATCTCATTGGCACTGAAAACCCGTGCCATCCAACCAACCAGTTCTATAGGGAATGTATCTCATTGGCACTGAAAACCTGTGCCACCCAACCAACCAGTTCTATAGGGAATGTATCTCATTGGCACTGAAAACCTGTGCCACCCAACCAACCAGTTCCACAGGGAATGTATCTCATTGGCACTGAAAACCCGTGCCACCCAACCAACCAGTTCTATAGGGAATGAATCTCATTGGCACTGAAAACCTGTGCCACCCAACCAACCAGTTCTATAGGGAATGAATCTCATTGGCACTGAAAACCTGTGCCACCCAACCAACCAGTTCTATAGGGAATGAATCTCATTGGCACTGAAAACCCGTGCCACCCAACCAACCAGTTCTATAGGGAATGAATCTCATTGGCACTGAAAACCTGTGCCACCCAACCAACCAGTTCTATAGGGAATGAATCTCATTGGCACTGAAAACCTGTGCCACCCAACCAACCAGTTCTATAGGGAATGAATCTCATTGGCACTGCACTCACCCTTGCACCAGCTGCTCAACAACAATGCCTACGTCAGCCTCCTGTTTATTGATTATAACTCAGTGGTCAACATCATCATTCCTTCATTACTGATCAACAAGCTTCAAAACCTGAGCTCCTGTACCTCCCTCTGCAACTAGATCATCGACTTCCTGATCGGGAGATCAAAAATAACATCTCCTCCTCCAAGACAATCATCAAAGACTTATTGTAACTTAGTTATTTTGTTTTCTGTATTGCAGCCACAAACAACAAATTTCACAACATATGCCAGTGATAATAAACTTGATTCTGATTTTATAATGAAGGTCCACGAACAATGCATCATTATGCATTTTAAGCACTATTTATTTTGAAATTTGTAGCAATTTACTGTCTTTGGGCTGTACTTTTGCAACTTTGCACCTTACAATTGCTGCAAAGCAGCTAATTTCCTGTCATATGAGACAGTATTAATAGACCTGGTTATGGTGTCACTGGAGACTTTGCTCCAGGAGGTCACCATGCCCTTAACAATAAGTACTGCAGAACTGGTGCGTGAGGCAAACAGATTGAAATTACAAATGAGGCTAGTATGTGGATCCAGACAACACCAAGGAAACTCCAGTCCTTGTATCCATTCAAGAGACTGCAGAATGGATAAGCAAAATTACCATATTACAATGGTAGAAAGAATACATTTTTCAAAATCCCACCTCTTTCTTCTTGAGGTTCCCCTCAACTGGAAGGAAGTAAACGTAACCCCTCTTTGACAAAGTTGTGAGAAGACAATTGCAGAGAAAATACTTAAAGTCTACCATTGAGTGAGTGGCAACAGCACATTTAAAGAGTAGGACTGATCAGAATTGGTGTGTAACTTTGCTGAGGATTGATGAGGAAGACAGCTATGCTGCTCATTAGATTTTCAGAAGACCTTGAATAAGGTGCCACAGAAGAAATCATAAAGCACATGGGATTGAAGGAAATATTCTTGTGTGGGTTGAGGATCAGTTAATAAACAGAAAATAATGACGAGGATAAATAGGTTACTTTGAGATTGGGAGGTTGTTGACTAGTGTTGCAGGAGTTGATGTTGAGCTCTAATATTCAGTCAATATCAATGATCTTGTTGAGAGGGTTTACAGTAATATACAGTATCCATGTTTGCTAATGATACCAAGTTGGGGTCTGTATGGCTTGTAATGATGATGCAGAGAAGTTTTAAATGGATGTACACACAAAATGCTGGAGGAACTCAGCAGATCTATGGGAATAAATAAACAGCCGATGTTTTGGGCCAAGACCCTTTATCAGAGCTGGAGAGGAAGGGAAAGATGCCAGAATATGAAGGGAGGGGTAAGGGAAGGAAGACAAGTTTGAAGGTGATAGGTGTAGACAGGTGGGTGGGGGAGGGGTGGGGGGGAGAGGAAGTAACAAGCTTAGAGATGACAGGTGGAAAAGGTAAAGGACTGGAGAGTGGACCATGGGAGACAGGGAAGGAGGAAGGGCACCAGAGGGAGGTGATAAGCAGGGAGGAGAGGTAGTAAGAGGCCAGAGTGGGGAATGGAAGGGGCAAAATTACCGGAAGTAATTCAAGTAAGAGAAATCAATGTTCATGCCATCAGGTTAAAGACTACTTAGTTGGAATATGAGGTGTTGCAGTGTGGGATACGGGAACAATGAGGTTGGTGGCAGTGGATGGGAGATCTCCAGAGTCGATGAGGTTGCTGGTGGTGTCAGAGACAATATCCTGATGGTCCCAAGTGAGGTCCTTTTCAAGGGGTCAGTAAGAGGAGGTGTCCAGAGAATTGACACCTGGTCACAAGATTCACAAAGCTGAATGGTTGGGTAGGCCCATTGTTTCTGCCTGTTCTCGCATCCACATACCACAACTCCATTTTATCCCTCTTGTTTCAGTTGCGTCCCACCTTCATCTGCAAGTCACCTTCCAGCTTCTTACATCATTCCCCCGTCCCCCATCCACTTGGCTTCACCTATCACCTTCAAGCTCGGTCTCCTTCTCCTCTCCCTACACGAAATCACCAGAGAGACAGAGTCACTGGTAGGTACAAAGCAGCCTCTTTATTTGACACAAGCTACAGCAGGCATCTTACGGACGGAGACGCTTTCCGCAGAAAGGTCTGCTAGCCCAATGCGGGCTCAATATTTATATGCTAAACACAAAGGCAATCGCTACTTAAAAAGTTACAGACAATGCTTCCATTTGAGGCTACATACAAAATATCACACCATCCTTTCCTTTCGACGCAAACATGTCTGGGTTGGTATCCACAACCTTCAGGAATGTAAGTTAAGTCTACGATACATTTATTTGGCATTTCCCATGCTAAGATAGAAGATAATTAATATTTATAATGTATAGATAATACTGTCTTCAAAACTACAGCATCAGGTCAAACTACGGCGCCAGAAGCATAGGAAGTGCATTGTCAAGTCGAAGTCTGGTGGCCAAAGTCATTTAAGTGTAAACAAATCATTATCCCAAAAAAATTCACTCTAACATTCATTTGCATAGATGATGCCTGACCTGCTGAGTTCCTCCAGCGTTTTGTGTGTGTTGTCCTGGATTTCCAGCATCTGCAGTATCTTTTGTGTTTGAAATGGATTCATGCAGGTTATGTGAATCTGCAAGGTCACAGCTGATAGAGTGTAATGTGGAAAAGTGCAAGAGGAAATTTGGTTGGGAAAATAGAAAAGTAGAGTAGTTAAATGATGAGAGACTGTAAGGAGTTGGTGCTCAGAGTGACCTGGGTACCAGTGTACGTGAATCACTGATGCCAAAATACAGCAAAAAATTAGAAAGACAAATGGTTTGCTTGTCTTTATTGAAAGAAGAAGGAGTACAAGAATAATAACATTCAAGTGCATTTATATAAATATCTGGTAAGATTGTGCCTGGAATATTGTAAAGAGATCTGGTCTCTCGAGCTAATAAAGGATATGAAAACAAACGAGACTGTAGATTCTGGGATCTGCCAGCAAAAACAAAACTCTGAAAGAACTTAGCTCATCAATTTGTATCTGCAGAGAAAGAATACAAGTTGATGTTCCAGGCTGAGACCTTGCACCAGGAGTGGACTGGGTGTGAAAAAATGATATACTGTACAGTGGATTCTGGTTAGTTATTCTATCGGTTAATCCAGACAGCCACTTATTTGGGACAACTCTAAATCAACATAAACTAATCAAAAAAATAGCCAGAATTTCCTCACTTATTTGGGACACTATGTCTCTTAACTGGGACGGGAGAGTATTGCCACACAGTTTCTAACTAGCGTCAGTTGTGTGCACTTGTGTGCCATTAAATACTCCACCGTGCTTAGAGTGAACAGTTTTTAAATATCATCAGCTTGTGTTCAAAAAAGCAGTGGTTTATGTCAGGGATAGGTAGCGAGAAATAAGCAGTAAGACAATTCAGAACTGTTTTTCTCACTGCAGTTTCAAGCAGTCAGGCTTGGACATGCAAGAAATGGCTGGGAATGAAAATGAAACAATTTCACTGCTTCAACAAATTAGAAACCACGAAGAAAGTTAAGATATTGACAATCATCTTGAATATTACAATGAAAATGAGGATTTGCAGAATGCAACAGTTTCTAACTAGCATCATTTGTGTGCATGTGTGTGGCCATGAGACGCTACAGCATGCTTAGAGCAAATAGTTTTTAAATCGCATCAATTGCGTATGCTTGTGCTATGGTATTCATTTGAGCCTACTGATGCCAAATGACAAAGCAACAATATTTGACACTACTTCAACACTGATTTTGTTCATTTACAGTCAATCAAAAAGAACAGAGCAGCGTACACTGTATGAACTCCGCTGTCGAGAACTATTAGGTGTTATCATAGTACTACAGTTATATTGGTAATATTCTAATTTGTTCTGTATTTATTTAAATACATAATTTGTTGCTCAGTTGAACATAGTTTGCCCTTTTAAAACTATTTTCATGAAACTTTGGCTAATTGTGGCAGCCACTTCATTGGGCCAAAATGTACTGATCCTGGTGTGTCCCCATTAACTGGAATCCACCATTCTGATAAATGGATGCAGGGTTATTAAGGTAGAAGATCAGCCATGATTGCACTGACTGGTAGGACATACATGAATAGGCAAAGTGACTGACTTCTGCTTCAATTTTTTTAATGATCTCAAAAGAATGGTCAAGATCAATGAGCCTACCTTCAAAAGTCATATTCCATTAACTGCACCAACAGCCTAATTGACTATTAAATCACCAGTTTTGCATCAGACTATAAATCAGGCCTCATATGTAACATTAGAGTACATCACCTGTTCTATCCATGCACCAAGAATTGACCCCCAAATCCAAATCTCACAGGTTACACAAACTGCTCATTTCAACCAAGATAGCCATGTCAACCAGGTGACACTTACCGACAAATTGTATTGCCCCTTGCAGAACAGGATGGTGCAGGGTCAGAAGCACTGGGTGCTTACTAAATGGGATAGGTGGACCACTACAGAATGAAAGTATCATGACTGCATTTAGTATGCTGGGCACTGACCTACATGATTCACTGCCAATGGTCACGTCAACTGGATCTTGAGGAAATGCTATGACCTTCTAAAATATACCAGTGTTGCCTGCAAATTATGTGCATGCAGTAATTGTGCCCTGTACCCTAGTTAAGCTTGCAACTCCAGTGAAATTACTGCACATTCTCAGTAAATTTGAACAGTCTTAATAACTCTTACACAACAGAGGACAACTAACTGTGAGTTATTAAAAACAGCTCCAATCTGAGAGAAGCCAAATGTTAAAGATTTGTCACCACATTAAAAGGCAATGCTGTTCTTTCCCTATTGTTGTAATTGTAGCTGGTGATTTATTTCAGTGAGGACTTTGTGTAAGGCAACCTGCACCTCAACTAGGTATCTTACTGAAGTTCAGAGAGGAGAATGTTCCATAAAGATTCTGTGCATAAACAAACTTCTGCAATGAGCCTTTCTCCACTTCCCCTCATGTCAGGATGAGTGGCTGTCCCAGCTCTGCTTGGTCCCTGTTATTAGTCACAGAATTGTACAACATAGGGACTTTGTACATTTGACCCATTGTGTCTGTTCTATCAAAGAGCTCATTTACACTAATCTGATTTCCTGTTATAATAATCAATTAACCTAGTAACTCGCACATCTTTTGAGTGTGCCTCAGTAGCTGCACAGCAAGTTCCTAATGGGAATGGATGCATCTGGTGGGATCTCAGAACGAATGTGTAGACTCCACAGACAACACTAGAGATCAGGAAGGAAGCTAATGTTTGTACCAGACCTCCAAGGTAATCAGTTTCTCTCTCTTTGATCCAATACCATTCCCTACTACCATAACACACATCAAAGTTGCTGGTGAACGCAGCAGGCCAGGCAGCATCTCTGGGCAGAGGTACAGTCGATGTTTCGGGCTGAGACCCTTCGTCAGGATTAACTGAAAGAAGAGCTAGTAAGAGATTTGAAAGTGGGACGGGGAGGGGGAGGGGGACGGGGAGATCCAGAGTGATCGGAGAAGACAGGAGGGGGAGGGATAGAGTCAAGAGCTGGACAGGTGATTGGCAAAAGGGATATGAGAGGATCAACTGTCCAGCTCTTGGCTCCATCCCTCCCCCTCCTGCCTCCTCCTATCATTTTGGATCTCCCCCTCCTCCTCCCCCTCTCAAATCTCTTACTAGCTCTTCTATCAGTTCATCCTGACGAAGGGCCTCGGCCCGATATGTCGACTGTACCTCTTCCTAGACATGCTGCCTGGCCTGCTGTGTTCGCCAGCAACTTTGATGTGTGTTGCTTGAATTTCCAGCATCTGCAGAATTCCTCGTGTTTGCGCTACTACCATAATACCATTCTCCTCCCTTCCAACCCACCATTACAGCCTTCGCCACAACTTGTCTACTCTGACTCTCCTTCATTATCTTTAAAATTCTGTAAGAAAACCTCAGACAAAATATTAATTTGCATACAAGAAATATTTTGCTGCTAATCATTTCCCCACCATGCTGTATATAAATAGCGCACATCCCGCACACTGATTAGGTTTGAGCATTGAACCAAGCTTGAATGAGTAAGACATGCCCACTTCGCCTGTTTGACTGAAAGTGAAAAAATGGAGCGGAGCCTCATGTAGTTTTCAGGTATCTGTAACAGGTAGACAGATACTATTTCAGAACAGACATTGCCAACCTCGGGAAGGCGCCGAACAGCAAGGACAAACGCTACATTCGTAGTCTAACCACGTCAACAACATTTTCCTGAGTTACCGCCTTTAAAAGCCCTTGCAACGATCAATGCACACCGAAACCAGGACTGACCCTGTCCCTCAAGATGAAAGGGGGCGAACTACTTTTCTTATCCTTACTATGTAATATTATTGCTATTAAATTTATATATTCGACACGTCTCAATAGCATTTTCGAGATTAATCATGGAACATTAAAGCGTGGACACGAGCGGATTTCCAAATATATTACCAGTTTTTGAGGGTCTTGGATTAGGTTCCGGGCCAATGTAATGACGTTAGATCATCAGAACTCAGGCGTCCCCGCAGCATTAGGGCGAGTCTGGGAGATGTTAATGTCGTGGACGCAATATATTAGCGTAAAAATGGGATGCAATGGTGTGGGAAGCGGTGGAGTCCAATGACATAGTAGTGGTTACGAATAAGAAGGATGACAAGTTGGGGTACCGATGGTTAATGACCCTACCAAATTGGACAGAAATACGAATGCGATGTGAAACAGGGTCAAAGACGCTTGGAGAGGGGAGGTGAGCAGGATGAAAGGATTCCCTTATATTTGCCACATTATCTTTCCTCTAGTTTGTCAGTGACCTCTCTCTGCATTATCTCGTACTGATCGGTAAGCTCTTGGTTCTTCTCCAGCAAGGCTTTGCCGAGCTTAGCCGCCAGGATGAGATCGTTATCCGTTTGCCGAAGCTGAGAGAGCAGGTCCTCGATGCCGGGGCTACCGGCTGCTACTTCCTCGCTGTAACTCTCCTGGCGGCTGGTCGCCAGCACAGGGAAGCGTTCGTCGAACAGCAGGTTGGCACTGCCGTCGCCCTCAAGCCCTGGAGGTGTTGGGAGTGGAGAAATGGGCGGCAGTCTCGGCTGATTGCTGGCCTGATGGTGTTCGGCCTGCTGAACGCCAAACGAGTGGTGGGGCTCGTCACCCTGCCGAAACTCCTGCAGCCATAAAGCCGCCATAGTTCCAGCTGCGCTGGGCAGATTATAATGGGCTCCGATCCCGGCTCAGCTCACAGATTGCACCGAATCCCATGGACCTTTCTCCCGTGCCCTGGCCGGGGATCAGGATGGCGTGACCCAGTTCCCCCGCTCGCAGCACTCGGTGTCCCGTGTGGTGATATCCCGTGTCAGAACGTGATTGGACAGTGTTCGGAGAAATCATCGAGAAACTTGTATGGTAAACGTGGTTGCAGTTGCTGTAGTAAATAAAAGTTCCAGTTCTATTCTTCCAGAATATGTTTTGTTATTGTTAAACCACGATGCGTATAAAGAACACAACATGGTGTCAGAAGTCGGTCTGGAAGAATAATACGTTCGCTAATACGGGAGAGTCGAAGATGATCCAAAAGAAAACCGCACGAAATGTTTTCGGGGTTTGCTAACAGCTTTAAAAATGGAACATCTGCAATCCCCACCGACACTTCAGCTGACTAGGAATGCAGCTGAAAACTGGAGGAAATACAAGCAACATTTTGAACTATATTTATCGGCGATCAGAGCCGATAGAAAACCAGAAAAAATGAAAGCGGCGATTCTACTCCACGTAATAGGTGACGACGCCATTGAAATATAATCATTCTATTTCTGAAGATGAAATTAATTTCAATTTAAAGTCGATAATGGACAAATTGGAAGCATTTTGTATACCGAAGCGTAATGTGACGTATGAGGTGTTCAAGATTTTCACGTGTAAACAAAGTTGATGAAAGAATAGATCGATATGTTACGAAGTTGAAACGGCGAAGTAAAACGTGCGTTTGCAGACTGACAGACTCTCTCATTGCAGACAGAATTGTTTGTGGCATTCGGGATAATGGGCTGAGAGAAAGGCTGTTAAGAGAACAAGACCTGGATTTGGAAAAAGCTTTGATATTTTGCAAAGCTTCGGAAACCGTAACGACACAGGCTGAACACCTTTTCATTGAAAGCTGCAGCGTAGACACTGTAAAAAAGCGCGAACATATGAGAAGAAATATTAAAAAGGCAACGAAACCGACAGAGAGCAAGACGTCTTGTGATTGCTGCGGACAGCAGCACCAGGCAAAAAAGTGTTCAGCGTACGGAAAAATATGCATGCAGTAAGAGTAATCATACTACTTTTCACACTGTTGCAGAAGTAGGAATAAAATGGAACAAGTAAATGTAGTGATTGAAGAGAAACGTGAGGAATGTTATATTGTCACGGTCCTGATTGTTTATTCCCTAGCTTCCTCTAATTTCCTTTAATTGTGCCATGGTTCTGACCGTTAATTTCCCAATTACTTCTAATTTTCTTTGATGATGACACACCCGGTTTCCATCAGGACCTGCAGTATAAGAACCCCCCCGGCGTTACAAAACCTAGTTACTAGATCGTTGGTCTTTTTCCCGTGTAATAACTAACGTTTCCCGACCGCTTAGAACTGTTTGTTCTAAGTTAGCAGCAGTTTCAAGGTTTATCTATGAAACTCCGTCTCTCTGAGTCAAGGCTCCATATCAGGGCTCCGTGTCAGGATCCCTGCTGTTTGCTGTTCGGCGTTTACGCCCGTGTAAGCATCCTACCTTAATCTCCGTGCCTGTGTCCTGCGCTTGGGTTCGCCGCAGTCGCTCCTTGCAACAGAACGATCTGGCCACTATGGACCCAGCGGACACCAATACCCTGTAACAAGCCCTCGCCAGCCAGGGCTCCCAACTGGGTCTGCACGATCAACTTCTCTGGGATGTCATGGAGAACCTCCGTTCCCTGTCTGCTGATGTAAAGAAGATCAGTGACCAGGTGGACCGAGTATCCGTTCATCTTACCCGATCCACTCCTGGAACTCTGTCAGACCAGCCCAGACAGCCGGTAGTGGCAACCCCCTACGTGTCGGTAACACCACCGCCAAGAGAGCCACACATACCTGAACCAGAACACTATACTGCGGATTTGGGGAAGTGCCGGGCCTTGGTGTTCGAACAGCAGTCATCCAAGTACTCCACAGACAAGTCGAAGATGGGTTATATGGGTTGTAGCGGGGAAGTGCCTTAGTGTGGGCTACAGCTATCTGGGATAATCAACCGGCTAACTGCTCTTCATTCCCCACCTTTATCACAGAAATGAGAAGGATCTTTCACCACCCCATCCGTGGTAAAGATGCCGCAAAGCGACTACTCACTCTCCGTCAGCGCTCACACAGTGTTGCCGACTATTCCGTGGATTTCCGGCTGTTAGTGGCTGACTCGGGGTGGAATGATGAGGCACTCCAAGGGGTATTTTGAAAAGGCCTCAGCGACATGGTGAAAGACGAGTTGGCGGCAAGGGATGACACCAACAGCCTGGATTGTTTGATCTCCCTAGTCACCAGGTTGGACAATTGTCTTCGAGAACGCCATAGGGAGAGAACTGGTCGTCCACTCCCTTTAGCAACTCCACGACACTCTTTACCGTCTCCCACCAGCCCGAGCCTCTCTTCCCCTCCCTTCCCCTCCCTCTCCTAGAATAGCTCCCAGTCCAGCCGTTTCCACCACCCAGGAGAAGAACCCATGTAGCGGGGACGGAACCGCCTTTCTCTCACAGAGCGACTCCGGAGATTGAGAGCGGGGAAATGTCTCTATTACGGCCAGTCCCGCCACTTCCGTGCTACCTGTTCCCTTCGGCCAAAAGGGAGGGCTCACCAGTAGAAAGGGGAACCCTCGTGAGTCAGACAACATTCCCTTCTGTCCCCCGAACCCGGATGCAGATCCAACCTCCTATAGTTTTTGTGTACCCCTGGTTAAGCGGGGGGCGGGCGGGGCATCCCAGATAATCTGAAGGAAACGCGGCCTCCTGGAGAAGGTAGAATCCCGGTCGCTGTTGCTGTAAGAGAGTTACGCTAACCGCTATGCTACCGTGCTTCGAAAAGAACAGAGGAATATCCATTTAAAACAGGAAAGACGAGAAATTCCTTTAACCTGGAGGCGGCGAATCTGCGGTATTCGTTGCCACAGATGGGAGGAGGAGGATTTTAATTGAAATTCGATGACCAGGGTTTTCCTGATAGACGGTAATGGCTGTCTCGAACGAGAATGCAGAGAATATGGTGGATGAAGAAACGAAGTAGAACATTTGGAAAGCTCATGGACAGGTTACAGGAAAGACATGCAGGGATCTGAGTTTTGTGCAGAAAAAATGCAGGCTATCCGGACAGATTGTCATCACTTTCTGACGAGGTGGGTGAAAAGCCCCGCTTTCGTGATTATATATAACGAGATTTCCTCGAGACCCCTCTCTCGTTCTTTTGCAAATATAAATCGAATCGAATCGAATCAATCCCTTGACGGACATCAGTCTTGTCAGCCCAGGAATAAACCTGGCGAACCTTTGCTATAATCCCGATTTTGAACACTTTTCTCAGACAGGGAGACCTGCAGTAAACACTGTAATCATGGTGTTCTTATGAAAACCTCTATCCCTACTTCTGGATTCAAATTTTCTCATCATTTGGACTTACCATTTTCATCCTTATTCGCCTTCTAGTTCTGTATATCCGTTGTCACTGACTAGAGTCATAGTGCTATACAACAGAGATACGGGCCTTTTGGCCAAACCGGACCATACCAACCAAGATACCTATTTACCTTTGCAAATTTGTCCGCATTTGGCCGATATCATTCTTAACCCAGTGCGCAAGGATACCAAGGGCTGTTTGCATTTTCATTACATAATCTTTCGCTCTTTATTTAACAACCTGCCTTTAAATTATTGCTACTAAAAGTGGTAACACTGCATCTTTCGTGTAGTTCCCTGGCAATGAAATTGTACAAATTACACGGGAGGGTATCTATATCCCGCACATAGCCCACATCCAAGCTTCACAAAGAAGTGTTTTGGATTTGGCTAAAATAAGGAGCTATTTTTTCCAACTTAGGAATGGTGTGCCAGCCATTCGGTGCTATCTTCGAGGGAGAACAGGAACGCAGATCCTTGTTCGAGGGAGAACAGGAACGCAGAGCTCAAGGTAGTGGGAAACGGCTGGATCTACCCAGTGGAGGCGAGAGCACAAAGAGATGGTTCTCAACACAAGGTAGTGGCAAACAGCCAGACCTACCTAGCGAAGGCTTGGACACAAAGAGACAGTTCCAAACAAAGAAAGATAGTTCTTTATCTTGTCACAGCAAGGCCCCAGTCTTGCCCTGGCGGTTGAACATGACGGCGTTACAGGCGTGAACACAGGCGAAGGTAGCAGGCGAGGCTACAGAATGAAGGGGAAGGAACAGTCCAGCAACTGAAGCTGAACCCAGGAGCTGTTTATGTAGCCAGCCGAAAATGGGAATCATGTGCCTCGATTGAGACACAGAACAGGACAAGGGAAAACTGGAAAACCTGGAATAAGGAACCATGGACCGGACTGTGAACCGGAATGCGACCTTCACGGACCGGACCATGACATGTATACAATATACGTACATCATGAAATTTTTTTTCTTCACAAGCATGCACGAAAACAGAGCATTGTCCCAAAGAGTGAATGATATTTAAATGTTAGAACTTCAAAGTCCCCGAACTTCCCCCACCCACGCATAAGCAGCAGCAAAGCAACGCAACGCAACGCAATCGCCAGCATAAAAAAAGCATCTGCTCCCTTCCCGGAGCAGTCAAACGTGCAGTAAAGCAGTAATAAAGACACAGAATTTCAGTACCCCCAAAGACTCCTCCTTCGCCCTGTAATTCGTGAAGTCACAGGCTCTCTGTCTCTCCCTAATAAGGGAATAGCAGGTGTCCCCGTTTCACTGAGAGAGGGGAAACATAACAAAACGACTCGCGGATTTATGGTGTTAAAGGTGTGTTGCGTCGTTTTTTCCCGAGTTCTGTGTCCAAGGAACTCTGGTCTCTGGGCACACAGACAGCAGCCAGCTCTCTGCTTTCGATTTTCCACGGCACATTAGGCGGTGACACCGACCTGACATCCGCCCGCCTCCAGAGCTACGAAATCCCGGCACCCTGAAGGCAGGCTATTCTTCCAGGCTGCGTCCTTGGCGTATCGAAAAGCGGACAGTCATGAAGCCCTGAGATTTGTGATTTTTGTGTCCTCTTTGTGGTTTTTATATATGACTTCGATGAAGAAGTAGAAAGGTGGGTTGGTAGGTTTGCTGATGACACGAAGGTTGGGGGTGTTGTCGATAGTCTGGAGGATTGGCAATGGTTACAACGGGACATCGATGGGATGCAGAACTGGGCTGTGAAGTGGCAGATGGACTTCAACCCGGATGTGTGAAGTGGTTCATTTTGGTAGGCAAAAATTGAAGACAGAAAATAATAGTAATGGTAAGACTCTTGGCAATGTTGATTATTAAATAATCTTCCAGAAATAGTAGGGGACAGAGGGTCTAGTGAGATGGAGGAACTGAGCGAAATACATGTTAGTAGGGAAGTGGTGTTAGGTAAATTGAAGGGATTAAAGGCAGATAAATCCCCAGGGCCAGATGGTCTGCATCCTAGAGTGCTTAAGGAAGTAGCCCAAGAAATAGTGGATGCATTAGTGATAATTTTTCAAAACTCGTTAGATTCTGGACTGGTTCCTGAGGATTGGAGGGTGGCTAATGTAATCCCACTTTTTAAAAAAGGAGGGAGAGAGAAACCGGGGAATTATAGACCGGTTAGCCTAACATCGGTGGTGGGGAAACTGCTGGAGTCAGTTATCAAAGATGTGATAACAGCACATTTGGAAAGCGGTGAAATCATCGGACAAAGTCAGCATGGATTTGTGAAAGGAAAATCATGTCTGACGAACCTCATAGAATTTTTTGAGGATGTAACTAGTAGAGTGGATAGGGGAGAACCAGTGGATGTGGTATATTTGGATTTTCAAAAGGCTTTTGACAAGGTCCCACACAGGAGATTAGTGTGCAAAGTTAAAGCACACGGTATTGGGGGTAAGGTATTGATGTGGATAGAGAATTGGTTAGCAGACAGTAAGCAAAGAGTGGGAATAAACGGGACCTTTTCAGAATGGCAGGCAGTTACTAGTGGGGTACCGCAAGGCTCAGTGCTGGGACCCCAGTTGTTTACAATATATATTAATGACTTGGATGAGGGAATTAAATGCAGCATCTCCAAGTTTGTGGATGACACGAAGCTGGGTGGCAGTGTTAGCTGTGAGGAGGATGCTACGAGGGTGCAGGGTGACTTGGATAGGTTGGGTGAGTGGGCAAATTCATGGCAGATGCAATTTAATGTG
The DNA here is from genome assembly GCF_963921235.1 of Mobula hypostoma. NCBI lineage: Eukaryota > Metazoa > Chordata > Chondrichthyes > Myliobatiformes > Myliobatidae > Mobula > Mobula hypostoma. The sequence continues at coordinate 35,925,508 of NC_086106.1, read as the reverse complement.
GATAAATGTGAAGTTATCCACTTTGGTGGCAAAAATAGGAAAACAGATTATTATCTGAATGGTGGCCGATTAGGAAAAGGGGAGGTGCAACGAGACCTGGGTGTCATTATACACCAGTCATTGAAAGTGGGCATGCAGGTACAGCAGGCAGTGAAAAAGGCAGATGGTATGCTGGCATTTATAGCGAGAGGATTCGAGTACAGGAGCAGGGAGGTACTACTGCAGTTGTACAAGGCCTTGGTGAGACCACACCTGGAGTATTGTGTGCAGTTTTGGTCCCCTAATCTGAGGAAAGACATCCTTGCCATAGAGGGAGTACAAAGAAGGTTCACCAGATTGATTCTTGGGATGGCAGTACTTTCATATGAAGAAAGACTGGATGAACTAGGCTTGTACTCGTTGGAATTTAGAAGATTGAGGGGGGATCTGATTGAAACATATAAAATCCCAAAGGGATTGGACAGGCTAGATGCAGGAAGATTGTTCCCGATGTTGGGGAAATCCAGAACGAGGAGTCACAGTTTGAGGATAAAGGGGAAGCCTTTTAGGACTGAGATTAGGAAAAACTTCTTCACACAGAGAGTGGTGAATCTGTGGAATTCTCTGCCACAGGAAACAGTTGAGGCCGGTTCATTGGCTATATTTAAGAGGGAGTTAGATATGGCCCTTGTGGCTACGGGGGTCAGGGGGTATGGAGGGAAGGCTGGTGCAGGGTTCTGAGTTGGATGATCAGCCATGATGATAATAAATGGCGGTGCAGGCTCGAAGGGCCGAATGGCCTACTCCTGCACCTATTTTCGATGTTTCTATGTTTCTATCTGAGAGATCTTGCGGTCACATAGGACACTGAAAGCTGCTGCTCACTTTGACAGTATTGTTAAGAAGGCCTGTGGTATGTTGGCATTTATCAACCGTGGGAATGAGTTAGAGACGTGAGATAATGCTACAGGTATGTAAGACTTTCATCAGACCTCAGAGTATTGTGCTCAGTTCTGGTTACCTCACCGCAGGAAAGATGTCGGTACTATAGAGGGGATGTAGAGGAGGTTTCCAAGGATGTTGCCTGGATTGGAAGGCGTACCTTATGAGAATAGGTTGGGTGAACTTGGCCTTTTCTCCTGGGAGCGATGGAGGATGAGAGGTGGACTGATAGAGGTGTATAAGATGATGAGTGTCATTGATCGTGTGGATGGTCAGAGGCTTTTTCCCAGGACTAAAATTTCTGGATTTTCATATTTTGCTACTGGAAAACGGGTAAGCCTGCGTTACTCGGTGTCTCGGACTTTCACACAGCAACGAAAACTAAAGACCTGTTACTAAACTGTGCTAGCGACGAGGCTATACATCAGTAGGATATAATAAAACCGGATTTTTTTAAACTGATGTAAGATTTCTGTGGAAAACTATATATAGTAAGATCTCAGATTTGTGTAATTCCCGATTGAATTCCTCACTGCTCAACATCAATTCTCGGAAAGCTTGCAAGGTAAATTGAAGTAAATGTGTCAGTAAATTACATCTCTGAATAATTCTAAAAGTAAATAGAAGATAGAATATAATATAGATAAATTTGAAGTGATCTAATTCCGAAACATGTTGTTTTAGTTTCCCAAAGATTGGTCTTTTCTCAGTTAATTGGAACCTCGTTGTCCTGGAACACAAGTCATGTCATCGGGAAAGGCGATCCTTGTGTAAGCAGACATTACAAGGAGGTTCGAGTACCGGACGAACTCTGATTTGTTCAAATTATGCGAGGCCTCCCTCAGACCTTAACTGGAGTTTTATTCATCGTCTTGGTTTCCCTACCTAATAAATGAGTAGCTCTGGAAAAAAAGCAAGTGTACTTTGGCAGTGTAAAATGCTATTATTCGGGGCCGGGTAGGGCGAGGTGTTTCGAAACCAAGAACATAATCTCCAAATATCATGAGGTCATTTATAACCAGTATGGAAATAAATATGCTGAATTAATTCAGCGCAGCATGCAGGCTCAGTCATTGAATCATCCGAAACACACACCGGTGTTTTTACTGCGTATTACGAATATAGAGGCAAGCAGGAAAATGACAAAAATGTGGATAATAAGCAATGATTTCGACTGAGTGGGCTCAAGTGTTGAAGCGACTCGTATTATTTATGACTTTTCCTATGAGAACGCCGGTTCATGCATATGCGTTCTCTAACCTAACTTATTTAACTTAAACTTCTCCATTTTCATATTACCATGAGCGTTTTACGTGTCAGAGTTCTAAAATGTATATTTTTCTTGTCTATGTACTGCTGCTGTTGACAGTCTATGGTATAAACATCCGTGTCTCCCTTTCTCTTCCCTAAAGCTAATTTGGTGGCGATTCTGATCCTGTCCCGCGGGAAGTGTGGCCTCTCTGAATGCATCACTCGCTATTTGGTCTCCATGGCAGTAACGGATTTGCTCCTCATTATTACCGCTGTGATTATCAACCGCATTTGTGGCATTTATTTCCCAGGAAGTTTCCTCTCCATCACCCCAGTGTGTAGTGCCATTATTGCAATAACCTATGCAGCCAGGGTCAGTTCTGTTTGGTTAACCGTCGCTTTCACCTCTGACCGTTTTATCGTCATTTGTTGCCAGAATCTGAAGGCGACAAAACGGCATCCGTGGTCATAGGAACTGTTTGTTTACTTAGTTGTTTTATCAATATTCCATGCTACTTCATTCATGAACCCAGCTATATAATTAACAATGTACCATGGTATTGCAAACTGAAAGCTGTCCGTTATACTTCTCTATTGTGGGGCGTTTATGATTGGTTTGACCACCTCTTCACTCCTTGTTTCCCATTCCTTTTGATCCTTTTGCTCAATGTTCTCACTGTCAGACACATTTTAGAAGCTAGTAGAGCCCGGAAGAGACTCCAAGTCCAAAACAGTGGGAACAATCAGACTGACGCAGGGATGGAGAGCAGGAGGAAGGCTATTGTGTTACTCTTCGCCGTTTCAGGCAGTTTCATACTATTGTGGATGACACATTTGTTACAGTTCCTATATGAGAGAATTTCCAATGACCATCAAGTTAGCGGTTACAGTGATCCCAAGTCTATATTTATTGAAACTGCCAATATGCTCCAACTATTAAGTTGCTGCACAAACACATTCATCTCTGCAGTGACTCAGAGAAAGTTCAGGGAACAGCTGAAAACCACGGTACAATATCTAGTAAATATAATAGGTAAATGTATGAAATAATGGATGAAGCTAATTCAACCACGAATGTGCACCATTGTTTTAAATATAATTTGTCTTGTGTTAAATGTGAACCAGAAACTTTTATCTTCGATCACAAAACCACTTCTGCAAATACAGGGATAAAAATATTCGAATGAAATTGGTGAAATGGCCAAGATGGATATATTTCTCTAATAATGTAATGACAGCAGACATCTCTAATATTTGTCGGACAAATATTTCATTTGACTAACTGATGACCTATTTCGTACTGCAGAAGCCGTGAATGATAGTTCAAGGCTAGAAAGAGCTACAAGGCGAATAAAAGGCAGTAAATGCCATAAAGCATATGGTTGATTTTTTTATGGTAGAAGAAATGGCTGTATTAATTTACTGCAATATGCATCAATGTCTGCGTTTCACAACTCCTTACAAATCGGCGGAAATACATCACGTACTTTTTTTTTACAAAATCATATTATTATATAACCTCTCCATTCGAAAAATATCTTTATATATCCTCGTTGGAAGAAAGAGAAATTCTGCCCCAATACTCCATTCTCTGGAAGCCGGAACAAAGATAAGAACATTTAGATAGTCCTTTATTATCAGACAACTAATCTCCGGAGATACAGCAAATCACTTCGGGCACAGCAACAAAACTATCGCATGTACAGGTTAACAAACTCAACAAACCCGACAAAATCAACAAACTCATTCATAAGGCCAGTGATGTTGTGGGGAAGAAACTGGACTCTCTGACGGTGGTGTCTGAAAAGAGGATGCTGTCCAACTTGCATGCCATCTTGGACAATATCTCCCATCCACTACATAATGGACTGGGTGGGCACAGGAGTACATTCAGCCAGAGACTCATTCTACCAAGATGCAACACTGAGCGTCATAGGAAGTCATTCCTGCCTGTGGCCATCAAACTTTACGACTCCTCCCTTGGAGGGTCAGACACCCTGAGCCAATAGGCGAGTCCTGTACTTATTTCCTGGCATAATTTACATATTACTATTTAATTATTTATGGTGCAACTGTAATGAAAACCAATTTCCCTCGGGATCAATAAAGTATGACTATGACTGAACCTTCAAGCTAGATAGAGCAAAGATAATTGTGCAGATTAGTAAAATATGATTCGTCATCTGTGAAATCCACTTTGTTTTTTGAACAGAGACTTCAGCTTTTGAGGAGAGCAGACCTATAGAGAAATGAACTTCATTGATTTAGTGATACCTTTGAAATAGTGAAGCCCGTAAAAGTTGTTATGGAAAAGTAGATCGAAAGGCTTCCAGGAAGATTCAGCTGGTTGGATACAGAATTAGATTGATGGTAGGAAGCAGAGGGCAATGGTGTGAGTTTACGTTTCGGACTGGAGGTCCATGCATAATGGAGTTCCTTAGGGATTGGTTCCAGGCCTGTTTTCATCTGGAAACTAACAGTCCAGTTTCGTCGCAGCCCTAAGCCTCAACTGTACATTTCCCAATTTAATGCTGCCTCTCCCGCTCTGTTACTCCAGCATTTTAATGCATTGCTTAAACTAAGGATTCCCAGATCCTTATACGTTCTCCCACTGAATTAACAGTCACCTGGCTAGGTTCATTTCCCTACAGCAGATCCTACCTCACCCCTCCCCTCTACCCGGGTTCGTGGACTGTCGATATGTTGATATATGCAACCCTCGTGGATGTACCTAATGAATTCCGCCAAGCGTGAAGGCCTTGCTCTGAGGATGTTGCAGTTAATATTGGAGATGCTGAAGTCACCCACAGCAACAAACGTGTTGCTTTTCGATCTTCCCCATATTGACCTGCGCATATCTCAGTATCTATATGCTCAAAATCTAGTTTGCTAATAGGAAGCGGGTAGTACAAAGCCATCTGAGTGTTTGCACCTTCGTTAACATTAATGTCTCGTCTAGCAGTCTGAGTGGATAAATCCTCTAATGTTTCCTCACTGAGAGCAACTGTGACATTGTCGCTGATTTGACAACACACCTCTCCTTTTATCTCCCTCTCTATCTTTATTGGTGCTGTTGTGGATAGTGTAGTTGACTGGCAAAAAAATACAGAGGGTAATAGATCAGTTGTACGTATGGGTGGAGAAATGGCAGATGGAGGTTAACCGGGACAAATCCGGTACCTTGGTAGTCCAAATGGAAAGAGATAATACTGTCAAGGGCAATCTTAGCAATCTTGATGAGCAGAGGGATCTTGGGGTCGAAGTCCGTAAATACCGGAAAGTAGCTACACAGCTTGACAGTGTGGTTAAGGAGGCTTACGGAACACTTGCTTTTATTAGTCGAGGCATTGAGTTCAAAAGTCAAGAGGTTATGCTGCGACTTTCGGGCCACATCTGGATATTCCATACATTTCTGGTTGCCCCATTACTGAAAAGATGTCAAGGCTTTGGAAAGGGTGCAAAAGAAGTTTACCAAGATGCTATCTAGATCAGAAGGCACGCGCAATAGAGGTTATAAGATCATTGGATGCATAGATAGAGTAGACAGACTATCTCTTTCTTAGGGCCTGCATTCGGATAGAAGTGTAATCTCAATGGAGATGTGAGGGGCAATATTTTACACGGAGACTGGGTGGTGCCTGGAATGAGCTTTCTGGGGTGATGGTACAGTCCGACACCTTAGGGATTTTTAAGCAACATTTCAATAGGCACTTGAATGTGATGGAAATAGAAGGATATTCACATTCTGTCGGCAGAACAGGTCGGTTAGTCATTTGATTATCAGTTTAAATAGTTCAGCACAACATTGTGGGCTGAAGGGTCTTTATATAAGGATGTAATGTTCTATGTTCTATGATAGAACCATGCATGATTTCAATAATTCCCCCTGTTTCTGGCCAGCCTTCCCCTCTCAGCTCTGATGAAACACCATTGGAATGAAGCAATAGCTCTCTTTCTCTCTCGTCAGGTATTAATTGACCTGTTAAATATACCAAAGGTAATCTCTTTTTATTAGGGATATCCTTCCTCAGCATTTTTTAGCTGTAGAAATTGTTTTTTTTTTCTTTCGTTACCTTGAGACCATAAAAGCAAAAGACATAGGAGCTGAATTGGGCCACTGCTCTGCCATTTGATCATTGCTTATCGATTTTCTTCTCAATTCCATTCTCTTGCCCTCTCCTGTAACTTTTCAGGATTTGACTGAACAGGAACCTAGCAACTTCCGCCTCATCTACACCGAATGACCTGGCCTCCACAGTCGCCTGTGTTGTGCTAATGAATTCGACATATTCACAACTCTGAGGCTAAAGGAAAACCCCCTCATCTCTGTTGTAAATGCACGTCCCTCTATTCTGAACCTGTGCACGTTGGTGCTAGACTATCCCAGATAGAGGCAACATTCTTTCCAATTCCAGTCCATCTGTGCCTTTCAACATTCGATAGCGTTCAATGAAATTACACTAACCATTCTGTACGGGGGTGGGTTGTTAATCACGACCGGAATATAGGTGATAAGTGGCTAATACACTCAATTTCATTTCTAAAAGGGTTTATCTAATGAATTTAATATTAAGCACACAGCGCATATTTTCCTCGCATGAATATAGTGATAAGTCAATTATTGGAGGAGGACAGGGGAGATTGAAGTAAGTGTTGAACGAACTTCCAGTAGAAGTGGTAGAGGCAGGTTCGATATTATCACTTAAAGAAAAATTGGAGAGGTATATGGACAGGAAAGGAATGGAGGGTTATGAGCTGAGTGCAGGTCGGTGGGACTAGGTGAGAGTAGAGTTCGGCATGGACTAGAAGGGCAGAGATGGTCAGTTTCCTTGCTGTAATTGTTATATGGTTATATAAGTCACTTATAAGTTAATAGCATCATAACATTTTAGTCTCGGCCAGAAACGTCGACTACGCCTCTTCCTATAGATGCTGCTTGGCCTGCTGCGTTCACCAGCAACTTTGATGTATGTTGCATAACATTTTAAGTAACATTTGGATATTAAACACACAGCACATATTTCCCCGTATGAACATATAAATTACTTGCAACACACAAATATCGCTGAATCAGTGGGAGCCCTGGGCTGAATACTTGTTCCCTTCAACAACACGGTCGTATCGAGGGGTGATGGGAGAGAGCGATACTTGAAGTGGGTTCCCTATGTCCAGTCTATTCTGCAATTTAGTTTTCATTGCTTTCATTGCAGAGATATGTTGGAAATGGAAGCAACGTTTTCAGTGCTTTCGTAGCTATGTCAGGATATTTAGCCTTGACTTTGATCCAGAATGCCGACAGAGATGTTATGTCAAACATACTTTTATGTCCGCCTTCATTTGCAAGCTCGAGGAGTTGATCTTCCTCCTGTGCTGACATGGATGACGCGCGGGTAATGACCTCGCGTGCGTTCAAGCACAGCAGTGGGTGAGGGGGGATGAGGAAAGGTGAAGCTGACTCATATCACCAAATCATATCGTTTCCTCACGGCCCGGTACCGGTCCACAGCCCGGTGATTGGGGACCACTGGTCTTTGTTACATACCCCGTAACTGGGTTGCCAAACCAGCAGAAATGGATCACTGAGTTGGAGTCTGGATTACTGGAACTAAGAAAGTTTTATTAAAGAAACAAGCAACACAGTACTCTAATCAAAAGGATAATGAATGCAACAGTTCTGCAATGATAAACATACATGTACACAGAATTAAGATAACAGGATCAATCAAGCTCTATCGTTGTCTAGGGGTAAATGCCCAGTTTCAAAGTGACACAAAGTTCAGTTCAATTTAGTTCAGTTCAGTTCGCAGACAGTGGAGGGAAGGAGAGAGAGAGCAAAACGAATGAATATTCAAAACGGATTCCACACACAGACCTTCGCAGTCAGCTTTCGGGCGAGCCCTTTGTGATGTCATCTGGGGTCACCGACCGTGATCCCCTCCGTTTCCAGATACGATCGTTTCTCTGCGGTGAACCTGGCACCCAGGTAAGGGTGGACACACACCAGGTTCCCGCCGATCGTGCCTTTCCACCCTGTGCGTCTATGGCCTGGTCCCGCAACCGGCCTTCCAAAACTTCCCACCGACTTGTGAGAGGCGCACCGCTTCCAGGCTCTCGTTACCTCGGGTGTGGTGTGTGTGCTGCCTTAGCGAACCTGTCCCTTTTTATCCCCCTGCTGGGGTATCGCCTGTCCATCACTTCAAACAGTTCAGGGTTCAAAGGGGGAGCCGATCTTGACAGCTCTCTCCTTCTGTTACTCTCTCTCCCGTCCCTTCATTACACATCTCCAATTGCTGCTCCATTGTTTTCCTTATCTCTCTCTCTCCTGAAGACAGGTGGCAGACCAACTGCTGATCCCACTGGTGCCAGCACAGGACAGCTACATCTTAATCCATGTGTATTCCTGTCACATCTTATACACTTCCATCAAGTCACCCCTCATCCTTCTTTGCTCCATAGAGAAAAGCCCCAGCTGACTAAACCTATCTTCACGAGACATGTCCTCCAGTTCAGGCAGCATCCTGGTAAATCCTCTCTGCACCTTACCTAAAGCTTCCATATCCTTCCTGTAATGAGGTGACTGGAACTGAACACAATACTCCCAAGTGTAGACTAACGAGGGTTTTGTTAGAGCTGCAACATTACCTCGTGCCTCTTGAACTCAATCCCCTGCCTAACGAAGGTGAACACAACATATGCCTTCTTAACCACCTTAACAACTTACTTGGTAACTTCAAGAGATCTATGGATGTGGATCCCAAGAACCCTCTGTTTCTCCAAATTGCTAAGAATACTACCATTAACTTTGTAATCTGCCTTCAAATTCTCGGCTTTGGGCTTGCTATTGATCAAGCCCTTGGGCTTCAAATTCGGCCGTCCAAAATCAACCACTGCAGAAAGACTGTTTCTACTTACATTGGTTATATTTTCTTCGGATGAAATGGACACAGGCTGGGCCCGACTCTGAGGCTTTACTTTGATGCCTTGGTAGCTTGTCATGTGGCTGAAGTTGCCCTTCTTCCAGGTCCTGGTTTTCCAGCTGGGCCACATGCTGAGCCTGGGTCGCTGGTTGAAATTGGTCGTCCTGTTGGGCTTGGATCTCTGGCTTGGCCTGAGCCTCAGGGTTCAATTGACCATCACCCAGCACCTGAGATCCAAAGTTAGCCCCCTTCTGATTCTTTCGCTGGGTCTCCAGCAGAGATGGGTATTGTGACTCCTGCCCATTTTCATCTCACGCTTCCTGCTGTGCCAGGTCTTTGGCCTCTTTCAGAGCTTGGGGCTCCAGTGGGACCAGATCTTGAACCTACTGCTGATCCCCATCTTCAGCCTCTTGTTGATCCAGGACTTGGGCCTGCTGTTGGAAATTTTGCACATTGGCCTCCGGTTGGTTCACTGCCTCACTCACAGCATTTCCCTCTTGTGCTTCAGCAGGGATCTCCGAGGGAAACTCTGTCTGCTCCTGCTTCTGGCCTGGTTCTTTCTGCTTCGCTTGGGATTGGTTCTGGAGCAGCGAGCAGTGTTCTGTGTCATCGGCCTTCTGTTCAGAAACCAGCTCTGGCTCAACATCTGCTCTACCTGGAGACAATTCACAGCTGTGGCCCACATTCTTCTCCTCCCAGCCGCCTGCTCGCTGGCTTGGGCTGGAGACAATTCCTAGCACTTGGCTGGTCTGAAGGATACAAAAGAAAAAAAACTTTGAAAACAGCTGGCATTTTAAAAACACTCAGTGAAATACAATCTTGGCAATCAGTGTCAGATGAACTTCCTGAACTTGTGACGCTCAGAATACCATTCAGTTTCGCCTCAAAGACTCAGAGAGGCATGCAGAAGAATCCTTGACAATGGCACCAGTGACAACAACATAATGTAGTCAAAGATTTATTTCCATGATATTATAGAATAACATGACACTAATAATGCCATTCCTGATACCGGAACAGGTCAGTGAGCAGCTGGCCCAGGGAGAGGGGACCATTTAATGTGGTGAGATGTGAGAAGCCCCAGTGCTACTGCCCTTTGAGACAGGTGATGAAGGCAGATTTATTAGAGGCAATCAGATAATGGAGGGTGGGTCAAGAGAAACAGCTTTCAGTGGCAGGAGGGTCAATAACTGGAGGAAAGAGATTGAGGATAATTCTTAAGTTGCCATAAATCTCTTCACTTTGGTTACTGAGATTCCAGTTCTTGGGTTTCTGCTCGGGCCTCTTGTTCAGTCTGGAATCAGCCTAGGCCTGGGTCAGAGGGGCAATGAAGTAATTTCTTTTTAACATAGACAGTTGTGATTTAGAATTCACTGTGACCTGGCCTACCGAGTTCCTCCAGCATTTTGTGTGCGTTATTTTAGATATTTCCCTGAAGGGTAAACGCCACAGGGGAGCTGGACTATAATGTGTGGTTAAAGGTGTAGCTGAGTGGTGGGGTGGAGATACATCTCTACCAAAGGAGGTATAAGGTGCTCCTTCCCTCCACTAGTCTGCAGGTCACCCTTGGGCAAGGAATAGCACCTGCTTAGCCCTCCCGATCAGGGTCACATGAAACCACGGAAGCAGGTGGTGGTTGGTTGTACGAACAACCGGTGCATATCACAAGTCCTGGTTATACGACCACTGATGCCAGGCAGACAGTCTCTGAAGAGTATTGATAATGACTAGGGTCGCCCGTCTTGTAAAGACACTGGCCCAGAAGTTGTTTGCCATTGCCCACAGTGCCAAAGACCATGATTGCCCACATCATACGGCATGACACATAATGATGATGGTGAAAGGAGTAAGAAAGTGAAATATCCTTTCAACAGAGAGAGAGAGAGAGTGACATCACAGAATGTTACTGTACAGGGAGAGCTGGGAGCGTAACAGAAAGTTAACTGTCAGAAATGTAGATAATGGCAAAGACAAATGGAATTCTACACACAAAATACTGGAGGAACTCAGCAAGTCAGTCAGCATCTATGGAAATGAATAAACAGTTGACGTTTACGGGCCAAGACCCTATATCAGGACTAGAAAGGGAAGGGGGAAGAAGCCAGAATAAAAAAGGTGGGGAGAAGGGAAGGAGGACTCGCTGGAAGACTACGTGTGGAGCTAGGTGGGTGGGGGAACGGGATGAAGTAAGAAGCTGGAAGGTGATAGGTGGAAAAGGTAAAAGGGCTGGAGAAGGAGGAATCTGATAGGAGAGGACAGTGGACCACAGGAGAAAGGGAAGGAGGAGGGGTACCAGGGGAGGTGATAGGGAGATGTGGAAAAGAGGCCAGAATGGGGAATTGGAAGCAGGAGGGAAAAAACTACCGGTAGTTGGAAAAATAGAAGTTCGTGCCATCAGTGAAAAGCTCTACATAATGGAAGCTTGTTTGCCACAGCCAGATTTCTTTGTCCTCAAAGAATTATAATTTACAAGGTATTGGGGCAGATTTCACTACTACAGCAGACAGCAGACAGGTGAGAAAGGTCCCAGTAGTACAGGGTAAAGAGTAGGCTTGGGACTCTTCAGTGTTATAGCCAGACACCAGGAAACCAAGTTATCATGCCACGAGTACACCAGGTAATGATATCTCCAGCAAGAGGGCATCCAACTGCTTACCCCTAACATTCAATGATCCAACAGTTGTTAAGACCCAACTGTCAATGTCCTGGAGGGGCCAACATTGTCCAGAGTCTCAGCAGGACAGCCCACATAAATACTGTGGTACCAGAGCAGATTGGATGTTGTGAACTCAATGAAGACCTTCCCATCTTAACCCTCTTCCCTTCCTAATTTCCTTTCTCCCATGGCCCACTCTCCTCTCCCATCAGATTCCTCCTCCTTCAGCCCTTTAACTCTTCCACCTCTACCAGGGGTTCCCAACCTTTTACTTGCCATGGACCAGTACAATTAAGCAAGGGGTCTCAGAGTGAATGTGGAGAGGATGTTTCTTATGGTAGGGAGTCTAAGACCAGAGGACAGCCTCATAATAGTGAGGTGTCCTTTTAGAGATGAATAGGAAGATGAGAAGAAAGTTCTTTAGCCAGAGAGTGGTGAATCTGTGGCATTTATTGCCACAGTCAGCTGTGAAGGCCGAGTATTTTTGTATATTTAAGGCAGAGGTTGGTCAGGTCATGAAGGGATAAAGGGAGAAGGCAGGAGATTGGGGCTGAGAGGGAAAATGGATCAGCCATGATGAAATGCAGAGCAGACTAATGGTCTAATTCTGCTCCCATATCTTGTGGTTTTAGGATATTGGGAATCCCTGACCTAAACACTTCCAGCTTCTAACTTTATCCATCGTCCCCCTTACCTGGTCTCACCTATCACCTGCCAGCTTGTAGTCCTTCCCTCCACGCTCCCACCACCTCCCAGTCTTATTCTGGCTTCTTCCCAGTTCCTTTCCAGTCCTGATGAGGGGGTCTCGGTTTGAAACATCAACTCTTTATTCCTCACCAGAGTTGCTGCCTGACCTGCTGAGTTCCTCCAGCACTTGGTGTGTGTGTTGTGGGTTGGAAACAAAATATGCTTGACCCTGATGGACTGCCAAAGGCTGAGAGAGACACAATCTCCACCTACTGGCTGTTTATTAATACGTAAACCAGTACAGGAAAAAAAGAATTGTGGTCAGCATAGAGCAGACATGATCACATCGCACGGCAGGGCAGGCTTCTGACAACCAAGTCCAGCTCCTGGCCTTCGCGCTTGGCTGAGCTACTAAGACTGGCGGAACCGTTTCTACTGACAGGAGAAGGCACCTAGGTGGGTTACTGACGCCTTAAAACCAGTCGCTTTGGGCTGATGCCAAACTGTCGATCTCTGCCATTCCCTTACATTCATCAGCTGCATGGGGAGAGCTAGCCTGCTGTGTGGGCAACAACTTGCTCTCCGTGTTGTACTTCCCTGGCTTGCACATCATGTAGACAGCTAGGACACAACATCCAAGGTCCATTCCGACCAATGGAGGACCTCCAGGCCTAGGTCATGAACAGACTCCTTCAGCAGACTGGAGGACAGTCTCCATATGAAAGACCGGAAGAACTTAAGACATTGGAGCAGTGTTAGGCCTTTCAGCCTGTCGAGACTGCTCCGCCGTTTCATCATGGCTGATCCATTTCCCTCTCAAACCCATTTTCCCTTTAACCTTTGACGCCCTATCTAATTATTTGGTGATGCGTTGCCTGAGCTGCCTATTCAAACATCCAATATCAGTCCATCCTTTCTGAGATAAGGGGCCCAAAAATGCACACAAGACTCCAGGTGAGGCCTCACTACTGCCTTATAAAGCCTCAGCATTACATCCTTACATGCAGAAAGACTGGAATCCTCTCTCTCGCTCACGCTTCTAACTTGAAATCCAGCTCACGTTCCCAACCTCCGAACCAAAGCCCTGCTTGGGCCGAAGGCTAAAGCAGTGAAAAGACCCACTGGCGTGACCCTCAGACGTTCGTTCAAAGATATCCCTGCAGCTGAGGGCAGGAGTCCTTTAATAGAACATACAACAGTATAGTACAGGAACAGGCCCTTCGGCCCTCAATGTTGTGCCAGACCAATTAAATTAGTAATCAGATAGCTAACTAAGCTCATCTCTCCTGCCTACACAATGTCGATATCCTCCCATCTTCCTCACATTCATGTGCCTATCTAAATGTCTCTTAAAAATCTCTGATGTATCTATCACTACCACCACCGCAGGCACCCACCACTCTCTGTGTAAAATATCCGCTCTCACATCTCTGAAATTACTCTCACTCACCTCCTCCTCTCCTTGGACTCCCCGCTCTGGTTCTCTGCCTGCTCTGGATCTTCTCATCTCGAATTGCCGACGGGACATCGACTTCATCACTCCTTCACTCCTCCACTGAATGCACTGCCCTCTACCCTCCCTGCACCAATCCCAACCTGACCATCAAACTGCCTCCAAAGCCAGTCTATCCTTCCTCAAGTATGGAGACCCGAACTGCACGCAGTACTCCAGGTGCAGCCTCACCAGTACCCTGTACAGTTGCAGCATAACTTCCCTGCTCTTCAATTCAGTCCCTCTAGTAATTAAAGGCCAATACTGTATTCCATTTGCTTTTGTGATAGCCTGCTGCACCTGCAAACCAACCTTTTGTGATTCATGCACAAGTACTCCCAAGTCCCTCAGCACAGCAGTATGCTGGAAATTTTCACCGTTTAAATAATAATCTGCTCTTCTATTTTTCCTTCCAAAGTGGATGACCTCACATTTACCAACATTGTACCCCATCTGCCAGACCCTTGCCCACTCACTTAACCTATCTATATGTATCTCTCTGTATCTTCTGCACAATTTACTTTTCCACTCAATTTGGTATCATCAGCAAACTGAAGCGATACACTGCACTTGGTTCCCTCTTCGAGATCGTTAATATATATTGTGAACAGTTGCAGGCCCAGCACCGACCCGTATGGCACCACCGCTCACCACTGATTGCCAACCAGAGTAACACCCATGCATCCGAACTCTGCTTTCTTTCAGTTAAACAATCCTGTATCCATGCTAATACATCACCCCAACTCTTTGCATCCTTATCTTATGGATAAGTCTTTTATGCAGCACCTTATCAAACACCTTCTAGAAATCCAAGTAAATAACGTCCATCTGTTCCCCTCTATCCACTGTGCTCATTATATCCTCAAAGAACTCCAGTAAGTTTGTCCAACAGGATTTGCCCTTGCTGAATCCATGCTGCATCTGCCTGATGGATCCATTTCTTGCCAGATATCTCGCTATTTCTTCTTTGATGATAGCTTCAAGCATTTTCCCAACTACAGATGGTAAACTAACTGACCTGTAGTTACCTGCTTTTGCCTACATCATTTTTTGAACAGTGGCGTGACATTCGCCGTCTTCTAATCCACCAGAACCTGCCCACAGTCCAGAGAATTTTAGTTTATTTTCTTTCCTTATTCCCTTTCTTTATTAATTGCTTGATGGGTCTTTGTTGCTGTTTGAAATTTTCCCAGTCTTCCAGTTTCCCACTAGTCTTGGAGGTTTTCTATTCACAAGCTTTTAGTTTGACACCTTCTTTAATTTCCTTAGTTATCCAAGACTGGCTCTCCCCACCCTTATTGTCCTTGCTTTTAACTGGAATATACTTTTGTTGAGCACCGTGAAAAATCTCTTTGACAGTCTTCCACTGCTCCTCAATAGTCCCACCATATAGCCTGTGTTCCCAGACTACTTTTGCACCCTCCATTTGTATGGGAAACTCAGTCATACTGTGATCACTCTTTCCAAGAGGATCCCTAACTACAAGATTACTAATTTTATCTTTCTCATTGCACAGGACCAGATCTAAGATAACACATTCTCTTGTAGGTTAAGTAACACGCTGTTCAAGAAAGCCATCATTTATGCGTTCGATGAAGTCCTCCACAAGACTGTCTCGACCAACTTGATTCACCCAATCTAGGTGCAAGTTAGTCTCCCATGATAACTGCTGTTCCATTCTTACGTGCCTGAGATATTTCTGTTTATTGCCTGTGCCACTGTAATGTTATTATTTGGTGGCTGATCGACAACTCCCACCAGTGATTTTTTTTTCCCTTACTGTTCCTAATCTCTACCTAGGAGGACTCAACGTTCTGCTCCTTAGATCTTATATCGTCTCTCACTGTCGCACTGATCTCATCCTTACAGCGCTACCCCACCTCCTTTACCTTCCTGCCTATCGTACCGTATAACCTGATATCCTTGGATATTTAATTCCCAATCTTGACTTAGCTGAGAGGTCACTTTGAGCTGAGCTGTAAATCATCTACAAGATGTCAGCTCAGCTGAAATCATCTACATCTCGTAGATTAAATCATTCGTCCCACCTAAGGTGACTTAGCACGTCAACCAAGAGAAACTCTTACAGGGAGTGGAGGATGATGACGTCTGCAGTCCTTCTGGTGACTTTGGCTTCACCAAGACCAACAGGGTCGGATTCTTCTGCAACTGGGACTCTCCTCGCAGGTTCTCTTCAGGGAACCCCCGGTCTTTGAGGAGCATTTCCTTCTGCTCCTGCCTCTGCTGAATTTCCCTGCGCATCTGCCTGGAGAGATAGCGAGATTTTCAATACCAAGCCATTGTACCAATATGAACAATGCCCTCTCCCACCCCTTCAATGTTCCAACCGTCTGCCCAGTAGGGCCAGCACACTCAGCTGTTCCAGAGGGAGCAGTACGGGGGCAAGAATCACCCACCAGTCTAACATTGAGAGGGGTGGGGTGCTCTGTGACATAGGAATGTAAGTGTACCTGACCTTGCACTCAACGTCAGTAAGACCAAAGAACTGATTGCAGACCTCAAAGGGTAAGACAAGGGAACACAGAGGATCAGTCCTCACAGAGGGATCAGAAGTGGAGAGAGTGAGCAATTTCATGTTCCTGGTGTCAACATCTCTGAGGATATCGACGCAGTTACAAAGAAGGCACAACATTGGCTATACATCATGAGGAAGCTGAGGTGATTTAGTATGTTTGCAAAGACACGTGCAAATCTCTACAGATGTACCATGGAGAGCATTCTAATCGGCTGCATAACCATCTGGTATGGTGGGGGGGGGGGCGGTGGGGGTGGGCACTGCACAGGACCGAAAGGAGCTACAGAAAGTTGTGAACTCAGTCAGCTCCATCATGAGCACTAACCTCCCCAGCATCCCGGGCATCTTCAAGGAGCGATGCCTCAAAAAGACGGCCTCCACCATTAAGGACCCCCATCGCCCAGGACATGCCCTCTTCTCACTGCAACCATCAGCGGGGAGGTACAGGAGCCTGAAGGCGCAAACTCAACAACTCAGGAACAGCTCCTTCCCCTCAGCCATCAGGTTTCTGAATGGACAATGAAACCATGAACACGAGCTCACTACTTTTCTCCCCCTCTTTTTGCACAACTTCATTAACTTAACTATTATATATATACAGTCATTCACAGTTTTGAATATTATGTATTACATTGTACTGCTACCATGTAACAAGTTTCACCATGTACCCCAGTGATATGAAACTAACTTCTGATTCTGTTCCGTATCACCAGTGATGAATCACCACACTTGATCAGAATCAGGTTTCACATCATTAACATATATTGGGAAAGTTGTTGTTAAACTTGCGACATAAAAACACTGTAAGTTGCAATAGGAAACATACTAAAAATTAAACTAAATGAGTAGTGCAAAAAGACTGCAAGAAACAGTGAGGTGGTGTTCCTGGGCTCAATGTCCATTCTGAAATCCGGTGGCACAGGGGAAGAAGCTGTTCCTGAATCGTTGACTGTGGGTCTTCAGGCTCCTGTACCTCCTCCCTGATGGTAGCAATGAGAAGAGGGCATGTCCTGGGTGGTGGGGGTCCTTAATGATGGTAAGAATATATAGCTGTGGAGGGAGACAACATAGAACCTGACAGCACAGTACGGGCCCTTCACCCCACGATGTGGTGCTATTCTTTAACCTACTTTAAGGTCAATTTAACCTTTCCCTTCCACAGAGCCCTCCATTCTTCTGTCATCCATGTGCCCATCTAAGAGTCTCTTTAATGTCCCTAATGTATCTGCCTCTACCACCACCCCTGGCAGGGTGTTCCATGCACTCACTACTCTCTGTGTGAAGAATTTACCTCTGACATCCCCCCTATACTTTCCTCCAATTACCTTAAAATGATGCCCCCCTTCCCCATTAGCCACTTCCAACCTGGGAAAAAGTCTCTGACTGCCCATTTGATCTACGCCTTTTTCATCTCCTTCATCAAGTCACCTCTCACCCTCCTTCGCTCCAAAGAGAAAAGCCCTAACTCATTCACCCATTCCCATAAAGACATGCTCTCCGATCTGGGCAGCATCCTGGTAAACCTGATAAAGTTTAAGGGAATGGGGGATTCTCAGATCCCTGTAAACAATGGATTCAGTACTGACTATGTCTGTGACTGCAGTGTGTTTGAATAATGTCTCACAGCTGCTTTCTTTGGAGCAAGTGAAGGGTTAAAGTTCGCCCAGATCCACATAAGATGTCTCTGGGTTTTTCACACCTTTTGATTTTGACAAAAAGCAGTACCTGGTGGAAATTAGACAGAACATTCCTTTCTTAATTAAAGCACAAATTTGACCCAGCTTTGTAATTATGTTGTGGCTCCAGCAAACCAGGCAGGACATTCCTTTCTTGAATTAAGGTGGCTGGAGTGTCTATCATATTGATTGTTCATTTGTATCAATAGACCATTGACTTGGCTGGAATACTTATGAAACTGATTGTTCATTGGTATCAGTAGTCCATTGACTTGGCCGGAATGGTTATCAAGCTGATTGTTCTTTGTATCCATAGTCCATTGACTTGGCTGGAATGCTTATCAAATTGATTGTTCTTTTGTATTGGTGGCCTTATAACCTCTGACAATTCTGACATCAGGCAGTGAATTTGTTGAACTGCTGGGGAGATCAGAAAGGTTCTCTCCCTGAAGTCGGGTCCAAATTCACTCGTCGGCTGAGCTTGAAGAAATAAAAAGGGTGGAAAGATAAGTAACGATCTTTTTGTACTGTTGTTATTTGATCCAGCAAAGTTACGTTTACAAACCTCCTCTGCACCTTTCCAATCATGAGGCAACCAGAACGCGACACAATTGTGTTGTGGGTAGTGGGGAACTGGTGTGGGATCAGAAAGAGGGCGATAGGATTGAGGAGGGATTATAAAGGGGTAGTAGAGAATGTGGTTAAGAGCATAAGATGCAGATCAGAATTAGGCCATTTGGTCCATCAAGTCTACTCTGCAATTTCATCATGGGTGATCCATTTTTCCTCTCAGCCGCAATCTCCTGCTTTCCATATAACCATATAACAATTACAGCACGGAAGCAGGCCATCGTGGCCCTTCTAGTCCGTGCTGAATGCTTACTCTCACCTAGTCCCATCTACCTGCACTTAGCCCATAACCCTCATTCCTTTCCTGTCCATATACCTATCAAATTTTTTTTAATGACAAAATTGTACCTGCCTCTACCACTTCTACTGGAAGCTCCTTCCACACAGCTACCACTCCCTGAGTAAAGAAGTTCCCATTCGTGTTACCCCTAAACTTTTGCCCCTTAACTCTCAACTCATGTCCTCTTGTTTGAATCTCCCCTACTCTCAATGGAAAAAACCTATCCAAGTCAACTCTATCTATCCCCCTCATAATTTTAAATACCTCTATCAAGTCCCCTGTCAAACATCTACGCTCCAAACAATAAAGACCTAACTTGTTCCACCTTTCTCTGTAACTGACGTGCTGAAACCCAGGTAACGTTCTGGTAAATCTCCTCTGTACTCTCTCTATTTTGTTGACATCCTTCCTATAATTTGGTGACCACAACTGTACACAATACTCCAAATTTGGCCTCACCAATGCCTTGTACAATTTTAACATTACATCCCATCTCCTATACTCAGTGCTCTGATTTATAAAGACCAGCATACCAAAAGCTTTCTTCACCATCCTATCCACATGAGATTCCACCTTCAGGGAACTATGCACTATAATTCCTAGACCACGCTGTTCTACTGCATTCTTCAATGCCTTACCATTTACCATGTATGTCCTATTTTGATTAGTCCTACCAAAATGTAGCACCTCACACTTATCAGCATTAAACTCCATCTGCCATCTTTCAGCCCACTCTTCTAACTGGCCCAAATTCTCTGCAAGCTTTGAAAACCCACTTCATTATCCACAATGCCAACTATCTTCGTATCATCTGCATACTTACTAATCCAATTTACCACTCTATCATCCAGATCATTAATGTATATGACAAACAACATTGGACCCAGTACAGATCCCTGAGGCACACCATTAGTCACCGGCCTCCAACCTGACAAACAGTTATCCACCACTACGCTCTGGCATCTCCAATCCAGCCACCGTTAAATCCATTTTACTACTTATATATTTTTTCCTAACGATTGAACCTTCCTAACTAACCTTCCGTGTGGAACTTTGTCAAAGGCCTTACTGAAGTCCATACAGACAACATTCACCACTTTACCCTTGTCAACTTTCCAAGTAACCTCTTCAAAAAATTCAATAAGATCTGTCAAACATGACCTTCCATGCACAAATCCATGTTGACTGTTCCTAAACAGACCCTGTCTATCCAGATAATTATATGTACCATCTCTAAGAATATTTTCCATTAATTTACCCACCACTGACGTCAAACTTACAGGCCGATAATTGCTAGGTTTACTCTTAGGACTTAGCAATTTACTCTTAAGTTTACTCTTAGAACACCTCCACCACCATCGCCAGCAGCTCATTCCACGCACTCACCACTCTCTGCATAAAAAACTTACCCCTGACATCTCCTCTGTACCTACTTCCAAGCACTTTAAAACTGTGCCCTCTCATGCTAGCTGGGAAAAAGCTTCTGACTATCCAAACAATCAGTGCCTCTCATCATCTTATACACCTCTATCAGGTCACCTCTCATCCTCCATCACTCCAAGAAGTAAAGGTCGAGTTCACTTAACCTATTCTCATAAGGCATGCTCTCCAATCCAGGGAACATCCTTGTAAATCTCCTCTGCACCCTTTCTATGCCTTCCACATCCTTCCCATAGTGAGGCGACGAGAACTGAGCAGAGTACTCCAAGTGGGGTCTGATCAGGGTCCTATATAGCTGGAACATTACCCCTTGGCTCTAAACTCAATCCCATGGTTGATGAAGGTCAATACACTGTATGCTTTCTTAACCACAGAGCCAACCTGCACAGCAGCTTTGAGCGTCCTATGGACTCGGACCGCAAGATCCCTCTGATCCCCCACACTGCCAAGAGTCTTTTTCTTCATTAATCTTCTTATTGATTTAAAAAAAGCATAAATACAAATCAAGAGGAGAATTCATTCAAATATATATATCGGTAACAATATAATCCAAGATTAAGATAGACATTGTCAAAATCATAGATATTGTTAAACTAGTCTAAAATATATAATAAAAAATGAAAATAACAATTGTCTTAGCAGTTTATGAAGAGAAAGGAAAAAACATTGGGTTTTAAATGAAAAGGAAAAAGAACCCACTACACTAAAGAAACAAAAAAAAATGAGGACTGGGCAGTCCATTTTCAGGATGCGATCAAGAAAGAAAGAAAGAAAGACTTTCTGATGAAATCTAAAACTTTGAAAAAAAGACTGAAAGAGTAATAAATAATTAAATGAAAATATTGGATAAAAGGTCACCATATTGCTAAGAGCCTTACAATTCATATTATATTCCGTCATCATATTTGACCTACCAAAATGAACCACCTCTCACTAATTTGCGTTGAACTTCATGTATCACTTCTCAGCCCAGTTTTGCATCCTATCAATGTCCCGCTATCCACACTATCCACAACCCCGGCAACCATTGTGTCATCAGCAAATTTACTAACCTAATCCTCCACTTCCTCATCCAGGTCAGTTGGTGGCCACCAAGAGGTCCTGGTTTCTTCTGCTGGATGGACTGTAGGTGCTCGTCAAAGTGGTCTCCCAATCTGGGCCGGGTCTCACAGATGAAATGTTGCCTCACCTGGAAGGACTGTTTGGGCCCCGAATGGTAGTGAGAGAGGAGATCCAGGGGCAGCTGTAACACTTCTCCTGGCGGCCACCAATTTTAATTCTACTTCCCATTCCCATTCCAACATGTTGGTCCATGGCCTCCTCTACTGCCGCGATGGGGCCACACTCGGGTTGGAGGAACAACTCCTTATTCCGTCTGGGTAGCCTCCAACCTGATGGCATCAACATCAATTTCTCCTGCTTCTGGTAATGACCCCCCTCCCACTTCACCATTCTCCATTCACATTTTGCTCCCTCACCTTATCTCCTTACCTGCCCATCACCTCCCTCTGGTGCTCTTCCCCCTTCCCTTTCTTCCATGGCCTTCTGTCCTCTCCTATCAGATTCCCCCTTCTCCAGCACTTTATCTCTTTCACCAATTTCTCAGCTCTTTACCTCACCACTCCCCATCTCCTGGTTTCACCTATCACCCACAATCCTGTACGTCTTCCCCACCTCCTTACTCTGATCTCATCTTTTTTTTTCTAGTCCTGATGAAGCATCTTGGCCCAAAACGACAACTGACTGGTACAAGCTGACAGGAAGGTGACAGTAACTCATATCACCTCACGTTACAACAGTGGTGTGCAGAAGAGCATCTCTAAACATACATGTCGAACCTTGAAGTGGATGATGAAGAATACCATTTTCACAATACCAGTAATATTGAAAAAAAATATAACGTTGACTTGCAGTCTATGCAGAAGTAAACATCATGGTACCTGCAGCTGCCTAAATTGACATACAGTGGCAGGAAAACGTTTGGGCACCCCGGTCAAAATTTCTGTTACTGTGAATAGTTAAGTGAGTAGAAGATGAACTGATCTCCAAAAATCATAAAGTTGAAGATGAAACATTCTTTTCAACATATTGAGCAAGATTAGTGTATTATTTTGGTTTTGTACAATTTTTGAGTGAAAAAAAGGAAAGGAGCACCATTGAAAAGTTTAGGCACCCCAAAAGATTTGAGCTCAGAGATAACTTTTGCCAAGGTTTCAGACCTTAATTAGCTTGTTAGAGTTATGGCTTCTTCACAGTCATCATTAGGAAAGGTCAGGTGATGCAAATTTTAAAGCTTTATAAATACCCTGACTCCTCAAACCTTGTCCCAACAAACAGCAGCCATGGGCTCCTCTAAGCAGCTGCCTAGCACTCTAAAAATTAAAATAAATGATGCCCACAAAGCAGGAGAAGGCTATAAATGGTAGCAAAGCGTTTTCAGACGGCCGTTTCCTCAGTTCATAACGTAATTAAGAAATGGCAGTTAGCAGGAACGGTGGAGGTCAAGTTGAGGTCTGTAAGACCAAGAAAACTTTCTAAGAGAGCTACTCATAGGATTGCCAGAAAGGCAAATCAAAACCCCTGTTTGACTGCAAAAGATCTTCAGGAAGATTTAGCAGACTCTGGAGTGGTGGTGCACTGTTCTACTGTGCAGCGACACTGAAGAAATATGACCTTCATGGAAGAGTCATCAGAAGAAAACTTTTCCTGCATCGTTACCACAAATTTCAGCATCAGAAGTTTGCAAAGGAACATCTAAACAAGCCTGATGCATTTTGGAAACAAGTCAATGGTAGAATTGAGTTTTCTTCAGTTGGCAATTCTCCGAGAAGTGCCAGGATTTGTTTTCCTCAAAGACCATTTCTATATCTTAAAGATTCTTTGCTTCCTGCAGGGAGGAGGTGTGAGGCTATTTAACTAAGTGGGAAGGTGGGAAGGTAATTTAGATTAGGAATCAATTAAAGCCAATTGTACGGACAACTGTCAACTTTCCTCTTATTATTCTTTTGCCTCAGAGAACAATTTAGACTGATTTCTTTTTTTTAATCCTGACTTGCCCAAAGAGGTGAATATTAATGTACTGGGATCACGAATGTAAGTCTGTCATACATAACTGTTTCATTCAATAAATCACAAGACCAACCCCAAATGAAATTTGTGGCCAATGATTAAAATCAATGATGGGAAGGTTCAAATAATGAAGTGCTTCAAGCATTTGGGATAGCTTCATTGTATCAGATTGCATTTTTAATTAGTTTTAATCAGTGGCTGATGTCATCACAGTGGGTCATGACATCACAATGGCTGATGACATCACAATAGCTGATGACATCACAATAGCTGATGACATCACAATGGCTTTAAATCAGAAACCATGAGAAATATTTTGGTGTTGATATCAGATAAGAAGCACAAACTGTTGTGTCTCAGTCTTCAGCTAGGAAATAGTAGAGAGCTAAAGAGGTGATAACTCCCGAACAAATGGGGTTGAGATGGAGCAGATGCTTGCTCAGGCAGGATGAAGAGGAAAGATCTCAGGTAATTCCAAACTTGTCAGCAACTGTTCAGTGTCCAGCTGGCCCCCGTTTTTCGAACGTTCACTTTACGACTCCTCGCTGTTATGAAAGACCAAATTAGTTACCTGTTTTCGCTGACAAGAAGGTGTTTTCACTGTTACAAAAAAATGCAGCATGCACCCCGAGCAGCGAGAGTGGCGAAAATAGCGTTCAGCGTTTCTTGTGAAGCGAGCCGTTATAGAGGCAGCGCGCACCCTGAGCAGCGAAAAGTGAAATAGCGTTCAGCGTTTGTTTTGCAGCGAGCCGTTATAGAGGCAGCGCGCACCCTGAGCTGCGAGAGTGGCGACAAGCCAAGCTTCTTCCCCGGGAACTACACTCAGCATCTCAGCATTAAGCTGCCATAGCTTTGAACTGCGTGAGATTTTCACTACAATTGACAATACTGCAATGATTGCAGAAAAGTATGACTTTAACTTTGAAAGGGCACGTAGGTTCAGGGCAGGTTTGCAGGATGTTTTGAGTGCTTACAAAGAACTGTATGATAGAAAGATGTGTGAACCTTCCAGTGTGCTGGCTGTCTTCTTGACTCTGCTAAGTGAAACTACATCAGTGATCCCCAACCTCAGGGCTGCGGACCAGGAATGTAGGGCCAGAGAGATGGCATCTGCCGTTGACCTGTTGCTCCGGTAGGCGAATTGCAAAGCGTCGAGGTTGACCGGTAGGCTGTGGTTGATGTGTGGCAAAACCAATCTCTCGAAGCACTTCATAGCAATTGATGTCAGAGCCACAGGTCGATAGTCATTCAGGCATGCCATCTTCCTCTTCTTCGGCACTGGGATTAACGTTGCCTTCTTAAAACACGAGGAGATCTTCGGCTGAAGCAAGAAGCAGTTGAGATGTCAGCAAACACTCCAGCTAGCTCCCTTGCACAGGCCCAGAGAACCCGTACTGGGATGCCATCTGGGCCCATCGCCTTCCTTGGATTTATCTTCAGGAAGGCCCTTCTGTAGCCTCTTTAGAACACCTGGAGAATAAAGACGCATACGTAAGACTACAGCTCTGCCTTTAATACCATCATTCCAAATAAACTGATTCCTAAGCTCCGGAACCTGGGCCTTAGCACTCAGATCTGCAGCTGGATCTTCAACTTCCTCACAGACAGAACCCAGGCTGTAAAAATAGGGGACAAGATCTCCTCTACAGGAGATCTTGTTAGTGTTATTTTAGGCTTATGTGTTATTTGGTATGATTTGGTAGGTTATTTTTAGATCAATTTGGTCGAGGGGGTGTTTCTTGTGTGATTCTTTCAAGGGTAACATGTTTGAGAAGAACATTAAACTTTGAGGGTTTGGGCTAATAGGTTGCAGCAGGTTAGTGAAATATATGCAAGGATATAATGGGATGCATTGAAAGGGCAGGGAGGGGGCAATCCAGTGGACGGATGTACAGAATTTAAGTTGCTGGATGTTAAACGTTTGCAAGCTTCCTGCCCATCTAATCTTTATTTTATCAAATCAGAAAATACTCACAGCTCGGGAACTAATCTATTGCCATTCTCTTGCCCTTGTGCAGTCTGCTTCTTCAGAAGACAGTGTCCCTTCATCAAACGAAGCTGATAG
The DNA here is from genome assembly GCF_963921235.1 of Mobula hypostoma. NCBI lineage: Eukaryota > Metazoa > Chordata > Chondrichthyes > Myliobatiformes > Myliobatidae > Mobula > Mobula hypostoma. The sequence goes on along the minus strand of NC_086106.1, from coordinate 35,899,888 downwards.
AAAGACTAACACCAGCCCTAGTTTACAGTCACGCCAAGGATCCTGCGGCTCGTCTGACGAATCTGTATCCATGACACAATCAGGTATGAAGTTTCTGACAGCTATGTGTGAGCTTTTCATTATTTATACTTGGTAGGTACTCACAGAATTCCATGTAACCACAGCTAACATTACAGCTCAGTACTGATGGGATAGTCTCAGTAAATCCAGTTGCTCATGAAGGGTTGCAATTGTCCATATCAGCAGAATTGTATTCAGCTGCAAACTGTAATCTCGAGGCCTGGTCTATCACTCCTTTTGACCATTACTATCAAGCTAGGAACCAATGCCAGTTCAGTGGCGAGTATAGAAAGAAGTTTTACAAGTTGCATTGGGTGGATCTGAACTGAATAGAGCTGCTACACAGAACCATCAGCTTGTTAAATGGCAAAAGCAGCATACAGTAAACAGATGCATCACACACAATGCTGGAGGAACTCAGCAGACCAGACAGCATTAAAGGAAAAGAGTAAACAATCGATGTTTCAGGCCGAAAACCTTCACGACTGGAACGAAAGGAAGAAGGAGTCAGAAAAAGAAGGTGGGGGAAAGGAAGGAAGAGATACAAGTTGGCAGGTGATAGGTGATACTGGGAGAGGTGGAGGGGTTAAAGTAAAGAGCTGAGAAGTTGATTGGTGAAAGGGGTAAAGGGTTGGAGTAGGGGGTATTTGATAGGAGAGGACAGAGGACCATTGAAGAAGGGAAGGAGGATGAGCACCAGTGGGAGGTGATGGGCAGGTCAGGAGATGAGGTGAGAGAGGGAAACGGATGGAGAGGAGGAGGAGGCAGTTACTGGAAGTTTGAGAAATTGATGTTTGTGCCATCAGGTTGCAGATCACCCAGACAAAAAATAAGCTCTTGCCACTCCAACCTGAGGGTGGCCTCACAGTGACAGGAGACCATGGACTGACATATTGGAATGGAAAGTAGAGTTGGAATGGCTGGCCACTGGAAAATCCCGCTTTTTGTGGCAGATGGAGCGAAGCTGCTTGACAAATGTCTCCCAGTCTGGGCTGATCAATATATAGGAGGCAGCACCAGATACTATAGGTGATCCCAACAGACTCACGGGTGAAGTGTCGCCTGGCGTGGAAGGGCTGTTTGAGGCCCTGAATGGTAGTGAGGAAGGAGGTGTAGGGGCAGGTGTGGCCCTTGTTCTGCTTGCAAGGATAAGTGCCAGGAGGGAAATCAGTGGGGAGGGATGAGTGGACAAGGGAGTCATGTAGGGAGTGATTCCTACGGAAAGATATGCTTGGTGGTGGGCTCCCTTTGGAGATAGCAGAAGTTGCAGAGAGTTACGTGCGGGATGCAGAGGCTTGTGTGGTGATAGGTGAGGACAAGAGGAATCCTATCCCTCGTGTGGCAGCAGGTGGAAGGGTTGAGGGTGATTTGTGCAATGTGGTTGAGGGCTGCGTTGATAGTGGAGGAAAGGAAGCCCTTTTCTTTGAAGAAGGAGGATATCTCAGTTGTTCTGGAATGAAAAGCTTCATTCTGGGAGCAGATGCAGTGGAGATGGAGGAACTGAGGCCAGGGAATGGCATTTTTGCAAGTGATAGGGTGGGAAGACGTCTTGTCCAGAGAGCTGTGAGAGTCAGTGGGTTTGTAAAGAGTATCAGCAGATAAACTGTCTCCAAAGATGGAGACAGAGATCGAGAAGGGGGAGAGAGGTGTCAGAAGTGGGCCAGTTGAGGGCAGTGTGGAAATTGGAGAAAGTTGACGAAATTGATGAGCTCAGCATGGGTGCTGGAAGCAGGACCAATGCAGTTATCTTTGTAGCGTAGGAAGAGTTGTGGAGTGATGCCCGTTTAGGTTCGAAACATGGACTGTTTCATGACTGTTAGCTCTTTTCCATAGCTGTTGCCTGGCCTGCTGAGTTCCTTCAGCATTTTTTGGGTATTACTTTGGATTTCCTACATCTGCAGATTTTCTCATCTTCAATTAAGAGTTCAGCAGTTCCCCAACCAATGGATCTGATCAAAGTTCTGCCACCCTGGTTCACACTCTCCCACTCCTTGTCCATGTCCAGTCCCTCATGCACCCGTCGGGACAAAGCATCTGCATCAATGTTCCGGCTCCCCAGCCGGTACTTCAGGCTGAAATCATATACCGACAAGGCTGCCAACCACCTGTGGCATCCAGTTTCGCCAAGGTCAGGATGTAAGTGAGCGGATTGTTGTCCGTCCTCACCTCAAACTTGGCCCCAGAGGGACAGTCACTCAGCTTCTCCACCACTGCCCATTTCAATGCCACAAATTCCAACTTGTGGGTGGGAGAGTTTCTCTCGGAGGGTAACAAATTCCAGCTGACGAACACCACAGGCCTCAACCCGGTGCCCGGATCCTGATACAACATACGGTAGTCGGGCTCTGCAAAAGCCAGCACCGGTGCCTGGGTCAGCAACTCTTTCAGCGATTGAAAAGCCTCCTCGCATTTTGCATCTGTCGAAAGGGCTCTGATGGGTTTAGATATTCTCCAACCTCCTGTCCCCTTTTCCTTTTCCCTTTCTTCCCCAAGGGAGGGTAACCACACTGAAGCTGGTTCTAGGGGTGACTCACTTTGGGTAGCCCTTCACGGATCTCCGATACGAACCACAGAACCCCAAGAATGAGCGCAGAGTACTCACAGTCTGGGGCCTCGGTCACGTGGTCCCCAATTCTATCTAGCTATTAAATGATTACACTTTATAACCCTTATTTTGTTGTGTGGTTAGTGGAGAAACCAAATATAGAAGACAAAGGCAGCACTCTTGTTAAAGTTAACAGTTTGTGCACAAAATTGTTGGAGCTCACGCCTCCGGTGTTCCTCCTTAAAAGACCTCCGCCGAAACGTTGCCAACCTCCGGACCCTCGAATTCCTGTAGACTCCGTCCGGTGATCACCGAGCACTCCCCGCACTCGTTCTACCTCCTCACTCGCCTCGACCGAAAAACCGCAAAAACTCGGTTCCCAGACAAACAAGATAGACTAACGTGTCTCTCATTTGGTTAGTTCCCTGTTATCTGTAGTTAAAACCCAAATATCGCAGCTACAGAGAAACTATGACATCAGCAGTTAGCATTACAGAGACACCATTTCATTAGCCTTAGCAGTCAACATTACCAAGAACCCTACATGTGTTAGTTGGTATGTGTTCTAAGACTGGGGCTCTCAGTACATGTGTGATAAACAAAACAAAATGGTATGTGAGAGTTTCCATTTAATTCTGGCAGATATTACTGCATTGAATCAGACTGATTTTAATTGGAAACTTAAGCATCAGGTAGCGATAAATGAATAGAAACTCAGTAAAATTGTTAGTTGATTTCTCCCTGCTGAGGTGTATATTTTGAATGATAAAGAATTGATTGAATTGGAAGCTACTACCTATTATAACTTTGATTTGATTGCATCCCTAACAGAGACAGCATCTGACAAGAGATCTATTGTAGACATATTGAAGGAAGTGCATGAAAAGTATCAGAAGGAGAGATTGAAGGCACGGGAGGCCAGACTCAGGAAAAGACTAGAGGTAAGATTATTGTTATACCTTCTTACCTTGACTGTCCTGCTAGTCTTTGATTAGGGCAATAAGAAAGTTGTATGTATATACTACTCCAAAATCAATTTGCTATCCACAATATTCATTGTTTAATTTGGAAAACTGTTCAGGAAATTAAGTATATGGCTATTCAAAGGGCTTGATCTACCTTTATTCTTTTTGTTTCTGTTCCATTGCTGGAAGATCCTTCATATCACCCTCAACTTATTCTTAAGGCCCTTTGCATTGCTATATTGCTTCTGATGTTCACAAGTTTTTGAAGAGTATGTAGCTCATTCCACACTCTCACCACCTTCTGAGTGAAGAAATTCCTCCTCATGTTCCCTTAAACCTCTCACCTTTCACCCTCAAACCATGGCCTCTGGTTGTAGTACCACCCAACCTAAGTGGCAAAAATCTGCTTGCATTTACCCGAGATCCCTCATACCTCTGTCAAATCTCCTCTCAATCTTCTATGTTCCAAGGAATAAGGGCCTAACCTATTCAATCTTCCCTCATAACTCAGGTCCTCCAGTCCTGGCACCATCCTTATAAATCTTCTCTGTACTCTTTCAACTTTACTGACATCTTTCCTGTGGGTAGGCAGCTGAAAGTGCACACGACACTCCAAATTAGGTCTTACTACTGTCTTATAGAATTTCAACATAACATACAAACTTACCTTGATTTATGAAGCCGAAGGTGCCAGAAGCTTCCTTCATGATCATATCTACCCATGGCACCACGTTCAGTGAATTATGGTCCTGTATTCATGGAAATGGATGTCCAAAGCAGAGGCTCAGCATCTGTAGAAAGAGAAACCATTTAATGACTGGGCTCGGGACTTGTGCTGACGAGAATAATGTTGTGCGCTGCCCAGTGGAGTGGCCAGTGTTATTACTGAACCTCATCAACTGTACTAATGAATTATGCCTGTACCGTATAGCCTACTGTATAACATGGGACTATTTTATTGTGTAGTAACGCGTTATTGAACATGCGCTATTAGGCGCGTATTGATCTGTATATCTGTGTTCAGTTCGGGTTCCGTCAGTGAAAAACCCTGTTAACTTAGCTCCAGTCTCCAGCATTTTTATTTATAGTTTTATTGTGTAACCCGGCCACATACACAACAATGCCCAAGCAAGAAATGGATTGAATCGCTAAATCATGAGATCCAATCTTTCTGTCACAACTATAACCTCACTCTGCTCTGGAAATAATGCTTTCTGCTATGGGTTTCTGTTCTGTTCGCCATTACCTGCATTTAATTGTTACAAGGGGCACTTCGTGGTGTATTTTTGATTGTAGCATATTTTAAGCAAAATATCTTTTTTTGTTCAGGGTTGGATGGCATTGATCAATTTCATTTCTTTCCTTTCCCCAGTTATGGTTGAACAACATAAAGCAACTGTCCACAACTGCCTTGGCCTTGGGGGTAGAGCGTACCCGGAATGAGCTGCTCCCACTTCTGACTGGTAGGTACAAAGCTGCGTGTGGTTGGGCTGCCTCGGTTTGAACAATCGCCCCTCAGAGTCGCCTTGCCACTGATTTCTCGTCTCGATGCAGACACCATTTTCGTTGAAGACGAGGCACTGCTGGCATTAGCGGAGCAACTAGGGAGCTTCACGGTGCTCGTTGGCGGACCGGAGTATGTTCACTGTTTGCTGGTAAGAGCGGACGTACATTTACAAAGCACTGCACAGGACGGTCACACGGTTAATGCCATTGAAGTGGTATTACTGTCTTAATAAAGGTTAATTTCCAGAAGATGATTCTCAAAGCAGCAGGGTTCCACAGGCAATGATAAAGTAAATGACTTAATAATGAGTCATAGAAAAGTTCAGCACATGTTCCCCTTAAACATTTCACCTTTCACCCTTAACCCATGACCTCCAGCTGCTGTCTCATCCAACCTCAGTGGACAATGACTGCTTGCATTTACCCTATCGAAACCCCTCATAATCTTGTCTCTTTCTGTCATATCTCTTTGCAATCTTCTATGTTCCAAGTTAAAAAAAGTCCTAACATATTCAATCTTTCCATATAACTCAGGTCCTCCAGACCCGGCAATGTCCCTGTAATCTTTCTTTGTTATGATGGGTTGCTTGAATGAGGGGTAAATGGACACATACAGAACCCTCTCTGCTTTTATTGTTTGCAATAAAATCTTTGAGGCAGATGAGGCTTTGTGCTGCCCCAACATATTTGTAGGCAGGAGAAAGTCTGCAGATGCTGGAAATCCATAGCAACTCTCACAAAACGCTGGAGGAACTCAGCAGCTCAGGCAGCGCCTGTGGAAAAGAGTAAGTGGTCGATGTTTCTGGCCGAGACCCTTCTTCAGGACCTGGTTGAAATATTGGAGGGGTGTATCATTGAGAATTGCTACAGTGAAGTGTAGTTACTTTACCCCTGATCCAGGTTCACCCACGCAGCCTGTTGGAAAACATACACGGGCTGATACCGTCCCCCGAACACTGAAACCTCTGTTCTGTATTGACCAAATATACGTTCAACATGAGCCCAACCGGGGGAAACAAAACACAGATGTTAATGCCCAGATGCAATGGTCCTATGCATTAAATATTTATTTAAAATAACATACTTGTATTGTTTTTAAATACCCGTAATGGGGAACAAGATTCTGAAATTAAATAACGAGGGCCTTAGGCTATTACAGGGCATAGTTCAAATTAAAATGATTTTCAGTGATCAGTTCATCATAGGACAATTCAGAATTAAAACAATGAAATCAATTTATGAAACAACCAAAGTAGCTCGATCAATGAGGTTTAACCAGGATGCTGCCTGCTTCAGAGGAAGTGCTGCAACTTTATCAGACTCTGGGTAGGCCACGTCTGGAGTACTGCATGCAGTTCTGATTGTCCCACTGTAGGAAAGATGTTGGGGCTTTGGGGTCGATGCGGAAGAGGTTCGCCAGAATGTTGCCTGGTTTAGAGGACATGCGATCATGAGAGCTGGATAAACTTATGTTGTTTTCTCTGAAGCACTGGAGGCCGAGGGGAGATCTGCTAGAGGTTTGTAAGATTATGAGAAGCATGTGCATAGATAAAGTAGAGAGGAGTATCTGTTTCCCAGGATTTAAATGTCTAATACCAGAGGTATGCATTAAAGGTGAGAGTGGGTAGGTAGGTTCAAGGGGGATGTGAGGGGTAAGTTTTTTTACCATCAGAGTGGTGGATGCCTGGAATACATTGACTGGTATGATGGTAGAGGCTTTTCAGAGATTTTTGGATAGGCACATGTGTATGAGAAAGATGGAGGGAGATGGACATTGTGTAGGTAGGAGGGATTAGTTCTTGGTGGTTTTTGATTTTCTTTTTAGCTGGTTCAGCACAACATTGTGGGCCGAATGGCCTGTTTCTGTACTGTACTGTTCGATGTTTTACTTTCTTGTTTGCAGTGGTTCCAAATTAGACATTCCAGCGTTCAGTATGTTGAGTGTAGAGTGTGTACATTCTTTTTGTATTGATACTCCTTTCAAAAATGTTTTCTTTTTGTGTAAAATTACCTGCGAGTACAGGCAGAGAATTCTTAAAGCATTTACTTAAGGAATCCAATTCGTTCATGTGTGGTTGGAGGCTGTATATAAAATATCACAAACTTTTAGCAGTGTTTCTTGAAGAACGCTGAGATGGCATGGCTTTGTATTATAGATAATAGCAATTCAGAAGCGTTTTCTCGGAGCCCCTGTGGTGCCTGCAACTCTAAACTGAAACATGGGCACAGTTGTTGTTTGAATAGTTCCATGAGATATAGGTGCAGAGTTAGGCTATTTGGCCCATCGATCCATTTTCCCCTCTCAGCCCCAATCTCCTGCCTTCTCCCTGTATCCTTTCATGCTGCAATTAATAAACAGTCTTATCAATCTGTCTTTCAATCCTGGCTAATCCTTTTTTCCCCTCCTCTGCCTACTCCCCAGTCTTCTCCCAGTAACCTTTGATGCCATGAACCTATCAAGAACCTATCAATCTCTGCCTTAAATATACCCAATTACTTGACCTCCACAGCCACCTGTGGCACAGAATTCCACATATTCACCACCCTCTTGCTAAAGAAATTCCTCATCATTTTCATTCTAAAAGGATATCCCTCTATTCTGGGGCTGTGTCCTCTAGCCTTAGACTCCCCCGCCATAGGAAACATCCTCTCCACATCCACTCTATTCAGACCTTCCAACATTTGATAGGTTTCAATGAGGTCTCTTCTCATTCTTCTGAACTCCAGCGAGTACAGGCCCAGAGCCATCAAACGCTCCTAACGTGACAAGCCTTCCATTCCCAGTATGATTTTTGTGAACCTCCTTTAAACTCTGCACAATGTCAGCACTTCCTTTCTTAGATGAGGGGCCCAAATCTCCTCATAATACTCTAAATGATGCCTCACCAATACATTATCAAGCCTTAACATTACATCCCTGCTTTTATATTCTAGTCCTCTCGAAATGACTGCTAACATTGCATTTGCCTTCCTCACCCTGCAAGTTAACCTTCAGTGAATGCTGCACGAGGACTCCCAAGTCCCTTTGCACCTCGGATTCTTGAACTTTCTCCCAATTTAGAAAGTAGTTTACACTTTTATTTCTTCTAACAAATTGGATGACCATGGACTTCCCTCAAACTTGGGGAAAATTATTATGACAGGCAGCTTCATGTTTATTTGCATATTAAAACCTCATAGAATGAACAATTATTGGTACTTAATTTGAAGATGAAATAGTAATTACTGATAATTAGGAATGTGTCAGTGTAATTTCCATTTATTTAATATTAGTACAGTGTTTTCTGGTTACGAACCTTGGGAATTTCTGTGATTGAGAAAATATGTCCTTTGATTTATACAGTTTTTGGTAGTTTGTGTTTTGTCCTCCAGCACGGCTCTATATTCTTCTGCCTTTAAATGTTTCTCTGTCTCATTTTCTTTATGAGAATTCCTAATTCTCAGCAATTTAAGAATTTATCTTAAAGATTGTTTCTAAATATTGTGTTTCTTAGAAGTAGAGAAAAAAGAAGATGTGTTTCAGTTTAATTCTTTCCCACTAATCAGCCTCCCTTGGAGAACCTGGCAATGGCGGAAAAATCGGTAATACGAGATAAAGCCATCGATTCACTGCGAGCCATCTCCCACGAGCACTCTCCTGCAGACCTAGAAGTCCACTTTGTGCCACTGGTGAAGCGCCTGACTTGTGGTGACTGGTTCACGTACAGGACTTCGGCATGCAGCCTTTTCAGTGTCTGCTACCCTCGGGTATCCAGCTCTGTAAAGGCCGAGCTGCGTCAGTAAGTACTTTCCTCCCTTGGAATGCTGCAGATGAACATGATAGAAGTTAGCTAGGAATATTACTGTATTATTGTAGAAAATCTACATCCTGTAGTATCGCTCATTATGTACCGTGTCGTATGGTGTGGGCGATCGTGGGTCTTTCCGTGGACACGATTGTTCTTGGCGAAGTTTTCTACAGAAGTGGTTTGCCATCGCCTTCTTTCTGGGCAGCGTGTGTCTTTACAAGACGGGTGACCCCCAGCCCATTATCAATACGCTTCAGAGACTGTCTGCCTGGTGTCAGTGTCAGGAGTTGAGATCTGCACCTGCTACTCATACAACCGTCCACCACCTGCTCCCACAGCTTCACGTAGCCCTGATCGGGGAGGCTAAGCGGGTGCTACACCTTGCCCTAGGGTGACCTGCAGGCCAGTGGAGGGAAGGAGTGCCTTACACCTCCTTTGGCAGGGACCTATTTCCTTCCTGCCACCCAATTTCGGTATAATTTGGTTTTATTGGCGATAAGATGCTACCACCATGGTGGACGGGACCTTGTTTGAACTGAGTGGGTAGAAGATTCTAGTTTAGAGAATAATCAGCCCCAAAATAGCACAGAAAGTGCGGCATTTTTGTTTTTAATGACATTAAGTGAAGGCTTTTTGTGTGTTTTTAGTGAGAAAGGAGCAAAAGCCGAGGTGCATCATAGTCGAGTGGTGCTCATCACTTACTCTCGGCTGTGTGATTGAAGTGGCCTTGTCATTTACAAGGGAGTGCTCTTTTCGAGAGCCGTGTCTTGTCAAGCCTGTTGCTCTGCTTCAGGGCCATTTTGATTAATGTGGCGCACAGAGGATTTCACTTGTTCAGAGGTGTTTGACTTTTGTCGGACGAGAAGGTTGCTTTGGTAACTGTGTGCGCCTGCAGTCCACAACCAATGGCTCTGTTCTGCTCCAAGTGCAGGAGTCCCACATCTGGGGTTCAGTTCCAGCCCCTTTACTCCCTGAATTAAAATTTTTTGTGGTGTCATTTGTGTAAACTTTCAGACACAGTCAGTTGTTTCAGAAAAAGAGAGGGCTGTATGGTGGGGAAATTCTGGGCAGCTTCTAGAGTAGGTTACGTGGTCAGCACAACATTGTGGGCTGAAGGGCCTGGAATGTGCAGTAAATTTCTGTGTTCTGTTGCTATCTTGAAGTATTTCTCAGGATAAAATCTGAATACCACAAATATTGGATGTTTGGGTGGTGTGATGGAGATGCGTCTCTACCAAAGGAGGTGTAAGGCTTCCTTCTGCTGGTCTGCAGGCCACCCTTGGGCAAGGTGTAGCACCTGCTTCGATACCACCGCCCCGATCAGGGTCAGGTGAAGCCATGGGATCAGGTGGTGGATGAGCAGCCGGTGCAGATCACAAGTCCTGGTTATGCGACCCCTGACGCCAGGTAGACAGTTTCTGAAGTGTATTGATAATGGGCTGGGGGTCACCCACCTTGTAAAGACACACACTGCCCAGAAGGCGGAAATGACAAACCACTTCTGTAGAAAACTTTACGGAGAACAATCAGGGTCATGGAAAGACCGTGACCACCCATTGCATATGACACAGCACATAATGATGATGGGTTTAGCAAAATATTTTAGTAGCTTCTGATTTAGAAACATTAATTACAAAAATGTCAATTTTTAGTGCTTGTATTTCTGCTTGCGAATTGTTAAGTTCTGCATCAATGGGCGACTACTCCTATGTGACCTTTAATTTTATTTTTTCTGCAGACTTTTCCACAGCTTGTGCTCAGATGACACACCAGTGGTCCGCCAGGTAGCAGCATCAAAGTTGGGTGAATTTGCAAAGGTTCTGGAGCTGGAGTTTTTGAAAAGTGACATTATACCCCTCTTCACTTCCCTGGCTTCTGATGAGCAGGTATGTAGTTGTAGAGCAGACACTGGTGTGGCAGCGGGAAGTCGAATTGAAGTGGGTGGCCATTGGGATACCCCGGCTGTCGCAGCGGACCCAGAGAAGGTGCTCGATGAAGAAGCACCCCCACCCCCAACCCCATCTGTGCTGGTCCTCCGATGTCGAGGGGCCACGGCAAGAGCTCCAGATACAGCGAATAGCCCCGAGAGGAAAGCACCGCTTCGCCTGCAAGAACTGTTTGCAGCCCTGATCGGAGGCAAATGGGCGAGTGTAGACCTTGTCTTGCTTTCGGGGAGAGCGGCGAGGATGAATGAGTGGCGTGGAGAGCGAACCCTGTGGAAACCTGAAGGGTGGGGTGGGGGAAGGGGGGTGTGATTAGTGGCAGAGGCCCCTTGCAGATAGCGGAGGATTGAGATTCGTCTAGGAGTCTATTGTGGGTGGTGGGGGCTACAGACACTGATGCGCTGGAAAGGCTTGTGGGGTGGGAATGCAGGTGACGTGGATGAGGGAAGCGTGGATTATAGTGGAAGAAAGGTGATCTTATTCCCCATGGCTTGTCATGATTTATCTTGCTGAAGCTGCTGCTGTAACCTTCGCTTTATGTCACATGTGTATCAATTGCTTGTACTGAGGAGCCTCTGTATCCCACACGTCATGGCAGTGTGTGAAATAACGGAGAGTACTTGGCTCATTCCGGTAACAGGCTGTCTGTCATTCCGCTCACTGGAGCAATTGCATGATTTCACACCCCCCCCCCCCCCCCACACATTACCGCTTGCATTTTACTGTATGGATGAGCTGGAGGTGGGAAAGATTGGTATGGATGGTGCGTCCGTGGCAAAGAACTGAGTTGCATCCGGTTAATATGTCTACGTACTCAATATGCTACGCCTTGTTAATGCCACTTCCTGCTTGCAAAGTTTCTGTTGTCGCAGTCTGCACCATCTGTTCACCTTTGTAACCGGGGTTCACAACCCTCTTTTACGCCATCGACCCCCTACCATCAACCGAGGGGCCCCAGGTTGGGAGCCCCTGCTTTATAAAGTTCCTTTAACCACAGCAGATGGAAGCGGTGCCTGTCAATCTATCGGCATGATTACACCATTCCAGTACTCCAGCTGGAGATGCTCCTCCAAGAAGGTGGTTATCTTGAGGCTTTTGCCTGAAGAGCGAACTGTTTAATCAGTGTGTGTCCTTTCATATTCCTCCAACGTAAAGTATCCCGGGCAAAAGGCTTGACGCAGTCCGCAGTATCCTCGTGTACTAAGGAGCCAGAGTCGTACAGAAATGGTACGCTGAAGGGGAGCTGGGATGGATACTTTGACCCTCACCTAGCTTCTGGTTAACGGTTGGATGTGTGCTCCTTGGTGTTGAGTAAGCTTCTCTTCTGGTTACTGTCCAGTGACTCCTGGAAATAAACCTTCACATCTGTAGCCAAGGAGATGTTCACACTTGCTCCAGGTTCAGACCCCACCAATGATGGCTAGCATATCAAAACAAGGATGTAATGTTCACATTTTATAAGGCTTCACTTGGAATATTGAAGGTAGTTTTCAGCCCCTTATCTAACAAAGGGTGTGCCAAGACAGGAGTGGGTTGAAAGGAGGGTCACGACAGTGATTGAAAGGTCCAGGATTGAAAGGCTTGTCGTACGAGGAGCGTTCGGTGGTTCTGTGCCTGTACTCATTTGAATTCAGAAGAATGAGGGGGAGGGATCTCATTGTAACCTGTCAAATACTGAAAGGCGTCCGGAGTGGATATGGGGAGGATGTTTTCTATGGTGGGACAGCCTAAGACCAGAGGAAGCAATCTCAGAGCAGAGGTTTGTCCATTTAGAGTGGAGATGAGGAAGGATTTCCTTATCCAGAGAATCTGTGGAATTCATTGTCACAGAGGAGAAGTCATTGGGTATATTCAGGGCAGAGAGGTTGATAGATTCTTGATTAGTCAGGGCATGAGAAGTGACCTGGTTGAAGCGTATAAGATGATGAGAGGCATTAATCGTGTGGATAGCCGGAGGCTTTTTCCCAGGGCTGAAATGGCTAACATGAGGGGGCATAGTTTTAAGGTGCTTGAAAGTAGGTGTAAGGGGGACATCAGAGGTAAGTTTCTCACCTCGAGAGTGGTGGGTGTGTGGAATGCACTGACAACAAAGGTGGTAGAGATGGATACAGTAGGGTTTTTTAAGAGACTCTTAGATAGGTACATGGAGCTTAGAAAAATAGAGGGCTATGCGGTAGGGAAGTTCTGGGCAGTTTCTCGAGTAGGTTACTTGGTCGGCACAACTTTGGGGCTGGATGGCCTGTAATGTGCTGTAGATTTCCATGTTTCGATGAAGGGATATGGGGAGAAGGCAGGAGATTGGGCTGGGGGTGAAATGGATCAACCATGATGAAATGGCAGAGCAGACTCGATGGGCCAAATGGCCTAATTCAGCTCCTACATCCTACGGTGAAACGTGACCACTTGGGTGATTAGCTTGGAGATTCACTCAGCAGAGAGTGGTGCTTCAAGAGCAGGAGAAAGAAAATTGATTCATCAATAAATTTTTGCACTGTCATGACATTTGCTAATATACTAATCCAAGGAACGCTTCCATCAAAGGTTGCATGTTGATACACTCCAAATCTCCATTCCAGTACTTGTATCCTGGGAAGATTGCAGCACACATTGCAAAGTAATGAAACCTGTTGCTACGTTCTAGGTGATCTGAACGGATATCATCTGGGAAACAATTGTTATATTGTCAGTATTTATTTTTATGATTCTTTTGATGAGATTAGTTCTTCCTAATGTTAACTTCAGAAAATTAATTTTGTTTTTTAATGAAGAACCATCTCAAACCCGGTTTGAACATCTTTTTCACAGGATTCGGTGAGGCTGTTGGCAGTTGAGGCTTGTGTGAGCATAGCCCAGCTGCTGCCCCAGGAAGACCTGGAAGCGTTGGTGATGCCGACCCTCCGGCAGGCAGTGGACGATAAATCCTGGCGTGTTCGCTATGTGGTGGCAGACAAATTTTCTGAAGTACGTGTTATTGCTGAAGCACAAAGTGCATCTCTTTGGTATGATGATATGGTGCATTTATGTTTTACAACTCGCCTTTAAGTTTTCTGTTCCAGCTGGAATCCCTTCTGATTCTGTCAAAAGTCATGAAAACACGATTACTTCCTCTAATATAGTTTTAAAAAATCATTAAATCATGCACCTGCGTATTTTTAATATAATTGACTGACATGCCAATAGGTGCTGAGATTTCTTCCCAGATTCATTTAATTAGCCTGTTTTTAAACATGGATCTGAAATAGAACAAAGTTGGTCTGAATTGAGCTCAGATCTTTTTCAGTGTATCTGAAGGATAATCCTGTGACGGGGTTTAGAACAAACTTGTTGGCATAGTGCCAGGGATCTGGGGATTCAGCACGTGCACAGGTTGATGACACTGATATTTTTCACTTTTGACTGGAGGAAGTTAAGGGGAACTTCAGTTCTATTTAAAAATGAGCCGAAAGGTCGAAAAGCCAGGACGATCCTTAGAGAGTTTGACACTCAGGAACTTGAAACTACTCACCCTTTCCACAGTCCCCTTGATTAGGACTGATGTGTGTTCCCTTGACTTCCCCTTCCTGACGTCTGCAATCAGTTCCTTGGTTTTACTGTCATTGTGGTAAATTTTGTGATGTAGTGCATTAATTAAATGCTGCTTAAAACTTTTGATGGACTGGACCTTGCTGGTTCCTTCCCACTGCTGACTTCACACAAACCAGGTATGGTGTAGGGAGGTGGTGATTCAACTTCACCCTCCTCTGGTCCACAATCAGTTCCTTGGTCTTACTGACAAGTGCCAGATTGTTGCCACACCACTCAACCAGCTGATCTATCTCACCCCTCTTCGGCTCCTTGTTACCATCTGAAATTCTGCCAAAAATAGTTGTGTCATCAGCAGATTTATAGCCCTGAAGAGCTGTCTCGGCCCGAAACATGGACTGTTTATTTCATTTCCATAGATGCTGCCTGGCCTGCTAGATTTCCAGCATCTGCAGAATCTCCTGTGTGTTTACAGTTTTTGAAGCAGATGGTCTTTGTTCTCAGTATAAAACCTTGTTGCCTCAGGCTTCCTCCTGGTACTCCGGTTTCCTCGCACAGTCCAAAAACATTCCGGTTAGTAGGTTAAAGGGTCATTGTAGATTGTTGCACAAGTTGGTGGGTTACTGGCGGTGCAGTTTGAAGGGCCGGAACAGCTTGTTCTGTTCTGTGTCTCCAATTAAATCTATGCCCTTTAGTCTTAGACTTTCCTAGCCTGGGAAAACACTCGGATCTACTGAAATCTCCGTGCTTTTCTCACCAAAGTGTAATCCAAATCCTCAAAATAAAGGCACATTGCCTACACAGGTTAAATGCAAACAATAACAATCAGGTTAACATTATTTAACAATTAAGAAACATTATTTAATGATTAAATAACATTATTTAGTTGTTTTTTTGACCTGAGAAACTAGCTGATTACAATTGCTCACGTTGTTGTCTGTGTACCATACTTTCAGATTCAGAGCCATCGATGACAATATTTTCTCAACTTTGCTTTTCTTTAAAAATTTAAAATTCCGTCTCTGAAAGCCAGGAAATTCCGGTCCCACCCCAAAGCATTGAGATTAAATCTTTCTGTTCTGTATGAGTGTGAAATCTGTACTGAAGCAGCTGGTTTATCTGTGGATATACTATCAAGGATAGATCATTACAGCTGTTTTACCTGGGTAACACGAAAGAATGCTGCTTCTAAATGGACACCATTTATCTAACCATTCCCTTTTTCTCCCCACTCATTTATTTCTTTACCAGGGCATGGGGTATCCACTCATTGATAAACATCTGAACACAATGGCAACATTTCTCTGGGTTTCTTTCCTCTTAACCCATAGCTTCACATGACCCTGATTGGGGGGTGGGCTTGGCTAAGCAGGTGCTACACCTTGCCCAAGGGTGACCTGCAGGCTAGCGGAGGGAAGGAACGCCTTACACCTCTCTTGGTAGAGATGTATTTCCACCCCGCCACCCATGATAAAATTACGTAATTAAAAACTGCAAACCTGATCGAAAATTGAGGCTCCTGCACCTTCTACCTGATGGTTGAGGAGTAGTAACTGTTCTTGAGCCTGGTGGTGTGGGTCCTGAGGCTTCTGTACCTTCTACCTGATGGTAGAGGGGTAGTAACTGTTCTTGAGCCTGGTGGTGTGGGTCCTGAGGCTTCTGTACCTTCTACCTGATGGTTGAGGGGTAGTAACTGTTCTTGAGCCTGGTGGTGTGGGTCCTGAGGCTTCTGTACCTTCTACCTGATGGTTGAGGGGTAGTAACTGTTCTTGAGCCTGGTGGTGTGGGTCCTGAGGCTTCTGTACCTTCTACCTGATGGTTGAGGGGTAGTAACTGTTCTTGAGCCTGGTGGTGTGGGTTCTGAGGCTCCTGCACCTTCTACCTGATGGTTGAGGGGTAGTAACTGTTCTTGAGCCTGGTGGTGTGGGTCCTGAGGCTCCTGTACCTTCTACCTGATGGTTGAGGGGTAGTAACTGTTATTGAGCCTGGTGGTGTGGGTCCTGAGGCTTCTGTACCTTCTACCTGATGGTTGAGGGGTAGTAACTGTTCTTGAGCCTGGTGGTGTGGGTCCTGAGGCTTCTGTACCTTCTACCTGATGGTTGAGGGGTAGTAACTGTTCTTGAGCCTGGTGGTGTGGGTCCTGAGGCTTCTGTACCTTCTACCTGATGGTTGAGGGGTAGTAACTGTTCTTGAGCCTGGTGGTGTGGGTCCTGAGGCTCCTGTACCTTCTACCTGATGGCAGCAGCGAGACGAGCGTGGAAAAGAAAGATGGTGTTGTCTTTGTGATTCCTCTATTCACGTGTTAATGCACAGATTGCTGCTATTGAAACCCGCTCTATCTTTGTTACTCATTCAGTTTCTCTTGCCTTTAAAGCTTCAGAAAACCGTGGGTCCTGAAATTGCGGAAAATGATCTGGTTCCTGCTTTCCAAAACCTGTTGAAAGATTGTGAGGCTGAAGTGCGAGCAGCTGGGGCCAACAAAGTTAAAGGTTGGTTGGGAATTCTCATTCTTGTCTTTTCCATCCGGTTAAGATGTTGTTGGTGAAGCACAGTGACAACTTTCTGGCAGCAGAAACAACTATCAATTACTTCATTCATAGACTCTTGTTCTGGGCAATGACACTGCAATCTGTGCCTGGAACTTTCCTCGTGGAGACGAGCCTTTGGTCCAGCTGTACAACCTGGCATTTTGCAGTGCAGTCCTGAACATTATTTGCTTCCGTTCCTTGTCTGCACAATTTGTCTTTTTTTCCTGCGCATTGTGTGATTGATGGTTTTCTGTTTTTAATGGGTTCTGTTGGGTTCCTTTGCTTTGTGGCTGCCTGTAAGGAGACAAATGTCAAGGTACGCATGGTGGTTGCACATATTGTCCGACGATGACGGGAAACCTGTGCGGGAGAGTTTTTAAAATGGAAAAGCCTTTGCACTGGGGCAGTTCCACTCTCTCGGCCTCAGAAGTCTGGGTCCAGTGGTATGAACAAGCGCCAGAAGAAACTGGGGTCTTCTTGTTTGCAGTGGATGACCAGGATGTTTTCTGTGTCTTTTCATGCCCCTCGTTCTCCACGGAGTGATGCAGAGCCACCTTCCTGGCCGTTGGGTTTTACTGTAGATCGCACCCGCCCAGTCCGCTGAGGCTGACTTTGCGTGCCAGGACTGGCTTGTCCCAATCTCACCGGAGTATGAGACTGCTGTCACGTGCAAATGGCTGCTTGCAGCCACAGGGGAGAGATGAGTGTCCGGTGGGGAGCAAAGGTGAGTGAGCTGCCCCGGAATGGACACGACAAGCCCCTTCACCAGAGGTGCGACCCCTTCCCTGGACACCCCTGAACTTTGAACTCCTGTGAAAGATGTAAACAAGGTTGAAAGAATGGAGAGAAAATTTACAAGGATGTTTCCTGGTCTGGAGGACCTGACTTAGAAGGAAAGATTGAATAGGTTAGGACTGTGTTCTTCAGAATGCAGAAGATTGAGAGGAGATTGATGGAGGTACAATATTATGGGGGGGTATGGATGGGATAAATGCAAGCAAGTTTTTTCCACTGAGGTTGGGTTGGACAACAACCAGAGGTCATGGGTTAAGGGTGAAAGGTGACAAGTTTAAGGGGAACATGAGGGGAAACTTCTTCACACAGAGGGTCATGAGAGTGGAACGAGCTGCCAGCACAAGTGGTCCATGCAGTTTTGATTTCAATATTTAAGAGAAGTTTGGATAGGTACATGGATAGTACGGATATGGGGCGGGGTGGGGGTGGTTGTGGTCCTGGTGCAGGCAGATGGGAGTAGACAGTTTGAATTGTTCAGAATGAACGAGAGGGGCCAAAGGGCCTTTTCTGCTCTGTGCTTTTCTATGACTCTATTTAATGTCGTACCACATATCCAGGTGACACTTCTCCAAGTGAGAACAGCATGCCAGCATGCCTCCCCTTTGGCATCCTGATCTGATCCCAGAACTGGATGACAGCAAATGGAAAGGAATTGTGTGCCACTTGACTTCATGTTTCGATGGTGGCTGCTCCTTACAAAGTGCACTTCATTGCTTGTGCAGAGTCTTGAAAGGTTGTCAGATTGTGAAAAAGAGTGAATGCTGTTCTTTACGTTTGTATCACTGACTGCCTAACCCGAGGCCCTCCGTTGGTCAGGGTCCACCATGGATGTTACGTGCAGCTGTCTACGTGATATGTAAGCCAGGGCAGTATGATATGGAGAGCAAGCTGTTGCCCATGTAGCAGGCTCCCCCTCTCCACGCATCTGATGAATCCAAAGGACCGATACAGTTTGGTACCAGTGGCGTCGCAGGAGTTGCCAGTCAGCGTTGAACTCAACGTAGGACGGCCTCGGAGAATCCGGCTCCGGATTTTTCCCTCGGGGTTTACTCCAGGGAGACCGTACAGATGTGCCAGAATTGAACCTGTGCTGTCTGACTCTTGATGTTTACACTGTAGGTGCTGGCCTTGCTTTTCCTTGTGTGACTTAAATTGTGCTTCAGAATGTATGTTTTCTCTTGCCACTATCTTCTGAGAAGATACAAATATTAAGGCAGATGCTTTTCAGCAATTGCTTAATCTGTTAAACTTTATTGATTTATCAGTGTGGTGAGAGTGTGGAACGAGCTGCCAGCGCAAGTGGTGCGTGCAAGCTCGATTTCAACGTTTAAGAGAAGTTTGGATGGGTACGTAGATGGTCGTGGTATTGAGGGCTATGGTCCAGATGCAGGTCGATGGGAGGAGGCAATTTAAATGGATCGGCACAGAATAGATGGGCTGAAGGGCCTGTTTCTGTGCTGTACTTTTCTCTGACTCCATTGTTTTGTTTGAGAATAACTCTCTAACATGCAGTACTCTATCTTGCAGATTTCTGTGAAAACTTGCCAGTAGATTGCAGGGAGACTGTCATAATAAGTCACATCTTGCCGTATGTTAAGGTAATATGCCTTCTCAAATTCTTGGCTGGTTATACAGTCTATCTAAAATTAATGTAGCAACTCATCTCATTCACTTCAGGAAAAAGTCCCTCAGTATTTTGGGTGGGCCTGAAACGAGGGTTCAGGCACCATTTATCACTGTGAACTGCTTGTAACTGGAAAAGCTCAATGTCCAAGCACGAGTCACATCTTGCCCCCTCTCCCATCCCCCTCTCCCTCCCCATCCCCCTCTCCCCCCCATCCCCCTCTCCCGTCCCATCCCCCTCTCCCTCCCCATCCCCCTCTCCCGTCCCATCCCCCTCTCCCATCCCATCCCCCTCACCCGTCCCATCCCCCTCTCCCACTCCCTCCCCATCCCCCTCTCCCGCCCCATCCCCCTCTCCCGCTCCCTCCCCCTCCACACCCCCTCTCCCATCCCCCTCTCCCGTCCCATCCCCCTCTCCCATCCCCCTCTCCCGCCCCATCCCCCTCCCTCTCCCATCCCCCTCTCCCGTCCCATCCCCCTCACCCGTCCCATCCCCCTCTCCCACTCCCGTCCCATCCCCCTCACCCGCTCCCTCCCCCTCCACATCCCCTTCTCCCATCCCCCTCTCCCGTCCCATCCCCCTCTCCCACTCCCTCCCCCTCTCCCACTCCCTCCCCATCCCCCTCTCCTGCTCCATCCCCCTCCCCATCCCCCTCTCCCATCCCCCTCTCCCGACCCATCCCCCTCTCCCACTCCTCCCCATCCCCTTCTCCCACTCCCTCCCCCTCTCCCAAAGGGCTGAGTCCTGCCAAAGGGTTTTGGACAGAAATGTCGACTGTCCTTTTCTCCACAGGTGCTGCCTGGCCTGCTGAGTTCCTCCAGCATCTTGTGTGTGTTGCTGGTTTTTTAACATGCTGTTGGCTGCCTGGAGTGATGGCAGAGGCAGATATAGCGGGGACTTTGAATGACGTTTACATAAGCACACGAATGTGAGGAAAACGGAAGAATATGGATATCGTGTAGATTAGATTGCCCACTTGGTTAGGAATTTAAGGATAACATTGTGGGTTATAGGGCCGGTTCTGTTCCATGATTTATATAAACTAGAATATCAAACTGTAAAAGAAATTATTTAAGAATGAGCCATGACTGACCAGGTGGATCATAAGAACGTGGAGCAGGATGGCAACATGACTGAGATATCCAACGACAAACAAGAGAAAATCTGCAGATGCTGGAAATCCGAGCAACACACATAAAATGCTGAAGGGACTCAGCAGGCCAGGCAGCTTCTATGGGGAACAGTACAGTCGACGTTTCTGTAGGTGCTGTCTGGCCTGCTGAGTTCCTCCAGCATTTTGTGCGTGTTGACTGAGATATCTGTCTAGGTTTTCATTTAATCATTTCATGGGTTTCTTTTCCAGGAACTTGTGTCTGACACCAATCAACACGTGAAGTCAGCTCTGGCCTCTGTTATTATGGGCTTGTCCACCATCCTGGGCAAGGACAGCACTGTTGAGCACCTGCTTCCCCTGTTCTTGGCTCAGCTCAAAGATAAGGTAATGTTATCTTGAAGTACAAACTTTAACATACCCCTTGCGTGACTGGTGGCCATCGTGGATAATTTTTGAATAGCCTACCGAAATCAGGCAAACACCAATGGAGAGCTTTCTTCTCTGTGCTGTTTGAAAGCTGTTGTCAAGTCAAGAGTGCTGATGAAAGGTCGCTTATTGTTCATTAGGCGATCAAAAAGTTGGTTGTCGTCTCTGGAACTTGTACATCTGCTGAAGGTGACGAGCAGTCCATGCTCCACCACAAGATACAGGTGTCTGGATAAGTGTGCCAGAACGGGATGTGTTGCAATACAGACTGATGTGTCCAGGCTTTTACTCTCACTGATACTGATTCCTGGAAGGGGACAGCAGTTGGCCCATGTTCATCTGCTTTCTTTCCTGTTGACAAACATTGTAACTGCCGTTTGCTTGGAGCTGCGCGGTGATGTCCAGCATTCTATGCACACACACATACACACACACACACACACACACACACACAGACACAGACACACACACACACACACACACACACACACACAATGCTGGAGGAACTCAGCAGGTCAGGCAGCATCTATGGAGGGGAATGAACCCTTGGGCTGACACCTTTCGTCAGGACTGGAAAGGAAGGGGGAAGGCACGAGAATAAGAAGATTGGGAGGGTGGGGGAAGTACAAGCTGGTAGGTGATAGGTAGACCAGGTGATGGGAAAGGTTGGTGTGTAGGGGAGGGGAGTTGAAGGCAGGTGATGGGTGGGAAAGGTGAAGGACTGGAGAGGATAGATAGTAGGGGAATTAAGGGCTATGGGGAAAAGGCAGGTAGATGAAGCTGAGTTTATGGACAGGTCAGCCATGATCTTACTGAATGGCGGGGCAGGCTTGATGGGCCGGATGGCCTACTCCTGCTCCGATTTCTTGTGTTTTTATGAATCATGAATGGAATAACAACTGTTTCTTCCACCGGAGTCTCTCGAACTGTTCTTTTAGTTTGAGAACTTTAGATAAGAGCAAATGTGCAGTACGTTCTTTAGAAGCAGTGATGTGAGCTAGTTTGTATTCTTAGTGCATATTGGATTAAAGATGAATCGGTTAATGGTGTGATGGAGCGGTTATTTTTCCATCCATCAAGTTCCTTATTTATTTTGGCGTGAACTTAAACAAAACTGTTGCATGTGCAAATTCTGGATTTTTTAATTAATATGGAAATTTGCATTCTTTCATTATTTTTACAGAATTAAAATTATTTTTAAAAATGTAAAAAAATCTCTCCGCTCCCCTCTCCTTCCTCAATTCCCCACTCTGAGCTCTTACTTCTCACCTGTCTATTACTTCTCCCTGGGTCCCCACCTCCTTCCATCTCTCCTGTGGTCCACTCTCTTCTCCTCTCCTCTCTCAGATTCTTTCTTCTCCAGCCATTGACCTTTCCCACCCACCTGTCTTCACCTAACACCTTCCAGCTGGCCTCCTTCCCATCTCCTCACCTTTATATCCTGGCATCTTCCCCCTCCCTTTACAGTCCCGATAAAAGGCCTCGGCCTGAAACACCGACTGTTTACTCATTCCCATAGATGCTGCCTGAGCTGCTGAGTTCCTCCAGCGTTTTGGGTGAGTTGCTCTGGATTTCCAACGTCTGCAGACTTGATTCCCTTCATGTGCTACACCTGAAAAGATTCCCCAAATGTCGGAAATGCCTCGATTTTCCAGGCACAGCTGACAGATTCCAAGTGTACATCTTCAAATTGTCAGCTGTTAATTCCAGCCTTGAATTATTTGTTAGTTTGAAATGAAATCAAGAAAAAAGCCTGCCGAATCATAGAAACATAGAAAATAGGTGCAGGAGTAGGCCATTCGGCCCTTCGAGCCTGCACCGCCATTTATTATGATCATGGCTGATCATCCAACTCAGAACCCCGCCCCAGCCTTCCCTCTATACCCCCTGATCCCCGTAGCCACAAGGGCCATATCTAACTCCCTCTTAAATATAGCCAATGAACTGGCCTCAACTGTTTCCTGTGGCAGAGAATTCCACAGATTCACCACTCTCTCTGTGAAGAAGTTTTTCCTAATCTCGGTCCTAAAAGGCTTCCCCTTTATCCTCAAACTGTGGACCCTTGTTCTGGACTTCCCCAACATCGGGAACAATCTTCCTGCATCTAGCCTGTCCAATCCCTTTAGGATTTTATACGTTTCAATCAGATCCCCCCTCAATTTTCTAAATTCCAACGAGTACAAACCCAGTTCATCCAGTCTTTCTTCATATGAAAGTCCTGCCATCCCAGGAATCAATCTGGTGAACCTTCTTTGTACTCCCTCTATGGCAAGGATGTCTTTCCTCAGATTAGGGGACCAAAACTGCACACAATACTCCAGGTGTGGTCTCACCAAGGCCTTGTACAACTGCAGTAGTACCTCCCTGCTCCTGTACTCGAATCCTCTCGCTATAAATGCCAGTATACCATTCGCCTTTTTCACCGCCTGCTGTACCTGCATACCCACTTTCAATGACTGGTGTATAATGACACCCAGGTCTCGTTGCACCTCCCCTTTTCCTAATCGGCCACCATTCAGATAATAATCTGTTTTCCTATTTTTGCCACCAAAGTGGATAACTTCACATTTATCCACATTAAATTGCATCTGCCATGAATTTGCCCACTCACCCAACCTATCCAAGTCACTCTGCATCCTCTTAGCATCCTCCTCACAGCTAACACTGCCGCCTAGCTTCGTGTATTCCGCAAACTTGGAGATGCTGCATTTAATTCCCTCATCCAAGTCATTAATATATATTGTAAACAACTGGGGTCCCAGCACTGAGCCTTGCGGTACCCCACTAGTCACCGCCTGCCATTCTGAAAAGGTCCCGTTTATTCCCACTCTTTGCTTCCTGTCTGCTAACCAATTCAATATCCACATCAATACCTTACCCCCAATACCATGTGCTTTAAGTTTGCACACTAATCTCCTGTGTGGGACCTTGTCAAAAGCCTTTTGAAAATCCAAATATACCACATCCACTGGTTCTCCCCTACCCACTCTACTAGTTACATCCTCAAAAAATTCTATGAGATTCGTCAGACATGATTTTCCTTTCACAAATCTATGCTGACTTTGTCCGATGATTTCAGCGCTTTCCAAATGTGCTGTTATCACATCTTTGACAACTGACTCCAGCAGTTTCCCCACCACCGACGTTAGGCTAACCGGTCTATAATTCCCCGGTTTCTCTCTCCCTCCTTTTTTAAAAAGTGGGGTTACATTAGCCACCCTCCAATCCTCAGGAACTAGTCCAGAATCTAATGAGTTTTGAAAAATTATCACTAATGCATCCACTATTTCTTGGGCTACTTCCTTAAGCACTCTGGGATGCAGACCATCTGGCCCTGGGGATTTATCTGCCTTCAATCCCTTCAATTTACCTAACACCACTTCCCTACTAACATGTATTTCGCTCAGTTCCTCCATCTCACTGGACCCTCTGTCCCCTACCATTTCTGGAAGATTATTTATGTCCTCCTTAGTGAAGACAGAACCAAAGTAATTATTCAATTGGTCTGCCATGTCCTTGCTCCCCATAATCAATTCACCTGTTTCTGTCTGTAGGAGACCTACATTTGTCTTTACCAGTCTTTTCCTTCTTACATATCTATAAAAGCTTTTACAGTCACTTTTTATGTTCTCTGCCAGTTTTCTCTCATAATCTGTTTTCCCCTTCCTAATTAAGCCCTTTGTCCTCCTCTGCTGAACTCTGAATTTCTCCCAGTGCTCAGGTGAGCCACTTTCTCTGGCTAATGATTTGAACTGTTGGATAATTTAATAGTAATTCGTATTTTGCATTTATTTATGCCAAAGGTGCAGAAAGATTTCTCAAACGCAGAAATTCAAGTGTTTTTCTTTTGTGAAATGCAGCTTTTCACAAAATGACCGTTGTTTCCTCCCATGGCCCTCCCGAGGAGCTCGCCTGCACTCAGGCAGAGTGAACAGACGATAAAGGACAATTAAGACTCAGGAACAGAATTAGGCCACTCAGCCCATCGTGTCTGCTTAGCCATTCCATCATGGCTAGCTTATTACCCTCTCGGCCCCATTCTCCTGCCTTTTCCCCCGTAACCTTTAACACCCTCACTAATCAAGAACCTGTCAGCCTCCACGTTAAATATACCCAATGACTCGTCCTCCACAGCCATCAGCGTTGATGGATTCCACAGATCCACCACCCTTTCCTGAAGAAATTTCCTCTCAGCTCTGTTCTAAATGGACGTCCCTCTATTCTGAGGCTGTGCCCTCTGGTCACAGGAAACCTCCTCTCTGTTCTAGGCCTCTTAATATTCCATAAGTTTCAATGAGGTTCACCCCCCTTCCTTCCCGTCTGAACTCCATCGAGGACAGAGCCGGAGCCGTCAAGCACTCCTCTTGTATGTTTCATTCCCAGGATCATTCTCGTGAACCCTCTCTAATACCAGCGCATCTTCGATAAAGGGCCGAAAGCTGCTCACTATACCCCCAACTGCGTTCTGACCAATGCCTTATAAAGCCTCAGCATTCGCGCCAACCCCTCCTGCCCCTGGCAGTCCTCCTCAGCCACCTGTCCCACACCCCTCCCGTGGGTACTCCACTCTCACCATTCCCAACATCCTGTGCTCCGGCCAGATTTACAAACTTGCTCTCCGCTGCACGTTGACAAGTACAGTTCTGTGCAAAAGTCTTTGGCACCCTGGCTAGATGTGCATGTGCCCAAGTACTGTAAGTGTGAAAGTGGCATTCATATTTCTTTTGTGGGATTAATATTTCATAAATGTCCAAGATGATACTTTGAAAGCAGAGACTCTGGGGAGCACCAGCGTGTTTGTCAGACAGCGGGAGTCCGAGGCCCAGGGTCTTCAGCGAGGAGAGGAGACGAGGACAGACTCTTGTGGAGTGTTTGGTGGATCACCGAGGGTGGTCCCATTCGTGGGTTGGTGGAGTTCAGAGGACATCGATTGGAGGAAGGGGGACCCGGTTCTGTAAGAGCTCCAACGAGTGTGCACCGAACTGATAGAGTTACTGACTTGGCACCTTTATTGTATTTGTTTCTACTAACCCATCACCAAGAAATACTTATGAAGTGTAATCATTTAATGGCATAAGCGTACTGTCTGTTAATTGGCGGTGTGGGGTACATCACACAGCATCCACACAAACTTGATCTCCCCGTTTGGCGGGGCTGCAGGCGCTCCCCCTAGACGAAAGCGAGCTGAGTGAGTCTGAGGCTTACCGGGGGCTACATAGAAACATAGAAAATAGGTGCAGGAGTAGGCCATTCGGCCCTTCGAGCCTGCACCGCCATTTATTATCATGGCTGATCATCCAACTCAGAACCCCGCCCCAGCCTTCCCTCCATACCCGCTGACCCCTGTAGCCACAAGGGCCATATCTAACTCCCTCTTAAATATAGCCAATTAACTGGCCTCAACAGTTTCCTGTGGCAGAGAATTCCACAGATTCACCACTCTCTGTGTGAAGAAGTTTTTCCTAATCTCAGTCCTAAAAGGCTTCCCCTTTATCCTCAAACTGTGACTCCTCGTTCTGGATTTCCCCAACATCGGGAACAATCTTCCTGCATCTAGCCTGTCCAATCCCTTTGGGATTTTATATGTTTCAATCAGATCCCCCCTCAATCTTCTAAATTCCAACGAGTACAAGCCTAGTTCATCCAGTCTTTCTTCATATGAAAGTACTGCCATCCCAAGAATCAATCTGGTGAACCTTCTTTGTACTCCCTCTGTGGCAAAGATGTCTTTCCTCAGATTAGGGGACCAAAACTGCACACAATACTCCAGGTGTGGTCTCACCAAGGCCTTGTACAACTGCAGTAGTACCTCCCTGCTCCTGTACTCGAATCCTCTCGCTATAAATGCCAGCATACCATTCGCCTTTTTCACCGCCTGCTGTACCTGCATGCCCACTTTCAATGACTGGTGTATAATGACACCCAGGTCTCGTTGCACCTCCCCTGTCCCTAATCGGCCACCTTTCAGATAATAATCTGTTTTCCTATTTTTGCCACCAAATTTTTACATATAAATTGTTTGCAAGTAAATGCAAAGATTCATCAAACAACATGCTACAAGCATGGAGAACTGATTTGCATGAGAATCTGTCAGAAAAAGAGTGGTCAGAAGCTTGTTCCTCAGTTCAAACCCAGTCAGTGAACACTCATTCTAAACGGATAACCAGACAGTACATTACTCCAGTCAGGTTTCGTCACTTGAGCCCCAACATTCCAGACACATGCTTTAAATGTAATCACTAAAAGGGGTCTCTGTTCCATTGTCTGTGTGAGTGCCCCAGATAATCTGCTTCTGGAAGAAGGTGCTGGATTTGATTAGTCAGATTATTGGAAAAAAGGGGCTCCTTGATCCTAAATTATGTATTCTGAACATTTATCCAAAGGACTTTCTAACCTCCAAAAATGCAAGGTCTCTGCTTAATATTTGTTTTTTGGAAGCCAAACGTTGCATAGCCGATTCATGGAAGAAACCAACAACCAGTGGACTTTCACAATGGCTGAAAGGAATGACTTCTTATCTTCCTCTAGAAAAGATAAACTACATCACAGAAAAACAAACTTGGCAAATTTCGGGAAATTTGGGATATTTTCTACCAGTTTCTGGAGAACAATATTTAGGATGATGAAAGTAACTAATTGAATTGACAGCTTTTTTTAAATGGCAGGGTGTTTGCTTTTTTTGGGCGTTTTTTTCCCTTTTTTTTCTTATGTATTTTATTTTTCCCTTTTTCTTTAACCTTGTTGCACTTTCAAACCTATGGATGATGGAATGTGTTTTCTTTTCATTCTGTAAAAGCAATAAAGAGATGTTTGAAAAAAAATAAGTGAACCTTTGAATCTTTGATTGGGAAAAGGGGAAGGGAGAGGGAAGCACCAGAGAGATATTCTGTAATGATCAATAAACCAATTGTTTGGAAGCAAATGACCTTGAGAGCAGAATTAGTCCATTCAGCCCATTGAGTCTGCTCCGACATTCCACCATGGCTGATTTGTGATCCCTCTCAACCCTATTCTCCTGTCTTCTCCCCATATTCTTTCACGCCCTGATTAATGAAGAGCCTGTCAGCCTCCATTTTAATTATACCCAATATCTTGGCCTACACGGTTGTCCATGGAAGTGAATTGCACGGATTTGCCACCCTCTATCTGAAGAAATCACTCCTCATCTCTGTTTCTACCAGGCGCTCCGATTTCCTCCTCCATCCCAAAGACGTGCTGGTTGTAAACTGGTTGTTGTAGATTCCTCCTCTGTGTCGGTAACTAGCAGGAGTAGTGAGGTAGTGTTCATGGGTTCGGTGTCCACTCAAAAATCGTATGGCAGAGGGGAGGAAGCTGTTCCTGAATCAGTGAGTGTGTGTCTTCAGACAAATTGTCCCTCCTTTCTGGTAGTAGCAATGAGAAGAGGGTGATGTGGGTCCTTAATGATGGACTCTGTCTTTTTGAGGCAGCGCTCCTTGAAGATATCCTGGATAATATGGAGGCTGGAGCACACGATGGAGCTGACTAATTTTATAACTCTCTGTAGCTTACTTAAGCTCTCCTGTATCATACCGGATTTAGTATGTATTTGGTTTTAAGAAGCAAATCGCTCTCAGTTTCGGTGTGCAAACACAGAGTAGATTTTCTGAGCTAGAAACTCACAATGTTCCTGTTGTGCTGTGTTCCCATGCTTTATGGTTAATCATAAAACTATTTAGTGAATATTTACACCTTTGTGGTTAAAGAGTTTTTCGAGGAGGTTACCAGGAAAGTGGTTGAAGGGAAGGCATTGGATATTGTCTACATGGACTTCAGTAAGGCCTTCGACAAGGTCCCGCATGGGAGGTTAGTTAGGAAAATTCAGTCGCTAGGTATACATGGAGAGGTGGTAAATTGGATTAGACATTGGCTCAATGGAAGAAGCCAAAGAGTGGTAGTAGAGCATTGCTTCTCTGAGTGTAGTCCTGTGACTAGTGGTGTGCCACAGGGATCAGTGCTGGGTCCATTGTTATTTGTCATCTATATCAATGATCTGGATGATACTGTGGTAAATTGGATCGGCAAATTTGCTGATGAAACAAAGATTGGAGGTGTAGTAGACAGTGAGGAAGGTTTTCAGAGCCTGCAGAGGGACTTGGACCAGCTGGAAAAACGGGCTGAAAAATGGCAGATGGAGTTTAATACAGACAGGTATGAGGTATTGCACGTTGGAAGGACAAACCAAGGTAGAACATACAGGGTTAATGGTAAGGCACTGAGGAGTGCAGTGGAACAGAGGGATCTGGGAATTCAGATACAAAATTCCATAAAAGTAGCGTCACAGGTAGATAGGGTCGTAAAGAGTGCTTTTGGTACATTGGCCTTTATTAATCAAAGTATTGAGTATAAGAGCTGGAATGTTATGATGAGGTTGTATAAGGCATTGGTGAGGCCGAATCTGGAATATTGTGTTCAGTTTTGGTCACCAAATTACAGGAAGGATATAAATAAGGTTGAAAGAGTGCAGAGAAGGTTTACAAGGATGTTGCCGGGACTTGAGAAACTCAGTTACAGAGAAAGGTTGAATAGGTTAGGACTATTCCCTGGAGCGTAGAAGAACGAGGGGAGATTTGATAGAGGTATATAAAATTATGATGGGTATAGATAGAGTGAATGCAAGCAGGCCTTTTCCACTGAGGCAAGGGGAGAAAAAAACCAGAGGACATGGGTTAAGGGTGAGGAGGGAACAGTTTAAAGGGAACATTAGTGGGGGACTTCTTCACACAGACAGTGGTGAGAGTATGGAATGAGCTGCCAGACGAGGTGGTAAATGCGGGTTCTTTTTTAATATTTCAGAATAAATTGGACAGATACATGGATGGGAGGTGTATGGAGGGATATGGTCCGTGTGCAGGTCAGTGGGACGAGGCAGAAAATGGTTCGGCACATCCAAGAAGGGCCAAAAGGCCTGTTTCTGTGCTGTACTTTCTATGGTAAAGAGTTGTCAAGGTCTGAGTCAGAGTCACGGGCAGAGCTTGTGGTTGGACTACTCAGCCACGTGGTTACCCTGGGAATTGTTAGCTGTTCTGGATATGAAGCAAAGTAACCTGAGAATTATGCAAAGGCCAACTTGTTCCCAGTGACTGAATGTAGAAAGTGGAATGTATTAACTGCATGGGAGACGTGAATGTAGAATGGTGCACTGTCATGTCGAAGAGAGATACTGTGCGGGTCAGGAGTGCGGGATCTGTAATCTAAATAATCCAGCACATGCATAATTACATTTAAATCGTGAAGCTGAAATAGCACCCTGCTGTGGATCTGGTAGCATACGATTCACTGGGTTATTTATTTAAAGGTACACTGAGGAATTAGGCCCTTCCGGCCCTTCGAACCGTGCTGCCCAGCAATCTCTGATCCAACCCTAGCCTAAACAGCGGACAGGTAAAAGTGATGAATTAACCTCCCAACTGGTGCATCTTTGGATTGTGAGAGGAAACCCGCGCGTTCCGCAGGGAAAATGTACTGGCTTCTTACAGGTGACATCAGAATTCCCCAGCTGTAATAGTGTCACGCCAACTGCTACGCCACCAATAGTAGTTAGTAACGTTCTTACTGTCTGCATTAAACCATCGGACACTTTTAAGTTTTTCCCTGTTTTTCATGGATCATAGTCCCGGTATTGGCACAAAGAAATTAATTAAGGATAGTCAAAGTACTAGATGCAAGTACCTTAGATAGGGTATCTTCTGTGTAGCCTTCTGCCACGGCACAATCTAGTTTTGTGCAGTTTATTAGAGCACGTTGCCAGTCTTTCTTGTGTGACCCCTTCACCATTGGCTCAAAGGAGTTAGCAAACTGTACTGGTAAGTAGCGAAAGGTGAAGACGGCTGGAATGCAAATGTGGCAAGTTGGCATGTTCTACTAGAAATTCGAGGGGTTATTTTATCAACATTCTTTTTTTGTCAAAACCTGTTTAGGGAGTGGAGTTTTTTGATGAGAAGTTGAACTCCTTGTGCATGACGTGGCTGGTGGATCACGGTGAGTATCGCCTTGATGAATCGTTACTTTTGTTGAACGAAAGTCCTTCAAAGTTGTCCATGTCATCTTACTGGTGCTTCCATGATGCTGAGTGACCCTACCAGGTGCCTAACCAAAAATCCTTCATCGTGCTTTGTCACATCCTCAAAGGATTGGGTCAGGCTCAAGACACGACATGCCCCTCACAAAGCCATGCTGACTCTCCCGAACCAGACTATGCTTCTTGTAAATCCTGTCTGTAAGAATCTTCTCCTATAATTTGCCCACCGGTGAAGTAAAACTGACTGGTCTATAATTCCCAGGGTCATCCCTACTCTCTTTCCTGAACAAGGAAATAACATTTGCCAACTTCCAATCATATGGTACTTCCTCCGGTGAGCACTGGCCAGTGAGGATGCCCAGATTGTCACTAAAGGTGCACCAATCTCTTCCCTTGCTTCCCGTAGTAACCCTGGGGTATATCACATCTGGCCCCAGGGACTTATCTATCCCAGGGCTTTTCAAAATTCCAGAACATCCTCTTTCTCAATGTCAACATGTTGTAGCATATCACTGCCCTCACAAGCATCAAGGTCCCTCTCACTGCTGATTACTAAAGCAAAGTATTCATTGCGGATCTCCCCCAAAGTCCTCCGACTCCAAACATTTTGCCTCTTTTAGCTCTGGCCGGCCCAGACTCTCACTCTGGCCATCCTCCTGTTCTTCAAGTTTGTTTTTCTGAATCCAACTCGCCAAGTCCTTCTCGTGGCCCCTCCTAGTTCTCCAAAGTCCATTCTTCACTCCCTTCCTGGCCACATTGTAACCCTCTGGAGCCCAGGCTGATCTTTGCATCCTACGCTTCTAGACGAGCTGTTGCGCGTCTCTTGTCAAGCATGGCTCCTTCACCCTTCTGTTCTTTCCCCGTCTCAGTGGGACAAAACTTTGCAGAGCCCCATCCAAGTGAAGCCCAAAATGACTTCCACATTTCAATTGTGTGTTTCTGAGTGCATTCATCTCAGTTTGTACTCCCAGGTTCCTGCCCAATGTCCAATACCATCATAGTTCAAACACTGGTGCCCCCCTCCCCCCCCAGTTATTACTGCTGCAAGCAATCTTGTCGTACACTTCTACACATGGCAACAAGAAACAGACTTGACTTTGACTGATACGTTTATTTATTTAATTATTCGAGAATAGCATGGAACAGGCCCAATGAGACGCACTGCCCAGCAACCGGCTGATTTAACCCTCGCCTCATCACAGGACAGTTTACAATGACCAATGTGACTACTAAGTAATAAATAATGGTAATCTATTCGAAGTATTTTTTAAGTATCTAATGGGGATACACAGTGGCGTCTGGTTAGTGCAACACTTTGCAATTGGGTTCGATTCCCACTGCCACCTGTGAAGAGTTTATACGTTCTCAGCATGACCGGATTGGGTTTCCTCCGGGTACTCCTGTTTCCTCCCAGAGACGTACTGTAGGTTAACTGGACATTGTAAATTGTCCTGTAATTAGGCTAGGGTTAATCAGGGGTGGCTCACAGGGCAAGAAGGGCCTGTTCCACACTGTATCTCAATAAATAATCAATAATAAATAAGTATATTAAAATGCTACTTTCCAAGTGCATAATTTCCTCCACTGTGTGTAACTTGGTATGGAACAGGTTGACACTTTGAAAAAGGTGGTACAAGCAGTTCATTTCGGATCTTTGTATTTTATCAGCAAGGTACATATTTGAAAATCAAGTAGTAACAGCGATCAGATCATTTCTTGACCTGTGAATGCTGTCTTGCAGTGTACGCCATTCGCGAGGCCGCGACCAACAACTTGACCAAGTTGGTGGAGAAGTCTGGCAAAGACTGGGCAGAATCCACCATTGTGCCGAAAGTACTTGCCATGGCCAGTGACCCCAACTACCTTCATAAAATGAGCACCCTATTCTGCATTAACGTGAGTATAACTTTGACAAGTCTTCCATTACACTTCACAAGCTGCTAAAATATTTCATGAATAAAACGTACAGTTAGAACAGACACTTAAGAATAAAGAATTTAACAGAAATATTATGGATTTGTTTAAAATGTTCTTTTCATATATTCTTTGTGAATGTTTAGATTCTGCAAAAAATCAATTAACAACACTTTGCCAAAGCTGCTCCTTCCAATATTGACATCTGCTTGATAGGAGCTTCTGTGCTTGCGTTATTTGCTGAGGTGTAGTGGTGTTTTGTGTTTAATCTGCAAGGTGTCTGGAGTAAAAATTGAGTTGAGGACGAGACTTTTTATGATTTTGTGGAGCAGAGTTCCTAACCGTCCCTGTGAAAATGGACTGATAGTGTTAGCTGAAGGACAACTGATTTAATGACCTGTTGACCCACCAGATGGCTTACAGATTTCAAGTTTTATTTCACAAGGGTCTGTTTCTGTGCTGTAGTGGACTATGGCTCTGTCTTTTGCTTAGAGATCTGAGTACCTTGAAATGGACATTATACACTATCTGGCTGAGGGAATTTTAAGTTTTTTGATGCAACTAGTTTCAATATACAAGTGTAATTGAAGGCCCCAACAGTCATTCCAGATGCAGAATTAACTTCTTTCCCTGGATTTATTTGATGGGCCTGGGCTTTGCTGGAGTTTGGACAAGGTGAGGGAGAGATTCAGTTGAAATGCCTAGATAAGATTGATGTTTCTAAAAGTGGGTGAGTCTAGGACTGGAGGGCACAGCCTTTGGAACAGAGGGATATCCCTTCAGAACGGAGATGAAGAATTTCTTTAGCCGGAGCGTGGTGAGTCTACGGAATTCATCGCCACAGGCGGCGATGGGAGGCCAAGTAATTGGGTATATTTAAAGTGGAGCTTGATAGGTTCTGGAGGGTGTCGAGAGGTCTGCACGACCTGGCGTTTTTGCGGTATCCTCAAGGATTTGGCAAGCTGGACTCTCAAGAATGCAGGTGCAGCGGCCGCGGCCATTGCTGGGAGTGGACTTCAGGTTGGATGAGAGTGGCCTGAGTGGGGAAAATGAAGTGGTGTTCAGTCAATTTCAGCAACGAGCCAGGTTAAAAAGTTTAAAGAGTCGCAGGGGGAAAGACTAACTTCTCTGTGAGGCTTTACACACCTCAGCAGTGAACCGACTGTTCCCGTCAGCACTTGTCTCTGCACTGAATTGACTTGCTGGCTGTGTCCTGCGACCATTGGGCCCCTGGCTCAGATAACATGCTGAACTGGCTCCTTGGCTGTGGACTGCAACCATTGGGCCCCTGGACTGGTTTCACTTCTCTCAGCACGGAACTGACTCCATTGCTGTGGCCTGCAGCCATCTACTGATCTGAACTGGCTCCCTGCCTGTGGACCTAATTTCGGTGACCCTGCGGTTCATGTTCTGTGTCTTACTGGTTTACTATTTTTTTATTCTTGTTTGCCCGATTTGTTCTTTCTGGGCACATTGCTTGTCTGACAGTCTTTGGTGCATGGGATTCTTTCTCCATGGATTCTCTTGTGTTTCTTTGCTTTATGGCTGCCTGCAAGAAGACGAATCTCCTGCTTGTATATGGAGTTCATACTTTGGTAGCAATGTACTTTGAACTTTAGACCTCTGGATCAGCAGGAACACCTCAGAAAGATATGCCTGCGCGGGCTGGACCAAAACAGGGCGAACATCCTG